>NC_059181.1:65121623-66477387 GCF_019923935.1 Bubalus bubalis
CATATTTGGGGGCAAGGATAGGAGCCCGGAATGCCAGAGCTGAGAAGACCTTCAAGACCACCTAGTCCTCTTCTTCATTTTGGGACTGAAGACTATGAGACCCATAGAGAAGTAGTTTTCCCTCAAGGTCATATGGCAAGTTGTAGTAGGGTTAGAGATGGTACCCAGGTCTTCAGGACACAGAAAGGGCTCTGAGCAGTGGCTGAGGTCAGAGCTTCCCACACTGGCCCCAGACTCCTCCTCGGGGATTGCGCAGGGGTGAGCCTCGAGCTGAGGTGTGATGTTCTCCTTCCCAACTGTGAGACACTGGGGACAGCTTAGGTGAGCCTTACCCTCTGGCCCCATCCCACTCTACCTCATCCCCAACCTGTCCCCCTCTAGACCCTTTTTGATTTCCCAGATCTCTCCTTCCCACCAACACTTGGTAGATAATACTGATGGCATTTTTATAGTTGGGGGAGCTAAGGCCCAAAGAGTAACTTTCCCAAGGAGGAAAGCCACATAGAAACTGGGGTGGTAGGACTGCTGACAGAACTACTCATGCTCCCTGTACCCGAAACGCCAACTCCCTCCCTGGCCAGAGACACTCACCGGGGACTCTTGCTTGAGTGCCCAACTTCTTGCCACGGCTGCGAGCTCTGGGAGAGGTAGTCCCACCCCTGGTCCGTCCTCGAGTCGGGCGCCTCCTTAGGTGCGGCCCCTGGTCCATCTTCAAGTCACGTTCAGCAGGCAAGATGCTGTCGTGTTCCCTAAAGTGGGAGGATTGCGGGTCTAAGGTCAGTCACCTTTAGAGGAGGCCTCCTCCCCTGCCCTTGTCAGATGCCATACTCACGAGGAGGGAACACATTTGTGACACTTGCAGGCCTGGAAGAGGCAGAGGTGCTCCTCGTCCTTGATTTGGTCAGTGATGCCATGGTTGTGGCAGCGGGCACAGCGACGTACAGATCCTCTGGGGCCAAGTTCAATGCCACATGGGGCTCCGGTCTCAAGTCCAGGGGTGGAGTCGGGGAGGGAGCAGGGCATAGCAGGCATTTCATTGGGATCCATGGTTCTAGGGCAAGGAGTGGAGGTCAGGGTGGCCACACGATCCCCTACCCCCTACGTACTTCCTCTGTCCCTGGAAAACCCCATCTGAGGTGGCTGGATTCTCCTCCATCCAGCTCACTGCTGAAATGAGATTGCACCCTCTCTTCTTGCTCATGTAGCCTCCTTCCCAGGAAGCCCCACTCACATATAGGCCAGTTCCAAGAAACTCTGGGCGTGGGTCCTGTATACTTCCAATCCAATTATTACTCCCCCTGCTTACCTTCACTTCCCATGGACCCCCGACCCCTTCAGGCATACACATGCACTCTCGTGCCTCCTTCAACAAATACTGCTTCCCTGTCTCATGTTTATCATCCTGTACCCTGCTATGCCCAACTATTATTCCTGGCATCCCTTTCCACAATTGTCTTCCTCGCCTCCTGCATTCATCCACTCCCTACTCATGATTCTTATGTCCTGCACTCAATTCTATTATTGGTCTCATGTATGCCCTCCATTCAATTCTCCTCTCATCTTCCATTCCAATTGTTTCTTGCACTCTATCAAAATCTTAATTGTTTTCTTGCTCCCTCTTTAAAGTGACACCCCGAAATCATATCATATCATGAAATCCTATACTCCTGCTGCATCTCAAGCCCTTCTTTCAATGATTACTTTCATTCATCCCCTCATCGACTTACCAAGGAGATGTTTGTTGAGCCCCCTATTGAACGCCAGACGCTGATCTGGTCAACAGCCAACTCCTCACTGCACTAATTGTTCTCTTGCAGCAGCACACCCTCTCTGCTTTCATGCAACCCATGCATCCCCTCCACAGCCTCCCAACAGTCTTCCCAGGTCCTCTCCAACACCTTCAACAATTATGCTTGAGCACAGCTTCCCCTCCTGCCAAACCCAGAGTTCACCACCTCCCTGCTCTCAGCTTACCCAACCATTCCCTGTCACCCCCACCTCAGAATCATGAGGTGGGCGGGGGTGGGGGTGGGGGGACAGAAGCCCTGCCCCAGCGGCCAGAGGCCAGGGGTCAGGAGTCTGGAGCAAGCGATCATCTCACAGGACTTCAGCCAAGGAGGGATGCGGTGTGGGGTGTGGAGTGGGGGGAGGGGCGGGGCGGGGTGGGATCCGAGGTACCCTGCGGAGGTGGAGGAGAGAAGAGGGACTGGGGATCCAGAGCGGGAGGGAGGGAGGAAAGAAGAGGTGTGGAGAATGAGGGTCCTGTTCCTGATGCCAGTCTATGGTTACCCCAGCCCCCAGCAGGTCAGGATCAATCTATTGGGACAGGAGGCCCGAGGGAAGACCCAGCTCTCAGTCCCTTTCCCGCCCTTCCTTCCAAAGACAATGAGCTTCCAGCTCTGCTTTTCACTTCCCACCGCTGTGGTCAGTGACAATGAGCTTCAAGTTCGTCTGAAGGTCACGACAAAAGCCCTGGGCTCTCTTCACCTCCCTCGCACTTCTCCTCCTGCTGGGTGGCTTTACTGGGCCTGCCATTCGACTCCAGAAATGAAGTGGAGCTTTGTGCTCCCCAAACCTTGTTTCCCAAACTCTTTGCTTTTTGGATGTGAAATACTGTGTGCTAAGTTGCTTCAGTCATGTCCGACTCTTTTGCGAGCCTATGGACTATATAGCCCGCCAGGCTCCTCTGTCCATGACGTTCTCCAGGCGAGAATACTGGAGTGGGCTGCCATTTCCTTCTGCATGGGATCTTCCCGATCCAGGCATCCAACCTATGTCTCTTAAGTCTCCTGCGTTGACAGGAGGAGTCTTTGCCACTAGTGCCACCTGGGAAGCCCTGTGAAATACGGTATATGCGAGCATTTTAAACAGGCATCCTTGGTATTCTGTAAATTACAAAATTCAGCCTGTGTTTTTAAGATCCCTCCGTATTCCTATGTCAGTCAGTTCAGTTCAGTTCCGTTCAGTGGCTCAGTCGTGTCCGACTCTTTGCGACCCCATGAATCGCAGCACGCCAGGCCTCCCTGTCCATCACCAACTCCCGGAGTTCACCCAGACTCACGTCCATCGAGTCAGTGATGCCATCCAGCCATCTCAGCCTCTGTCGTCCCCTTCTCCTCCTGTCCTCAATCCCTCCCAGCATCAGTCTTTTCCAGTGAGTCAACTCTTCGCATGAGGTGGCCAAAGTACTGGAGTTTCAGCTTTAGCATCATTCCTTCCAAAGAACTCCCAGGGCTGATCTCCTTCAGAATGGACTGGTTGGATCTCCTTGCAGTCCAAGGGACTCTCAAGAGTCTTTCCAACACCACAGTTCAAAAGCATCAATTCCTATGTCAGGGATTCTCAATTCGAAATCCGATTTTGCAGCCCCAGGGAACAATTGGCAGTGTGTGGAGTCATTTTGGTCTTCATTCGTGTCTCTGAGTTCCCTGTTCTGTTCCACAGATAAGTCGATCTATTCCTGGGCCAGTACTGCACTCTCTTAATTTTTATCTGTTAGTAAGACATCTTGATCTCTGGTGGGACAAGTCCTCACACCTTATTCATCATTTCCAGGCACATCTTTGCTATTCTTTGCCTTTTGTCCTTCCTAAACTCAAAACTGTAAATGTCAGGATCAGCATGTCGTGTTCCCTGAAAACTCATCTGCGGTGGATTTGGATTACATTTTCATTGAATCTGTGGATCAGTTAAGGGAGAATTGACTATCTTTATGATATTCAGCCTTCCTAGTCACCAACATGGAATGGCTCTCTATTTTTGTGGCTCTTCTTTAACGTTGGAATCCTTCAGCTTAGTGTTTATCGTTTTTACGTTCAGATTTTGTACATCCTTTTTGTATTTATCCCAAGATACTCCCTGGTGGCTCAGACAGTAAAGAATCTGCCTGCAATGCAGGAGACCCAGGTTCAATCCCTGGGTCGGGAAGATCTCCTGGAGAAGGAAATGGCAAACCACTCCAGTATTCTTGCCTGGAGAATCCCAAGGACAGAGAAGCCTGGTGGGCTACAGTCCACGGGGTCACAAAGAGTCAGACGTGATCTGAGCGACTTGCACTTTCAAGACACTCTGGAACCGTGTTGCTCTGGTGCTTGATATCTGTTCAAAATGACATTTTCTATCTCTAATTTATAGAAATCCATTTGACTTAAATATATATATATATATATATCTCGATCTTAAAGTCAGCCACCATGCTAAACCCTGTGATGAATGAGTATGATGGTGAATGATGAATGATGAATGATGAATAAGGTGTGAGGACTTGTCCCACCAGACATTTTATCATGTGTCTATAGGTGGTCTGCAGTTTTCTGTGAATCTGTGAGTAACAGAAGATAATCAGTTTACAAGTTTCTTACTGGCTGGCTAGGACATCCACTGCAAGGTCAAATGGAGATGGCAAAATTGGGCATCTTTGGGTTGTTCCTAATATTAAACAGAATGTTGCCAACATTTCCATATTAAAACGGGCTTTCTGTGTTTGTTTCATTGTTTGCTTGCTTTCTTTCATTCTCTTTCTCCTTCTTCTGTCTTTCCTCCCTTCCTCTATTTTTTCCTTCTCACTTTTGTTTCTTTTTTCTTCCTCTCTCTCTCTCTCCCCCCTCTCTCTTTTTCTTTCCTTCTTTCCCTTTATCAGATTAAGGAGCATCCTTATATTTCTAGTTTAATAAGTTTGTCTTAAAAATCATGAATAGATAATTGGGTTTTAATTTGGGGGCCTCTATTGAAATGATCAGGACTCTATTCATTTGGATCTGTTAATATAATGAGGGTTATTTATAAGATCTCTTTCAAATTTTTTAGTGAAGTATATCTTATAATCAAAAAAGAATCAAAATCATACATGTGCATCTTAGTGAGTTTTCAAAAATTAAACATACGCATTCAGTTAGCACCTGGAGCAGGCAGCAGAATATATTAGCAAGACCCAAACCTCTCTCGTGCCCCCTTCCACCAGATTTGCTCTCCTAGGATAGACGTAGCTATACATCAGAGTGTATCATCTTTTGTGTACACTGGTGGGTTCACTTTGCTAAAGTTTTGCCTGGAATTTGCCTGCCTTCTGTTCATGAGCAAGATTGACTTGATGTTTCTCTCCTCAGAGCATAATTGCTGGTTCCAGGGTCAAGGTTTTCTAGTCTCATAGACTAAGTGGAGCAACTTAGTTGCCCTCTTTGCAATCCTCTGGCAGTGTTCATGTAAGATTAGTGTGATCTGTCTTGAAACTTTTCATTAAAACTTGACCACTAAGCTAGGAGGCCTGTTTTATTTGCTTAAAAAATTTTTTACTGTGATGGGGAGAGGGGAGGAAAGGGTAGACGTATGGAAAGAGTAACATGGAAACATACATTACCATATATAAAATAGATAGCCAGCGAGAATTTGCTGTATGGCTCAGGACACTGAAACAGGGGCTCTGTATCAACCTAGAGGGGGGGGTGGGGAGGGAGATGGGACAGAGGTTCAAAAGGGACGGGATATATGTATACCTATGGCATATTCAAAAGCAGAGACATTACTTTGCCAACAAAGGTTCGTCTAGTCAAGGCTATGGTTTTTCCTGTGGCCATGTATGGATGTGAGAGTTGGACTGTGAAGAAGGCTGAGCGCCGAAGAATTGATGCTTTTGAACTGTGGTGTTGGAGTAGACTCTTGAGAGTCCCTTGGACTGCAAGGAGATCCAACCAGTCCATTCTGAAGGAGATCAGCCCTGGGAGTTCTTTGGAAGGAATGATGCTAAAGCTGAAACTCCAGTACTTTGGCCACCTCATGCGAAGAGTTGACTCATTGGAAAAGACTCTGATGCTGGGAGGGATTGGGGGCAGGAGGAGAAGGGGACGACAGAGGCTGAGATGGCTGGATGGCATCACTGACTCAATGGACGTGAGTCTGAGTGAACTCCGGGAGGCGGTGAGGGACAGGGAGGCCTGGCGTGCTGCAATTCATGGGGTTGCAAAGAGTCGGACACGACTGAGCGACTGATCTGATCTGATCTGATGGCTGATTCATGTTGAGGTTTGACAGAAAACAGCAAAATTCTGCAAAGCAATTATCCCTCAATAAAAAATAAATACATTAAAAAATTATACTGTGGATTATTTCAAACATTTGCAGAGAGAGCTTGTATACAAATTTTCAATCTCCAAGTTCATGACAGTAGAGCTGTGGTCCTGCAATGGGAGCTTGAGGCAGAATCACACAGAGAGCTTGTTACAGCACAGATCCCTGAGCTCCACATCTATAGTCTCAGACTAAAAGTTCTGGAGTGGGACCCAGAGTTTCCCCTTCTGACAAGTTCCCTGGTGATGCAGATGCTGTTGGGAGGGAACCACACTTTGAGAACCATTGTACACGAGAGAACAGTCAAGGAACCTCCGATTATCCCATCACCCAACTGCAACCAGCAACAACTTATAGCCAAACTCGATTCGCATATATCTTCTCCTCTACCCCTCTCCCAGACTATTTTCAAGAAAGCCTCAGAAATTTCTTATTTTTATTGGGAAGTATTTCAATGCAGAGCTCTAAAATACGAGCAATCCATTTTCCTCAGCTTTTTATTTTGAAAATGCATAAAGAGTAAGCATTCTTTTACCTAGATTCCTACTATCCCATTGCTTCCTCGCTCTCTTTTTCTTCTTCTTTTTTGCTTAACCACGTAACAGTTCCAAACACTTCATCCAATTGCTTCAGAATTTGTCTCCTAAGAACTAGGATGCTCTCCCGTCTGACCACAGCACTGCTATCATGTCGAAGGAATTGAACAATGAGGTGATAGTGTTATCTGAGTCCATATAGAGTCCATAGTCAAATTTCCCCAACTGTCCCAATAATATCCTTTTGAGGACCCACAGTTCAATCAAGGAACACACACTGCATTCAGTTGTCATGTCCCTTTAGTATCCCGCAGTCCCAAACAGTCCCTCAACTCCAATCTTCCACGGCAATGACATTTTCATGTCATGGCGCCTAGGCTCGTTTGCTTGTAAAGTGTCCACAGTATGCGTTTGCCTGGTATTTTCCCTTGTTTAGATTTATGTCTTCAGATTTAATATTCTTGGCAAGGATATTAAATAGGTCATGAGCCTCACATCTGTAGGCCCCCAAGTTCGGTTTGTCTAGCTGTCATTGCTACAGTTGGCATTACTGAGTCTGATCACTTATTTAAGGGGTTGTTGTAGAGATCATTTCACGGTAAAGGTACCTTTTTGATTTGATTTGATTTGATTTGATTTTTTAACTTTACAATATTGTATTGGCTTTGCCATATATGTAAGCAGTCTGTGGCATGATATTCTGATACCATGTGGGTAGTCCGTTCTCCAAAAACATTCTCACCTCTTGGCCTTAGCTTTTATTCAGGGCCCTGGGTCTGGTTTGATTATTGCTTTGGTGGCTGGAAACATAGCGAGTCTCTATTTCTGTTTCCTAGAAGTTCCTTTCTATTTTTCATTAGTGGGCATTTTGCTGTGAAGTTGAGCACCTCAGCCTCCAACCCCTTCCATTGTTGTTGTTGCTGCGGTTGCTGTGTTTGCAACAACAAAATAAAGAGGAAAAGCGATTTATTTGCTGTGTCCAAAGAAATATGAAGAAAACAAAGTGAACAATACGAAGAGAAATGTAAGCAAATATAAGACGAATTCAAAAAGAATTTCCTCTAACAGTCCAAAGAGAATGACAAGATCTGTTGCCTGAAATCGGAAGTAACTGTTCAGCAACAACCAGAAACAGTTTTTAACAATTATTAAGAGAATCTGGGTTATAAATTTGGCCGCTATAAAGTAGCTTGGATCTTGGGCGCACGCACACACTTATGCACTCACTCTCTCTCACACACACAGACATTTTAAATGGAGATACAGTAAAATATAAAGAAATAAGTAAATAGGGCTTCCCCAATGGCTCAGCAGGTAAACAATCCGCCTGCAATGCAGGAGACACTGGAGACACGAGTTCGATCCCCAGGTTGGGAAGATCCCGTGGAGAAGGAAATGGCAACCACTCCGGTATTCTTGCCTGAAAAATCCCATGGACAGAGGAGCCCGGCGGGCTACAGTCCAATGTGTCACAGAGAGTCAGACATGGCTGAGTGACTAAGCACAGCACATAGAAAACAAATAAAAATAAATGCATTATTATTACAGTTACAGAACGTATGTTAGAGAATTGCAGGACCATATACATCATTTTACGAAAAGCCTAAGATCTGCAGCTAAGCCCATATAATACAGGACCTTTCCAACAACGTGAAAGAGCAAGTGATTCAAACCATGAAAACATTTCAAACACCTTACTTTTCAAATACCTTCTTCTCATGAGTCATGCTGCATGAAACCTTGGCCAATTAATATTTTGGGTACATTTTTCTCTCCAAGGACTTTGCAATCTGCAAAGATATGATTATAGCCTAAAAATTTTGAACTTGTGGAGTAGATGTCAGGGAGTTATTTCTATCACTTAGAAAAGAATTTGAGCTAATTACAAAAAAATGTTACCCCAAAATAGTTTCTGTATGAAGGACATCAATCCAGCTGCTATGTCGGAAATTTACTTTACAGTATTGTGACGGGTTTTTGTCATACATCAATATGAATCGGCCATAGGTGTGTCCCCTCCATCCTGAACACCCTTCCCACCTCTGTCCCCCGCCACATCCCCCCGCCACCTCATCCCTCTAGGTTGTCACAGAACAGTGGCTTTGGATGCCCTGCTTCATGCATCAAGCTTGCACTGGTTTATCTATTTTACACGTGGTGTCTAAAATAGACTATTTCACGAACATAGTCACTGAAGTCATTCAGTAAATGCAGTGAATCACTGTGGGTTTATTTTGTCAGACTCGCTGGAGGTTTGTAAGTTTATTGATCTTTTCAAAGAACAAGATTTTTGTTTCATTGATTTTCTCTGTTGTTTTTCTGTTTTCAATTCCATTGATTACTGGGGTCATCTTCTGTATCCCTTTCCTTTTGTTTGCTTTGGATTTATTTTGCTGCTGCTTCTAGTTTCCTGAGGTGAGAACTTAGATTATTGACTTGGTGCATTTCCCTTTCCATAATGTAAGCCTTTACTGATGTAAATTTCCCTCCCAGCAATGCTTTAGCTTCATCGCACAAATTTGGGTATGGTTTGTAATCATCTCCACTCAGTTCAAGCCATCTCGTAATGTGCTGGAAAACTTTTCTTTAGCCCAGGGATTGAGCGGCCTCCTTACTACTGAGTGGTGGTGAAAGTACTGAAATCATCCCAGCAGGGATGGGGAGGATTGCCATCTTACTGCCAAGTGGAGGTATAATTCCAGAATCTCCATGTGTTTGATTTCCAGGGATGTGGTGAAGAGGGGAAGGTGGCTCCTGTTTCCGCCAGTAAAACGTGGAATTCTAGATTCCCCGCTAGATGTTCGCTGGCTTGGCGGGGCGGGAGCGGGGGGAGGGGCGGCGAGGGGGCGGGCAGGCCACAATCCTTTTTTTTTTTTTTTTTTTTCCTGTCCAGGTTGCTTGGCTGGAGTAGAGCAGTCATGCACAAAACCTTTTCTGTCTTGTCATTCTTGATCCTTACATTAGAGAGAGCAGACTTTTCTTTCTGTTTCAGCTGGGTTTCATTGCTGCTGCTGCTGTTGTTGTCGCTGTTGTTTTGTCTCCACCTTTCGGCATTTCTCTCAGTAGCTGGCTTCTTCAGCTCCAAGCCTGGGATACATGATGCAGAAAGAAAACCCGGGGAACTCACCACCGTGTCCTTTCTCAGGTTCTGAGATCCGTAGTTGATCCACCTTCTCCTCCCCACATTGCAGAGCCTTATGTTTATTTTATATATGGCACCCAGGGTTTTAAGTGGTACTTAGTGGGAAGAATAGGAAACGTTCATCCACTCTGTCTTCCCAGAAGCAGAGTTGTCCATATGAACTTAATTATAAATTTTGACTTTTAGCTCATGTTCAAGTTTAAAATTCAGTCTAAATTCAAAACGTGAGTCTGAGTGAACTCAGGGAGTTGGTGATGGACAGGGAGGCCTGGCGTGCTGTGATTGATGGGGTCGCAAAGAGTCGGACACGAATGAGCAACTGATCTGATCTGGTCAATTTAAATTAATTAATTTTAGTCCAACTTAAAATAACAGTTTTTAAAATTAAATATAGTTTTTGAATTTAACATACCTATGTTTGATTAAAAATTATAAATGCAAGAAACAAGCAGTTCTATCTAATAATCCATTTGAAAATACGCACACACACACACACACACACATGCACACAAAATCCATGTGACTTGAAAAGATAGAAAATAACATTCAGAATATTCCGAGATAAATCAGGAATATTTAAAATGGTTTCATCATAGGTAACACCCAAATTTGGGCTTAGAATGATCCTTTCATGGGGAAAGTTCTCAGTCCCTAATTTTGGGTATTTTTCCAAATGTCTAAGGTATATCTACTTTGTTGAGTTAATATTCAGAAACATATTATTCATCTTTAAAATAAAAATGATTTTTTTCTGTGCGTGTGTGCTAAGTCACAGGGACCGGGGAGCCCGGTGGGTTGCCGTCTATGAGGTCGCACAGAGTCGGACACGACTGACGCGTGCGACTTAGCAGCAGCAGCAGTGCTAAGTCACTTCAGTCGCGTCTGACTCTTTGTGACCCTATAGACTTGTGGCTCACCAGGCTCCTTTGTCCATGGGATTCTCCAGGCAAGAATACTGCAGTGGGTTGCCACGCCTTCCACAGGGATCTTCTCCACCTGGGGATCAAACCCATGTCTCTTATGTGTCCTGCATTGGCCTTCAGGTTCTTTACCACTGACACCACCTGGGAAGCCCAGCTATTCCTGTAAAGGTTGCTAACGTGACAATCAAGAAATCCAGTAAATGTGGCAAATTGGTCACTCGGTAAACTCACTAATTTTAGTGAAAGTGAAAGTCTCTGGGTCTTGTCTGACTCTTTGCGACCCCATGGACTATACAGTCCATGGAATTCTCTAGGCCCGAATACTGGAGTGGGTAGCCTTTCCCTTCTCCAGGGAATCTTCCCAACCCAGGGATCGAACCCAGGTCTCCTGCATTGCAAGCAGATTCTTTACCAGCTGAGCCACAAGGGAAGCTCAGCTTTGAATGCTAACAGCCTGCGATCATGGTGAAAACCGGCAGCCTGACAGCCACCAGAGGGAGCAGAAATGGGACAGGCCTCCTGCACAGCCTTGTTCCCAGATAACGTTCCCAGGTCATTACTTGTCCTGTCTGGTAGTTCCCTAGAAGACCCACTTGGGTGGCTTTCTCCGACAGACCTTACCCAGTTTGAAATCCTTTTCCCCTGATGGCATTTGGTAAGAACACCTAGAGGCACAAACTGAATCCAACAATACATTAAAGGGATCATACCTAGTAATACTTAGAAAATACTTAGTAGTCTACAGAAAACAAAATCATCTCTCAGATCTGATATGCATTTAACCTGGTTACAGGATAGAAACTCAACGGGAAAAAGTCCTCTCTATTTCAGCGTACCAGGAACAAATGATTGGAGATGGAAGAAACTTAAATATCACTTACAATAGCACTAAAATAAATGAAATACCTATTAAGAAGCTTAATGTAGTATTGCAAGACTCATATACAGGTATCTATTAAATATTGCTAAGAAAAATTAAAGAAGCTACAAATTAAATGGAGATACACTGTGTTTGTGGAGAAGGCGATGGCACCCCACTCCAGTACTCTTGCCTGGAAAATCCCATGGACGGAGGAGCCTGGTAGGCTGCAGTCCATGGGGTCGCTAAGAGTCGAACTCGACTGAGCGACTTCACTTTCACTTTTCACTTTCATGCATTGGAGAAGGAAATGGCAGCCCACTCCAGTGTTCTTGCCTGGAGAATCCCAGGGACGGGGGAGTCTGGTGGGCTCCCGTCTCTGGGATTGCACAGAGTTGGACATGACTGAAGTGACTTAGCAGCAGCAGCAACAGCAGCATACTATGTTTGTGGATCAGAAGACTCCAGAAGGTTTAAGATGTCAGGTCTCTAGTAATTCATCTATCCATTTGCCATAATCATAATTAGAATGAAAAGTTATTTCTAAAACTTTTATGTAAATGCAAAGGACGTAGAATAGCTAAAGCCATTTGGAAAAGAACAAAGATGGAGGACTTATGGTACCAAATTCCCTGACTTAATGTGAACCTATAGTAGTCGTGACAGTGTGGTATTACCATAAAACTAGATGTATGGATCAGTGGATAAACTAGAAAGCCCAGAAACAGGTGTACACAAAAATATGGTCAGTTGATTTGTGACAAAAGGTGCTAAGATAATTAAATTAACTGATAATTAACTAATAGAGCTGGAGAAAGGGAAACTCCATATGGAAACCACCAATAAACGTCAATACCTCACACTGCATGCAAAAGCCCTCAAAATAAAAAATAGAGCTAAGTGTAAGTTGTAAACCTACAAGAAAATAATGGGAGAAAACCTTTGTGCCATGAGGTTAGGCAAAGATATCTTAGGTAGAACTTTCATTCAAAAACTGAATCATAAAGGATAAATAATTAACGGACCATCATGAAAGTTGCTGCTGCTGCGTCACTTCAGTCGTGTCCGACTCATTGTGACCCCATAGACGGCATCCCACCAGGCTCCCCCATCCCTGGGACTCTCCAGGCAAGAACACTGGAGTGGGTTTCCATTTCCTTCTCCAATGCGTCTAAGTCAAAAGTGAAAGTGAAGTCGTTCAGTCGTGTCCGACCCTCAGTGACCCCATGGACCGCAGCCTTCCAGGCTCCTCCGTCCGTGGGATTTTCCAGGCAGGAGTACTGGACTGGGGTGCCATTGCCTTCTCCATCATGAAAGTTAACAATACTCAAAATCTTTTGCTTCTCAAAATCCAGGGCTCTGTATCTCTGTGTGGCACCACTTTTTACCCCTATACTTAAGTGGCATGACTGACTTTCTTCTGAAACCCTAGAAGAGAAACCTGAGTCTACTTATTTTCAGTTGCAAAATCTGCACTTTATTGTCTCGGGCGATTGCTTGCAAAGCTCTCCCCATTCTCTATTTCCTGGCCAACTTCTTTCTCCACTCATTTCAGGCCTGCCTTCTCTGGGAAATCTCTAAGACTTCATTCCAATTCTCAAGGCTGGTGGCTGCCCCTCCTCCACCTTCTCATAGCCATCTCCCTGTATTGTTATCATCCTGGGTTTCTTGCTTTTTGTTTCTTTTTTTTTTTTGGCTTCTCTCCCACTGAATGACTTGAAGCAGTAACAGAACCTCATCCATTTTATAACCTCAGACCATGACCTGCAGTAGGCTCCTGAAGACAATCAATCAGTCCTGTATCCTCACATGTATATAAAAGATGTCTTCCTAAACAA
This sequence comes from Bubalus bubalis, assembly GCF_019923935.1. Taxonomy (NCBI): domain Eukaryota; kingdom Metazoa; phylum Chordata; class Mammalia; order Artiodactyla; family Bovidae; genus Bubalus; species Bubalus bubalis. Next base: position 65,134,985 of record NC_059181.1, read on the forward strand.
CACCATTATTTCAAAAACTAGATAAAGACTCGTAGGCCACCTAGGTCCTCTTTTCCTTCCAGTTACTGTTTGCAGGGGGCTCCCTTGAAGTCAGTGGAGCAAGCCTCATAGTTCTAGGTGATAAACAGGGGCCACAACTAAGCAGCTTCTCATAAAATCCAAGTGTGAACGATGGAATCTCATATAACATAGGACTAGGTAACAAAGAGCACTCACCTCAGTTGTTCTGCTTTCAGCTTAGTCCAAGCCAGGCCCTTCCCCTTCCCCTCTGTCCCTCACATTTTCCAAGACCTCCCCCCACCCACCAGGCCCCAAATCGCCTGTCCACTACCCACCAGATGCTGACTGTCTCACAGACATGGCATCTCACATAACCCGCACCCCGCCACCCGAGAGGAAAAACTCTGGTCTTGATTTGGACCGTGGATGCCATCACCAAGTTTACCGTCCTTTCTTTGATAACCCATTTGGACCCATATACCTCCCTGGGGCTTTTAGGTACACAATCCTATGACTCTAAATGTGGGGAGGGTCCACATACACGCCCCTGTCTATCACATCCCCACCAAATGACAACTCACCATCTGCTTTCTTTCTTCAGCACTCAGAAACCTGGCTTGAGCCTGCTGGGAGGTTCAGTGGAAAGAAGAAAAAGAGAGACAGAGAGAAGGGAAGGGTGGGAGTAAGACACACAGCAACAGCAGGGACGTCACATACCAGAAATGTATCCACTGCTTGAGCACATTGCACCGGGTTGCAGGAGGGAGGAAAGACAGGGCGGGGCCAGAGGGGCTGGAAGGTTGTGGAGGAGCCAGCTCCTCAGCCTCTTTGCACACAGCAGAGTCAAGAGCTTAGCTGGTCTCTTCAAAGAAGTCCTGTTGGTCACTACACACACATCACAGCTTCCTAGAAGCAGGCCCTTCATTCCCTTCCTTCCACCTCCTGACCTGGCAAGTCTGCTTTCCCTCTGGTGTCATGGAATGTCAGCCCCTGGGGCTGGGATGTGGTCTGTAGAGGTCACTCTTGTATCCCCAGCATCTGGAACAGTGTTGCAGTGCACATACTACTTGTTGAATGAGGTAAGGAATATCAGGGAAGGCAGGGAGATTAGGATGAGGCCGCTCTCTCTCGCCCTCTCTGTCTCTCTGTCTCTTTTCCTGCAGAACACGAAGAGCCAGCTTACAGACACTGAGGAATTTGTGGTTTCATCTGACACTATGTAGAACCCATCCAGTGGCACAAGCTTGCTCAGGGAGCCTGCTGGTCCCCAAGGGTGTTGGAGGAGCCAGTTCTAGAGAGCCCTGGCCTGTTTCACCAAGGCCTTCGGGTGAGAGGCTCAGAGCCAGCCTCTGCCTCTCTCGCTGCTCACAGCCAAGCCAACGTGCTTCCCCTTCCTGCTTGACCTAGAGAGCCCCAGGCCAAGCCTGCCTTCCCCCAGGGTTCCCAAAGGTTCAACTGTCACTCTGCTTTCCTTTGTAGGGGAGGATATCAGACACTGGGAAGCTGAGACCTCAGGACCCACAGACACAGACTCATGAACAGTGACCGAGCTCCCTCTGCTGCCACCTATCCCTACTTTCCCCAGTTTCTCGGTCACTGGGCCTGAAATAAAGACTGGCACATTGGACTGTTTTCACTTCACCTTTACAACTATGAAGCTTTCAACACTGGCTCCAGCCTCAGGTGGATTGGGGAATGTCAGTGGTGGTGGTGGGGTGGTGAAGGGTGGGAGATAGCATCTCACTTTGCCCTTTAAGGCTGTACTAGCTCCTTCTTGGGGCAGTGCCACTGGCTCCTCAGTCATGGCTGCAATAGACTTCAGCCAATAAAGAGTGGATTTTCCACAGCAGAGAGCTCTGACCCTCATGGGGAAGGACTAAGCCAGGAATAAGAAAGGAGTAACATCTCTCTTCTCTTGACACCACAGGGAGTCTTCATGTCTGAGAACAACTGCGCAGTGGTTATATGGAAGGGGATGGGGGAGGTACCCGTGAAAAAAATCTCTAGATCCAAAGAAAAACTCTTAGCCCCACATACAGAGTCAACTCCCAAGCACCCCCACTCCACCACAAAACAGCCCCTCCAACAGGCAACTTCGTCCCTAACTGCAGATTATTCTTTTTCATATGATGAGGTTTTTTTTTTTTTTTTTTTTTTTTTTGCCTTCCTAAGGTGACCTTGATATGTACTGCAACATAATATCAGTAGGGAAAGTCTGTCCCAGGGGTTGGAAAGTATTTGTTCCTTTTAACCCAACAACACACGAAGGCCCTGTTAGCTGTTGCAACACCAAAGATTACCAGGCAGCAGAAAAACATATAGGAAGAGCTCTTCAATATCAAAGAGGATAACTGGCACAAGCCAAATATTCTTTTCTCTTAACTCACATAGTCCCCTATTCAAGGCCAGAGTGGGAAAAAAGTGCTTGAACAGCACCTGCTATGTGAAGTAATTGTCCTTTAGTTGTTTAGAGGCCCAATGCCTTTGAGCATTAATGAATCCCAGGTGGTATAAGGCTCTGGTCAGTTCAGTACAGTTCAGTCGCTCAGTCGTGTCCGACTCTTTGCGACCCCATGAATCACAGCACGCCAGGCCTCCCTGTCCATCACCAACTCCCGGACTTCACTCAGACTCACGTCCATCGAGTCAGTGATGCCATCCAGCCATCTCATCCTCTGTCGTCCCCTTCTCCTCCTGCCCCCAATCCCTCCCAGCATCAGAGTCTTTTCCAATGAGTCAACTCTTCGCATGAGGTGGCCAAAGTACTGGAGTTTCAGCTTTAGCATCATTCCTTCAAAGAACTCCCAGGGCTGATCTCCTTCAGAATGGACTGGTTGGATCTCCATGCAGTCCAAGGGACTCTCAAGAGTCTTCTCCAACACCACAGTTCAAAAGCATCAATTCTTCGGCGCTCAGCCTTCTTCACAGTCCAACTCTCACATCCATACATGGCCACAGGAAAAACCATAGCCTTGACTAGATGAACCTTTGTTGGCAAAGTAATGTCTCTGCTTTTGAATATGCTATCTAGGTTGGTCATAACTTTCCTTCCAAGGACTAAGCATCTTTTAATTTCATGGCTGCAGTCACCATCTGCAGTGATTTTGGGGCCCCCCAAAAGTAAAGTCTGACACTGTTTCCACTGTTTCCCCATCTATTTCCCATGAAGTGATGGGACTGGATGCCATGATCTTCGTTTTCTGAATGTTGAGCTTTAAGCCAACTTTTTCACTCTCCTCTTTCACTTTCATCAAGAGGCTTTTGAGTTCCTCTTCACTTTCTGCCATAAGGGTGGTGTCATCGGCATATCTGAGGTTATTGATATTTCTCCCGGCAATCTTGATTTCAGCTTGTGTTTCTTCCAGTCCAGCATTTCTCATGATGTACTCTGCATATAAGTGAAATAAGCAGGGTGACAATATACAGCCTTGACGAACTCCTTTTCCTATTTGGAACCAGTCTGTTGTTCCATGTCCAGTTCTAACTGTTGCTTCCTGACCTGCATCCAGGTTTCTCAAGAGGCAGGTCAGGTGGTCTGGTATTCCCATCTCTTTCAGAATTTTCCACAGTTTATTGTGATCCACACAGTCAAAGGCTTTGGCATAGTCAATAAAGCAGAAATAGATGTTTTTCTGGAACTCTCTTGCTTTTTCCATGATCCAGCGGATGTTGGCAATTTGATCTCTGGTTCCTCTGCCTTTTCTAAAACCAGCTTGAGCATCAGGAAGTTCATGGTTCACGTATTGCTAAAGCCTGGCTTGGAGAATTTTGAGCATTACTTTACTAGCGTATGAGATCAAAAGTAGGAAGACAAGAAACACCTGGAGTAACAGACAAAGTTGGCCTTGGAACACGGAATGAAGCAGGGTAAAGACTAATAGAGTTTTCCCAAGAAAATGCACTGGCCATAACAAACACCCTCTTCCAACAACACAAGAGAAGTCTCTACACATGGACATCACCAGATGGTCAACACTGAAATCAGATTGATTATATTCTTTGCAGCCAAAGATGGAGAAGCTCTATACGGTCAACAAAAACAAGACCAGGAGCTGACTGTGGCTCAGATCATGAGTTCCTTATTGCCAAATTCAGACTGAAGTTGAAGAAAGTAGGGAAAACCACTAAACCATTCAGGTATGACCTAAATCAATTCCCTTATGATTATACAGTGGAAGTGAGAAATAGATTTAAGGGCCTAGATCTGATAGATTAGAGTGCCTGATGAACTATGGAATGAGGTTCATGACATTGTAGAGGAGACAGGGATCAAGACCATCCCCATGGAAAAGAAATGCAGAAAAGCAAAATGGCTGTCTGGGGAGGCCTTAGAAATAGCTGTGAAAAGAAGAGAAGCAAAAAGCAAAGGAGCAAAGGAAAGATATAAGCATCTGAATGCAGAGTTCCAAAGAATAGCAAGAAGAGATAAGAAAGCCTTCCTCAGTGATCAATGCAAACAAATAGAGGAAAACAACAGAATGGGAAAGACTAGAGATCTCTTCAAGAACATTAGAGATACCAAGGGAATATTTCATGCAAAGATGGGCTCGATAAAGGACAGAAATGGTATGGACCTAAGAGAAGCAGAAGATATTAAGAAGAGGTGGCAAGAATACACAGAAGAACTGTACAAAAAAGATCTTCACGACCCAGATAATCACGATAGTGTGATCACTGACCTAGAGCCAGACATCCTGGAAGGTGAAGTCAAGTGGGCCTTAGAAAGCATCACTACTAACAAAGCTAGTGAAAGTGATGGAATTCCAGTTGAGCTCTTTCAAATCCTGAAAGATGATGCTGTGAAAGTGCTGCACTCAATATGCCAGCAAATTTGGAAAACTCAGCAGTGGCCACAGGACTTGAAAAGGTCAGTTTTCATTCCAATCCCAAAGAAAGGCAATCCCAAAGAAAAGCCTCTGGTAGGAAACAACATTTAGGAGTCTGATAGATAGCTGTTGTATAGCCCTTTTCCTACATCCCTGGGGGGCAGCCAAGATGGAACCCACAGGTATAGAATCATGGTGTGATTGGTTTGCTTTAGGTCTAGTAGCTCAGCAGCTATTCCTGGTGGCCTAGGATCCACCCCTTTCCCCACATGGCTCTGTTCTCCTGGGCTGTGCCCTAACTCATGGGGCTGCTCAGTTCCATATCACTGCTCCTGGCAAAGGAGCTGATATCTCATATCCTGAGGCTCTATCCTGTCCAAAAGATGTGAGAAGCTCCAACTCCCAGGGTCTGGGGAGCCTGCTGGGCTTTTGCTCGTTTGTAGCTGCTGTTACTTCTCACGTCAGTCACTGGACACCACTGAGGCTTACAGTGTGTGTTTGTGTCCATGTCCGTGTGTGTGTGTGTGTGTGTGTTTAAGCTGTGAATATTTGTGGAAACAAGGAATTATATGGTGAAATCTGGTGGATAAACATGGGGTAGGGCTCAGCAGCCCCACTGGAACCCCAAGCAACAGAGATGAGATTTTATATAGCAGGACACAGCACCAAGGAGTCCTCACCTCTCTTCCTCACCCTTGGCATAACCCCACCCTGGCTGGGCTTCTCGAATCTGACCCTAACATTTTCCAAGCCCTCTAGGCCCAGAGCCATCTGCCGACTACTGGCCAGACACCGACTGACACCCATATACAACACTATATACACCATCTCCTGAAAGGAACACCTCTGCTGTTGATTTTACCTCAGGCTGCCGTCACCCCTCTCAGCCCCTCTTGGCTTTGATGCACCATGTGGCCCTACCTGCCTCCCACTTTGTACAGGCCTTTGGATTCTGCAGCCTCACAGCAGGAGACCGTTTCCTCTGCTGGTCCCAGATTCAGGCTGTTGCCCCATATGCTTCCCCATTAGCATCCCTGTTTTCCTACCTGGGAGGACCATAATCTCTCTTGCAAGTCCTTGGGCAAGTCCTTCCTCCTGTTTGGGCTTGGCACTTAAAGAAATGTTTGCCTGGATTTTCACTAAGTCATGTTCTCCTAGCTGTGTGCATCCTTAAGACTTCTGGTCGGTCCTTCTCTGTTTGTGGAGGGCTCAGAATCAACTGGAAAGCATCAAATACAACTCTTCCTCCTGTCAGCCATGACTAGGAATGAGTGAACTTGTGCATCTCAAGAGGGGCTCTGGTACCCCTTGAACAGTCAGATGAACCATCAGAACACAGGACAACTGTGTGGAGGAAGTGGACAGACAGGTCAGCATTAGAGAGAGGTGTGGGTCATCAGTTTTCCATCTTTGTCTCTGAAACATGACTGAGCTCAAGTTCTGAGCTCTCCTCCTTTGCTTTCATCCCTCTGACCCCCAAACGCATCATGACACAATCCCTGAACCCTAGGGATAGCTCAGGTAGGTGAAGAAAGTGGGCGGTTCCTCAAGAGACAGTGTGGGGTCAGCAGGATCTCCTGGCTCTTATGGTGAACAGATGACCATTGGAGCCTATGAGTGAGCACAAGATTAAGCATGGTTTCTTTGAGTTTTTTCTTTTTCATCTTTTTTTCTACCCATCCACCCTCTTCCCTCTGGTGCTATATCCCAGTGAATCCTGGTCAACCTTAGGAAGGGGGCAGCATTCTTCTTCAGCTCTGCCAAACATTACACAGCCTGCTGCATTACAGGGGCTTCCTATGTATTCAGTTTATTCTCCGGTCTTCCAAAACAAGGGGAGTTGTGTGAAGTCCATTCTGAGATCACATCACCAGCAAGGGGCAGAGTCAGAATTCTGTCCCTGGCCGATCTGGGGCAAAGGCCCTTCCGTTACAGCAATGCAGTCTAGGTGCCACTGTCCCCAGCTAGGAGCCCTGGGTTGCCAGTCTGCTCTGTATCACGGTTCATCCTCTTAGGGACAGCGATTCTGTACGTGCTGTCCTACACCCAACAAAGCTAAAACACTAGAGGGTCAGCATTCCTAGGTGACTGGATCACCTGGAGACAGTTGCCACTACTCAAGGTCCAATCTCATACCGTACCACACCACACCACACCACACTGGGGGATTATTTATCTTAATAGAATGATGGTGGTAATCCAATGGAAAAAGAAACAACCTCTGCTGTACCCTTTACCTGTTGCTCTCTGAGGCACTTCCACAGACCTCTGAGGCACACCTCAGAGTGCTCTGAAAACCACAGATCTTGTGCAAAATTTGGAGTCTAATGGTGGGCCTTTCAAGCGCAGAATAATAAGAGGGAGGACCTCATTGTGGTCCCCATCAAATCATATTAATTTCTGTTTTCTTACAGTATGGGGAAAGCTGCATCCCACTGAGACCCCCAAGTGTGCGGTCCTCAGTCTCCCAAGGTAGGGAGTTCAATCATTCAATGGAGAGCACACTCTTTTTCTTTTTTTAAATTAATTAATTTACTTTAATTGGAAGATAATTACTTCAGAATATTGTGATCGTTTTTTGCCATACGTCAACATGAATTGGCCATAGGTTTACATGTGTCCCCTCCATCCTGAAGCCCCCTCCCACCTCCCTGAGAGCACACTCTTGAGGACCACAACCACAAAAGGCTGGCCCATCCTTCCTGCACCAAGCATAAAGAGGGACTCTCTTTTTCTGTGACTCTGGTGTGAGGAAATGTACTGACATCCTGCCAGCGGGGGCCAAGGTGGGATTTACTTATACCCACAACCCTGCCAGTCGATTTTGTTCTTCACTGCCCATCCTCAGACACTCCTGGTCTCAACCACAGACAAAAGACAGGCAGACAGAGAAATTGCCCCTACTCACTTGTTGGATTTAAATGTGTGCTGAAAGTAGTGGACAAGGGAGTGGAGGGAAGTGACATGATTTGAGATATGTTTTACACAGGACAGATAGTCTTAGGTGCACCAGAGTGGAGGGACAAAGAGGGGCCAAGGCTGATACCCCGGTCTCCAGCTTGAGTGACCTGTGGCCTGGGGTTGCCATTCACCAAAGCTAGGGATCACAAGGGAGAGGCTGAAGACATCAGGTCTAGACTTAGACTCTTACTAAAATTCACAGAGCTGATGGGATGGTGGAAAGCTACCTTAAATATGCTTGCAATGACAGAGGAAATCAACAACATTCCATGCCACTTGGGAGTGGATACATATGCTGTTTCACTCCTTTATTTTTCTACATACATGATACTGCACATAAGAAGTGTGTTATGTTTTGGGGTATGGTGTGAAGGTGGGGTTCAGACTCAGCGGTAACACTACCAGGCATAGGATCACCAGTGGGCATTTAATAATGAAGAGTTGTAACAATTGTAACAGTTACCATCCATTGCAATGGGCTAAAAGCAGCTCTGTTTCTTCTGCCATTGACTGAACTGTGTTGGACTTGTACCACTCTCACTGCTTTCTAATATCTCCCAGTGCTGTTGGATTTACCTCGTCAGTATCCACAGCATTCCTAGAGGGTTGAGAGGGACTTTGGGGTGGGGGGAAGATGAGTCCAGGGACTTACTGGAACAACAGCTTCTGTCTCACAGAGAGGCTGTGAGGATTAAGTGGGATGCCCTTTCCACAGAGCAGCAGGTGTTGAACCAGGCCCAGAGCCCACAGAGCAGTTTCTTTGAGGTCAGGCAGGCTTTGGATCTCATTTGTACCCCCCATTCCTCGCCCCCAACCTGTCCCAGCAGCCATCTGCATGAAAATCATGAATACACGCAATAGCTGAGAGCTTGCAATGAGGAGAGCTATGGGCTGCCGAAACGATTGCTGGAGATATAGTACATCTCCTTGCCTTTTAACCCAGCTAAGGTCCAAGATCTCCCCTCAACCCAACTCTATGAAATAAGGGCCAGAACTATCATTTTGGTTTTAGAGAAGTGACCAGGAGAGAATCAGTTACTTCACCAAAGTCACAGTCAGGGATGGGTCTGGTCCTGGCCCCCATATCGCCTTCTGTTCAGCGGGCCTGTTATCATGTCCCATTCTTCTGAGATACCTTGTCTCGAAGGTTAAAAAGTAGGCATGCGCCTCTATGGGTAAAAGGCTCTGGTTTTGCTATGTGCTTTATTTCTTCTATGCCTGGGAGGACGCAGATCTGAAGGGGCTTTAGTGTTGGCTGACAACCTGTCATGGGCCCAACTCATTACACAGCTTTTGATTCTTGCACACACATAGGTGAGGATCTCAGGTTGGCACGAGGGAGCAAATCACTGCACCTTCTCAAGGACTTGTTTTCAGTTATTGACGATTGGGGTGAGTCTTACCAACCTTGCATGGCTATGGTGAGGACTAAATAAAGCAGCCAGTGTGTATACCCCAAATGAAAAGCCATGTGAGAAGACACAGGAAACAAAATGAAAAGAGAAGTGAGAGGCTGGGAGTAGACACATTCTTCAGTTATAACACACTAAAGAATCATAGTTACATTATACAGAGAACTCTGCTGAAACAATTCAAGAAACACATACCCACAAACAAATAACAATAGGAAAGTTAGCAGAGAACCTGAAGAAGTTGATGACAGAAATACAAATGTCAATATAAAAGAAATAGGAGCTCAACACCACAAGAAATAATGGAAACAAAATAACAATGGGGTTATACTATTCAAACTGCAAATTGATAAAAATCAATGATATCAAAAGTGTCACATACACTGATGTTGGGTGTGTGAATTGGTGCAGATTGTTTGAAGAGCCCTTTAGCAGGGACTGATCAACCATGATCTCTCGGCCCTTCTATGCATCTCCGCATTTTCCTTCTTCCTCCTGCCACAGACGAGAAATTGAAAGACTGGGACAACTGATGCTTCCTAGACCAGAGCCCTAGGGGCTCAGGTGTCACCGCCATAAGATCCATCACAGTGTTCTACAAAACCTATTTCAAGCCCTGGACACACCCTTGGGCATCCTCAAGGTCTGGACCTTGTGAGGGTGCCAAGGGCTGATCCTGAGCCTTCCCTGAGCAAGCAGCCTGAGAAACACCAGTTTCTAGATCGGTGCTTCCCTCAACTGCTCTACCTTGGCTTCCACTACCTCGGGGGAGAGAAATCTGGAGTTTGATTGTGCATCCCCAGGAAAGCTGTGGCTCTACTCGCTGCAAATTCAAGGGCAGTTTCAGGGATTTGGCAGTGCCTTCTCATTTACAAACTGAGTTTCTCCATACGAGGATGGGTCTGGTGAAGGGAAGTACGATCAACAATTACCTGGATTTGAATTAAAATAAACAATGTGCAAGTTAGTCTTTCTATAAGTCTTCAGGCTTATATATTCATATATAGAGTAAGAAAAAAAATGAGGGCCATAACTTTCAATTAGTTATGCAGGCATCTATGTTAAAGTGGAATGGTGGGGCTGGAAGCCTGATTAGAGTGGGTTTAAGGGAGGGTGAGGGAGAAGAAAGGGAAACAATGCTATTAGTCAGTGAGGCATCTCAGTACTAGGAGGAGTGCAGGAAAATGTATCAACTGCTTGAACACAGTGTACTTCTCTCCAGGGTCCGGTAGTGGAAATCCAGGCCAGGGAGGCAGGGATGGGATTTCAAGGAGGGGACAGGCCCTTAGCCTCTTTCCACCCAGCAAAATGATGAAGAGCTCTGTTGGCCTCTGACAATAAGCCCTTTCAGACATGACATGCCTACTGCACGTCACAGAAAATGTGAACTTCACTGGCATCCAACCTGGTGACTGTGAGTTTTCTCCAGCACCCTGGATCATCAGCTCCAGGAAGACTGGGATCTAGGTCTCTAGAGTTCACTCTTGTACCCCAGTGCCTAGAAGTGACCCTGGTGTGCACGCAGTAGGCCCTCAACAAACGCCTGCTGAAAGAAGGAATGAATGTTAGTGCTGGCCAGGATGTCTTTTCTCTCTTTTCTAGAACAGGACTGGCTCAGCTAAAGGCGTTTTGTCAGCACAGTGGAGAATCCTTCCAAACCTAGGCACAGGTTTACCTAGGGAGCCTGCTAGAGGAGCCAGTTCCAGAGAGCCCTGGCCTGTTTCACCAAGTCCTTCAGGTGAGAGGCTCAGAGCCAGCCTCTGCCTCTCTCACTGCTCACAACCAAGCCAACATGCTTCCCCTCCTGCTTGGCCCAGAGAGCCCCCAGGCCAGGCCTGACTTCCCCCAGGGTTCCCAAGGGTTCAGCTGTCACTCTGCTTTCCTTTGTAGGGGAGGATATCAGACACTGGGAAGCTGAGACCTCAGGACACAGAGACACAGACCCATGCATGGTGATCAAGCTACCACTTGCCCCATCTTCCCGGTTTCTCTGTCACTGGGCACTCTTGATTCTTTTGGCTCCATGATATTTATTGTCCCTTTGCACATCGATATCCACCTCTTGTGGTTATGGCTTGCCTCTGTGGGTGGGGGTTGGGGGGACATGTTGGAGGAGGGAGCTAGCCCATTGCTTAGCCATAAGAGTCAGTACTCCTGTACCTAGAGCAGAACTGCTTATTTCTCAGTCACTGTTGGGATAGGAATGTGTTTGATGGACAGTAATCGTTCTACTAGTTTCAAACATTTCAAAAAGGGCGGCTGTTGGGTGTGACTGAGTGATAGCCATTGGGGTGGGGGTGGGGGCATGGTGGGACCGCAAGGATCCTGAGTAAATGGACAGGGTGGCTGGGACTAAAGGATAGAAGATGTCACAGAACTCAAAGCTTTTAGAGACATTAGAGCCACTGATCCCAAAGACCCCCACGCCACCTTTAGAAAGAATCCCTCCAGCACATGATCTCATCTATAACCTCAGGTTGTTTGATCACATAATATGATGCCATGTCCTTTTGTAAGCTGCTCTTGGTATGTGTTGCAGGAAAACAGCAGTAGGGGAAGAGCTGTGTTTGGTGAGTGCTTCCCAGAACTGAGAAGAGCCTGGGCTCTTCTGGGACTGTTCTGCTCCTGGCTTAGTCTCTGCTAGGGAAGTCCAGCCCTAAGGCTTCCATACTGCCATGGCCTAAGAGAACCATTTGTTTCCTTGGAAACTCCCAAGCCCTCCAGGCCCCTTCGACTTGCTGTGCTTGGCTCTGAGCCACATCAAGGAAATGTGGGATGCAGGGGCTCTGAGAGTTTCTCCTCAGCTGTTTTCCACTTTTTGGAGTATTTTCTATTATAATATTTCAAATGTGCAGAAACACAGAGAGACTAGTGCAACAGCTAGCACCCCTATTTAATAACACTTTGCCATAAGTGCTTTACGACTCTCTCTAGTTTTGAATTGAATATCTTGAACATACATCCCTCACTCACACTCACTCATGTCCTCCCTGAAGTAGGTCCCCCTCCCGGGCGTTTGAATAACCCTATGTCTTTATGCAGCTTCACAGCCGTTCTGCCTCCGCTATGGGTCACTCCATATCGCCTTGGAAATGGTCCCCTGATGCCTCCTGGTGAACTTGGAGGATTCTACAACCCTGAATCCGAAGTCAGAGAGCAAAAACAAGAACATCTCAGCAGCTTTTCCAGATAACCCAGCACTCAGCCCTCTCCCATCTATAAATTTCTTCTCTTGAAGTGGGCCCTGTCTCAGTGGTAGAGCTGAGCTCTCCGTTTGCTTTACCAAGAGATGCCAAGAGCACCACCCTGAGTCCCAGCCTTGCTCAAGTGATAGGAGTGTTCCATTCACACAGAGGGCGGGTCCCTAGTCAGCTGCTATCACACCCCCTAGGCTCAACGACCAGGTATGACTGATGGGGATGGGGAGGAAGGCAAGACTGCAGATCTGAGTCCTGATGAGGCTCATCCAATGGGTCTACTGGGAGCCAGCTAGGATCACCAGACCGCACAGCACTCTCCAAGGTGACCCATCAACCATTTTCCACATCAAAGCCGCTGATACCTGCAGTTGCTCTCTATACTGAGGTGGATACAGAGAGCAAGTGTGGTAGACAGCCTTCTAAAATGGCTTTGCAGACCCTTGCATCCTGGCACTCCTGCCCTGTATAATCCTTCCCTTTGAGTGTGGACTGGACTTAGTAACTTGCTTCTAATCAACAGAATTTGGCAAACGTGGTGACATGTCATTTCTGAGGTTAGATTATACCAAGACTGCGACTTCTGTCTTATTGGCACTCATTCTTTCTCTCCCTCTCCCTCTCTCTCTCTGATTCAGTTTGCATTTTGCATTCTTGCTCTGATGAAGAGGGCCACATAGCAAGGATCTGATGATGGTCTCTGGCCAATGACAGACCAGAGAGGAGCTGAGGCCCCCAGTCCAATAACACACAAGGACCTGGATCCGACCAATAGCCATATGAGTGAACTTGGAAGTCGACCCTCCCCCAGTCACACCCTCAGACGAGACCACAGTTGAACTAACACCTTGATCATGGCCTTGTGAGAGATGGAAAAAGGAGGACCTGGTTAAAGCATACCTGGGTCCCTGCTGCACAAACGCTGGAGCATATAACGGTATCATTTTAGGCCACCATGTTTGGGGGTACCTTGTTATGTAGTAGTCAGGAATAACGAAGAGAGCAGGAACCTCTAGGGGCTCGGGGAAGGAGGCAGAGGCCTGCCCCAGCCTGGGAGAGCTTCTCAGGGGCCAGGGTGGTGAAGGATGTGCCCACACCTCGGGGACTTGTCCCGCTTTGGCACTAATCCTCTGTGTCACCTTGGGCAAATCCCTTGAAGTCTCTGGCTCAGTTTTGCTCTTCTGTAACACTTAACTGATACTCAGCTTACAAGACCATTGGAAAGACAACTGCCAGTTTATTTGTAACTCACACGACAGGATGTCTGATACATACTAGGCCCTCAGGGAATGGCAGCCGTGAGTATTGACATAGTTGATGTGAGACCCTGCACCCACCTCGCAGAAGCTCCCAGTGATCCTGGAGGGTCCAGTACTCAAAAAACCAGTCCAGGGAAAAGCATTTCCCTATCAAGTAGTACAGAAGCATTTGTTCTCCAGGAAGGGAGGCTTATCTGAACAGACACTTTTATAAAACTTCTGATGTGAGGGAGGCAGGCCCAGTTGGATGCAATTCTGAAGCAATATCAAGGGACACAAAGGGACAAATACTCTCGTTTCTCCCTCCCTCCCTCATTCCATTCCTTTTTCTCAGTTGCCCGTTTTCAAGGTCCTGTCTTTGCAATTCTGCCTCTTTTCCCTGATGTCATGTCTACTAAACATGCAAAACTTCCTTATGTTTTTCTTGTGGTAGACTGCATAAACTCATATCAACACTCTCACTATGCACTGGTCTCTGGCTCCTTCAGGCCACAGAGGAAAGTCCCTGGTCACTGGCTTCTGCGGAACAGCTGAGGTAGGAATCACCTTGCCATTCTCATTATTTCCTAGAGATGGTGCATTTAGAGGGCCCCATTTATACAGGATAGACATCTGTACAGGACAGCAGCTCAAGACACATTCCAGACCAGTGGAGTGGAGACTTTGTTCTGGATCCCCCATACCCCAAATGAGATGATTTGTTAAGAGCCCCTTTTCATCCAGGTATTTGTCTCTCATCCCCCAGACCTTCCACCTGAACATCTGAATTCTGTTTTTCTCCTACAGCCTCATCTCTCTCTACAGTATGTCTCAAATTTGCCTTCAGTCAGCCTCCCCATTCACACACACACACACACACACACATGCACACACACACACATACACACACACTTTCAGTCCTGCCCTGTCTCAAGGCCTTTGCAGTTACAGCTCCCCTCTGAAACCACTATTTCCTGTTTTGATCTTGCACTTGTCCTTCTAGTCTTTGATATTCCTACCTCCGTAAGGAACCCTTTCTTGTTCCACGATCACCCCAGCCCTTGGTCTCCTGTCCCCTCTCTGCTGTGCACACAAACATGCCAGGGACTTTTCTCCATCACAGCATTTTGCACAACTGAACTGTCACTTCTGGCAAGTTAATTTGCATGACTGTCCCACCCAGACTCTCACCTCTGGGGCAGGAAGTATGCCTTATTGGTTCTGGAACACCCAGGCTACAGTCCGTTGGGTCACAAAGAGTCAGACACGACTTAGTGACTGAGCACACACGCACGTATCTCTGATCTAGGACAATGGTGAGCAGTATCCTTTTATTTCTTCCAGCAGGGAGTCCAAAGCCTCCCGCCCAACAGGAGTTGCATGTTTTGCAAGTCTGGGCTGAGAGAAGTCTTCCTGGAGGTGCCAAAGGCTTTCCTGATATGAAACTGGTCTGGCCAAATATAGGTAGGGCAAGTGGTGGGAGGCCACAAGGGGTACAGAGATGGGTGTCAATGTTACCACAGATGACAGATCCCAGGCCCAAGGGGCAAGGTGCTGAGGCTTCCTCTCTCCCTCTTTCATTTCAGGAGAGTTTTTGAAAGGGGACCCCTGGCTGTGATGCCGCCACTTGCCAACTGATCCAGTGGACAGACAAAGGCATAACTTGGCAAGCAGCACTAGCAATTCTAGTGCCCTGATTTATTGTAACCTACTATATGTGCTCCCTCTTTAGCTCATCCAGCATGTAAGATGATAGCTTTGAATTCTTTGTCAAGTAAGACGTATGCACGTAGTTTTCATGGTGAGTTACCGGATATGTTTGTTATTCCCTTGAATGGGCCAGGTATCCCTGTGTCTTCATATGCCTTGTTATCTTTTAGCGAGAATTTAGGAGACTACCTCCTGATCATGGTTCACTCTGTTGGGAAGGTGGTTACGCAAGTGTAAGACAAAATGCCACGACTTTCCTATCATCTTTAGTGGGATCTTTTCTGAGGAGGTTTACCTTGTTGCTGTAACTGTTTTTGGAGTGCTTATCAAGATACTTTGGTCTGTATATTGTTGTTTACTTTATATTTCTATATGCAAGCGATGGCCTAGATTTTCCTAGTCCTGTCCTCTTGTTGACACGCTTCTTTTAAGAACATTTCATTTCAAGAGCCCTATTTAAATCCATTTGCTTTTTCACTGCAAGTAGTTTTGAATAAGAGACGAGCTGTGCCATGAGGTTTATGCTGACTTCTTGGAAATGATATAGTGATCTTTTCTGATGGATCAACATATAGTTCAGAAGTCATCCAAATGTTATTTTCTTTACAAAATGCAAAGCATAGGTCTCAGCAGATGTACACTTCTCACATTTATAGTTCTCTTCATTGTCTCATTATAAGAAGCATAACACTCTCTGACCAACCTGACATGGATCCTGAAGGGCTTTATGAAGGTACCATTTTTTATGTCTAGAGAGCTAAACATTTTCTTTCCTTTATAGCACTTTCATCTAATATCTTTTTTATTTTTTAGCTCCTAGAATCTTTTATTCTTACTAGACTCTAGATACAAATAATTCTAGCAGGGTGGTGCTCAATTCTCTTTAAGCCTCACATTTGAGATTAATTACTTAAATATCATAAATAGAACGCACATTCTCAAAACCGGAAAACTCAAATTTGATATAACTGATTTACTCGATATTTACATAACCATAAAAGATTTTATATGCAACATGAGCTTTCGTGATATAAAATTTGACCTTCTTACAAACTTGCTTCCATATAAAACATAGTAACTCTTTGCTCATCTATCTTAACCTATGAATTCTCACACCAACACTTTTTAAGACCTACTTAAAGAGATGAGTTCTCCTTATACAGGGTTGAGAAACCTGAAGCTCCAACCCAAAAATATAAAATTCTATTATTTCACCAGAGATAGATTATGGGCAAATCTTACCTAAGTAGTACTATAGGGAGTTACAGTGTTGACCAAAAGGAGACACAAGTTTTTCAACCATTGTTTTTAATGGGTCTCAAAGTCTGTGACAGATTTTTGGTCAAAGTGTTTCTATTGAAAAGTACTGATTTTAAAAACTAATGACTTAAAGCTTCCACACACAAAACACATGGTCCACAAAACATTCACCTCACCTTCTGAAGGTTTTGTGATGCACTGTTATAATTACCCAGTGGTTTACATTAACCTTCCATGGCCAATTGAGGCAAACAGTTCTGAGACCCTTCTTCCACCACTAAGGCTGGGTTGGCAGGTGTTAGTGATAATATTCATCTAGTCTTCTGAGCCTGTTTGGCAGACTCGGTGACCCTGCAAGCTCTAGCTGCCTTCTTGTTCACTGCTTTGATGACACCCACGGCAATCACCTGTCTCATGTCACGAACAGCATAATGGCCCAGAGGAGGATACTCAGAGAAGCTCCCAACAGATGGGCTTGCCAGGACCCATATCAATGATTGGTGGCATCAAGAGTTTTGGGGCCATCTTCAGAATGATGATCAGTCTTCTCGTTCAGCTCAGCAAAATTGCAAGCAATGTGAGCTGGTTGACAGTCCAGCACAGGTGCATATCCAGCACTGATTTGGGATGGATGGTTCAAGATAATCACCTGAGCTGTGAAGCCAACTTCTTACATCAGTGGGTCATTTTTGCTGTCACCAGCCACATTGCTATGACAAACATCTTTGACAGACACGTTCTTGACACTGAAGCCCACATTGTCCCCAGGAAGGCCTTTACTCAGTGCTTCATGGTGCATTTCAATAGACTTCAGTTGTTACGCTGACTGGAGCAAAGGTGACCACCATGCCAGGTTTGAGAACACCAGTCTCCACTTGATCCACAGTGACAGTATCAGTACCACCATTCTGTAGATGTCCTGGGGGAATCAAACACAAGAGTTTGTCAGGTGAGTTGGTGGCAGGATGCAATCCAGAGCGTCAAGCAGTGTGGTTCCACTGGAATTGTCATCTTTACTGGTGACTTTGCATCCCTTGAATCAAGGCTCTAGCATCTTGTCGCCATTCCAGTCAGAAATTGGCACAAATGTTACTGTGTCAGGGTTGGAGTCAATTTTCTTAATGCAGGTGCTGACTTCCTCAATGATTTCCTCATTTCTCTTCCAGCTGTAGGGTGGCTCAGTGGAATCTATTTTGTTAGTTCCAACAATTAGTTTTTCACACCCAGAGTGTAAGCCAGAAGGGCATGCTGGTGGATCTGCCCATTCTTGGAGATACCCGCTTCAAATTCGCCACCACCAGCAGCAGTCATCAGAACAGCACAGGCAGCCTGGGACATGCCTGTAATCATGTTTTGGATGAAGTCTCTGTGTCCTGGGACATCAGTGATGGTCACATAGCCCTTACTGGTCTTGAATTCCCACAAGGAGATATCAATGGTGATACCACACTCATGTTCAGCTTTCAGTTTGTCCAAGACCCAGGCATGCTTGAAGGAGCCCTTTCCCATCTCGGCAGCCTCCTTCTCAAACTCTTCAATGGTTCTCATGTCGATCCCACCACATTTGTAGATCAAATGGCCAGTAGTGGTAGACTTTCCGCGTGCCCAATGACAACGATGTTGATGTGGGTCTTCTCCTTTCCCATTTTTGCTTAGGTTTAGCAGTGGTTTTCACAACACCTGTGTCCTGGTGGCAAAATTGTTGCAAGAAAGCTATCTTTTAATCTTAATGATTTATTTTGTTTATGGCTTCAGCTCAGAGGGTAAAGTGTCTGCCTGCAATGCGGAATACCCAAGTTCAATCCCTGGGTTGGGAAGATCCCCTGTAGAAGGAAATGGCAACCCACTCCAGTACTCTTGCTTGGAAAATTCCATGGACAGAGGAGCCTTGTAAGCTACAGTCCATGGGGTCACAAAGAGTTGGACACGACTGAGCGACTTCACTTCACTTCTCACTCCACTAACACAAGTGATTTGTGTCTGTTTTGTTTTGTGCTCTACTCCACTAGCTCAAGTGATTTGTGTCTGTTTTGTTTTGTGCTCTACTCAAATGGTTAGAAGAATGCCTAAAACACAGAAGACCTCAAAGGGTATCTGCTGTATTGAGCTGGACTGATATATGCTGACACCTGAGGCTATCCTCAATTAAAGACTCACCACCGATCCCTTCACCTGGATGCTCCAAAAGGCCAATGTTCAAGAGTGCCAACTTTGCTATGTGTATTTATTAACTTCATCCCCACAGAAATCCTATGATGTTGGTAGTATTGTTATCCATATTTTGGAGATGGTGAAACAGAAGAGTGGAGGAGGAATAAGTAACTAGCCGATCTACACAGCTAGTAAGCGGCAGACCCTGATATTGCAGCACGGGCACCTCAGCTCCGGCATCTGTGCATCCCAACACTACACTGCAGCTTCCCTGGTGGCTCAGTCAGTAAAGAGTCTGCCTGCAATGCAGGAGATCTGGGTTTGAACCCTGGTTGGGAAGATCCCCTGGAGAAGGGAATGGCAACCCACTTCAGTATTCTTGCCTGGAGAATCCCATGGGCAGAGGAACATGGCAGGCTACAGTCCATGGGGGCACAAAGAGTCAGACATGACTGAGCGACTAAACCTACCTACCTAAACACTACACTGTACTGCCTCTCTAGAAATATACCAATGGCTAGTCCTAAAGAAGACCTTCCTTGGTGGCTCAGGGGTAAAGAATCCACCTGCCAACGCAGGAGACAATGGGCAGAGGAGCCTGGCAGGCTGCAGTCCATGGAGTCGCAAAAGAGCCAGACACAACTTAGCGGCTAAAACACAACAACAATCCTAAAGAAATCTGCAAGTTGTCAATTAGCTTACCTGGATGGAAATATCAGAATCCATGAGTTAACTGTCTTTCTTTTTTTTTTTTTTTTAAATTTTATTTTATTTTTAAACTTTACATAACTGTATACTGTCTTTCAAATGACAAAATACTGAATCCATTTCTGTTAAAAAATTTTAAGTGACAAGAATACTCTTTGTTTTAGGCATCTTGACAACATCAAAAGTCAAGAAAGAAAGAAAGAGAAAAAAACACTAGCTCTTTCCTTGAATAGATAGCCTCAGCGTCTATCGCCAGTCCCCGGTTACTTCATCTTTCCTTTGACCGTAGTGTGTCGTGCATACATGTGTGACTTCCACCCAACACCACTTCTTGCCGATGGTGATAATGGAGGCCCCATATGTCTCTGTGGACTGAGAGATCTCACTGGTTACTATAGGACCCGTATGCCCTTCAGAAAGAACATCTTAGAGAAAAGTTCATCAAACATGCATGCAGAAAATACCTTTATAATTCTTGGCTTGGGCATTGCCTAGCTCTGGATAAATTTGGGCAAACTGCTTCATCATCACAAACCTCAGCTTCCTCAGTAGGGGAATAAGGATACTAACCCAGTAGATTGGGTTGTTGTGAGGAGTAATTGAGGTCATGCAGGAAAAAGAGATCAAACAGTGCCTGAAACATTGTAGGTACGCAATATAGAACTGGTGGTTTGAAATAATAACGTCAGAGTAGATGGAATCTATTTCCTCCACAAAATACCATGTAATGTGCTTTACTCTTTCTTTTCAAATTTATGCAATATATAACCAAAGTTTGGGGACCTGCTGCTGACTTAACCTGTAAATAGTTTGGGTGCATACTTACATCTACAGATGAGTCCTGATTGTATAAGAGAGTTGGGGCAGGCTGTCTGGGTCTGGCTGCCTTTTATCTGGGAGAAAATGAAATTATGTTCTACATAGTCATTCTGACTGTCATGTAACTACCTTGAGAGGAGAGCTGGGACATAAGGCAGGAATTCAGAAAACTGATCAAGTTGTGGATTTATCTAAAACAGGTATATCTTGGGCTTCACTTTAGTGCCTGCCAGAGGGACAGGTATAATGTTAGCATACGTTTATTTCATTTCTTGTGCTTATATTTTCAAGTTCTTGTTTTGCTAACTCTGATATTTAGTTCAGACAAAAGCTATGTCTTCTGTGGGAGGTGCAAGACAGGACTGGAAGCAATGATATTTCCTGAAGGGTTGCTATGTGCCAGACATTTTACACAGCAATACCTTGAAAAGAAACAGAGATTGTGATAACCAGCAGGTCAGTTATAGGGGGAATTGTCACTCTGTATTTGTTGACCATTGGTATAGTTTTAAATTATTTTAAAGAATGGGAATATATGAGTTCCTGTGCATGTCTATGATTTTTTTGGAGAGAAAATATAGATATTCCTAATTCAGACTCATCTGCTCTGGAATGATCAATGGCTATTGAGTATAGGAACACTTGATTGTTACAGTCACAACAGAATGAGAATATACATGTTAAACCAAACAGAAGATATATATATATATATATATATATATATATATATAGTGATACTATCTCCAAGAATCTATCACCTGTATAGAGAGCTGATCATTAAAAATTCATATTATCATGGGATTTACTTCCATTGGGGAAGCTGCTGAGGGACAATTAGTATGAATAAAATACCAAAAAGTGTATTTAACAGTTCATTTGTGATAACCAGGAATTGAGGTCTATATTAGGGATCTCCAGAGAAATAAAACCAATAATTTCTCTCTCTCTCTCTTTATATATATAGATAAAGGTGTACAGATATTAGACATAGATAGATATAGGTATCAATTCAGTTCAGTCACTCAGTTGTGTCCGACTCTTTGTGACCCCATGAACTGCTGCACGCCAGTCCTCCCTGTCCATCACCAACTCCTGGAGTTTAGCCAAATCCGTGGCCATTGAGTCGATGATGCCATCCAACCATTTCATCCTCTGTTGTCCCCTTCTCCTCCCGTTAGGCACACCAGCTGAAGGCTTTAATATGAAAAAGACTGACCTCCCTAGGGAAGATGGAATTCTGCCAGGAGACTGACTGCCTTTGAACTCAAACTGCAATTCTTCCCTAGGGCTCCAAACTGCCAGCCTACCCTACAAATTTTGGACTTGCCAGCCTCATAATAACACATGTCACAGCCTTGAAATCAATCAGTCAGGGATCGAACCTGAGTCTCCTGCATTGCAGGCAGATTCTTTAACAACTGAGAAGTCCTGATATATATACATAAATATATATACATATATACATATAGACAGTTATTGATATTGATTATATATGTAATATATATTATATCATATATTATATTTATAATGTATATTGTAAAATATATATGCAAAATATATGTTGATATTATATATTAAAATATAATATATTTATATGTGTCAATATAAAATATATTGGGGCTTCCCTGATGGCTCAGTTGGTAAAGAATCCACGTACAATGCAGGAGACCCTGGTTCAATTCCTGGGTAGGGAAGATCCCCTGGAGAAGGGATAGGCTACCCACTCCAGTGTTCTTGGGCTTCCCTTGTGGCTCAGCTGGTAAAGAATTGATGTCTAATATATATTGATGCTGATTATATATATAATACATATAGACATTATATATAATATATAATGATGTATATTATATATTGTTTTCATTATATATATATTTACATTATATATAGTATATAATATCAATATATATTATATAGTATATAATATCAGCATATTATATATTGATATTGATTGAATAGACATAATATATATTGAGATTATATATAATGTATTAGTTCAGTTCAGTTCAGTTCAGTTCACTTGCTCAGTCATGTCTGACCTTTTGCAACCCCATGGACAGCAGCACTCCAGGCCTCCCTGTCCATCACCAACTCCCAGAGTTCACTCAAACTCACGTCCATTGAGTCAGTGATGCCATCCAACCATCTCATCCTCTGTCATTCCCTTCTCCTCCCGCCTTCCATCTTTCCCAGCATCAGGGTCTTTTCAAATGGGTCAGTTCTTTGCATCAGGTGGCCAAAGTATTGGAGCTTCAGCTTCAGCATCAATCCCTCCAATGAACACCCAGGACTGGTCTCCTTTAGGATGGACTTGTTGGATCTCCTTGCAGTCCAAGGGACTCTCAAGAGTCTTCTCCAACACCACAGTTCAAAAGCATCAATTCTTTGGTGCTCAGCTTTCTTTATAGCCCAACTCTCACATCCATACATGACCACTGGAAAACCATAGCCTTGACTAGACAGACCTTTGTTGACAAAGTAATGTCTCTGCTTTTTAATATGCAGTCTAGGTTGGTCATAACTTTTCCTCCAAGGAGTAAGCGTCTTCTAATTTCATGGCTGCAGTCACCATCTGCAGTGATTTTGGAGCCTGAAAATATAAAGTCTGACACTGTTTCCCCATCTATTTGCCATGAAGTGATGGGACCAGATGCCATGATCTTAGTTTTCTGAATGTTGAGCTTTAAGCCAACCTTTTCACTCTCCTCTTTCACTTTCATCAAGAGGCTCTTTACTTCTTCGCTTTCTGCCATGAGGGGTGTGTCATCTGCATACCTAAGGTTATTGATATTTCTTCTGGCAAACTTGATTCCAGCCTGTGCTTCATCCAGCCCAGTGTTTCTCATGATGTACTCTGCATATAAGTTAAATAAGCAGGGTGACAATATATAGCCTTGATGTACTCCTTTCCTATTTGGAACCAGTCTCTTTTTCCATGTCCAGTCTAACTGTTACTTCCTTACCTGCTTACAGATTTTGCAATAGGCAGGTGGTCTGGTATACCTGTCTCTTTCAGAATTTTCCACAGTTTGTGGTGATCCACACAGTCAAAGGCTTTGGCATAGTCCATAAAGCGGAAATAGATGTTTTTCTGGAACTCTTGCTTTTTCAATGATCCAACGGATTTTGGCAATTTGATCTCTGGTTCCTCTGCCTTTTCTAAAACCAGCTTGAACATCAGGAAGTTCACGGTTCATGTATTGCTGAAGCCTGGCTTAGAGAGTTTTGAGCATTACTTTACTAGAGTGTGAGATGAGTGCAAATGTGTAGCAGTTGGAGCATGCTTTGGCATTTCCTTTCTTTGGGATTGGAATGAAAACTCACCTTTTACAGTCCTATGGCAACTACTGAGTTTTCCAAATATGCTGGCATATTGAGTGAAGAACTTTCACAGCATCATCTTTTAGGGTTTGAAATAGCTCAACTGGAATGCCATCACTTCTACTAGCTTTGTTCATAGTGATGCTTCCTAAGGCCCACTTGACTTCACATTCCAGAATGTCTGGCTCTAGGTGAGTGATCACACCATCATGATTATCTGAGTAATGAAGATCTTTTTTGTATAGTTCTTCTTTGTATTCTTGCCACCTCTTCTTAATATCTTCTGCTTCTGTTAGGTCCCTACCATTTCTGTCCTTTACTGAGCCCATCTTTGCATGAAAGTTTCCCTTGGTATCTCTAATTTTCTTGAAGAGATCTCTAGTCTTTCCCATTCTATTTTTTTCCTCTATTTTTTTGCATTGATCACTGATTAAGGCTTTCTTATCTCTCCTTGCTATTCTTTGGAAATCTGCATTCAAATGGGTATATCTTTCCTTTTCTCCTTTGCTTTTCCCTTTTCTTCTTTTCACAGCAATTTGTAAAGCCTCCTCAGACAGCCGTTTTGCTTTTTTTGCATTTCTTATTCTTGGTGATTGTCTTGATCCCTGTCTCCTCTAAAATGTCATGAACCTCCATCCATAGTTAATCAGGCACTCTGTCTATCAGATCTAGTCCCTTAAATCCATTTCTCACTTCCACTGTATAATCATAAGGGATTTGATTTATGAATGGTCCATTTACCTGAATGGTCTAGTGGTTCAATTTAAGTCTGAATTTTTCAATAAGGAGTTCATGATCTGAGCCACAGTAAGCTCCAGTTCTTGTTTTTGCTGATTGTATAGAGCTTCTCCATCTTTGGCTGCAAAGAATATAATCAATCTGATTTCAGTGTTGACCATCTGGTGATGTCCATTGGCAGAGTCTTCTCTTGGTTTGTTGGAAGAGGGTGTTTGCTATGACCAGTGTGTTCTCTTGGCAAAACCCTATTAGCCTTTGCCCTGCTTCATTCTGTACTTCAAGATCAAATTTGCCTGTTATTCCAGGTGTTTCTTGACATTCTACTTTTACATTCTAGTCCCCTATAATGAAAAGGACATCTTTTTTGTGTGTTAGTTCTAGAAGATCTTGTAGGTCTTCATAGAACCATTCAACGTCAGCTTCTTCAGCATTACTGGTCAGGGCAAAGGCTTGCATTACCATGATATTGATTGGTTTGCCTTGGAACTGAACAGAGATAATTCTGTTGTTTGAGACTGCATCCAAGTACTGCATTTCAAACTCTATTGACTATGGAGTTGACTATGGTGTTGACTATGGTGGCTACTTCATTTCTTCTAAGGGATTCTTGCCCACAGTAGCAGATATAATGGTCATCTGAGTTAAATTTACCCACTCCAGTCCATTTTAGTTCGCTGATTCCTAAAATGTTGACATTCAATTGTGCCAACTCCTGTTTGACCACTTCCAACTTGCCTTGATTCATGGACCTAACATTCCAGGTTCCTATGCAATATTGCTCTTTACAGCATTGGACCTTGCTTCCATTATATATATAATGTATACTATTTGTATATGTATATATATGTATATATATATATACATATATATGTATATATAATGCACATATATATCATATATATTGATATTGGTTATATATACTTATATTGATTTTATATATATAATCAATATCAATATCTGTCTATATGTAGATTGACTGATTGATTTTAAGGAATTGATTTATGTGATTATCAGGCCAGGCAAGTCTAAAATTTGCAGGGTAGGCTGGCAGGTTGGAGACCTAAGGAAGAATTACAATTTAAGTTCAAAGCCAGTCTTCCAGCAGAATTCCATTTCCCCTAGGAAGATCAATCTTTTTTCTATTGTAGTCTTCAACTGACTGGATGAGGCACACACTATGGGAGGTAATCTACTTTACTCAAAGTCTACTTATTTAAACATTAATCTCTTTAAAATATACCTTCACAGAAACATCTAGAATACTGTTCAAACAAATATTTGGATACCATGGCCTAACCAAGTTGACACATTAACCATTCTATGGTCCTATGTATTTTATCTTAGCTTATGAAAATTTTCTTTCTATTGACAATTGTTTTGGATACAAGTATATGCTAGGTTGGGCTTCCCTTGTAGCTTAGGTGGTAAAGAATCCGCCTGTAATGCTGAAGACCTGGGTTCGATCCCTGGGTTGGGAAGATCCCCTGGCGGAGGGCATGGTAACCCACTCCAGTATTCTTGGCTGGAGAATCCCCGGATAGAAAAGCCTGGTGGGCTACAGTCCATGGGGTTGCAAATAGACACAATTGAGCGACTAAGCACATATCCTTAAACAGAACCTCACCAACATAGCACACCACCCCCAACCTTAGGTTGTTCTTTCTCACATTAGAATGATTTTCCCCTTCCTCAGCTGCCCTTGATAGAAATTGAAACATAGCATTTTCCAAGAAAGAGTAAAGAATTTGGAAGAGAATAAAGACCTCCAGAGAATTTAAGGAATTTTCAATTAATATATTTCAGAGTGATTATGTATATTACTTACGAGATAAAATTAACAAGCCAAAAACACATGCCACAATCAGCCATTTATAAATCTGTAAATGAGTAGCATTTATGTACAATTTGGAGAACACAGAAGAAACCCATTGAAAGATCTGATGTAAACAATGAACTCTCGTCATTAAACAATTTTTAGGCAGTCCTCAATATTTTGCACTGGTGAACCCAATCAATACATAGCAAAAATTAATACCAAACATCAGTTCAGTTCAGTTCAGTCGCTCAGTCGTGTCCGACTCTTTGCGACCCCATGAATCGCAGCACGCCAGGCCTCCCTGTCCATCACCAACTCCCGGAGTTCACCCAGACTCACGTCCATGGAGTCAGTGATGCTATCCAGCCATCTCATCCTCTGTCGTCCCCTTCTCCTCCTGCCCCCAATTACTCCCAGCATCAGAGTCTTTTCTAATGAGTCAACTCTTCTCATGAGGTGGTCAAAGTACTGGAGTGTCAGCATTAGCATCATTCCTTCCAAAGAAATTCCAGGGCTGATCTCCTTCAGAATGGACTGGTTGCATCTCCTTGCAATCCAAGGGACTCTCAAGAGTCTTCTCCAACACCACAGTTCAAAAGCATCAATTCTTCGGCACTCAGCTTTCTTCACAGTCCAACTCTCACATCCATACGTGACCACAGGAAAAACCATAGCTACACAAACCTTATAAGAAAATAAAGGAGGGAACACATCTTTTTATAACATTTTATTTTATATTGGAATATAGCTGATTAACAGTGCTATTCTAGTTTTGGGCAGACAGCAAAGCTATTCAGCCATACATATACATGTATCCATTCTCCCCCAAATGCCCCTGCCATCCAGGATATCATTGAGCAAAAGGAGGGAACACATCTTAACTCACTTTATGAGGCCAGCTACTAAAATTCACAAAGACATTAAAAAGAAAACTACAGATCAATATTATTCATTAGCATAAATCCAAATACCTTATTAAAATACTATCAATTTTAATCTACTGTTACATAAAAGAGGATAATCCATCATGAGCAAGTGAAGGTTCACTCAGAATGGAAGACTGGTTTAACACTGAAAATAAAAATTGATAACTAGCTCTTTTAAGCACTCTTATGAAGATAATAGAAAGCTACATGCTAAGAGAAAAGATTTGCAAAGCATATACCACATGCCACAACTAAAGATCCTGCATGCCTCAACTAAGACACTGCATAGCTAAATAAATAAATATTTTTTACAATGGGCAAAGAACATGAGCAGACATTTCACTGAAAAGGGTATAGGAATGACAAACACATGACAAGCTGTTCAACTTCATTAGCTGTTATGGAAATGAAAATTAAAATCACAATATTACTACACAGCTTTCTGAATGGCTAAATAAAAAAAAATAGTGACAAATGCTAACAAAGATGCAGAGAAGCTGAATTAGCCATACATTGATGGTGGGAATGTAAAGTGTAACATTTATTATTGGAAATAGTTTGGCAGTTTCTTTAAAAAAAAAAATTGTAGCTATGATATGACCCAGCAAATGCACTCTTGGGCATTTATCCTTGATAAATGGAAGTTCATGTTCACGCAAAAATCAGAACACATTTATTTATAGTAACTTTATTTGTAATAGTACAAGTTGGGAGAAACCAAAATATACTATGGTAGGTAAATGGCACAGTAAATAGGTGTGGTATGTCCATACCATACTGAGAAATTTTACATGTACAAGGTGGATTTAGAAAAAGCAGAGGAACTGAAGATGAAATCGCCAGCATCTGTTGGATTATAGAAAAAGCAAGGGAATTCCAAAAAAAAAAAAAAAAAGTATCAATCTCTGCTTCATTGACTATGTAAAACCTTTGACTTTCTAGATCACAACAAATTGTGGAAAATTGTTAAAGAGATGGAAATACCAGACCACCTTACCTGTTTCCTGAGAAACCTGTATGCAGGTCAAGAAGCAACAGTTAGAACTGGACATAGACCAACAGACTTGTTCCAAATTGGGAAAGGAGTATGTCAAGGCTGTATATTGTCACTCTGCTTATTTAACTTCTATGCAGATTATATCATGCAAAATGCTGGGCTTGATGAACCTCAAGCTGGAATCAAGATTGCTGGGAGAAATATCAATAATCTCAGGTATGCAGATGACACCACCCTATTGGCAGAAAGTGAAGAGGAACTAAAGAACCTCTTGATAAAGTTGAAAGAGGAGAGTGAAAACGCTAGCTTAAAACTCAACTTTCAAGAACAGATTTTTGAACTCTGTGGGAGAAGGTGAGGGTGGGGTGATTTGAGAGAACAGCATTGAAACATGTATATTATCATATGTGAAATAGATTGCCAGTCCAGGTTCGATGCATGAGACAAGGTGCTCAGGGCTGGTGCACTGTAAGGACCCTGAGGGATGGGATGGGGAGGGAGGTGGGAGAGGGGTTCAGATGGGGAACACATGTATACTCATGGCTGATTCTTGTCAATGTATGGCAAAAACCACTACAATAATGTAAAGTAATTAGCCCCCAATTAGAATAAATAAATAAATGAAAAAAAAATGAAGATCATGATATCTGGTCCCATTACTTCATGGCAAATAGATGGGGAAAAAATGGAAACAGCAACAGATTTTATTTTCTTGGGCTCCAAAATCACTGCAGATGGTGACTGCAGCAATGAATTAAAAGATGCTTGCTCCTTGGAAGAAAAGCTATGACAAACCTAGACAGCATATTAAAAAGCAGAGACATCATTGTGTCGAAAATGGTCCATCTAGTCAAAGCTATGGTTTTTCCAGTAGCCATGAATGGATATGAAAGTTGGACCATAAAGAAGGCTGAGCACCAAAGAATTGTTGCTTTCAAAGTATGATGTTGGAGAAGACTCTTGAGGTCCCTTGGACTGCAAGGAGATCCAACCAATCAATCCTATAGGAAATCAGTCCTGAATATTCATTGGAAGGACTGATGCTGAAGCTGAACCTCCAGGTACTTTGGCCACATGATATGAAGAGCTGACTCACTGGAAATGACCCTGATGCTGGGAAAGATTGGAGGCAGGAGGAGAAGGGGCCGACAGAGAATGAGATGGTTGGATGGCATCATCGACTCAAGGGACATGAGTTTGAGCAAACCATCTACTCAATGGACATGAGTTTAAGAGTGAAGAATGGGGAAACCTGGCATGCTGCTGTCCATGGTGTCACAAAGAGTTGGGCATGACTTAGCAACTGAACAACAATTTTTTTACACTGCATTTTTTGATACAGTTAATATATAATTTTCCTCTTTCTGTATGATACATTTTTTTCCCCTGCTGCCTCAAATATAGGTTTTAAATCTGCTCCATTTTACTTTACCTGCCACTGTACTGATGAAGAAACTCTGGTTGGAAGATTAAAGGAAATTTCACAAGGGCGCACTACTGGAACACAGTTGAAGTAGGATTCAAACTCAGATATGTTTAACTCTAAAGTTGATACCTTGTAGCACAGCGGTCTTCTGAATAGCTGGTTGATAAATAGGGAAGTAAGTCAGTGCCTGTGTCACTCCTTAAATTTATAGTTAAAACCTTCAAGTAGAAATTGGAGATGAGGTTATTTTAAAATCTGACAGCCTGGTGACTGTTGCAAAGTGGACACATAGCTTACATGAAGATTCGTACTGGAAGCTTAGGCACTTAATCATTCTCCGCCTCTTAGAATGAAGAAGGAAGGAATCTTTTTACTGTCCCTTGCTGTAGCAATGCACCAATTCCCATAAATAAGGGCCTTTCACCAGGCTGGGGCCAATGCGAATTTTAACATGTGAATCACAAAAGGATTGACTATATGGATAGAATTAGATAGCTCATTGGATAGCCCTATTTTCTTCCTTCCTGCTTTCTTCATTGATACTCAAAAATATACCCTTTGCATCTCACCCTATCCTTGATTTCCCTCCTGTTGGTTTAGCTCTCTATCTCATTCTAGGTTCTGAAGCACTGTTATATACTGAATGCCTGTATCCTCCCCAAATTATCCTCCCCACACTAATCTCTAGTGTGATATTTTGGTTGGTGCAAACGTAATTGCGATTTTTGCATTGTTGAAATTTGCCACTTGATATTAGAATATATTCTTAATAAATATAGTCATGTTATACATCATTTTAATGCATAGCTCTCACTTTATATTTTTGGTTAAGGACTTATTGCTTGTTTGTTTTATATTTATTTTAGACAATGGAAACGATGTTAGACAAAAAGCAAATCTGAGAGATTTTCTTATCCAAAATAAGTTGTAAAGCAGCAGAGACAACTCGCAACATCAACAACGCATTTGGACCAGGAATTGTTAATGAATGAACAATGCAGTGGTGGTTCAAGAAGTTTTGCCAAGGAGATGAGAGCCTTGAAGATGAAGAGTGTAGTGGCTGGCCAACTGAAGTTGACAACAACTGTGAGCAATCACCAAAGCTGATGCTCTTACAACTACACTAGAAGTTGCTGTAGAACTCAACGTCAAACATTCTACAGTGGTTTGGCATTTGAAGCAAATTGGAAAGGTGAAAAAGCTAAATACATGGGTGCCTCCTGAGCAGACTGAGAAACAAACAAACAAAAAAAATGTAGTGAAATGTCATTTTCCTTTATTCTATGCAACTACAGCAAACCATTTCTTGATTGGATTGTGACATGTGACAAAAAGTGGATTTTATATGACAACCATCGATGACCAACTTAGTGTTTGGACCAAGAAGAAACTCCAAAGTACTTCCCAAAACCAAATTTGCACCAAAAAAAAAAAAAGGTGTGTGGGGGGGTCATGCTCACTAGTGGTGTGCTGCTGGTCTGATCCACTACAGCTTTCTGAATCCTGGTGAAACCATTACATCTGAGAAGTATGCTCAGCAAATCAGTGAGATGCACGAAAAACTGCATGCCTGCAGCCAGGATTGGTCAACAGAAAGAGCCCATGGCCCATTTCTTTCCTATGACAGCATTCAACCACATGTTACACAACCAAGACTTCAAAACTTGAACGAACTGGGCTATAAAATTCTGTCTCATCTGCACAATTCACCTTACCTCTCATCAACCAACTATCAATTCCTCAAGCATCTTGACAACTTTTTGCAGGGAAAATGCTTCCACAACCAGGAGGATGCAGAAAATGCTTTCCAAGAGTTCATCGAATCCTGAAGCATGGTTTTTATGCTACAGGAATAAGCAAACTTATTTCTTGTTGGCAAAAATGTGTTGATTGCAATGGTTCCTATTTTGCTTAATAAAGATGTCTTTGAGCCTAGTTATAATGATTTAAAGTTTATGGTACAAAAGTGCAATTACTTTTGTGCCAACCTAATAGTATTGAGGTAGGGCCTTTGGGAGATAACTAATTCGACTTTTATGAAGTCATGAGGATGGAGTGCTCATGAATTTTATAATATCCTTATAAGAAGAGGAAGATAGAAATGATGTACGCATGCACGCACACACACACACACACACACACACACACTGAAGAAACTCTATCTGAACACACATCAAAGAAGGCGGCTGTCCAAAACTGACTCACAGATATAGAAACCAAACTTATAGTTACCAAAGGGTAAGTGGGGGAGGGATAAATTAGGAGTATGGGATTAACAGATGCATACAACCACATACAAAATAGATAAACAATAAAGGTTTACTGTATATCTCATGGCAAGTAGATGGGAAAACAATGGAAACAGTGAGAGTCTTTATTTTCTTGGGCTCCAAAATCACTGCAGATGGTGACTGCAGCCATGAAATTAAAAGATGCTTGCTCCTTAGAAGAAAAGCTATGACCAATCTACACAGCATATTAAAAAGCAGAGATATTACTTTGCCAACAAAGGTCCATCGAGTCAAAGGTACGATTTTTCCAGTAGTCATGTATGGATGTGAGAGTTGGACCATAAAGTAAGCTGAGTACCAAAGAATTGATGCTTTTGAACTGTGGTGTTGGAGAAGACTCTTGAGAGTCCCTTGGACTGCAAGGAGATCCAACAAGTCCATCCTAAAGGAGATCAGTCCTGGGTGTTCATTGGAAGGACTGATGTTGAAGCTGAAGCTCCAATACTGTGGTCACCTGATGTGAAGAATTGACTCACTGGAAAAAAACCTGATGCTGGGAAAGATGGAAGGTAGGAGGAGAAGGGAATGACAGAGGATGAGATGGTTGGATGGCATCACCGACTCGATGGACATGAGTTTGAACAAGCTCTGGGAGTTGGTGAAGGACAGGGGAAACCTGGCATGCTATAGTCCATGGGGTCGCAAAGAATCGGACATGACTGAGTGACTGAACTGAACTGTATAGCACAAAGAACTAGATTTAATATCTTGCAATAAATTATGATTGAAAAGTATGGAAAATACATATATTCAGTTCTATGTATATATATGTGTATAACTGAATCACTTTGCTGTACACCTGAAGTTAACACAATAACTATATTGCAATCAATCAATCAGTCAAGAAGACAATGGCTGTACACAGGCCAGGAAGTGGACGGTCACCAAGAACTGAAGTAAAAGGAAGAAGAATCCTAAAAACAATTCAGAGATCATCAGGGCTACTACTCCTACCACAGGCCCAGAGTGCACAGGCCTGGAGTAGAATGCTATCTCTACCTTAGTTTCAAGAGGCAGAGTCACTACAGAGAGCTGCAGCATGGGCTAGGCCTTCATAGAGAGCCATGTGGGCTTTTTTCTGCCTAGCTGAAGGAGTGGAGCTCCCCCAGTGAGTCATAGTTGTCTCCCCAGTGGCCCTGGAGGGTGGAGCATTGAATCAAAGAGGATTATTCTCCTGCCTTAAGATCTTTTTTTAAATATAAATTTATTTATTTTAATTGAGGTACAGTAGTCATGTATGGATGTGAGAGTTGGACTGTGAAGAAAGCTGAGCGCCGAAGAATTGATGCTTTTGAACTGTGGTGTTGGAGAAGACTCTTGAGAGTCCCTTGGACTGCAAGAAGATCCAACCAGTCCATCCTAAAGATCAGTCCTGGGTGTTCTTTGGAAGGAATGATGCTAAAGCTGAAACTCCAGTACTTTGGCCACCTCATGCGAAGAGTTGACTCATTGGAAAAGACTCTGATGCTGGGAGGGATTGGGGGCAGGAGGAGAAGGGGACGACAGAGGATGAGATGGCTGGATGGCATCACTGACTTGATGGACGTGAGTTTGAGTGAATTCCGGGAGTTGGTGATGGACAGGGAGGCCTGGCGTGCTGCAATTCATGGGGTCGCAAAGAGTCGGACACGACTGAGCGACTGAACTGAACTGAACTGAATTACTTTACAACATTGTATTGGTTTTGCCATACATCAACATGACTCCACCACGGGTGTACACGTATTCCCCATCCTGAACCCCCTCCCACCTCCTTCTCCATACCATCCCTCTGGGTCATCCCAGTGCCAGGCCCCAGCATCCAGTATCATGCATTGAACCTGGACTGGCGATTCGTTTCACATATGATATTTTACATGTTTCAATGCCATTCTCCCAAATCATCCCACCCTTGCCCTTTCCCACAGAATCCAAAAGACTGTTCTATACATCTGTGTCTCTTTTGCTATCTTGCATACAGGGTTATCGCTACCATCTTTCTAAATTCGATATATATGCATTAGTATACTGTATTGGTGTTTTTCTTTCTGGCTTACTTCACTCTGTATAATAGGCTCCAGTTTCATCCACCTAATTAGAACTGATTCAAATGTATTCTTTTTAATGGCTAATACTCCATTGTGTATATGCACCACAGCTTTCTTATCCATTCATCTGCTGATGGACATCTAGGTTGCTTCCATGTTCTGGCTATTATAAACAGTGCTGTGATGAACATTGGGGTACACGTATCTTTTTCAATTCTGGTTTCCTCGGTGTGTATGCCCAGCAGTGGGATTCCTGGGTCATATGGCAGTTCTATTTCCAGTTTTTTAAGGAATCTCCACACTGTTCTCCATAGTGGCTGTACTAGTTTGCATTCCCATCAACAGTGTAAGAGGGTTCCCTTTTCTCCACACCCTCTCCAGCATTTACTGCTTATAGACTTTTGGATAGCAGCTATTCTGACTGGCATGAAATGGTACCTCACTATGGTTTTGATTTGCATTTCTCTGATAATGAGTGATGTTGAGCATCTTTTCATGTGTTTGTTAGCCATCTGTATGTCTTCTTTGGAGAAATGTCTGTTTAGTTCTTTGGCCCATTTTTTGATTGGGTCATTTATTTTTCTGGAGTTGAGCTGCAGGTGTTGCTTGTATATTTTGGAGATTAATTCTTTGTCCGCTGCTTCATTTGCTATTATTTTCTCCCATTCTGAAGGCTGTCTTTTCACCTTGCTTATAGTTTCCTTTGTTGTGCAGAAGCTTTTAATTTTAATTAGGTTCCATTTGTTTATTTTTGCTTTTATTTCCAATATTCTGGGAGGTGGGTCATAGAGGATCCTGCTGTGATTTATGTCGGAGAGTGTTTTGCCTATGTTCTCCTCTAGGAGTTTTATGGTTTCTGGTCTTATGTTTAGATCTTTAATCCATTTTGAGTTTATTTTTGTGTATGGTGTTAGAAAGTGTTCTAGTTTCATTGTTTTACAAGTGGTTGACCAGATTTCCCAGCACCACTTGTTAAAGAGATTGTCTTTTCTCCATTGTATATTCTTGCCTCCTTTGTCAAAGATAAAGTGTCCATCAGTGAGTGGATTTATCTCTGGGCTTTCTATTTTGTTCCATTGATCTATATTTCTGTCTTTGTGCCTTGTGCCTGTCTTGATGACTGTGGCTTTGTAGTAGAGCCTGAAGTCAGGCAGGTTGATTCCTCCAGTTCCCTTCTTCTTTCTCAAGATCGCTTTGGCTATTCGAAGTTTTTTGTATTTCCATACAAATTGTGAAATTATTTGTTCTAGTTCTGTGAAGAATGCTGTTGGTAGCTTGATAGGGATTGCACTGAGTCTATAGATTGCTTTGGGTAGTATACTCATTTTCACTATATTGATTCTTCCAATCCAGGAACACGGTATATTTCTCTATCTCTTAGTGTCCTCTTTGATTTCTTTCACCAGTGTTTTATAGTTTTCTACATATAGGTCTTTAGTTTCTTTAGGTAGATATATTCCTAAGTACTTTATTCTTTTTGTTGCAATGGTGAATGGAATTGTTTCCTTAATTTCTCTATTTTCTCATTATTAGTGTATAGGAATGCAAGGGATTTCTGTGTGTTGATTTTATATCCTGCAACTTTATTATATTTATTGATTAGCTCTAGTAATTTTCTGGGGGAGTCTTTAGGGTTTTCTATGTAGAGGATCATGTCATCTGCAAACAGTGAGAGTTTTACTTCTTCTTTTCCAATTTGGATTCCTTTTATTTCTTTTTCTGCTCTGATTGCTGTGGCCAAAACTTCCAAAACTATGTTCAATAATAGTGGTGAAAGTGGGCACCCTTGTCTTGTTCCTGACTTAAGGTGAAATGCTTTCAATTTTTCACCATTGAGGATAATGTTTGCTGTGGGTTTGTGATATATAGCGTTTATTATGTTGAGGTATGTTCCTTCTATTCCTGCTTTCTGGAGAGTTTTTATCATAAATGGATGTTGAATTTTGTCAAAGGCTTTCTCTGCATCTATTGAGATAATCATACAGCTTTTATTTTTCAATTTCTTAATGTGGTGTATTACATTGATTGATTTGCAGATATTGAATAAGCCTTGCAACCCTAGGATAAAGCCCACTTGGTCATGGTGTATGATCTTTTAAATGTGTTGTTGGATTCTGATTGCTAGAATTTTGTTAAGGATTTTTGCATCTATGTTCATCAGTGATATTGGCCTGTAGCTTTCTTTTTCTGTGGCTTCTTTGTCTGGTTTTGGTTTTAGGGTGATGGTGGCCTCCTAGAATGAATTTGGAAGTTTACCTTTTGAAGAGGATAGGTGTTAGCTCTTCTCTAAATTTTTGGTAGAATTCAGCTGTGAAGCCGTCTGGACCTGGGCTTTTGTTTGCTGGAAGATTTCTGATTATTGTTTCAATTTCCGTGCTTGTGATGGGTCTGTTAAGATTTTCTATTTCTTCCTGGTTGAGTTTTGGAAAGTTCTACTTTTCTGAGAATTTGTCCATTTCTTCCAAGTTGTCCATTTTATTGGCATATAATTGCTGATAGTAGTCTCTTATGATCCTTTGTATTTCTGTGTTGTCTGTTGTGATCTCTCCATTTTCATTTCTAATTTTATTGATTTGATTTTTCTCCCTTTGTTTCTTGATGAGTCTGGCTAATGGTTTGTCAATTTTATTTATCTTCTCAAAGAACCAGATTTTGGCTTTGTTGAGTTTTCCTATGATCCCTTTTGCTTCTTTTGCATTTATTTCTGCCCTAATTTTAAAGATTTCTTTCCTTCTACTAACCCTGGGGTTCTTCATTTCTTCCTTTCCTAGTTGCTTTAGGTGCAGAGTTAGGTTATTTATTTGACTTTTTTCTTTTTTCTTGAGGTATACCTGTATTGCTATGAACCTTCCTCTTAGCACTGCTTTTACAGTGTCCCACAGGTTTTGGGTTGTTGTGTTTTCATTTTTATTCATTTCTATGCATATTTTGATTTCTTTTTGATTTCTTCTGTGATTTGTTGGTTATTCAGCAGCGTGTTGTTCAGCCTCCATATGTTGGAATTTTTAATAGTTTTTCTCCTGTAATTGAGATCTAATCTTACTGCATTGTGGTCAGAAAAGATGCTTGGAATGATTTCTATTTTTTTGAATTTACCAAGGCTAGCTTTATGGCCCAGGATGTGATCTATCCTGGAGAAGGTTCCATGTGCGCTTGAGAAAAAGGTGTAATCCATTGTTTTGGGGTGAAATGTCCTATAGATATCAATTAGGTCTAACTGGTCTATTGTATCATTTAAAGTTTGTGTTTCCTTGTTAGTTTTCTGTTTAGTTGATCTATCCATAGGTGTGAGTGGGGTATTAAAGTCCCCCACTATTACTGTGTTATTGTTAATTTCCCCTTTCATACTTGTTAGCATTTGTCTTCCATATTGTGGTGCTCCTATGTTGGGTGCATATATATTTATAATTGTTATATCTTCTTCTTGGATCGATCCATTGATCATTATGTAGTGTCCTTCTTTGTCTCTTTTCACAGCCTTCGTTTTAAAGTCTATTTTATCTGATATGAGTATTGCTACTCCTGCTTTCTTTTGGTTTCTCTTTGCGTGGAATATCTTTTTCCCACCCTTCACTTTCAGTCTGTATGTGTCCCTTGTTTTGAAGTGGGTCTCTTGTAGACAACTTATATAGGGGTCTTGTTTTTGTATCCATTCAGCCAGTCTTTGTCTTTTGGTTGAAGCATTCAACCCATTTACGTTTAAGGTAATTATTGATAAGTAGGATCCCGTTGCCATTTACTTTATTATTTGGGGTTTGAGTTTATACACCCTTTTTGTGTTTCCTGTCTAGAGAAGATCCTTTAGCATTTGTTGGAGAGCTGGTTTGGTGGTGCTGAATTCTCTCAGCTTTTGCTTGTCTGTAAAGCTTTTGATGTCTCCTTCATATTTGAATGAGATCCTTGCTGGGTACAGTAATCTGGGCTGTCGGTTATTTTCTTTCATCACTTTAAGTATGTCCTGCCATTCCCTTCTGGCCTGAAGAGTTTCTATTGAAAGATCAGCTGTTATCCTTATGGGAATCCCCTTGTGTGTTATTTGTTGCTTTTCCCTTGTTGCTTTTAATATTTGTTCTTTGTGTTTGATCTTTGTTAATTTGATTAATATGTGTCTTGTGGTGTTTCACCTTGGGTTTATCCTGTTGGGGACTCTCTGGGTTTCTTGGACTTGGGTGATTATTTCCTTCCCCATTTTAGGGAAGTTTTCAACTATTATCTCCTCAAGTATTTTCTCATGGTCTTTCTTTTTGTCTTCTTCTTCTGGGACTCTTTTGATTCGAATGTTGTGGCGTTTAACATTGTCACAGAGGTCTCTGAGATTGTCCTCATTTCTTTTAATTCGTTTTTCTTTTTTCCTCTCTGATTCATTTATTTCTACCATTCTATCTTCTACTTCACTAATCCTATCTTCTGCCTCCGTTATTCTACTATTTGTTCCCTCCAGAGTGTTTTTGATCTCATTTATTGCATTATTCATTATATACTGACTCTTTTTTATTTCTTCTAGGTCCTTGTTAAACCTTTCTTGCATCTTCTCAATCCTTGTCTCCAGGCTATTTATCTGTGATTTCATTTTGTTTTCAAGATTTTGGATAATTTTCACTATCATTATTTGGAATTTTTTATCAAGTAGATTCCCTATCTCTTCCTCTTTGGTTTGGTTTGGTGGGCATTTATCCTGTTCCTTTACCTGCTGGGTATTCCTCTGTCTCTTCATCTTATTTATATTGCTGTGTTTGGGGTGGCCTTTCTGTATTCTGGCAGTTTGTGGAATTCTCTTTACTGTGGAGTTTCCTCGCTGTGGGTGGGGTTGTACGGGTGGCTTGTCAAGATTTCCTGGTTAGGAAAGCTTGTGTCAGTGTTCTGGTGGGTGGAGCTGGATTTCTTCTCTCTGGAGTGCAATGAAGTGTCCAGTAATGAGTTATGAGATGTCAGTTGGTTTGGAGTGATTTTTGGCAGCCTGTATATTGAAGCTCAGGGCTGTGTTCCTGTGTTGCTGGAGAATTTGCATGGTATGTCTTGCTCTGGAGCTTGTTGGCCCTTGGGTGGTGCTTGGTTTCAGTGTAGGTATGGAGGTGTTTGATGAGGTCCTGTCGATGAATGTTCCCTGGAATCAGGAGTTCCCTGGTGTTCTCAGAATTTGGACTTAAGCCTCCTGCTTCTGTTTTTCAGTCTTATTTTTACAGTAGCCTCAAGACTTCTCCATCTATACAGCACTGTTGATAAGACATCTAGGTTAAAGATGAAAAGTTTCTCCACAGTGAGGGACACCCAGAGAGGTTCACAGAGTTACATGGAGAAGAGAAGAAGGAGGAGGGAGATAGAGGTGACCCGGATGAGATGAGGTGGAATCAAAAGAGGAGAGAGCAAGCTAGCCAGTAATCACTTCCTTATGTGCGCTCCACAGTCTGGACCACTCAGAGATGTTCACGGAGTTATACAGAGAAGAGAAGAGGGAGGAAGGAGACAGAAGTGGCCAGGAGGATAAAGGCAGGGAATCAAAAGGGGAGAGACAGATCCAGCCAGTATTCAGTTCCCTAAGTGTTCTCCACCATCCGGAACACACAAAGAGATTCACAGAGTTGGGTAGAGAAGAGAAGGGGGAGGGAGGAGATAGAGGCGACCTGATGGAGAAAAAGGAGGGTCCAAAGTGGGAGAGAGCAGTCAAACCAGCAATCTCGCTCCCAAGTAAAAATGGGTACTGAAGATTGGGTTCTTAAATGTACAAAATTGATAAGAGATACCAAAAACCAAAGATTAAATATCTAGAGTAGAAGTTGGATTTCCAAAAATACAATATTAAAGAAGAAAAGAAACAAAGTCACAAAAATTATAATATATATATATATATGAAGTTTGCTTTTAAAAATGGGGTCTTTCTTTTTTTGCAAAGTGATAGTAGGCTATAAAAATGAAAATTGAAGGAGTAATAGAGGACTTAAAAATAAAAGAATTAATAAAAAATAAAGAATGATAGTAAAAATATATCTAGTACTTTCTCTGGTGTTATTGTGGGCAGTGTGGGGTCAGTTCATTTTTGGATAGTTCCTTGATCTGGCTTATATTTCTCAAGATCTACAGTTTTCATTCCAATCCCAAAGAAAGGCAGTGCCAAAGAATGCTCAAACTACTGCACAATTGCACTCATCTCACACGCTAGTAAAGTAATGCTCAAAATTCTCCAAGCCAGGCTTCAGCAATATGTGAACCATGAACTTCCTGATGTTCAAGCTGGTTTTAGAAAAGGCAGAGGAACCAGAGATCAAATTGCCAACATCCGCTGGATCATGGAAAAAGCAAGAGAGTTCCAGAAAAACATCTATTTCTGCTTTATTGACTATGCCAAAGCCTTTGACTGTGTGGATCACAATAAACTGTGGAAATTCTGAGAGAGATGGGAATACCAGACCACCTGACCTGCCTCTTGAGAAATCTGTATGCAGGTCAGTAAGCAACAGTTAGAACCGGTCATGGAACAACAGACTGCTTCCCAATAGGAAAAGGAGTTCGTCAAGGCTGTATATTGTCACCCTGCTTATTTAACTTATATGCAGAGTACATCATGAGAAACGCTGGACTGGAAGAAACACAAACCAGAATCAAGATTGCCAGGAGAAATATCAATAACCTCAGATATGCAGATGATACCACCCTTATGGCAGAAAGTGAAGAGGAACTCAAAAGCCTCTTGATGAAAGTGAAAGTGGAGAGTGAAAAAGTTGGCTTAAAGCTCAACATTCAGAAAACGAAGATCATGGCATCCAGTCCCATCATTTCATGGGAAATAGATAGGGAAACAATGCAAACTGTCAGACTTTATTTTTTGGGGGCTCCAAAATCACTGCAGATGGTGATTGCAGCCATGAAATTAAAAGACGCTTACTCCTTGGAAGGAAAGTTATGTCCAACATAGATAGCATATTAAAGAGCAGAGACGTTACTTTGCCAACAAAGGTCCGTCTAGTCAAGGCTATGGTTTTTCCAGTGGTCATGTATGGATGTGAGAGTTGGACTGTGAAGAAGGCTGAGCGCCGAAGAATTGATGCTTTTGAACTGTGGTGTGGAGAAGACTCCTGAGAGTCCCTTGGACTGCAAGGAGATCCAACCAGTCCATTCTGAAGATCAGCCCTGGGATTTCTTTGGAAGGAATGATGCTAAAGCTGAAACTCCAGTACTTTGGCCACCTCATGCAAAGAGTTGACTCATTGGAAAAGACTCCGATGCTGGGAGGGATTGGGGGCAGGAGGAGAAGGGGACAACAGAGGATCAGATGGCTGGATGGCGTCACTGACTTGATGGACGTGAGTCTGGGTGAACTCCGGGAGTTGGTGATGGACAGGGAGGCCTGGCGTGCTGCAATTCATGGGATCGCAAAGAGTTGGACATGACTGAGTGACTGAACTGAACTGAACTGAATAGGCCCCTTCCTACGCAGTTGGTACTAACTACAGGGTTTTAATCTATTGCACCTGTCACTTCCAAGGAGGTTCCCTCTGTTTTAGCTTCTTCTGTTTGCTGGTCTCTTCAGTGTCTAATTTCCACCCTGACACAAGGGGACAATTTTTTAGGCTCACTTGTTTAGTCGTGCTGTGGGGAGGGAGGGACGCTGCAAATGAATAACACTGGCGTGTGTTTGCAGTGTCTCAGCAACACTGGGTTTTCCCCCGCTCACAGTGTATGTGCTTTCCCTGTCAACACTGCTTAGGCTCTAGGTTGCTCTGCTGGGAACTGTTTGAGGCCGGCCCTGGGTTGTATGAACTTCCCAGGTCTAAGCCTCTCTGGTTCAGGTAGTTGGGTAGTCCTCAGAGGCGCAGACTCGGTTGGTCCTGCGTTTTGTGCCCTTCCCAGGTCCGAGCAGTTCAGGTGACCAGGTGTTTGGCAAGCACGGTCACTGCAACTTATCTCTTCCCCCATCCTTGCTGCTCAGTTTTCTGGGTGTACAACCGGCACACCTTCTCAGGTGGATGTTGACCATCCAGAATCCCAGGAAGTCTTAGTTAGCAATGAAGCCTGCTTGCAGTTTGGTAGATAATGCCTCTCTGGGGCCGCAATTGCTCCCTTCTGGCTCTGGCTGCCTGTCACCAGAGGAGGATAGTCTGCAGCCGGCTAGCTCTGCTCAGTCCTTTGTTCTGTGAGTGGGCCTGATGTTGTTTTAGGTTAGGGCTTTTTGTGTAGCTCTAGTCAGTCCTTTTTTCTGTGAGCAGGCCTGGCGGTGTCTTAGGTTAGGGCTTTTCACGTGGTAGCTATCCCACAGTCTGGTTTGATAGCC
Source organism: Bubalus bubalis (assembly GCF_019923935.1). Lineage (NCBI taxonomy): Eukaryota > Metazoa > Chordata > Mammalia > Artiodactyla > Bovidae > Bubalus > Bubalus bubalis. The sequence continues at coordinate 65,177,072 of NC_059181.1, forward strand.
CAAATTAGTTCCCTCAAATTGCCCTTGAGGCATTCAGGCCCAGTCCTTATTCTAAGCAATGCAGCCCACGCTTCCCTGCCCAGCCCCTGCTTGCTAGTGGCAGATGCGGGGGTCTGCACTGCTTCTCCACTGGGGGAGTTACCGTTGGGCACATAATCAGTGGGTTTTTATTATGTATTTATTTATGTTTCCTCCCAGTTATGTTGCCCTCCTTGGTTCCAAGGCTTGCCACAGACTCGGCAGTGAGAGTGTTTCCTGGTGTTTGGAAACTTCTCTCTTTTTTAAGACTCCCTTCCTGGGACGGAAGGAGAAGGCAATGGCACCCCACTCCAGTACTCTTGCCTGGAAAATCCCATGGACAGAGAAGCCTGGTAGGCTGCAGTCCATGGGGTCGCTGAGGGTCGGACACGACTGAGTGACTTCACTTTCACTTTTCACTTTTATGCATTGGAGAAGGAAATGGCAACCCACTCCAGTGTTCTTGCCTGGAGAATCCCAGGGACGGAGGAGCCTGATAGGCTGCAGTCCATGGGGTCGCTGAGGGTCCGACACAACTGAGCGACTTCACTTTCACTTTTCCTGGGATGGAGCTTCATCCCTACCTCTTTTGTCTCTCTTTTTGTCTTTTGTATTTTCTCCTACCTCCTTTCAAAGACAATGGGCTTCTTTTCTGGGTGCCTGATGTCCTCTGCCGGCATTCAGAAGTTGTTTTGTGGAATTTACTCGGCGTTCAAATGTTCTTTTGATGAATTTGTGGGGGAGAAAGTGATCTCCCAGTCTTAATCCTCTGCCATCTTAGGACCGCCTCTTAAGATCTAATTGTGTTTGTCATGCTGGGTTTTGGACTTATTTGGGAACTATCACCCCTTCCTTCTTTCCTGTTTTTTCTCCTTTTTGAAATAGAAATGTCTATCCTATGTTCATGACACAATTATATTTTGGAAGCACATAACATGGCTTCAGTTTCACAGCCAGAGGAGAATTTTCATCAATATGAATCATACCTTGAGTCTCATCTATATTTAATTTAAATAATATTTAGATGAGCCTTTGGACTTTAGACTTAAGAGTTGACGCTGGAATGGATTATGACATTGAATCTATCGGGATGGAATGAAAGTATTTTATATGTGAGAAGGACATGAATCTTGGGAGGCCAGGGGTAAAATATTATGAGCTAAATTTACTCTTCCTCCCAAATTCATGTCTTGCACTAAGCCTCAATGTGATGGTATTTAGAGTGGAACCTTTGGGAGGTAATTAGGCTTAGATGAGGTTTTGAGGGTTGGGGCTTTCATAATAAGATTAGTGTCTTTGTAAGAAGAGAAAGAGAGATGAGATCTCTCCCTCTATATCCATATGCATGTGGCTAAGAAAACAATGTCAGGATAATCAAGAAGGTAGCTGTCTACAAACCAGGAAGTGGGCTCTCATCCACTGAGTTGGCCAGCATCTCAACCTTGTACTTCCCAGTCTCCAGAACTGTAAGAAAGAAATATCTGTTGTTTAAGTCACCACTCTATGGTATTTTATTATAGCAGCCCAAACTGTGACAAGTGTCTTTATACATTTAACATGAGTCTTCTTTGTCCTTCCTTTGTTGCATAGACCAAAAGAAACTTCTTTCCTCAGATGTCTTTCTTATTCCCCCTTTTTCCTCAAGATTGACTAACTTCCACCTTCCAGGTTGGCACCTCTTTTATCTTTTCCTCGTTCAAAGCCTGATGAAAGCTTCACACAGATACTAAAAACTTGTGTAATCTTGAGCACAGCTATGGGTAGTAGTAGAATGTGTGGTGGTGATTCTATGAATCCCCTTTTTATTCCAAGGATCTTGGGCCTCTTCAGAAGGCCAAAGAGTCTACAACATTGATTTGAATTAAATAATCATATTCTTTTTGAATGACTTGTTTAGCTTCAACCACTTGTTAATGTGTAAATTCAAGTACAGCAAGTTAGGGAGACTCATAAGCAAGATGTGGAAGGAACAATTTACATTGTTTGTGGTAGAATGTCAAGCTTTACACACACATGCAGAAATACACACACATATACCCAAACACACATCTATATTCTCATAAATATTAGACAAGTAGAAAAAATTCCTTTGACTACCTACCTTGAGAAGTATCATATAACTCAAGCAAACAACTATCACCATCAGGTCATGTGACTATATAACAAAGTTGATCTCAAATAAGTCAGACTTCCAAAAGCTAAGATGGAAATATAATATGCTTACTATGAGGAAGATTCTGATGTTTGACTGCTTACAACTTTCAAACTTTACCGTTACCTCTTCCTCTCTTGGCCTAAATCTGGGCAAGGTGCTCAGAAAACCTAGGAGCTCCCTACTTTTGTGCCAGTTGGAAGTTTAAACTATGAAAGGGGACCATCAGTCCAGTCTCACCCTTTTACCATAATAAAAGTCAAAACCAGTCTCTTATATTAGCTTCCTCAAGCTTTTTTTCAGATCTGAATTTCTAGATATTTATTTTATTCTGTTGAATGGGCCAGGTGTCTCTGTATCTTCATATGGCTTGTTATCTTCAGGGAGAATTAAGGAAGCTACCTTCTGATCATGTTTCACTTTGTTGGGAAGGTGGTTACCCAAGTATAATAAAAAATGCCAAAAGGGGGCATAACTTGGCAAGCAGCACTAGACATTCTAGTGACAATGGTGGGGTTTAATGGAGCAGGACTTGGCAACGAGACTTCACTTGTATTCCTTACCTCCACCCCACACATACAGACAGCTCAGGCACACAGTGCCCTATTCACCACTCAGCAGAGACTGACTTAAACACACACACACACACACACACACACACACACACAGAATCACACATTATACCCTTTTAATAATACTACTGATATGACTTGGATCCTGGTTATCCTTGCCATGATGACCTATCTGGATCCATCTACCACCCTCTTTGCTCAGGCCCTTTGTTTCTGGATTTCTCAGCTCAAGGGGAAGACATGTTTCATCTGTCAGTCCTAGCAGTGTTCTCACTTTACTGTTTCATCAAGTAATGCATTTTCTCTCTGTGTTACCTTGAACAAGTTCCTATATCTTTGTGAGCTTCCAATGATCTTCCAATTCCCTATCTATAAAATGAAATATTTTACTATGTGATCTCCAAATTCCTGTTCATTTTGGACTTTCATGATCCTATAGTTAAGTAACTGGAGTGCTTCCAGCAACCTGTTATGCCACCCAGACTGCACCGCTGCCTTAAGGGCTATTCCTTCCATTGATCTCTGGCTCCATCCCTTAAGATGTTGCCTGACACAACTGGTCTCTCATCCTGCCTAAAGAGTGGGCATGAAAGTCTGCCTCCTTTCACAGCCCAGAGCTACAAAATATGTAGGGTGAATAAAGTTTAGCTGGTGAGTTCCTCAGAGGACATATGTCTCTAACTTAAGTTCCATTACAGACTTCAGAAACTCTAGACTGAGGCCTGAACACAACCTGAAATATCCTACAGGGCTGGAACTTAGAACTCAGTCTAGCCCCTAACTGAACATTCCCATTCTACAAAACTGTAGCTAAATAACTCAGTGTTTCTGTGTGACACAATTTTCTAAGCTTCTGCTGCTTCCTGGTAGCTAATCTTGACTTATACAAATGTACAGAATAGAAACCTGAGCTTGGTTATTTGCAATTTCATGAAATCACTTCAGTGATCACCTTTGGGAAAAGTTTATTGACTCCATTACAACCTATAGTGCTGGATGGGTACTATGTTCAAACAGTTCAGAGGGAACTTTAGGCAGGATGAGAGACCAGTTGTGTCAGGCAACATCTTAAGGGATGGAGCCAGAGAAGATCAATGGAAGGAATAGCCCTTAATGCAGCGGTGCAGTCTGGGTGGCATAACAGGTTGCTGGAAGCACTCCAGTTACCCAACTATAGGATCATGAAAGCCTTCCCATGCTCCCCTAAACTTCTTCCCTTCTTTTCTTCTTAAACTACTTTATTGGGTTATGACTGACATGTAAAATGCTGTCCATATTTAATGTATACAACTTGGTAAGTGTACCATCAAGACCACAAATATATGTGTCAACTCCCAAACTTTATTCATGCCCACTCTTTAATATTATCATTTTTTGTAGTATGAACACTTAAATAAGGTCTAGCCTCTTGGGAAATTTTAAGTGTATAATACAGTTTTGTTAGCTATGCACAGTATGCTGTATAGATCTCCAGAATTGATTTTTTCTTATGTAACTAAAACTTTGTACCCTTTGACCATCATCTTCCCATCCTCTCCGCCAAGTCTCAGCTAACTAGAGCTCCACTCTCTGCTTCTATGAATTTGATCATTTTAGGTAAGTGAAATCATGAAGTATTTGTCTTTCTGTGTCTGGCCTATTTCATTTTGGAAAACATCCTCCAAGTCCATCCATGTTTTCACAAATAGCAAGATTCCCATTATAAAGCTGAATATCATATATGGTATATATATATATATATATATATATATATATATATATATTCTTTATCCACTCATCTATTGTTGGACATTTGTTTCCATATCTTGGCTATTGTCAAATACTGCAATGAATGTAGGAGTACAGGTATTTCTTTGAGATTCATATTAATATTTCCTCCAAAAAATACCCAGAAATAGATAATCTGATAGCTCTGTTCACAGTTTTTAAAGAAAATGCCATACTATTTTCCATAATGGCTGTGCAATTTACTTTCCCACGAACAGTGTACTAAGGTACCCGTACTCGGCATCCTCTCCAACACTCATCTTTTTTGTTAATCATAGCCATCTTAACAGGCATAAGGTGATACCACATTGTAGTTTTGACTTGGATTTCCCTGATGGTTAGTAATGTTGAACACATTAATATACCTGTTGGCCATTTGTATGTTTGCCTTGAAGAAGTGTCTCTTCAGGTCCTTTGTCTATTTTGATTACATTATTTGTTATTTTGCTATTAAGTTCTATGAGTTCCTTATATATTTTGCATATTAACTGTTTATTAGATATATGGTTTGAAAATATTTGTCCCATTCCCTGCTTATCTTTTCATTTTGTTGGTTGTTTCCTTCGTTGTGCTGAGTTTTTATTTTGATGTAATCCCACTTGTTTAGTTTTGCACTTATTACCTGTGCTTTTGGTGTCATACATCAAAAGTTCATTGCCAAGACCAAATTCAAGGTGCTTTTCCCCTATATTTTCTCCAAGGAGGTTTCTGATTTCAGGTCCTACATTTAATCCTCTTTGAGTTAATTTTTGTGTATGGTATAAGGTAAGGGCCCAGTTTCATTCTTTGACACATGGAAATCCAGTTTTCCCAACAGAATTTATTGAACTGCCTACACTTTCCCAAGTTTATATTTTTTTGGCATCCTAACTAAAGATTACTTGACCATATGTGCATGGGTTTATTCATATTTCTGGACTTTCTACTCTGTTCCACTGGTCTAAAGGTGTGTTATTATGCCAGTAACATACTGGTTTGATTACTATAGCTTTGTAGCATAGTGGGGTTTTTTTTTTTAAGTTTTTTTTCTTCTTCCAGTTTTATTAAGATATAATTGACATCAGTTCAGCTCAGTTCACTTCAGTTGCTCAGTCGTTTCGGACTCTTTGAGACCCCATGAATCACAGCACGCCAGGCCTGCCTGTCCTTCACCATCTCCCAGAGTTCACTCAAACTCACGTCCATCGAGTTGGTGATGCCATCCAGCCATCTCATCCTCTGTCATCCCCTTTACAACGCTGTATAAGTTTAAGGTGTACAGCATAATGACTTGACATATATATTTTGTGAAATGAGTAATACAAATTTAGTTAATATCTATCACTTCATATAGTTACATTTTTTCACATCAGTAAGTGTGATGTTTCAGCTGTGTTCTTGGTCAAGATTGCTTTTGCTATTCAGGGTCTTTTGTGGTACCATATGAAATTTAACACCCAGAAGGATGGTATGGGGAGGGAGGTGGGAGGGGGGTTCAGGATGGGGAACACGTGTACACCCGTGGTGGATGCATGTTGATGTATGGAAAAACCAATACAATATTGTAAAGTAAAATAAATAAATAAAAAAAAGATAATTTAAACAAAAAAAAAAGAAAAGAAATTTAAGATTCTTTTTATGACTACTGTGAAAAATATCCCTGAAATTTTGATATTTATTACATTGAATCTGGATATTGCTTTGGGTAGTATGGACATTTTAACAATGATAACTCTTCTAATGTGTGAACAAGGGATATCTTTCCATTTATCTGTTCTTTCATCAAAGTCTTAGACTTTTCAGTGTACAGGTCTTTTACCTCTTTGGTTACATTTGTTTTATATTTTTGACACTATTAAAAAGGAAATTGTTTTATTAATTTATTTTTTGGATACTTTATCATTAGCATATATTGCTTTTGTATCCTACAACTTTACTGAATTTATTAGTTCTAACAGTTTCTGGTGAAATCTTTAGGGTTTTCTATATATAACATCATGCCATCTGCAAATAGGGAAGTTTTGCTTCTTCCTTTCCAATGTGGATGCCTTTTATTTCTTTTTCTGGCTAACTCCTCTGGTGAAAACTTCCAGTATTATGTTCGATAGAAGTGATGAGAATGAGTTTTTTTTTTTTTTCTTATTCCTGATCTTAGAGGAAAATATTTGAGATTTTCACTGTTAAGCATGATGTTAGCTGTAGATTTATCATATATAGCCTTTATTATGTCAAGTACATTTCTTCTATACTTAATTTGTTGACAATTTTTATTACAAAAGCATATTAACTTTTTTTCAAATGCTTTTTCTGCTTTTGTTGAGATAATCATATAATTTTTATCCTTCATTCTGTTAATGTGGTGTATTACATTTATTGATTAGCATATATTGAGCTATCCTTGTATCCAAGGATAAATCACACTTGGCCATGATGTATAATTCTCTTAATTTGCTCTTGAATTTGGTTTGCTAATGTTTGTAGAGGACTTTTGCATCTATGTTCATTAGGGAAATTGGGCTGTGATTTTCTTTTCTTGAAACGTCTATTTGTCTTTGGTATGAGGATAATGCTGGCCTCTCAAAAGAAATTGGAAATTTCCTCTTCTTCAACATTTTGGAAGAGTTAGAAAACAATCAATATTCTTAATAATTCTTAAAATGTTTAGTAGAATTCATCAGGGAAACCATCTGGTCCTGAATATTTTTGTTGGTGGTATATGACTTTTTTTATTGAAGTATAGTTGATTTTTTTCACTCTCCACTTTCACTTTCATCAAGATGCTTTTGAGTTCCTCTTCAATTTCTGCCATAAGGGTGGTATCATCTGCATATCTGAGGTTATTGATATTTCTCCTGGCAATCTTGATTCCGGTTTGTGTTTCTTCCAGTCCAGCATTTCTCATGATGTACTCTGCATATAAGTTAAATAAGCAGGGTGACAGTATACAGCCTTGACGAACTCCTTTTCCTATTTGGAACCAGTCTGTTGTTCCATGTCCAGTTCTAACTGTTGCTTCCTGACCTGCATACAGATTTCTCAAGAGGCAAGTCAGGTGGTCTGGTATTCCCATCTCTTTCAGAATTTTCCACAGTTTATTGTGATCCACACAGTCAAAGGCTTTGGCATAGTCAATAAAGCAGAAATAGATGTTTTTCTGGAACTCTCTTGCTTTTTCCATGATCCAGCGGATGTTGGCAATTTGATCTCTGGTTCCTCTGCCTTTTCTAAAACCAGCTTGAACATCAGGAAGTTCATGGCTCACATATTGCTGAAGCCTGGCTTGGAGAATTTTAAGCATTACTTTACTAGCATGTGAGATGAGTGCAATTGTGTGGTAGTTTGAGCATTCTTTGGCATGGCCTTTCTTTGAGATTGGAATGAAAACTGACCTTTTTCAGTCCTGTGGCCACTGCTGAGTTTTCCAAATTTGCTGGTACATTGAGTGCAGCACTTTCACAGCATCATCTTTCAGGATTTGGAATAGCTCAACTGGAATTCCATCACCTCCCCTAGCTTTCTTCATAGTGATGCTTTCTAAAGCCCACTTGACTTAACCTTCCAGGATGTCTTGCTCTAGGTGAGTGATCACACCATCGTGATTATCTGGGTCGTGAAGATTCTTTTTGTACAGTTCTTCTGTGTATTCTTGCCCCTTCTTCTTAATATCTTCTGCTTCTGTTAGGTCCATACCATTTCTGTCCTTTATCGAGCCCATCTTTGCATGAAATGTTCCTTTGGTATCTCTGATTTTCTTGAAGAGATCTCTAGTCTTTCCCATTCTGTTGTTTTCCTCTATTTCTTTGCATTGATCGCTGAAGAAGGCTTTCTTATCTCTTCTTGCTATTCTTTGGAACTCTGCATTCAGATGCTTATATCTTTCCTTTTCTCCTTTGCTTTTCCCTTCTCTTCTTTTCGCAGCTATTTGTAAGGCCTCCCCAGACAGCCATTTTGCTTTTTTGCATTTGTTTTCTATGGGAATGGTCTTGATTCTTGTCTCCGGTACAATGTCACAAACCTCCATCCATAGTTCATCAGGCACTCTATCTATCAGATCTAGGCCCTTAAATCTATTTCTCACTTCCACTGTATAATCATAAGGGATTTGATTTAGGTTATACCTGAATGGTCTAGTGGTTTTCCCTATTTTCTTCAATTTAAGTCTGAATTTGGCAATAAGGAGTTCATGATCTGAGCCACAGTCAGCTCCTGGTCTTGTTTTTGCTGACTGTATAGAGCTTCTCCATCTTTGGCTGCAAAGAATATAATCAATTTGATTTCGGTGTTGACCATCTGGTGATGTCCATGTATAGAGTCTTCTCTTGTGTTGTTGGAAGACAGGGCGTTTGTTATGACCAGTGCATTTTCTTGGCAAAACTCTATTAGTCTTTGCCCTGCTTCATGCCGTATTCCAAGGCCAAATTTGCCTGTTACTCCAGGTGTTTCTTGACTTCCTACTTTTGCATTCCAGTCCCCAATACTGAAAAGGACATCTTTTTTGTGTGTTAGTTCTAAAAGGTCTTGTAGGTCTTCATAGAACCGTTCAACTTCAGCTTCTTCAGTGTTACTGGTTGGGGCATAGACTTGGATTACTGTGATATTGAATGGTTTGCATTGGAAACGAACAGAGATCATTCTGTCATTTTTGAGATTGCATCCAAGTACTGCATTTTGAACTCTTTTGTTGACCATGATGGCCACTCCATTTCTTCTGAGGGATTCCTACCTGCAGCAGTAGATATAATGGTCATCTGAGTTAAATTCACCCATTCCAGTCCATTTCAGTTTGCTGGTTCCTAGAATGTCAACATTCACTCTTGCCATCTCCTGTTTGACCGCTTCCAATTTGCCTTGATTCATGGACCTGACATTCCAGGTTCCTATGCAATATTGCCCTTTATAGCATCGGACCTTGCTTCTATCACCAGTCACATCCACAGCTGGGTATTGTTTTTGCTTTGGCTCCATCCCTTCATTCTTTCTGGAGTTATTTCTCCACTGATCTCCACTAGCATATTGGGCACCTACTGACGTGGGGAGCTTCTCTTTCAGTATCCTATCATTTTGCCTTGAAAAAGTTGTGTGTGAAAAAGTTGGCTTAAAGTGAAAAAGTTGCCTTAAAGCTCAACATTCAGAAAACGAAGATCATGGCATCCGGTCCCACCACTTCATGGAAAATAGATGGGGAAACAGTGGAAACAGTGTCAGACTTTATTTTTCTGGGCTCCAAATTCACTACAGATGGTGACTGCAGCCATGAAATTAAAAGACACTTACTCCTTGGATGGAAAGTTGTGACCAACCTAGATAGCATATTCAAAAGCAGAGACATTACTTTGCCAACAAAGGTTCGTCTAGTCAAGGCTATGGTTTTTCCTGTGGTCATGTATGGATGTGAGAGTTGGACTATGAAGAAGGCTGAGCGCTGAAGAATTGATGCTTTTGAACTGTGGTGTTGGAGAAGACTCTTGAGAGTCCCTTGGACTGCAAGGAGATCCAACCAGTCCATTCTGAAGGACATCAGCCCTGGGATTTCTTTGGAAGGAATGATGCTGAAGCTGAAACTCCAGTACTTTGGCCACCTCATGTGAAGAGTTGACTCATTGGAAAAGACTCTGATGCTGGGAGGGATTGGGGGCAGGAGGAGAAGGGGATGACAGAGGATGAGATGGCTGGATGGCATCACTGACTCGATGGACGTGAGTCTGAGTGAACTCCGGGAGTTGGTGATGGACAGGGAGGCCTTGCGTGCTGTGATTCATGGGGTTGCAAAGAGTCGGACACGACTGAGCGACTGATTTGATCTGATCTGATAGTTGATTTATAATATTATGTTAGTTTCAGGTGTACAGCACAGTGATTCAGTCATATTTCTTTTTCAGCTTTGTTTCCCTTTATTGGTTATTATAAAATATTGAGTATAGTTCCCTGTGCTATATAGTACATCTTTGTTGGTTATCTATGAAACGTGTTAGTTGCTGAGTCCTGTCTGACTCTTTGAGACCCCATGGACTGTAGCCCACCAGGCTCCTCTGTCCATGGAATTCTTCAGGCAAGAATGCTGGAGTGGGTGTCCATTCCCTTTTTCAGGGGATCTTCCTAATCCAGGGATCAAACTTAGGTCTCTTGCATTGCAGGCAGATTCTTTACCATCTGAGCCACCTTTGGTAACCATAAGTTTGTTTTCTATGTCCATCAGTCTCTCTTTGTTTTGTAAAAAATGTCCATTTGTATCTTGTTGGGAATTTTTTAGATTCCACATTATAAAAAATATCAAATGATATTTGTCTTTGTCTGGGTTACTTCACTTAGTATGATATCTCATGGCCATCCATGTTGCTGCAAATGGCATTATTTTATTCTTTTTTTATGGAAGAGCAATATTCCAGTGTGTGTGTGTGTGTGTGTACATACATGCATATATGCTAAATAGCTTCAGTTGTGTCTGACTATTTGCAACTCTGTGGATTGTAGTCCACCAGGCTTCTCTATCCATGGGATTCTCCAGGCAAAAATACTGTAGTGGGTTGCCGTGCCCTCCTCCAGTGGATCTTCCTGACCCAGCGATCAAACCTGTGTCTCCTGTGACTCCTGCATCACAGGCAGATTCTTTACCACTGAGCCACCAGGGAAGCACACACACACACACACACACACACACACACAGAAGAAGCTATATGTGTGTGTATATATATATATATATATATACACACACATATATATGACACAAATGTTATATATATACATGACATCTTATTTAGATGTCATATATATAATCCACTCATTTATTGATGGACATCTAGGTTGCTTCCATATCTTGAACATTGTAAGTAGTGCTGCAGTAAACATTGGGGTGCATATATCTTTTTGAATTATAGTTTTCTCCAGATATACACCCAAGAGTGGAATTGCAAGATCATATGATAACTCTAGGAGAAGGCAATGGCAACCCATTCCAGTACTCTTGCCTGGAAAATCCCATGGACAGAAGATCCTGGTGGACTGCAGTCCATGGGGTCACTAAGAGTCAGACACGACTGAGCGACTTCACTTTCACTTTTCACTTTCATGCATTGGAGAAGGAAATGGCAACCCACTCCAGTCTTCTTGCCTGGAGAGTCTCAGGGACGGGGGAGCCTGGTGGGCTGCCGTCTACGGGGTCGCACAGAGTTGGACAAGACTGAAGCGACTTAGCAGCAGCAGCAGCATGATAGCTCTATTTTTAGTTTGTTAAGAACCTTGCTGTTTGATTACCGATTCAATCTCGTTACTTGTTATTATTCTCTTCAGATGTATTTCTTGATCATTCTGTCTTGGTAGTTTGTAGATTTCTAGGAATTTAGTCATTTTTTTTTCTGGATTATTCAGTTTGTTGGTGTATAATTGTCCAAGATAGTCTCTTATAATCATTGGACTTCTAGATAATCAGTTGTAATATAACCTCTTTCATTTATAATTTTATGTATTTGAGTCCTTCCTCTTTTTTCTTAGTCTAGCAAAAATTTTGTCAATTTTATTCATTTTTTCAAAATAATCATGTCTTCTTTTCATTGGTCTTATCTACTGTCTCTCTGGTCTCTATTTCATTTATTACTGTTTCTTTTTGCAAACTTTAAGCATTGTTTGCTTACTTTTTCTAGAATCTTGAGATGTAAAGTTATTTATTTCAGATCTTTTTACCTAATGTTGGCATTTGTCACTATAAACTTTCCTATTAGAACTGTCTTGTATGTTTCCCATAAGTTTTAGTATGTTATAATTCTACTTTTGTTTGTCTTAAGATAATTTTTATTTCCCTTTTGATTTCTTCTTTGATCTATTTGTTACAGTATTGTGATAATTTTCACATAAGTACAAATTTTCTTCTTATTATTGATTTCTGGTTTTATATCATTTTAGTTATCAGAAAATATAATTGATAAGATTTCAATCTTCTTAAATTTTTTGAGGCTTGCTTGGTGCCCCAACATTTTATCTATCCTGGAGAATATTCAATATTCCATGTACTCTTGAGAAGAATATGTATTCTGATGCTGTTGGGTGAAATATTCTGTATATGTTTATTAGGTCCATTTAATCTACATGCAGAGTGGCTCTTGCTGCAATTGACATGGGAGAAAATCCATACAGAGACTGGCAGGAAAGGAGGAGAAACAATCTGGTCAGGACCTGCATAGAAGAGGAGGGAGATATCACAGGCTTGGGGATCCTCCCTGGGGAGTGGGGGTTTCTTGAGTAGTCAAAGGATAAATTCTTCCTTGTTGATTTTTTCCCAGTCCCAATCCTGGTATATAACCTTAATTGGACATAATTTGGTGACTGGCCTCCCTATAATGATTTGGAGGAATATGTATCTCAGCATGCCATTGTTCTAAGAGATCACAATCCCATAGATTGATAGGTATATCAGCAATGTAAGGTTGGATAGTGACTGGTTGTTTATCAGGCCCTGAACAAGACAATACCATAGTGCTTTGTTTTAGTCTTTGTGCCTGTCCCAGACCTACAATAGACATTGGAGCAGGCCTAGTTGGCCATGCTTTAGGCCAGTGTTGAGAGCTGATGATAGAAACATCAGCTCCAGTATCTATTAAACTCTGAAAGTTTTTGCCACTTATATTGACTTTACAAGTGGGTCTGGATTTCAAAATCTTTTCAGTGAGAAAAATACGAGCCTGGCCTGTGCTTCCAAATCTCCCAGAGCCCCATTTTTTGTCTGAATGTCCTATACACACATATAAGGTAGAATTAAAAGCTTAGCAATTCTATCCCCTTTAGAAACCTTCCAAGGAAGAGTGGTAGAGACCATAACCTTCAATTCTCCTTCATAATCGTTGTCTGTAATTCCGGTATGAATCTGAACTCCCTGGGAAGTTAGTCCCGATCTTCCTAACAATAATCCAACTGTCCCCTGTGGAAGCAGTCCAAATATTCCTGTTGAAATAATAGTTGGTATCTCTCCATGATTAACAATAATATCCTGACTACTACTTATATCAAGGGCTGTGTTTCCTTGGGTTACTGGGGATAATTCCATGACAAGGCATGGTAATTCTGACTGTTGTTGCTGGCAGGAGTAATTGGGAAAGATATTTGTGGAGTCTGAACAGGATAGGCTCCCTTGTTTGATGGGGCTGGGAGCTTGCCGCGGAGGCTGTTTCCCCAAAGGAGGGAGCCATCCTTATGAAATTTAGAACAGGATTGATTTGCCCAATGGTTTCCTTTTTAACATTTTGGGCAAAGGCCAGGGACATTCCCTTTTTGTGAATTACCTTTTTGAAAGTTCCCTTTTTTTGAACTTACATTCAACTCTAGTATGTCCGGGTTTCCCACAATTAAAATAAGTGCCGGGGCATTTAGGAAGTCATAATCCTGCCATAGCCTGAGCTTATAAATCAGCTTTAAAGGATTCAGTTCCCACTCCTTAGCATAGCTTAACATAATCATTCAAACTAGCTTTTCCTTTGAATGGGTTCATTACTTTCTTGCAATCAGTGTTAGCATTATCATAAGCCAACAATTGTAATATGATATCTGTGGCCTCGGCATTTGTAACTTGTTGGCAGATTGCCTCTTGTAATCGGGCAATAAATTCAGTATAGGGCTCCTTAGGCCCCTGGACAATTTTTTGAAAGGAAATAGAAGTCTGGCCTTTTGACTCTATTTTCTCCTAGGCCCTCAAGCAACACCTTCGCAATAGTTCTATGGCTTGATCATTCATACATATTTGGTCTTGCACTCTTCCCCATGGACCTGTCCCCCATAAGTTGTTCCAACAAAATGGGAATATTATGAGTCTGACTATGTGTAGCCAGAGTCTCAGCATGATCCTGCCACCAAGTTCTAAATTGAAGAAATTCCCCTGGGGCTAAGACTATTTTTGCTAATGTCAACCAATCCACTGGAATGAGGCAATTGCCCTCTGCCACACTCTGAACTATTCCCATCATAAACAGGGAATTTACACCATAGTTTTGTACTGCTTGTTTTAACTCCTTTAGGATTTTAAAAGGAAAAGGTTCTTGAACCGCCTCATAAACTCCATTAGGGTTATTAGGCTTGAGACCAGGAGCTATCCTCTCATGAATAGCCACGGGAAAGGCAACACAAAAAGCCTCTAAAGCTCTTTCCCCTTGTTCTTGTAAAATTCCTTTCTGTATGGATGAAAGATGAGGCGTGGGCATAGACTCTGGACTGAAGATGTTCCCTGCAAAAGCAGGTGATGGAGGTGGAAGGAGGTGGAGGAAAAACTCCTTCATCATCCTCCTCGAGTGCCAAGGGAGCGGGTTTTGCAGATGGTTTGCCCTTTCCCTCAGACTTCACATACTCTGAACTTTGAGGCTTTTCAAGAGAATCACCATTATTTTCATCAAAAGATTCAGAAGTCTGCAAAGGTGCCAGTACTGACTTAATTAGTGCCCACATACTCCAAATAGAAAGAGGGAGCAGAGTTCCTTTTGCATGTTCTTTCTTTAACTCGGCTCCAACCTTTTCCGAGACTTTTCCCCCCAGACTTTTAAATCTAAGGTTCCTATCGACAGGAACCAGCAGCAGTATTTATTCATCTCTTGCAACAATTCTAATAATCACCCTTCATGAATAGAAGCTCCTCCTGCCTTTAGGAGCTGTCTTAATAAACAAATATATGGGCGATAGTGTCCTTCACTGTCAACATTTCCCATTTTAACCCTAATTAAATCCCTGAGGACTTACCAGCAGGACTTTTCAGAGGCCTCTCAACCATCTCAGGTTCTGCATCACTGTAGTTTCACTTTCGCTCATAGTGGTCTTTCGCTCCAGCCCCACATTGGGTGCCAATTGTTGCCCTAATGGTCTGGGAGTGAGCAACGAGAATGAAGCAGAACACGAAATCTGGTGCAATGGGTCAGGGGACCTGCAGCCTCTATTGGACTGAGGGGCAGAGTACACTCTAAGTCCAGCTTTTATTCCTAATTGCAGACTACAAGACTTTCTCAAGTCTTATCCTTTTCAAGACACATACTGTGTTAATCACCTACTCCTAAATGTCATGGACTACACTGACATAGTCCAGATCTCCTTGTGTTTAGGCTGTTCCCTTCTGGGCTAGTCTCTGGAACAATTAGACAGCATTCATGCCTGATGCTGACCCGGCATTCCAAGGTCCATGCTTTTATGATCCCAGTCATACTCCCTTCTGGATCTGACCCTGGGGTTTGTAAAAAAGCTATTATTCTAAGAAAGACATGAAAAATAATCATCAACACAGTTTCTTAATATATGCTGTTTGTCCAGGTGCTGTTTCTGTGAAATTTCTCAAGGCTGTGAAATTACATTATTAGAAATTTACACTACACAAAGTATTGGAGTTTCAGCTTCAGCATCAGTTCTTCCAATGAATATTAAGGATAGATTTCCTTTAGGATTGACCGGTTTGTTCTCCTTGCAGTCCAAGGGCCTCTCAAGAGTCTTCTCCAACATCACAGAACAAAAGAATCAATTCTTCAGCGTTCAGCCTTCCTTGTGGTCTGAATCTCATATCCATACATGACTATTGGAAAAACCATAGCTTTGACTAGATGGACCTTTGTTGGTAAAGTAATGTCTCTGCTTTTTAATAGGCTGTCTAGGCTTGTCATAGCTTTTCTTCCAAGGAGCAAGCATCTTTTAATTTTGTGGCTGCACTCACCATCTGAAGTGATTTTGGAGCCCAAAAAAATAAAGTCTGTCACAGTTTTTGTTGCTTCCCCATCTATTTGCCATGAAGTGATGGGACTGGATGCCATGATCTTCATTTTTTGAATGTTTAGTTTTAAATTAGTTTCTCACTCTCCTCTTTCACCTTCATCAATAGGCTCTTTAGTTCCTCTTTGCTTTCTGCCATTAGGGTTGTGTCATCTGCATATCTGAGGTTATTGATATTTCTCCTGGCAATCTTGATTTCAGCCTGTGCTTCATCCAACCTGACATTTAGCATGATGTACTCTGAATATAAGTTAAATAAGCAGGGTGACAATATACAGCCTTGACATACTCCTTTCTCAATTTAGAACCAGTCCATTGTTCCGTGGCCAGTTCTAACTGCTGCTTCTTGACTTGCATACAGGTTTCTCATAAGGCAGTAAGGTGGTCTGGTATTTTCATCTCTTTAAGAATTTTCTGCAGTTTGTTGTGATCCACAAAGTCAAAAACTTTAGCATAGTCAATGAAGCAGAAATAAATGTTTTTCTGGAATTCTCTTATTTTTTCTATGATCCAATGGATGTTGGCAATTTGATTTCTTGTTCTTCTGCTTTTTCTAAATCCAGCTTGAACATCTGGAAGTTCACAGTTCATGTATTGTTGAAGTCTGGCTTGGGGAATTTTGAGCATTACTTTGCTAACATGCGAAATGAGTGCAATTGTGTGGTAGTTTGAATATTCTTTGGCATTGCCTTTCTTTGGGATTGGAATGAAAACTGACCTTTTCCAGTCCTGTGGCCACTGCTGAGTTTTCCATATTTACTGATATATTGAGTGCAGAACTTTCACAGCATATTTTAGGATTTGGAATAGCTCAGCTGGAGTTTCATCACCTCCACTATCTTTGTTTGTAGTGATGCTTCCTAAGGCCCCCTTAGTTTGCCCTCCAGGATATCTGGCTGTAGGTGAGTGACCACATCATCGTGGTTATCTGGGCCATGAAGATCTTTTTGTATAGTTCTTCTGTGTATTCTTGCCACCTCTTCTTAATATCTTCAGCTTCTGTTAGGTCCATACTGTTTATGTTCTTTATTGTGCCCATCTTTGCATGAAGTGTTCCCTTGGTATCTCTAATTTTCTTGAAGAGATCTCTAGTTTTTTCCTTTCTATTGTTTTCCTCTATTTCTTTGTATTGATCGCTGAGGAAGGCTTTCTTATATCTCCTTGCTATTCTTTGGAACTCTGCATTCAGATGAATAAATCTTTCCTTTTCTCCTTTTCCTTTCACTTCTCTTTTTTTCTCAGCTATTTGTAGGGCCTCATTGGAAAATCATTTTGCCTTTTTGCATTTGTTTTTCTTGGGGATGGTTTTGATAACTGCCTCCTTACAAGATCACCAACCTCCATCCATAGTTCTTTAGGCAATCTGTTCATCTATGGTATAATTCAAATGCTAAAAGGAGAACACCTAAAACCCAGGCTACACTACCCAACAAGCTAAGCATTTAGAACTGAAAGAAAGATAAAGAGTTCTTCAGACCAGCGAAAACTAAAAAAAGTTCATTATACTAAACAAACCTTCCAAGAAGTATTAAAGGGTCTTCTTCAAGTGAAAAAAAATTGCAAAAATAAATAAGAAATTTCAGGAAGGGAAAAATCACACTGTTAAAGCGAATATATACTAAAAGTTGAAGATCAATAAATTTAATGAGCAAATACAAAGACTAAAATTTGTAAATCACCTATAACTGCGGTAGACACTTAAGGTGGAGACATGAAGATATAAAATATGACATCAGAATCAAGAAAGTGAGAGATTCAAAAATGTAAATCTTTGGAATATGTTTGAACTATCAGTTTAATACAAGCAAACATAGTTATGTCAACAAATATGAATTCCATGGTACACATAAATCAAAAACATAAAATAGACACACAAAATCTAGAGTGAAAGGAACACAGATATATAACTCAAGAAAATCAGGAAACCACAAGGGAAGAGACTAAGAGAAGAAGAAAAGAATAGAGAATTGCAAAACAACCAGAAAACAAGTAACAAAATGGCAATAAGTACATACCTATCAATAATCACTCTACATGCCAATGGATTGAATGCTCCAATTAAAAGATATAAAGTGGCTGATTGGATTTTAAAAAAGACTCATGTATAACCGCCTACAAGAGGCTCATTTTAGAGCTAAAAGCATACACAAATGGAAAGTGAAAGGATGGAAAATGATACTCTGTGCTAATGGAAACAAAATGAAATCTAGGTAATAATATTCATATTAGACCAAGTAAACTTTAAAATAAAGTCTATAATAAAAGGCAAGACAGGACATTATTTAATGATAAGGGGATAAATACTAGAAGAGGATATAACATGTGTAAGCATATATGCACCTAATATAAGAGCATCTGAACATAAAAGGCAAATATTAATAGAATATACATTGACAATACTGCAATAATATTAATAGAAGGTGACTTTAACAATTCCATTACATCAATGAACAAATCATACAAACAGGAAATCAATAAAGAAGCAGCCGTAATAACACATTAGACCAGTTAGACCTAATAGACATCTACAGGACAATCCTGGAGTAGGAAATGGCAACCCACTCCAGTATTCTTGCCTGGAAAATTCCATGGACAGAAGAGCCTGGCAGACTACAGTTAGTCCACTTGGTCAGAAAGAGTCAGACACAATTGAGCATGCACACACACACATACCCAGGACATTTCATTAAAATATCAGAATACAAGTTTTCAATAACACATGGAATATAAAAGACTACATAAAGTGAAGTGAAAGTGTTAGTCACTCATGCTCAATTCTTTGCAAACCCATGGATTGTAGCCTGCCAGGCTCCTCCTTCCATGGGATTCTCCAGGCAAGAATACTGGAATGGGTAGCCATTCCCTTCTCCAGAGGATCTTCCTGGCTCAGGGATTGAAATCAGATCTCCCACATTGCAGGCAGATCTGTACCATCTGAGCCACCAGGGAAGCACAAAACAAATCTCAGTAAATTTCAGAACATTGAAATGATGTCAGCGTCTTTTCCAGCCACAATGCTATGAAACTAGAAATTAACTAAAGGGGAAAAAAAAAAAAAAACAAAAAACAAAAAACACAAGCAAGTGTAGGTTCAACAGTATGCTACTAAAGAACCAATGGATGATGGAAGAAATCGAAGAATAAATAAAAAAATGCCTTAAAAAAAGAAAACAGAAATAGAATATCCCTAAAGCATCACTATGAACAAAGCTAGTGGAGGTGATGGAATTCCAGTTGAGCTATTCCAAATCCTGAAAGATGATGCTGTGAAAGTGCTGCACTCAATATGCCAACAAATTTGGAAAACTCAGCAGTGGCCACAGGACTGGAAAAGGTCAGTTTTCATTCCAATCCCAAAGAAAGGCAATGCCAAAGAATGCTCAAACTACTGCACAGTTGCACTCATCTCACATGCTAGTAAAGTAATGCTCAAAATTCTCCAAGCCACTTCAGCAATATGTGAACCGTGAACTTCCTGATGTTCAAGCTGGTTTCAGAAAAGGCAGAGGAACCAGAGATCAAATTGCCAACATCCGCTGGATCATGGAAAAAGCAAGAGAGTTCCAGAAAAAACATCTATTTCTGCTTTATTGACTATGCCAAAGCCTTTGACTGTGTGGATCACAATAAACTGTGGAAAATTCTGAAAGAGATGGGAATACCAGACCACCTGATCTGCCTCTTGAGAAATTTGTATGCAGGTCAGGAAGCAACAGTTAGAACTGGCCATGGAACAACAGACTGGTTCCAAATAGGAAAAGGAGTTCGTCAAGGCTGTATATTGTCACCCTGTTTATTTAAGTTATATGCAGAGTACATCATGAGAAATGCTGGACTGGAAGAAACACAAACTGGAATCAAGATTGCCGGGAGACTCTGTGGGAGAGGGAGAGGGTGGGAAGATTTGGGAGAATGGCATTGAAACATGTAAAATATCATGTATGAAATGAGTTGCCAGTCCAGGTTCGATGCACGATACTGGATGCTTGGGGCTGGTGCACTGGGACGACCCAGAGGGATGGAATGGGGAGGGAGGAGGGAGGAGGGTTCAGGATGGGGAACACATGTATACCTGTGGCGGATTCATTTTGATATTTGGCAAAACTAATACAGTTATGTAAAGTCTAAAAATAAAATAAAATTAAAAAAAAAAAAAGATTGCCGGGAGAAATATCAATAACCTCAGATATGCAGATGACACCACTCTTATGGCAGAAAGTGAAGAGGAACTAAAGAGCCTCTTGATGAAAGTGAAAGAGGAGAGTGAAAAAGTTGGCTTAAAGCTCAACATTCAGAAAATGAAGATCATGGCATCCGGTCCCATCACTTCATGGGAAATAGATGGGGAAACAGTGGAAACAGTGTCAGACTTTATTTTTCTGGGCTCCAAAATCACTACAGATGGTGACTACAGCCATGAAATTAAAAGACGCTTACTCCTTGGAAGAAAAGTTATGACCAACCTGGACAGCATATTCAAAAGCAGAGACATTACTTTGCAAACAAAGGTTCGTCTAGTCAAGGCTATGGTTTTTCCTGTGCTCATGTATGGATGTGAGAGTTGGACTGTGAAGAAAGGTGAGCATCGAAGAATTGATGCTTTTGAACTGTGGTGTTGGAGAAGACTCTTGAGAGTCCCTTGGACTGCAAGGAGATCCAACCAGTCCATCCTAAAGGAGATCAGCCCTGGGATTTCTTTGGAAGGAATGATGCTCAAGCTGAAACTCCAGTACTTTGGCCACCTCATGCGAAGAGTTGACTCAGTGGAAAAGACTCTGATGCTGGGAGGGATTGGGGGCAGGAGGGGAAGGGGACGACAGAGGATGAGATGGCTGGATGGTATCACTGACTTGATGGACGTGAGTCTGAGTGAACTCTGGGAGTTGGTGAGGGACAAGGAAGCCTGGCGTGCTGCAATTCATGGGGTCGCAAAGAGTCGGACACAACTGAGCGACTGATCTGATCTGATCTGATCTGATGGGATACAGCAAAAGAAATCATAAGAAGGAAGTTTATAGTGATACAAACCTATCTCAGGAAACAAATATCTCAAATAAACAACCTAACGTTACAACTAAAGGAACTAGAAAAAGAATAAACAAAACACAAATTAAGGACAAGAAATAAATCATAAAGATCAGAGCAGAAATAAATGAAATACAGACTAAAAACAGTAGAAAAGATATATGAAACTATGACATGATTTTTTGAATAGGCAAAATTAATAGGCCTTTATCAGACTCAACTAGAAAAAGAGAGGAATGAAATCAATAAAATCAGAATAAGGAGATTTACAACTAGTATCACAAAAATACAATCATAAGAATTACTATGAACAATTATATGCTAATAAAATACACAACCTAGAAGAACTGGGCAAATTCCTAGAAATACAATCTCTCAGGATTGAAATAGGAAGAGATATAAAATATGAACACATGAATAACCAGCAATGAAAAAAGATCAGTAACTTAAAAAAAAAATCCCAATAAATAAAAGTCCAAACCCAGATGACTTCAGAGGTGAATTCTACCAAATTTAAAGTGTCAACGACCATCTTTTTCAAACCATTCCAAAAATTTGCAGAGGAACAAACATTTCCAAACTCATTCTACAAGGTCATCACTACCATGATATCAAAACCAGGCAAAGATATCACAAAATAAAATTATAGGTCAATATCACTTATGAACATGTAAAATTATTTACCAAAATATTAGCAAACCAAATTCAACAATATATTAAAAGGATCATACACCATGATCAAGCAGGATTTATCCCAGGGATGCAAGGAGGTTCAATATATGCAAACCAATTAATGTGATATTCTACATTAATAGATTAAAGAATAAAAATAATGTATCAACACAGTAGATGGAGAAAATGCTTTTGACAAAATTTAACATCCAGTTAAGATAAAACTCTCAACAAAGTGGGTAAAGGGAACATAACTCAGCATAATAAAGGCCATATATAACAAGTCTGTAACTAACATCATACTCAACTATGAAAAGCTAAAGGCATTTCCTCTAAAATCAGTAACAAGAAAACGATACTCATGCCCACCACTTTTATTCAACATACTATTGGAAAAGTTCTAGCCATAGCAACAATACTAGGAAAAGAAATAAAAGGAATCCAATTTTGAAGAGAAGAAATAAAACTATCAATTTGCAGATGATGGCATGATACTGTACATAGAAACTCCTTAAAATGTCAACAACAACAAAAAACATAGATCTCACCAATGAATTGCATAAAGTTGCAGAATAAAAATTATACAAAAACCTGGTGCATTTCTATAAGCTGATAATGAAATACCAGAAAGAGAAAACATCAAGATGACCCCATTTAAAATTGCATCAAAAAATACCTAGAATAAACTTAATGAAGTAAAACATCTGTACTCAGAAAACTATATGACATTGATGAAAGAAGCTGAAAAAGATACAAACAGGTGGAAAGATATAACACACTCATGGGTTAGAAGAACTAATATTGTTAAAATGACCATACTACCCAAGGCAATCTACAAATTCAATGAAATCCTTATCAAAATAACAATGACATTTTTCACAGAACTAAAAATAATTCTAAAATTTGCATGGAAACACAAAAGATCCCAAATAGCCAAAACAATCATGATAAAGAACAAAGTTGCTCTTATCACTCTCCCTGATTTCAAAATGTACTACAGAGCTTTAGTAGTCAAAACAGTATGACACTGGCACAAAAATATACACTGTAGATCAATGGAAGAGAATAAACAACTCAGAAATTAACTCAAACTTCTATGAGCAGTTAATTTGTATCAAAGAAGGCAAGAATATTTAATGGAGAAAAGACAATGTCTTCAATAAATGGTGTTGGGAAAATTGAAAAGCTACATGCAAAATAATCAAACTGAATATGCTTTCATACCCTTTTCAAAACTAAACTGAAAATAAAAACTTAAGCATAAGATTTGAAAGCATAAAACTTCTAGAAGAAAATAAACAAAGTATATGCTTTGGCATTGGTCTTGGTCATATGTTTTTTTTGGTGTGTCTCTAAGGCAAGGGAAACAAAACCAAATAATAAACAATGGAACTGTATCAAACTAAAAAATGTTTGCACAGTGAAGGAAACTATCAACGAAATGAAAATGGCACTTAACAAATGAGAGAAAATATTTCCAAATAATATATATATCTTACAAGGGGTTAGTATCCAAAATACATAAAGAACACATAAAACTCAACATTAAAAAAGGCAATTAAAAATGGACAGAGGATATGAATAGACATCTTTCTAAGGAAGACATAGCAATTTTCTACAGGCACATGAAAAGATGATAAACATCAGGGAAATGCAAATCAAAGTCACAAAGCAATCACCTAACACCTTTCAGAATGGCTATCATCAAAAAGACTACAAACAACAACTGTTGGTGAGGATGGAGAGAAAAGGGAATTCTTATGTGTTGTTGATGAGAATGTAAATTGGAGCACTATGGAAATGATATGGAGGTCCCTGAGAAAACTAAAAATATAATTAATATATGATCCAACCATTCCACTCCTAGATTTTTACCAAAATGAAACACTAATTAGAAAAGATATGTGTACTCCTATGTTCATTGCATAGCCAAGATATGAAAGCAATATAAGTGCCAGTCAACAGGTGAATGGATAAACAACAAAAAGATGTGTGTGTGCATGTGTGTATATAATATTATTCAGCAATAAAAAGGATGAAATCTTGCCATTTGCAACAACATGGATGAACCTAGCAAAAGTTATGCTGAGTGAAATAGGTCACAGAGAAAAAGACATATACTGCTTGATTTCACTTACATGTGGAATTTTAAAAAGCAAACAAATGAGCAAACAGAACAAAACAGAGCCAAAGTTATAGATACAGAGTACAAATAGATTCAGACAAACAGAACAGAAAGGTTCAGAACAAATAGGCCAGAGGGGAGAAATATTGTGGGCAGGAAGCACATAGGTGAGGCAGACAAAGAAGTACAAATTTTCAATTGTGACACAGATGAGTTATGGATGTGAAATGTACAGTGCAGGGAAAACAGTGAATAATTATGTAATATCTTTATATGATGACATATTGTAACTACAAAAATCTTGGTGATCAGTTTGAAATGTTTACAAATATTGAACCACTGTGTTGTGTAACAGGAACTATCAGAGTGTCCGAGGTCAATTATACTTCAAAAACAAAGAAACAAACAAACAAACTTAGAACAATAAAATTTACAATTTGTATGGAAACACAAAAATCCCCAAATGGCCAAAACAATCCTGGGGAAAAAAGACAAAGCTGGAGGAATTGGTTCCCTGACATCAGGCAATACTACAAAGCTACAGTAATCAAAACAGTATGGTGAAGCTGGTGGAAGAGTAAGACAGAAAAACCACTTTCCTTCCCACAAATACATCAAAAATAAATCTGGATGTGGAACAACTCCTACAGAATACCTTCTCAACACCAGAAGAAGACCCCAAATTTCCTAAAAGGCAAGCCAATCTCTGCAGAATGAGGTAGGGCAAAAGAGAGACAAAGAATTTTGGGGTGGGAACCTATGCCCCTGGGAGGGAGCCAAAAAAGGGGAAAAGTTTCTGCACACTCTCAGAAATGCCTTCATGGGAGGGGCCAAGAGGAGGGCTTCAGAACCTCAGAAGGGAATGAAGCAACAGGTGCTTGAAAGGCAAAATGAAGAGAGTTCACCATAGAGATCATTGCCAAACAGCAGTTCCCAGCCTAGAAGCAGATTGCATGTCCACCACAACAAGTGGGGGCTGGGTGCCAAGGCTCAAGGTAGGGGGTCAGGGCCCAGGGAGAAGACCAGGCTTGACTGCTGCGAAGATACTTTGAAGGAGCTAGTACAACACAGCTGAGGGATTCCAGAGAAAAACCTGGGCTTCCCAGAAAGGCAAGAGGTGAATGCCACAGGGACCCTCTAAATCTATGTGCTCATAGATCACAGGAACCTGCCTTCAAGAATGCCATAGGTGGGATGAGCAGTGTCTAGAAACTGTGCAATGCCAAAGGTAGAAAAACCCAGCCTACACCACAGCCAGCAAGAATGCCAAAGGCAGAACTAGAAGCAACTGCAGTTTACAATCCCAGAAGGTGTGGCAAATGCAAGCAGACTCAGCTCAGTTCAGTGGCTCAGTCATGTCTGACACTTTGTGACACCATGGACTGCAGCATGCCAGGCTTCCCTGTCCATCACCAACTCCCGGAGCTTGCTCAAACTCATGTCCATTGAGTTAGTGATGCCATCCAACTATCTTATCCTCTGTCATCCCCTTCTCCTCCTGTCTTCAATCGTTCCCAGAATCACAGTCTTTTCCAATGAGTCAGTTCTTCCCATCACGTGGCCAAAGTATTGGAGCTTCAGCTTCAGCATCAGTCATTCCAATGAATATTCAGGACTTATTTCCTTTAGGATTGACTGGTTTGATCTCCTTGCAGTCCAAGGGACTTTCAAGAGTCTTTTCCAACACCACAGTTCAAAAGCACCAATTATTGAGCACTCATCTTTCTTTATAGTCCAACTCTCACATTCATACATGACTACTAGAAAAACCATAGCTTTGACTAGACAGACTTTTGTCAGCAAAGTAATGCCTTTGCTTTTCAATATGCTGTCTAGATTGGTCATAGATTTTCTTCCAAGGAGCAAGCATTTTTTAAAATTTCATGGCTGCAGTCACCTTCTGCAGTGATTTTTGAGGCCAAGAAAATAAAGTCTTTCACTGTTTCCCCATCTATTTGCCATGAAGTGATGGGACTGGATGCCATGATCTTTATTTTTTCAGTGTTGCGTTTTAAGCCAACCTTTTGACTCTCCTCTTTCATTTTCATCAAGAGGCTCTTTAGTTCTTCTTCACTTTCTGTCATAAGGGTGGTGTCATTTGTATATCTGAGGTTCTTGATAGTTCTCCTGGTAATCTTGATTCCAGCATGTGCTTCATCCCACCTGGCATTTTGCATGATGTACTCTGCACAGAAGTTAAATAAGCAGGGTGACAGTATACAGTCTTGACATACTCCTTTCTGAATTTGGAACCAGTCTGTTGTTCCATGTCCTTTTCTAACTGTTGCTTTTTGACCTGCATACAGATTTCTCAGGAGGCAGGTAAGGTGGTCTGGTACTTCCATCTCTTTAAGAATTTTCCACAGTTTCCTGTGATCCACAGAGTCAAAGGTTTTGGCATAGTCAATAAAGCAGAAGTATGTTTTCTGGAACTCTCTTGCTTTTTCAGCGATCTAATGGATGTTGGCAATTTGGTCTCTGTTTCTCTGTCTTGTCTTTTTTTTTTTTAAATTTTATTTTACTTTTAAACTTTACATAATTGTATTAGTTTTGCCAAATATCAAAATGAATCCGCCACAGGTATACATGTGTTCCCCATCCTAAACCCTCCTCCCTCCTCCCTCCCCATACCATCCCTCCGGGTCGTCCCAGTGCACCAGCCCCAAGCATCCAGTATCGTGCATCGAACCTGGACTGGCAACTCATTTCATACATGATATTTTACATGTTTCAATGCCATTCTCTCAAATCTTCCCACCCTCTCCCTCTCCCACAGAGTCCATAAGACTGTTCTATATATCAGTGTCTCTTTTGCTGTCTCGTACACAGGGTTATTGTTACCATCTTTCTAAATTCCATATATATGCATTAGTATACTGTATTGGTGTTTTTCTTTCTAGCTTACTTCACTCTGTATAATAGGCTCCAGTGTCATCCACCTCATTAGAACTGATTCAAATGTATTCTTTTTAATGGCTGAGTAATACTCCATCGTGTATATGTACCATAGCTTTCTTATCCATTCATCTGCTGATGGACATCTAGGTTGCTTCCATGTCCTGGCTATTATAAACAGTGCTGCAATGAACATTGGGGTACACGTGTCTCTTTCCCTTCTGGTTTCCTCAGTGTGTATGCCCAGCAGTGGGATTGCTGGATCATAAGGCAGTTCTATTTCCAGTTTTTTAAGGAATCTCCACACTGTTCTCCATAGTGGCTGTACTAGTTTGCATTCCCATCAACAGTGTAAGAGGGTTCCCTTTTCTCCACACCCTCTCCAGCATTTATTGCTTGTAGACTTTTGGATCGCAGCCATTCTGACTGGTGTGAAATGGTACCTCATAGTGGTTTTGATTTGCATTTCTCTGATAATGAGTGATGTTGAGCATCTTTTCATGTGTTTGTTAGCCATCTGTATGTCTTCTTTGGAGAAATGTCTATTTAGTTCTTTGGCCCATTTTTTGATTGGGTCATTTATTTTTCTGGAGTTGAGCTGTAGAAGTTGCTTGTATATTCTCTGTCTTTTCTAAATCCAGCTTGAACATCTGGAATTTCATGGTTCACATACTGCTGAAGTCTGCTTGGAGAATTTTGAACATTGCTTTGTTAGCATGTGACATGAGTGCAATTTTGTGGAAGTTTGAGCATTCTTTTGCATTGCCTTTTTTGGGATTGGAATGAAAATTGACCTTTTCCAGTCCTCTGGCCACTGCTGAGTTTTCCATATTTACTGGCATACTGAGGGCATCACTTTCACAGAATCATCTTTTAGGATTTGAAATAGATCAACTGGAGTTCCATCACCTCCTCTATCTTTGTTTTCAGTGATGCTTCCTAAGGCCTTCCTGACTTCACATTCCAGGATGTCTGGCTCTAGGTGAGTGATGACACCACTGTGGCTATCTAGGTCGTGAAGATCTTTTTTGTTCTTCTGTGTTTTCTTGCCACCTCTTCTTAATATCTTCAGCTTCTGTTAGGTCCATACCATTTCTGTCCTTTATTGTGCCCATCTTTGTATGAAATATTCCCTTGGTACCTCTAATTTTCTTGAATAGATATCATCTTTCCAATTCCATTGTTTTCCTCTATTTCTTTGCACTGTTCACTGAAGAAAGCTTTCTTATCTCTCTTTGCTATTCTTTGAAACTTTGTTCTCAAATGGGTATATTTTTCCTTTTCTCCTTTACCTTTTGCTTCTCTTCTTTTCTCAGCTATTTGTAGGGCCTCCTCAGACAACCATTTTGCCTTTTTGCATTTCTTTTTCTTGGGGATCATCTTGATCCCCACCTCCTCCACAGTGTCACCAACCTCAATCCATAGTTCTCAGGCACTCTGTCTACCAGATATAGTCCTTTGAATTTATTTGTCACTTTCAGTGACAAAAAGGGATTTGATTTATGTCATACCTGAATGGTCTAGTGGTTTTCCCTACTTTCTTCAATTTAAGTCTGAATTTGGCAATAAGGAGTTCATGATCTGAGCCAGAGTCAGCTTCTGGTCTTGTTTATGCTGACTGTAGAGAGCTTCTCCATCTTTGGCTCCAAAGAATATAATCAATCTGATTTTGGTATTGACCATCTGGTGATATCCATATGTAGAGTCTTCTCTTGTGTTGTTGGAAGAGGGTGTTTGCTATGACCAGTGCATTTTCTTGGCAAAACTCTATTAAACTTTGCCCTCCTTCATTTTGTACTCCAAGGACAAATTTGCCTATTACTCCAGGTATCTCTTGGCTCCCTACTTTTGCATTCCAGTCCCCTATGATGAAAATGACATCTTTTTTGGGTGTTAATTCTAGAAGGTCTTGTAGGTCATCATAGAACCATTCAATTCCAGCTTGTTCAGCATTATTGGTTGGGGCATAGACTTGGATTACCATAATATTGAATGGTTTGCCCTGGAAACAAACAGAGGTCTTTCTGTCATTTTTGAGATTGCACACAAGTCCTGCATTTTGGACTCTTTTGTTGGCTATGAGGGCTACTCCAATTCTTCTAAAGGATTCTTGTCCACAGTAGTGGATATAATGGTCATCTGAATTAAATTTGCCCATTTCAGTCCATTTCAGTTCACTGATTCCTAAAATGTCGATGTTTACTGTTGCCATCTCCTGCTTCAGCACTTCCAATTTACCTTGATTCATGGACCTAACCTTCTAGGTCCTATGCAATATTGTTCTTTACAGCATCAAGCTTTACTTCCATTACCAGTCACATCCACAACTTGGTGCTGTTTTTGCTTTGGCTCTCTCTCTTCATTCTTTCTGGAGTTATTTCTCCACTCTTCTCCAGTAGCATATTGGGCGCCTACCAACCTGGGAGTTCATCTTTCAGTGTGATATCATTTTTCCTTTTCATACTGTTCATGGGATTCTCAAGGCAATAATACTGAACTATTTTGCCATTCCCTTCTCCAGTGGACCAAGTTTTGTCAGAACTCCCCACCATGACCCATCCATCTTTGGTGGCTCTACACAGCATGGCTCATAGTTTCATTGACTAAGACAAGGCTGTGGTCCATGTGATCAGTTTGATGAAAGTGAAGTTGCTCAGTCATGTCTGACTCTTTGCGACCCCATGGACTATAACCTACCAGGCTTCTCCATCCATGGGATTTTCCAGGCAAGAATACTGGAGTGGGTTGCCATTTCCTTCTCCAGTGCATGAAAGTGAAAAGTGAAAGTGACGTTGCTCAGTTGTGGCCGACTCTTCATGACCCCATGGACTGTAGCCTACCAGGTTCCTCCGTCCATGGGATTTCCCAGGCAAGAGTACTGGAGTGGGTTGCAATTGCCTTCTCCACCCTGTTTTTGACCTGAGACCAAACTATGGTGGAGGTAATGAAGCTAATGGCAACCTCTTTCAAAAGGTCTTATGCACCCACTGTTGTATTCAGTGCCCCTGACCCTGCAACAGGCCACTGCCGACCCATGCCTTAGCTGGAGACTCCTGGACTCTCACAGGCAAGTCTGGGTCAGTCTCTTGTGGGGTCACTGCTCCTTTCTCCTGAGTCCTGGTGTGCACAAGGTAGGAAATAGCCACTTAAGTCCAGGAAGACCAGAGAGTCCCATACAGGATAAACCCAAAGAGAAACACACCTAAGCACATGTTAGTCAAACTAATGAAAATTAAATCCAAAGGCAAAATATTAAAAGCAGCAATGGAAAAGCAACGAATAACATATAAGGGGATCCCCATAGGGCTAACAGGTGATCTTTCAACAGAAACACTACAAATATGAAGAGAGTGGCAAGATATACTTAAAGTGGTGGGGAAAAAAAAAACACCTATAAACAAAGAAATACCTCTACTCAGCAAGGATATCATTCAGATTTGACAAAGAAATCCAAAGCTTTACAGATAAGCAAAACTTAAGAGAATTCAGCACCACTGAACCAGCTTTACAACAAATTCTAAAGGGACCACTCTAGACAGAAAACACAAAGGAAGAAAAAACCTAGAAAAAGGACCCAAAACTATACATGATAATAGATCATAAAGTAAAAGTAAAGTAGAAATCACTTAGTAGTGTATGACTCTTTGCAACCCCATGGACTGCAGCCTGCCAGGCTTCTCTGTCCATAGGGTTCTCCAGGAAAGATACATATCAATAATTCCCTGAAATGTAAATGGATTAAATGATCCAACCAAAAGACAAAGGTGGGCTGAATGGATACAAAAATAAGACCCCTACACACGCTGTCTAAAAGAGACCCACTTCAGACCTAGGGACACATACAGACTTAAAGTGAGGGGCAGGAAAAAGATATTCGATGCAAACAAATCAAAATAAAGCAGGAGTATCAATACTCATATCATATAAAATAGACTTTAAAATAAAGACTGTTACAAGAGACAAGGAAGGACACTCCATAATGATGAAGAGATCAACCCCCCCCAAAAGATAAAACAAATATAAATATATAGGCACCCAACATAGGAGCAGTTCAATACATAAGGCAAATGCTAATACCTATAAAAAAGGGAAATAGACAGTAACACAATAACAGTGGGGCACGTTATCACATCACACACACTAATGGACAGATCATCCTGACAGAAAATTAATAAGGAAACACAAGCTGTACATGATACATTGGACCAGATGGACCTAATTGACACCAACAGGGCAATTAATTTTAACAAAACAGCAGATTTCTTTTCAACTGCACATGGAACATTCTCCAGGATAGATCACATCTTTGGTCACAACTCAAGCCTTAAATTTAAAAATTTGAAATCATTTCAAGCTTTTTTTCTGACCACAATGCTGTAAGGTTAGGTATCAATTACAGGGGAAAAGATTATAAAAAACACAAGCAGATGAAGGCTAAACAATATCTTCTGAATAACCAAGAGGTCTCTGAAGAAATCAAAGAGGAAATAAAAAAATACTTAGAAGAAAATGACAAGGAAAACATGACAACTCAAAACTGATGGGATACTGTAAAAGAAGTGCTAAGAAGGAAGTATATAGCAATACAAGCCTATTCAAGAAACAAGAGAAATATCAAATAAACAATGTAACCTTACACCTAAAGGAATTAGAAAAAGAAGAACAAAAATCCCCAAAGTTAGTAGGAGGAAAGAAATCATAAAAATCAGAGTAGAAATAAATGAGAAGTAAATGAATGAGACAGTAGCAAAGATCAATAAAACAAAAAAAAATTTTTTTTGAGATGATGAACATCATTAGCCAGACTCATAGAGAAAAAAAAAGAGAGAAGACTCAGATCAATAAGATTAGAAATGGAAAAGGAGAAGTTACAACAAATAACACAGAAATATAAGAGACTACTACAAGCAACTATTTGCAAATAAAGTGGAAAATCTGGAAGAAATGGATAAATTCTTAGGAAAGAACAACCTTACAAAACTGGATCAGGAAGAAATAGAAAATATGAACATATCAATCACAAACATGGAAATCAAAACTGTAGTCAAAAATCTTCCAACAAAGAAAAATCTAGGACCAGATGGCTTCATGGATGTTAAAAGTTAAAGTGTTAGTCCCTCAGTCATGTCTGACTCTTTGCAACCCCATGGACTATATTCTGCCAGGCTGTTCTGTCCCTGGGCTTTTTCCTGGTAAGAATACTGGAATGGGTTGCCATTTCCTGCTCCAGGGGATCATCCCAACCTAGGGATCGAACCTGGGTCTCCTGCATTGCAGGCAGATACTTTACTGTCTGAGCCACCAGGGAAGCCTCACTTTACAGATGAATTCTACCAAAAGTTTAGAGAAGTTAAGCTACCCAGATCAAACTCTTCCAGAAAAATTGCAGAGGAAGGAAACCTCCCAAACTCATTCTATGAGGCCACTATCACCCCAATACCAGACAAAGATTCCAAAACCAGGCAAATATATCACAAAAAAGAAAATTATTGGCCAATATCACTGATGAAAATACATATAAAAATCCTCAACAACATTCTAGCAAACAGAATTCAAAACACATTAAAAGGATCGTACATCATGATCGAGTGGTCTTTATCTCAGAGATGGAATGATTCTTCATTATATTCAAATCAAGCAATGTGATACACATTAACAAACTGAAAGATAACAACCATATGATCATCTAATAGAGGCAGAAAAAGCCTTTGACAAAATTCAGCACCCATTTATGATAAAAACTCTCCAAAAGTAGGCATAGAAGGAACCTACCTCAGCATGATAAAGACCATATATGACAAATCCACAGCAAACATTATCCTCCATGGGGAAAAATTAAAAGCATTTCCTCTAAAATCAGGAATAAGACAAGGGTGCCCACTCCCACCACTACTATTCAACATAGTATTGGAACTCCTAGCCACAGCAATCAGAGAAGAAAAAGAAATAAAAGGAATACAGATGAAAAAAGAAGAAGTAAAACTCTGTTTGCAGATGACATAATACTAGACATAAAAAACCCTCAAGGTGCCACCAGAATAGTACTAGAGCTAATTAATGAGTATAGTAAAATGGCAGGATATAAAATTAATACACAGAAATCCCTTGCATTCCTATACACTAAGAAAGAAAAATCAGAATGAGAAATTAAGGAAATAATCCCATTCATCACTGCAACAAAAGAATAAAATACCTAGGAATAAACCCACCTATGACACTGTACAGGAGACAGGGACCAAGACCATAACCATGGAAAAGAAATGCAAAAAAAGTAAAATGGCTGTCTGTGGAGGCCTTACAAATAGCTGTAAAAAGAAGAGAAGCAAAAAGCAAAGTAGAAAAGGAAAGATATAAGCATCTGAATGCAGAGTTCCAAAAAATAGCAAGGAGAGATAAGAAAGCCTTCCTCAGCAATCAATGGAAAGAAATAGAGGAAAACAACAGAATGGGAAAGACTAGAGATCTCTTCAAGAAAATTGGAGATACCAAGGGAATATTTCATGCAAAGATGGACTCAATAAAGGACAGAAATGGTATGGACCTAACAGAAGCAGAAGATATTAAGAAGAGGTGGCAAGAATACACAGAAGAACTGTATGAAAAAGATCTTCATGACCCAGATAATCACAATGGTGTGATCACTCACCTAGAGCCAGATATCCTGGAATGTGAAGTCAAGTGGGCCTTAGGAAGCATCACTACGAACGAAGCTAGTGGAGATGATGGAATTCCAGTTGAGCTATTTCAGATCCTGAAAGATGATGCTGTGAAAGTGCTGCACTCAATATGCCAGCAAATTTGGAAAACTCAGCAGTGGCCACAGGACTGGAAAAGGTCAGTTTTCCTTCCAATCCCAAAGAAAGGCAATGCCAAAGAATGCTCAAACTACCACACAATTGCACTCATCTCACATGCTAGTTAAGTAATGCTCAAAATTCTCCGAGCCAGGCTTCAGCAATATGTGAACCATGAACTTCCTGATGTTCAAGCTGGTTTTAGAAAAGGCAGAGGAACCAGAGATCAAATTGCCAACATCCATTGGATCATCGAAAAAGCAAGAGAGTTCCAGAAAAACATCTATTTCTGCTTTATTGAGTATGCCAAAGCCTTTGACTGTATAGATCACAGTAAACTAGAAAATTCTGAAAGAGATGGGAATACCAGACCACCTGACTTGCTTCTTGAGAAACCTATATGCAGGTCAGGAAGCAACAGTTAGAACTGGACATGGAACAACAGACCGGTTCCAAATAGGAAAAGGAGTACGTCAAGGCTGTATAGTGTCACCCTGTTTATGTAACTTATATGCAGAGTACATCTTGAGGAACGCTGGGCTGGAAGAAGCACAAGCTGGAGTCAAGATTTCCAGGAGAAATATCAATAACTTCAGATATGCAGATGACACCACCCTTAATGGCAGAAAGTGAAGAACTAAAGAGCCTCTTGATGAAAGTGAAAGAGGAGAGTGAAAAAGTTGGCTTAAAGCTCAACATTCAGAAAACGAAGATCATGGCATCTGGTCCCATCACTTCATGGGAAATAGATGGGCAAACAGTGGACACAGTGGCTGACTATTTTTGGGGGCTCCAAAATCACTGCAGATGGTGACTGCAGCCATGAAATTAAAAGATGCTTACTCCTTGGAAGGAAAGTTATGACCAACCTAGATAGCATATTAAAAAGCAGAGACATTACTTTGCAGACAAAGGTCCATCTAGTCAAGGCTATTGTTTTTCCAGTGGTCATGTATGGATGTGAGAGTTGGACTGTGAAGAAGGCTGAGCGCTGAAGAATTGATGCTTTTGAACTGTGGTGTTGGAGAAGACTCTTGAGAGTCCCTTGGACTGCAAGGAGATCCAACCAGTCCATCCTAAAGGAGATCAGTCCTGGGTGTTCTTTGGAAGGAATGATGCTGAAGCTGAAACTGCAGTACTTTGGCCACCTCATGTGAAGAGTTGACTCATTGGAAAAGACTCTGATGCTGGGAGGAATTGGGGGCAGGGGGAGAAGGGGACGACAGAGGATGAGATGGCTGGATGGCATCACCGACTCGATGAACATGAGTTTGGGTGGACTCTGGGAGTTGGTGATGGACAGGGAGGCCTGGTGTGCTGCAATTCATGGGGTCGCAAAGAGTCAGAGATGATGAGGGACTGAACTGAATGTGGTATTTTGAATGGGACTCTAAAATGTAAAAAGGACACTACAGAAAGCTAGGGAAATCTGAAGAAACTACTAATTTTAATTAGCAATGATGTATCCACTTTGGTTCATTAATTATAACATGCACTACAGTAATATAAGATGTTAATAATATGGGAAAATGGGCATAGAACACAAGGGAACTCTCTGTACTATCTTCTCAAATCTTAGTTTTTCTGTAAATTTAAAGCTGTTCTAAAAATACTGTATATTAAAAATAGATTTAGTTCTCATTGCTGAATAAAGCTACTTCAATATGAAAAAAAGAATAGGTCATAAAAGTCAACTTTCTTAAAAGATTTCTCAAAGGAAAGGCAAAGTTCTAAAGACTGAACTCCCAAGTGCCCAACTCTATCACCTTAGACATTATTATACTAGATGTAAATGTCAAGGTTTAAAATCCCAGTGATGAATACCCATGGTTAAGGACTAAGTTTAAAGTAAATGATTCACAATTATTCCATATATTGCCTATTAATTGATACCATACATTATGCCTAGCATAGAGACTGCAGTATGGAAAAATAGACCTAACATGATTGTTACATGCCACAGCATTCGCGGACTCCCTCATTATAAGCTGATTCATGATTTCCTACATAATACCAATAGTTCTTACCATTGTGTAAGAGTCCCAGATGTAGAAAATGAGTAGATATTTCAGCTTAAACTTCTACCAACTATTTTCAAGCAAAATGTGATATCTCTAGATAAAAGACTTTTTTGTGTTTCCTGTAACATACACAAAGTGTAAATATGTATGTACGATTCTGTCTGTACACCTAATACTTATTTCTGTACAGATTGAGGCAATAAAGGAAGTTCAAATTCTCTGTAGGGGACAGTTTCTAGTTGTGTTCTGCCACCTGGTGGTGGATCATTACTTCTATAAATGCACAGACAGAAACCTGCAGTTTCATAGTGTGTGTATGTGAGTGCTGTGCTCAGTTTGATAATGAGTACTCCACAAAACTTAGTCCTTTGTCCCTGAGAATTTCAGGGCCTTTCCAATAGTTTAAAAAAAGCTTTCTACTTACTGAGTTTCTTTATATGAGGATGAAAGCTATGCTGGGAAACCACAGTGTAGTTATTTGACTCTTCATTTCTAGTCATTTTCTTAACAATTTAAACCTAGCTTTTATTAAGCATTTCAAAATAACTTATCAACATAGTTATTTTATATATATTTAACCAGTCATTGAAAAATAATAAAGATAAATTAACTCCTAAGTTTTAATGGAGTAGTATAGGAGAATGCCTGACTGCAGTGAATTCAAGTAGAGAAGATACCATGGACAGACCATAGGATACGTTCAGTTCTTGGAAGAGTTTCTGAGTATGTGGTAAAAATTGCCTGGAAAGTCACAAGATTTTGGTAAGGATTCTTGTGCAAATCAAAGGGCTCCTTTACCTCTGATTTGCACAAGGATTCTATGAATCTCAGGGAAATGTGGAACCATTTTAACTCTCCACTCTGAAACATACCCTAAAAATAGCCACTCAGTCTCTGCTTCAGTATTTCTCATATTGCTGATCCAATTGCCTTATAAAGCTAGGGGTGTTATGACTGAGAGGAAAGGTGTCTTCATGGAAATCTTACCTGCTGTGTGAAGGGTCTTATTAATCTCTTACAGCTACCTCACCAGACCTTATTTCTACAATTCTGGGCTCATTCACAGTTCCTGAGCTTTCTCCCCAGGTGTGATACTCCCAAGAGCACAGTGATAT
This sequence comes from Bubalus bubalis, assembly GCF_019923935.1. Taxonomy (NCBI): domain Eukaryota; kingdom Metazoa; phylum Chordata; class Mammalia; order Artiodactyla; family Bovidae; genus Bubalus; species Bubalus bubalis. Next base: position 65,213,928 of record NC_059181.1, read on the forward strand.
GTGAGGTCCAATTATATGTTTCCAAAGGATATTTATTGAGAACTCAAACATTTATATTTACTGCCATGCTAATAAGATATAATACAAGAGATGACTCTACACATGGCCATCACCATGTGTCAAATCAAAATCAGATTGATTATATTATTTGCACCAAAGAGGGAGAAGCTCTATACAGTCAGCAAAAACAAGACCAGGAGCTAACTGTGGCTTGGATCATGAACTCCTTATTGCCAAATTCAGACATAAATTAAAGAAAGTGGGAAAACCATTAGACCATTCAGGTATGACCTAAATCAAATCCCTTACGATTATACAGTGGAAGTGACAAATAGATTCAAGGGACTAGATCTGATAGACAGAGTGCCTGAAGAACTATGAATGGAGGTTTGTAACGCTGTACTGGGGACAGTGATCAAAACCATCCCCAAGAAAAAGAAATGCAAAATGGCAAAACAGCTGTCTGAGGAGGCCTTACAAATAGCTGAGAAAGAAGAGACACAAAAGGCAAAGGAGAAAGGGAAACATATACCCATCTGAATCCAGAATTCCAAAGAATAGGAAGGAGAGATTTTAATAAAAGCCTTTCTAAGAGAACAATGCAAAGAAATAGAGGAACACAATAGAATGGGAAAGACTAGAGATCTCTTCAAGAAAATTAGAGACACCAAGGGAATATTTCATGCAAAGATGGGCACAATAAAGGACAGAAATGGTATGGACCTAACAGAAGCAGAAGATATTTAAAAGAGGTGGCAAGAATACACAGAAGAAGTATACAAAAAGATCTTAAGAACCCATATAACCACGATGGTGTGATCACTCACTTAGAGTCAGATAACCTGGAGTGTGAAGTCAAGTGGGACTTAGGAAGAATCACTAGGAACAAAATAGTGGAGGTGATGGAATTCCAGCTGAGCTCTTTCAAATCCTAAAACATGATGCTGTGAAACTGCTGACTCAATATGCCAACAAACTTGGAAAACTCGGCAGTGGCCACAGCACTGGAAAAGGCCAGTTTTCATTCCAATCCCAAAGAATGTTCAAACTACTGCACAATTGCATTCATCTCACATGCTAGCAAAGTAATGCTCAAAAGTCTCCAAGCTAAGCTTTAACAGTATGTGAGGCAAGAACTTTCAGACATTCAAGCTGGACTTAGTAAAGGCAGAGGAACCAGATATCAAATTAACAACATCCGTTGGATCACAGAAAAAGCAAGAGGATTACAGATAATAATCTACTTCTACTTTACTGATTATGCCAAAGCCTCTGACCATGTGGATCACAACAAACTGGAAAATTCTGAAAAAAAATGGGAATACCAGACCACCTTACTGCCTCCTGAGAAACGTGTATGCAGGTCAAGAAGCAACAGTTAGAACTGAACATGGAACAATGGACTTGTTCCAACTTGGGTAAGGAGTAGGTCAAGGCTGTATATTGTCACCCTGAATATTTAACTTATGTGCAGAGTACATCATCTGAAATGCAGGACTAGATGAAGCACAAGCTGGAGTCAAAATTGCCGGGAGAAATATCAATAACCTCAGATATGCAGATGACACCAACCTTAAGGCAGAAAGTGAAGAGGAAGTAAAGGGCCTCTTGATGAAAGTGAAAGAGGAGAGTGGAAAAGCTGGCTTAAAATTCAACACTCAAAAAATGAAGATCATGGCATCTGGTCCCATCACTTCATGGTAAATACATGGGGAAACAATGAAAACAGTGACAGACTTTATTTTAGGGGGCTCCAAAATCACTGCAGATGGTGACTGCAGCCATGAAATTAAAAGACACTTACTCCTTGGAAGGAAAGATATGACCAACCTAGATAGCGTATTAAAAAGCAGAGACATTACTTTGCCAACAAAAGTCCATCTAGTCAAGGCTATGGTTTTTCCAATAGTCATGTATGGATGTGAGAGTTGGACTATAAAGAAAGCTGAGCGCCGAAGAATTGGTGCTTTTGAACTGTGGTGTTGGAGAAGACTCTTGAGAGTCCCTTGGACTGCAAGGAGATCCAACCAGTCCATCCTAAAGGAGATCAGTTCTGGGTGTTCATTGGAAGGACTGATGCTGAAGCTGAAACTCCAATACTTTGGCCACCTGATGCGAAGAGCTGACTCATTTGAAAAGACCCTGATGCTGGGAAAGATTGAGGGCAGGAGGAGAAGGGGACGACAGAGGATGAGATTGTTGGATGGCATCACTGACTCAATGGACATGAGTTTGAGTAAACTCCAGGAGTTGGTGATGGACAGGGAGGCCTGGCGCTCTGCAGTGCATGGGATCACAGTCGGACAGGACTAAGCAACTGAACTGAAGTAACGCTCCAAATTTGTTCATTTTTCTTAAGGTTACATTTGCTGATCCTGGTCCCTGGTTATTCCATGTGGAGTTTAAAATATTCTTGTCAACTTCTACCCCCAAAAGTCCCTTCTGGAATTTTCAGTGAGCCTGTGTTGATTCTATAGGTTAATTTGGGAAGAACTGACACAGTAACTTTATTGCACCTTCTGACCAATGAGCATGGATTATCTCTCTGTTTATTTAAGTCTCCTTTGATTTCTCTCAACAGCAGTTTCAGGATATGTAGCTTGAAAATATTATCACTAAGTACTTCATATTTTCTGATGTGGTTTTAAATTTATTTTAATTTCTTACTGCCTAGGACAAGTATATAAAGATACAATTGAGTTTCCTCTACTGATACTGTATTATATCCTGCCACCTGGCAAAACTGACTTGTGAGTCCAGTACTTTTTTCTGTGCATTTCTTAAGATTTTCTGTGTATAAGACCATGGCATCTTTAAAGATAGATTGTCTTACCTATTTACTTTTTACCTGGGTGCATTTTATTCCTCTTTTCATCTCTTTGCCTTGGCTCAGTTCAGTTCAGTTTAGTCACTCAGTCATGTCTGACTCTTTGCGACCCCATGAACTGCAGCATGCCAGGCCTCCCTGTCCATCACCAACTCCGGGAGTTTACTCAAACTCATGTCCATTGAAGTCAGTGATGCCATCCAACCATCTCATCCTCTGTCGTCCCCTTCTCCTCCTGCCCTCAATCTCTCCCAGCATCAGGGTCTTTTCCAATGAGTCAGCACTTTGCATCAGGTGGCCAAAGTACTGGAGTTTCAGCATCAGTCCTTCCAATGAACACCCAGAACTGATCTCCTTTAGGATGGACTGGTTGGATCTCCTTGCAGTCCAAGGGACCCTCAAGAGTCTTCTCCAACACCACAGTTCAAAAGCACCAATTCTTCGGCGCTCAGCTTTCTTTATAGTCCAACTCTCACATCCATACATGACTACTGGAAAAACTATAGCCTTGACTAGACGGACCTTTGTTGGCTAAGTAATGTCTCTGCTTTTTAATATGCTGTCTTGGCTAGACCCCCCATAAATGTGGTGAATGTGGACATCAGTGCTTTGATCTCAGCGTGGTGGGGAGGAGGAAATCATTCAGTGTTTCACCATTAAGTATGGTCTTGTGTGAACAGTGAAACCTTTAGCCTCTTAGTCATGTCTGACACTTTGCAGCCCAGGGACTCCAGCCTGCCAGGCTCCTCTGTCCATTGAATTCTCTGGGCAAGAATACTGAAGTGGGTAGCCATTCCCTCCTTAAGGGGATCTTCCTGACCCAGGGATTGAACCAGGGTCTCCTGCATCACAGATTTATTCTTTACCATCTGAGGCAGTAGGGAAGCCCCAGGTATGGTCTTCAGTTCAGTTCAGTTCAGTTCGGTTGAGTCTCTCAGTCATATCCGACTCTCTGCGACCCCATGGACTGCAGCACACCAGGCTTCCCTGTCCATCACCAACTTCCAGAGCTTGTTCAAACTCATGTCTACTAAGTCGGATGGCTGATGCCATCTCATCTTCTGTTGTCCCCTTCTCCTCCTGCCTTTCCCAGCATCAGGATCTTCCCCAATGAGTCAATTCTTCACGTCAGGTTGCCACAGTACTAGAGTTTCAGCTTCAGCATCAGTCCTTCCAATCAATATTCAGTATTGATTTCCCTTAGAATTGACTTGCAGTCCAAGGGACTCTCAAGAGTCTTCTCCAACACCACAATTCAAAAGCACCAATTCTTTGGTGCTCAGGTTTCTTTTTTGTCAAACTCTCACATCCATCCATACATGAATGCTGGAAAAAACATAGCTTTAACTAGATTGACCTTTGTTGGCAAAGTAATGTCTCTGCCTTTTAATATGCTGTCTAGGTTTGTCATAACTTTTCTTCCATGGAGCATGTGTCTTTTAATTTCATGGCTGCAGTCACCATCCACAGCTAAAAATAGCTGTGGAGCTAAGAAAGTAAATAGCTTGGAGCCCAAGAAAATAAAATCTTTCACTGTTTCCATTGTTTCCTCTTTTATTTGCCGTCAAGTGACAGGACCAGACGACATGATCTTCTTTGTTTGAATATTTAGTTTTAAGCCAACTTTTTCACTCTCCTCTTCCACTTTCATCAATTGGCTCTTTGCTTTCTGCCAGTAGGGTGGTGTCATCTGCAAATCTGAGGTTATTGATATTTCTGAGTTTATTGAATCAGCAATCTTGATTCCAGCTGTGCTTCATCCAGCATGGCATTTTACATGATGTATTCTGCATAGAAATTAAATAAGCAGAGTGACAATATACAGCCTTGACATACTCCTTTCCCAATTTGGAACCAGTTCATTTTTCCATGTTTAGTTCTAACTAACTGTTACTTCTTGACCTGCATAAGATTTTTCAGGAGGCAGGTAAGGTGGCCTGGTATTCCCATCTCTTTAAGAATTTTCCACAGTTTGTTGTGATCCACAGAGTCAAAGGCTTTAGAGTAGTCAATGAAGCAGATTTTTTTTCTGAAATTCTCTTGCCTTTTCAATGATCCAGCAGATGTTGACAACTTGATCTCTGCTTCCTCTGCCTTTTCTAAATACAGCTTGAACATCTGGAAGTTTTTGTTACATCTGGAAGTATGGTCTTAGTGCCCATTATCTGATTATGTTAGTGCCCATTATCTGGTTGAACAAACTGCTATCTCTTGCCAGTTTGGTGAGAGCATTTATCATGAAATTATGTTGCATGTTTTAACTGCTTTGCTAAAATAATGATACTTATTTTTTCCCCTAGTTTTGGTTTGTGAACATGGTGAACTACCACCTGATTTTTGAAAGTCAGGCGAACTTTATATTCCAAACCCCATGTGGTTTTGATGTATTAACTTTTAAATATATTTTGGATTCAACTTGCTGAAATATCACTTAGTAACTTCCCATCTTGTTCATTAGTGATATTGGTATACACTTTTCCTTTCTTGTAATGTCTTTTTCCGGTTTTTGTGAGATGATTTTGGCATCACAGAATGCATATGAAAATAAAATTAGAATTAACATGAAGTCATCTGAAAGAGCTTATATTAAAATGGTATTATTTCATCTTTGAAGGTTTGGTACCTTTCACTAAGTAGAGCTACATGGAATTTTCTTCATAGGAATATTTTTACTTATAAATTCAATTTCCTTGGTAGACAGAAGACTCTTCAAGTTATCTCTTATTGAATGAACATTGGTAGTTTGTGTATTTCAAGAAATGGGTCCATTTTATCAAAGCCATCAAATTTATTGGCATGAAGTTGTTTGCAACGTTTCCTTATTATCATTTTAATACCTACAGGTTCTGTCATGATGCCATCTGCCTCATTGTGAAGCAATCTGTGTCTTCTCCCTCTTTTCCCTGTACTGTTAACCTGAAGGCTTATCAGGTACATTGATCTTCTCTCCAAAGGAATAGTTTTGGTTTGATTCATTTTCCCTATTGTTTTCACTGATGTATGCTCCTTAATTGATCCTTACTATTTCCTTTCTTCTTTACTTTGGATTGAATTTGGCCTTACTTTGGTCTGAATTCTCCCTCCTTCCTTAAAATGGCATCTGTGGTCACTGATTTGAGACATTTCTTCTTTTCTTTATATATCAAGAATATTTCTTGTAGACAACATATGGTTGGGTTTTGTCTCTTAATCCACCCTGACAACATGTCTTTGAATTTGTGTATTTAGGCCATTCACATTTAAAGTCATTACTGATGTAGTTGAATTAATGTCTGCCTATATCTGTAACTGTTTTCTATTCATTACAATTGCTCTTTGTTTTTTCTTTCCCTCTTTTGCTGCATTCTCTGGGTTCAATAGAACATTATATGTGATTCCATTTTATCTTCTCCCTTAGCAAATTGATTATGATTTTAAACAAATTTAAGTGGCTACTCTAGAGTTTGCAATATATATTTATGGCTACTGAAAGTCTATCTTCAAATAGCACTATATCACCTCATGTGCAGTACAGTTACCTTAAAATATAGTGTCTTCTCCATTTCTCCTTCTGGTTCTTAATGGCAATACTGCCATTCATTTCACTTATCTGTGTGATATAGTTATTGAACATTGTTACCATTATTGCTTTAAACAAGCAGTTATCTTTTAGATCAGCTAAGGGTAAGAATGGCAAGTGGTTTTATTTCACTGTCATTGATTTCTTCTTCTGTGTCCTGACTTTAGGGGAAATGCTTTCAATTTTTCACCATTGAGGATAGTGTTTGCTGTGGGTTAATCATATATAGCTTTTATTATGTTGAGGTATGTTCCTTCTATTCCTGCTTTCTGGAGGGTTTTTTTATCATAAATGGATGTTGAATTTTGTCAAAGGCTTTCTCTGCATCTATTGAGATAGTCATATGGTTTTTATCTTTCAGTTTGTTAATGTGGTGTATTATATTGATTGATTTGCAGATATTAAAGAATCCTTGCATTCATGGGATAAAGCCTATTTGGTCATGATGTATGATCTTTTTAATATATTGTTGGATTCTGTTTGCTAGAATTTTTTAAGGATTTTTGAATCTATGTTCATCAGTGATATTGGCCTGTAGTTTCTTTTTTTGTGGCGTCTTTGTCTGGTTTTGGCATTAGGAATGAGTTTGGAAGTTTACCTTCCTCTGCCATTTTCTGGAAGAGTTTAAGTAGGATAGGTGTTAGCTCTTCTCTAAATTTTTGATAGAATTCAGCCGTGAAGCCGTCTGGACCTGGGCTTTTGTTTGCTGGAAGATTTCTGATTATTGTTTCAATTTCCGTGCTTGTGATGGGTCTGTTAAGATTTTCTATTTCTTCCTGGTTGAGTTTTGGAAAGTTCTACTTTTCTAAGAATTTGATAATTTCTTCCACCTTGTCCATTTTATTGGCATACAGTTGCTGAAAGTAGTCTCTTATGATCCTTTGTATTTCTGTGTTGTCTGTTGTGATCTCTCCATTTTCACTTCTAATTTTGTTGATTTGATTCTTCCCCCTTTGTTTCTTGATGAGTCTGGCTAATGGTTTGTCAATTTTATTCATCTTCTCAAAGAACCAGCTTTTAGTTTGTTGATTTTTGTTATGGTCTCTTTTGTATCTTTAGCATTTATGTCTGCCCTAATTTTTAAGATTTCTTTCCTTCTACTAACCCTGGGTTCTTCATTTCTTCCTTTTCTAGTTGCTTTAGCTGTAGAGTTAGGTTATTTATTTGACTTTTTTCTTGTTTTTGAGGTAAGCCTGTATTGCTATGAACCTTCCCCTTAGCACTGATTTTACACTGTCCCATAGGTTTTGGGTTGTTGTGTTTTCATTTTCATTCATTTCTATGCATATTTTGATTTCTTTTTTGATTTCTTCTGTGATTTGTTGGTTATTCAGCAGCGTGTTGTTCAGCCTCCATATGTTGGAATTTTTAATAGTTTTTCTCCTGTAATTGAGATCTAATCTTACTGCATTGTGGTCAGAAAATGCTTGGAATGATTTCAATTTTTGTTTTTTAATTTATCAAGGCTAGATTTATGGCCAGGATGTGATCTATCCTGGAGAAGGTTCCGTGTGCACTTGAGAAAAAGGTGAAATTCATTGTTTTGGGGTGAAATGTCCTACAGATATCAATTAGGTCTAACTGGTCTATTGTATCATTTAAAGTTTGTATTTTCTTGTTAATTTTTTGTTTAGTTGATCTATCCATAGGTGTGAGTGGGGTATTAAAGTCTCCCACTATTATTGTGTTATTGTTAGTTTCCCTTTTCATACTTGTTAGCATTTGCCTTACATACTGTGGTGCTCCTATGTTGGGTGCATATATATTTATAATTGTTATATCTTCTTCTTGGATTAATCCTTTGATCATTATGTAGTGTCCTTCTTTGTCTCTTTTCACAGCCTTTATTTTAAAGTCTATTTTATCTGATATGAGTATTCCTACTCCTGCCTTTTTTTGGTCTCCATTTGTGTGAAATATCTTTTTCCAGCCCTTCATTTTCAGTCTGTATGTGTCCCTTGTTTTGAGGTGGGTCTCTTGTAGACAACATATATAGAGGTCTTGCTTTTGTATCCATTCAACCAGTCTTTGTCTTTTGGTTGGGGCATTCAACCCATTTACATTTAAGGTAATTTTTGATAAGTATGATCCCATTGCCATTTACTTTGTTGTTTTGGGTTTGAGTTTATACACCCTTTCTGTGTTTCCTGTCTAAAGAAGATCGTTTAGCATTTGTTGAAGAGCTGGTTTGGTGGTGGTAAATTCTCTCAGCGTTTGCTTGTCTGTAAAGCTTTTGATTTCTCCTTCCTATTTGAATGCGATCCTTGCTGGGTACAGTAATCTGGGCTGTATGTTTTTCTCTTTCATCACTTTATGTATGTCCTGCCATTCCCTTCTGGCCTGCTGCTGCTGCTGCTAAATCACTTCAGTCATGTCCGACTCTGTGTGACCCCATAGACAGCAGCCTGCCAGGCTCCCCTGTCACTGGCATTCTCCAGGCAAGAACACTGGGGTCGGTTGCCATTTCCTTCTCCAATGCATGAAAGTGAAAAGTTAAAAGTGAAAGTGAAGTTGCTCAGTTGTGTCCGACTCTTTGCAACCCCATGGACTGCAGCCTACCAGGCTCCTCCGTCCATGCGATTTTTCCAGGCAAGAGTACTTGAGTGGGGTGCCATCGCTTTCTTCGTCTTCTAGCATGAAGAGTTTCTATTGAAAGATCAGCTGTTATCTTTATGAGAATCCCCTTGTGTGTTATTTGTTGTTTTACCCTTGCTGCTTTTAATATTTGTTCTTTGTGCTTGACCTTTGTTAATTTGATTAATATGTGTCTTGGGCGTATTTTGCCTTGGGTTTATCCTGTTTGGGATTCTCTGGGTTTCTTGGACTTGGGTGATTATTTCTTTCCCCATTTTAGGGAAGTTTTCAACTATTATCTCCTCAAGTATTTTCTCATGGCCTTTCTTTTTGTCTTCTTCTTCTGGGACTCCTATGATTCAAATGTTGGGGCATTTAACATTGTCCCAGGGGTCCCTGAGGTTGTCTTCGTTTCTTTTAATTCCTTTTTCTTTCCCCCCTCTCTGCTTTATTTATTTCTACCATTCTATCTTCTACCTCACTTATCTTATCTTCTGCCTCAGTTATTCTACTGTTGGTTCCCTCCAGAGTGTTTTTGATCTCATTTATTGCATTATTCATTATTGATTGACTCTTTTTTATTTCTTCTAGGCCCTTGTTAAACCTTTCTTACATCTTCTCAATCCGTGTCTCCAGGCTATTTATCTGTAACTCCATTTTGTTTTCAAGATTTTGGATCATTTTTACTATCATTATTCTGAATTCTTTTTCAGGTAGATTCCCTATCTCCTCCTCTTTTGTTTGGTTTGGTGGGCATTTATTATGTTCCTTTACCTGCTGAGTATTTCTCTGCCTTTTCATCTTGTTTAGATTGCTGTGTTTGGGGTGGCCTTTCTGTATTCTGGCAGTTTGTCGTTCCTCTTTATTGTGGAGGTTCCTCCCTGTGGGTGGGGTTGGACGAGTGGCTTGTCAAGGTTTCATGGTTAGGGAAGCTTGTGTCGGTGTTCTGGTGGGTGGAGCTGGATTTCTTCTCTCTGGAGTGCAATAAAGTGTCCAGTAGTGAGTTTTGAGATGTCTTTGGGTTTGGTGTGACTTTGGGTAGCCTGTATATTGAAACTCAGGCCTATATTCCTGCATTGCTGGAGAATTTGCGTGGTATTTCTTGCTCTTGAACTTTGGCTCTTGGTTGGTGCTTGGTTTCAGTGTAGGTATGGAGGCTTTTGGATGATCTCTTATCAGTTAATGTTCCCTGGAGCCAGGAGTTCTCTGGTGTTCTCACGTTTTGGGTTTAAGCCTCCTGCCTCTGGTTTTCAGTCTTATTCTTACAGTAGCCTCAAGACTTCTCCATCCATACAGCACTGATCATAAAACATCTAGGTTAATGATGAAAAGTTTCTCCACAATGAGGGACATCCAGAGAGGTTCACAGAGTTACATGGAGAAGAGAAGTGGGAGGAGGGAGATAGAGGTGACCAGGAGGAGAAGAAGGGGAATCAAAATGGGAGAGAGCAATCTAGCCAGTAATCAATTCCCTATGTGCTTTTCACAATCTGGAACCTTCTGGGAGCTTCATGGAGTTACATAGAGAAGAGAAGAGGGAGGACAGAGATAGAGGTGACCAGGAGGAGAAAAGGGGGAATCAAAAGGAGAGAGACAGATCTAGGCAATAATTAGTTCCCTAAGTGTTCTCCACAGCCCAGAACACACACAGAGATCCACAGGGTTGGGTAGAGAAGAGAAGGGGGAGGAAGGAGATAGAAGTGACCTGAGGGAGAAAAAGGAGAGTCAAAAGGGGAGAGAATATCAAGCCAGTAATCACACTCCTAAGTAAAAATGGGTACTGAAGATTGGATTCTTAAAGGTACAAATTTGATAACAAATACCAAAAAGCAAAGATTAAAAATCTAAAGTAGAGGTTACACTCTCAAAAATATAATATTAAAAAAAAAGACAATATCACAAAAATTATAAAAAATATATATGAAGTTTGCTTTAAAAATGGGGTCTTTTTTTTGCAAGGAAATAGTAGGTTATAAAAATGAAAATTAAAGGAGTAACAGAGGACTTAAAAATAAATTTTTTTTAATTAAAAAAATGATAATAGTAAAAATATATCTAGAAATTTCTCTGGAGCTGTTGTGGGCAGTGTGGGGTCAATTCAGTTTCATATAGTTCCTTGTTCCAGCTTATACTTTTCAAGATCTATAGGCCCCTTCCCATGTAGTTGGTGTTAACTACAGGGTTTTAATCTGTCGCACCTGTCACTTCCAAGGCAGTTCCCTCTCTTTATTTTAGCTTCTTCTGTTTGCAATTCTCTTCAGTGTCTAATTTCTGCCCTGACATGAGGGGGTGAAGGTGGTCACTAATTTAGGCTCACTTGTTCAGTTGTGCTGTGGGGAGGGAGGAACACTGCAAACAAATATCACTGGCATGTGTGGGGAGTGCTCACAGTGTCTTGGTCTCACTGGGTTTGCGCCGCTCATGGCAAGTGTGCTTTTCCAGTCTACACTGCTCAGGCTTCAGGTTGCTCTGCAGTGGAACTGTCTGAAGTGGGCCATGGGTTGTGTGAACTTGCCAGGTCTAAGCCACTCAGGTTCAGGTTCTCGGGAACTCCACAAAGGTGCAGACTCTGTTGGACCTGCATTTTGTGCCCTTCACAGGTCCGAGCAGCTCAGGCAACCAGGTACTTGGTGAGCGCACTCTTCCCAGGTGCAGTGCATTTTATCACCTCCCCAGTCCCAGCCACTCGATTTCCTGGGTGGCAGCGGGCATGCCCTCTCAGGTGTGCCATGTGTCTCTTCTGGGGAGCTAATCTCTGGCTGCAACCCTCCCGGGGATGTTAACCATCCAGAATCCCAGGAAGTCTTGGTTAGCTACTGGAAGCCTGCTTGCAGTTTGGTAGAGGATGCCGTCTCTGGGTCGGAGTTTGTCCCTTTCCCGCTCTGCCTGCTGCCTCCCTGTCTCCCTGACTCCGGTGGGGGATGGGCCGGTCTGCAGCCGGCTAGCTCTCCTCTGGTATTCGCTGAGTCCTTTGTTCTGTGAGCGGGCCCAGCAGTGCCTTGGGTTAGGGCTTTTCATGGGACAGTTCTCTCTCTATTTCTCTCTCTCTTTTTTTTTTTCCTCTCTGGCTATCCTGGGGTTTGGGTTGCTATCTCACGTTAGCTTCCTGAGATTGCCCTCAGGGCATTCAGGCCCGGTCCTTACCCTAAGCAATGCAACCCGCGCCTCCCTGTTCAGCAGCCCCCCTCCCCCGCCCCCCAACCCCTGCTTGCTGGTGGCAGATGCGAGCGCCTGGCTACTTCTCTGCTGCGAGTTGCCATTAGGCACGTAATCTGTGGGTTTCATTTATTTATTTATTTTTCCTCCCAGTTATGTTGCCCTCTGAGATTCCAAAACTCCCCACAGACCCGCCAGTGAGAGTGTTTCCTGGTGTTTGGTAACTTCTCTTTTATGACTCCTTCCCTGGGATGGTCCTTCATCCCTAACTCTTTTGTCTCTCTTTTTATCTTTTATATTTTATCCTACCTCCTTTTGAAGACAATGGGCTGCCTTTCTGGGTGTCTGGTGTCCTCTGCCAGCATTCAGAGGTTGTTTTCTGGAGTTTGCTCAGCGTTCAAATGATCTTTCGATGAATTTGTTGGGGAGAAAGTGGTCTCCCCGTCCTATTCCTCCATCATCTTAGGACAACCTCCCCCGCACCCCCCCCCCCCCCACCACCACCGCCGTGTCCTGCCTTTCCCTATGTAGATCTGAGTTTTTGGCTTTTATCACTTTCCTTCTCTCGGAGGAACTTCTTTTATGACGTTCCCTCAGTTTGGCTTTGTCTGAGAAAGTCTTTACTTTGCCTTCATTTTCAAAGGGTAATTTCACTGGATGTAGATTGATTGATTGATTTTTCTTTCAATATTTTAACTGTTTCACTCCACTCTCTTCTTGTGTGTGGTTCCTGACAAGAAGCCTGATGTGTCTCTTATCATTAATCCTCTATACTTATGGCACGTCCCTGCTTCCCATGGCTTCTTTCAAGGTTTCATCTATTGCCTATTTTTCTGCAAGTTGAATATGATATTCTAGTTTTTTTTGGTATTTATACTGCTTGGTGTTTTCTGAACTTCTTAGATACATATTTTGGTGTCTGTCTTTAAGTTTGGAATATTCTCAGTCATTATTACATCAAATACTTATTCTGCTTCATTATCTTTTTTCCTACTGGTGTTCCAGTTAGCTTATGTTGTACCCTTTAAACTTATCCTACATTATTTTGATGGTATGTTATTTTCTCCACATTTTCCTCTTGCATTTCAGCTTACAGAGTGTTTACAGACATTTCATCATGTTGTCTGATTACTTTGTCAGCTCTATGCAGTACACATCAAAGGTATTCTTCAGATCTGTTAGCATTTTTAATTTTCAATGTGTACTTTTGAATTTTTCTTAGCCTTCCCATCCTTCTCCTCACAATGTCCATCTGTTTCTTGCATGCTATTTCTTCTGTTAGGTCACTTAATATCTTCATCATAGCTGTTTTTAAATTCCTTGTCTCTGTGCATCTTTAAACGCATAAACTGTGACTGATGCTAGCTTCAGGGGAAAGACTGTAGCCCTGTGGCCAGTTGGTTGTGTGTCTCTAACAAGGCTTTGTGGCCTCTGTTCTATACAGCTTTTAAGGAAAAGACTTACACCCTGTGCAATATACAGGCCCATTAGGTGGTTGCTCATGAGAAAGCAATAATTGAGAGTTACCCCCCCCAAAAAAAAAGAGGCAGAAGCAAGTGTAAAAAGCAGCCATGCTGAGCTCTACATTTCTAAGAGCAGACAGCTCATTACAACTCTTAAATTCCTCTGATGCTGCTGCTCAGATTTATTTCACACATATCCTGATCCTCAGGCTTGTAGATGGTAAGAGAAAACACCCATGTTATCCTGTGGCACAAATGTTTATGAAAAGTGTCTCTGAATGCCTAATCTCAAAACCTCCCAAATAGAGCAGATCTCACTGCTCAATTGTAGAACAGGCAGTGAATGTGGGTCTTCTTAAGCACTAAAGCATATAAACAAGGTAGAGGGTTATTCTGTACTCTGCTATCCACTTAAGACCAAGTTCTCTAAAGCAAACTGGATGGCAACCACAGAGGATTCTCTTAATCCTGATGATACTGAAGAAGGATGCTGTTGTAGGCTGAATAATGGCCACCCAGGTTACACATATCCCATTACTGAAGCTTTGAATGTCAACTTATATGGCACAGACTTTGTGGATGCAATTGACTTAGGGACCCTGAGATTTGGAAACTGTGAGATTACCCAACTGGGATCTCAGTTCAGTTCAGTCGCTCAGTCGTATCTGGCTTCTTTGATAAACCATGGTCTGCAGCACACCAGGCTTCCCGGTCGATCACCAACTCCCAAGGCTTGCTCAAATTCATGTCCATCTAGTCCATGATGCCATCCAAACATCTCATCCTCTGTGGTCCCCTTCTCCTCCTGCCTTCTATCTTTCCCAGCATCTGGGTCTTTTCCATGGGTCAGTTCTTTGCTTCGGGTGGCCAAAGTATTGGAGCTTCAGCTTCAGTATCAGTTCTTCCAGTGAATATTCAGGACTGATTTCCCTTAAGATTGACTGGTTTGATCTCCTTGCAGTCCAGGGGACTCTCAAGAGTCTTCTCCAATACCACAGTTCAAAACATCAGTTCTTTGGTTTAGAGCTTTCTTTATGATCCAACTCTCACATCCATACATGACTACTGGAAAAACCATAGCTTTGACGAGATGGACCTTGTTGGCAAAGTAATGTCTCTGCTTTTTAGTATGCTATTTAGGTTTATCATAGCTTTTCTTCCAAGGAGCAAGAGTCTTTTAATTTCATGGCTGCAGTCACCATCTGCAGTGATTTTGGAGCCCCCAAATCAGTCTGTCACTGCTTCCATTGTTCCCCCATTTATCTGCCATGAAGTAAAGTGACCAGATGCCATGATCTTCGTTTTTTGAATGTTGAGTTTTAAGCCAGCTTTTTCACTCTACTCTTTCACTTTCATAAAAATGCTCTTTAGTTCTTTGCTTTCTGCCATAAGGATGGTGTCATCTGCATATCTGAAGTTATTGATATTTCTCCTGACAATCTTGATTCCAGCTTCTGCTTCATCCAGCCCATCATTTTGCATGGTTTACTCTGCATATAAGTTAAATAAGCAGGGTGAAAATATACAGCCTTGACAGACTACTTTCCCAATTTGGAACCAGTCTGTTGTTTCACGTCTGGTCCCATGACCCACATACAGATTTTTCAGGAGGCAGGTAAGGTGGTCTGGTATTCCAATCTCTTTAAGAATTTTCCACACTTTTCTGTGATCCACACAGTCAATGGCTTTGGCATAGTCAATAAAGCAGAAGTAGATGTCATTCTGGGACTCTCTTGCTGCAGATGGTGACTGTGGCCATGAAATTAAAAGATACTTGCTCCTTGGAAGAAAAGTTATGACCAACCTAGACAGAATATTAAAAGGCAGAGATATTACTTTGTCAACAAAGGTCCGCCTAGTCAAAGTGATGGTTTTTCCAGTAGTCATGTATGGATGTGAGAGTTGGACTATAAAGAAAGCTGAGTGCCGAAGGATTGATGCTTTCGAACTGTGGTGTTGGAGAAGACTCTTGAGAGTCCCTTGGACTGCAAGGAGGTCCAACCAGTCCATCCTAAATGAAATCAGCCCTGAATATTCATTGGAAGGACCTATGTTGAAGCTGAAACTCCAATAGTTTGGCCATCTGATGGGAAGAACAGACTCATTTGAAAGACCCCAATGCTGGGAAAGATTGAAGGTTGGAGGAGAAGGGGACAAAAAAGGATGAGATGGTTGGATGGCATCATCAACTCAATGGACATGAGTTTGAGCAAGCTCCGGGAGTTGGTGATGGAAAGGGAAGCCTGGAATGCTGCAGTCCATGGGGTTGCAAAGAGTCAGACATTACTGACCAACTGAACTGAACTGAATTCTTGCTTTTTCTATGATCCAACGGATGTGGCAATTTGATCTCTGGTACTTCTGACTTCTCTGAATCCAGCTTGAACACCTGGAATTCCTTGGTTCATGTACTGTTGAAACCTCACTTGGAGAATTTGGAACATTACTTTGCTAGCATATGACATTAGTTCAACTGTGTGGTAATTTGAACATTCTTTGGCATTGCCTTTCTTTGAGATTGGAATGAAAACTCACCTTTTCCAGTCCTGTGGCCACTGTTTTTTCCAAATTTGCTGACATATTGAGTGCAGCACTTTCACAGCATCATTTTAGGATTTGAAACAGCCCAGCTGGAATTCCATCACTTCTACTAGCTTTGTTCATAGTGATACTTCCTAAGACCCACTTGACTTCACATTCCAGGATGTCTGGCTCTAGGTGAGTGATCACACCATCGTGGTTATCATAAAAATCTTTTTGTATAGTTCTTCTGTGTATTCTTGCCACCTCTTCTTAATATCTTTTGCTTCTGTTAGGTCCATATCATTTCTGTCCTTTATTGTGCCCATCTTTGCATGAAATGTTCCCTTGGTATCTTTAATTTTCTTAAAGAGATCTCATCTTTTCCATTCTATTGCTTTCCTCTATTTCTTTGCATTGATCACTGAGGAAGGCTTTCTTTTATCTCCTTGCTATTCTTTGGAACTCTTCATCAGACGGGTATATCTTTCCTTTTCTCCTTTGCCTTTCACTTTTCTTCTTTTCACTGCTATTTGTAAGGCCTCCTCAGACAGGCATTTTGCCTTTTTGCATTTCTTTTTCTTGAGAATGGTCTTGATCACCACCTCTTGTACAATGTCATCAGCCTCCATCCATAGTTCTTCAGGCACTCTGTCTATCAGATCTAGTCCCTTGAATCTATTTGTCACTTCCACTGTATAATTGTAAGGGGTTTGATTTAGGTCATACCTGGGCAGTCTAGTGGTTTTCCCTACTTTCTTCATTTTAGGTCTGAATTTGACAATAAGGAGTTCATGATCTGAGCCACAGTCAGCTCCCGGTCTTTTTTTTTTTTTTTTTTTGCTGACTGTATAGAGCTTCTCCATCTTTGGCTACAAAGAATATAATCAATCTGGTTTCGATATTGACCATCTGGTGTTGTCCATGTATAGAGTCGTCTCTTGTGTTGTTGGAAGAGGGTTTTGCTATGACCAGTGTGTTCCCTTGACAAAACTCAGTTAACCTTTGCCCTGTTTCATTTTGTACTCCAAGGCCAAACTTGGCTGTTACTCCAGGTATCTCGTAACTTCCTGGTTTTGCATCCCAGTCCCCTATGAATAAAAGGGAAAAAAAATTTTTTTTGGTGTTAGTTCTATAAGGTCTTGTAGGTCATCATAGAACCATTCAACTTCAGCGTCTTTGCTTTATTGATTAGGGCATAGACTTGGATTACTGTGATATTGAATAGTTTGCCTTTGAAATGAACAGAGATCATTCTGTCATTTTTGAAATTGCACCCAAGTACTGCATTTCAGATTCTTTTGTTGACTATGAGGGCTACTCATTTCTTCTAAGGGGTTCTTTCCCACAGTAGTAGATATAATGGTCACCCATTTCTGTCCATTTCAGTTCACTGATTCCTAAAATGTCGATGTTTACTGTTGCTGTCTCCTGCTTGACCACTTCCAATTTACCTTGATTCATGGACCTAACATTCCAGGTTTCTATGCAATATTGCTCTTTACATCATCGGACTTTACTTCCATCACCAGTCACATCCACGACTGGGAGTTGTTTTCGCTTTGACTCTGTCTCTTCATTCTTTCTGGAGTTATTTTCCCACTATTTTCCAGTAGCTTACTGGGAACCTACTGGCCTGGTAGTTCATCTTTCAGTGTCATATATTTTTGCCTTTTCATACTGTTCATGGGGATCTCAAGGCAAGAATATTGAAGTGGTTTGCCATTCCCTTCTCCAGTAGACCACGTTTGTCAGAACTCTCTACCATGACCCATCCATCTTGGGTGGCCCTACAGGGAATGGTTCAGTTTCATTGAGTTAGACAGGGCTGTGATCCATGTGATCAGTTTGGTTAGTTTTCTGTGATTTTGGTTTTCATTCTGTCTTCTCTCTGATGGATAAGGGTAAGAGGCTTGTAGAAACTTCCTGATGGGAGAGACTGACTGTGGGGGAATCTGGGTCTTGTTCTGATGGGCAGGGCCATGATCAGTAAATCTTTAATCCAATTTTCTGTTGATGGGAGGGGCTGTGTTCCCTACAGTTGCTTGGCCTGGGGACAAACTATGGTAGGGGTAATGATGGTAAAGGGACTCCTTCAAAAGGACTTAGGCCTGCAGTGTCCTTGACCCTGTAGCAGGCCACTGTCAACCCATGCCTCTGCCAGAGACTCCTGGACACTCACAGGCAAATCTGGCACAGTCTCTTGTGGGGACACTGCTCCTTTCTCCTGGATCCTGGTGCACACAATATTTTGTTTGTGCCCTCCAAGAATTTCCTTCCCCAGTCCTGTGGAAGTTCTGTAATAAAATCCCATTAACCTCCAAAGTCCAATTCCCTGGGGGTTCTCAGTCCCTTTGCTGGATCCCCAGGTTGGGAAATCTGTTGTGCATCCTAGAACTTTCTTAACAGTATGGGAATTTCTTTATTCTTCAGTTTGTGGGTTGTCTGTTTGGTGGCTTTATGGTGGGGCTAATGGCGACTTCCTCCAAGAGGGCTTATGCCACACACTGCATGTCCCAGGTCTGCTGCAGCCAGAGCCCCTGTCCCCACGGCACACAACTGCTGACTTGTGGCTCCACAGGAGACACTCAAACACACAACGACAGGACTGGCTCAGTCTCTGTGGGGTTTCTGCACCCTCGTGCACACAAGGTTTTATTTGAGCCCTCTGAGCATCTCTGGCGGGTATGGGGTTTGAGTCTAAATGTGATTTCACCTCTTCTACCATCTTGTTGGGGCTTCTCCTTTGCCCTTCGACATGGGGGTATCTTCATTGGTGGGATCCAACATTCTCCTGTTGATGGTTGTTGTTGCAATTTTGGAGTTCTTGCAGGAGAAGATGAGTGCACATCCTTCTACTCTGCCATCTTGATGATTATTATCAGCAGAGAAGGCCAACCACAAACACAACCATAAAGTGCCTCCACAAGCGACTTTATAAGATGGAGCTTAAGGATATTTGAGATAGAAGAAGAAAGTGCAGTGTGATCACAGAGGCTGAGATCGGAGTGATGTGACCACAAGCCAGAGAATGCCAGCAGCCACTGAAAGCTGGGAGAAGCAAGAAGAGATTGTCTGGTAGAGTCTCTTGAAAGGAGCACAACCCTGCAAATACCTTGACTGTAGCCCAGTGAAACTGATTTTATACTTTTTGCCTCCAGAACTCAGAGAAAATAAATTTCTGTTGTGTTAAGTCATTAAGTTTGTGACAATTCATTACAGAAGCCTTAAGAAACTAATATAGAAGGTTACCAACATGAGTTGAGTAGAAATTATTCCTTTGTAGAATATGTTATGACCACCCCAAAATTAAAAATATGTGGGTGAGGAAACAGAAACAGGAGTGTAGGTTTGATTCAACTGGAAATTTAAATTTCATTTAAGGAGTTGAGCAACTAGCTGATGAAAAGCATGCTATTTGGCTTCTATGCCTATATAAGGTTATCTTTGAATTAACTTTAAGTTCTGCCAAGATGAGCCAGTTGTCTGTCATATTTGTGTTCCTCAAATTAATACTTTATTACAGGTTCCATTCAGTTCAGTTCACTTCAGTCATTCAGTCATGTCCGACTCTTTGCAACCCCATGAATCGCAGCACACCAGGCCTCCCTGTTCATCACCAACTCCAGGAGTTCACTCAGACTCAAGTCCATTGAGTCAGTGATGCTATCCAGCCATCTCATCCTCTGTTGTCCCCTTCTCCTCCTGTCCCCAATCCCTCCCAGCATCAGAGTCTTTTCCAATAAGTCAACTCTTCATATGAGGTGGCCAAAGTACTGGAGATACAGCTTTAGCATCATTCCCTCCAAAGAAATCCCAGGGCTGATCTCCTTCAGAATGGACTGGTTGGATCTCCTTGCAGTCCAAGGGACTCTCAAGAGTCTTCTCCAACACCACAATTCAAAAGCATCAATTCTTCAGCACTCAGCCTTCTTCACAGTCCAACTCTCACATCCATACATGACCACTGGAAAAACCATAGCCTTGACTAGATGGACCTTTGTAAGCAAAGTAATGTCTCTGCTTTTGAATATGCTGTCCAGGTTGGTCATAACTTTTCTTCCAAGGAGTAAGCGTCTTTTAATTTTATGGCTGCAGTCACCATCTGCAGTGATTTTGGAGCCCCCAAAAATAAAGTCTGACACTGTTTCCACGGTTTCCCCATCCATTTCCCATGAAGTGATGGGACCAGATGCCATGATCTTCGTTTTCTGAATGTTGAGCTTTAAGCCAATCTTTTCACTCTCCACTTTTACTTTCATCAAGAGGCTTTTTAGTTCCTCTTCACTTTCTGCCATAAGGGTGGTGTCATCTGCATATGTGAAGTTATTGATATTTCTCCTGGCAATCTTGATTCCAGCTTGTGCTTCTTCCAGCCCAGTGTTTCTCATGATGTACTCTGCATATAAGTTAAATAAGCAGGGTGACAATATACAACCTTGATGTACTCCTTTTCCTATTTGGAACCAGTCTGTTGTTTCCATGTCCAGTTCTAACTGTTGATTCCTGACCTGCATATAGGTTTCTCAAGAGGCAGGTCAGGTGGTCTGGTATTCCCATCTCTTTCAGAATTTTCCACAGTTTATTGTGATCCACACAGTCAAAGGCTTTGGCATAGTCAATAAAGCAGAAATAGATGTTTTTATGGAACTCTCTTGCTTTTTCCATGATCCAGCAGATGTTGGCAATTTGATCTCTGGTTCCTCTGCCTTTTCTAAAACCAGCTTGAACATCAGGAAGTTCACAATTCACGTATTCCTGAAGCCTGGCTTGGAGAATTTTGAGCATTACTTTACTAGCGTGTGACATGAGTGCAATTGTGCGGTAGTTTGAGCATTCTTTGGCATTGCCTTTCTTTGGGATTGGAATGAAAACTGACCTTTTCCAGTCCTGTGGCCACTGCTGAGTTTTCCAAATTTGCTGGCATATTGAGTACACCACTTTCACAGCATGATCTTTCAGGATTTGAAATAGCTCAACTGGAATTCCATCACCTCCACTAGCTTTGTTCGTAGTGATGCTTTCTAAGGTCCACTTGACTTCACTTTCCAGGATGTCTTGCTCTAGGTCAGTGATCACACCATCGTGATTATCTGGATCGTGAAGATCTTTTTTGTGCAGTTCTTCTGTGTATTCCTGCCACCTCTTCTTAATATCTTCTGCTTCTGTTAGGTCCATATCATTTCTGTCCTTTATCGAGCCCATCTTTGCATGAAAAGTTCCCTTGGTATCCCTATTTTTCTTGAAGAGATCTCTAGTCTTTCCCATTCTGTTGTTTTCCTCTAATTCTTTGCATTGATCACTGAGGAAGGCTTTCTTATCTCTCCTTGCTATTCTTTGGAACTCTGCATTCAGATGCTTTGCTTTTCACTTCTCTTCTTTGCACAGCTATTTGTAAGGCCTCCCCAGACAGCCATTTTGCTTTTTGCATTTCTTTTCCATGGGGATGGTCTTGCTCCCTGTCTCCTGTACAATGTCACAAAACTCCATCCATAGTTCATCAGGCACTCTGTCTGTCAGATCTAGTCCCTTAAATCTTTCTCACTTCCACTGTATAATCATAAGGGATTTGATTTAGGTCATACCTGAAGGCTCTGGTGGTTTTCCCTACTTTCTTCAATTTCAGTCTGAATTTGGCAATAAAGAGTTCATGATCTGAGCCACAGTCAGCTCCTGGTCTTGTTTTTGTTGACTGTATAGAGCTTCTCCATCTTTGGCTGCAAAGAATATAATCAATCTGATTTCGGTATTGACCATCTGGTGATGTCCATGTGTAGAGTCTTCTCTTGTGTTGTTGGAAGAGGGTGTTTGCTATGACCACTGCATTTTCTTGGCAATGCTTTATTAGTCTTTGCCCTGCTTCATTCCATATTCCAAGGCCAAATTTGCCTGTTACACCAAGTGTTTCTTGACTTCCTACTTTTGCATTCCAGTCCTATATAATGAAAAGTGACCACCATCACCCCCTTGTGTCAGGGTGGAGTTAGACACTGAAGAGACCAGCAAACAGAAGATGCTAAAATAAACAGAGGGAACCACTTTGGAAGTGACAGGTGCAATAGACTAAAACCCTGCAGTTAGCACCGAATACTCAGAAAGGGGCCTATAGATCTTGAGAAGTGTAAGCCAGATCAAGGAACTATCTGAAAATGAACTGACCCAAACTGTCCAAAACAACACCAGAGAAAGTCCTAGATATATTTTACTATTATCATTTTATAAATTTTTAAATTCTTTTTTATTTTTAAGTCCTCTATTACTCCTTTAATTTTCATTTTTATAACCTACTATTACTTTGCAAAAAAAAAAAGACCCTATTTTTAAAGCAAACTTCACATATATATATTTTATAATTTTTGTGACTTTGTTTCTTTCTTTAATATTGTATTTTTTGAGAGTCTAACCTATACTCTAGATTTCTAATTTTTGCTTTTTGGTATTTGTTATCAATTTTGTACCTGTAGGAACCCAATCTTCAGTACCCATTTTTACTTGGGAGTGAGATTACTTGCTGGATTTCTCTCTTCCCCTTTGGACTCTCCTTTTTCTCCACCAGGTCGCCTCTAACTCCTCCCTCCCCCTTGTCTCCTCTACCAAACTCTGTGAATCTCTTTGTGTGCTCCAGGTTGTGGAGAACACTTAGGGAACTGATTACTGGCTGGATCTGTCTCTCTTCTTTTGACTCCCCCTTTTATCTTCCTGGCCACCTCTGTCTCCTTCCTCCCTCTTCTCTTCTCTGTGTAACTCCATGAGCATCTCTGAGGGATCCAGACTGTGGAGAGCACATAGGGAAGTGATTACTGGCTAGCTTGCTCTCTCCCCTTTTGATTTGCTCTCTTCTCCTCCTGGTCACCTCTATCTCCCTCCTCCCTCTTCTCTTCTCCATGTAACTCTGTGTACCTCTCCGGGTGTCCCTCACTGTGGAAAAACTTCATCATTAACCTAGGTATTATATCATCGGTGTTGTATTGATGGAGAAGTCTTGAGGCTATTGTAAGAATAAGACTGAAAACCAAAAGCAGGAGGCTTAAGTTCAAATCCTGAGAACACCAGAGAACTCCTGACTCCAGGGAACATTAATCGACAGGACCTCATCAAACGTCCCCATACCTATACTGAAACCAAGCACCACCCAAGGGCCAAAAAGTTCCAGAGAAAGACATACCATGCAAATTCTCCAACAACACAGGAACATAGCCCCGAGCTTCAATACACAGGCTGCCCAAAGTCACACCAAACCCACTGACATTTCAAACCTCATTACTGGACACTCCATTGCACTCCAGAGAGAAGAAATCCAGCTCCACCCACCAGAACACCGACAC
The DNA here is from genome assembly GCF_019923935.1 of Bubalus bubalis. Classification (NCBI taxonomy): domain Eukaryota; kingdom Metazoa; phylum Chordata; class Mammalia; order Artiodactyla; family Bovidae; genus Bubalus; species Bubalus bubalis. Next base: position 65,237,352 of record NC_059181.1, read on the forward strand.
AAGCTTCCCTAACCAGGAAACCTTGACAAGCCACCCGTCCAACCCCACCCACAGCAAGGAACCGCCATAAAAAAAGGAACCACAAACTGCCAGAATACAGAAAGGCCATCCCAAACACAGCAGTATAAACAAGATGAAAAGGCAGAGAAATACTCAGCAGGTAAAATAACAGGATAAATGCCGATCAAACCAAACAAAAGAGGAAGAGATAGGGAATCTACCTGATAAAGAATTCCAAATAATGATAGTGAAAATGATCCAAAATCGTGAAGACAAAATGGAGTTACAGATAAATAGCCTGGAGACAAAGATCGAGAAGATGCAAGAAATGTTTAACAAGGACCTAGAAGAAATAAAAAAGAGTCAATATATAATGAATAATGCAATAAACGAGACCAGGAAGAAATGGAAAGTCTTAACAGACACATCACAAATTGAAACTGTAATCAGAAAGCTTCCAGCAAACAAAAGCCCAGAACAAGACCGCTTCACAGCTGAATTCTACCAAAAATTTAGAGAAGAGCTAACATCTATCCTACTCAAACTCTTCCAGAATATTGCAGAGAAAGGTAAACTTCCAAATTCATTCTATGAGGCTGCCATCACCCTAATACCAAAACCTGACAAAGATGCCACACAAAAAAGAAAACTATAGGCCAATATCACTGATGAACATAGATGCAAAAATCCTTAACAAAATTCTAGTGAACAGAATCCAACAACATATTTAAAAGGTCATACATCATGACCAAGTGGGCTTTATCCCCAGGTTGCAAGGATTCTTCAATATCTGCAAATCAATCAACGTAATACACCACATTAACAAATTGAAAAATAAAAACCATATGATTATCTCAATAGATGCAGAGAAAGCCTTTGACAAAATTCAACATCCATTTATGATAAAAACTCTCCAGAAAGCAGGCATAGAAGGAACATTCCTCAACACAATAAAAGCTATATATGACAAACCCACAGCAAACATTATCTTCAATGGTGAAAAATTGAAAGCATTTCCCCTAAAGTCAGGAACAAGACAAGGGTGCCCACTTTCACTACTATTCAACATAGTTTTGGAAGTTTTGGCCACAGCAATCAGGGCAGAAAAAGAAATAAATGGAATCCAGACTGGAAAAGAAGAAATAAAACTCTCACTGTTTGCAGATGACATGATCCTCTACATAGAAAACCCTAAAGACACCACCACCAGAAAATTACTAGAGCTAATCAATGAATATAGTAAAGTTGCAAGATATAAAATCAACACAGAGACATCCCTTGCCTTCCTATACAGTAACAATGAAAAAACAGAAAGAGAAATTAAGGAAACAATTCCATTCACCATTGCAAAGAAAAGAATAAAATACTTAAGAATATATCTACATAAAGAAACAAAAGACATATATATGCTACTGCTGCTGCTAAATCACTTCAGTCGTGTCCGACTCTGTGTGACCCCATAGACAGCAGCCCACCAGGCTTCCTCGTCTCTGGGATTCTCTAGGCAAGAACACGGGAGTGGGTTGCCATTTCCTTCTCCAATGCATGAAAGTGAAAAGTGAAAGTGAAGTCGCTCAGCCGTGTCCGACTCTGTGCGACCCCATGGACTGCCGCCCACCAGGCTCCTCTGTCCATGGGATTTTCCAGGCAAGAGTACTGGAGTGGGGTGCCATTGCCTTCTCCAAGACCTATATATAGAAAACTATAAAACACTGGTGAAAGAAATCAAAGAGGACACAAATAGATCGAGACATATACCATGTTCATGGATTGGAAGAATCAACATAGTGAAAATGAGTATACTACCCAAAGCAATCTGCAGATTCAATGCAATCCCTATCAAGCTACCAATGGTATTTTTCAGAGAACTAGAACAAATAATTTCACAATTTGTATGGAAATACAAAAAACCTCAAATAGCCAAAGCAATCTTGAGAAAGAAGAATGGAATTGGAGGAATCAACTTACCTGACTTCAGGCTCTACTAAAAAGCCACAGTCATCAAGACAGTATGGGACTGGCACAAAGACAGAAATATAGATTAATGGAACAAAATAGTAAGCCCAGAGATAAATCCACCCACCTATGGACACCTTATCTTTGATAAAGGAGGCAAGAATATACAATGGAGAAAAGATAATCTCTTTAACAAGTGGTGCTGGGAAAACTGGTCAACCACTTGTAAAAGAATGAAACTAGAACACTTTCTAACACCATACACAAAAATAAACTCAAAAGGGATTAAAGGTCTAAACATAAGACCAGAAACTATAAAACTCCTAGAGGAAAACATAGGCAAAACACTCTCCGACATAAATCACAGCAGGATCCTCTATGACCCATCTCCCAGAATATTGGAAATAAAAGCAAAAATAAACAAATGGGACCTAATTAAAATTAAAAGTTTCTGCATAACAAAGGTAACTATAAGCAAGGTGAAAATACAGCCTTCAGAATGGGAGAAAATAATAGCAAACGAAGCAACTGACAGAGAATTAATCTCAAAAATAAACAAGCAACTCCTGCAGCTCAATTCCAGAAAAATAAATGACCCAATCAAAAAATGAGGCAAAGAACTAAACAGACATTTCTGCAAAGAAGACATACAGATGGCTAACAAACACATGAAAAGATGCTCAGCATCACTCATTATCAGAGAAATGTAAATCAAAACCACAATGAGGTACCGTTTCATGCCAGTCAGAATGGCTGCTATCCAAAAGTCTACAAGCAATAAATGCTGGAGAGGGTGTGGAGAAAAGGGAACACTTTTACACTGTTGGTGGGAATGCAAACTAGAACAGCCACTATGGAAAACAGTGTGGAGATTCCTTAAAAAACTGGAAATAGAACTGCCATATGACCCAGGAATCCCACTGCTGGGCATGCACACCGAGGAAACCAGAATTGAAAGAGACACGTGTACCCCAGTCTTCATCACAGCCCTGTTTATAATAGCCAGGACATGGAAGCAACCTAGATGTCCATCAGCAGATGAATGGATAAGAAAACTGTGGTACATATACACAATGGAGTATTACTCAGCCATTAAAAAGAATACATTTGAATCAGTTCTAATGAGGTGGATGAAACTGGAGCCTATTTATTATGCTGAGTGAAGTAAGCCAGAAAGAAAAACACCAATACAGTATACTAACACATATATATGGAATTTAGAAAGATGGTAACGATAACCCTGTATGCGAGACAGCAAAAGAGACACAGATGTATAGAACAGTGTTTTGGATTCTGTGGGAGAGGGCCAGGGTGGGATGATTTGGGAGAATGGCATTGAAACATGTATATTGTCATATCTGAAATGGATTGCCAGTCCAGGTTTGATGCATGAGACAGGATGCTTGGGGCTGGTGCACTGGGATGACCCAGAGGGATGGTATGGGGAGGGAGGTGGGAGGGGGCTCAAGATGGGGAACACATGTACACCCATGGTGTATTCATGTCAATGTATGGCAAAACCAATACAATATTGTAAAGAAATTAGCCTACGCAAAAAATAATAAATTAAATTTTTTTTAAAAAAGAAATTATCAAGACATAGGATAAAAAAGCATTCCATGTGGGGATGACCTGGAAGTACCAGTGAAGGTTGGTTTCCAATGGACATGGAAACCTAAATTCCAGAAAACTCAAATTTCTAGAAAGGATTTTATCTGCCTCTCATCAGAATGCAGTGAGACTCATCAGAGTTGATTTCCTTTTATGAAGGGTTGATTTTGGAAAGAGTCCCTTCCTCCTCATGATTTTGATATGCTTATAGCTTACATTCTTATCACAGAAGGGAAGTGGGAGGAAAAGTGGTTATGGAGGAGAGTGAAACGCTTTTTTAATAATTATGAGTTGTGGCTGTCCAAAGCTCAACCCTATCTGACAAATTTTTATTCCTTAATTTCTAATTTATGTCACTAGGTTTTCTTGGGTATTACTTAAACAGCACTGACATCAAGACCAAAGAAGAAGCACAAAATGTATGCAAGTCCAGAGACACAAGAATATGGCAAATAGATGGCAATGGCTGAAGGCTTCTCTCAATTGTGTGTTCAATCTCAAAGTCATGTTGTAGGAGGTGGCCTGTGGAACCTGTTGCCTGCCTTGTCATTTGTCACTTAAGCATTTGTGAGAAACTTGGGCTTTGACAATTGCATAAAAATAATTTAAACTCTATTGTTTTAATTATGAAAATTATAAAACTTCTCATTAATTTCTCAAGTGCCAAAAAAAAATTAACATCTAAATGAGTAACTAGCAGTTAAGGTATTTTCTCACATGAAACAAATTTAAAATTTGAGTTCTCTAATGATAATTTATAAAAAATTAATTAGCAGAAAAAAAATAACCCTTTTTAGTAATTTTTATTCATTGATTACATTACTATTATTAATATACATTTACATAAATTACTAACTTGGATATGAAATGTGATACATTGCAATTTACATAATCAGTTCAGTTCAGTTGCCCAGTAATGTCAAAGTTAATAAAAAAGAAAGAAAGAAATACATCCTCACATATATGGTCAAATGATTTTTGACAAGGTTGCTAAAATAATTCAATGCATGAAAGGAGAATCTTCAACAAACGATGCTGTAAAAACTGTATATCCACATGCAAAAGAATGAAGTTGGACCCTTGCTTTCATCATATGCAAAAATTAACACAACATAGATCAAATATCTAAATGTAAGAGCTAAAACCATAACACTCTTAAAAGAAAACAGGGGCAAAGCTCTATGACATTGGCATTGGTAATGATTTCTTGGATATGACACCAAAAGCACAGGCAGCAAAAGAAAATATAAATTGGATTTCATCAAAATCAAAAAGTTTCTTGCATCAAGGATATGATCAACAGAGTTAAAAGGCAACCCTAGAATGGGAGAAAATATTTTCAAATAATAAACCTGATTAATATACAGAATATACAACGGATTTTTATGATTCAACAACAAAAAAGTCAATTCAAAAATGGGTAAAGGAGTTGAATAGACATTTCTCCAGGAAGATATAATACAGCCATGACGCTCATGAAAAGATGTTCAACATCACTAATTATTAGGGAAATTCATATCAAAACCACAATGAAATACTACTTTACATCCATTATGATGCTTGTTATCAAAGAAAATCACAGAAGATGGTATATATTGCCAAAGATGTCGAGAAACTGGAACCCTTGTAAAATGGCAGAGCCATAGTGGAAAACAGTATGACAGTTCCTCAGAAAATTAAACATTGAATTATCATATAATCCAGCAAGTACACTTCTGGATATATACTCAAGAGCAGGGTCTCAAACATATTTGTATGCCCATGTTCATAGCAGCGTTATTCACAATAGCCAAATGGTGGGGTGGTAGGGAAACAAATGTCTATTGATGGCTGAAAAGATAAACAAAATGCATTTTACACATACAATCTAATATTTTTCCATCTTAGAAAGGAAGGAAACTTTAATACATGCTATAATATGGTTGAATCTTGAAGACATTGTGCTAATTATTCAGATACAAAAAGACAAACATTGTATGATTCCACTTAAACGACTTACCTGGAGTAGTCAAATTCATGGATACAGATAGTAAAATGATAGTTTCCAGAGGCTGAAGGCTGGGGAATAGGGAGTTATTGTATAATGAATATATAGTTTCAGTTTGGAAAGATAACAGGTTCTAGAATGAATGGTGGTGATGTGAATGTACCTAACACCACTGAACTGTACACCTAAAATGGTTGTAATTCTTTAAAAGTCTCCTATAATTTAGATGCCCCAAAGACAATCTTATTACCAAAAAAAAAAAAAAAAAGACAGTAGTACTCTCAATGACTATCAGATTCTACTCCCTGTATTTCATTTTTCACATTTTATATTTTCCAGTACCTCTAAGACTCTTGGGGTATGCCCTCAATAGGTCAGTCCTTTTAATTCTTTTATCTATGAGTTCTTAATGACAGAAATACAATTTCATTGCTCTTTATATGACCACACAGTAGACACATCCAAGTCTGAATGAATGAACAAACGATCTAAAGGTAAAACATATAAATGAGTTGTGATTTGGAAAAGATGGAAGTACCAGTATTACAAATATACACTCAAGTTCTGAAAACTCATGACATAACTCTGAATTGCACAGGTTGCTCAAATTACAATAGTTTTAATTGAATTATGATTTTCAAGACTGTATATAAGCAATATCCTGTAATCAGTTAAGTTGTTTCTCTTGGGGATATGAGTTAACAATTCTGAAATATTTATAATGGGATTAAGCAAATAAGTAAATGGATAATGGATGGTGAGAATCAGATTTTTCACTGTTGGAGTGAGAGGTTACAGAAAAGCAAGGGGATGGGTCTAGAATGACCCATGTGGTAACAGATTAGGGCCAGAGAAATCAATATGAAAACATGTTTAGCTTAATATAGATACTGATGAATAGATGTGGGAATAATTATAGAGATGTGAATACACTAGCTTTGTTTACTGAAAAGGTGTAGAATCAATGACATCACAGTAGCACTGAGCCCACCAGTGCTCAGATACTGATTTCTGACACCATTCTCCAAAAACAGGAATAAAGTATCCTTGGAGAAATGGCTGATTCTTGGACTGAAATAGGAACACATAAAATTAGTCAGTAGCATTTTGTAGTACCAGGCACATACAAATATGGGGGTATGCCTAGGGACATAGGGACCAACTCAAAGAGCTGCTGCTGATGCTGCTAAGTCACTTCAGTCGTGTCCAACTCTGTGTGACCCCATAGACAGCAGCCACCAGGCTCCCCCGTCCCTGGGATTCTCCAGCAAGAACACTGGAGTGGGTTGCCATTTCCTTCTCCAATGCATGAAAGTGAAAAGTGAAAGTGAAGTCTTTCAGTCATGTCCGACTCTTAGCAACCCCATGGACTGCAACCAACCAGGCTCTTCCATCCATGGGATTTTCCAGGCAAAGTACTGGAGTGGGGTGCCATTGCCTTCTCCACTCAAAGAGCTACCTATGGCCAAAGCTGGAACAATCTATGTAACAAAAGAGATAACGGACTACTAGATTATAACCCAAATCACAAATATATATCTATGAATACATACATACATATGTACATAAATAGAAGAAGAGATAAACCTCTTGCAGGTTCAGTTCAGTTCAGTCACTCAGTCGTGTCCGACTCTTTGCGACCCCATGAATCACAGCACACCAGGCCTCCCTGTCCATCACCAACTCCCGGAGTTCATTCAGACTCACGTCCATCGAGTCAGTGATGCCATCCAGCCATCTCATCCTCTGTTGTCCCCTTCTCCTCCTGCCCCCAATCCCTCCCAGCATCAGTCTTTTCCAATGAGTCAACTCTTCGCATGAGGTGGCCAAAGTATTGGAGTTTCAGCTTGAGCATCATTCCTTCCAAAGAAATCCCAGGGCTGATCTCCTTCAGAATGGACTGGTTGGATCCCTTGCAGTCCAAGGGACTCTCAAGAGTCTTCTCCAACACCGTAGTTCAAAAGCATCAATTCTTTGGTGCTCAGCCTTCTTCTTACAAAGAAAAATTCTAAAAAAATTATGTAGATACTCCTCTAGGAGATGTAGCACAAATCCTCAACACTTAAATGTATACTATGTTTAGTAAAACTTGCTTCCAAAGAGTAACATTATGGAAAGTGGAGGAGGAGAGTTAGTGTAACTTTACAGTGGAGAAATGTAGCTAACATTATCTTAGGTGATTAAGGTTTATATCATCAGGTATGTCATTTTGATGGCACTTTTCCTCAATGTGATGTGATAAGAAAGACATTTTACCTCTTTACTCTTCTTCTCCAAAATCCGTAAGTCCAGTTTAAGCATGAGAGAAACATTAAACAAATCTGAGTTGAGGTCCCTATGTATCATACAAAGTACCTGACTGATTTTCCTCAAAACTGTTAAGGTCATCAAAAACAAAAACACTCGCCCAGTAAACCTAACCAGGGTGACAGCCTGCTAAAATGTAAGATTTAAATAGGATCCAGTGTCTTATAATACTAAAAATGTCCAGGATATAATTTTAAAAATCACTCATATAAAAACCAGAAAATCACAACTTTAATGAGCAAAACTGATTAACAGATGTCACTCAGATATTGTAGTTACCTGATAAGGATTTTAAAGAAGCCATTATTAAATGCTTCAAGAAGCAGTTATGAACACTCTTGAAACAAATGAATAATAGAACATCTCAGAAAAGAAACAGAACAATGAATCAAATAGAAATGATAACATTGAAAAAATGAAATAACTTTAAATTAAAAACTCACTGGCTGAGTTCAATTGCTGAATGAAGATGGCAGGAAAGAATCAATGAACTTGAACACATACAAATAGCACTGACCCAATCTGAACAAAAAGAAAACACACTGAAAAACATGAGCAAAACCACAACGTCTGTGACAATAATAAAAGATCTAAAATTCACGTCATCCAGATCCCATAAAGAAATGAGCAGGAGTGTGGAGCAGAAAAAATATTCAAGGAAATAAAAGCTGAAAAATTCCAAAATCTGGCAAAATGCATATTATAGGGCTCACATGATTTTATATTACATTTTTGTACCTGCCTATGAGTCTATAATTATTTCAAATAAAAAGAACAAAAAGAAAAAAATGACATTTAACCACCTCAATCCTCTTCTGTTTGGGATTACCTCAGGGATATAAAGCTATAAAAGAGAAGCTATAATTTAACTCCTTAATATGTTTGAAGCTAATTATATTATAATTTGATGCCCATAAAAATTCTAAGAAGTGATGATGATGATTATAATAATAATCACCTAATGTTTTAGGACTTGCTATGTGCCAGGAGTTGTACTAAGTGCTTGACAGTCTTTATCACAATGAATTATCAAAACAATCTTATGACCTAGGTACTACAATTATCTCCACTGTACAGATATGAAAACTGCTGACAAGTGGAATTTATTAGTTTGACCCAGGTCATGTAATATACAAGTTTCACAATAGGGACAAGAACCCAGAATAAAAAAACAAAAACAAAAACAAAACTCGGACATTTCAAAAAAGCAAAAATTTAAATTAAATCTATGATTAAGTGATAAGTAGGTCATATTACCAAAGTATAAATTATAGAATATTTAAGAGGAAATGAGATTTAATTCTTATAATACTTGTACACTGTTAAGCTGCATTTGGAAGTTTTCTTAAAAAGCTTCAGCCTAGCTGTTTCCATATACTAAGTCAATGAATTAAGTTAATACCTATCCCAGTAGTAGTACCAAGAAGTTTTAATATCGGTAGAGACATTTTACCATAACTAAACTAGCAGCATCATTCAGGCTCACTAAAGGCAGCATGGTATGATGAGAATAGTGCAAGCAATGAGATCAGGTCTCACTAGTTAAATGATACTGGAAAATTAAAATGAATATATCTCAGATTTCTCATCTGAAAAACTGAGATAATCACTTTTACCCAAACTCTACTGGGGACTTAATGCTGGAATGTTCTGCAAACAAAATATAGTAAAAGTATGTAGGTTTAATGCTTGACCACATGGACATCACCAGATGGTCAACACCGAAATCAGATTGATTATATTCTTTGCAGCCAAAGATGGAGAAGCTCTATACAGCCAGCAAAAACAGGACTGGGAGCTGACTGTGGCTCAGATCATGAACTCCTTATTGCCAAATTCAGACTTAAATAAGAAATTAGGGAAAACCACTAGACCATTCAGGTATGACCTAAGTCAAATTCCTTATGATTATACAGTGGAAGTGAGAAATAGATTTAAGGGATTAGATCTGATAGATAGAGTGCCTGATGAACTATGGACGGAGGTTTGTGACATTGAACAGGAGGCAGGGATCATGACCATCCCCAAGGGAAATAAATGCAAAAGGACAAAATGGCTGTCTGGGGGGGGGGGCCTTACAAATAGCTGAGAAAAGAAGAGAAGTGAAAGGCAAAGGAGAAAAGGAAAGATACATCCATCAGAATGCAGAGTTCCAAAGAATAGCCAGGAAAGATAAAAAAGCCTTCCTCAGTGATCAATGCAAGGAAATACAGGAATAGTTGTGTCTGACTCTTTGACCCCATGGACTGCAGCATGCCAGGCTTCCCTGTACTTCAACATCACCTGGAGATTGCTCAAACTCATGCCCATCGAGACGGTGATGCCATTCAACCATCTTATCCTCTATTATCCCCTTCTCCTCTCTTCAGTCTTTCCCAACCTCAGGGTCTTTTCTAATGAGTCAGCTCTTCCCATCAGGTGGCCAAAGTATTGGAGTTTTAGCTTCAGCATCAGTCCTTCTAATGAATATTCAGCACTGATTACCTTTAGGATGGACTGTTTGGATCTCCTTGCAGTCCAAGGGACTCTCAAGAGTCTTCTCCAAAACCACAGTTCAAAAACATCAATTCTTCAGCATTCAGCTTTCTTTATAGTACAACTCTCACATCTATACATGACTACTGGAAAAACCATAGCTTTGACTAGACAGACTTTTGTCAGCAAAGTAATGTCTCTGCTTTTTAATATGCTGTCTAGGTTTGTCATAGCTTTCTTCCAAGGAGCAAGCGTCTTTTAATTTCAAGGCCACAGTCACCATCTGCAGTGATTTTGGAGCCCAAGAAAATAAAGTCTCTCACTGTTTCCATTGTTTCCCCATTTTTTGGCAAGAAGTGATGGGACTGCATGTCATGATCTTCATTTTTTGAATGTCAAGTTTTCAGCCAACTTTTTCACTCTCCTCTTTCACCTGCACCAAGAAACTTTAGTTTCTCTTCACTTTATTCCATAAGGGTAGTGTCATCTGCATATCTGAGGTTATTGATATTTCTCCTGGCAATCCTGATTCCAGCTTCTGCTTCATACAATCCGGCATTTTGCATGATGCACTCTGCATATAAGGTAAATAAGCAGAGGGACAATATACAGCCTTGACGTACTCCTTTCGCTATTTGGAACCAGTCTCTTGTTCCATGTCCAGTTCTAACTGTTGCTTCTTGACCTGCATACTGGTTTCTCAGGAGGTAGGTAAAGTGGTCTGGTATTCCCATCACTTTAAGAATTTTCCAGTTTGTTGTGATCCACACAGACAAAGGTTTTAGAATACTCAGTGAAGCAGAAGTAGATGTTTTTCTGGAATTTCTTGCTTTTTCTATGATCTAATGGATGTTGGCAATTTGATCTCTGCTTCCTCTGCTTTTTCTAAATCGAGCTTTGATATCTGGAAATTCAGGGCTCACATAATGTTGAAGCCTTGTTTGGAGAGTTTTGAGCATTACTTTGCTAGCATTTGAGATGAGTGCAGCTGTGTAGTAGTTTGAGCATTCTTTGGCATTGCCTTTCTTTGGGATTGGAATGAAAACTGACATTTTTTCCAGTCCTGTGGCCACTGCTGAGTTTTCCAAATTTGCTGGCATATTGAGTGCAGCACTTTCACAACATCATCATTTAGGATTTGGAATAGCTCAACTGGAATTCCATCACCTCCACTAGCCTTGTTCGTAGTGATGCTTCCTAAGGCCCACTTTACTTCACACTCCAAGATGTCTAGCTCTAGTGAGGCATCACACCATCGTGGTTATCTGGGTCATGACGATCTTTTTTGTACAGTTGTTCTATATATTGTTGCCACCTCTTCTTATATCTTCTGCTTCTGTTAGGTCCATACTGGTTCTTTCCTTTATTGTGACCTTCTTTGCATGAAATGTTCCCTTGGTATCTCTAATTTTCTTGAAGAGATCATTAGTCTTTCCCATTCTATTGCTTTCCTCTATTTCCTTGCATTGATCACTGAGGAAGACTTTCTTTTCTTTCCTGGCTATTCTTTGGAACTCTGCATTCAGATGGGTATATCTTTCCTTTTCTCCTTTGCCTTTCACTTCTCTTCTTTTCTCAGCTATTTGTAAGGCTTCCTCAGACAACCATTTTGCCCTTTTGCATTTCTTTTTCTTGGGGATGGTCTTGATCACTGCCTCCTGTACAATGTCATGAACCTCTGTCCATAGTTCTTCAGGCACTCTGTATATCAGATCTAATCCCTTGAATCTATTTGTCACTTTCACTGTAAAATTGTAAGGGGTTTGGTTTAGGTCGTACCTGAATGGTATAGTGATTTTCCCTACTTTCTTCAATTTAAGTCTGAATTTTGCAATAAGGAGTTCATCATCTGAGCCACTGTCAGCTCCTGGTCTTGTTTTTGCTGGCTGTATAGAACTTCTCCATCTTTGCTGCAAAAAATTTAATCAATCTGATTTTGGTATTGACCATCTGGTGATGTCCATGCTTAGATTTGTCTCGTGTTGTTGAAAGAGGTTGTTTGCTATGACCAGTGCATTCTCATGGCAAAACCCTGCTTCATTCTGTTTTCAAAGGCCAAACTTGCCTATTACTCCATGTATCTCTTGACTTCCTGCCTTTGCTTTCTTACTCACTATGATGAAAAGGACATCTTTTTTTTTTAATTTTTTGGTGTAAATTTTAGAGCATCTTGTAGATCTTCATAGAATTGTTCAACATCAGCTTCTCTGGCATTAGTGGTTGGGGCATAGACTTGGATTACTGGAATATTGAATATTTTGCCTTGGAAGTGAACAGAGACAATTCTGTCATTTTTGAGATTGCACCCAAGTACTGCATTTCAGACTCTTTTGTTTACTATGAGAGCTATTCCACTTCTCCAAATGGATTCTTGCCCACAGTAGTAGATATAATGGTCATCTGAATTAAATTCATCCATTCCAGTCCGTTTTAGTTCACGGATTCCTAAAATGTCCATGTTCTCTCTTGTCTTGTCCTGCTTGACCACTTTCAGCTTACCTTGATTTGTGGAGTATTCTTAAAGAGATGGGAATACCAGACCACCTGACCTGTCTCCTGAGAAAACTGTATGCAGGTCAAGAAGCAACAGTTATAACTGGACATGGAACAACACCCGGGTTCCAAATTGCAAAAGGAGTACGTCAAAGCTATATTTTGTCACCCTGCTTATTTACCTTATATGAAGAGTACATCATGAGAAATGCTGGACTGGATAGAGCACAAGCTGAAATCAAGATTGCTGGGAGAAATATCAATAACCTCAGATATGCAGATGACGTCACACTTATGGCAGAAAGCGAAGAGGAACTAAAGAACCTCTTGATGAAAGTGAAAGAGGAGAGTGAAAAAGTTGGCTTAAAGCTCAACATTCAGAAAACGAAGATCATGGCATCTGGTCCCATCACTTCATGGCAAATAGATGGGGAAACAGTGGAAACTGTGGCTGACTTTATTTTTTTGGGCTCCAAAATCACTGCAGATGGTGACTGCAGCCATGAAATTAAAAGACTCTTGCTCCTTGGAAGAAAAGTTGTGACCAACCTAGACAGCATATTAAAAAGCAAAGACATTAATTTGACAACCAAGGTCCATCTAGTCAAAGCTATGGTTTTTCCAGTAGTCATGTATGGATGGACTATACATCGAATAATTGGTGTTTTTGAACTGTGGTATTGAAGAAGACTCTTGAGAGTCCCTTGGATGGCAAGGAGATCCAACCAGTCCATCCTAAAGGAAATCAGTCCTGAATATTCATTATAAGGACTTATGTTGAAGCTGAAACCCCAGTTCTTTGGCCACCTGATGCAAAGTACTGACTCATTTGAAAAGACCTGATGCTGGGAAAGATTGAATGTGGGAGGAGAAGGGGACGACAGAGGATGAGATGATTTGATGGCATCACCAACTCAATGGACATGAGTTTGAGTAAATTCCAGGAGTTGTTGATGGACAGGGAAGCCTGCCATGCTACAGTCCATGGCATCACAAATAGTCAGACACGACTGAGCAACTGAACTGACTGATGAACCTAACATTCTAGGTTCCTGTGTAATATTGTTCTTTACAGCATTGGACTTTACTTTCACCACCAGACATTTCCACACTGGATGTTGTTTCCACTTTGGTCAGCCTCTTCATTCCTTCTGGAGTATTTCTCACTTTTCTCCAATAGCATATTGGGTACCTACTGATCTGGGGAGTTCATCTTTCAGTGTCATATATTTTTGCCATTTTATACTGTTCATGGCGTTCTCAAGGCAAGAATGCTGAAGTAGTTTGCCATTCCCTTCTTCAATAGACCACGTTTTGTCAGAACTCTCCACCATGACCCGTCCATCCTGAGTGGCCCTATATGGCCTGGCTCATAGTTCCAGTGAGTTAATCAAGGCTGTGATCCATGTGATCAGTTTGTTTAGTTTCCTGTGGTTGTGGTTTTCATTCTGTCTGCCCTCTTGATGGATGCAATAACAGGTTTGTGGAAGCTCCTGATGGGAAGGACTGGCTGTGGGAAAAAAACGGGTCTTGCCAGAGCAAGACAGGTAAGCAGGGCCATGCTCAGTAAATTTTTAATCCAATTTTCTGCTGATAGGTGGGGCTGTGTTCACTCCCTGTAGTTTGGCCTGAGTCCAAACTATGGTAGGAGTAATGACTGGTAATGGTGACCTCCTTCTAAAGCCCTTATGCCAGTATGCTGTGGCTCCCAGGACTGTTGTAGTCAGTGCCCATGACCCCATTGCAGGCCACTTTCAATCCATGCCTCCGCCTGAGACTCCTGTACACGCATAGGCAAGTCTGGCTCAGTCTCCTGTGGGATCACTGCTCCTTTCTCCTGGATCCTGGTGTGCACAAGGTTTTGTTGGGCTCTCCAAGAGTTTGTTTCCCCAGTCCTGTGGAGTTTCTGTAATCAAATACCACTGGCCTTCAAAGTCAAATTCCTATGAGGGTTCTCAGTCCCTTTGCTTGATCCCCAGGTTGGGAAATCTGTTGTGGGCCCTAGAATTTTTGCAACAGTGAGAACTTCTTTGGTATAATTGTTCTCCAATTTGTGGGTTGTCTGCTGGGTGGCTCTGTGGTAGAGCTAATGGTGACCTCTTCCAAGAGGGCTTCTGGCACACGCTGTGCCTCCCAGGTCTGCTGCAGCCAGAGCCCCTGTCCCCACAGCAGGTCACTGCTGACCCATGCCCCCACAGGAGACAGTCATACACTCAAAGGCAGGTCTGACTCTATTTCTTGTGGAGGTCACTGCTCCATTCCCTGGTTCCTGGTGCACACAGATTTGTTTGCACCCTCCAAGCATCTCTAGCAGGTCTGAGATTTTATTTTAAATGCAATTGCACCCCTTCTACCATCTTGTTGGGGCTTCTTCTTGCCCCTGGACATGGGGTATCTTTTTTTGGTGGGATCTAACATTCTCCTGTAAATGGTTTATCAGCAACTAGCTATGATTTTGGTGCTCATGAAGGAGAAGATTTGTTAAAGAGTCTATTAGTTCCCCATTGTGTATTCTTGGCATCCTTCTCAATCATTTGACCATAGAATGGTCAAAGGAAGATAGTGGTATAGGAGGACACTGAGGACTCACTTCTCCTCATTAACACATCAAAACTACAACTATCTTTAGAATAACTCTCACTGAATTTGACCTGGGGTACTAGCAGGACAGATCTTTTACAGGCAAGACTGTAAAGAAAGTTTCACACAGAGTGGGGTAAGAAGGAATGTGAAGCAATCTGGTTTGGATCTGCATCCTTAGTGGGGAGCACAGAAGAGGCAAGAGATATCACAAACATGAAAATCTTCCCTGGGGAGCAAGGGGTTTGGGCCACATATTAGGCATGCCAATCCTGTGGCCCGACACTGGGAAAATGAGCTCCCTGGCTGGTATGGAAAGCAGTGGGATTTCCCAAATGGCTATAAGAAACTGAGCTTCTGCTCTTTGCTTTTTAAGAAGCAAGTGCACAGATTTACTTACTTCCAGTCATGGCATGGAGGCAGCAGATTGAAAATTGCTTGGGGTTCTGACAGACTTGCCAGAACAACCCCAGCATATCCCTCAGACCACACTGGGATTCTGTTTCAGCTCCTCTTGTTACAGTGCTTTCTCACTAAGATGAAGGATGCTGTCCCAGTGAGAATGCACACACTTGGAGGGAAGAAATTCAGCTTGGACCCTATCCCTGCCTCTGACTAGGGTGGAGACAGCCATTGCCAGAGCAGACATCAGTGCACATACTAGCGAGGAAGCAAAATGAGATTCAGGGCAGGGAACACTATCACTAGAGCTTGCATACATACACAAATTTGGAAGGCTGTGAGGCCAGCTCAATAGTGTGGCATCAAGCTCTCCAGTCCCACTTAGCCTCTTAACAAGGCACACCCGAGGGGTAAAATGGGGAACCAGCACAGAAGTGCAGCCCCAAGCCACCAGGCCCTGAACATGAGCCAAACCAAGTCAGAGACTGCCATCACTACATGGAAACTCAATTCCATTAAGAATCCTGTCCTGTCCTTTAGGCTTCAACTCTGTCCCAATAGGGTGGTAATGTCCATTGAGCATAGAAGCCCCAGCTTTCATCAGGTTCTGGTGTTACCCTTGCAACTGGAGACATATCTCCCACCAAAGTGCTGGCTACCAGCATACCATGGAAAATATATGGTCTGTGCTCACTTCACTTCCAGCTCTCCCATCAAAGACTGTTTAGATATGCTACCACACAAGGATACCCCTACAGATTGGATAGGTGACTGTCTCACCTAATTTCATTCATACAGAGAAAATTAAGCAAAATTAGAAGACAGAGGAATATGTTTCAAATGAAAGAATAATAAAAACTCCTGAAAAAAAGTCCTAATGAAACAGAGATAAACAATTGACCTGATAAAGAATTCAAAGCAATAGTAATAAGAATGCTAATTGAACTTGGAAAAAGAAGAGATGAACACAATGAAAATTTTAATAAAGTACTAGAAAACATTTTTTAAAACCATGGATTGGAAGAATTAATGTTGTTAAAATGTCCATACTACCCAAAGCAATCTATCAATTTACTGAAATCCCAATCAAAATACTGATTGACATTTTTCACAGAACTAGAACAAATAACACTAAAATTTATATGGAACCACAAAAGACCCTGAATTGCCAAAGCAATCTTGAGGAAACAGAACAAAGCTGGAGGTATCACTCCCTGATTTCAGATTATACCACAAAGGTACAGTAATCAAGACATCATGGTACTGGCACAGAAACAGATATATAGACCAATAGAACAGAATAGAGAAGCCAGAAATAAGCCCATGCACATAGGCCAAGAAATCTATGACAAAGAAACAAGAATATACAATGGGTAAATGACAGTCTCTCAATAAGCGGTTTTGGGGAAACTTACATCTACATATAAAGGAATGATATTAGAACATTTTCTCACACAATATACAAAAATAAACTCAAAATGGATTTAAGACTTAAAATATAAAACCAGAAGCCATAAAATTCCTAGAATAAAACATAGGCAGAACCTTATTGGGCATAGATTCTAGCAATATTTTTTGACCTGTTCCCTAGGCAAGAGAAGCAAAAGCAAAAATAAACGATGGAACCTAATTCAACTGAAAAGCTTTTGTGTAGCAATGGAAAGCATCAACAAAACTAAATAACAATCTACTGAGTAAGAGAAGATATTTTCCAATGATATGTCTAATAAAGGGTTAATAGCCAAAATACATGAAGAGGTTATGCAACTTGATATCAAAAACAAACAAACAATACAATTAAAAAGTGAGCAGAGACCTGAATGGACATTTTTCCAAAGAAGAGGTACAGATTACTAAAAGGAACATGAAAGACTGCTCAACATCACTAATAACCAGAAAAATGTAAATCAAAACCACAATGAGAGATCACCTCATACCTGTCAGAATGATTACCATCAAAAAGACAAGTAACAAATATTCACAAGAATGCAAAGTAAAAGGAACCCTTAATATGCTGTTGGTAGAAATGTAAATTGGTACAGTCACTGTGGAAAACAGTATGGAGGTTTCACAAAAAAAAAATTAGAAATAAAATTAGCATATGAAGCAGCAATTTTATTTCTAGGTATATATTTAAAAACACCACTAATTAGAAAAGATATATGCATCCCTATGTTCATAGCAGCATTGTTCATAGTAGCCAAGATACAGAAGCAACCTAAGTGTCTATATCAGTAGACAAATGGAGAAAGAGGGTGTGAAGAAAAGGGAACCCCCATAAACTGTTTGTGGGAATGTAAATTGGTGCAGCCAGTATAAAGAACAGTATGGAGGTTCCCTAAAACCTAAAAATAGAGTTTCCATAGATCTAGGAATCTCCCTCCTGAGCATATATGTGGAAAAGATGAAAACACTAATTCTAATTAAATTTAAAAGCTTTTGCACAATGAAGGCAATTATAAGCAAGGTGAAAAGACAGCCTTCAGAATGGGAGAAAATAATAGCAAAGGAAACAACTGACAAAGAATTAATCTCCAAAATATACAAGCAGCTCATGCAACTCAATACCAGAAAAATCAATAACTCGATCAGTAAGTGGGCAAAAGACTAAGACATTTCTCCAAAAAAGATATACAGATGGCTAATAAACACATGAAAAGATGCTCAACATCACTCATTATTAGAAAAATGAAAAACAAAACCACAATGAAGTATCATCTCGTGCCTGTCAGAATGGCCATCATCAAAAAGTCTACAAACAATAAATGCTGGATGGGTGTGGAGAAAAAGGAACCCTCTTATACTGTTGATCAGAATGCAAACTGGTACAGCCACTGTGGAGAAGAGTGTGAAGATTCCTTGAAATCCTGAGAATAGAACTGCCATACGACCCAGCAATACCACTGCTGGGCATACACCCGAGGAAACTAGACTTGAAAGAGACACGTACTCCAGTGTTCATTGCAGCACTACTTACAATAGCTAGGACATGGAAGTAACCTAGATGTCCATCTGCAGATGAATGGATAGGAGGTTGTGATACATATACACAGTGAAATACTACTCAGCTATTAAAAGGAATGCATTTGAGTCAGTTGTAATGAGGTGGATGAAACTGGAGGCTGTTATACAGAGTGAAGTTAAGTCAGAAAAGGAAAGACAAATACTGTATATTAAAGCATATATATGGAATTTAGGATGATGGTAATGATGATATGATTGATATGCATATCAATAACCTCAGATACACAGATGAACAACACCCTTATGGCAGAAAGCGAAGAACTAAAAAGCCTCTTGATGAAAGAGGAGAGTGAAAAAGTTGGTTTAAACCTGAACATTCAGAAAACTAAGATCATGGCATCCGGTCCCATCACTTCATAGCAAATAGATGGGGAAACAATGGAAACAGTGGGAGACTTTATTTTGGGGGGCTCCAAAATCACTGCAGATGGTGACTGCAGCTACTAAATTAAAAGACGCTTGCCCCTTGGAAGAAAAGCTATGACCAACCTAGACAGCATTTTAAAAAGCAGAGACATTACTTTACGAACAAAGGTCCATCTAGTCAAAGCTATGGTTTTTCCAGCAGTCATGTATGGGTGTGAGAGTTGGACTATAAAGAAAGCTGAGCGCCAAAGGATTGAAGCCTTTAAACTGTGGTGTTGGAGAAGACTCCTGAGAGTCCCTTGGACTGCAAGGAGATCTAACCAGTTCATCCTAAAGGAAATCAATTCATTGGAAGGACTGATGCTGAAGCTGAAGCTTCACTACTATGGCCAGCTGATGCAAAGAACCGACTCATTGGAAAAGACCCTGATGCTGGGAAAGATTAAAGACTGGAGGAGAAGGGGACAACAGAGGATGAGATGGTTGGATGGCATCACGGTTTCAATGGACATGAGTTTGAGTAGGCTCCGGTAGTTGGTGATGGAGAGGGAAGTCTGACGTGCTGCAGTCCATGGGGTCGCAAAGTGTTGGACACGACTGAGTGATTGAAGTGAACTGAATGAGAATCCTACATGCAGGGCAGCAAAGGAGACACAGAAGTAAAGAACAGACTTTTGGACTCAGTGGGAGAAGGCAAGGGTGGGATGATTTGAGAGAATAGCATTGAAACATTACCATATGTAAAATAGATGACCAGTGCAAGTTTGATGCATGAAGCAGGGCACACAAAGCCAGTGCTCTAGGACAGCCCAGAGGTATAGAGTGGGGAGGGTGGTGGGAGGGGTTTCAGGATGGGGGGACACATGTATACCCGTGGCTGATTCATGTCAATGTATGGCAAAAACCATTACAGTACTTTAAAGTAATTATCCTCCAATTAAAATAAATAAATTAATTAAAAATAATAAAATAAAATTTAAAAATGAAGGATAAAAACTATATAATCATCTTAATAGATGCATAAAAAGCATTTGACAAAATACATCTTTTATTATTAAAAACTCTCAACATATCAGACATAAAAGGAATCTGCCTCAACATAATAAAGGCCACATAAAAGAAGCCCAAAGTTGACATCATATTCAAAGGTGAAAAATTGAAAGCTTTTCCTTTAAGATCAGGTACAGTAGTATAGAGCCCACTTTTACCATCCTTATGCAGAAAAGTACTGCAAGTTAGAGCCAAAACAATAAAGCAAGAGAAAGAATTAAAAGGAGGAAGTAAAATTATTTCTGTTTGCAGAAGACATAATCTTACACACACACACACACACACACACACACACACACATATAATGCATGTTATTTATAGAAGAAAAAAAAAGAAGCCATCAAAGAGAACTGTTAGAACTAATGCTTACTCCTTGGAAGGAAAGTTATGACTAACCTAGATTGTATATTGAAAAGCAGAGACATTACTTTGTCAACAAGGGTCCATCTAGTCAAGGCTATGGTTTTTCCAGTGGTCATGTATGGATGTGAGAGTTGGACTGTGAAGAAAGCTGAGCGCCGAAGAATTGATGCTTTTGAACTGTGGTGTTGGAGAAGACTCTTGAGAGTCCCTTGGACTGCAAAGAGATCCAACCAGTCTATTCTAAAAGAGATCAGTCCTGGGTGTTCTCCGGAAGGACTGATGCTAAAGCTGAAACTCCAATACTTTGGCCACCTCATGCAAAGAGTTGACTCATTGGAAAAGACTCTGGTGTTGGGAGGGATTAGGGGCAGGAGGAGAAAGGGACAACAGAGGATGAGATGGCTGGATGGCATCACCGACTCAACGGACATGAGTTTGGGTGAACTCCGGGAGTTGGTGATGGACAGGGAGGCCTGGCGTGCTGCGATTCATGGGGTTGCAAAGAGTCGGACATGACTGAGCGACTGAACTGAACTGAGAATTAATGACTGCATTCAGTAAAGTTGCAGGATACAAGATCAACATACAAACCATAGGCATACTTCTATATAATAAAATCTGAAAGAGAAGTAAATGAAAAAAATCCCATTTTCAATAGCATTAAAAACAATAAAATGCTCAGGAATAAATTTATTCAAGACAGTGAGAAATCTGTATAGTAAAAAGTATAACATTCATGATAGAAATTGAAGAAGACACAAATAAAGGGAAAGAAAATCTGAGTTCATAGAATAAAAGTTAATATTTTTGTAATGCTCACACTATCCATGGCCATCTACATTTTCAATGCAATCCCTATCAAAATTCCAAAGGCATTTTTTTCCAGAAATAGAAAAAAACAAAGATAAAATTTGTATGCAACTACAGAAGACCTCAAACATCCAAAGCAATACTGAGAAAGAAAACTGGAGGCATCACACTTCCTGATTTCAAATTATGTTATAAAGCTACATGACTGTATAAACTACATAACTGATCAAAACTGTATAATACTGGCAAAAAAACAGCTTTAGAAACCAATGACAAAGAACTGAAATCCCAGATATAAACCCATGAATATACAGTCGGGATATTTAGGGATAAGGGATAAATTAGGAGGTTGGGATTAACATATACACACTACTATATATGAAATAGAGAATCAACAAGGATCTACTGTATAGCACAGAGAATTCACTCAGTATTCTATAAAAACATATATGGAAAAAATTTGATAAAGAATATATATATATGTATATGTAAAACTGAATCACTTTGCTGTACATCTGAAACTAATACAATATTGTAAATCAAATATACTTCAATATAAAATAAAAATTTAATTTAATTTAAAAAACTATTTGGAAAGGGAGCCAGTAACACAAAAAAAGAATAGTCTCTTCAATTAATGCTGAGGGAAAATCTGGATATTTACATGCAAAAAATGAAACTGGCCCCTATTTTACAGCACTCACAGAAATTAACTCAAAATAGATGAAATGCTAACATATAATAGTTGAAACCATACAACTCCTTTAAAAAGTCAAGAAAAAAATTCTCCTTGACATTGTTTCACAATTATTTATTAGATATGACAACAAAAGTGCAAACAACTAAAGCAAAAATCAAGTGGAACTACATCAAACTAAAAATCTTCTGTACAGAGAAAGAAACAATCAAACCAGGGGAAAAAGCAAAGTATAGAATGGGAAAAATGTTTGCAAACGGTATATTGGATGAGGGGTTATGTTCAAAATATATAAAGAACTCATACAACTTGATATAAAAATGCAAATTATCTTATTTTAAAATAGAGGAATTAAAGAAATATTTTTTCAAAGAAGACATAAAGATGGTCATATATATGGCCAATAGATACATGAAAAAGTGTTCAACATCACTAATCATCAAGGAAATGCAAATAAAAAATCACAATGGGATAACACCTCATACCTGTTACAGTGGCTATTATCAAAATGACAAGAGATCAGTGTTGGCATGGACAGGGAGAAGAAGGAATTCTTGTGTACTATTGGTGTTACAGCCATTATGGGAAACAGTATGGCAGTTCCTCAAAAAATTAAAAAGAGAACTACCATATGATTCAGCAATTCCACTTCTGAGTTTATACACACAGGAAAAAAAATCACGATCTCAAAGAGATATTTGTAACCCATGTTCACTGCAGCATTATTCACAAAAACCAAGGCATGGATACATCCTAACTGTCCACTGATGAAAATTGGATAAATATATATGTGGTGTATATATATAATGTAATATTATTTGAACATAAAAATGAAAGAAATTTTGCTATTTGCTACAACATAGATGAATTTGGTGGATATTATGCTAAGTGAAACAAGTCAGATTTCAGAAAGACTAATACTGTATAGTACCACTTAGTTGTGGAATCTAAAACAAAAGCCAATTTCATAGAAACAGAAAAGAAAGATGATTGCCAGGGCCTTGGGTGAGGGGAAAATGGAACATTGTAGGTCAAAGGGTAAAAATTGTCAGTTGTATTAAGAATAAGTTCTGGGGAGCTAATGTACAGCATTGTGACTATAGTTAATAATATGGCAATGTACACTTGAGAGTTGATGATCTTAAGCATTCTCACAATACACACACAAAAGTTCACTATTTTAACTATGTGGGGTAATAGGTGTGTAATTATTTTGACCTTGGTAATCACTCTATGTTTTACATGTATATCAAATCATCACATTATTTTATATTGGAGCATAGTTGATTAACAACATTGCATTAGTTTCAGGTATACAGAAAAGATTTTCAGTTATACATATACATTGTACACTTTAAATATATGCAATTATATTTGCTAACTATTCTTCAATAAAGTTAATGGAAACAAAATAAGCAGAAGTGATAAATGAGTAGAAATCAAGGAAATTTAAAAAAAGAGAACAATATAGAAAATAAATGAAACAAATATCTGGTTCTTTGAAAAGATCAATAAAATCAATGAACCTCCAGCTAGATTAGTGAAGGAAAAAAGAGAGGACACAAATTACTAAGATTAAAAATGAATGAGGGGGCATAACAATAGATCACATGGATGGTAAAGAATAGTAAGGGAATATTATGAATAACTCTATGCCCACAAATTTGATGGCCTAGAATAAATGGGCCAATTTTTTGAAAGACACAAAAACTCACCCAAGAAGGAAGAGACAATCTGAATAGGCATATATCAAAGAAATTAAATGAATAATAAACAACCTTCCAAAACAGAAAGCACCAGGCCCAGATGAATTCACTGATGAAATCTACCAAACATTTAAGAAATTACATCAATTCGCTATAATCTCTTCCATAAGCAAGTGCAAAACTTCCTAAATCATTCTATGTGATTAGCATTACCTTAAAACCAACACCAAAGACATTATAAGAAAAGAAAACTACACACCAATATCTCTCATGAACATAGAGGCAAAATCCTTCAACAAAATATTAGTCAATCGGGGACTTCACTGGTGGTCCACTGGTTAAGAATCCACCTTGCAATGCAGCGGATGCAGGTTTGATTCCCAGTCGGGAGACTGAGATCCCACATGTGTGCATGTTCAGTCACTAAGCTGTGTCAGACTCTTTGTGATTCCATGGACTGTGGCTTGCCAGGCTCCTCTCTCCATGGGATTTTCCAAGCAAAAATACTGGAGTGGGTTGCCATTTCCTCCTCCAGGGGATCTTCCCAGCCCAGGGACTGACCCAACCATGTTGCTGGCATCTCTTGCACTGGCAGGCAGATTCTTTACCACTGAGCCACCAGGAAAGCCCACATACCACAGAGCAACTAAGTCCATGTACTGCAACTACTGTGCCTATGCACTCCAGGCACTGGGAGCCACAACTTAGAGAGTCCGTGTGCCACAAGGAAAGATCCACATGATGCAACAAAGATCCCGCGTGCCACAATTAAGACTCAGTGCAGCCAAATAAATAAATAACATAAATATTAATATATAATATATTACCAAGTTGAACCCAACAATGTATATAAAAATGTAATAATAAACCATTGCTGCTGCTGCTAAGTTGCTTCAGCCGTGTCCAACTCTGTGCAACCCCATAGATGGCAGCCCACCAGGCTCCCCCGTCCCTGGGATTCTCCAGGCAAGAACACTGGAGTTGGTTTCCATTTTCTTCTCCAATGCATGAAAGTGAAAAGTCAAAGTGAAGTCACTCAGTCGTGTCCGACTCGTAGCGACCCCATGGACTGCAGCCTACCAGGCTCCTCCATCCATGGGATTTCCAGGCAAGAGTACTGGAGTGGGTTGCCACTGCCTTCTCCGAATAATAAACCATTACCAAGTGGGATTTACTTTAGGTATTCAAGGCTGGTTCAATATTGGAAAATCAATTGCTGTAATTCATTACATCAACAAACTGAAGGAGGAAAATCATATGATTTTCCTAAATAGGTACAGAGAAAGCATTTGACAAAATTCAACACCCATTCATGGGAAACAAAAACTATAAACAAACTAAGAATAGAGGGGAATATCCTCAAATTGATTAAAAAGAAATCTACAAAATCCCTACAACTAACATCATTCTTAATTATAAGAAACTAGAAGCTTTTCCACTAAGATCAAGAATAAGGCACAGATATAAGCTTACATCACTGGTATTCAACATCATACTGTAAGCTAACACAGTAAAACATATAAAGGGGACATATACAGATTGGGCACAAAGAAATAAAATTTTTTTGCAGATGAAATGATTCTCTATGTAGAAAAGTCAAAATAATAATAATTCCTGAAACCGAATGATTGCAGCAAGAGTGCAGGATATAAGATTAGTGTACAAAACTCAATCACTGTTGTATACACCAGTCATAAGCAAATAGAAATTGAAAAGTGCATTACCATTTACATTATCATCCAACAAATTAAATTGTCAAGTGTAAATCTAACATAGTATGCATGAGATCTCTATGAGGACAACTAAAGAACTCTGATTAAATATAACAAAAAAGAAGTAAATAAATGGCAATGTAGTCCATATTCCTGTATATGAATATTCAATATTGACATGTCACTTATTCCCAACTTGATCTATCGATTCAAAACAAACCCAGTCAAAATCCCAGAAAGTTATTCTGTGGGTAGCAACAAACTGATTGTAAATCTTACATGCCAAGAAAGAAAAAAAAAAAAAGACCCTGAATAGCCAATAAAATATTGAAGAGCAATAGCTGGAGGACTGACACTCTTTGATTTAAAAACTTAGTAAAAGCTACAGAAATCAGGATAGTAGTATTTGTTGTTGTTCAGTCCTTAAGTCTAGTCCCAGACTTTGTGACCCCATGAACTGCAGCAGCCAGGCTTCCTTGTCCTTCACTATCTCCTGGAGTTTGCCAAAACTCATTTCCATTGAGTCAGTGATGCCACCCAATCATCTCATCCTCTGCCGTCCCCTTCTTTTTCTGCCTTCAGTCTTTCCCAGCATCAGAGAAAGATTTATCAATTAGCTGGCTCTTCGAAGCAGGTGGGCAAAGTATTGGAGCTTCAGCTTCAGCATCAGTCTTTCCAATGAATATTTAGGACTGATTTCCTTTAAGATTGATTGGTTTGATCTCCTTGCAGTTCAAGGGGGCTCTCAAGAGTCTTCTCCAGCACCACACTTTGAAAGCATCAATTCTTCAGGGCTCAACCTTCTTTATGGTCCAACTCTCACATCTATACATGACTACTGAAAAAGTCATAACTTTGACTACACAGACCTTTTTTGGCAAAGTGATGTCTCTGCTTTTTAATATGCTGTCTAGGTTGGCCATAGCTTTTCTTCCAAGGAGCAAGCATCATTTAATTTCATGGCTGCAGTCACCACCTGCAGTGATTTTGGAGTCCAAGAAAATAAAGTCTCTCACTGTTTCCAGTTTTTACCCATCTGTTTGCCATAAAGTGATGGGACCAGATGCCTTGATCTTACTTTTTGAATGCTGAGTTTTAAGCCAGCTTTTTCACTCTCCTCTTTCACCCTTATCAAGAGGCTCTTTAGTTCCTCTTCGCTTTCTGCCATTATGGTGGTATCATCTGCATATCTGGAGAAGGAAATGGCAACCCACTCCAGTATCCTTGCCTGGAAAATCCCATGGATGGAGGAGCCTGGTAGGCTGCAGTCCATGGGGTCGCTAAGAGTCAGACATGACTGAGCGACTTCACTTTTACTTTTCACTTTCATGCATTGGAGAAAGAAATGGCAACCCACTCCAGCATTCTTGCCTGGAGAATCCCAGGGACGGGGAAGCCTGGTGGGCTGCTGTCTATGGGGTGGCACAGAGTCAGACACGACTGAAGTGACTTAGCAGCAGCACCTGCATATCTGAGGTTATTGATATTTCTCCTGGAAATCTTGACTGCAGCTTGTGATTCATCCACCCTGGCATTTCGCATGATGTACTCTGAATAGAAGTTAAATAAACAGGGTGACAATATACAGCCTTAACGTGCTCCTTTCCCAATTTGGAACCAGTCCGTTGTTCCATGTCTGGTTCTAACTGTTGCTTCTTGACCTGCATAGGTTTCTCAGGAGGCAGGTAAGGTGGTCTGGTATTCCCATTTAACAATTTTCCACAGCTTGTTGTGATCCACACAGTCAAACATCATTTGGCATTGCCTTTCTTTGGGATTGGAATAAAAACTAATCTTTTCAAGTCCTGTGGTCACTGCTGAATTTTCCAAATTTGCTGGCATTTTGAGTGCAGCACTTTAGCAGCAGCATCTTCAAGGATTTGAAATAGCTCAACTGGAATTCTATCACCTCCACTAGCTTTGTTCATAGTAATGCTTCCTATAGCCCACTTGACTTCACACACCAGACTGTCTGGCTCTAGATGAGTGACCACACTACTGTGGTTATCCTGATCATTAAGACCTTTTTTACAGTTCTGCATATTCTTAAAACCTCTTCTTAATATCTTCTGCTTCTGTTAGGTCCTTACAGTTTCTGTCCTTTATTGCGCCTATCTTTACATGAAATGTTCCTTTGCTATGTCTAATTTTCTTGAAGAGATTTCTAGTCTTTCCCATTCTATTGTTTCTATTTATTTATTTATTTTTTGCATTGCTCACTTAAGAAGGCTTTCTTATCTCTCCTTGCTATTCTTTAGAACTCTGCATTCAGTTGGGTATATCTTTCCCTTTTTCCTCTGCTTTTCATTTCTCTTCTTTTTTCAGCTATTTGTGAGACCTCCTCAGACAACCATTTTGCCTTCTTGCATTTCTTTTTCTTTGGGATGGCTTTGGTCACTGCCTCCTGTACAATGTTATGAATCTCCATCCATAGTTCTTCAGGCACTCTCTCTATCAGATCTAATCCCTTGAATCTATTTGTCACTTTCACTGTATAATCATAAAGGATTTGATCTAGGTGATACCTGAATGGCCTAGGGGTTTCCCCTACTTTCTTCAATTTAAGTCTGAATTTTGCAATAAGGACATCTTGATCTGAGCCACAGTCAGCTTCCAGTCTTGTTTTTGCCGACTGTATTAGAGCTTCTTCATCTTTGGCTGCAAAAAATTTAATCAATCTGATTTCAATATTGACCATCTGGTGATATACACATGTAGACTCATCTTTCGTGTTGTTAGAAGAGAGTATTTGCTGTGGTCAGTGTGTTCTCTTGGCAAAACTCTGTTAGCCTTTGCCCTGCTTCATTTTGTACTCAAAGGCCAAACTTGCCTGTTATTCCAGGAATCTCTTGACTTCCTACTTTTGCACTCCAGTCCCCTATGATGAAAAGGACATCTTTTTATTTATTTATTTTTTGGGGGGTGTTAATTCTAGAAGGTCTTGTAGTTCTTCACAGTACCAATCGACTTCAACTTCTTCAGCATTAGTGGTTGGGGCATAGACTTGGATTACTGTGATGTTGAATGGTTTGCCTGGGAAACAAACTGAGATCTTTCTGTCATTTTTGAGATCACACCCAAGTACTGCATTTCAGACTCTTTTGTTGACTATGAGGGCTACTTCATTCCTTCTAAGGGTTTCTTGCCCACAGTAGTAGATATAATGGTCATTTGAATTGTATTTGCTTATTCCTGTCCATTTTAGTTCACTGATTCCTAAAATGTCAGTGTTCACTCTTGCCATCTCCTATTTGAGCACATCCAATTTCCCTGATTCATGGACCAAGATAGATGGTTTTGGTGAAACAATGGACAAATAGATCAATGGAACCAAATACAGAGCCCAGAAATAGAGCCACATTAATATAGCCAACCAATTTTTGAAAAGAAGCAATACAGTGGTGCAAAGACGGGCTTCTGGACAAATGGTACTGGAACAACTGAACAGTCATATGTTAAAAAAAAGAAAGAAACACTCCTTACACCCCTCACAAAAATTGACTCAGGATGGATAATAAACCTAAATGTAAAATTTAAACTTTATAAAACATCTGGAAGGGAATGTAGGAGAATACCTATTTGACCTTGGGTATGGCAATGACTCTTTAGATGCAATACCAAAGGTAGGATCTATGAAAGAAAATCTTACAAAAGTCTATGTCAAGAGAATGAGGAGACAAGCCACAGACTTGGAGAAAATATTTGCAGAAGACACCATTTGTAAAGGACTTTCATCCAAAATATACAAAGAACTCAACAATAAGTAAACGAACAATTCAATTTTTTTCATGATCAAAAGATCTGAACAAATTCAACAGAGATATTCAGATGCCAAGTAAGCATATGAAGGATGTACAACATCATGTGCCATTAGGGAATTGCAAATTAAAACAAAAATGAGTTACCACTACCTACCTATTAGAATGGCTAAAATGCAAAACACTGACACCAAATGCTGGCAAGGATGTGTAGCAGCTGGAACTCCCATTCACTGGTGGTAGGAATGCAAAATGGTACAGCCACTTTGAAAGACAGTTTGGCAGTTTCTTTTGAAACAGCATGTTCTTATCATGTGATCCAGCAGACACTTCTTAGTATTTACCCAAATTAATTAACTTTTATCTATACAAAACCTGCACACAGATATTTATAGCAGTTGTATTCATAAATTCTAAAACTTGGAAACAACTAAGATATCTTTCAGTAGGTGAATGGGTAAATAAACCATGGTACACCCAAGGAACAGAATATTATTCAGCGATGAGGGAAAAAAAAAAAAAAGCTATCCAGCTTTGAAAGACATGGAGGAAACTTAAATGTATATTAGAATGAAAAAAGAAAATCTAGAAAGGCTACATACTGTATGATTCCAGCTATATGACAGTCTGGAAAAGGCAAAACTATGGAGACAGTAAAAATATCAGTGATTGCCAGGGGTTAGGTGCAGGGTGGGATGAGTGGGCAGAGCACAAAGGATATTTAGGGTGGTGAAAGTATTTTGTATGATACTACAATAGTGGATATATGTCAAAACCCATAAAATGTGTAACACCAAGAGTGAACCCTAATGTAAGCTATGAGCTTAAGTGATGATGATGCATCAAAGTAGGTTCATTGACTGTAATAAATGTACCACTGTGTAGTGAGGAAGGTTGCGGGTAGGAGGGAACAGAGGATATTTACCCTCTGTACTTTCAGTTTTGCTGTGAGCCTAAAACTGATTTTAAAACAAATTTTATTATTTTGTAAATCATATATAATTTATAAAGTTATATAATTATGCAATTCATATATATATATATGATTTATATATACCAAATATATATATACTATTATTAACTCACAGCTCACAGTTTGGATAGGTGAAGGATAATGAAGTTTGGGTGTTTGCTGCTGCTGCTGCTAAGTCGCTTCAGTCGTATCTGACTCTGTGCGACCCCATAGATGGCAACCCACCAGGCTCCCCTGTCCCTGGGATTCTCCAGGCAAGAATGCTGGAGTGGGCTGCCATTTCCTTCTCCAATGCATGAAAGTGAAAAGTGAAAGTGAAGTCGGTCAGTCGTGTCCAACTCCTAGCGACCCCATGGACTGCAGCCTACCAGGCTCCTCCATCCATGGGATTTTCCAGGCAAGAGTACTGGAGTGGGTTGCCATTGCCTTCTCCGTTGGGTGTTTAGGAAAGAATAAAAATTCAGTGGAGAAATTATTCAGTGAGAGAATGAGCAAAAAGTAGTAAGATATGAAGTTCCTTGGGGGTCTGGTGGCTAAGACTCCACACTCCCAATGCAGGAGGCCCAGGTTTGATCCCTAGTCAGAGAACTAGATCCCACATGCTGCAATTAAAGAGTC
Organism: Bubalus bubalis; assembly: GCF_019923935.1. NCBI lineage: Eukaryota > Metazoa > Chordata > Mammalia > Artiodactyla > Bovidae > Bubalus > Bubalus bubalis. The sequence continues at coordinate 65,268,240 of NC_059181.1, forward strand.
CACACGCCACAGTGAAGATCAGAGATCTTGTGTGCCACAACTAAGATCAAAGCAGTCAAATAAATAAATATTTTTTTTAAATAATAAGATTATATGATGCTAGAGGTATTTTTAAGTGGGAGAGAATAAGGAAACCAAACTGGAGATGAGTCAAATTAAGAGCAAAACTTTTAGAATAAAAATGCTCATTATAAAATCAAACATCACATCAATCACTATATTGGCTTCAAAGCCAAACTGTTCTGAAACAATCCCTCACAGAATGCCACCTTGACTTCTAAAAAGACCACACATCATGTTTCTTTCATCAACTTGTTCACCCGCCACAGTGCTTCCTGGCCCTCATAGTGTACATGCTGTTCTTCGGAACTAATCTAAATCTTTACCATTATAGCTTGTGTCAATTTTTGTATCCTGTGTTCAGTAAGTATGGGCATAACAACTAGGCTTGTTGTTATAGAATTGCCAGGAATTCTCCAAGTCCTGATCCCAGACCCTGCGTGAACATTATGGCCATAGTGATCTACTGGCTGATTCTTACTAGATGTTTGTCCTTGGGCCTGTCACTAAACCTCATTGAATCTTCATTCTCACCTCTATCCCCCCACCACTATAAACCAGGGCTGATACCATCTACTTCCTTTGATTGTAATGACCCTAATGGAAGTTCACATTGGAAAGGAACCAGCATTGGTCCTGACCTGGAGTACATGCTCTGTGAACTGGGTTTCTGGTTCTATTTCCCTAAGAAGATAGCAGGCATTTGCATTTTTCTTTTTCTTTCAGAGAATCAGCCTACCTTAATCCTCTCAGACTCAGTCTGAGTCTCCTTTAATTCCACTGTGGAGTTTGTAGTCTCCTCATGTATGATTGGCCTCTCTGTCCTCCTCCTCTCTCTTCTGTAAACCCTTCCCCTGACCTATCCTTCTTAAATTTGGGATCTTGGCATTAAGCAATAGCCCTTGCTTGCTTCCTTATACATACCTTCTCTCTTCCAGAGTTGATGATGCCTTTTGATGGTCAAGAAGCCTATTTTTCTACTACATTGTCTTTTTGCCTCCATCTCAAAGCCCAGATTTTCCTCATTCTTTTTGTTCTCCTAACCCAGATCTAAGCCTTTGACTGTGTGGATCACAATAAACTGGAAAATTCTGAAAGAGATGGGAATACCAGACCACCTGACCTGCCTCTTGAGAAACCTATATGCAGGTCAGGAAGCAACAGTTAGAACTGGACATGGAACAACAGACTGGCTCCAAATAGGAAAAGGAGTACATCAAGGCTGTATATTGTCACCCTGCTTATTTAACTTCTATGCAGAGTACATCATGAGAAACACTGGGCTGGAGGAAGCACAAGCTGGAATCAAGATTGCCGGGAGAAATATCAATAACCTCAGATATGCAGATGACACCACCCTTATGGCAGAAAGTGAAGAGGAACTAAAAGGCCTCTTGATGAAGGTAAAAGAGGAGAGTGAAAAAGTTGGCTTAAAGCTCAACATTCAGAAAACGAAGATCATGGCATCTGGTCCCATCACTTCATGGGAAATAGATGGGGAAACAGTGGACACAGTGTCAGACTTTATATTTTTGGGCTCCAAAATCACTGCAGATGGTGACTGCAGCCATGAAATTAAAAGACGTTTACTCCTTGGAAGGAAAGTTATGACCAACCTAGATAGCATATTCAAAAGCAGAGACATTACTTTGCCAACAAAGGTCCGTCTAGTCAAGGCTATGGTTTTTCCTGTGGTCAGGTATGGATGTGAGAGTAGGACTGAAGAAGGCTGAGCACCGAAGAATTGATGCTTTTGAACTGTGGTGTTGGAGAAGACTCTTGAGAGTCCCTTGGACTGCAAGGAGATCCAACCAGTCCATTCTAAAGGGGATCAGTCCTGGGTGTTCTTTGGAAGAAATGATGTTAAAGCTGAAACTCCAGTACTTTGGCTACCTCATGCGGAGAGTTGATTCATTGGAAAAGACTCAGATGCTGGGAGGGATTGGGGGCAGGAGGAGAAGGGGACGACAGAGGATGAGATGGCTGGATGGCATCACTGACTCGATGGATGTGCATTTCAGTGAACTCCAGGAGTTGGTGATGGACAGGGAGGCCTGGCATGCTGCAATTCATGGGGTCACAAAGAGTCAGACATGACTGAGTGACTGAACTGAACTGAACCCAGATCTGGTAATTTGCCCTGGGGGTAGGGTGGTTACAGATCCCTGGCCCTCCACCACTCCAAGGAATACTTGCCCTGACTATTCACATTCTTGTGAAAGAATATTAATCTTTCTCCAAACACTCCTTGGTCCTGCCCCCACTGCAATACTTTGGAGTAGGCCAGAGCCCTGGTGGCTCAGTGGTAAAGAATTAACCTGCAATGCAAGAGACTCAGTTTCAATCCATGGGTCAGAAAGATCCCCTGGAGTAGGAAATGGCAGCCCACTCCCATATCCTTGCCTGGAAAACCCCATGGAAAGAGGAGCCTGGTGGGCTACAGTCCATGGGGTTGCAAAAGAGTTGGACATGACTTAACAACTAAACAACAACAACAACAGAGCCTAGCAGTGCTCATTCTCGAGGGTGTCTGGCCTTGCAATTACAAAAGCCCATCACAGTGATAAAGATGGATGGAAAGGCTACAAGGCTTCCTTCTTGTCCCAAGACACATCACTAAGTTCCAAGTAGCTCAGGGAGGTAGGTAAGAATTGATAGGTGGAAGGATGCTGTTTACAGAGCCCAAAGTGCAAAACTTGAACTAAGAGACACCAGTTAGGGATGTCCAAACTGCTCTGATAATCCTTGTATAGCCTGAGCCCTGATCCTCAGCCTGCGGGTTTTGACTTTTGCTGCTGGCCACTCTGCTTCCCGGAGTGCTACAGTCCATGGGGTCACAAAGAGTTGGACATGACTTGGTGACTGAACAACAACAACTCTGCTTTCTGCAGTGAGGTTCCCTCTCTGATTAATTTCCAGGTTAAAAAAAAAAGGAATAAAAATTTCCAGTCAAATAAACTAGATTGAACCTTCCTGCCACTCTGTCTCTCTCTCCCACCTCCCTACTCCCACATTCTACTCCTATCCCCAGAAACAAACAAACAAAAACACAAAACTAAAGTAATCTTGAAGCCAAGTTCCACTAAGCACTGGACAACTTACTGGTTTCTCTTCAAGACATCCCTAGAGTCGAGTCAAAATGGTGATTTAAAATCTACATTTCCAAGGTCACTTATTGATTCAGCATACAAATGTTTCTTGAGATCCTATCATGTGCATGACTCTCCATTCTACAGGGCTCAAACATGCCCCCGACACCTTTTCAATGTGTTCAAATTCCAAAATATTCAAATAAGACCCCAAATAACACTAAGATGGACAAGAATAGTATTAATCAGTGGGGGAGTTGATAAGGGGATTCAGACAAGAGGAAGTACACTCTCTGAGAGGAGGATCATAACATAAGACTTTTGGGAGGAGGTGACATTTAAGCTGAATCTTTAGGGAGAATTGAAACAATTTTTATGCATAAAAACTGTCTATGCTATGCTATGCTAAGTCACTTCAGTTGTGTCCGACTCTGTGCGACCCCATAGACAGCAGCCACCAGGCTCCCCATCCCTGGGATTCTCCAGGCAAGAACACTGGAGTGGGTTGCCATTTCCTTCTCCAATGCATGAAAATGAAGTAGCTCAATCGTGTCCGACTCTTAGCGACCCCATGGACTGCAGTCTACCAGGCTCCTCCGTCCATGGGATTTTCCAGGCAAGAGTACTGGAGTGGGGTGCCATCGCCTTCTCCGTAAAAAAAACTGTCTAGGCATAAGCAAACATACATTTTTTTAATGAAAGAGTGTTGGTCAGGGAGTCAACAGACCCGAGTTAGAGTCTCAGTTCTATCATTCACTGCCTTAAAGACTACCTTCCCCACTCAGACCCTCTGTTTTCTCATAGATAAAATGACAATATTTGGTTAGCTTAGTCTTAAAGGTCCTGAATATGCTTCCATCTTGATATAGCTTTTCAAATGTCAGATAGACCAGTTTGCCTCAAGATAGAATAGATGGAAGAGAATAATGCAAGGGTATTGGGTCTATGTTATGAAAAGGATTGAATATAGGGCCTGGGAGCCTGAGCAGAGAAAGAAAATAGAAGCCAAGTCCCAGGCCTAAGCCCCAAGGTTGTACATTTTCCCTGGTTCCAATTTAAGAACATGAACTTTGCAATCTGAGCTGCCTGGATTGGGAACCTAGCTCTACTACATACCAGTAGTTCATTTAAAAGCTATGCCACCTCTCTGAGCCTTGGTTTTTTTGGTCTCTAAAATGGGAGTGATAGTAAGTAAAGTTGTGAAGATTGAATGAGGTCATGTACACAAAGTGCCTATAAATATGTGATTTTCCTGCTCCTTAGTCCCTTCTCCCCAATGCTGCATTTTAATTGGTCTTTGCTGACCAATTACTTTTGTTCCTTCTCATTTTCCAATGCAGGCTTCAAAATATATCCAGAATTCAACCACTGCTCTCCATCCCCAATGCCATTCACCTGGATTATTGCAATAGACTTTTACTTAACCAGCCTGATTTTATTTTGCCCACTTACAGTCTATTCTTAATCCAATAGCCAAAGCAATCTTTTCAAAACTTAAGTCATGTCACTTATCTGTTCAAAACCCTACAATGTCTCCCTATCTCACTTAGAGTAAAAGCTTAGACATTAAAAATGACCCACCATATTAATGTTTGGACCTTATCTACCTGTTAGCCACACTTTCCTTCTTGCTATTTCTCCAATAAAAGACAGGCTTTTCTTTTTACTTGCTGTTCCCTCTGTCTGGATTCTCGCCTCATAGCTCAATCCATCACTTCTTCTATGTTTTACTTAAATATTATTTCTAAGTAAGGTCCTCCCAGACCACCATATATTAAATTGAAACATCCTCTAGCATTCCTTATTTTCTTTGCCTCTTTCTTTTTCTTTACAATGTTGATTATTACTATCTGACATACCATAAAATTTAATTACTTATTAGTGTATCTCCCCTTGAGAATATAAGCTTAATAAGTGCTTTGTTCACTATTGATGTCTCCATACATAGAATAGCACCTAGCACTCAATAAATATTGGTTGAGTAAATTAATGAATACAGTGGTCCTGTGCTGTGTGCCAAGTGTTGTTAAACAGTTTGCATATATCATCTCAGGAAATCCTGCCTTCAAAATACAGACACTGTTAGTATCCCTATTACACAGGGGGAAACCCTGAAACTCCTAGAAGTAATGTGATATTTCTGAAGCCAAAGAGAGATCAGTTAATGAAGGTGCCAGGTTGTGTTGGACTTTATGGAGAAGCATATTCTCTGAACAGGAACACATCTTGAGTTAAAGGTTGTGGTAGGCTTTGGGAGGGGGCAGGAGTGAGGGAGAATGAATGTGCATGCATGCTAAGTCACTTCAGTCGTGGAGGGAGAAGGAATACTGGAATATAAACTGGTTTTGTCATCAAGAGGTGATCTGATTTCTTGAAGTAAAATCTTGAGTTCATTGGCATCTACTGGCAACTCCATGTCTTTTTCAACAATTTTAACTTTACAAAGGAAATTGTAAGTGTGAAAGCAAGTTGGGAGCTTCAGCTGCCCTGGATTTGAGTCTGCAGGAATTTGGCTCCTTGTGAGTACTGGCAGAAAGAGACACCCAAGCAAGACTAGTGAACTGACAGGAAAATAAGAAAGCCCACTACCCACACGGGTCTTCTCCTTCTTTCCTTCCTTTTTTCGTAACATCCTCTCTTTATCTTTCTTTAATTTGTACACATTTGTAAAACATTCAATTAATCCAGCCTGTCATCTACAGGAATATAACCTCAGGAAGGCAGAGCAGAAATGTTTGTCTTGTTCACTGCTCTATCCCCTGAGTCTACAACAGCCTATCACATAGTAGGCACACAATATATAGTTGTGAAATGAATCTCTGTCCTCAGAAACAAAGCTGTCCTGCTATTGGTGGGTGGGCAGTGAAGAGACGGGAGAGCCCCTTTTAGTACTATCATGGGCCAGTGCCATGTGGAGTGCCTGTGCCAGGGACTGTGGGCAGAGAAGATACCAAGAATGCAGACTAGGTGCAGGAGATCAGCGTAAAGGGAAGAAGCCACAGGGTAAGGACCGAAGAACAGGATTTTGCTCTGATTCTACACCTCTCTATCTCACTTTGCGGGGAACTGGTCAGAAACCTCAGGAAGAGCTCCTGCTTCCAAAAATGCAGTTAGTGCTATGGGATCAGGTGGACAAAAGCGAGAAAGATGAGACTGAAAGGCACAGGATCTCTTGGAGAGGGTGTAGAGTGAACAAGTCCTTGTGAAAGTGAAATGGCCGTTCATTTGAATGCAAATGCTATGTAAAAGCCTAAAGCCCCTTGACGTCAGCCCAGCAATTGGGGGCCCGTCTATACAGGACTACCAGTCACCTGGAAACCGTCAGGGTAGGAAACGCCTATGGAGTAGTCGGAGGGGCGTGCAGCACAGCTAAACTTCTGGTTCCCTACTGCTTCTCAAAGTCGGGTTGGGACCTTAATAGGGACTTCAGGATGCCTTAGGGAGTTCCTTTCTCATATCCAAGCCACTATGTACAGAAGCTGCCTTTTGGAAAAAGAAGCGGACATGTACTCCAGCACTCTCAGGAGCCCCGCAGGAGGTGGCACCGCCGGGGCTGGTGCCACTGGGGATGGTGGGAGTCCTCTGCCAGCCTCCAACTTCGCAGCGGCCCCTTCTTATGCGCACTACATGGGATATCCACATATGCCTGGTATGGATCCTCACGGGCCACCGCTGGGAGCCTGGGGGTCACCCTATAGTCCCCCTCGTGAAGACTGGAGCGTGTACCCCGGGCCATCCAGTACTATGGGTACGGTCCCCATGAACGACATGAGCTCGAGCCCCGCCGCTTTCAGCTCACCGGAATATAGCAACCTGGGCCCCGCAGGGGGTGGAAACAGCGGTAGCAGCCTGCCAACACCAGCCGGAGGATCACTGTTCCCCATCGACGCCGGCATCGCAGACGAGAGTTCTAGCAGAAGCCGTCACAGCCCCTATGCATGGATGCGCAAGACAGTGCAGGTGACTGGTGAGTAACCGATACCAATGCTCTGATCCTTTTCCTTCCTTTGCTTCTTCTTTACTTCTCTTGGCCTTCTGGTCCTCCTACTTCTCAGACTTCTCTCCGGACAGCTTAGCTAAGGAGACCACTACGTGGCTTACTGCCCTGGGCCCCAGACCACAAGTGACCTCCTTCGCTTGTGCCTCTGCTCAAAAACAGAGTGTAGTGCTTGGAACTAAGCTGACAGTAGAGGACTTTTTCATCATTTTCTGATCAGCCAAAGGAGCAACCGTGGTGACGATGGACATACTGAGCCACAAAGATCAAGGTCCAACCCTACAGTTGCCCAGATAGGAAAACATATTCACGGGGAAGGTCAGTGGGTGAATGAGGAGAGGACAACTACGTTTCTCTATGCTCAGTCACTGCTGTTTGCCTGTTCCATTTCAAAGCCTTCTCTATCTGAACAGGTCGGCTTCTCCCCCAAATCTGGTGATAGTCAACTTAGATTCAGTGCTTGATTGGCAATAGGTGGTCCAGTTTAGCCACAAAGGCCCTGATGGCAAAATGGCCTCCTCACCCTGAACTCTCAAGGAAGCTCCAGTTTCCTTTGCCCAAGCTGGCAGGAGCCAGCTGAATTCAAACCCAATGCCTTTGTACAACTTTCCTTCCACCAATGGAAAGCTACAGCACACCACTGGGACATAATAAGCTGCTCAACCCTAACATCCCCGGGGTGTGCACCAGTATCAGCCCCAGCATCAATAAAGTTAAAGGGATTAAAGCCCTCCAAGCAGTACAGGCAGGCATTTCGAGGTGCAGGGACTGAATACAGGCTTGTCAGGACACATAGGAAAGCCCAGCGATCTCAGCCTAATGCCAACTCACTCTCCTACCAGCAAGCTACTGGTTGGCAGCTACTGGGAGGAGGGTGTGCGCGGGGTGTGTGGGGGGGATGTGGGGGGGGTACTCTGCATACTCTGCTTTAATCTTGGACAGGGGCTAGAGGAGGGAGGTGGGGAGATGTTTGTTTTCAGCTATAGTTGTGCTTTTATCTTATTATTCCAACTCATCACTCCCTTTCATTAGAGAAAATTAGTAAAATTCAGCCTAACACTTTCATCCCTCTGGGGAAGACATGACATTCCAATAGCATTTGCCCATAATGATTATGCTTCTGCTCACAGTTCTGCACTTTTTCTCTGCTTAAAAATAGCAAAAGCAAGAGGGTGGGAAGGGACCAAATTTTATCATTGAGAGTACTCAGCCTGGAGGAGGCAGTTCCAATTAATTAGGACATTACTAGGGTAGCAATCCCAAATTAAGAGTAGAGCTTAAATACTTAGCTCTAAAGTGTTTGTAAGTAAGTCTGCATATTGCTTTTTGAAATAAGAGTGAGTCGGTGGGCTAAAAAGAATAGAAAGTAAGCTTAGGGTGGGGCACTGTCAGGGCTGTTATTATATCTAATCTTAGGGTTGTAATTAACACCTATTCACTAAGACCTAACCATCAGCAAAAGACACAAAAGCCAGAAAAGTGGCTGCTCCAGTTTAGGATTATGTTTTGAAATACTTAAAAAGAGGAAAGTCACTAGTGTGTTGTTTGGAAGACAAAACAATGGGAAGAAAAGAACAAGATAAAATAATTATCTTGAGTCACGAATTTTCTGTATAAAAGAGAAAATATGATGGGTTTCTCTGCTTAATAGTCTTCATTTGTATTTGTCAGAGTCTCTCTTTTGCATAATTCTGGTGCCAGGAAAAGTTTAGAACGGGACTCTAAATTACTCTATGGAGTCTTCATCATTAGCTCAGTCTTCAAACCTTGCTGTACAATACCATCTTCATAAGATTTTCTCTCCAACTTCTATGAGAAATTCTAAATTGAATGATTTTAGAACCTCACTAACTTGTGGCAGCCTATCCTATAGATGAGGCTTTATTAAATTCAATCACCATTTCATTTTAATGTCTTGTAAAACCCCTTTGTTATATTCTTGCAGCCTAAGTACATATTTAGCAATGATTTAAGAATATGATGAGAAGTATGGACCCTCTTTCAGAAAAATGCACAAGGGCACAAATGCACATGTACACACTTCATTTTTTCCACCAGATTTTTTAAATTTTTATCTATTTTTTGGTCTTGCCAAGCAGCATACAAGATCTTAGTTCCCTGACCAAGGACCAAACCCATGCTTTCTTCAGTGGAAGCACAGAGTCTTAACCACTGGACTGCCAGGTAATTCCCACATATGTCATTTATTTGAATAATTTTGGGAGACTCATGGATCCACTGAAACCCCTTCCATAGATCTCAGGTTATGAACTGATAACCTGAGAAAAAATTAAACTGATCACCTCTCTGTATCACTCCAAACCAAAAGGCACCCATTTGTATGCTTAGTACATAATGAGTGTTAAACAAATATCTGTTAAGTGAATAAGTCAGATCCTCCTAAATTTTATACTTCACTCTGTAGTTTTATAGGACATTTGACTTACGGCTGAGAACAAAACAGATGATCTACAAAAATGGAAGTAACCCTTCCTTGATTATGGTAGTCAAATTAAAGCTCTTTATATTATTTAAGAATGTTTTAACTAGCCTTAAGTTAAAGAAACAAAAATATGCATATTAGGGGACAATTGGAAAACTTTTCATAGTGATTATCATGGCATTTGATTTTTGAATGACAGAAAGGGGACTGACATATGGAATAAATGACTGTCCACCAAGTGATTTGATTTAAAAGTGAGATATTTTTTTCCCCACTTTGCTCCCTAAGTAGTCTGTTTGAAAACATACCTTGTTTTAAAAATTATGTGAAAAGGAACCTGACAGAGATATTCATGAAAAGTTCATCATTTTAATATTTTAAGCATTGTCAGTTTAAAAGTTCAGTATTTTCATATTTTAAACATTGACAGCACTACTCTAGGAATTTTTTCATTTTGTTTTTATTTTACCCAGAGTTATAGCCTTGTATGAGTATTGGAAAGGCGGTAACCCTAGCAGGGCTGGAGAGGGGCTTTGGTTTTAGGGGTGGGAAAGAAGAGGAGAGAAGGAAGTGACTTTGAATAATTCTGATTAACCCACTGGACAAAAGACAGAAAACCAAGGAAGTTAAAAGGTTTTCTTCAGTTAGGACATTTCAGAAAATTAGTTACTTAGTAATTCCTAATATCATTATCTTTCTTGGTTTTGATCATTTTAACTGGACAGTTTTTATAAGTGAATTTGGATGCAATTTTTAACTAAAAGCAGCAAAAGATTACCATCGCATGGAAACTCCTTATGATGGTGTTAATTACACTCTGTTCCCTATTGAAAGGGATTGGTGTTAATCATCTTTACCCTCGCTGTCACCATCATCATAATCCTTAGGTTTGGAGAGTGCTTTTCTGCCTAACAGCACTGTCACAGCCAGTCTCTCAAATGAGCACATTTAGGTGATGATAAGTCATCATATATAATGACATTTGTTTGCAAACTCTGTAGGGATCCTGTCTCCTTATGGGAACTACGGAGGTTTGTCAAAGTGTTTGGTCAGGGCAAGTAATGATATCCCACCACAGAGCTTTGAAGCAGCCCTGTAATACAACTTAAAGTTTGTTACTTTCCTAGATTAACTCGCAATAGTGCTGGAGAAGGGGAATCCCTCACCCTCGGCACTGTCATAGTCTCTGGGAGAAGAGAATGGCTTGAACAATAAAAGCTACTGCTTTTAGCACTTTGTTAGTGTTTTGGTATGGAACTATGGTTCTATGCTCCACTAGAAAATGTCCAAAACCCAGTCAATCAGATTTCATCATTTAAGGGAAGAGACAATGGAGTAAGTGGAAAGAAAATAGCTTGGGAGGAGGGACACAAGAGGAGCACCAGGAAATGAGAATTCATTTCTCTTCGTTAAACGTGCAGTCAGTATTTCCAACTAATCTAGTGTTCTTGAGGTCTGAGGTCTTATCCATAAGATTGGGGCAACAGACTCTTTTTTTAACACTTTGCATGGCTTTGATATGCAGCCTGGCTCTTCCTCATCCCTCCTTTCTTTAGGGGTTATATTGCCGGAAAGGGTGAGGATTTTCATGGCAAATAAAGAGGCCTGGTATTGACTTTATTGTCCTCAGAAGAAACTGCAAGAGGGGAATTTATGACCAATGGGGGTGGGGAAGAATTGCAACCTTCCAGAATTCTTGAAGTCTGGTTATATTTACTGATTATCAAAGAGTTGAAAACAGACACACGCACATTAAATTTTAACTTCTGCCTCAAGTTAGAATTTAAACACTCAGTCATTTTGGTATTAGGAATGGTTTTAGGAAACATCTCTTCAAAGATATATTTTGATTCTAAGATTTGAGGTTCTAGAAATAAACTAAACCTCAATGTTTTCATTGTGGCCTCAAATATACATTCTGCCTTTGTAACATACCAAATGCCAGAACTTTGGTTTCCTAGATTCAGAAAAGCAGCTGAAGTTTGTTTTCTGTATGTGTGAGTCTGTTTCTGTTTTGCATATACATTCATTTGTATTATATTTTAGATTCCACATATAAGTGATACCATATAGTATGTGTCTTTCTCTGTCTGACATTTCACTGAGCATAATATTCTCTTGGTCTTTCCAGGTTGTTACAAATGAACCTAACACAATATTGTGAATCAACTATACTTCAATTTAAAAAATTGATATAAAAAAATCCCATGAAAAACAAGCAAACAAAGAGAAAACCAGCTCATAGATTGAGCCTTTGAGATAGATAAACTGACTGGAGCTCATCATTTTCCATTTTCAAGAAGGAAGGTTTGTTTAGCTCCCTAGTCCATGAGTTAATCCTAAAACATATCTCTCATCTAGAATTTGTTTCTACATTCATGTCCCCCCCCCCCCTTTTTTTTTCCTTTCCTGGAGATGAAAGGGTGTCTGACATTTGTTTAGGGCTTGTAAATTCCAAACCAATTGGCTGGTGTTCCTGAATGTAAAGAGGGTTCAAGATGGGATCTGATGCTATGTAGCTCCTTTGTTAAGCTTGTGCTGCATCTTAACACCTCAATGGAGTTTAGGGAAACACTTTAAAGAAACCTTTGTCTTACAGATCGCTCCCCAAAACTTCACATCAAAAACAACCAGGGAAGATCAGAAGGAGTTTGCCAAAAGCTATAGAGAAAAAGAGGAAGATCCTGGAGGGGGTTAGAAAAATTGAAAAGAAAAAGAAACTTCCTAATCACCTTTGGAAAATTTAAAAGGAGGAATAAAACCCTATTTGAAGGAAGGCATGAGAAATTAGTTAAACGTTGTAACACAAAGCAAATGTTTGGATATCCTTTCAAAGAATACTAGAATACCCATTTTATTCTGGTAAAGTCAACGCCCCCTACTTCCCCCTCTCATTTTCCATTAGGGAATAAAAATTTGTTTAAAACTCCCCCAAAAATCCCTGGAGAAGGAAATGGCAACCCACTCCAGTATTCTTGCCTGGGAAATCCCATGGACAAAGGAGCCTGGAGGGCTAGAGTCCATGGGGTTGCAAGAGTTAGATACAACTGAGTGACTAAACAACATCAACAACAAAAAAACTAAACTATTTTTTCTAATAGGTGAAAAGAATGTGAAAGTGAAGTAGCTCAGCCGTGTCTGACTCTTTGCAACCCTGTGGACTGTAGTCCTCCAGGCTCCTCCATCCATGGGATTCTCCAGGCAAGAGTACTGGAGTGGGTTGCCATGTCTTTCTCCAGGGGATCTTCCTGACCCAGGGATTGAACCCAGGTCTCCCGCATTGCAGGCAGACGCTTTACCTACCGTCTGAGCCACCAGGGAAGCCCATAGAGCTATTGTAGAACAGAATCCAAGTGACAATAGATGTTTTCTTTTTTAATTACGATCCAAATGAAATTCTCTCTAGAACGTGCATGTAATAAGAATGTCAGTATCACGAAACAGTTTGCTGCACTTGGGCCATTCTTAAGCTGCCCAGCATATTTAAACTAGGAATAACATTTGGCACACTGGACTTGGAGTCAGTCAGAGGTATGTGTTTGGGTCCCCATTCCTAAGCCCACTACCACAAAGCCACTTACCTACACTGAGCCTTGGTTTCCTTATCTGTACAATGGGAATAAGACACATTCTGCATAAGCTGAAAGGGTAGGTGAGAGAGAGGTTCAATAGGAGACAACATGAAAGAACTGTGTACAATATAAATGGAAGTGCACGTATAATGGATGGTGCTACTATTGCCAATACTGTTCTCATATGTGAGTGGGAAGGGAATGAAAATCATGGCTAGTGTTGCTTTAAAATGCTTTGGTGTAACAGTATGTCAATGGTGCTGTGATGGGTGTGTTGAATGTGTGTGTGTGTGTGTGTGTGTGTCAAATAGCCACGGATGACAAAGTACTTAATGAAGAAATGGACTTATGACATATTTGGTTCAAAAAATGTACTTGTTTTATATTTGAAAGTAATAGCTAAATGTAGGAACAGTGGCTCTGATTCCTCCAACCAAAATAATCTCCAAAGAAAAAAAATATGATTAAATACACTCCTTTCTCCCCTAACAGGGAAAACCAGGACAAAAGAAAAGTACCGTGTAGTTTACACAGATCATCAAAGGTTGGAGCTGGAGAAAGAATTCCACTGCAATAGATATATCACCATTCGGAGAAAATCAGAGCTTGCAGTCAACTTGGGCCTTTCTGAGAGACAGGTACACCGGAAGTACATTTAACATTTTTCATATAAGCATTTCAAATAGGCTAAGATTTTAAGGACATCTGTAAGCAGGAGGGAAGCAAAAGAAGACTAAGCCATTCTCAAGGCTTTCCTAAAGCCCATATTTTTCCTATTGAACCTCCTACTGTGGTGGGCACTATATAGGTGTGGAAACAAGGGTGGGGACATAGTGCATGGAGAAGGATTAAAATCCCCATAAAATTGGTCAGCCAAGTCAAAACCTTGATATGATTTCCCAAGTAGTTATAATCTATGTGTGAAGTTGAAATCTGTCGATCATGGCAATTATCTGGCTTATATCAGTCAAACTGTAACAGTAAATGAACACCAATGCTTATACGTGAATCAAGTTTTTCTATTATTCAGGCTAGGAGATTTAATTTTCTGTGGTCTATGTAATCCTATGATTCCTGCCTCAGATTTAGCTTACTGTGGATACTCAGTGAAAATTAAATCTTGGCAAGAATCAGTAGTTTCCACTCACCCAGATTTTGACATGACATAACTATTTGATGTTCTTTTTTTTTTCCACTAAGGTCTAGGAGTAATCCTGGATATCATATAATTCTAGAACTGTAAAGTCCATTAATGCCTTATCCCAAGTAATCTACATTTCAACCATTTATAAAGGCACACAGCAAGAGATATAGTACTTCATCACCCTTGTTCACCCAGTTCTGTTTCATTAACCTTACTTTTAAAAAATTTTTTACATGGCATGTAGGATCTTAGTTCTCAGACCAAGGGTCAAACCTGTGCCCCGTGCATTGTAAGTGCAGAGTCTTAACCTCTGGACTGCCAGGGAAGTCCCTAACCTTAGTCTTTTAATGACAGATCATAATCACCTTTGCTATTTAAATCCCTCCCTTTTCATCACCATGCCTCAGAATCTGCCATTCTATCATTATTTATTTTTACCTGTGCAACAAAGATGGTGAGTGAGGTATAATGTAAAGACTACTGCATTCAGAGTCTGAGGCCCTGGGCTTGATTTCAATTTCATCTCATGAAAGATATTTTCCCTCTCTGAGTCTCAGCTTTTTTAAAAACCTGTTGTCAAAAGGGCATACTTCACAAGGTCATTGTGAGGCTCAAGGGATGCATGTGAAAGGGCTCTGTAAATATTAATACTAAAGCCCCAGAACAATATCAGCAATGACTTTGAAAAATGCATTTAGTATGTTGTCCCATTAAATCCAAAGCATTTTTTGTTTCAGGTGAAAATCTGGTTTCAAAATCGCAGAGCCAAGGAGAGAAAGATGATCAAAAAGAAAATATCCCAGTTTGAGAACAGTGGAGGCTCAGTGCAAAGTGACTCTGGCTCCATCAGCCCTGGGGAACTACCTAATATTTTTTTCACCACCCCATCTGCTGTCCGTGGATTTCAGCCTATCGAGATTCAGCAGGTCATAGTCTCTGAATGAAATCTGAATGAAAGAAAGGCAAAGAGAAATGGAAAATGCCCTTCCTTTAGCATTGTCTTTTTGGTCTCTTAAGATATCAGCAGGGGAGTTGCAACATTAGGTAATAATTCCTTGTAAGACAGTATTCAGAATGAGTGGATGCACCATGGATTGAAGATAATTCAAGAATCACTTACTGTTAGGAACTATACCTAGAAAACTCCTGTGTGCAATGCTATGTCAGTCACTCAGGGAACTTGGTGGTAAGCTGTATAATTGAAAGCTACAGTCACAAGCCCTTGCAACTCTATTCACAATTTCAGAAATTTGCTTGTAATAGACCATAAAAAACAGTTCTGCCAGGATGCACATTTGTATATGTATACTTGTGTTCATCATTTGATGCTGAGTGTGTCCTCTGATGCTCTTTTTGGGGTGGGGAGAAGGTAAGCAGAAAGGTATCTATCTCTAGCTACCTTTTCAAGTGTTTGATTCAAAAGCTAACAGAATTTTCATAACAAGACAAAGATTTATTAAAACATCAGGAGGTGATTCTGAATCTACTGTCACTTGTTATTAAAAATAATAAATATTAAAAGGTTTTGTCCCTTGCTCATACTTGTCTAGCATCAGTTATCTCAGAACTTCCAACCTGCAGTGTCAATTTCAAATCCTGCCAAAACAATGAAATCAGACTAGAACAACACAGTCAACTTGGTTGAGTCATTAGAAAAGGCAGGTCTCCAACACTCAAAGTAAAGTGAAAGTGAAGTGAAGTCGCTCAGTCGTGTCCGTGTCCGACTCTTTGCGATCCCATGGACTGTAGTCTACCAGGCTTCTCTGTCCATGGTATTTTCCAGGCAAGAGTACTGGAGTGGCTTGCCATTTCCTTCTCAAAGTTTACTCAAAGTAAACTCTTCCCCTATTCTGCCTGTCTATTCCATTTACTGTTAGAATGTGAAATGACAGTGAGATTGAACATGAGTACAAGGATAGTATATGTTCTATAGTTTCTCTCATTGCCATCATCTCCAGTCTGTTCCAATTTACCTACCTATCATGTCAATGCAATGTGGTCCAAGAAGCTGCAGTTTACAGGTTACAAACACACGACTTAGGCTATAGTGAGCAGAGTTGTGTGGAGTTTGTTGGTCCAGTTTATTGCTTGCATATCCAAGTGGTCAGAAGCTGAACTCTGAATCATTTTAAATTGAGATGGTTTAAAAGAAAATGTAATTAAAGTAGAAAATCAGAGCACAACTTTTCTTTTCAAAAACCATCTTTGGGTTAGGAGTGAGAAGTTTATCCTCCCCATCGTTATGAAAACCTCAGAAAGAGGGTGCCACTTCATTGCCTCCAATAAATATAGGCCAGACAAAAGGTCATCTAAATTGCTGATCACAGAAAATCAGCATTAAAATAAGTCCTTCCAATCTAATAAAGGGAAGGTGGAATCACAAAGGTGAAGAAGCTAACTTCTGAGTGTATTTGTCTATTTACACTCAGAAGTTAGCTTCCTCACCCATTATATCCCCCAACAAAGGTATATCTTTGGCAATAGCAGTTGGATTTCCCCGAGGATTGTTCTTTTGAAACCTAAAGGTAGGTTTCAATAAAGAATTTTTTCTGGTGTTGGGGGCTGAGATTCAGAAATGAAAACATGCCCAATGACTGACAGTGTTCAGCTAGGGTAGCGGGATTATGCAGATTTTCTTCTTTTCATTGCATTTCAAATGTATGCTGTTTTGCGATAGAAGTTTCCTTAAGAAACATGCTTTCACCTCAGATCTTTAGTTGCTCTTCAAGTAATTTGCAACTTTAGTGTCCTACTTACAATTTATAGAAGTGTTTCAACCTCCTAGTTCCTTACTTCAGTTCAGTTCAGTTCAGTCGCTCAGTAGTGTCCGACTCTTTGCAACCCTATGAATCGCACCACACCAGGCCTCCCTGTCCATCACCAACTCCCGGAGTTCACTCAGACTCACATCCATCGAGTCAGTGATGCCATCTAGCCATCTCATCCTCTGTCGTCCCCTTCTCCTTCTACCCCCAACCTCTCCCAGCATCAGAGTTTTTTCCAATGAGTCAACTCTTCGCATGAGGTGGCCAAAGTACTGGAGTTTCAGCTTTAGCATCAGTCCTTCCAATGAACACCCAGGGCTGATCTCCTTTAGAATGGACTGGTTGGATCTCCTTGCAGTCCAAGGGACTCACAAGAGTCTTCTCACCACAGTGCTTTTGAACACCACAGTTCAAAAGCATCACTTTGGCGCTCAGCTTTCTTCACAGTCCAACTCTCACATTCATAGCCTGGACTGGAAAAACCATAGCCTTGACTAGACGGACCTTTGTTGGCAAAGTAATGTCTCTGCTTTTGAATATGCTATCTAGGTTGGTCATAACTTTTCTTCCAAGGAGTAAGCGTCTTTTAATTTCATGGCTGCAGTCACCATCTGCAGTGATTTTGGAGCCCCCAAAAATAAGGTCTAACACTGTTTTCACTGTTTCCCCATCTATTTCCCATGAAGTAATGGGACCAGATGCCATGATCTTCGTTTTCTGAATGTTGACCTTTAAGCCAACTTTTTCACTCTCCTCTTTTACCTTCATCAAGAGGCTTTTTAGTTCCTCTTCACTTTCTGCCATAAGGGTGATGTCATCTGCATATCTGAGGTTATTGATATTTCTCCCGGCAATCTTGATTCCAGCTTGTGTTTCTTCCAGTCCAGCATTTCTCATGATGTACTCTGCATAGAAGTTAAATAAACAGGGTGACAATATACAGCCTTGACGAACTCCTTTTCCTATTTGGAACCAGTCTGTTGTTCCATGTCCAGTTCTAACTGTTGCTTCCTGACCTGTATATAGGTTTCTCAAGAGGCAGGTCAGGTGGTCTGATATTCCCCTCTCTTTCAGAATTTTCCAGTTTATTGTGATCCACACAGTCAAAGACTTTGGCATAGTCAATAAAGCAGAAATAGATGTTTTTCTGGAACTCTCTTGCTTTTTCGATGATCCAATGGATGTTGGCAATTTGGTCTCTGGTTCCTCTGCCTTTTCAAAAACCAGCTTGAACATCTGGAAGTTCACAGTTCACGTATTGCTGAAACCTGGCTTGGAGAATTTTGAGCATTATTTAACTAGTGTGTGCTGCTGCTGCTGCTAAGTCACTTCAGGCGTGTCCTACTCTGTGTGACCCCAGAGACGGCAGCCCACCAGGCTCCCCCGTCCCTGGGATTCTCCAGGCAAGAACACTGGAGTGGGTTGCCATTTCCTTCTCCAATGCATGAAAGTGAAAAGTAAAAGTGAAGTCACTCAGTCATGTCTGACTCTTAGTGACCCCCATGGACTGCAGCCTATCAGGCTCCTCCGTCCATGGGATTTTCCAGGCAAGAGTACTGGAGTGGGGTGCCATTGCCCTCTCCAACTAGCGTGTGAGATGAGTGCAATTGTGCGGTAGTTTGAGCATTCTTTGGCATTGCCTTTCTTTGGGATTGCAATGAAAACTGACCTTTTCCAGTCCTGTTGGCCACTGCTGAGTTTTCCAAATTTGCTGGCATATTGAGTGCAGCACTCTTACTTAAGGAAGGCCTTTGATCTAGTCTTAGAGTTGTTCATGTACAGCTACAAAGATAAGTCTTTGGGAGGGTCTGACTTCTTTTCAAAGGAGAAAGGAAGCAAGACGCAAGGGATGTTTTCTACTCTTGTTTCAGATCCAGAGAATCTAGCTGTTTTCCTCAGTTGGAACATTTCAACATTCTCAAACAAAGACAAGAAGGGCAGGAGGAGCTAGCAAGGGAGTTGGGTGGTAGGAGGAAGGGATATATTATAACAGAATATGAGGAACATTTGGGGGGTAGTAGACATGTTTATTCAGAGAAGGTGATGGCACCCCACTCCAGTACTCTTGCCTAGAAAATCCCATGGACTGAGGAGCCTGGTAGGCTGCAGTCCATGGGGTCGTTAGGAGTCGGACACTACTGAGCGACTTCACTTTCACTTTTCACTTTCATGCATTGGAGAAGGAAATGGCAACCCACTCCAGTATTCTTGCCTGGAGAATCCCAGGGATGGGGGAGCCTGGTGGCCTGCCATCTATGGGGTCGCACAGAGTCAGACACAGCTGAAGTGACTTAGCAGTAGCAGCAGCAGCAGACACGTTTATTATCTTAATTCTGGTGATGGTTTCATGAGTTTATACATATATCAAAAAAATCAACTTTTGTACTTCAAATGTATGCAATTTCTTGTATGTCAGCTATACTTTAAGAAAGGGGCAAGCAAATGTAACAATGTGTTTCTAACTGTAATAATAATACAGCATGGAGGAACTCACTAGAGGAGTTAGTCAATGGAGATAGTCACCTTAGATAACTTAGATTCAGACCCCAGGTAGGATCACTTCCTTGTATACTCATGTCTGAGTGTGCTGTTGAGGAAGGACACCAATAATTCATCATTGATGATTCTTTCATATAATGATGGTGGGTTTGGAGGGTAGGGAGAGACCAAGATATGTTGGCATTGAATCTTGAAGTGTGAATGTCAATGCAAAGCAAAGAAGTCCCCTCTGTGTTCTTTCAGAACCAGTATTGTGAGTTGGAAGTAAAAGTAGTTATTCACATATAATAGAAAGAGAAGCCCTTGTCAGAGGTGGGATCAAGATGGCAGACTAGAAAAACCCTGAGCTCACCTCCCCCCACAAACACATCAAAACTACAACTACATAAAGAGCAACTCTCACTGAGAATGACCTTAAGATTAGAAGAATGGCTCTCCTACAATCAAGGCTGTAAAGAAAGGTCCACACACAGTTTGGTAGGAAGGCAGGAGAAGTGATCAAGTCAGGACCTACATCCCTAGTGGGTGACCCAGCAGGCTCAGGGATCCTCCTTGGGGAGCAAGGGGTTTAAGCCATATATTAGGCACCCCAGCCATAAGGTCCAACATTCAGAAATCAAGCTCCCTTATATGATTCGAAAATCAGTGAAGCATAATGGAGAGATGTAAGAAACCAAGCCTCCACTCTTGAAGAGCTCACACACAGACTTGTTGGCTCCCAGTCGCAGAATGGATGTTGTAGATTGAAAAAATGAATCGTGCTCTGGCCAACTGCCTCAGCATGCCCCACAGCCTTTACCAGGCTACCACTCCAGCTCCTCTTGCTTTAGAACTGCTCCCTACTAAGATGGAGGCTACTATTGAGAATGCACATGTTCTCATTGGGGAAGGGACAGAGACAGATTGGGCCACAGTCTTACCCTTAGCCAGGGGGTAGATTGCCTTTGCCAGTGTGTACATACACCAGGGAAGGAGCAGAGCCTGCTCAGTAGTGTGGCTCCAACTCCTCTGGCCCCAACTCTGCCTCTCACAATGACACATACACCAAGGAAAAAATGAAACCAGCTCAGAAGTGCAGCCCCAAGCCCTCAGGCCCCAGCCACAATTCCAATAGGTCAGCAACTACTATTGTGCTCAGTAGAATCCCCAATTCACACTTGGCTCTGTCTCTAGCACCTCTGATTCCAGCCCTATCTCCAGACCAGTGTACCCAGAGAGAATATGTAACTCATGAACACTTCAAATCCAGCACTCCCAACAAGCCACTAGGCATATGCAGACTGCACAGCGATGCCTTCACACAAGGACATGGCTTCAAGATCAGAATAGGTAACTATTTCCCCTAATTTCATAGAGACACAGAAAGTTAAACAAAATGAGAAAACAGAGAAATAGGTTTCAAATGAAAGAACAAGATAAAGTCTCAGGAAAAAACCCTAATGTAACAGAGAAAATTAATTTACCTGAAAAAGAATTCCAAGAAGTAGTAATAAAAATGTTAAATGAACTGAGGAAAAAATAGATGAACAGAAACAGAACTTTAACAAAGAACTAGAAAATACAAAAAAGAACCAATCAATGAATGCAGAAAAACACAAATGAAAAGAAAAGTATACTAGAAGGTATTAATAGCAGATTAGGTGATACAGAAGAAACATAAATTATCCAAAAGATGTAAAAGTGGAAATCACCCAATCAGAATAGCAAAAAAGAAAAGCAGTTAAAAGAATGAGGGCAATTTAAAGGATCACTAGTACAGCATACTAGCATTCATATTATAAGGGTACCAGAAGGAGAAAAGAGAGCAAGAGGGGCAGAAAATGCATTTTACGAAATTATGACTGAAAAATTCCTGAAGAAAAAAACAGAAATCCAGTTATAAGAAACATAGAAAGTCCCAAACAAAATGAACCCAAACAATCCCATACAATA
Organism: Bubalus bubalis; assembly: GCF_019923935.1. Classification (NCBI taxonomy): domain Eukaryota; kingdom Metazoa; phylum Chordata; class Mammalia; order Artiodactyla; family Bovidae; genus Bubalus; species Bubalus bubalis. The sequence continues at coordinate 65,289,741 of NC_059181.1, forward strand.
TATGTCCAAATTAAAATGGCAAAAGTTTTTTTTTTTTTTTTAAGGCATCATATAAAAGGGAACCTTCATAAAACTATTAGTTGATTTTTCTGCAGGAGGTTTGCAGGCAAGAAGGGAGTGCTGTGATATATTTAAAGTGCTGAAAGAGGAAAACCTATGAACTAGAATACTCTATCTAGCAGAGTTATCATTCAGAATTTAAAGAGATAAAGAGCTTCTCAGACAAGCAAAAATTAAAAGCACTCATCAATACTAAACCAACCTTACAAGAAATGTTAAAGGGTCTTCTTTAAATGAAAAAAAGAAAGCTACAACAAGAAATAAGAAGTTACAAGAAAGGAAAAATTCAACAGATAAAAGCAAATATGCAGTAAATATAGTGGATCAATTACCTAAATAAACCAGGACAATGGCTAAAATACAAAAATTATAAAATCAAATGTAATTACAATAAATAGTTAAGGAACAGATATGGATTTTTAAAATATGACAACAAAAGCACAAAACATGAAAGGCAGTAAAAGATGTAGATTTTTTCAGAATGCATTTGAACTTAAATGCAGAGAAGGTAATGGCACCCGGCTCCAGTACTCTTGCCTGGAAATTCCCATGGACGGAGGAGCCTGGTAGGCTCCAGTCCATGGGGTCGCTAAGAGTTGGGCCCGACTGAGCGACTTCACTTTCACTTGTCACTTTTATGCATTGGAGAAGGAAATGGCAACCCACTCCAGTATTCTTGCCTGGAGAATCCCAGGGACAGAGGAGCCTGGTGGGCTGCCGTCTATGGGGTCGCACAGAGTCGGACACAACTGAAGTGACTTAGCAGCAGCAGCAGCAGCAGCAGCAGAACTTAAATGAAAGTGAAAGTGAAGTAGCTCAGCCGTGTCCAACTCTTTACGACCCTGTGGACTGTAGTCCACCAGGCTCCTCCATCCATGGGATTCTCCAGGCAAGAGTACTGGAGTGGGTTGCCATGTCCTTCTCCAGGGGATCTTCCTGACCCAGGGATTGAACCCAGGTCTCCCGCATTGCGGGCAGATACTTTACCGTCTGAGCCACCAGGGAGTAAATATACTTACAGGTCAACTATGTGAACTCCATGATAGCCAAAAATAAAAAACCTGCATTAGAAACACCAAAATTAGCAAGAAAGGAATCCAAACATAACAGTAAAGGAAGCATTAGCTTCCAGTTCCAGATGGTGGTGCTCATCTCCCCCTGTAACAGCACCAAAAGTGCAACTATCAGCTGAGCAACAATCCACAGGAGGATGCTGGAACCCACCAGAAAAAAGATACCCCACATCCAAAGACAAAGAAGGAGGCACAGCAAGATGGTAGGAGGGGCACAATCATGATAAAATGAAATCTCATACCCACTGGGTGGGTGACTCAAAAACTGGAGAACAATAAGACCAAAGAAATTCTCCCACTGTTGTGAAGGTTCTGAAGACCACTTCAGGCTTCCCAGCCTGGGATCTAACAAAGGGACTGGGAATCCCCAGGGAATCTGAAGGTCAGAGGGGTTTGATTATAGGACTTCCACAGGACTGGGGAAAACAGAGACTTCAGTCTTGGAGGGCACCAACTAAATCTTGCACACACCAGACCCAGAAGAAAGGAGCAATGACCCCACAGGAGATTGAATCAAAATTACCTGCTAGTGTTAGAAGGTCTCCTATGGAGGCATGGGTCTGCAGGGGCTCGCCACAGGCACAGAGGCACTGGCAGCAGCAGTCCAGGAAGATCCCCCTTCATGTAAGCCATCTTGTAGGTCACTGTTAACCCTACCACAGAGCCCGTAGACCACAGGGCTAGGTTGCCTCCGGCTAAGCAACTACCAGAGAGGGAATGCAAACTCACCCATCAGCAGATAATTTACTGAGCAAGGCCCTGCCCACCAGAGCAAAACCCAGTTTTTCCCACAGCCAGTCCTTCCCATTTGTAAGCTTACACAAGCCTTGTAGCCTCCTCCATCAGAGGGCAGACAAAAGAAGCAAAAGAACCACAGTCCCACAGCACCTAAACAAAAACAAAAAAACACATTACAGAAAGTTAATCAGGATGAAAAGCAAAACGTTATGTCCCAGATGAAAGGACAAAGTAAAAAATAAATAAATAAATAAAATGAAAATAAATAAATAAATGAAGTAGAGATAGGCAACCTCCCAGAAAAATAATTCAGAATAATGATAGTGAAGGTGATTTAGGATCTCAGGAAAACAATGGAGAAGATGCAAAAAATGTTTACCAGAAACCTAGAAGAACTAAAGAACAAACAAACAGAGATGAAAAATACACTAGAGGGAATCAATAGCAGAATAATTGAGGCAGAAGAATGGGTAAATGACCTGGAGGATAGAATGATGGAAATCACTGTTGCAGAACAGAATATAGAAAAACAAATGAAAAAAAAAATGAAGAGAGCCTAAGAGACCTCTGGGACAACATTAAATGCACCAACATTCGCATTATAGGGTTTCCAGAAGGAGAAGAGAAAGAGAAAGGACCTGAGAAAATATTTGAAGAAATAATAGCTGAAAACATCCTTAACATGGGAAAGGAAATAGTCAACCAAGTGCAGGAAGCACAGAGCGTCCCAGGCAGGATAAACCCAAGGAGGTTGAGACACACAGTAATCTAACTGACAAAAATTAAAGACAAAGATAAAATACTAAAAGCAACAAGGAAAAAAATGACAAATGACATACAAGGGAATTCCCATCAGGCTATCAGCTGATTTCTCAACAGAAACTCTACAAGCCAGGAGGGAATGGCACTGTGCATTTAAAGTGGTGAAAGGGAAAAAAACTATGACCAAGAATACTCTACCCAGCAAGAGTCTCCTTTTGATGGAGAAATCAAAAGCTTCCAGCCAAGCAAAAGTTAAGAGAATTCAGCACTATCAAACTAGCTTTACAATAAATGCCAAAGGAACTTCTCTAGGTAGGAAACACAAGAGAAGGAAAAGAGCTACACAAAATAAATTCAAAACAATTAAGAAAACAGTAATAGGATCATACATATCAATAATTACCTTAAGTGTAAATGGATTAAGTGCACCAACCAAAAGACATAGACTGGCTGGGCAGATGAAAACATATACATATATACACTTACACTTAGCACGTCACTCTGCTTGACCCAACCCCTGCCAAATTGTATGCAATTATTTATATTGTTAGGTTAGTCATGTTCCCATTATGGCTTGCAATTACAATTATCTTTCATTTTTTGTCTGGCTATTGATTGTGAAAACTAATAAATATCTTTTACTATTGTGATTATGTAATTGTTAATCTCTTAATAGACTTGTATCATGATTGGTCAACAGAAAAATAATAGAATTCTATGTCACCAAAACTACAATTTAATAGAAAAACATGTAATCACTTTTTAAAATCCATATGCCTATCAGAATTATCTTGGAATTTTTTGAAAAATACAAACACCTAGGTATGTTTAAAAACAGCTGGACTATATGATGATCTTTTACTTTTATCTAATTTGTTTCACTTTTTCTATTTCATATTCAGTGCTCCCATTGCATTTAGTTTGTTTTCCAATTTCTCCATCTTTTCTTTTCTTTTTTTTTTTTTTTTGATGTTCTTTCTCAACCCTTTATTGCAAGCATAGTAGAAAAGCTTTTGTATACATATATATAAATAATATGTATAATATGTATATTTTAGAAAACATGAATTTTTGCCTAAGAAATTATGACACTTTGATTCCACTTGTTTGACTTAGTATAAAGAGAATACTAGATTTCTAATTTAAAACAGATATGCAACAAGAATGAAAATTTACTATATACCACAGGGCACTATAGTCAATATCTTTTAATAACCTATAATGGAAAACAATTTCAAAACTAATATGTGTGTATATGTATAACAATCACCTTGCTGTGCATCTGAAACACTGGTTTTGTCATTCAGTCATGTCCAACTCTTTGCCACCCCATGGACTGTAGCCTACCAGACTTTTCTATCCATGGGATTCTCCAGGTGAGAATACTAGAGTGGATTGCCATTCCCTTTTGCAGAGGATCTTCCCAACTCAGGGATCGAACCCTGGACTCCTGCATTGCAGGCAGATTCTTTACCATTTGAGCTACAGGGAAGTCCTCCTGAAACATTGTATGCCAACAATTCTTCAATAAAAAATATATATATATATATATATAGAAAAAAAAAAGAAAAGAAAATCATCAAACCACAAAGGAAGAAAGTAAATGCAAAAGAACAGAAAACAAGTAACAAATTTGCAATAAGTATGTATCTATTAATGATCACTTTAAATATCAATGCTCCAATCAAAAACAGAGTGACTGAAAGTGAGGGCTAGAAAGAGATATTCCATGCAAATGGCAATGAAAAGAAAGCTGGGAGTAGCAAAGCTCACATCAAACAAAGTAGATTTTAAAATAAAATCTATAATAATAGACAAAGAAAAGAATTATATTATGATAGCAAGATTAATACAAGAAGAGGCTATTATAATCATAACATATATATATTTAATACAGGAGAACCTAAATAAAGAAAGTAAATATTAACAGGCATACACAGAGAAATTGACAATAATGTAATAATAGTAGGGGACTTTAACACTCCATTCATATCAATGGACAGTTCATCTAGAGAGAAATCAACAAGGAAACAGTAGCCTTAAATGACACATTAGACCACTTACACTTAAAATATATCTACAGAACATCCCACTTGAAACAGTAGAATACACATTCATTTTAAGTGCACATGGAATGGTCTCCTTCTCCAGGACAGGTCACATACTAGGACACAAAATAAGTTTCAACAAATCTAAGAGGATTGAAATTATGTCAAGCATAATTTCCAACCACAATGGTATGAAACTACAAAAAATTACAGGAGGAAATATGGGAAAACAAAAACATGTGTAGATTAAACAACATGGCCACTAAAAAAACCAATGAAGAAATCAAAGAGAAAATTAAAAACTACCTTGAGACAAATGACAATAAAAACATAACTTTCCAAAATTGATGGGACACAGCAAAAGCAGTACTAGTAAGGAAGTTTATAGTGATACAGACCTATAACAAGAAACAAGAAATATCTCAAATAAACATGTAATTTACCATCTAAAGGACTTAGAAAAAGAAGAAGAAGCAAAGCCCAAAGCCATCAGAAGGAAGGAAACAATAAATATCAGAGCAAAAATAAATAGAATAGAGATAAAAAATTAAAAAATTAAAAAGATCAAGGAAACCAAGAGCTAGTTTTTTTAAAAGATAAAATTGATAACTTTTTAGCTAGGCTTATTAAGGAAAATGTGAGAGGATCCAAATAAACAAAATTAGAAATGAAAGAGGGGGAAATTACAGGAATACAAGCAATTACAAGAGAATATTACACACAGCTATACTCCAAAAAATTGGAAAACTGAGAAAAAAATGGAAACATTCCTAGAAACATACAGTTTTCCAAGACTGAATCAGGAAGACACAAAAATATGAAGAGACCAATTGCTAATACTGAAGTTGAATCAGTAATCAAAAACTAAAAAAAGTCCAGGACCAGACAGCTTCACAGAAAATCTACCAAAAACATAAAGAAGAGTAAATGTAATTATTCTCAAACAATTTCCAAAAAACTGAAGATAAGAGAACACTCCCAAACTCATTCTATTAGGCCTACTTTGCCCTAATACCAAACCAGATAAAGATCATTTCAGTTCAGTTCAGTCGAATAGTTGTGTCCAACTCTTTGCGACCCCATGAATTGCAGCACGCCAGACCTCCCTGTCCATCACCAACTCCCGGAGTTCACTCAAACTCACGTCCATAGAGTCAGTGATGCCATCCAGCCATCTCATCCTCTGTCGTCCCCTTCTCCTCCTGCCCCCAATCCCTCCCAGCATCAGAGTCTTTTCCAGTGAGTCAACTCTTCCCATGAGGTGGCCAAAGTACTGGAGTTTCAGCTTTAGCATCAGTCCTTCCAAAGAACACCCAGGACTGATCTTCAGAATGGACTGGTTGGATCTCCTTGCAGTCCAAGGGACTCTCAAGAGTCTTCTCCAACACCACAGTTCAAAAGCATCAATTCTTTGGCGCTCAGCTTTCTTTACAGTCCAACTTTCACATCCATACATGACCACTGGAAAAACCATAGCCTTGACTAGACGGACCTTTGTTGGCAAAGTAATGTCTCTCCTTTTCAATATGCTATCTAGGTTGGTCATAACTTTCCTTCCAAGGAGTAAGGGTCTTTTAATTTCATGGCTGCACAGCTTACTCCTTTGATGCTTACTCCCTGGAAGGAAAGATATGACCAACCTAGATGGGCATATTCAAAAGCAGAGACATTACTTTGCCAACAAAGGTCTGTCTAGTCAAGGCTATGGTTTTTCCAGTGGTCATGTATGGATGTGAGAGTTGGACTGTGAAGAAAGCTGAGCGCCGAAGAATTGATGCTTTTGAACTGTGGTGTTGGAGAAGACTCTTGAGAGTCCCTTGGACTGCAAGGAGACCTAACCAGTCCATTCTAAAGGAGATCAGCCCTGGGTTTTCTTTGGAAGGACTGATGCTAAAGCTGAAACTCCAATACTTTGGCCACCTCATGAGAAGAGTTGACTCATTGGAAAAGACTCTGATGCTGGGAGGGATTGGGGGCAGGAGGAGAAGGGGACGACAGAGGATGAGATGGCTGGATGGCATCACCAACTCGATGGACATGAGTTTGAGTGAACTGCGGGAGTTGGTGATGGACAGGGAGGCCTGGCATGCTGCGATTCACGGGGTCGCACAGAGTCGGACATGACTGAGCGACTGAACTGAACTGAAATCACCATCTACAGTGATTTTAGAGCCCCAAAAAATAAAGTCAGCCACTGTTTCCCCATCTATTTGCCATGAAGTGATGGGACTAGATGCCATGATCTTAGTTTTCTGAATATTGAGCTTTAAGCCAACTTTTTCACTCTCCTCTTTCATTTCATCAAGAGGCTTTTTAGTTCTTCACTTTCTGCCATAAGAGTGGTGTCATCTGCATATCTGAGGCTATTGATATTTCTCCCAGCAATCTTGATTCCAGCTTGTGCTTCCTCCAGCCCAGTGTTAACAACAAGAAGCTAAGTCAAAATATATGCCCATCATATCAGAATTATTTACAATAGCCAACAGCAATACAGAAGATGCAGATTTGATCCTTGTGTCAGGAAGATCCCCTGGAGAGGGAAATGGCTACCCACTCCAGTATTCTTGCCTGGGAAATTCCATGGACAGATGAACCTGGCAGGCTAAGAGTCAGACATGACTTAGCAACTAAACAACAACAACTATATATATATATATATATATATATATATATATATATACACACACACACACACACACACACATACACACACACAATGAAATACTGCTCAGCTGTAAGAAAGAATGAAATTTTCCATTTGCAACAACATGGATGAATCTGGAAGATATTATACTTAGTGAAGTATGTCAGACAGAGAGAGACAAAAACTGTGTTTTCACTTACATGGAAATCTAATAAAGAAAACAAAGGTACAATTATAAGAAAACAGAAACAGACTCACAGATACAGAGGACAAACTAGTGATTACCAGCAGGGAGAGTAGGGGTGGGGGGAAAGTTAGTGGAAGAGGATTAAGAGGCACAAACTTCTAGGTATAAAATAAGTAAGACATAAGGTGTAAATATACAGCATTGGGACTATAGTGAATATTTTATAATAACTTTATACAGAGTATGATTCATGAAAATATCAAATCACTGTTGTGCACCTGAAACCAATATTGTAAGACAACTACATGTCGTTAAAAAAATAAATACCAGAGGAATGGTATGGGGAGGGAGGTGTGAGGGGGGGTTCAGGATGGGGAACACATGTACACCTGTGGTGGATGCCTGTCGATGTATGGCAAAACCAACACAATATTGTAAAGTAAAAATAAATAAATAAATAAAATAAAAATAAAAAAGAATAAATAAATACATAATATTTTTAAAAGGAAGCACCAAATTGGAAAATGATTTGAACTTTTAGTTCTACTTGAACTTCTACTTCTATCTAATTCTGCAACTAAATAGCTGTGTAATTTTTGGTTAAGTCACTTTACTAATAATGGTCTAGGTCATTTCATTTCTATAGTTTGGGGTTTTGACTTGGCATTATGAGTTTATTCCAATTCTAGTTCTTACATGACATCCTGGGAAGAGTCCATATGCTTTCACCCTTCCCCACTACTCACACAAAATAAAACACACACACACACACACACACACACACACCCTCTTTGTTTCTTACAGAATAAAGTACCATTGATGCTAGATTCAATCCTTTGGACTCAGACTTTTTCTTTCTTCCAATGTTTACCATGGGGACTTTCCCTTTCAGAGTCCCCATGTCTCCATCTAGAAAATGTGGATTTAGAGCTTAATCTTGCCAATATCTAAAACTTTAGGTCTGTAAATCTCTAATTAAAATGCAAATATCATAGGGAGAAGAAGACACTTAACAAGATATTAGTCACTTCTTTAAACTCCTTCCAAGCAGAAAAGACTGGAAAAGCCAGACAAAAATGGAACATATGGAAATGCCTCCCTAAAGCAGTCATGAATCCCCTAAAATAGGAGAATATCACAAAATAATAAATACACATTACTTGGACTTTATAAATTTGTCTTTATTTGTATTTGTGCAAGCATTTCTGATTTTCTCCTATGGGTAAGGGAAGCAGCAAGTCAAATGCCTTCTGAGGAAAAGGGAATTCTTCCCGCTCCTCTTCTAGCAGTAGTCATGTACGGATGTGAGTGTTGGACCATAAAGAAGGCTGAGCACTGAAGGATTGTTGCTTTCAAACTGTGGTGCTGGAAAAGACTCTTGAGAGTCCCCTGGACTGCAAGGAGATCCAACCAGTTAATCTTAAATGAAATTAACTCTGAATATTCATTGGAAGGACTGATGCTGAAGCAGAAGCTCCAATACTTTGGCCACCTGATGTGAAGAACCAATTCATTGGAAAAGACCCTGATGATGGGAAAGATTGAAGGCAAGAGGATAAGGGGCAAGAGAGGATGAGATGGTTAGATGGCATAATCAACTCAATGGACATGAGTTTGAGCAAACTCCAGGAAAGAGTAAAGGACGGGAAGCCTGGCATGCTGCAGTCCATGGGGTCGCAAAGAGTCAGACACAACTGAGTGCGTGAACAACAACAATTCTGAAAACTAGAAGTCCATATTTTTATTGTCCCCATAGTTTTGCTTTTTCCTAAATGTCATAAAGTTGGAATCACACAGCATGTTTAATAGCTCCTTCTTTCACTTGGTAATATGCATTTAAGTTGCCTCCGTGTCTTTTCATGACTTGACAGCTCATTTTGTTTTAGCACTGTTTGGATATTCCACTGTCTGGTTGTAACAGACTTAATATTTGATTTGATTGCATGCATGCTCAGTTGTATTTGACTCTTTGTGACCCCATGTACTGTAACTCAACAGGCTCCTCTGTCCATAGGACTTTTCCAGCAAGAATACTGGAGTGGGTTGCCATTTCCTTTTCCAGAGGCTCTTCCAAACCCAGAGATTGAACTCACGTCTCTTGCAACTCCTGCACTGACAGACAGATTCTTTATCACTAGTGCCACCTGGGAAGCCCAATTTAGTTATATACAGTTCACCTACTGAAGGACAGCTTGTTTCCAAGTTTTGGTAGTTATGAATAAAGTTCATAACAAACATGCACGTGAAGGTTTTTGTGTGGACATAAATTTGCTAGATCTTACGGCAAGAGTATGTTTAGCATTGTTTAAAAAAAAAAAAAAAACTGCCAAACTGTCTTCCAGTGTGGCTGCACAATTTTGTATTCCCATCAGCAATGAATGGGAGTTCCTGTTGCTCCACATTCTTATCAGCATTTGATGTTGTCAGTGTTCTGAATGTTGGCCATTTTCATAGGTGTGCAGTGGTATCTCATTGTTGTTTTAATTTGCATTTCCCTGATATGCAGAGGATCCATATGATGTGGAGCATATTTTTATACTATTGCCTACCATTTGAATATCTTCTTTGGTGAGGTGTCTGTTCAGGTCTTAAGCCATTTTTAAATCAGTATTTTTGTTTTCTTATTGTTGAGCTTCAAGAATTATTTGTATATTTTGAATAACAATCCTTTACTAGATGTGTTTTTTGCAAATATTTTCTCCCAGTCTATAGCTTGCCCTCTCACTCTTTGAATATTGTCATTCATAGAGCAGAAGTATTTGATTATAACGAAGTTCAGTTTATCATTTTTTTCTTTCATGGATTGTGCTTTCGATATTCTATCTAAAAAGTCATTGACATGATCATCTAGGTTTTCTCCTATGTTGTCTTCTAGGAGTTTAAACTAAATTTATTGTGGCAATCATTACACAATATATATAAGTCGAATTATTATGCTGTACATCTTAAACTTATATGGTGCTATATGTCAATTATACCTCAAAATTTTTTAAAGAATGGAATTTTTTCTTTGGTGGGAATAGCATTTTACTTAATTTAGGTTCAATATTATGTTTCTTATTATCAAAATATTCACTTATTCAAAACCAGCCTTAGTTCATGGGCTAGATTTGGCCCATGGGCTCTAGCTTCTAACTACTAATCTAACAGAAAGGATGTGCAAGTCCACATTTGCCCTACCTACATATTTCTGTAGACCAGATAATTAATATATTTTGGAATAGGTCATTTTGCCTTAGAAACTACATAATGGCTGGGAAGGAACACCAACAAGGCTGAAATCAGTAGGAAGTCGTATGATGTGTCAAAAGATTGTAAGGACATTGCTGATTCTTCCAAATTCCATTTTTGTTTACATAAGACTCTCGATTTTAAAGGGAGTAAACTTAAAATACTTTTTGGAAATATCAATCCATCACTAGAGAATTATAAGAAAAAGTGCAAAAATGAAGGAAAAGCATTTAGAAACTCAGATAAGGCCTCTGAAGTCAGTGAGAAACTCTGATTTTCACTGAATAATTCTCTTGTCATTGTTCAGTTGCCAAGTTGTGTCTGACTGTTTATGACCCCACAGACTTCAGCAGGCCAGATTTCCCTGTCATTCACCATCTTGAACTTCAGCACACCAGACTTCCCTGTCCTTCACCATCTCCTGGAGCTTGCTCAAACTCATGGCCATTGTGTCGGTGATGCCATCCAACCATCTCATCCTCTGTTGTCCCCTTCTCCTCCCGCCTTCAATCTTTCCCAGCATCAGAGTCTTTCTAATGAGTCAGCTCCTTGAAAGGAAAGTTATGACCAACCTAGACAGCATATTAAAAAGCAGAGACATGACTTTGCCAACAAAGGTCTGTCTAGGCAAGGCTATGGTTTTTCCAGTAGTCACATATGGATGTGAGAGTTGGACTATAAAGAAAGCTGAGCACTGAAGAATTCATGTGTTTGAAGTTGGAGAAGACTCTTGAGAGTCCCTTGGACTGCAAGGAGATCCAGCCAGTCCAACCTAAAGGAGATCAGTCCTGAATATTTACTGGAAGGACCGATGCTGAAGCTGAAACCCCAATACTTTGGCCACCTGATAAGGAGAGCTGACTCATTTGAAAAGACCCTGATGCTGGGAAAGATTGAGGGTAGGAGGAGAAGGGGCCGACAGAAGATGAGATGGTTGGATGGCATCACTGACACAACGGACATGGGTTTGGGTGGACTCTGGGAGTTGGTGATGGACAGGGAGGCCTGGCATGCTGCGGTTCATGGGGTCGCAAAGAGTCGGACACGACTGAGCGACTGAACTGAACTGAACTGAATGAGTCAGCTCTTCGCATCAGGTGGCCAAAGTATTGGAGCTTCAGCTTTAGCATCAGTCCTTCCAATGAGTATTCAGAGTTGATTTCCTTCAGGATGGACTGGTTGGATCTCCTTGCAGTCCAAGGAACTCTCAAGAGTCTTCTCCAACACCACAATTCAAAAGCATCAATTCTTCAGTGCCTAGCCTTCATTATGGCCCAACTCTCACATCCATACATGACTACTGGAAAAAGCATAGCTTTGACTACACAGATCTTTGCAGGCAAAGTGATGTCTCTGCTCTTTGATATGTTGTCTAGGTTTGTCAGTTTTTCTTCCCAGGAGCAAGTGTCTTTTAATTTCATGTCTGCAGTCACCATCCACAGGGATTTTGGAGCCCAAGAAAATAAAATCTGCCACTGCTTCCACTTTTCCCCCATCTATTTGCCATAAAGTGATGGGATGGGATGCCATGATCATAGTTTTCTGAATGTTGAGTTTTAAGCCAGCTTTTTCACTGTCTTTTTTCACCGTCAACAAAACACACTTTAGTTCCTCTTTGCTTTCTGCCATTAGAATGGTATCTTCTACATATCTGAGGTTGTTGATATTTTTCCCAGCAGTTTTGATTCCAGCTTGTGATTCATCTAGCCTGGCATTTTGCATGATGTTCTCTACATAGAAGTTAAATAAGCACAGTGACAATATACAACCTGGTTGCACTTCTTTCTCAATTTGGAACCAGTCAGTTGTTCCATGAAAGTTTCTAACTGTTGCTTCTTGACCCACATACAGGTTTCTTAGGAAGCAGGTAAGGGGGTCTGGTACTCCCATCTCTTTAAGAATTTTCCACAGTTTTTTGTGAGTCACACAGTCAAAGGCTTTAGCATTATATAGCAGTCAATGAAGCAGAAGCAGATGTTATCTGGAACTCCCTTGCTTTCTCCATGATTCAACAAATGTTGGCAATTTCATCTCTGGTTCCTCTGCCTCTTCACAACCAGCTTATACATCTGGAAGTTCTTGATTCACACACTGCGGTAGCCTAGCTTGAAGGATTTTGAGCATATCCTTGCTAGCATGTGAAATGAGGACAATTGTAGGGTAGTTTGAACATACTTTGGCATTGCTCTTGCTTGGGATTGGAATAAAAACTGACATTTTCCAGTCCTGTGGCCACTGCTGAGTTTTCCAAATTTGCTGACATATTGAGTGCAGCATTTTAACAGCATCATCTTAGGATTTTAAATAGCTTAGCTGAAATTTTGTCACTTCCACTAGGTTTGTTCGTAGTGATGCTTCCTAAGGCCTACTTGACTTCACACTCCAGAATGTCTGACTCTGTGAGTGACCACACCATTGTGGTTATCCACATTATTAAGACCTTTTTTTTTTTTTTTTTTGTATAATTCTTGCAAGTTTTTCCTAATCTCTTCTGCTTCGGTTAGGTCCTTGTGCTTCTGTATTGGGGCTTCCCTGGTGGCTCAGATGGTAAAAATCTGCCTGCCATTGCAGGAGACCAGGGTGTGATCCCTGCATTGGGAAGATACCCTGTAGAAGGGAATGGCTACCCACTCCAGTATTCTTGCCTGGAGAATTCTGTGGACAGAGGAGCCTGGTGGGCTACAGTCCATGGGGTCACAAAGAGTCATATAGTAAGTTGACACTAGTCCTCTGATCAGGAAGCGCTTTTGTACCACTAAGAAACTCATCTGAGAAGTAGGGTCTGGGCCCAGTGAAGCATGTTCTGAGCTTTTTGGGAGCAACAGATTGATTATATCACAACTGAATTTTCAGAGCCAAGTTCAAGGTGCTGGTGTCTGACCTTAACCTCCTACTGACTGTAAGCCCAATTTTACATATGACAGACCCACACAGTACCCATTTAGAGTGCTTGATTCATATCAAGGCTTCCTTACTTATCAATGAACCCCTCTCGGTTCAATGTTGAAGTGATTCTTGTATATGACCATATGGCATGTTCTCCTAAGAATTTCAGAATGAATGAGTAGATGCTATGCTGGCAGCATGCTTTGCTTCTGAGGAAAGAAAATTAATAAACGGTCATACATATTTGGCCATTCTTCATATTAATAACTACACTTGTGTACAGAGAAGCCTTTAAATTTCAAGTGGCATGGATACCTAGATAAGCATTCATAATGAATCATGAATTATCCTAGGAATAATAAATAATCTCAAAGAAACCACAGACTTACTGTTGTAGATTTTTTTTGGTGATGGCCATTCTGACTGGTATCATCTCATTGTAGTTTTGATTTACATTTCTGTATTAATGAGCAATGTTGAGCATCTTTTCATGGGTTTATTGGACATTTGTATGCCTTCTTTGGAGAAATATTTGTTTAGGTCTTCTGGTCATTTTCTGATATTGAGCTATATAAGCTGCTTATATATTTTGATAATTAATCCATCATCAGAAAACTACAAACAATAAATGCTGGAGAGGATGTGGAGAAAAGGGAACCCTCCTGCACTGTTAGTGGGAATGTAAACTGATATAGCCATTGGCGAGTCCTTTAAGAAACAGGAATAAAACTGTTTTACCCAGCAATCCTACTATGGTGCATATACCCTGAGAAAACCACAATTCTAAAAGACACATGTATCCCAGTGTTCATTGCAACAATATTTACAGTAGCCAGGATATGAATGCAACCTAGATTTCTATAGACAGGTGAATTGATAAAGAAGTTGTGGTACATGTAGACAATGCAATATTACTCAGTCATAAAAGGAATGAATCTGAGTCAGTTGTAGTGAAGTAGATGAACCTAGAGTCTCTTATACAGAGTGAAGCAACTCAGAAAGAGAAAAACAAATATTGTATATTAATGCATGTATATGTAATCTAGAAAAATGGTACTGATGAACCTATTAGAGAACAGACCTGTGGACATAGCAAGGGAAGCTGAAGGTGAGATGAATTGAGAAAGTAACATTGACATATATACATTATCATGTATAAAACAGATAGTGGGAAGTTACTATATAACACAGGGAGCCCAGCCTTGTGCTCTGTGATGACCTAGAGGGGTGGGGTCAGGGGAGGAGAGGGAAGGGATATATATATATATATATATATATATAAAATTATGACTGATCTGCATTGTTCTATGGCAGAAATCAACACAAAATTGTAAAACAATTTAAAAATAGAGAAACACAGGTATTTCAATATCATAAGTACTTTAATAAACTTTATAAAACTGTTTCCAGAAAAAAAATCCTCTAGTAGCAGTGATTAGAATTTTTTTTTTTAATCAAAGAATTGGAAGAAGCCATTTATGGTGGATAACCACACTAGTTACATTGATTCAGCTGCAATTTCTACACCTTTGCTTAAAACACAAATAAGCCAGGGTCATAGCATATGAGAACACTGTGCTGTTTTCTTAAACCATACCCTGAACAGCTTACCTAATTACATTTGTTACTATGTTGGCCTAAAGTCAATAACAACGGATTTCAAGTCTTCTTCTGTCACTAGTTTATAAAGTGAAAAAAAGCAAGCCAGTTAATGCCTATGTGCCTTAATTTCCTAAACCATAAAGTGGGTATTATAATACATTTGCCCTACCTACCTCTCAGAGTGGCTGTGAGGATTAAATCAAGGAATATAAAAATGTGCTAGGAAATAAACATAAAAATCTTTTTACCCAGACTCTTTGCAGTGACTCTAAATATAGCAATTGCCAATTGTAAGCTTATATGATTTCTTTCATAATCTTCATGAAGATATTTCCACTTCCATGTCTTCCATTTCATTTGCTGAGTTTTCTCTCCTGATAATCATGTTGTTCAGTGTTATGATAGTATAAATCTATTATGAAAATCACCTTCTCAGTTATTGGTTCACCACTGTGAAAGTTGGAGTTTTGGCTGTTGGAAACCATGGTAATGTTTGTTTAGGTTTTATTCCTTAGAAATCCTTACTTAAAGTTTTCCATCTTTGGCAAAGAAAGTGTCTTTCTTGTTCATTGCTTTATCTTCCAGCATAAGGTTGGGCATATAGTCTGTACCTAATCAATATTTATTAAATAAATGAATGAATAAACCCTTAAAATATATTTTCACTTATTTGTTCTACAAATTGATGTTGCTATGATTAAATAAAATACAAAATAATCTAAAAGAGAAAGCTCATTATGCCATAAACAGGAATACCTCAAACTGAAGAAAAAATACAATCAATAAATACCAGAGACTTCCAGTTCAAGATGGTGGAGTAGAAGGGCATGCACTTATCTCCTCCTGCAAAAGCACCAAAATCACAACTAGCTAGTGAACAACCATGGACAGGAGGACACTGGAACCTACCAAAAAGAGATAACCCCCATCCAAAGACAAAAAGAAGCAGCAGCGAGATGGTAGGAGGGGCACAATCATGATAAAATCAAATCCCAATCCACTGGGTGGGTGACCCATAAACTGGAGAATAATTCCAAAGAAGTTCTCCTACTGTTGTGAAGGTTCAGAACCCCACATCAGGCTTCCCAGCCTTTGGACCTGACAAAGAGACTGTGAAATGCTAGGGAATCTGACCTTGAAGGTAAGGGTGATTTGATTATAAGACTTCCACAGGACTAGGGGAACAGAGACTCTGGTCTTGAAGGGCACAAACAAAATCTTGCACACACCAACCAATACTCAGAGGAAAGGAGCAGTGGCTCTACAGAAAACTGAACCAAATCTACCTGCTAGTGTTGGAGGGTCTTCTGTGGAGGCATGGGTCAGCAGGGCTCACCACAGGGATGGGGGCACTGGCGTGTCTGGAAAGTTCCCCTTTGGTGTAAACACTCTAGGGTTTACCAGACCATAGAGCCCAGGGTTGGGTCACCTTAGGCCAAAAAACTATCAGGGAGGGAATTCAACCCCACCCATCAGCAGATAATTGGTTTGAAACTATAATGAGCAGAGCCTACCCACCAGAGCCAGACCCTGTTTTTCCCACCACAGTTCCTCCCATCCCCTTCAGGAAGCTTACACAAGCCTCTTAGCCTCCTCCATCAGAGGGCGGGCAGAAGAAACAAAAAGAACCACAATCCCACAGCAAGTAAAATAAAACCACATTACAGAAAATTAATCAGCATGAAAAAGCAGAAAGTTATGTCCCAGTTGAAGGGATAAGAGAAAACCGCAGAAAAACAAATAAATGAAGTGGAGAAAGGCAATCTTTCAGAAAAATTATAGTGATATGATTCAGGATCTCAGAAAAAGAATGAAGGCAAAGATTGAGAAGATGCAAGAAACGTTTACCAAAGACCAAGAAGAACTAAAGAACAAAAGAAATAACAAACAGAGATGAATAAGACACTAGAAGGAATCCATAGCAGAATAACTGAGGCAGAATGGATAAATGATCTGCAGGACAGAATGGCAGAAATCACTGACACAGAAGAAAATATAGAAAATAGAATGAAAAGGAATGAAGACAGCCTAAGAGACCTCTGGGACAATATTAAATGCACCAACATTTGCATTATAAGGGTCCCAGAATGAGAAGAGAGAGAGAAAGTACCTGAGAAAATATTTGAAGAGATAATAGCTGAAAACTTCTCTAACATGGGAAAGAAAATAATCAACTAAGTCCAGGAAGCACAGAGAGTCCCAGACAGGATAAACCCAAGGAGGAACACACCAAGACACACAGTAATCAATTGACAAAAATTAAAGACAAAGATAAAATATTAAAAGCAACAAGGGAAAACCGGCAAATAACATACAAGGGAACTCCCATCAGGCTCTCAATTGATTTCTCAACAGAAACTCTATAAGCCAGAAGGGAATGGCATGACATATTTTAAGTGATGAAAGGGAAGAACCTACAACCAAGAGTACTCCACCCAGCAAGACTCTCCTTCAGATTTGATGGAGAAATCAAAAGGTTTCCAGACAAGCGAAAGTTAAGAGAGTTCAGCACAACCAAACCAACTTTATAATAAATGCTAAAGGAGCTTCTCTAGGCAGAAAACAAGAGAAGGAAACCCTATCTACAGAAAATAAACCCAAAACAATTAATAAAATGGTAATAAGATGATACATATAGATAATTACCTTAAATTCAACAGCCAAAAGACATAGACTGGCTGAGAAGATGAAAATATGTGCATGTATGTACTTCCACTTACCACATTTATCTGCTTGACCCCCTAAATTGTATGTAATTATTTTATATTGTTAGGTTAGTCATGTTCCCATTATGGCTTGCAATTGTAATTATCTTTTATTTTTTGTCTGGCTATTGATTGCAAAAACTGATAAATATCTTTTACTATTGTGATTATGTAACTATTAATCAGTTAATACCATTGTATCATGATTGATCAACAGAAAAATTAAAGAATTCTATATCACCAACTGCCATTTAAGAGAAAAACCTGTAATCACTTTTTAAAACCCATATGCTTACCAGAATTATCTTGGAATTTTTTGAAAAATACAAATGCTCAGGTATTGCCTTCTTTTGCCAGAGCTACAAATGATTTTAATGAGTAGCCATACTTAAAAACAACTGGACTATATGAGGATCTTTTAATTTTATCTAGTTTGTTGCACTTTTTCTATTTCATATTCAGTGGTCCCATTTCATTTACTTTATGATTTTCAACTTCTCCATCTCTTTTTTTTTCTTTTGATGTTCTTTCTCAAGGCTTTATCAAGCATAGTATAAAAGCTTTTGCATATACATATAATATATATATTTTAGAAAACTTATGAATTTTTGCCCAACTAAAAAATTCATGACATTTTGATTCCACTTGTTAGACTTAGTATGAATAGAATGCTAGATTTCTAGTTTAAAAAAATAAATATGCAACAAGCAACAAAGGTTTACTGTTTAGCACAGGGAACTATAGTCACTGTCTTGTAATAACCTATAATAGAAAATAATTTCAAAAATAACATGTGTATATGTATAACTGAATCACACACACACAAAAAGAATTCTACTTTTTGAAATTTAGTAATGTTTATCTTTTTGCCAGTTTTTCTAAATGTCCTATGGACATCTAATAACAACATATTAGTTACAAAAGTTCAAATATATTTGTGTAGGATATGATTAATATAAATTAATTAAATATAAATCTATTATATATAAACTATTAATGACATAATTCAAGATGCTGCTATTCTTATTTTTTCTGCACTTGCTAAAATATTCTCAGAGAAATGTTAATATGTGTCACTATGATTATATATTTTTTCTTTTCCCATATGTTTCTTCTGATTTTTGCTTGATGTATCTTTGTTTCTTTGTTGTTAAGGTGTCTAATGTTTTATGATGTATATCTTCTTTGTGAAGTTGAACCTTATGTAATTAAAAATATTCATCTTTGTTTCAGTTTTCAAAAATAATTAAATATGAGACATGAGATTACAGAAAGGTTAAAATTAAATGGCATAGATTTTAAAGCAACCATGATAAAAATGCTTAAATGAGCAAGAATGAACACACTTTAAACAAATGCAAAATAAAAAGTCTCAGCAAAGAAATAGAAAGTCTCAATAAGGAAATAAAAGATATAACAAACAAAGAGTCATATATAAAGTTTAAAATAGACAAAATACAATAACCAAAATAAAAACCTCATTGCATGCACTCAATAATATAATATAGGGGACTGAGGAAAGAATCAGTGAGCAGAAAAATAAAATAATATAACTTACCAAATCTGAACAAAAGATAAAAAAGGCTGAAAGGTATGAAAAGAGACAAAGATGGTCACTACATAATGATCAAAGGATCAATCCAAGAAGAAGATATAACAATTATAAATATATATGCACCCAACACGGGAGCACCGCAGTATGTAAGACAAATGCTAACAAGTATGAAAGAAGAAATTAACAATAACACAATAATAGTGGGAGACTTTAATACCCCACTCACACCTATGGATAGATCAACTAAACAGAAAATTAACAAGGAAACACAAACTTTAAATGATACAATAGACCAGTTAGACCTAATTGATATCTATAGGACATTTCATCCCAAAACAATGAATTTCACCTTCTTCTCAAGTGCACATGGAACCTTCTCCAGGATAGATCACATCCTGGGCCATAAAGCTAGCCTTGGTAAATTCAAAAAAATAGAAATCATTCCAAGCATCTTTTCTGACCACAATGCAGTAAGATTAGATCTCAATTACAGGAGAAAAACTATTAAAAAATCCAACATATGGAGGCTGAACAACACGCTGCTGAATAACCAACAAATCACAGAAGAAATCAAAAAAGAAATCAAAATTTGCATAGAAACAAATGAAAATGAAAACACAACAACCCAAAACCTGTGGGACACGGTAAAAGCAGTCCTAAGGGGAAAGTTCATAGCAATACAGGCACACCTCAAGAAACAAGAAAAAAGTCAAATAAATAACCTAACTCTACACCTAAAGCAACTAGAAAAGGAAGAAATGAAGAACCCCAGGGTTAGTAGAAGGAAAGAAATCTTAAAAATTAGAGCAGAAATAAATGCAAAAGAAACAAAAGAGACCATAGCAAAAATCAACAAAGCCAGAAGCTGGTTCTTTGAAAGGATAAATAAAATTGACAAACCATTAGCCAGACTCATCAAGAAACAAAGGGAGAAAAATCAAATCAATAAAATTAGAAATGAAAATGGAGAGATCACAACAGACAACACAGAAATACAAAGGATCATGAGACTACTATCAACAATTATATGCCAATAAAATGGACAACGAGGAAGAAATGGACAAATTCTTAGAAAAGTACAACTTTCCAAAACTCTACCAGGAAGAAATAGAAAATCTTAACAGACCCATCACAAGCAAGGAAATTGAAACTGTAATAAAAAATCTTCCAGCAAACAAAAGCCCAGGTCCAGACGGCTTCACAGCTGAATTCTACCAAAAATTTAGAGAAGAGCTAACACCTATCCTGCTCAAACTCTTCCAGAAAATTGCAGAGGATGGTAAACTTCCAAACTCATTCTATGAGGCCACCATCACCCTAATACCAAAACCTGACAAAGATCCCACAAAGAAAGAAAACTACAGGCCAATATCACTGATGAACATAGATGCAAAAATCCTTAACAAAATTCTAGCAATCAGAATCCAACAACACATTAAAAAGATCATACACCATGACCAAGTGGGCTTTATCCCAGGGATGCAAGGATTCTTCAATATCCACAAATCAATCAATGTAATACACCACATTAACAAATTGAAAAATAAAAACCATATGATTATCTCAATAGATGCAGAGAAAGCCTTTGACAAAATTCAACATCCATTTATGATCAAAACTCTCCAGAAAGCAGGAATAGAAGGAACATACCTCAACATAATCAAAGCTATATATGACAAACCCACAGCAAACATTATCCTCAATGGTGAAAAATTGAAAGCATTTCCTCTAAAGTCAGGAACAAGACAAGGGTGCCCACTTTCACCATTACTATTCAACATAGTTTTGGAAGTTTTGGCCACATCAATCAGAACAGAAAAAGAAATAAAAGGAATCCAAATTGGAAAAGAAGAAGTAAAGCTCTCACTGTTTGCAGATGACATGATCCTCTACATAGAAAACCCTAAAGACTCCACCAGAAAATTACTAGAACTAATCAATGACTATAGTAAAGTTGCAGGATATAAAATCAACACACAGAAATCCCTTGCATTCCTATACACTAATAATGAGAAAACAGAAAGAGAACTTAAGGAAACAATTCCATTCACCATTGCAACGGAAAGAATAAAATACTTAGGAATATATCTACCTAAAGAATCTAAAGACCTATATATAGAAAACTATAAAACACTGGTGAAAGAAATCAAAGAGGACACTAACAGATGGAGAAATATACCATGTTCATGGATTGGAAGAATCAATATAGTGAAAATGAGTATACTACCCAAAGCAATCTATAGATTCGATGCAATCCCTATCAAGCTACCAACAGCATTCTTCACAGAGCTAGAACAAATAATTTCACAATTTGTATGGAAAAACAAAAAACCTCGAATAGCCAAAGCGATCTTGAGAAAGAAGAATGGAACTGGAGGAATCAACCTACCTGACTTCAGGCTCTACTACAAAGCCACAGTTATCAAGACAGTATGGTACTGGCACAAAGACAGAAATATAGATCAATGGAACAAAATAGAAAGCCCAGAGATAAATCCACGCACATATGGACACCTTATCTTTGACAAAGGAGGCAAGAATATACAATGGATTAAAGACAATCTCTTTAACAAGTGGTGCTGGGAACTCTGGTCAACCACTTGTAAAAGAATGAAACTAGAACACTTTCTAACACCATACACAAAAATAAACTCAAAATGGATTAAAGATCTAAACGTAAGACCAGAAACTATAAAACTCCTAGAGGAGAACATAGGCAAAACACTCTCTGACATACATCACAGCAGGATCCTCTATGACCCACCTCCCAGAATATTGGAAATAAAAGCAAAAATAAACAAATGGGACCTAATTAACCTTAAAAGCTTCTGCACATCAAAGGAAACTATTAGCAAGGTGAAAAGACAGCCTTCAGAATGGGAGAAGATAATAGCAAATGAAGCAACTGACAAACAACTAATCTCGCGAATATACAAGCAACTCCTACAGCTCAACTCCAGAAAAATAAATGACCCAATCAAAAAATGGGCCAAAGAACTAAATAGACATTTCTCCAAAGAAGACATACAGATGGCTAACAAACACATGAAAAGATGCTCAACATCACTCATTATCAGAGAAATGCAAATCAAAACCACTATGAGGTACCATTTCACACCAGTCAGAATGGCTGCGATCCAAAAGTCTACAAGTAATAAATGCTGGAGAGGGTGTGGAGAAAAGGGAACCCTCTTACACTGTTGGTGGGAATGCAAACTAGTACAGCCACTATGGAGAACAGTGTGGAGATTCCTTAAAAAACTGGAAAGAGACCTGCCTTATGATCCAGCAATCCCACCTCTGGGCATACACACTGAGGAAACCAGAAGGGAAAGAGACACGTGTACCCCAATGTTCATCGCAGCACTGTTTATAATAGCCAGGACATGGAAGCAACCTAGATGTCCATCAGCAGATGAATGGATAAGAAAGCTGTGGTACATATACACAATGGAGTATTATTCAACCATTAAAAAGAATACATTTGAATCAGTTCTAATGAGGTGGATGAAACTGGAGCCTATTATACAGAGTGAAGTAAGCCAGAAAGAAAAACACCAATACAGTATACTAATGCATATATATGGAATTTAGAAAGATGGTAACAATAACCCTGTGTACGAGGCAGCAAAAGAGACACTGATGTATAGAACAGTCTTATGGACTCTGTGGGAGAGGGAGAGGGTGGGAAGATTTGGGAGAATGGCATTGAAACATGTAAAATATCATGTATGAAATGAGTTGCCAGTCCAGGTTCGATGCACGAAACTGGATGCTTGGGGCTGGTGCACTGGGACGACCCAGAGGGATGGAATGGGGAGGGAGGAGGGAGGAGGGTTCAGGATGGGGAACACATGTATACCTGTGGCGGATTCATTTTGATATTTGGCAAAACTAATACAGTTATGTAAAGTTTAAAAATAAAATAAATAAATAAATTAAAAAAAAAAAAAAGAGTGGGTAGGGTGTGGGAGGAAGTCTCAAGACGGAGGGGATATATATTTATACATATAGCTGATTTGCATTATTGTACAGCAGAAACTAACAGAACGTTGTAAAGCAATTATACTCCAATTAAAAATAAATAATAAAAATCCAAAAATTCAAAAAAAAAAAAAGAAAGAAAATAGTCTGCAGAAACTGTGAAACTATAAGAACAATAACAACAACAGTAAAAAAAAAGCATTTGTGTCATTGGACTCCTGGGAGGAGAGGAGAAAATGGATAGTGCTTAAAAAGTGAAAAAGTACTCTGTGGGCAAAAATTTGAGGAATAAGCATTAAAAGTTTTTCAAATTTGGCAAGAGACATAAACCTTCATATTCAAAAGAGGTGAACAAACATAAAGAAAGGGGAAAAATGCAAAATTGCATAATAATTAAAACTTTGAACATTAAAGACAATGAAATGGTGTTGAAAGTATCCAGAGAAGACCAAAATATTAATTGATAGGGAAAAAGCAATTTTAATGACATCAGATTTTCAATCAGAAAACACGGATGCATTAAAGAAGTGGCACAATATTTTTCAAGTGCTGAGACAAAAAAAGAAATGTTAACCCAAAATCCTATACCCTGCAAACATTTATTTCAGGAAATAAAGGGAAATCAAGATGATTTCCAGAAAGAATGAAGAGACAGAGTCAAAGCAAAACTAACACCCAGTTGTGGATGTGACTGGTAATGGTAGTAAAGTCCAATGCTGTAAAGAACAATATTGCATAGGAACCTCGAATGTTAGGTCCATGAATCAAGGTCAAACAGGAGATGGCAAGAGTGAACACCAACGTTTTAGGAATCAGTGAACTGAAACAGACTGGAAGGGGTGAATTTAACTCAGACGACCATTAAATCTACTACTGTGGGCAAGAATCCCTTAGAAGAAATGGAGTAGCCATCATAGTCAACAAAAGAGTCTGAAATGCAGTACTTGGATGCAGTCTCAAAAACAACAGAATGATCTCTGTTCATTTCCAAGGCAAACCACTCAATATCACAGTAATCCAGGTCTATGCCCCGATCAGTAATGCTGAAGAAGCTGAAGTTGAACAATGTTATGAAGCCCTACAAGACCTTCTAGAACTAACACCCAAAAAAGATGTCTTTTTCATTATAGGGGACTGGAATGCAAAAGTAGGAAGTCAAGAGATACCTGGAGTAACAGGCAAATTTGGCCTTGGAGTACAGAATGAAGCAAGGCAAAGGCTAAGAGAATTTTGCCAAGAGAACACACTGGTCATAGCAAACACCCTCTTGCAACAACACAAGAGAAGACTCTACACATGGACATCACCAGATGGTCAACACCAAAATCAGATTGATTATATTCTTTGCAGCCAAAGATGGAGAAGCTCTCTACAGTCAGCAAAAACAAGACCAGGAGCTGACTGTGGCTCAGATCATGAACTCCTTATTGCCAAATTCAGACTTAAATTGAAGAAAGTAGGGAAAACCACTAGACCATTCAGGTACGACCTAAATCAAATCCCTTACGATTACACAGTGGAAGTCACAAGTAGATTAAAGGGATTAGATCTGATAGACAGAGTGCTTGAAGAACTATGGATGGAGATTCATGACATTGTACAGGAAGCAGGGATCAAGACCATCCCCAAGAAAAAAATGCAAAAAGGCAAAATGGTTGTTTGAGGAGGCTTTACAAATAGCTGAGAAAATAGAAGCGAAAGGAAAGGAGAAAAGGAAAGATATACCCATTTGAATATAGAGTTCCAAAGAATAGCAAGGAGAGAGAAAAAAGCCTTCCTCAGTGATCAATGCAAAGAAATAGAGGGAAACAATAGAATGGGAAAGACTATAGATCTCTTCAAGAAAATTAGAGGTACCAAGGGAACATTTCATGCAAAGATGGACACAATACAGGACAGAAGTGGTATGGGCCTAACAGAAGCAGAAGATATTAAGAACAAGTGGCAAGAATGCACAGAAGAACTATACAAAAAAGATCTTCAAGACCCATATAACCATGATACTGTGATCACTCATCTAGAGCCAGACATCCTGGAATGTGAAGTCAAGTGGGGCTTAGGAAGCATCACTAAAAACAAAGCTAGTGGAGGTGATTGAATTCCAGTTGAGCTATTTCAAATCCTAAAAGATGATTCTGTGGAAGTGCTACACTCTATATGCCAGCAAATTTGGAAAACTCAGCAGTGGCCACAGGACTGGAAAAGGTCAGTTTTCATTCCAATCTCAAAGAAAGGCAATGCTACAGAATGCTTAAATTACCACACATTTGCACTCATCTCACACGATAGCAGAGTAATGCTCAAAATTCTCCAAGCAAGGCTTCAACAGCATGTGAACTGTGAACTTCCAGATGTTCAAGCTGGATTTAGAAAAGGCAGAGGAACCAGAGATCAAATTGCCAACATCTATTGGATTATTGAAAAAGCAAGGGAGTTCCAGAAAAACATGTACTTCTGCTTTATTGACTGTGTGGATCACCACAAATTGTGGAAAATTCTTGAAGAGATGGGAATACCAGACCACCTGACGTGCCTCCTGAGAAATCTATATGCAGGTCAAGAAGCAACAGTTAGGACTGGACATGGAACAACAGACTTGTTCCAAATCAGGAAAGGAGTGTGTCAAGGCTGTATATTGTCACCCTGCTTATTTAACTTATATGCAGAGTACATCACCTGAAATGTCAGGCTGGATTAAGCACAAGCTGGAATCAAGGTTGCCGAGAGAAACCTCAGATATGCAGATGTGAAAGAAGTGGCAGAAAGTGAAGAAGAAGTAAAGAACCTCTTGATGAAAGTAAAAGAGAAGAGTGAAAAAGTTGGCTTAAAACTCAACATTCAGAAAATGAAGATCATGGCATCTGGTCCCATCACTTCATGGCAAATAGATGGGAAAACAGTGGAAACAGTGTCAGACTTTATTTTTCTGGGCTCCAAAGTCGCTGCAGATGGTGAATGTAGCCATGAAATTAAAAGATGAAAAGCTATGACCAACCTAGACAGTGTACTAAAAAGCAAAGACATTAGTTTGCCAACAAAGGTCTGTCTGGTCAAAGCTATGATTTTTCCAGTAGTCATGTATGGATGTGAGAGTTGAACTACAAAGAAAGCTGAGCACTGAAGAATTGATGCTTTTGAATTGTGGTGTTGGAGAAGACTCTTGAGAGTTCCTTGGACTGCCTTGGACTTGGATTAGGAGATCCAACCAGTCAATCCTAAAGGAAATAGTCCTGAATATTCATTGGAATGACTGATGCTGAAGCTGAAGCTCCAATACTTGGCCACCTGATGCGAAGAACTTACTCATTGGAAAATACCCTGATGCTGGGAAAGATTGAGGGCAGGAGGAGAAGGGGATGACAGAGGATGAGCTGGTTGGATGGCATCACAGACTCAATGGACATGAGTTTGAGCAAGCTCTGGGAGTTGGGGATGGACAGGGAAGCCTGGTGTTCTGCAGTCCATGGGGTTGCAAAGAGTCGGACATGACTGAGCAAGTGAACTATATTGAACTGAGTTCAATATAGTTTTTGTTCCTAAACAACGAAAACTGCAAGAAAGAGTTCCATGTAACCAGGTAGAACAAAAAACAAAGGCATCAATTCAGGACCTGCACCCCTGGAAAGGATATGTAAGAAAGAGAAAGTCCGCACAGGCAGACCCTTGCCCTAGTAGGTGAGCAGGCCAAGCCACAATTTGGGAATCCCAGTCCAGGAATCCTGCACAGAGAAGATAAGCTCCTTTGCCTGTTGGGAAGTCTCCTGGGACAGACAGAAGGGCTAGAGAATCCTAGACTCTAGTCAAAAAGACAGAGCCACTGCTGGCTTGTTGACAGTCAGAAAAGAGAGAGCCTTACACAAGTACCTGCAGCCTAACTGTACTTCCTAATCCAAAGGGGTGAATACACTGTGCCCATTCTGTCCATACCACAGCCTGGCATAAGATCTGGGTAAAGACTCAGTCTAGCCTCAGAGACAAACCAGTCTGCCTGGGATGTGATCTGAGTGGAGCCATGGACTTAATTGCCAGTGCACACACAAAGTGGTGGGTGGCATTGTGGCCATTGTCAGCAAATATATACAGCAGTGCCACAAGAGCATGCAGGGTCTGAACTGAATCTTTGGCAGACAGGTCTTGGGAGAGGATGCATCTAACTTTGTGGAGGCAGCCTGAGGAACCTCAGCGTGGTATGGGTGGAGTAGCAGCAGACTTTCCGTGCATTCAGGAGAAGACAGCGGGTCCTCTGTCAGTGAGAGCACCCCAGTTCTGCCCACTCCACTCCACAGCTTAACACTACATCTGGGGCAGACAGGTCTGGGAGAAGATTGCCACAGGAGCAGCCCAGATCTCAGGCAGCACTGCAGCCAACTCAGTTCCTTCAACCACAACACCCTGATCCCCAGTCCCAACACAACAGTGAAAAAGATGCAACTTTGGACTACTTCTGACCAGAACCATGAACACATACATAAGGGATACATACATTCTCCGTGACCACACAGGCCTCACTTGCTTCAGCAATCATCTCCTTTGGGGCACAGCAAGCACACAAGGACAATATAGCCTGATCAAATCCAACTCTCAGGGCTTACACTCTAACAACTGGGAAGCAGGCCACACCGCTGAGGCAGTGACAGCCATGGAACACAGAGAAAGCTCTGCCTCACATCCTGAACAGACTCTAGGTACCTCAACAGCAACAACACATACTTGTGTTGTGTTGTGGATAATGGCTAGCACACTCTGAGGAAAGACAAGGCTAGGATCCACGCCCAAACCAGTCCTTGCACCAAGCATAATTCAATACACAGGGTCTATACAGGGTGCTCCAATGTAAAAAACGTGACTTCAAGAGCATAGTAAATAATCATTTCTCCTAAATTCACAGAGACAGAGAAAGTTAAGTAAAATGAAAAGGCAAAGGAACTACTCCCAACTAAAAGCACCAGGCAAGATCCCCTGAAAAAACAAATAAAACAGAGCCCACTGGTCTATTAGATTCTGAATTCTAAAGGATGATAATAAAAATGTTAATCAAATTAAGAAAGATTATTGATAGAAATGTAGATCACTGTAACAGAAAATTAAAAACTTATTAAGATAAATCAATGAAAAGCAGACAATGCAATCACCAAGATAAAAACCAATTTAGGACTTCCCTGGTGGCCCAGATGTTAAGATCTGCTTGCCAATGCAGGGGACATAGGTTTGATCCCTGGCCCAGGATGATCCCACATGCCTTGGAGCAACTAAGCTTTTGTGCCACAACTACTGAGCCCACACAACACAACTACTAAGCCCAAGTGCCTCATCTACTGAAGCCTACACACTCTAGAGCCTGAGAACCACAAGAGAGGTCACCACAATGAGAAGCCTGTGC
This sequence comes from Bubalus bubalis, assembly GCF_019923935.1. NCBI lineage: Eukaryota > Metazoa > Chordata > Mammalia > Artiodactyla > Bovidae > Bubalus > Bubalus bubalis. The sequence continues at coordinate 65,318,596 of NC_059181.1, forward strand.
ACAGCAATGAAGACTAGCTCCCACTTGCCACAACTAGAGAAAGCCTGCATGCAGCAAGGAAGACCCAGTACAGCCAAAATAAATAAATAAATAAAAATTTAAAATATATTCTAGAAGTAATGATAGTAGACTAAATGACACAGAAGAATGAAAAACTGATATGGAAGACAGAGTAATGGAAATCACCCAATCAAAATTAATTTTTTAAAAAAGCAGACAAAAAGAAAATGAAAAAAATGAAAGTAACATACAAGACCTATGATATAAAACAAAACATGCCAACCTGCACACAATAGGGGAAAAGAGAGAGAAGGGGATAGAAAGTGTATTTGAAGACACTATAGCTAAAACTTTCCTAAAACTAAAGAAGAAAAAAGTATATGCAAGTGAAGGAACCATAGAAGGTCCCAAATCAGATGAATGCACACAGGTATCATAATCAAAAGGGAAAAAGTTAAAGACAGGATTCTAAAGACAGAGAGAGAAAAACAGTCAGTTACAAGGGGATGCCCATAAGGCTATCAGCCGATTTCTCTGCAGAAACTTTGCAGGCCAGGAGGAAGTGACATGATATATTTAAAGTCCTGAAAGGGAACAACCTATGACCTATGATACTCTGTCCAGCATGATGACCACGTAGAATAGAAGGAGAGATAAGGAATTTCTCAGACAAGCAAAAACTAAAAGAATTCAGCAGTGCTAAACCTATCTTAAAATATATATTGAAAGGTATTCTCTAAATAGAAAAAAACAAGAATCTACAGGAAATAGAAAGTCACAATAGGAATAGCAAACAAATAAAAGGATTGATAATCATTTAAATAAGTCAGTACACAGATTTAAAGATAATCAAAAACTTTTGTAAAAGCAATTATAACTATCAGTTCAGTTCAGTTTAGTCACTCAGTCATGTCTGACTCTTTGCGACCCCGTGAATCGCAGCATGCCAGGCCTCCCTGTCCGTCACCAACTCCCGGAGTTCACTCAAATGCACGTCCATCGAGTCAGTCGAGTCAGTGATGCCATCCAGCCATCTCATCCTCTGTCGTCCCCTTCTCCTGCCCCCAATCCCTCCCAGCATCAGAGTCTTTTCCAATGAGTCAACTCTTCGCATGAGGTGGCCAAAGTACTGGAGTTTCAGCTTGAGCATCATTCCTTCCAAAGAAATCCCAGGGCTGATCTCCTTCAGAATGGACTGGTTGGATCTCCTTGCAGGCCAAGGGACTCTCAAGAGTCTTCTCCAACACCACAGTTCAAAAGCATCAATTCTTTGGCGCTCAGCTTTCTTCACAGTCCAACTCTCACATCCATACATGACTACTGGAAAAACCATAGCCTTGACCAGACGGGCCTTTGTTGACAAAGTAATGTCTCTGCTTTTGAATATGCTATCTAGGTTGGTCATATCTTTTCTTCCAAGGAGTAAGCGTCTTTTAATTTCATGGCTGCAGGCACCATCTGCAGTGATTTTGGAGCCCAGAAAAATAAAGTCTGACACTGTTTCCACGGTTTCCCCATCTATTTCCTATGAAGTGATGGGACCAGATGCCATGATCTTCATTTTCTGAATGTTGAGCTTTAAGCCAACTTTTTCACTCTCCTCTTTCACTTTCATCAAGAGGCTTTTTAGTTCCTCTTCACTTTCTGCCATAAGGGTGGTGTCATCTGCATATCTGAGGTTATTGATATTTCTCCCGGCAATCTTGATTCCAGCTTGTGCTTCTTCCAGCCCAGCGTTTCTCATGATGTACTCTGCATATAAGTTAAACAAGCAGGGTGACAATATACAGCCTTGACATACTCCTTTTCTTATTTGGAACCAGTCTGTTGTTCTTATAATTAACAGCAAAAGAGTAAGCGTGAGTATGTAAAAAATCAAAATCACAAAATATGAGGGAGGGGAATATAAAAATGGAGATCTTTTAGAAAGTGTTTGAACTTCAATGGTTATCAGATAAAAGCAAGGACATATAGTTATGGGTCAGCATACATAAACTCTATGGTAACCACAAATCAAAAATATGTAATAGATTCACAAAAACCAAAGAGAAAAGAACTGACGCATGCTACAAAAGAAAATCATCCAACTACAAAAGGAGAAAAAGAAGAAATGGACAAAGAACTACAAAAACAACTGGAAAACAAGTATTAAAATGATAATAAATACAAACCTATCAATATTTACTTTAAAGTCAATGGATTAACACTCCAATCAAAAGACATAGAGTGGCAGACCAGATTAAAAAAAAGTAACCTGCAATATGCTGTCTACAAGAGACTCAATTCAGGGCGACAGACACAAACAGATTAAAAGTGAGGGAACGGAAAAATATTTCATACAAATGGAAATGACAAGAGTGCAGGAGTAAGAAAGTTCATATCAGACAAAACTGAGTATAAAACAGAGGGCTATCACCTAAAACAATTACAAAAAAATCAAACAAAACCCAAAGGCAACAGAAAGAAGGAAATAATAAAGATTAGAGAGGAAATAAAGAAAATCGAGATTTTTTTTTAAACATAGAAAATGTCAATAAAACCAAGAGCTGCTTATTTTTCAAAGATGAAAAAGTTGACAAACGTCTAGCCAGGCTCAACAAGAAAAACAGTGAGGACTCAAATAAAATAAGAACTGAAAGAGAAGAGGGACTTCCATGGTGGTCCAGTGGTTTAGAATCCGCCTGCCAATGCAGGAGACACAGGTTCAGTCCTTACTCTGGAAAAGATTCCACATGCTATGGGGCAATTAAGCCCCTGGGCCACAATTACTGAGCCCATGACCTATGGCCCATGTGCTACAACTACTGAAGCCCATGCGCCTAGAGTTTTTGCTCCACAAGAGAAGCCACTTCAATGAGAAGCCCATGCAGCACAACTAGAAACTAGTCCCTACTCTCCACAACTAGAGAAAGCCCACATGTAGCAACAAAGACCCAGTGCAGCCATGAAGACCCCAGCACAGTCAAAAATAAATGAATAATTTAAAAATACAGATTTTTAAAACATAGAAAAGATCAATAAAACCAAGAGGTTTTTTTTTTTTTTTAAAGATTAAAAAAGTCAACAAACTTCCACCCAGGTTCACCAAGAAAAAGAGTAAGTACCCAAATAAAATAAGTAATGAAAGAAGGACTTCCATGGTTTTCCAGTGGTTATGAATCAACCTTGCAATGCAAGGGTCACAGGTTCTAATCTCTGATCAGGGAACTAAGATACCACATGCCATGGAACAGTGCCACAACAACTGAAACCCACATGCTCTGGAGTTCATGCACTGCAACTACAGACTGCATGTGCCATAACTAGAGAGTCTGTGCCCTACAATGAAAGATCCCACATGACGCAGCTGAGACCCAACAGAGCCAAATAAATAAATATTCTATAAAAAGAGAAGAAATAACAACTGATACCACAAATGCAAAGAAAAATAATAAGAGAATGATATAAAGTTATATGCCAACAGATTGAACAACCTACAATAAACAGACAAGTTTCTAGGAACATATAGACTGTCAAAATTGAACCAAGAAGAAACAGACAAGGGGAACAGACTGGCCACTAGAAGTGAAATAAAGTCTGTAATGAAAAAAAAAAAAAAATCCTTGCAAACAAAACTCTAGGACCTGATGGCTTCACTGGGGAATTCTACTATATATGCAAAGAAAAACTCATACCTACCCTTTGAAACCATCCCGAAAGACTGAAAAGGAGGAAACATTCCCAAAGTCATTCTATGAAGCAACCATCACCCTTGTACCAAAACCAGACAAACACACTACACAAAAAAAAAAAAAAAAAAGAAAGAAAGAAAAGAAAAGAAAATTACAGGCCAGTGAAGTGAAAGTCACTCAGTCATGTCTGCCTCTTTGTGACCCTATGGACTATACAGTCCATAGAATTCTCCAGGCCAGAATACTGGAGTGGGTAGCCTTTCCCTTCTGCAGGGGATCTTCCCAACCCAGGGATCAAACTCAGATCTCCCACATTGCAGTCGTATTCTTCACCAGCTGAGCCACCAGGGAAGAACAACTGAATTCAACAATACATAAAAAGAATCATACACCATGATCAAGTGAGATTTATTCTAGGGTCACAAGGATGGCTCATCATAAGCATTTCAAACAATGTTATACACCACATTAACAAAAACAAACAAAAGACAAAAAGCACATGATCATCTCTATAGGCACAGAAAAAGCATTTGAACAACATTAAACATTTACTCATGAATTTTGGTCATGAGTAAATCATCAAAATGGGAAAATTAGAGTCTAGAGGGAACATATCTCAACATTATTATGCCCATTTATCTCAGACCCACAGCCAACATCATACTCAATGGTAAAAAAGGGAAAGACTTTCTATTAAATTCAGGAACAAGACAAAAACCCATGCTCATTACTTTTATTGAACATAATATTGGAAGTCCTAGCCACAACAATCATAGAAGAAAAATAAATGAAAGATATTCAAATTGCAAAAGAAGAGGCAAAACTGTCATCATGTGCATATGACATGATACTTCACATATAGACTCTAAAAAGCTCCACCCAAAAATACTTAGAGCTAATAAATGAATTGAGAAAGGTAGCAGGATACAACATTAACATACAGAAATAAATATCATAAAGGGAAAGTAAAAAGAAAACTATCCTGTTTAAAATTACACTAAAAAACATCTAGGAAAAAACAAGGAGGTGAAAGATGTATGTGCTGAAAACTATAAAATATTGATAAAGGAAATTGAAGATGATTCAAAAAATGAAAATATATCTTGTGCTCTTGTATTAGAAGGATTAATATTGTTTAAATGTCTGTACTACCCAAAGCAATCAATAGATTTAATGCAATCCATATCAAAATACCCAGGACATGTTTCATAGAATTGGAAAAAATAATCCTAGAATTTATATGGAATAACAAAAGTCCCTGAATATACCAAGTAATCATGAGAAAAAAAAAAAAAAACAAAGCTAGGGGTATAACCCTTCCATTCTTCAGACTATTCTACAAAGCTGCAGTAATCTAAACAATGTGGTATTGGCACAAAAATATACATGGAGACCAATGTAACAGAATAGAGAGCCCAGAAATAAACCCACACACCTAGGGTCAATTAACTTAAAGGCAGCAAGAATATACAATGGAGAAAAGACAGTCTCCTCAACAAGTGGCCTGGGAAACCTGGACAGCTACATGGAGATCAATAAAATTAGAACACTCCCTCACACCATATATAAAAATTACCTCAAAATGGTAAAGACCTAAATATAAGACATAACAGCATAAAACTCCTAGAAGAGAACATAAGCAAAACAATCTTTGATATAAATAGTAGCAATATTTTCTTAGGTCAGTCTCCCAAAGCAAAAGAAATAAAAGCAAAAATAAACAAATGGGACCTAATCGGATGTAAAAGTTTTTGCACAGTAAAGTAAACCATTAATAAAACAAAAAGACAACCTATGGACTGGGAGAAAATATTTACAAATGATGCAAATAACAAGGGGCTAATATCCCAAATACACAAAAGTTCATACAACTCAATATTAAAAAAGCAAACAATCCAATCAAAGAATGGGCAGAAGACCTATAGATATTTCTCTAAAGAAGACATACAGATGACCAACGTGCACATGAAAATATGTTCAACACCACCAGTTATTCGAGAAATGCAATTCAAAAATACAATGAAGTATCATCTCACACCAGTAAGAATGGCTATCATCAAAAAGTGTACAATTAATCAATGCTGGGAAGGATATAGAGATAAAAGAAACCACTGACACTGTTGGCTGGCGTGTAAATTGGCGTAGCCACTGTGGAAAACTGATAGCTTATGGTGAATGATGTCGGATTCGTGATCTCCAAAGAAAAATATTTAGCTTCAGGATCAGGGACCAGGCTTGAGCACTCAAGAGCTTTTGTGTAGCACAGTTTTATTAAAGTATGAAAAGGGACAGAGAAAGGTTCTGACATAGACATCAGAAGGGGGATGGAGAGTGCCCCCTCTTGCTAGTTTTAACAAGCCATTTTATGTCTGTTGCTGCTAAGTCACTTCAGTCGTGTCCGACTCTGTGCGACCCCATAGAAGGCAGCCCACCAGGTTCCCCGCTCCCCGGGATTCTCCAGGCAAGAACACTGGAGTGGGTTGCCATTTCCTTCTCCAATGCATGAAAGTGAAAAGCGAAAGTGAAGACATTCAGTCATATCCGACCCTCAGCGACCCCATAGACTGCAGCCTTCCAGGCTCCTCCATCCATGGGATTTTTCCAGGCAAGAGTACCGGAGTGGGGGGCCATTGCCTTAGAAAGCTATTAATCAGATAAGAGAGACATCTCAAGGCTGAAGGAGTTTCACCAGGCCCCTCTCCACAATATGCATTTTTGAGATAGGATGGCACAAGGTGTGTCATCCCCCAGCCATAAAACAGTTGATATGAATACTGCTTTGTTGAGCTATTATCAGCCCAAGGTTTGAGCAAAGAAAAAAAGTTAGTCTTAGGTGGAACCATTTTGAAGAAAGGCAAATTCCAAAGCAAATACATAGTTTCATTAGTATAGCTTAAGAAGAAAACAGTTCCATAGAGAGTTTGTTTCCTCCTGCCGCTTAAGGAAGAGATAAAAAAATGCCTGACGCTTGCAGCCTAATTCCTCCGTTTGGAGACTCCTGGCCTTCCTGCCTGTTACCCTCTCAGAACAGTATGGGGTTTCCTTTAAAACTAAAAATAGAGCTATCTTGTGATTGTGCAATTCTACTCCTGCATATCTAGAAGATATAAAAACTTCAATTTAAAAAAACACATGCACCCCAATGTTCATAGAAGCACTATTTACAGTAACCAAGACATGGAAATAACCCTAATGTCCATCAATAGAGGATTGGCTTAAGAAGACATAGTACATATATACAACAAAATATTACTGTTATAAAAAGATGAAATATTGCCATTTGCAACAACATGGATGAACTTAGAGTATATTATACTTAGTGAAGAAAGTCAGAAAAACACAAATATATCTAGATAGATCTGAATCACTTTGCTGTACACTTGAAACAAACACAATACTATAAATCAACTATACTTCAAAAAAATGAAATGTTGCCATTGGCAGCAACATGGATAAATTAGAAACTATTATATTTGGTGAAGTAAGTCAGACAGGGAAAGACAAATACAATATGATATCACTTACATAAGCAATCTAAGAAATAATACAAATAAATCTATATACAAAATAGAAACAGACTCACAGACATAGAAAACAAATTTATGGTAAACAAAGGGGAGAGAGACGGGGGAGGGACAAATTAAGAGTATAGGATTAACGGAAACAAACTACTGTACATAAAATATATGAGCAACAAGGATTTACCATACAGCACACAGAATTATGTTCAATATCTTGCAATAGCCTATAATGGAATATGGGGGCTTCCCTTGTGGCTCAGAAGGTAAAGAATCTGTCCACAATGCAGGAGACCCAGGTTCGATCCCTGGGTTGGGAGGATCCCCTGGAGAAGGGAATGGCTACCCACTCCAGTATTCTTGCCTGGAGAATTCCATGGATAGAGGAGCCTAGCGGGCTCCTTTGGGGTCGCAAAGAGTTAGGTATGACTGAGCAACTAACACTTTCACTTTCATAATGGAATATAATAAGAAAAATAACTGAATCACCAATTCTGTATATCTGAAACTAACACAGTATTATAAATCAATTATACTTCAATTTTTAAAAAAATCAAGATAAGTTAGGCTAATAAGGTATAGAACTTTTAGACAATAATTTCACTACTTCAGCTAAACACCATTCAAAAAAATGGCACTGCCCACTTCCATATCAGCAAATACCAACAGCCCAGACTTAAACCTTTTGAAGGTTGTAACAAGTTTTGGGTGGGTGGGGGGTGGAGGGGGGGATAGAAAGAGGATTGTGAAAAAAGGCCAAGTATGAAGCATAAAACTTATACCCTCCACACTGTAATGAGTCACTCTTTCCACATGGTGTCAGTGTAGACCATAAAGATAGCCTAGATTTCCGCTCTCACCTCTTAAAAATGAAGTATCTCTCTTCTTTCCCACTTAGGTGATGGCAGCAGATGCCTAGGGGGAGAATAACTTTCAAAATTGCTAAGCAATAACTACACTTCTCATGTCCTTTGATATCAGCAGAGGCCATGTGAAGAGAGAAAAACTACATTCTCAGCCCAGGAGGCATTAGTAGAAGCATAGTAGGGAACCAGAAACTTCATGTCTACCCAGAAATAATGAGGAGCTCACATCTCTCCAGTTGAAATGTAGAATAGTTGAGGAATTGAGACTTCTAACTCCATTTGGCAAAAGTAAGGCTGCGTCCTTCCTTCTGCTGGAGCTGTGGTCAGAAAAAGCCAGCTAAAACAGGAGATTTACATAAGATCCATTTTTTAGACAACATAGCTTGACTCAACCCACATCTTCTGTGCTATTATTGACCAAATATTATATTTTATGCACTATCAAGCCAATGATACAATTATTAGTATATGCACATCGCTTCCCAGGTGGTGCTAGTGGTAAAGAACCCACTGCCAATGCAGGAGACGTAAGGGACATGGATTTGACCCCTGGATCAGTAAAATCCCCTGGAGGAGGGCATGGCAATCCACCCCAGTATTCTGGCCTGGAGAATACCACGGACAGAGGAGCCTGGCGGGCTATAGTCCATGGGGTCACAAAGAGTTGGACACGACTGAAGAGACTTTGCATGCACACACGTACACTATTACTGTTTTTAAATCACATCAAAAAAAATACACATTTTTCTCTCTTTCTCTGATGTTTTTAACAGTAGGTCTTTGTTGGTTACTTATTTTAAATATAGAGGTGTGTACATGTCAGTCCCAAACTCCCAATCTGCTCCTCCCCTGCATCCTTCCTCCTGGAACCATAAATTCATTCTCTAAGTCTGTGTGATTTTGCTTTATAAATAAATTCATTTCTATCAATATTTTTAGATTCTGCTTATAAGAGATATCATATGATATTTGTCTTTGTCTGACTTACTTTACTTAGCATGATAATCACCAGGTCCATCCATGATGCTGCAAATGTTGTTATTTCATTCTTTTTAATGGCTGAGTGATATTGCATTGTATATATGTATATGTTCTTTATCCATTCATCTGCCAATGTACATTTAGGTTACTTCCATGTTCTGGCTATTTTAAACAGTGGTGCAATGAATATTGGATGCATGTATCCTTTTGAACCATGTTTTTCTCCAGATATATGCCCATGAGTGGGATTGCTGGATTATTTGGTAGCTCGAGTTTTAGTTTTTTAAGGAACCTCCATACTCTTCCTATATTGGCTGTATCAATTTACATTCCCAACAAGATCCATTCTTGATGGACATGCGTTTGAGTGAACTCCGGGAGTTGGTGATGGACAAGGAGGCCTGGTGTACTGCAATTCACAGGGTCGCAAAGGGTCGGACATGACTGAGTGACTGAACTGAACTGAACCCAAGAAAATCTACAGATTCATTGCAATCCCTATCAAATTACCAATGGCACTTTTCACAGATCTAGATCAAAAAATCTGAAAATATGTATGGAGACGCAAAAGACCCTGAATAGCTAAAGCAATCTTGAGAAAGAAATACTCATTTAAGTTATCGTTTATAATTACACAATTGCTTTTGTCAGTAGTCTTCGTTTTTTCATGTGGATTCAAATTACTATCTGAAGTCACTTTCTTTCATTGTGAAGAAATTTCTTTAGTATTTTTTATAAGGTGAGTATGCTAGGAAATAATTAAATTAGTTTTATCTAGGAATGTTCTTTTAAAATTTATTTTTAATTGAAAGATAATTGCTTTACAAAATTCTGTTGTTTTCTGTCAAACCTCAATATGAATTACCCAGAGGTATACATTTGTCCCCTCCCTTTTGAACCTCCCTCCCATCTCCCTCCCCATCCCACCCCTCTAGGTTGATACACAGCCCCTGTTTGAGTTTCCTGAGACATACAGCAAATTCCCATTAGCTATCTATTTCACATATGGTAACATAAGTTTCCATGTTACTCTCTCCATACATCTCATCCTTTCCTCCCCTCTCTCCATGTCCATAAGTCTATTCTCTATGTCTGTTTCTCCATTGTTGCCCTGCAAATAAATTCTTCAATACCATTTTTCTAGATTGTGTATATATGCGTTCAGTTCAGTTCAGTTCAGTAGCTCAGTTGTGTCCGACTCTTAGCGACCCCATGAATCGCAGCAGGCCAGGCCTCCCTGTCCATCACCAACTCCCGGAGTTCACTCAAACGCACGTCCATCGAGTCAGTGATGCCATCCAGCCATCTCATCCTCTGTCGTCCCCTTCTCGTCCTGCCCCCAATCCCTCCCAGCATCAGAGTCTTTTCCAATGAGTCAACTCTTCGCATGAGGTGGCCAAAGTACTGGAGTTTCAGCTTGAGCATCATTCCTTCCAAAGAAATCCCAGGGCTGATCTCCTTCAGAATGGACTGGTTGGATCTCCTTGCAGTCCAAGGGACTCTCAAGAGTCTTCTCCAACACCACAGTTCAAAAGCATCAATTCTTCGGTGCTCAGCCTTCTTCACAGTCCAACTCTCACATCCATACATGACCACAGGAAAAACCATAGCCTTGACTAGATGGAAGTTTGTTGGCAAAGTAATGTCTCTGCTTTTGAATATGCTATCTAGGTTGGTCATAACTTTATACAATATTTATCTTTCTCTTTCTGACTTACTTCACTATGTATAATAGGCTCTAGGTTCATCCATCTCATTAGAACTGACTCAAATACATTCCTTCTTATGGCTGAGTAATATTCCATTGTGTATATGTACCACAACTTCTTTATCCATTCATCTGTTAATGGACATCTAGGTTGCTTCCATGTTCTAGTTATTGTAAATAGTGTTTCAATGAACAATGGGATACATGTGTTTTTTTCAATTTTGGTTTCCTCAAGTTATATGCCTAAGAGTGGGATTTCTGGGTCATATGGTGCTTTATTAGGAGTGTTCTTATTTTGCTTTCATTTTTGAAAGATATCTTTGCAGGAAATATTGTATGATTACAATTCTACCTCATAACTAAAATGTGAAAATCTATATAGAGAGAATGTAGACTAGTGGTTGCTTAGTGCTACGGAGGGAAATAGAAGGTGAAAGATAAATGGCATAGATTTTCTTTGGAAATTATAAAAATATTCTAAAGTTGATTTTGGTGATGATTGTCCAAATATTACAAATATACTAAAAGTGACTGAATTGAACACTGTAATTTTTTAAATTGTATGTTGTGTAAATTGTACCTAAAAATGTCTTAAAATACAGGCTGTCATAATACACAAAATGTCCACATTTCACTCAAAAAACCAAATGTCATATCAAGGACAAGAAAATTCTCAACCCAAACATAAAAAAAACAATAAAAAGATAGCAATGAATCACCAAATAAAATAAACCCATTAAACTTAAAGGGATCCTTTCCCAGACAAACCATAATAAAACTGTCAAGAATCAAAGAAAAAGAAAACCTAAAAGCAGCAATAGAAAAAAAAATTTTTTTACCTACAAGGAAACCCATATAAGGCTTTTAGCAGATTTTTCAGGCCAGGAGAGAATGATACATAGAAAAATTACAGGCCAGAAGAGAGTGGAATGATACATACAAAGTGCTGAAGGAAATAAATGCCAACCAAGAGCACTTTATTAAGTATTAGTTAACATTAAGAAATGAAGAAGAAATGGTTTCCCAGACAAAAGAAAACTGAGGGAATTCATCATCAATATACCTGCCTTTCATGAAATGTTGAAAGGAGTTCTTCAAGTTTAAATGAAAGAAAGCTAATTGGTGACATGAAAACATATAAAACTATAATACACACTTGTAAATATAATTATATAGTCAGATTTAGAATACTCTAACCCTATAATATGTTGGTGTATTAACCACCTATCTCTATTGTAAGAGTTAAATGACAGGAATATTCAAAATAACAGCTACAATAATTTGTTGATGAATAAGCAATATGAAAAGAAGTAAAGTATGACATCAAAATTTATAAGGGGAAAGCAAAAAGGTAGAGTTTTTGTATGTAATCAAGGAAAATTATCAGTGTAAAAGAGACTGTAATATTTAAGATATTTTATCTATGTACCAATGTAACCACAAAACAAAAATATATAGTATATTCACAAAAGATAAAGTGATGAGAATCAAAGCAAACCACCACAGGAAATTATCAATTCACAACTGAAGAAAACAAAAGAGGAAGAAAGAAATTAGGGAAATACAAAAGAGCCAGAAAAACATAAGATTGCATTAGTAAAGTGTGTGTAAGTCGCTCAGTCGTGTCTGACTCTTTGCGACCCCAGGACTATACAGTCCATGGAATTCTCTAGGCCAGAATACTGGAGTGGGTAGCCTTTCCCTTCTTCAGGGGATCTTCCCAACCCAGATATTGAGACCTGGATTCGATCCCTGGATTGGGAAGATCCTTACCTATTGATGGGGCTTCCCTGATAGCTCAGTGGTAAAGAATCCACCTGCAGTGAAGGAGACACAGGAGTTGCGGGTTTGATCTCTGGGTAGAGAAGATCCCCTGAAGAAGGAAATAGCAACCCATTCCAGTATTCTTGCCTGGAAAGCCCCATGAATAGAGGACCCTGGCAAGCTACATTCCATAGGATCACAAAGAATCGGACATGACTGAGCATGCATGCCCACACCTATTAATAATGCTTTGAACATAAGTGGCTTGAATTTTCCAATAAAAAAGCTGAGAATGGTTGAATGGATTTTAAAATAACTATGTTGCCTACAACGGACTCATTTAAACCTGAAGAATAGGCTTAAAATGAAGGAATGGAAAAAGATACTAATGTGCAAATGGAAACCAAAAGTCAGTACATGTAGCTATATTTGCATCAGATAAAATAGACTTTAAGTCAACAATGGGAATAAGAGACAGAGAAGGTCATTATATAATGATAAAGTAGTCAATCAATACTGAACCATTATAAATATGTATACACTCAACATCAGATCAGATCAGATCAGTCGCTCAGTTGTGTCCGCCTCTTTGTGACCCCATGAATCGCAGCACGCCAGGCCTCCCTGTCCATCACCAACTCCCGGAGTTCACCCAGACTCACGTCCATCGAGTCAGTGATGCCCTCCAGCCATCTCATCCTCTGTCGTCCCCTTCCCCTCCTGCCCCCAATCCCTCCCAGCATCAGAGTCTTTTCCAGTGAGTCAACTCTTCACATGAGGTGGCCAAAGTACTGGAGTTTCAGCTTGAGCATCATTCCTTCCAAAGAAATCCCAGGGCTGATCTCCTTCAGAATGGACTGGTTGGATCTTCTTGCAGTCCAAGGGACTCTCAAGAGTCTTCTCCAACTCCACAGTTCAAAAGCATCAATTCTTCGGTGCTCAGCCTTCTTCACAGTCCAACTCTCACATCCATACATGACCACAGGAAAAACCATAGCCTTGACTAGATGGACCTTTGTTGGCAAAGTAATGTCTCTGCTTTTGAACATGCTATCTAGGTTGGTCATAACTTTCCTTTCAAGGAGTAAGCACCTTTTAATTTCATGGCTGCAGTCACCATCTGCAGTGATTTTGGAGCCCCGCAAAATAAAGTCTGACACTGTTTCCACTGTTTCCCCATCTATTTCCCATGAAGTGGTGGGACTGGATGCTATGATCTTCGTTTTCTGAATGTTGAGCTTTAAGCCAACTTTTTCACTCTCCTCTTTCACTTTCATCAAGAGGCTTTTGAGTTCCTTTTCACTTTCTGCCATAAGGGTGGTGTCATTTGCATATCTGAGGTTATTGATATTTCTCCCGGCAGTCTTGATTCCAGCTTGTGTTTCTTCCAGTCCAGCGTTTCTCATGATGTACTCTGCATATAAGTTAAATAAACAGGGTGACAATATACAGCCTTGATATACTCCTTTTCCTATTTGGAACCAGTCTGTTGTTCCATGTCCAGCTCTAACTGTTGCTTCCTGACCTGCATACAAATTTCTCAACAGGCAGATCAGGTGGTCTGGTATTCCCATCTCTTTCAGAATTTTCCACAGTTTATTGTGACCACGCAGTCAAAGGCTTTGGCATAGTAAATAAAGCAGAAATAGATGTTTTTCTGGAACTCTCTTGCTTTTTCCATGATCCAGCGGATGTTGGCAATTTGATCTCTGATTCCTCTGCCTTTTCTAAAACCAGCTTGAACATCAGGAAGTTCACGGTTCACATATTGCTGAACCCTGGCTTGGAGAATTTTGAGCATTGCTTTACTAGCGTGTGAGATGAGTGCAATTGTGTGGTAGTTTGTGCATTCTTTGGCATTGCCTTTCTTGGGATTGGAATGAAAACTGACGTTTTCCAGTCCTGTGGCCACTGCTGAGTTTTCCAAATTTGCTGGCATATTGAATGCAGCACTTTCACAGCATCATCTTTCAGGATTTGAAGTAGCTCAACTGGAATTCCATCACCTCCACTAGCTTTGTTCGTAGTGATGCTTTCTAAGGCCCACTTGACTTCACATTCCAGGATGTCTGGCTCTAGGTCAGTGATCACACCATCGTGATTATCCGGGTTGTGAAGATCTTTTTTGTACAGTTCTTCTGTGTATTCTTGCCATCTCTTCTTAATATCTTCTGCTTCTGGTAGGTCCATACCATTTCTGTCCTTTATCGAGCTCATCTTTGCATGAAATGTTCCTTTGGTATCTCTGATTTTCTTGTAGAGATCCCTAGTCTTTCCCATTCTGTTGTTTTCTTCTACTTCTTTGCATTGATCACTGAAGAAGGCTTTCTTATCTCTTCTTGCTGTTCTTTGGAACTCTGCATTCAGATGTTTATATCTTTCCTTTTCTCCTTTGCTTTTCACTTCTCTTCTTTGCACAGCTATTTGTAAGGCCTCCCCAGACAGCCATTTTGCTTTTTTGCATTTCTTTTCCATGGGGATGGTCTTGATCCCTGTCTCCTGTACAATGTCACGAACCTCATTCCATAGTTCATCAGGCACTCTATCTATCAGATCTAGGCCCTTAAATCTATTTCTCACTTCCACTGTATAATCATAAGGGATTTGATTTAAGTCATACCTGAATGGTCTAGTGGTTTTCCCTACTTTATTCAATTTAAGTCTGAATTTGGCAATAAGGAGTTCATGGTCTAAGCCACAGTCAGCTCCTGGTCTTGTTTTTGCTGACTGCATAGAGCTTCTCCATCTTTGGCTGCAAAGAATATAATCAATCTGATTTCGGTGTTGACCATCTGGTGATGTCCATGTATAGAGTCTTCTCTTGTGTTGTTGGAAGAGAGTGTTTGAGTACCTAAATATATTAAACAAATACTAACAAGCCAGAAAGGCAAATAAAAGAAAAAGAGCACAATAATACAAGGGCAATTTAATGCCCCACTTTCAGCAATGAGTAGACAATTCAGATAAAAAAATCCATAGGGAAACTTTGGACTTTATACCAAGTACACCTTACAGAAACAAATTGAGCATTCCATCCCACAGTAGCAGAATACACATTATGCTCAAGTGCAGAGGGAACATTCCCCAGTGTTGATAATATGATAGATCACAAAACAAGTCTTAGCAAATTTAAAAAACTAAAATTGTTACTCAACCCAGGTTCAGCTGCTCATTGCTCAAAAATTCAATATTGAGAGACAAGTGTTGGGTAAAAGAAAAGATAGTTTTATTGAGAAAGCTGGCAATCTTCAGGAGAAGGTGAACTCATTTTATGCCAAGAAACTAACTCCTCATTGCCCATCAAGGGACAAGAAGTGCATAGGCAATGGGGGTGCTTAGGCAAGGGGGGAGGGTTGCGATGTGTAGAAGGGCAGAGTCAGTTCTGACAATCATCTTGAAAAAGGTCGTGTGGTGATCTGATTAGCAACATCTTGGTTGTTTTAAGTACAGTTAATCTTCAATTCCAGGGTTGGTTTGTTCCCATTTCCTTGAGCTAAATTATTGGAATTGTGTAAGATGGAGCAGCCTACGTCATGGTTACAGTCTGGTCATCACGCAGTTAACTTCTTTCACCTGGTGCAGGTTTCAATATCCACAAAAGAACTCAAAGAATATAACTCAGAATATTATTTATAGCCTTTGAATAGAAACTAAAAGTCCTCAACTTTGTTTAATGGCTAAACTCTTAATATTTTGTCTTGCTAGACTATTTGCCTTTGCTCCTTCATTTTCTCATTTCTCTGCTTAAATTTTTTCTTTGGAACTTGAAGAAGTCTCAGGATGTTAAAATTTCTCTACAAACAAGAGGCAGGTGGAGGACATTGAACAGGAGTCGGCGGGGGGCGGGGGTGGGGGTGGGGGCCGGCGGGGTTCAGGGAGGGAGGTGTCTGTCCTGCTCAGCTACAAAATCATACCAAATATCACTCATTTTCAACCACAATAACAAAGAAAAGCTGGAACATTTCTGAATATGTAGAAATTAAACAACACATGCCTAAACAATAGATGAGCCAAAGAAGAAAACAAAAGTGAAATAAAAAAAATATCTTAAGGGAATTCTCTGGTGGTCCAGTGGTTATGACTCCATACTTTCACTGCCAAAGCCCCGGGTTCAGTCCCTCTGGTCAGGAAGCTGGGATCCCATAAGCTATGCGGCCAAAAAAAAAAAAAAAAAAAGAAAGAAAGAAATCTTGAAACATTCTATAGGTTGTCTTTTTTGTGTGTGTGGTTTCCTTTGCTGTGTAAAGCCTTTTAAATTTAATTAGGTCCCATTTGTTTACTTTTGTTTTTATTTCCTTTACTTGGGGAGACAGATGAAAAAATATTGCTATAATTTATGTCAAAGAGTGTTTTGCCTCTTCTAGAAGTCTTATGGCTTTTTGTATTACATTTGGGTCTTTAAATCATTTTGAGTTTATTTTTCTATATGGTGCCAGCAAGTGCTCTAATTTCATTCTCCTACATATAACTGCCCACTTTTCACAGCATCACTTATTGAAAAGACTGGTATATTCAAGGTATATTCTATGATATATTCATGACTCCTTTGTCAAAGGTTAATAATATAAGTGTTTGGGTTTATTTCTAGGCTCTCTATTCTGTTCCAATAATCTATTTGTCTATTTTTGCACCAATATCATACTGTTTTGATTACTGTAGCCTTGTAATGTAGTCTGAAATAAATAAGCATGATTCCTCAGCTCTGTTTTTCTTTCTCAAGATTAATTTGGCTATTTGGGGTCTTTTCTGTTTCCATACAAATTTTTAAATGATTTGTTCTAGTTCCGTGAAAAATACCTTGGTGTGTCGATAGGTATTGTATTGAATCTGTAGATTTCCCTGGGTAGAGTAGTTACTTTAGCAATATTAATTTTTACAATCCAAGAACGCAGTATATCTTTCAATCTGTTTGTATCATCTTTAATTTCTTTCATCAGTGTCTTATAGTTTTCCAAGTACAGGTTTATTCCTAGGTATATTCTTTTTGATGTGATAGCAAAGGAGATTGTTTCATTAATTTAAATGAACAGAAAACGTACAGAATGGTAGAAAATATTTGCAAATGATATGTTGACCAATAGGGAGTAAATATCCAATGTATCAAAACAGCTTGTGCAATTCAACATCAAAAAAAAAAAAAAAAAATTAAAAATGCACAGAAGACCTGAATTGACATTTTTCCGAAGAGAATATGCAGAGGGCCAACAAGTATAAGAAAAGATGCTCAATATTGTTAATCATTGAGGAAATATACATCTAAAACAATCCTGAGAAAGCACAACAGACCTGGAGGAGTCACGTTCCTTGTAGAGTATAGTACAAGGCTAAAGTAATCAAAACAGTATGGTAGTGGCACAAAAATGGACACATGGATCAATGGAACAGAATGGAGAACCCAGAAATAAAGCCAAACACTTATGGTAAATTCATCTATGATAAAGAAGGCATGACTATACCAAGGAGAAAAGATGATTTCTTCAATAAGTGGTGCTGGGAAAACTGGACAGCCATGTGCTAAAGAATGAAGTTAGAGTATTTTCTGACAACATATACAAAAAGAAACTCAAACTGGATTAAAGGCCTAAATGTAAGATTAGAAACCATAAAACTTCTAGAAAAAAATAGGCAGAATGGTCTTTGGCATAAGTCTCAACTACATATATATATATATATATATATATATATATATATATAGGATATGACTTCTAAGGCAATTGAAACAGAAGCAAAAATAAACCAATAGGATCTAATTAAACTTAAAAGCTTTCACACAGCGAAGTAAACTACCAAAAAAACCAAAAAGACAATCTACTGAATGATAGAAAATATTTGGAAATGATATGACTGATAAGAGGTTAATACATAAAATACATAAACAGCTTATAAAACTCAACATCAAAAAACAAACAATCCATAAAAAATGGGCAGACGGTCTTAATAGACATTTTCCCAGAGAATTACAGATTGCCAACAGGCACAAGGTGCTCAATATGGTTAATCATCAGAGAAATGCAAATCAAAACTACAATGAGGTATCATTTCAGACCTTTCGGAATGGCTTCATAAAAACGACCACAAGTAACAACCAGTCCATCCTAAAGGAGATCAGTCCTGGGTGTTCATTGGAAAGACTGATGCTGAAGCTGAAACTCCAATACTTTGGCCACCTCATGCGAAGAGTTGACTCATTGGAAAAGACCCTGATGCTGGGAGGGATTGGGGGCAGGAGGAGAAGGGGACGACAGAGGATGAGATCGCTGGATGGCATCACCGACTCAATGGACATGAGTCTGAGTGAACTCCGGGAGTTGGTGATGGACAGGGAGGCCTGGCGTGCTGTGATTCATGGGGTCGCAAAGAGTCGAACATGACTGAGCGACTGAACTGACTAAACAAATGTTGGTGAGGATGTGGAGAAAAGGGAATATTTGTACACTATCTAAGGGAATGTAAATTGGTGCAGCCACTGTGGAAAAGAGTATGAAGATTCCTCAAAAACATAAAAATAGAACGACCATTACCATGACCCAGAAATTCCACTTGTGGGTATATATCTGAAGAAAACAAAAGGCTAATTTGAAAAGATAGATGCACCTCAATGCTCACTGCAGCATTATTTATAATTGCCAAGATATGGAAGCAACTCATATGTTAATAGATGACTGTATAAAGGTGTAATATATATATATATATATACACACACACACACACACACACACACACACACACACATACATACTCAATGAAATGTTACTCAGACACAGAAAAGAATATGGACAGAATCACATGGAGAAGCACATGGACAGAATCCCAGACACATCATAGAAGCACATGGACAGAATCCCTCTGTCCATGGGGATTATTCAGGCAAGAATATTGGAGTGGTTGCCATGTCTTCCTCCAGGGGATCTTTCCAACCCAGGGATAGAACCCAGGTCTCCCACATTGCAGGAAGATTCTTTACCTTCTGAAGCACTAGGGAATTTCAAGAATACTGGAGTGGGTAGCTTATTCCTTCTCCAGGGGACCGTCCCAATCCAGGAAGCAAACTGGGGTCCCTGCATTGTATGTATGTATGTGTGTGTGTGTGTGTGTGTGTATATATATATATTTTTTTTTTTTAAGAGCTATGTCATGATGACCATTCTGACCGGTGTGAGATGATACCTCATTGTAGTTTTGATTTTCATTTCTCTAATAATGAGTGGTGTTGAATATATTTTCATGTATTTATTAGCCATCTGTATGTCTTCTTTGGAGAAATGTCTGTTTAGGTCTTCTACCCATTTTCTGATATGGAGCTATATGAGCTGATTATATACTTTGGTGATTAATCCATCATCAATAAATATACAAACAATAAGTTCTGGAGATGATATGGAGAAAAGGGAACCCTCTTGCATTGTTGATGGGGATGCAAATTGATACAGTCACTATGAAGAGCAATATGGAGATTCCTTTAAAATCTATGAATAAAACTACCATATGATCCAACAATCCCTGTATTGGGCATATATCCTGAGGAAACCATAAATGAAAAAGACACATGTACCCCAATGTTCATCACAGCACTATTTACAATTGCTAGGACATGGAAGTAACCTAGATGTCCATCAACAGATGAATGGATAAAGAAACTGCAGTACATATACATAATGGAATATTACTCAGTCATAAAAGGGACCACATTTGAATTAGTTCTAGTAAGGTGGATGAACCTAGAGCCTATTATATGAAGTGAAGTGAGTCAGAAAGAGAAAAACAAATATTATATATATATATATATATATATATTCTAGAAAGATGGTACTGATGAACCAGACCCAGACATAGAGAACAGACTTGTGGACACAGGGTGGAAGGAGAGGGTGAAATGATTGAGAGAGTAGAATTGTTACATATGCAATACCATATGTAAAAATAGATAGTGGAAATTTGCTGTATGAATCAAGGAGCTCAAATCTGGTGCTCTGTGACAACCAGAGGAGGGATAGTTTAAGAGGGAAGAAAGTTTAAGAGGGAGGGGACATACATATGGCTATGGCTGGTTCATGTTGATATATGGTAGAAACCAGCACAATATGGTAAAGCAATTATCCTCAAATTAAAAATAAATGAATTTTTTAAAAGACCTATGTCAAAGAACGAACTGCCTATGCTATCTTCTAGGATTTCTGTTTTCCAGTCTTATAATTAAGTCTTTAAACTATTTTGAGTTTATTTTTGTATATAGTATGAGAAATATACTAAATTTGTTCTTTTATATATAGCTACATAGTTATCCTGTATTAAAAAAAAAAAAAAAAAAAAACTCTCAATGAACTGGATTACTACAATGATGTGGTTAGTTACCCAGAGCCAGACATTTTTAAGTGTGAAGTCAAGTGGACCTTAAGAAGTACTGCTGTTAAAGCTAGTGGATGCGATGGAATTCCAGCAGAACTATTCAAATCCCTAAAGGATGATGCCATCAAGTTTTGCATTCATTATGTCACCAAATCTGGAAGACTCAGCAGTGGACACAAGACTGGAAAAGGTCGATCATCATCCCCAAATTCAAGAAAGGTAGTACCAAAGAATGTGCTAGCCATCAGACAATTGCACTCATCTCACGTGCTAGTAAGGTCATGCTTAAAATCTTGCTTGCTAGGCTTCAGCACTATGTGAACCAAGAACTTCCAGATGTCCAAGCTGGGTTTAGAAAAGGAAGAGGATCTAAAGATCAAACTGCCAACATTTGCTGGATCACAAAGAAAGCAAGGGAATTTCAGAGAAACATCTATCTCTGTTTCGTTGACTACACTAAAGCCTTTGACCCTGTGGATCATAACAAACTGTGGAAAGCTCTTAGAGAGATAGGAATACCAGAACATCTTAACTGCCTCCTGAGAAACCTGTATGTAGGTCAAGAAGCAACAGTTAGAACCCTGTATGGAACAACTGATTGGTTCAAGATCAAGAAAGGAGTATGACAGGGCTGTCTGTTGCCACACCTGTTTATTTAACTTATATGCTGAACACATCATGAAGAATGCCAGGTTGGATGAGTTACAAGCTGGAATCAAGATAGGTAGGAGAAACATCAACAACCTCAGATATGTGGATGATACCACTCTAATGGCAGAAAGGGGAGAGGAACTAAAGAACCTCTTGATGAGGGTGAAGGAGCAGAGTGGAAAAGCTGGCTTAAAACTAAATATTAAAAAAACAAACAAACAAAAAAACAAAAAAAAAAAACAAAAAACTAAGATCATGGCATTTGGCCCCATCACTTCATGGCAAATAGAAGGGGGAAAGGTGGAAGCAATGACAGATTTCCTCTTCTTGGGCTCTAAAATCACTGTGGATGGTGACTGCAGCCATGAAATCAGAAGATGATTGCTTCTTGGCAGGAAAACTATGACAAACCTAGACAGTGTATTGAAAAGCAGAGTCATCACTCTGCCAACAAAGGTCCATATAGTCAAGGCTATGGTCTTCCTAGTGGTCATGTACGCTGGTGAGAGCTGGACCATAAAGAGGGCAGAGTGCCAAAGAACTGATGCCTTCGAACTCAGTGCTGAAGAAGACCCCTAAAAGTCCCTTGGACAGCAAGGAGATCAAACCAGTCAATCTTAAGGGAGATCAACCCTCAATATTCACTGGACGGACTGATGCTGAAGCTGAAGCTCCAATATTTTGGTCATCTGATGTGATCAGACGACTCATTGGAAAAGTCCCTGATACTGGGAAAGATTGAGGGCAGAAGAAGAGAGCATCAGAGGATGAGACGGCTGGACGGCATCACCGATGCAATAGACATGAACTTGAACAAACTCCAAAAGATGGTGAGGGACAGGGAGGCTTGGCATGCTGCAGTCCATGGCGTTGCAAAGAGTTGGACATGACTGGGCAACTGAACAACGACAACACACAGTTATCCTAAATACCATTTTTTACTGAAGAGACTTTTTTCTGTTGTATATGCTTGCCTTCTTTGTTGTTGATTAATTATCATATGTACATGAGTTTGTCTCTCTGTTGCATTGATCTATATATCTGTTTTTGTGCCAATATCATACTGTTTTGATAAATTTAGCTTTATAGCATAGTCTGAATTCAAAGAGGGTGATTCCTCTAGCTTTGTACATTTTTTTTGTCAAAATTGCTTTGGCTATTCAGATTCTTTTGTGGTTCCATATAAGTTTTACAATTATTTGTTCTTCATCTATGTAATATACCATGGGTATTTCAACAGATGTTGTATTAAGTCTGTAGATTGCATTCAATACACATTCTAACAATATTAATTCTTTCAATCTATGAAAACAGGATATCTTTCCATTTCTTTATGTAATCTTCAATTTCCTTCACCAGTGTTTCATAGTTTTCAGAGTATAAGTCTTTCACGTTCCTTCATTGAGTTTACTCCTAGTATTTATTCTTTTTGATGGGATTTTTGCCACACTGCACAGCATGTGGGATTTCAGTTCCTGACCAGGGATTGAAACTGCAGCCCCTGCATTGGAAGTGCAGAGTCTTAATCACTGGACAACCAGGGAAGTCCCTTGATGGCATAATACATGATATTCTTTTCTTGCTTTCTTTTTTTGATACTCCATTATTAGTGTGTAGAGAAGCAACAGATTTCTGTATATTAATCTTGTAACCTACAACTTTATCAAATTCATTTACTATTCCACTCAGTCCAATTGGTCTAATGTGTCACTTAATGCCATTGTTTCCTTATTGATTTTCTATGTGGAAGATCTGTCCATTTATATAGGTGAGGTGTTGATGCCCCTAGTATTATTGTATCATCATCATTTTCTCTCTTTATGTCTGTTAATATTTGCTTTATTTATGTGTTCCTATATTAGGAGCATATATATTTAGAAATGTCATATTCACTTCTTGTTTTGATTCCTTTATCATTACTTAATGCTCTTCTTTGTCTTTACTTATAGACTTTGTTTTAAAGTATGCTTGGCTGAATATTGCTAGCTCAGCTTTCTTGTCTTCTATTCACATAAAATATCTTTTTCCATCCCTTCACCTTCAGTCTGTGTATGTGTGTGTTTAGCTCTGAAATGAGACTCTAGTAAGTAAAACATAGATGGGTCTTGTTTTTCACCCAATCAGCCACCCTATATCTCTTGATGGAAGCATTTAGTCCATTGACATATAAACTGATTAGTGATAGGTTTTTACTTGCTGCCATTTGCTTTTTAATAACTTGCTCTTATTTGTTTTCTGTTGTTTTTGTTCTTCTTAGATCTTCTTTTAGCTTCTTCCTTTGTGATATAATGATTTCTCTCAGTAGTATGCTTGTGATGTTTTCTCTCTTGTTTTTGTCTCTATTATAGTTTTTGTTTGTGGTCACCATGGGGTTCATACACATTAATCTGTAACTACATCTACTTGTTTTAACTGATAGTCCTTTAAGTTCAAACACATTCTTCAAGATCTATATGTTTTATTCCCCTCCCCTGAGTTTGCATTTTTGATGTTATACTATACATTTTCATGTCTATCCTTTAACCGTTTATTGTAGTTGTATTTGATTTTACAATTTTTGTACTTAAATCTTTGTGTTTACTTATTTAAGTGGTTGATCCATAACCTTTACTATATATTGCCTTTATTAGTGGGATTCTTCCTTTTCTGCATATTCTTGTTGTAGTTTTTCTCTTTTCCACTTAGAGATTTTTTTAACACTTCTTGTAGGGTTGGTTTAGTACTGATGAACTCAGTTTTTGCTTGTCTGAGAATTTCTTCATTTCTCCTTCAATTCTGACTGATAAACTTGCTGGGTAAAGTATCTTAGGTTGTAGGATTTTTCCCTATCAGTGCTCTAAATATATCATGCCACTCCATTCTGGTCAGCAGAGTTTCTGCAGAAAAATCAATCTGTCACCTTATGGGAGTTCCCTTGCATGTGACCTTTGTTTTTCTCTTGCTTTCTTAAAGTTCTTTCTCTTAAACTTTTGCTATTTTATTTGTGATATGTCTTTATGTGCATCTCTTTGGGTTCATCATTTTTGGAACTCTCTAATCCTGTATCTGGAAATGTTTCTGTTTTCAGCTTTGGGACATTTTCAGCCATCAAATACATTTTATCCCCCTTTCTTTCTTATCTCCTTCTGGGACCCTGATAATGCAAATGTTAGTATGCTTCATGTGTTCCCAAAGTCCCTTAAACTACCCTCATTTTTAAAAATTTGTCTTTCTTTTTCCTGTTCTGATTGGGTAATTTCCATTACTCTATCTTCCAGATTGCTTATGAATTCTTCTGTAACACATTGTCTGTTAATTCCTAGTGTCTTTTTCATTTAAGTTATTGTATTTTCTGTCCTAACTGGGGTTTTTTTTTTTTTTTTTTCACATTTTCTAGTTACTTGTTTACCTTGTTTAAATTCTCACTGTGTTCATCTATTCTTTGCCCAGGTAACACTAGCATTATTATTACTAAAGCTATTCTTATTATTCTAATGTTTTGAACTATTTACCTGGTAAATTACTTCTCTGTGTCTCATGAGGGTTTTTTTTTTCAGTTTTTCTTCTGTTTGAAACAAATTCTTCTATCTTCTGATTTTATTTAACTTTATCTGTTTTGAAACAAATTCTTCTATCTTCTGATTTTATTTAACTTTATCTGTTTCTATGAATTTAGATGAAACAGTTAACTATTCTGATCTTAAAGGGGTGTCCTTATGTGGGTATGTCCCTATACAATCTATGTGTGCCCAGTGGCTTTTGGTGAGACAGCTGGATCTGAAGTGAGCATAGATCCAATCTTCCTTTTGAATGTGCTGGCAGCTACCACCTTAATGGCAGGTAAGAGGGGAGATGAAAGGGCTAGAGCCAGAGCCAGGTGTGAGTTGGAGCTTTTCTTATGCTCAGTTGCCACCACTATCTTATGGGGGGCATGGTATTGGGGCCCAAAAAGCTAGAGAAGAAGACCTGAGGTTTGGGTCCAAGCTAGTGTGCACTCTTCCCCCAACAATGACACTTCCACTACAGTGGAGATCAGTGCCAAAACAAGAAGGGCTGGTATGGGTACCTGGTGCAAGTTGGGGTTTATTCTGGGATGAGTCCAGCAAGTCAGTCAGAGCCACAGTTCATTTCCAATCTGCTGCCTACACAAGCTCGCCAGCAATGGCTGACCCCACCCTATTCATAGGCAGGGCCATATCTGAGTGAGCTCTGCTTCCTCCAAGCACATGTGCTTCCCCTAGCAAGAGCAATTTCACCCCAGTGAGGAGCAGTGCCTGAGAAAGATGAACTGGAGTGGGCACCTGGTGAAGGCTGCTGCACATGCTAGGAAGGACCCAGCATGCCCATAAGAGCCCCAGGCTGCTCCCAAGTCTTTGCCTATAGGTGCTCCAGCAATGGCTATCCTCATCCTGTTGAGATGCAGTGTTGCATCTAAGCCAGCTCCTGTCCTCTCCATGTGTGCACCCTCCTCATCAAGGGCAGCCTTTGCCCTAGTGGGGAGCTGCACTAGAGTAAAAGGGGCTTGATCAGGTACCCAGTGTGAGCTGGGGTGGACATAGGAGGCCAGGCAGAACCCCAGGGAGTTTTTAATCTGCTTCATCCACCTTGGTGTCAGGAGTAACTGTGTGTGTGTGTTCTTCATGCATGGAGTCTTGATTTCTTACAACTCTCCAGTAAGTACCACTGGTTTTCAAACTAGCTAGAGAAACTCATCTTCCTGGTATTGGATCTCAGGGCTGGGTTGCCAAATATATAGCTCAAATATTCACTCCCTGGGCAGGATCTCTGATCACATGATAATCCCTTCCTCTTCTGTGTCTCTTGCTAGGAGCATGGCTGTTGACCTAATTGCTTCTCCTGTCTTCCTACTCAACTCCGTGTGAATCTTACTTTATAGTCTTGATCATAGAAGGGTCTTTCTGCCCATCTCCACTTTGTTTTCAGTGAGAGTTGCTCTGCCTGTAGATGTATTTTTGATGTATTCACTGGGCTAGGTGAGCTCAATGTCCTCCTACTCTGCCATCTTGACTTCCCCTCTTCCAAACTCTTTTTATGAGGCAAGTATTGCCTGATACCAAAGCAAGGAAAGGACAGTACAAGAAAATTACAGGCCAATATACCTAAGTGATCATAAATGCAATGACCCTTAAAATTACTAACAATTCAAATTTGCCAACAAGTCAAAAGGATCACCCAACATGACCATCTGGGATTTATCCCTCAGGTTCACAAATGGTTCAATTACAATGTCAATTGCAATTGACACTAACTAACAGTATGAAGGTGTAAGAGTTTATGACCTTCTTAATAGATACAAAAAAAAATTTTTTTTTCCCCAAAATTCAGAATACATTTATTATTTTGAAAAACTGTCAACAGATTACTTGTAGAAAGAGTGTAGCTCAACATAACAAATGTCATATATTAGAAATACACAGCTAATATCAAACCAAACAATGAATATTGAAAACTTCCTCTAAGATCAAGAACAAGATGACAGTGCCATTTTGTTATTGCTAATTCTGATCAACACAATGTTGACAGTCCTAGACGGAAATATTAGGCAGACAAAAAATAAAAGGTATATAAACAGGAAAGGAAATTTTTCTGTTTTTAGATTATATGATCTTATATTTAAAAAATACCCTAAGAACTTCACCAAAAAACTGTTAGAAGTAATAAATTCAGTAAAGTTACAGAATAAAAATGAACATACAAAAATCAGTTATGTGGCTATACACTGATAACAAACTATCTGAAAAAAATTAAGAAAGCTATCTAATTTACTACAGCATCAAAAAAAGCTTCCCAGGTGGTGTAGTGTTAAAGAACCCACATGCTAATGCTGGAGACACAAGAGACACAGACTCTATCCCTGGGTTGGGAAGATCCCTTGACGTAGGAAGTGGCAACCCACTTTAATATTCTTTTTTTTTCCCACTTCAATATTCTTACCTGGGAAATTCCATGGACAGAGGATCCTGGTGGGCTACAGTTCATGGGGTCATAAATGGATATGACTGAACATGCATGCACTTCCAAAAACAATAAAATACTTGAGAATAAATGTAACCATGGAGGTGAAAAATCTCTATATTGAAAAATACAAAACACAGATGAAAAAAAATTAAAGATATAAGTAAATGGAAATATATTTTGTGTTCATCTACCAGAAGGATTAATTTTGTTAATATGGCAATAATACCCATAACACTCAAATATTTTTCACAGAAACAGAAAAAAAAATCCTTAAATTCATATGGGAATATAAAAGAACCTGAAGAGTCAGAGCAATCTTGAAAAAGAAGAATAAAGTTTCAGCAATTATACTGCCTGATTTCGAAATATATTTCAAAGCTATAATAATCAAAATAGTATGGTACTGGTATAAAAACAGACATATAGAACAAAGAAACAGGAAAGAGAGTCCAGAAAATAAATCTATTCATTTATGGTTCACTGATCTTTGAAAAAGTGCCAAGAACACACAATGGAAACAGGATAAATTGTATCATGAACTGGGATTTCCACATGCAAAAGAATGAATTTAGACAACTTTTCTCATATCATATACAGATATCTAGATTAAAATTTTTAATGTAAGCACTGGTTCAAGATGGCAGAGTAGAAGAACATGAGCTCATCTCCCCCTGTGAGAACACCAAAATTGCAATTAGTTTTTGAACAACCATTGACAGGAGGAAGCTGGAAACAATCAAAGAAAGATACCTCACATTCAAAGACAAAGAAGTCCCAATTTCTCCATCTCTTTTTTTGTTGTTGTTCTTTCTCAAGCCTTTATTAAGCATATTAGAAAACTTTTGTATACAAACATGTATAGTATGTATAACATATATATTTTTTTAGAAAATTTATGAATTTTTGCCTAGCTAAAAAAATTAAGACAATTTGATTCCACTTGTCTGACTTAATAGGAATAGAATGCTAGATTTCTAATTTATAGTCATTCAAAACTTTAATATACTTCCATGTATCTTGGCATCTAGTATTACTGTTAAAAGTCTAGAAAATTTATTATCTTAGTGATTTTTAAAACTTTTTTTGAATGAGGCTTGAAACTTCTAACCCAATTCTGAGAATATAAAGAAATACTATGTGGTAAAAAGGGGGAAAAAAAAAGAAAAGAAAATTAACATGTGATACAGTATTAATCACTGCAGTACAGATTTTGTTCAAATCTCACAAAATTTTATGTTAGTGTTCATTATTGGTTTTCATACCTTATTCAAGACTCCACATTGTATTTAGTTGCACTGAGCAGCTTCAGCTGCATGCAGCAAATTCTGGTAAATTATCTTTTCATTTTTATTCTATTACAAATATTTTCTAATTTTCCTTGCTATGGCTTCTTAGATACATCCATCATTTAAAAGTGGACATTTAATTTCCAATTACATGGGATTTTTAAAAAGTATGTTTGATATTAATTTCTCATTTAAATGCTTTCTTCTCTGCAATCACCCTGTGTATTTTTTCAGGCTTCTAAGCTTATTGAACCTTGTGTACACCAGGACCCAGAGACCCCACAGAGACAGAGACAGAACAGTGTTTGAGTGTCTCCTATGGAGGTATGGGTCAGCAGTGGCCTGCCACAGGGGCAGGGGCTCTGGGTGCAGCAGACCTGGGTATGGCATAAACCCTCTTAGAGGAGGTCGCCATTAACCCCACCACAGAGCCACAAGAACTTACACAGGACTGGGGAAACAGACTCTTGGAGAGCGCAAACAGAAACATGTAAGCACCAGGACCCAGGAGAAAGGAGCAGTGACCCCACAAGAGACTGACCCAGACTTGCCCGTGAGTGTCCAAAAGTCTCTGGCAGAGGCATGGGTCAGTGGTGGCCTGCTGCAGGGTTGGGGGCACTGAGGGTAGCATGGGACCTTTTGAAGGAGGTCGCCATTATCTTCATTACCTCCACAAGAGTCTGGCACCAGGTAAATAACAGGGAGGGAACACAGTCCCATCCATCAACAGAAAATTGGATTACAGATTTATTGAGCATGTCCCCACCCATCAGAAAAAGACCCAGTTTCCCCCTCAGTCAGTCTCTGCCATCAGGAAGCTTCCATAAGCCTCTTATCCTTCTCCATCAGAAGGCAGACAGACTGAAAACCACAATCACAGAAAAGTAATCAATCTAATCACATGGACCACAGCCTCGTCTAACAGAATGAAACTATGAGCCACGCCATGTAGGGCCACCCAAGATGGATGGGTCATAGTGGAGAGTTCTGACAAAATGTGGTCCACTGGAGAAGGGAAAGGCAAGCCACTTCAGTATTCTTGCCTTGAGAAGAATACCAAGAGAACCTCAAGAACAGTATGAAAAGGCAAAAGGATAGGACACTGAAAGATGAACTCCCCAGGTCGGTAGGTACCCAATATGCTACTGGAGATCAGTGGAGAACTAACTCCAGAAAGAATGAAGAGACAGAGACAAAGCATAAACAAAACCCAGTTGTGGATGTGACTGGTGATGGAAGTAAAGTCCGATGCTGTAAAGAGCAATATTGCATAGGAATCTGGAATGTTAGGTCCATGAGTTAAGGCAAATTGGAAGTGGTCAAACAGGAGATGGCAAGAGCGAATGCTGACGTTTCAGGAATCAGTGAACTAAAATGGACTGGAATGGGTGAATTTAACTCAGATGGCCATTATAATCACTACTGTGGGCAAGAATCCCTTAGAATAAATGGAGTAGCCATCATAGTCAATAAGAGAGTCTGAAATGCAGTACTTGGATGCAATCTCAAAAACAACAGAGTGGTCTCTGTTCGTTTTCAAGGCAAACCATTCAATATAACGATAATCCAAGTCTATGCCCAACCAGTAATGCTGAAGAAGCTGAAGTTGAATGGTGCTATGAAGACCTCCAAGACCTTCTGGAACTAACACCCCCCAAAAAATGTCCTTTTCATTTTAGGGGAATAGAATGCAAAAGTAGGAAGTCAAGAGATACCTGGAGTAACAGCCAAATTTGGCCTTGGAGTATAGGATGAAGCAGGGCAAAGGCTAATACAGTTTTGCAAAGAGAACACACTGGTCATAGCAAACACCCTCTTCCAACAACACAAAAGACTCTACACATGGACATCACCAGATGGTCAATACCGAAATCAGACTGATTATATTCTTTGCAGCCAAAGATGGAGAAGCTCTACACACTCAGCAAAAACAAGACCAGGAGCTGACTATGGCTCAGATCATGAACGCCTTATTGCCAAATTCAGACTTAAATTGAAAAAAGTAGGGAAAACCACTAGACCATTCAGGTATGACCTAAATCAAATTCCTTACAATTATACAGTGGAAGGGAGAAATAGATTCAAGGGAATAGACAGAGTGCCTGATGAACTATGGATGGAGGTTCATGACATTGTATAGGAAGGAGGGATCAAGACCATCCCCAAGAAAAAGAAATGCAAAAAGGCAAAATGCCTGTCTGAGGAGGCCTTACAAATAGCTGAGAAAAGAAGAGAAGCGAAATGCAAAGGAGAAAAGGAAAAATATACCCATTTGAATGCAGAGTTCCAAAGAATAGCAAGGAGAGATTAAAAAAAAGCCTTGGTCAATGATCAATGCAAAGAAATAGAGGAAAGCAATAGAATGGAAAAGACTATAGATCTCTTCAAGAAAATTAGAGATACCAAGGGAACATTTCATGCAAAGATGGGCTCAATAAAGGACAGAAATGGTATGGACCTAACAGAAGCAGAAGATATTAAGAAAAAGTGGCAAGAATACATAGAAGTATACAAAAAAGATCTTCACGACACACACGATGGTGTGGTCACTCACCTAGAGCCAGACATTCTGGAATGTGAAGTCAAGTGGGCCTTAGGAAGCATCACTATGAACAAAGCTAGTGGAGGTGATGGAATTCCAGTTGAGCTATTTCAAATCCTAAAAGCTGATGCTGTGAAAGTGCTGCACTCAATATGCCAGCATATTTGGAAAATTCAGCAGTGACCACAGGATTGGTCAGTTTTTATTCCAGTCCCAAAGAAAGGCAATGCCAAAGAATGCTCAAATTACCACACAGTTGTACTCATCTCACACACTAGTAAAGTAATGCTCAAAATTCTCCAAGCCAGGCTTCAACAGTACATTAACCATGAACTTCCAGATGTTCAAGCTGGATTTAGAAAAGGCAGAAGACCAGAGATCAAATTGCCAACATCTGTTGGATCATAGAAAAAGCAAGAGAGTTCCAGAAAAATATCTACTTCTGCTTTATTGACTATGCCAAAGCCTTTGACTGTGTGGATCACAACAAACCATGGAAAATTCTGAAAGAGATGGGAATACCAGACCACCTGACCTGCCTCTTGAGAAATCTGTATGCAGGTCAGGAAGCAACAGTTAGAACTGGCATGGAACAACATGGTTCCAAATAGGGAAAGGAGTATGTCTAGGCTGTATATTGTCACTCTGCTTATTTAACTTATATGTAGAGTACATCATTAGAAACGCTGGGCTGGAGGAAGCACAAGCTGGAATCAAGATTGCTTGGAAATATCAATAACCTCAGATATGCAGATGGTACCACCCTTATGGCAGAAAGTGAAGAAGAAAATAAAGAGACTCTTGATGAAAGTGAAAGAGGAGAGTGAAAAAGTTGTCTTAAAACTCAACATTCAGAAAACTAAGATCATGGCATCTGGTCCCATCACTTCATGGTAAATAGATGGGGAAATAGTGATGGACTTTATTTTTTGGGGCTCCAAAACCACTGCAGATGGTGACTGCAGCCATGAAATTAAAAGACGGTTGCTCCTTGGAAGAAAAGTTATAACCAACCTAGACAGCATATTAAAAAGCAGAGACATTATTTTACCAACAATAGTCTGTCTAGTCGAAGCTATGGTTTTTCCAGTAGTCATGTATGGATGTGAGAGTTGGACTATAATGAAAGCTGAGCCCTGCAGAACTGATGCTTTTGAAATGTGGTGTTGGAGAAGACTCTTGACAGTCCCTTGGACTGCAAGGAGATCCATCCTAAAGGAAATCAGTCCTGAATATTCATTGGAAGGACTTATGTTGAAGCTGAAACTCCAATACTTTGGCCACCTGATGGGAAGAGCTGACTCATTGGAAAAGACACTGATGCTGGGAAAGTCTGAAGGCAGGAGGAGAAGAGGATGATAGAGGACGAGATGGTTGGATGGCATCACCAACTCAATGGATGAGTTTGATTAAACTCTGGAAGTTGGTGATGGACAGGGAGGTCTGGTGTGCTGCAGTCCATGGGGTCACAAAGAATTGGACATGGCTGAGCGACTGAACTGAACTGAAGTTATACTTTCATAATTTTTAAAAACTTTTTAATTTAAACATAAGAGCCAAGATTGTAAAACTAGAGGAAGACAAATGAGGGGAAAAATGATTTTTCTTGTATTTGACTCTGGAAAAACAGTCAACCAAAGTGAAAATAGACAAGATGGATTGCCTCAAAGTAAATACTTCTACACAACACTGGATATAATCAACAGAGTAAAGTAAACTGTATAATGTACTCAATTGTATAGCAAAATATCAACAATAATAATGATAATCAATGTTAAAATAGGCAAGGACTTGAATCGACATTTTTCCATTTTCCAAGTTTCCTCCTCTTATTGATTTCTGGTTTCAAATCAATATGATGGGAAAAGATACCTGATACAATTTCAGTATTCTTAAATTACTTGACTTGTTTTGTTGTCTAATATATGATCTACTGTAAAGTGTTCTATTCACATTTTATTGATAGAAGAATGTATATTATACCAATATTGGGCAGAATGTTCTGTCCAAAAGCTCAGAGAATACCAAACAGAACAAATGCCAAGCAAACAAAAACATTGACAGAAATATATCATATTCAAACTAGTAAAGACAAAGCAAGAGAAAATCTTGAAGGCAGCCAGACCCCCCAAAAAAAATCAAAAAAGAAAAAAAGAAAACCTACAGAACATAAGAATTACAGCATAATTCTCATTACAAATCCTGCAAGCAAGAATAAAATGGAATGAAATGTTTAAATCATTGAAAGAAAAAAACTGTCAATGCAGACTTCTATATAAAGTTTAAAAATCCTTCAAAAGTAAAAAGAAATAAAGATTTCTTGGACAAATAAAGACTGGCGAAATTTATTACCAACACACCTACATTACAAAAATATACTTTTAAGTTTTTCAGGCAGAAGGAATTTGATGTGTCAAGAACTTCCATCTACAAAAAGAAGTGGAAGCATAGGAAACAGAATGCATTCATGTGCTCACTTAGTTGTGTCCAACTGTTTGTAACCACATGGACTGTAGCCATCAGGCTCCTCTGTCTATGGGATTTTCCAGGCAAGAATCCTGGAGTAGGATGCCTTTTCCTACTGCAGTGGATCTTCCTGATCCAGGGATCAAACCTGTGTCTCCTGTGTCACCTGTATTGGCAGGCAGATTCTTTGTCACTGTGCCTCCTGGGAAGCCCCCAGGAAATAAAATAAATGAGGATAAAATGCTTTCATATTTAACTGCTCTAAGTATAACTGACTATAATGCAAAAAATATTAACAATGTATCAGATACTTATACCTTATGTAAAATGAAATGTATGACAATAATGGTACAAGAGACAAGAAGGAGGAATTGGAAATATGTTCTAGCAAAGTCTTTACACATGAAACAGTGCAAAATTATTCAAAGGTGTACTGAGATTTTTCAAATGCATATTGTAAACTCAAGGTAGAACACTAATACACTTTTACGAAGAGGTACAAATAAACCGATGAGATTAAGTGGAACAATAAAAATGTTCAATTAAAGAAAATAGATAAGGGGGGGATGGATAAGAAATGCATTAAACAGCCTGTGACAATAGTATGATGGCAGAGTGAGATGCTGTCTTTGTCTCTTCCTTCCAATATACAACCAGTTAAACATCCACAACTCAACAAATATGCCTCAGCCCACCTAACACAACAGAATGCCAAAGAGCTCCTCACATCTATATGTTTAAAGGTGAATGAGTTGGAACACAGAGGAGGCACAAATGAAGGAACAGTAGAGGTGGTGACTGCAATTCTGGCCCTTGGCCATGGCAGCCCCAGAGAACCCCATTGAAGCAGGAAAGCACATGACTCCAGTACTCGAATCTATAATTAACTAGGCAGCAGTGGCAGCAGACCCTGTAATCCCTTCCCTCCAGGCATGGAGGTGCCCTCTACCCTTCACAGGTGGCACCTGTGATGCCAACAACACCCAACATGGTTAGAGGCACCTGTGACCCTGGCTGCCACCACCTCCTCCCTCCTTTGCAATGGTAGAACCTGTGACTCAGGAGATACTGAATGCAGTGGAATTGCCTGCCATCCTAAGGCCTCAAGCAGTGACACCAGCAGCAACAAGGCACCAATAACCCTGGAGGCATAAACAGTAATAACAAGGGTACTGGGCAACACTTCTGACAGGACAGAAAATGCCCACTATGGCAACCCACTCCAGCATTTTGCCTGGAGAATCCCATGGTCAGAGAAGCCAGACGGGCTACAGTCAACAGGGTCACAAGGAATCGACACAACTGAAGCGACTGGGCATGCAGGCACACAAATATAATCAGAAGTAGTGCTGGTAAAGAAAAACAAAAAAACTTGTAGTATATTGCCACCTACTGGAAAATAAAAGTTTTTAATTTCTACCCTGATGAATTACAGAATCAAGTTTTTAAGATAAATAAAATTTTACCTAATGAATAAAGGTGTTTGATACGTCAAACATCAGACTAAGGAACAACTAACTCATCAGGTACCATGAAGAACCACTGTAAGAATGTATCAAAAAAAGAAAATGACAATTCTCCAGAAACAAAAGATAAAATCATTGTGTTCTAACTGATAGAAAATTTATAACAGTTGTCATGAAGAGACTCAACAAGATACAAGAAAATTCAGAAAGGCAATTCAGTGATCTCAGGAATAAAATTAATGAACAGAAGTAATCTTACCAAAAAGATTGAAATGTTAAAATGAAAACAAACAGATATTCTGGAGCTGAATAATTCAATAAATAAGATGAAGAGTGTATTAGGAAGCATTGAAATAGAGCATACTATAAAGAAAAGAATATTAGTGAGCTTGAATTTACAAATCTTCAAATGTTAACAGGTAGAGAGGAAAGAGGGCTTCCCAGGTGGCTTTAGTGGTAAAGAGCCCGCCTGCCAATGCAGGAGATGTAAGAGACAAGGGTTCGATCCCTGGGTTGGGAAGATCCCCTGGAAAAGGCAATGGCATCCTACTCCAGGATTCTTGCCTGGAAAATTCCATGAACAGAGGAGCCTGGTGGGCTATGGTCCATAGGGTCTCAAAGACTTGGACATGACTGAAGTGACTCAGTATGCATACAGAGAAAGAAGAGAATTAAGACCTTTTTTCAGAATGAAATACCTGGATATATATCCAGGAGTGGGATTGCAGGGTCATAGGGTTGCTCTCCTTTTAGTTTTTTAAGGAACATCCATACTGTTACCCATAGTGACTGTACCAATTTACATTCACACCAATTGTGTAGGAGGGTTGCTTTCTCTCCACACCCTCTTGAGCATTTATTGTTTGTTGATTTTTTTATAATAGCCATTCTGGCTGGTGTGAGGTATACTACAATATCTCATTGCAGTTTTGATTTGCATTTCTCAAATAATTAGCGATGTTGAACACATTTTCATGTGCCTACTGGGCATCTGCATGTCTTCTTTGAAGAAATGTCTATTTAGGTCTTCTGCCTATTTTTTATTTTTATTTATTATTATTATTATTATTTTTACTTTACAATATTGTATTGGTTTTGCTGTGGTACATATACACAATAGAGTATTGCTTATCCATTAAAAAGAATACATTTGAATCACTTCTGCCCATTTTTTGCATGAGTTTTTGTTTTGATGCTGTTTTAAACTTCATGAGCTGTTTGTAAATTTTGGAAACTAATCCCTTATTGGTCACATCATTTGCAAATATTTTCTCCCAGTCTGTGGGTTGTCTTTTCCTTTTGTTTATTGTTTCTTTTGCTGTGCTGAAGCTTTAGAGTTTAAGTAGGTCCCATTTGTTTATTTTTGTTTTTATTTCCATTATTCTGGGAGGCGGATCAAAAAAGATATTACTGTGATTTATGTCAGAGAGCGTTCTGTCTATGTTTTCCTCTAGGAGTTTTATAGTGTCCGGTCTCACATTTAGGTCTTTAATCCATTTTGAGATTATTTTTGTGTATGGAGTTAAAGAATGATCTAATTTCATTTTTTTTACATGTGGCTGTCCAGTTTTTCCAGCACCATTTGTTGAAAACACTGTCCTTCCAACATTGTATACTCTTGCCTCCTTTGTCATAGATTAATTGACCATAGGTACATGGGCTTGTTTCTGGGTTTTCTCTCCTGTTCCATTGATCTATATTTCTGTTCTGTTCCATTGATCTATATTTACTTTTTTACCAGTACCACCCTGTTTTGATAACTGTGGCTTTGCAGTACAGTCTGAAGTCAGGGAGCCTGATTCCTCCAGCTCTGTTTTTCTTTCTCATGATTGCTTTGGCTATTCGTGGTCTCCATACAAATTTTGAGAATTTTTTGTTCTAGTTCTGTGAAAAATGCCATTGATAATTTGATAGGAATTGCATTGAATCTATAGATTGCCTTGGATAGTATAATCATTTTGACAATATTGATTCTTCCAATCTACAAATGTGGTATTGAAAGGTTGTTGCTGAACCACGAAAGACGACAGGATTCTTGGCCTCCAGAGGAGAAGAATTCAATCCGGGGCCAGAGATGAGGCTTGATTGCTCAGAGCTTTTGTGTAATAGAGTTTTATTAAAATATAAAAGGGATAGAGAAAGCTTCTGACAGAGATATCAGAAGGGGGCAGAAAGAGTACCCCCTCCCTACTGTTAGCAATGGAGTTATATACTTTTAATTAGTTATTACAGTAAATCAAAAGAATCTCTGGAGGTTGTAAAGACCTTACTAGACCCACTCCCATAATTTACATTTTAAGATAACAGGATTAGCCAGAAGATTTCTTTCCAGAGACTGTCCTCAAGCAGGATACATTATTGTTATATAATCTTAAGGTCATTTTTCATTCCAATACCAAAGAAAGGCAATGCCAAAGAATGCTCAAACTACCGCACAATTGCGCTCATTTCACACGCTAGTAAAGTAATGCTCAAAATTCTCCAAGCCAGGCTTCAGCAATACGTGAACCATGAACTTCCAGGTGTTCAAGCTGGTTTTAGAAAAGGCAGAGGAACCAGAGATCAAATTGCCAATATCCGCTGGGTCATCGAAAAAGCAAGAGAGATCCAGAAAAACATCTATTTCTGCTTTATTGACTATGCAAAAGCCTTTGATTGTGTGGATCACAATAAACTGTGGAAAATTCTGAAAGAGATGGGAATACCAGACCACCTGACCAGCCTCTTGAGAAACCTATATGCAGGTCAGGAAGCAACAGTTAGAACTGGACATGGAACAACAGACTGGTTCTAAATAGGAAAAGGAGTATGTCAAGGCTGGATGTTCTCACCCTACTTATTTAACTTATATGCAGAGGACATCATGAGAAACGCTGGGCTGGAAGAAACACAAGCTGAAATCAAGATTGCCAGGAGAAATATCAATAACCTCAGATATGCAGATGACACCACCCTTATGGCAGAAAGTGAAGAGGAACTAAAAAGCCTATTGAGGAAAGTGAAAGAAGAGAGTGAAAAGGTTGGCTTAAAGCTCAAAATGAAGATCATGGCATCTGGTCCCTTCACTTCATGGGAACTAGATGGGGAAACAGTGGAAACAGTGTCAGACTTTATTTTTTGGGGCTCCAAAATCACTGCAGATGGTGATTGCAGCCATGAAATTAAAAGACACTTACTCCTTGGAGGAAAAGTTATGACCAACCTAGATAGCATATTGAAAAGCAGAGACTTTACTTTGTCAACAAAGGTCCATCTCGGAGAAGGCAATGGCACCCCACTCCAGTACTCTTGCCTGGAAAATCCCATGGATGGAAAAGTCTGGTGGGCTGCAGTCCATGGGGTCGCTAAGAGTCGGACACGACTGAGCGACTTCCCTTTCACTTTTCACTTTCATGCAATGGAGAAGGAAATGGCAACCCACTCCAGTGTTCTTGCCTGGAGAATCCCAGGGACGGCAGAGCCTGGTAGGCTGCCTTCTCTGGGGTCGCACAGAGTCGTACATGACTGAAGCAACTTAGCAGCAGCAGCAGCAGCAAAGTTCTGTCTAGTCAAGGCTATGGATTTTCCAGTGGTCATGTATGAATGTGAGAGTTGGACTGTGAAGAAAGCTGAGCGCGGAAGAATTGATGCTTTTGAACTGTGGTGTTGGAGAAGACTCTTGAGAGTCCCTTGGACTGCAAGGAGATCCAACCAGTCCATTCTAAAGGAGATCAGCCCTGGGTGTTCTTTGGAAGGACTGATGCTAAAGCTGAAACTCTAGTACTTTGGCCACCTCATGGGAAGAGTTGACTCATTGGAAAAGACTCTGATGCTGGGAGGGATTGGGGGCAGGAGGAAAAGGGGATGACAGAGGATGAAATGGCTAGATGACATCACCAATTCGATGGATGTGAGTTTGAGTGAACTCTGGGAGATGGTGATGGACAGGGAGGCCTGGCGTGCTGCGATTCATGGGGTCACAAAGAGTCGGACACAACTGAGCAACTGAACTGAACTGAACTGAACTGAACTGAATCCTAAGGAATGTAGAGGGGGGAAAAATGTTTGTCCTTTCTTCCTCCTTGAGAATTCCAGATCCCTCTCTCCTTGGGGACCCTTGGACTTCTTATCAACCTGCCTAGGATTGACTGTCTCATTTCCCCCTTTTCTTTTAGGAGAATTCTGTTGCCAAGGGAAAGGGGCATCATTTTCGTTCCATAACTACTTCCTGCTGTTTAGGGGCGTGGTCCCTCAGTTGCTGAGGCAACATATTCTTCTAACCCTCATATTGAGGATCTCTGATCCAGGGGCCCCAAGTAATAGTTGGAGGGGGCTGTGCCATTCATAGGAGCTTGGACAACCATTTGTAACTTAAAAGCTTTCAGACATAAGTTAGAAACAAGCCCTGTTTTACAGTTACAGATGTAAGGCAAAATAGTCATTAAACCAAGTTAAAATCAAAATTAAAAGTCACATTATGTCCATAGTTACATCAGTCCATCTTAGGATTGTTAGATGTCACCACAGAGTTGAAGAAAGTCCTTTCCTTGAAGTGGAGAAACCCACCTTCCACTGATGAAGAGGGGAGCGCTGTACAAACCCAGCAGTTAGACCAATTGTGGAATGCAGCAGAGGAATGAGCCCAGGACAAGAAGGCATTGTCTTGAGGATCAAACAGCAGACTCAGGATTTTTGGAGTCAGCAGAAGTAGGCTCACATAGATTATCAGGCCCATCTGAAAAGTACAAAGTCAGAGCATAGAAAGTAAAGACATAAAATGATGTCATTTAGCTCTGGTCAGGGTGCCGCCTCCTAACTCGAGTGTAATGCACCCACGAATCAATTCCTGGCACTCTGACAGCTGTGGGAGAAGAAAGAATAACCTGGTAAGGGCCTTCCCAGAGGGGCTCAAGAGATTGGCCCCCAGATCCCAATGTTTTTTTTATCAGGTTCCTGGCTCAAATAGAGGCTTGCTTGACTCAGATGCTGGATCAGGAGTTACCTCCTGGAGTTCCATTAATGCCTGTTGAAAAGCTGAGGGCTGAGCTACATAATTAGCTAATTCTAACAGACTAGTTCCAAATAGGAAAAGGAGTACGTCAAGGCTATATATTGTCACCCTGCTTATTTAACTTATATGCAGATTACATCATGAGAAACGCTGGGCTGGAAGAAGCACAAGCTGGAATCAAGATTGCTGGGAGAAATATCAATAACCTCAGATATGCAGATGACACCACCCTTATGGCAGAAAGTGAAGAGGAACTCAAAAGCCTCTTGATGAAAGTGAAAGAGGAGAGTGAAAAAGTTGGCTTAAAGCTCAACATTCAGAAAACTGAAATCATGGCATCTGGTCCCATCACTTCATGGGAAACAGATAGGGAAACAGTGTCAGACTTTATTTTTGGGGGCTTCCAAATCACTTCAGATGGTGATTGCAGCCATGAAATTAAAAGACGCTTACTCCTTGGAAGGAAAGTTATGACCAACCTAGATAGCATAGTCAAAAGCAGAGACATTACTTTGCCAACAAAGGTCCGTCTAGTCAAGGCTATAGTTTTTCCAGTAGTCATGTATGGATGTGAGAGTTGGACTGTGAAGAAAGCTGAGCGCTGAAGAATTGATGCTTTTGAACTGTGGTGTTGGAGAAGACTCTTGAGAGTCCCTTGGACTGCGAGGAAATCCAACCAGTCCATTCTAAAAGAGATCAGCCCTGGGTGTTCTTTGGAAGGACTGATGCTAAAGCTGAAACTCCAATATTTTGGCCACCTCATGCAAAGAGTTGACTCATTGAAAAAGACTCTGATTCTGGGAGGGATTGGTGACAGGAGGAGAAGGGGATGACAGAGGATGAGATGGCTGGATGGCATCACTGACTCAATGGACTTGAGTTTGAGTGAACTCCGGGAGTTGGTGATAGACAGGAAGGCCTGGCATGCTGCAATTCATGGGGTCGCAAAGAGTTGGACATGACTGAGCGACTGAACTGAACTGAAACTGAAGGCTTCAGGAAAACTTTTCCATTGAGGATTTTCAGGAATTCTTAATAGTCCATCTGCAGACTGTAACCATCCTTTATCAGTAATCTTTGCTCCTCTTTTCTCATATCTTTCTAATTCTTCCTCAGTATATTGTGGTTTTTCCTATTCCACAGGACCTGTCCAGATCAAAGGCGTCTGCAGTGAAGGGGTTTTGCAAAGTGCTGCTTTTCTGGCTTGACAGTCAGCCAGCTGATTACCTTTGGCTACTTTACTCCCATCTCTGTTTCTTTAAATTCTCAGTGATGGGTTTTAACCCGTCCTTAACCTCAGGTTTCAGTGGATACTGCTTCTTATGTGGAACTAAGTGCGGGTCTTTGAGCTTGACAACTACAGGAATAGCATTTTGTGCTCGACCCACAGATTTTCGATCAGCCCACACTCTAGGATTTACATATTCATGAAAACAGAGGCATGGACTTTGCTCAGTATATCCCTCCCCAAAAGGGATGAGGGAGACTCTGGCACGATCAGGAACTCATGTGAAAATAGCACAGAGTCCCAGTTACAACTTAAAGAACAACTGAAGTAATACTTTTTGGCTTGTCCAGACAGTCCCACTATGGAAGCGGATTGGGAAGAAAGAGGGCCAGGGGCTTCAGTTAGCACAGAGTAAGTTGCCCCAGTATCTAAAAGGAAATCAACGGATTGGCCCCCCACAGTTATTAATACCCAGGGTTCCTCAGGTGTAATTAGGATGGGAGCTTGTGTGGGGACCCCCGGGCACCTTCAGTCCTGATTGTCTTGAGAGTCCAACCCCTGAAACCTACACTTCTGAGGGCAGTCTCTCCTCCAGTGTGGTCCCTTGCAGACCGGACATGGAGCTGTGGGCAGCTTAGATGCCCGAGGGCAATCTTGCTTGAGGTGCCCCTCCCTTCCACAGTAATAGCAAGCCCATCTTTTTCACCTGGGTCCCTCTGGGCATTTTTCTCAGGCTGTTTAAGAATGGTTTTGACAGCCATTACAAGGGCTTCCATCTGTTCCTTTGTCTTTTTCTGCCTTTCTTTTTTTCCTCCTATTCCCTACCATAATAGACTGAGGCAGTTGCAACAGATTATCAAAAGACTGATTTGGTCCATATGCCTGTTTTAATAGCTTACAGCAGATATCTGGAGCCGACTGAGTGAGAAATCTATCTTGTAAGATCACTCTTCCCTCCTCACTTTTGGGATCAATCTCAGTGAACCTGCGAAGGGCTTCTCTCAGTCTATCTAGGAATTTACCAGGAGCTTCCTTCTCCTCCTGTTCTATGTTTGCCAATTTGGCACCGTTTAAAGTCTTAGCAAGCACTTGCCTGAATCCTTCAAGAATAAATCTGACAAAATGACTCTGATCCCATCTTCCTTTAGCCTTGTTATAGTCTCAATCTGTTTCTATAGTTGGGACCACCTGAATCCCAGTGGAGAGGGCAGCTATCTCATCCTCCCTCTTCCCTACTGATTCATTACTAAGCCATTCATCTCCATAGGCAACTGCTTTCCCCCAAACTCGACTTTTTGAGTCGGGAGTCAGTGTTTGTCCCAAGATATACATCACATCCTTCAAAGTAAGGTCATAAAGCAGTCATAAAACACCTTTAAAAGCTCTAATATATTTTTCTGGGTCCTCTAAATAGTCTCCCAGATCCTCCTTGATTCTTTGTACTTCTTGATAAGAAAAGGGCTTATTAACTCTCATAGACTGATTACTTCTCCTGGTGGGTGCTTCATGAAGAGGCCAGCTTGTGTGGCTGTTCCTCAGCCACTCTGGCTGCTCTGCACATACAATCCTAGGGGTAGATTGGAGAAACCTGCTTTTCTTGATCTCTTTGCTTCCTGTCCTCCATCTCATCCTGCATTTCACCCTTAGTTTTTACTGTCTGAGCTTCTCTTACTTCAATTGTCTGAGTTTCCATTGAAACCAGAGTGGTCTGAGGTCATACTGAGACAGGAGTTGTTTGGACCTCTACTTGGGCTGTTTGAATCTCAGTTTGGGTTTTTACTGAGACCAAGGCAACCCTTCCTAGGGAGGTTCCCTGACTTTCAATTTGCTTAGTTTGGAGCCCCATAGGGGTAAAGTAGGAGGACAGGAGGGAGCCGAAGATTTCACACCCAACTCTATACCCTGAAGACATAAGTCTGGCATACCTCACAGAGTGAAAAAGGGCAATACATATGCTACTTCTACACATTTCCCTTGTTTTCTACAGAGCCGGTCTAATTGTAGAACAGCAATAATTGAGATCCTTCAACCAGCCACCATTTGCCATCCTCCAGTGGATACCGTGGCCATGCAGTATCACATAGGAAGACCAGGCATGTCTTCTTTAAGCTCTGGGGATCGAATCTATCCCAGTTTTTCAGGATACAGTTCAAAGGAGTGAGGCTTGAATTGTTAGCTCCCATCTGTAAGAGAGAAAAAAGCGACCAGTGCCA
Source organism: Bubalus bubalis (assembly GCF_019923935.1). Lineage (NCBI taxonomy): Eukaryota > Metazoa > Chordata > Mammalia > Artiodactyla > Bovidae > Bubalus > Bubalus bubalis. The sequence continues at coordinate 65,362,250 of NC_059181.1, forward strand.
TCTTTCTACCGGAGGTGTTCCTCCCAGCTCTAGATGGGGGTGTAGACAGACTTTACACCAAAACTTTCCTTCCCTGGTCGGACTTAGTCTGTCCCTTACTGACATAGGCACCATACTTGTCCCTCGCAGTTCTACCCCCAAGATGGGGTAGAGATGCACCAGGGGTAGACCTGATGGCATCCTAGACTGACGTCCAGTTTCTCATCATTAAAACCTTGCTTGCCTCTGATGCCACCTGGGGTGCAATCAGAGTAACCTTCCAGAATTCCTCCCAAGCTAAGACTGCTGGGGGAAACATTCGTCACCTGAGTGCCTGTGCACAACCCTGAGTATATTCCTGACCACAATAAGACTGGTACGAACATAAAACTGAGATGTTCCTTCCAAGTGTCACCACACCAGTATGCTACTGCTGCTGCTAAGTCACTTCAGTCGTGTCCGACTCTGTGCGACTCCATAGACGGCAGCCCACCAGGCTCCCCTGTCCCTGGGATTCTCCAGGCAAGAATACTGGAGTGGGTTGCCATTTCCTTCTCCAATATAAGCAATAGCAAAAGAGATGGTGAAAGGCTGGCCAGTGAGGAAAAAGTGATTTTTGTCCTCGAGTTATTAGGGCCAGTCCTTCCAGTCCATTCCCACAGATTCCACAGAAAGAATATCTAAGGAGTTTGGGACCAAAGCCATTGGAAAGCCTCCTCTAGTCCACTAAGAGCTAGTGTTACTAAAGGAAGAAACGCATTGCACTTCCAATCTGAGTAACCTTTAACCTCAGAGATGCTCTTGGAGCTCGAGCTCCACCTAACTTCCAAACTTTCAATCCCTAGCAAGGCTAGGCACTTTCTGACTACCAATCCAAGTTTGGGACCTAAGTAAGAGTACAATAGTACCAGCATAGATCACAAGTCCCTTCAAAGTCTATGATCGACAGATTAGGTTAGTAGTTCTAATTTCCAAGAAGTTATGAAATGGTCAAAGAGACTGGAAAGTTATACCAATAAAGGAGTTTGGTCCACATGCTTTGCCCATTTCTGGTCAGTTCACAAAGGAGACGCTGGGTGCCTCTTGGCATTGGCAGGTCGGTATAAACCCCCAACAAGTTTCTGCCATAAGCCATATGAGGTCACCATGGAACCGGAGAGCAGGGCTCCTCAATTGCTTCACACATGGCATGTCATTCATTCACACAAGCACACCGTAGAGTTAGTAAAGTACAGCAGAAAAATGTGTTCACTAGGAGAACAAAGAACCAGAGCTCAAAGCATCCTTACCTTGTCCTGAAGAATCTCAGATGAGCCCCCAAGATGAAAGGTTGTTGCTGAACCATGAAAGACACCGGGATTCTTGGCCTCCGGAGGAGAAGAATTCAATCCAGGGCCAGAGATGAGGCTTGATTGCTCAGAGCTTTTGTTTAATAAAGTTTTATTAAAGTATAAAAGGGATGGGTAAAGCTTCTGACATAGACATCAGAAGGGGGCAGAAAGAGTACCCCCTCGCTACTGTTAGCAATGGAGTTATATACTTTTAATTAGTTATTACAGTGAATCAAAATAATGTCTGGAGGTTGTAAAGACCTTACTAGACCCACTCCCATAATTTACATTTCAAGATAACAGGATTAGCCAGAAGGTTTTTTCCAGAGACTGTCCTCAAGCAGGATACATTTTTATTATATAATCCTAAGGAATATAGAGGAAAAAAAAATGTTTGTCCTTTCTTCCTCCTTGAGAATTCCAGACCCCTCTCTCCTTGGGGACCCCTGGACTTCTTATCAACCTGCCTAGGAATTGACTGTCTCAGTATATCTTGGTTGCCAGGGAAAAGAGACAGGGAATTGAGGAGAATGGTCATATGCACACTGTTATATTTAAAACAGATAACCAGCAAGGACCTATTGTATAGCACGTGAAACTCTGCTCAGTGTTATGTGGTAACCTGGATGGGAGAGGGGGTTGGGGGAGAATGGATACATGTATATGTATCAGTGAATCCATTTGCTGTTCACCTGAAACTATCACAATATTGTTAACTGGCTACACCCCAGTACAAAGTAGAAAGTTCATAAAGAGTGAAATCTCATTAGAACTACCTTTTTAGGAAAGGTAACATCATGGTAATGGGTATCCCAGAATAAGAAGAGAGGGAGAAAGGAACAGAGAGTTTATTTAAATAAATAATAGTTGAGAACTTCCCAAACCTGGGGAAGGAAATGAATATACAAGTTCAAGAAGCTAATAAAACACCAAATTGATTAAACACATAAAGATTTTCTTCAAGACACATTATAATAAAACTGTCAAAATCCACAACAAAGAAAACTGTAAAAGCAACCAGAGGGAAAAAAGAGATGGAAGCCTACAAAGGAACCCCTGTTGTGCAATAAGCAGGTTTCTCAGCATAAATTGTCCAGGCCAGGAGGGAGTAGAAAGACATTCTCAAAATACTGAAAGATAAAAAGTGTCAGCCAAGAATACTTTATTCAGTAAGGTCATCATTCAGATATGAAGGAGAACTAAAGAGATTCCTAGAACAAAAATTGAGTTTATCAACACTAGACCTGCCTTACAAGAAATGTTGAAAGGAGTTCTTCTACCAGAAACAAAAAGGAAAAAGTACACAAAACTTGTAGTCATGAACTTCCAGATGTTCAAGCTGGTTTTAGAAACGGCAGAGGAAGCAGAGATCAAATTGCCAACATCCACTGGATCATGGAAAAACCAAGAGAGTTCCAGAAAAACATCTATTTCTGCTTTATTGAGTATGCCAAAGCCTCTGACTGTGTGGATCATAATAAACTGTGGAAAATCCTGAAAGAGATGGGAATACCAGATCACCGGACCTGCCTCTTGAGAAACCTATATGCAGGTCAGGAAGCAACAGTTAGAACTGGACATGGAACAACAGACTGGTTCCAAATAGGAAAAGGAGTACATCAAGGCTGTATATTGTCACCCTGCTTATTTAACTTATATGCAGAGTACATCATGAGAAACACTGGGCTGGAAGAAGCACAAGCTGGAATCAAGATTGCCAGGAGAAATATCAATAATCTCAGATATGCAGATGACACCACCCTTATGGCAGAAAGTGAAGAGGAACTAAAAAACCTCCTGATGAAAGTGAAAGAGGAGAGTGAAAAAGTTGGCTTAAAGCTCAACATTCAGAAAACTAAGATCATGGCATCTGGTCCCATCACTTCATGGGAAACAGATAGGGAAACAGTGGAAACAGTGTCAGACTACTTTTTTTTGGGGGGGGGGGGGGCTCCAAAATCACTGCAGATGGTGATTGCAGCCATGAAATTAAAAGACCCTTACTCCTTGGAAGCAAAGTTATGACCAACCTAGATAGTGTATTAAAAAGCAGAGACATTACTTTGCCAACAAAGGTTTGTCTAGTCAAGGCTATGGTTTTTCCAGTGGTCATGTATGGATGTGAGAGTTGGACTGTGAAGAAAGCTGAGCGCCAAAGAATTGATGCTTTTGAACTGTGGTGTTCAAAAGCACTGTGGTGAGAAGACTCTTGAGAGTCCCTTGGACTGCAAGGAGATCCAACCAGTGCATTCTAAAGGAGATCAGTCCTGGGTGTTCATTGGAAGGACTGATGCTAAAGCTGAAACTCCAGTACTTTGGCCACCTCATGTGAAGAGTTGACTCATTGGAAAAGACTCTGATGCTGGGAGGGATTGGGGGCAGGAGGAAAAGGGGATGACAGAGGATGAGATGGCTGGATGCCATCACTGACTCGATGGACATGAGTTTGAGTGAACTCTGGGAGTTGGTGATGGACAGGGAGGCCTGGCGTGCTGCAATTCATGGTGTTGCAAAGAGTTGGACACGACTGAGCAACTGAACTGAACTGAACTGAATAAATATACAGAAAGAATCAGAAAATTGCAACTCTACATCAAAATAGGTTTTTAGATGGAAGAGATCAAGATGATAGAATAAAAGGACATGGAGTTCACATTCCCCCATGAACACAGCAAAAATACATATACATGTGGGATAGCTATTTCAGTTAGACTTGGAAAACTAACTGGAAACTGGAAGAAGGACTTCTGTACAAGCAAGGTGGTAAGAAAGATACACATATAATCAATTATGAAGAGAAGAAGAGTGATTGGTTTGGGACTTGTGCCCCAAGTAGGGGACTCAGAGGAAAAGGGAGATCACAAGGATGGATACTCTCCCTGCGGAGTGAGCAGATGAAGCTACAGACTGGGAATCCCAGTCCTGGGATCTTACATATGAGACAAGACCCTTAGCTACTTGGAGAACCACTGAAATGGATAGAAGGGATGGAGAAGCTTACACTGAGCTCATGAGAAGTGTGAGGATATTGGCTTGCCCATAGGTAGGGCAGAGAGAGGTCTGATCCACTGGTTGTAACCTAGCCATGCAGCCCAACGTGAATTGAGTAAACACCCTAGCACTGCTCACCCCAGGCCACAACTTGGCACTGGATCTAGGGCATCCACAACCTGGGAAAAGACTGAGACCTATGGACACAGTAGCCACCCAGGGCATAATCCAGGACAGGGTGTAGTAGCTGCTGGACATTTGCTCAAATGGGGTCCCAGAAGCACCCCAGAATTCTGATGGCAGCTCAGATACCATAATTCTCACGTCTACCTTGCTGTGCACTCCAGCAAAGCCAAGCAAATGCTCCAGCCCCACAAACTCCATGTTATGGTATAACACTAGATCTGGGATAGTCATGCCCAGGGAAATGATGTGACTATGGGCTGCACCTGAACTTAACCACAGATGCCTGCACAAGAAAAGCATCCAATTTCTGTAAGTGCACAAGCTCCACTTGTTTGAGCACTCCACTCCTTTGGCATGAAAGTCCCATTAGGGAAGAAGGAAAAATACACAATTAAAGTAAAGAGAGCCAGCCTGAGACCAACTCTCAGGGCTTCCACTCCAGCAACCTGGAATCAGGCCCTACCCCTGACAGGATGGTGGCAGCCACTGAATAGAAAAGTCCCACCTCACAGCCACACCTGCTACAAAAATGATAGCTGCCAGCACACCCTAAGGAAAGACATTACTGGCATCCACCTCAAATCCAGGCCTCTCACCAAACACAATGGGTACACAGAGTCTGCAAAGGGATGCTCCACCCAAGAACGCAGCTTCAAGGCTACAATACATAATTCTGTCATCTAAATTCATAGTGAAGGAAAAAGTTAAGTAAAATGAAAAGACAGGGAAACTACTCTCAAATGAAAGAATAAGATAAAACTTCTGAAAAAATAAATAATAAAAATAATCTATCAGATAAAGATTTCAAAACATTGATAATAAAAATGCTAACTGAATTAGGTAAGATAATTAATCTAAACAGAGATCAACTTGATAAGGAGCTAGAAAATATAAAGAAGACTCAATCAAAAATAGATAACTCCATATTTTAGATTAAAAAACACTCTAAAGAAAATGAATAGCAGACTGACATAGAAGAATGCATAAGTGATTTGGAAGATAGAATAAGGGAAATTATCCAATCAGAACAACAGACAGAAAGACAAATGGAAAATAAAAAAGAAAGTAACATAGAGATCTGAGATGTGAAAGTAGGGCCATAAAGAAGGCTGAGCACCAAAGAACTGATACTGTTGAACTGTGATGCTGGAGAAGACTCTTGAGAGTCCCTTGGACAGCAAGGAGATCAAACCAGTCAATCCTAAAGAAAATCAACCCTGAAAATTCATTGGAAGGACTTATGCTGAAGCTGAGGCTCCAATACTTGGCCTTCTGATGTGAAGAACTGACTCATTGAAAAAGACCCTGATGCTGGGAAAGATTGAGAGCAGGAGGAGAAGTGGGTGAAGGAGGATGAGAATGGTTGGATGCCATCATTGACTCAATCGACATGAGTATGAGCAAACTCCAAGAGATAATGAATGACAGGGAAGCCTGGTGTGCTGCAGTCCATGGGGTTGCAAAGAGTCGGACATGACTGAGTGACTGAACAACAACAACATGGAGATCTAAGGGATAACATTAAATGTGTCAACAGCTGCATTACAGGGTTACAGAAGGAGAAGAGAGAGAAGGGGATTGACACTGTATTGAGGAAATGATGGTAGAAAATATCCTAAACCTAAAGAAGGAAACAGATAACCAGGTACAGGAAGCACAGAGGATCCTAAACAAGATTAACACAAACAGGTCCACACACATCAAGACATATCATAATCAAAATGGCAAAAGTTAAAAATAAAGAGAAATGTCTAAAGGCAGCAAGAGAAAAACAGCCATATAAAATTGTCCCTATAATGCTATCTGGAGAAGGATATAGCAATCCACTCCAGTACTCTTGCCTGGGAAATCCCATGGGTGGAGGAGCCTGGTAGGCTACAGTCCATGGGGTCGCTAAGAGTCAGATACGACTGAGCGACTTCACTTTCACTTTTCACTTTCACACATTGGAAAAGGAAATGGCAACCCACTCCAGTATTCTTGCCTGGAGAATCCCAGGGCCAGAGGAGCCTGGTGGGCTGCCGTCTATGGGGATGCACAGAGTCGGACACAACTGAAGCAACTTAGCAGCAGCAACAGCATAATGCTATCAGTTGATTTCTCTGCAGAAGTTTTGCAAGTCAGAAGAGAGTGGTATGATATATTCAAAGTGCTGATAGGGGAAAATCAGCAACCTAGGATACTTTACTCAGCAGCATTATTATTTAGAATAGAAGGAGAGAGAAAGAACTTCTCAGACAAGCAAAAACTAAAAAAAATCATCAATACTAAATCTACCCTAGAAGAAATGTTGTAGGGTCTTGTCTAAATGAAAAAGTGAGAATCTATAGCAAAGAGAAAATCCCAATAGGAAAAGCAAATATATAGTAAGAATCGAAAATTTCTTAAATAAGCCAGTATATGGATTAAAAGACAAAAAAATTGTTAAAGCAACTATAACTACAATAAACAGTAAAAGAATAAGCAGAAAGATATAAAATATGACATCAAAACAAAAATGTAGGGCAGGGGAGTAAAAACATGGATCTTTTAGAGTGTGCTTGAACTTAAATGACTATCAAATCAAGTTTTTTAGTTTAAATCAAGTGCTACATGCCAAGTCACTTCAGTTGTGTCCGACTCTTTTCGACCTTATGGACTCTAGCCTGCCAGGCTCCTCTGTCCTTGGAATTCTCCAGAAAAGAATACTGGAGTGGGTTGCCATGCCCTCCTCCGGGGGTCTTCCTGACCCAGGGATCGAACCTGTGTTGCTTACACCTCCTGCACTGGCAGGTAGGTTCTTTACCACTTGTGCCACCTGGGAAGCCATAACTAAAATAATAGTGAAAGTGAAAGTGAAGTCGCTCAGTCGTGTCTGACTCTTTGAGACCCCATGGACTGTAGCCTACCAGGCTCATCTGTCCATGGGATTTTCCAGGCAATAGTACTGGAGTGGATTGCCATTTCCTTCTCCAGGGGATCTTCCCTACCCAGGGATTGAACCTGGCTCTCCCATATTGTAGACAGACACTTAACCGTCTGAGCCACCAGGGAAGTCCTAAAAAAAAAAATAGTAGAGGACTTTAAACCCCACTAACATCAATGGATAGATCACAGACAGAATATCAAGAAGGCAAGCCACAGCAATCAGAGAAGCAAAAGAAATAAAAGATATCCCCACTGTAAGGGAAATAGTAAAACTGTCACTATTTACAGATGACATGATACTTTACATAGAGAACAGTAAAGTCTCCACATCAAAACTATTAGACCTGATAAATGAATTCAGAAATTTTGCTGAATTAATATACAGAAGTTTCTTGGATTTCTATACACTAATAATGAAATATCAGAAAAGGAAGTAAAAACACAGTCCCATTTAAAATTGCACCAAAAAGAATAAAATATCTAGGAATAAACCAAATAGGTGAAAGACCTGTACCCTAAAAACTATAAAGCACTGATGAAGGAAATTGCAGATGATACAAAAAATGGAAAGATATCCCTTGCTTTTGTATTGAATTAATATTGTTAAAATGGTTTTACTACTCAAAGCAATCTACAGACATAATGCAATCACTATTAAAATACTCATGAATTTTTCAAAGAACTAGAACAAATAATTCTAAAACTCATATGGAACCACAAAAGACTGCAATTTTGAGAAAAAAAGAACAAAGCTATGGTAGTCAAAACAGTGTGGTACTGGCATAAAAACAGTTACATAGTTCTGTGGAACAGAATAGAGCCCAGAAATTGTACCTATTTTCAGTTAATCTATAACAAAGGAGGTTAAGAATATACAATGCAGAATAGACAGTCTCTTCAACAAGTGGTGCTGGGAAAGTTGGATAGCAATATGTAAAAGAATGAGATTAGAATATTCCCTTACACCATGTAAAAAATTGAAATGGTTTAAAGATCTGGATATAAGAACAGAAACCATAGAACTTTCATAGAAGAGAACATAGGCAGAACACATGTTGACATATATCATATCAAATTTTTTGGATAAGTTTCCTAAGGCAAAAGAAATAAAAGAAAAAATAAACAAATGGGACCTAATAAACTTTTTAAAAGTTTTTAAACAGGTAAAAACCTTTTGCATAGCAAAGAGAATTATCGATAAAACCAAAGGACAACATCTGGAATGAGAGAAAATATTTGTAAATGATGTGACCAACAAGAGGTTAATATCCAAGATACACGAACAATTCATACAACTCATTATCAAAAAAAAAAAAATCCCAATCCAATGGAAAAAATGGGCAGAAGACCTGAATGGACATTTTTCCAAAGAAGGCATACAGATGGTGAATAGGCACAGGAAAAATGCTCAGCATCATTTATCATTAGAGAAATGCAAATTAAGACCACAATGAAGTATCACTTCACATCTGCCAGAATGGTTTTTGTCAAAAAGAACACTAATAACAAATGTTGGTAAGAATGCAGAGAAAGAGGAATCCTCATACACTGCAGGTGAGAATGTAAATTTGTGCAGCCACTGTGGAAAACAGTTATGCAGGTTTCCCAAAAACCTAAAATTAGAACTGCCATATGACTCAGTAATTCCCCTTCTGGGTAGATATATCAAAAAAAAAAACACGACTAATTTGAACAGATACTTGCTCCCCAATGTTCACAGCAGCATTTACAATAGCAAAGATATGGAAGCAACATTGATGGCTATCAACAGATGAATAGATAAAGAAGTACATCTTCTTTACACACACACACACACACAATGGAAAAATGCTCAGCCATAAAAAGAATGAAATTTTGCCATTTGCAATGACATGTATGAACTTGGAGGGTATTATGCTAAGTGAAATAAGTCAGAGAAAGACAAATACTATATGATATCATTTATATGTGGAATCTAAAAATAAAACAAAATAGTGAATATAATAAAAAAGAAACACTCAGATATAAGGAACAACTAATGGTTATCAGTGTGGAAAGAGAAGGGAGGAGGGGCAAGATAAGGGTATTGAATTAAGAGGTACAAACTACTATGTATTATATAAGCTACAAGGATATATTGTACAGTATAGGCAACATAGCCAATATTTTATCATAAGTATAAATGGAGTGTAACCTTTAAATATTGTGAATCGCTATGTTGTACATTGGATATTTACATAATATTGTAAATCAACAATATCTTAATAATTTAAAAAAGAAAACATAGGGAAGAATCTCTTTGGTGTTAATGATTTTTTGGATTTGACACCAAAACGACAAACAACAACAACAAAAAATCAACAGACGCGAGCACATTAAACTTAAAAGCTTTGCACCACAAAAAAGAATCAACAAGATGAAAAATACAGAATAAAAAAAATTTGCAAAGCATATATTGAATAAAGGGTTAATATCCAAAATTTATAAAGAACTCACACAACTCAATCTAATTAAAAATAGGCAGAGGAACTACATAAAGATTCTTCCAAAGAATCCAACAGGTATATCCAACAGGCCAGTAGGTCATGAAAAGGTACTCAACATCACTATTCATCAAGGAAATGGCAAATCAAAGCCACAATGCGATATCACCTCAGACTTTTAAGAATGGCAGTTACCAAGAAGACAGGAGATAAGTGTTGGTGAGGATGTGGAGAAAAAGGAATCCTTGTACACTGTTGGTAGGATTGTAAATTGGTTCGGCCACTATGGAGAACAGTATGGAGGTTCGAGAAAAAGTTAAAACTAGTACTACCACATGGATATATATTCAGAGGAAATGGAAACAAGTTATTTAAGAGATATGTGCATTCACATGGTTTTTGTAGTATTATTCAAAATAGCCAAAATATGGAAACAGCCTAAGTATCCATCAGTGGTTGAGTGGATAAAAAAGATTTGGTGTTGTTGCCATTTTTAACAACACAGATGGACCTTGAATACTTTTTGCTGAGATCAGTCATACAGAGAAAAACAAACTACTGTATGATATCTAAACTCTGGGAGATAGTGGAAGACAGAAGAGCCTGGCATGCTACAGTCCATGGGGTCGCAAAAGAATTGAAAGTAGAATAGTGGTTACCAGAGGTTGGAGACTAAGAATTGGAGAGATGTTGTTTAAGGGTACATACTTAGCAAGCAGTAAATAAGTAAATCCTAGAGATATACACTACAGTGATTACAGACAACAAAACTGTATTATAAATATTAAACTTACTAAGAGAGTAGATCTTAATTATTCTACTTAATTGTTCTAATTATCACCTCTAGAAGAAATGATAACTATGTGATATGACAGAAGTGTTACCTATCATCACAATGGCAATATTTTTGCAATATAAATTTATGAAATCAATATGTTGCACATCTTAAACTTATACAATGTTTTATATCAATGATATATCAATAAAAATTTTAATAAAGTAGAAGAATGGAAAAATATTATGGAAACAGCAACAATAAGAGAGTTGAAGTATCTACAGTAATACAAAAAATAACATTTTTACTTGAGATATAAAGGGATATTATATAATTATTAAGGATCAATTTAAAATACAGTATGAAAAAATAGTTACACCTAACAAAGGAGTCCCATACTACATGAAGCAAAAGCTAACAAAAATGAATGAGAAATGGAAAATTCACCAATAATATTTGGAGACTTCAGTGACCCATTCTAAGAAATGAACAGCAAAATGAGATAAAAAATCAATGAGGGTATAGAAGATATTAGAAGGCAAAAGGAGAAGGGGGTGGCAAAGGATGAGATGGTTAGATAGCATCACTGACTCAATGGACATGAATTTGAGAAAACTCTGGGAGATAGTGGAGGACAGAGGAGCCTCGGGTGCTACAGTCCATAGGGTCACAAAGAGTCAGACACAACTTAGTGACTGAACAACACATAGAAGACATGAAGAGCACTATAATGTACACATAACTAACGTTTTTTAGAACAATCCAACCAATAAGAGCAGAATGTAGATGGAACTTTCTCAAAAGTAAATGATATGACAGGCCATGAAACAAGTCTCAGTATATTTAAAAGGACTGCTATCACACAATTTGTGGTCTCAAACAACACTGGGAGTAAATCAGAAATCAGCAAGAGACAAAATTTTGGAAATCCTCAAATATATGGAAACATTTCATAATAACCGATGGGTCAAAGAAAAATCACCAAGGAAAGCAGAAACTATTTTGAACTAGATGCAAACAAAAACACACAGAGAAAAATTTCTCTGATAGTTAAAGCAGTCCCTAAAAGGAAATTAATAGGAGTAAATATAATGCATATGAAGGGTCTCAAATCAATAATCTATATTTCTATCTTAATAAACAGAAGAAAAGAGCAAATTAAACATAAAGAAATCAAAAAGAAGGAAATAATAAAAATTACTGCATAAATCAATGGAATGGATAATAGAAAAAATAGTTTAAAATCAATGAAATCAGCAGTTGGTTCTGTGAAAAGGGGCTTCCCTGGTGGCTCAGACAGTAAAGCATCTGTGAAAAGATAAACAAAATTGAAAACATGAAAAATGAGAAAGAATATATAAACTACTAAGTCATAATGAATGAGGACAGGACTTTCCTTGTGGTCCAGTGGTTAAAACTCCACGCTTCAACTGCAGGGGGTACAGTTCAATCCCTGATGAGGGAACTAATCCTGCATACTGTGTGGCATGGCCAAAAGATAAAAAAAAATTAATAAAGAAAGAAAAATAAGATAAAAAATTTTAAAAACATAGTAAATGATGAGCTATTACTACTAAACTTACAGAAACTAAAAGGATTATAAGAGAATGCTATGGACAATTTTAAGCCAACAAATCAGACAACTTATAAGAAACAGATAAATTCCTAGAAAGACAAAAAGTACTGAAACTGACTTAAGCAGAAATAGAAAATCTAAATAGATTTTTAACAAAGAGATTGGATTAGTAACTAAAAACTACCCATTTTAAGGAAGAAAAAAAAAAAAGCCTAGGCCTGGTTAATTCCTTCAAACATTTAAAGAAGAAAAATAACAATTCTTCACATATTCTCCCAGGAAATAAAGGAAAAGGGAAAACAAAATCCCCAAATGATTATAAAAGCCTGTCATTACCGTAATGCCAAATCCAGACCAATATCACATGGAAAAAATAGAGCCCAATATCCCTCATGAAGATAGATGCAAAAATTTAAGTACAGCCACTATGGAGAACAGTGTGGAGATTCCTTCAAAAACTGGAAATAGACCTGCCTTATGATCCAGCAATCCCACTGCTGGGCATACACACTGAGGAAACCAGAAGGGAAAGAGACACGTGTACCCAATGTTCATCGCAGCACTGTTTATAATAGCCAGGGCATGGAAGCAACCTAGATGCCCATCAGCAGATGAATGGATAAGAAAGCTGTGGTACATATACACAATGGAGTACTACTCAGCCATTAAAAAGAAGACATTTGAATCAGTTCTAATGAGGTGGATGAAACTGGAGCCTATTATACAGAGTGAAGTAAGCCAGAAAGAAAAACACCAATACAGTATACTAACGCATATATATGGAATTTAGAAAGATGGTAACAATAACCCTGTGTACAAGACAGCAAAAGAGACACTGATATATAGAACAGTCTTATGGACTCTGTGGGAGAGGGAGAGGGTGGGGAAATTTGGGAGAATGGCATTGAAACATGTGTAATATCATGTATGAAACGAGTTGCCAGTCCAGGTTCGATGCACGATACTGGATGCTTGGGGCTGGTGCACTGGGACGACCCAGAGGGATGATGTGGGGAGGGAGGAGGGAGGAGGGTTCAGGATGGGGAGCACATGTATACCTGTGGCAGATTTGTTTTGATGTTTGGCAAAACTAATACAGTGTTTGAGGTTTAAAAATAAAATAAAATAAAAAAAAAAAAAGAAATTGAATCAACCCACATATAAAAGTGACTATACACTAAGACCAAGGGGAATTACTCCAGGAATGAAAAGTGGGTTTAAGAACTGAAAATCAGGGAATTCTCTGTCGGTCCAGTGGTCAGGACTCCATGCTTCCACTGCAGGGCACGGATTTAATCCCTAGTCAGGGAACTCAGATCCCACATGCCACGAGAGGCAGCTAAAACAAAACAAAACAAAAACTAGAAATTATATTATGTAATAAAACATATAAGAGAATAATGAACAAAAACTTAATGATCATTTCAATTGACATGGAACAGGCATTTGATAAAAACCCAAGACCCATTCCTGATTTAATTTTTTTTTTAATTCAACAATCTAGGAATAGAAGGAAACTTGTTCAACCTAATTAAGGACATTTACCAAAAAAAAAAAAAAACTACAGCTAACATCATCCTTAAAAGTGAAAGACTGCTTTGGCTCTGAGATGGCCCTGAGGGATGGGATGGGGAGGGAGGTAGGAGGGGGGGTTCAGGATGGGGAACACATGTACACCCATGGCTGATTCATGTCAATGTATGGCAAAAACCACTAAAATAATGCAAAGTAATTAGCCTCCAATTAAAATAAATAAATAAATTTTTTTAAGTGAAAGACTGAGTCATTTTCTCTTGAGATTGGGAACAAGTCAAGAAATTCTGCTCTCAACCATTCAGTTCAATATTTTTTTACTGTAAATTTAAGGCCAGGTAATCAGACAGGAAAGGGAGGAAAGGAGAGAGGGAGGGAGAAGAGAAAGGAGGAGGAGGAAGAGAAGGAGAAGGAAAGGAGAAGAAAGGAAGGGAAGGAGAAGAAAAGGAACACATAAAACTATGCTTATTTTTACAGGTTACACAATTTATATGTAGAAAATCCTAAGGATTTCACATACACATAGACACACATACACAGGCTACACATCAATACACAAAAATAAACTGTATTACCATAAACTAACAATGTGCAATCCAAAAGGAAATCAATTGAACAATTCCATTCACAATAGTATTAAAAAGAACAAAATCATTTAGTAATAAATTTAACAAAAAAAATTACAAATTTTGCACACTGCAAACTATAAAACATCACTGAAGGAAATTAAGGATCTAAATAAATGAAGAGGTATCCCACCTTAACAGAGCAGAAGCGTTAACATTATTAAGTTGCCAATATTCCCAAATTCATATGCAGACTCGATGTGATTCCTATCAAAATTCCACTTGTTTTTTCTAGAAGAAATTGATAAGATGATCCTAAAATTTTTGTGGAAATGTAAAATATTCGGGGGGCAAAATATTATTGTAAAAGAGCAAATTTGGTGGACTTACATTTTCCAATTTTAACAAAATTTATAGTATCCAAGATGGTGTGGTACTGGCATGAAGATAGACATAGATGAACTGAACAGAATTAAGGGTCCAGGAATAAACCCATACATTTATGGTTAACTGATTTTCAACAAAGGTATCAAGGCAATTCAACAGGGGGAAAAAAGGTCAGTCTTCAGGAAACGATGCTGGGACATGCAAAAATATGAATTTAGACCCATGCTACATGCCATACACAAAAATTAACTCAAAATTCATCACAGATATTTAGAAAAACTTTCAGAAGTAAACAAAGACCAAGTTTTTTGACAATTCACTGGCAAAAATTTCTTAAGATATATTATCAAAGGTACAAGTGATAAAAGAAAAATTGATAAATTGAATTTCATCAAAATTTAAAACTTTTTTAGTTCAAAAGACACCATTAACAACATGAAAAGGCAAGCCACAGACTGGGAGAAAATATTTGTACACCATATATCTGATAAATAATTTCTATCTAGAATAAAGAACAGGCACCTTATAACCCAATAATATGTAAACAAATAACCAATGTCTTAAGAAGGAAAAAGCTATACACAAATGTTCATAGTAGTTTTACTTATAATATTTAAAATGTGGGGAAACAATAGTAGGTGAATAAGTAAACAAACTGCTGTACAGTCATACTGTGGAATAGTACACAGCAATAAAAAGGAATGAACCATTGATGTACTCAATAACCTAGATGATTCTCAGAAGTATAATGAGTGAAAAAGGCCAATGCCCAAAGGTCACTCACTGTATAATACAATTTACATAATATTCTTGAAACTATAATAATTAAAGTTGGTAAACAGCTTAATGGTTATGAGAAAGGAGAAGGTGATTATAAAAGGATAACAACTGGTATCCTTGTGGTGATGTAACTCTTCTGTATCTCGACTATGGTGGTGGTTAAATGAACCTACATCTGTGTATAGAACTAAATACACACACACAAATGAGTACATGTATGACTAGAAATCTGAGTAAGATGGTGGATTGTGTTAATGTTAGTTTCATGGTTGTGATAGTGTACTATAGTTACGGAAGTTGTTACCATTCAGGGTACTGAGTAAAGGATTAAATGGGACTTCTCTGTATTATGTTTTACAATTGTATATGAATCTCCAGTTACCTTAAAGTTTATTTTTTAAAATGGATCAAAAAATTTGAATAGACATTTTATCAAAGAAAGTATAAGAAAGTTCATTTGTAAATGAACAACAAGCACGTGAAAATATGCTTAACATTATTAGTCATTCAGGAAATGCAAAGTAAAACTACAAAGCAATAGTACTTCATATCCATAAGAATAGCTATAACCGAAAAGACAATAACAAATGTTGGAAAGGATGTGGAGAAAAATGGAATCCTCATACATTGCTGATGAGCATGTAAACTGAGTAAGCAACTTTGAAAACAGTTTGTCAGTTCTCTTAAATTCAAAACAGTCTTACCGTATGTCCTAGCAATTCCACCCATGGGTATTCACCCTAGAGAAATCAAAACATATGTTCATACAAGGACTTGTATGTGAATTTTCGTAACAGCATTTTCATAATATCCAAAGGTGGAAGCAATCCAAATGTCAACAATTGGTGAATGGATAAGCCAAATGTGATATATCCTTACAAAGGCATGCTATTCATCAATTAAAAGCAATGAAGTATTCATACAAGACACAACATGACCAAACCTCAAAAACATTATGCTAAGTGCAAGGAGATCCAACCAGTCCATTCTGAAGGAGATCAGCCCTGGGATTCCTTTGGAAAGAATGATGCTAAAGCTGAAACTCCAGTACTTTGGCCACCTCATGCGAAGAGTTGACTCACTGGAAAAGACTCTGATGCTGGGAGGGATTGGGGGCAGGACGAGAAGGGGACGACAGAGGATGAGATGGCTGGAGGGCATCACTGACTCGATGGACGTGAGTCTGAGTGAACTCCGGGAGTTGGTGATGGACAGGGAGGCCTGGCGTGCTGCGATTCATGGGGTCGCAAAGAGTCAGACACGACTGAGCAACTGAACTGAACTGAAGTGAAAAAAGCTAGACACAAAAGAGCACATATTGTATGGTCCAATTTATTTGAAATGCCCAGAAAAGAAATCTATACAGAAAAAAAAGTAGATTAATTATTTCCTGGGGCTGGGGTAAAGAGTGGGGAATGACTGAAAGTGGGACTGTGATTTCTGTTGAATGTGACAGAAATGTTCTAAAAGTAGTTTGTGGTGATAGTTGCACAACTCTGTGAATTCACTAAAATCACCAAGTCATATGCTTTAATAAATAAATATCTAAATAGAAAAAGAGGAAGGGAGGAACAGAAGGAGGGAGGGAGGATGAAAGTTGTTTTTCAAAAGTTGCAATTGGTTTCAGCTGTTTTAAGGTTGAAATCCACCCCCTCAAATAGTTAAACTTGTGATCTCTTGCCTCAGGTCCCCTGCCATCAGATGCGACAATTACCCCCATGCCCTGCTTAGCACGTTGGACAGAAGTTGTGTGCTTTCTTCTCCATCCACTCCTAGCTTTACTATCCTTGATGGCAGCTAAAGTATCATTTGAAAATCATGTTCTTGTGTTTTGCTGAAAAAAATGTGTTTTTCTCAGCTTGATCAATTCCAAATTCTTCTATAGTTCTGCAAAACAAATTAAGCTTGAAATCATATATGCCTTTTCAGCCCACCATATATACAGTAAAAACAGATGCGCAAATTTAACTATACTTGTGAGTTTCTCAAAGCATAGCACTTCTCTTAACTGCTTTGTTCTTTTGACATCTGACCATCAGGGGCTTCTTTGCATTTTGACTATGGAATGTCACTGTTCCTCTCCTTCCCTCCCATCTCCCACAGCCTTAATTTCTTCACTTTCACCATAGTTCCAATACCTATTTTATACCTATCACAAGTACACTCCTTATAATCCTTTCCCTTCAAATATCCCTATGTAGTCTAATCCTGAGTGGTGAAAAGAAGAAACTTAGAGTCGGACACGACTGAGTGACTGAACTGACTGACCGACTGACCAGTTAAGCAGTCATCAGCACAATACTTCCCTCTAGAGATTGACTTGGTAGACTTTCATGGATAATATAAGATGTTTGGAAATTTTTTTAAATATTGCCTGTGAGGTTTTTTGTTTTTTGCTTTTTGAAAGAGAACTGGTGCAGAATATTGATTTGATCTTAAGTCTAAGGTATTTTGCTCTGATAAATGACATATGACACATTATCAATGCCCAAGATAACAGACCTAACAGAAGTCTATTATAAAATTCTTTAACATTCCATCTTTAATTACAATTTCTGGTTAGTAGATAAAGTTCTCTCTGTTATAAAAACCTAGATTTTTTTGCTGAGAGTGTTGCAACTTATTTTTAAAGTTCCAAAATAATCAAGTTTTTGAGTACAATTTTTTTTCATTTTAATAACACAAATTCCTTGATAATAATGATGGTTTGGCTCAGACAGCCTAAATGCTTTGTTTTCACTGCTATACTGTTAATATAATACTCACTATACATTAAAGTGTGGCTTGGCTATATCTGTTTCTTCAGTCCCATCAACTAATTGGGATGCAGCCGTCTTGTAGCAGAAAGAGCAGTGAAACTGATATTAGAATACCTGGATTACAGTATTTGTTTTATCCCTTAGCAGCTGTGTTACTTTATTGTCTTAATGATCCTTGAATTATGGCATGAATTTCTGTGCTATTGCCAAATATGAAATAATTTGAGACATGGATTGGAAACTCAAAATACGTGATTTCTGTAACATTTAGCAGATGTAAGGAAGGAGGTGTTTGAAAAAGAAAATCTTAGACGAAAGGTCACCAGAGACCTTAATACATTATTTAAACTTCCTGAGACTGCTTTGTCATCTATAAAATAATGATGATGATGCCTACCCCCACAGTATTGTTTAAGGGCTAATTGAGATATTATATGTTAGAGTCTAGCCCAATGTCTGGAAAATGGATGATGTTTATCGATGTTTCCTTGGGTTGGAACGCTCCCTTTACTCCCCCCATTTCCCTCCTCCCCGCGGAAAAAGAAAAAATAAATGTCAAAATTCAAACATCTTTCAAGACGCCCAAAAGGCACCGCTCTATGAAGCTCTTCCAAACAACTTTAGGAAGTATAGCCCTTTAGTTAAGAGTGCTGGGCTTCTGGAATCAGAAGCATTGGGCAAGTTACTTCTCTCTGCATCTAGGTTTCCCATGCGTAAAATGAAATCATCATGGTACATATTTCATAGGGTTGTTTAGTATTAAATGAGACATGTACACAGAGCACTTAGCACAGTCCCTGACACTTAGTAAGTCCTCCATAAGTATTACATAGTAGAAGAAGTAATAGAAAGTTTCCCCTTCAGTAAAATGTTAATAAAAATGCCTCCCAGGGTGTGGCAAAGTTCTGCAGCAAGTCTTTTAAACTGTAATGCTGAACAAGTGTAAGGGATTGGTGAATATTTTAAGATATATGATGCAAAGTTCTAACCTCACTTTTATAGAATATCCTTTCTTTGCACTGGAGGCAAATCGGGTAATAATACCATTATTAATTAGTAGGAAGTAAAATCAGAAGATACATCCCTGGGAGACAAGCAGCAGAAGCCCAAACAGCAGTATTAAGAGCAGCACCCGCATACCGGACCTCGATAATTCCCTGGAGTTCACCTCTAACGTCCCTTTTCCCTTGGAGCCGCGCAAGCGTACACTGATTTTGCTCCTCTCTCCCTTGTGCCCTCGCCTCCCCCCGCCACCCCCACGTCCACCCCACCACGCAGGCGCATCTCCTTAAATCCAGTCCCTACACCCCTCCTGTTTGCCTGCATTAAGTTCTCCCTCCTCTTTCTGCACCTCAGCAGGTTCACACTCTTCTCCGTGAGGGTGGCGGCGATAGAGAGGTCACGTGATGAGCATCTTGCTGCCCAACATGGCGGAGTTCGATACCATCTCGGAACTGGAGGAGGAGGAGGAAGAAGAAGCGGCAACGTCGTCGTCGTCGTCGCCGTCGTCGTCGTCGTCGGTATCAGGGCCTGACGATGACGAGGAAGATGAGGAGGAGGAGGAAGAAGAAAACGAAGAGGAGGAGGAGGAAGAAGAGGAGCAGGTGGAGGAAACGCCGCCCCCGCCTCGGGTAGTGAGCGAAGAGCATCTACGGAGATATGCCCCCGACCCTGTATTGGTGCGGGGCGCCGGCCACATCACTGTGTAAGCCAGAGGGAGCTATGGGGTTTGAAAAGGCTGAGATTTGGCGACAGAGGAATAAGGCGATCGAGGGGCGTGTGGTGTGGGGGAGGGTGACTGAGGCATACAGTTAGAAAAGGACACCTGGTCTAAATGGAGAAACTGAGGGAGATAGGTGTAAAGGAAGTGAGGAGAATGCAAATACGATGCACCAACACCAGGTAAAGAGTGAGTATAAGACAGGGAAGTCTGGGGTTCGGAGCCAGAGGGATTGGAGTAGAGGTGAGTCTCCTTGCTTCTGTGTATGCTGGCGAGAATAGTCTAAACTGCAGGATGTACCAGCGGATTCTTTGCTGTTAAGATTGGTGTCTAGTGGAAAACGGTGACTGCTGTAACAAGTGACAAGACCGAGGCTTGGACTCTTCAAAACAGAAACAGGATATATTTTGTGAATAACGTTATAGAATATCCACTCACCTACATTTGCATCCATTCTTCTGTTTAATTCTTATGTAAATGAATACAATAATCCTTTCTATGTATTGATCACTCTGACATTCCTTGAATATCACACAATTAGATGTTCAGGTTGAGAGGCAGCTATGAAACGTTGAAAGAGCAATAGATTGAGAGTGAGGGCTCTTGTATGTTAGTCCCAGCTTTACTTCTTACTGGCCCTGTGACCTTGGTCAGGTTACTTCCTATTTCTGGGGCGTAGTATCTCTATCCATAAAATGAGGGGTTTGGAGTTAGATGGTTTCTAAACTCTTTCACCTCTGAGATAATTTAAGATACCTTCAGGAGATTTTGTATGTGCAAATAGTAAATATGCAAACATTAATTATGTATGGCCATCAATCCCCTAGGAGCTGAGAATGATTTTTTGAAAACTTATGCAGAGTTTTTAAAAATTGAAATCTTGGATCATATTTGAGAAAATAAAAGGGAGAGGGCCCTCATAGCATAGTAGTTGCAAAGCCAAAGAAAAATGTAGTGGTTTTCTGGGCTTTGAAGAGTGCTTTCTCATTTTTGTGTAATGCAATGGACTGTAAATACTTGAAAGTTTGAGTATTATATCATGTTCATCATCTTAAATATGCTGTCATTTACTGCATTTAAAAAACAGGACTATTTTTTCCTATTAAGTCATGCTGCCTATAATTTTGATAATGGCTCACCTACCACATTGACTTTCAATTGAGTCCATATTATCTGAAATCATGTAATATGCACCACCTCCCCCCATCATGTTAGCTTTTAATTTTAACATGTTGAGTATCTTGATTGTAATATACTTTTGTGATCTTTGCATGAAAAGATTTTGCAAGAAAGATTTTGAAATTGTGGAAGAATGTGAGGAGATTTTTAGATCTGCCATTTGGTTAGGCAAGTTTAACACAATTTTTCTTGGTTCAAGAATTTTGCAGATAGTCTACAATGTTCAGATGCCAGCTTACTACAGTTTTACTTAGATTCCTTTCATCACTATGGAGACAATCTATTACTCAAATTGATTATGATTCTGGCACCAAAGTTTATTTTCATGCAGATTATTTCACATGACTAAACAGAAAAATACTTTTTATTCTAGTCTGTAATTTTATATTCCAACACTCCTTCCCCTCATTATTTTCTAAAATTCAGAAAACAAAGAACAAGCAAGAAAACAGAATTTAAGTTCTCCAAAACTTATTTGTGGTTTCATTTTACTCTTCACACAACTTATAGATCTATTTTCAATTAAAAGCACTTGCCATGACACTTGCCATGCTCAGGCCCTTTTGATAAGTGTAATGTCCCTCCTAGCTTAATAATTATGGAATAAAGAGCGTGAAATAGTGGTGTTCTTAGTAACTGTTGGCATTAATTGAAGGTAAAACCTGAAAAGCAGCAAACCAGTACTTGAATTGCTAACCAATGTACATAGTTTGGAAAAGTATTTAGTTGTACATGTTCTCTGACCTAGAAAGAACATTTGATGTTAAATGTCTGAGATTTGGAGAAAAAAAAAAAAGGTTGAATGTTTAGGAGAAAGTTTTACTGGATCTGAGAAACTGGTCTTTCTATGATAGCAAAATCTTCCTTACAACAGATCAAGTAAAGTCCTTAGGAAATAGTTAATTTAATTTTGAAATGTCTAATATATCAGCCTTTGTTTAATTTTTTCTGACATAGGGGTATTAGTTGCCCTATCTGAATGAAATATTTCTTATTCTCTCCCATCCTTATTTTTTTCATTGTTTGTGTAGTCACTTGTTCTTTAGAGGATGTTGTTTCCTTTCAAAGTTTAAGATCTGAGAACCATCACTTCAGATTCAGTATATCTTAAACCTAATATTTTCTCTCCTTACATTGTCTGTATTCCAGTTGCCCCATTTCTGACTCTGATACTACCATTCCAATCTTCCCAGGTAATATTTCAAGTCATTGAGTCATTTTTAACTCTTCCGTCTCCTTCAATTGTCCATTGCCAGCCTGTCCCAGAATTATGTCTTCATGCCTTTTAAAATGTCTATTAGATTATTCATTTTTCTCCATTTCTACTGGCACCTTGCTAGTTTGGGTCACCATCATCTTCTACTTGAATTGCAGCCACAGTCTGCTGCCTCTTCCCACTCCAATCCATCTGGATGCTTATGCCAAACTAATTTTCTTAAAACACAGTTTAAAATGTCACTTTCCTGCTGAAAAACCTGCATTGGATCTTAATTAGGTTTGAATTTTATGCTTTCCTTCTCCACTTTCAGAGGTCAAGGAGTCCCTCCACTTGTTCAGAGCTCACCCCTCCACTGATGCCTTCCAAAACCTTTTGCAACCTCCTTCCAGGCAGCCCCTCTCTATATACTATTACCTCACTTGGCCTCTATTAGCTCAGCCTATAACTGTATTCAGAATCTAATTCTTTAAAAATAAAATAGCCTTCTTAGACCTATGTTCCCCGTTAGCTACTGTCTAATCTCTTTTCTTTCTCCAGATTTCTTAAGAGTAGCTACATTCACCATGTCTATTTCCTCTTCACCCTTCTGTTACCTGGATTTTGCCACCATGACCTCAGACAAACTGGCATCAATAAGATCATCATGACCTTCCTGTTGCTAAATTAATGGGCATCTTCCATTTTCTATCTTTCTGGTCCTCTCTATTGCATATGAGACTTATAATGACTCTGTCTTAGAGGCTTTTACTCCAGGGGTCACAAACACACAGGCCTTCAGAGGCAAGACAGGTCACAGAAAATGGTGCAGCTTAAGTAATGATGGGCCTTAGTTGAACTAGAAGGTATGTGTTTTGCCTAAAGGGTTTCAAATTCTGTTAAAAAACAAAACATTTTACCAGCCAAACAAACCTAGGAATTTCTTGGCCACTTTACTCTCCCTGGTTTCCTTATATTTTTCTGGTTATTCCTGAACTGTCTCATTCATGGGTTTTTCTTCCTCCTTTGCTCCTTGAATACCAGTGATCTCCAGAGTTTTGTTCTCATCCCACTATTCTCATTCCTTACTCTAGATAGGTGGCCTCATCTTGATTCCCATGGTTTCAGTTATCTGATGTCTCCCAAATATGTATTGCTATACCAGACTCTGCTAAGACTCTTATCTGGGCTTCCTCACCTAATGAGTCACTGAAATCTTAAATTCAATGTATTCAAAACAGAACTCATCCTCCCCTCTCCTACAACATATCCTCACACCCCCATCCCAACCCCTCAAAAAATTCCTTCTATTTCTGAGTTCTCCAACCCAGTTAACTCTGGCGAGTGGTTCGTCTTCCCCATTCAGTCTTCTCACATCTAAGAAATCAGTGAGTATAAACAATATATGGCTTAAATTTTTCTTCTTTTCCTCCCTACCACCACTTACTTCCCTGATTCAAGCCCCTTTCACCACTCTACTCATCATCTTGTCTTCATCCTAATCACCTTCACATCCATCCCTCAGTTCAGTTCAGTCACTCAGTCATGTCTGACTCTTTGCGACCTCATGAATTGCAGCACGCCAGGCCTCCCTGTCCATCACCAACTCCTGGAGTTCACCCAAACTCATGTGCATCGAGTCGTCCCTCAGTCTGCTGCTAAATGGAGACACCACTTTCCTGTTTAAGACTTCTGTCATTTTCTCTTCATCTGTAGGATAAAGTCTAAGCTTTAAAGCATGGAATATATGACTAGAACCTGCGTATCCATCAACCTGATCTCCTGACATTTCCCTTTACTGCTTGTATTTTCTTATTCATAGCATGCTATTTCTTATCTCTTTGCCTCTGCTCAAGCTGGGGCCTTCATCTAGAATTCCACCACCCACCATTCTTACCCCATATGTGGTCACTTCCTGTAAGTCTTCTCTGCCCCTGCTAAACTGGAAGTTGAAATGGCAGGATAATCACTGGTTCCCTCTGAATTTTCAGTGCCTACCACAGTGCCTTCCCTGAAGTAGACAGTAAAAGTGAGTTGAATAAATATTAGTTCTTTTAGTAAAACTCAATATGCCCACCATAGTGTGTGCTGTATTATAGGGCCTCAACAAGTGTGTGCTGTAGAATCATCCTCTGGAGAGTAGTTATGTTTCTGAGCATAAATACAAAAATACTACCAGATTGGGAAGTGCAGGGGAAGGGTATGGCATGGCCTTACCTCTGAAAGCTTTGTTGAGCAAGACTCTATGTGTCCGAAAACCCTGTCTACTTATATCACCTTTACACATTGGTTTTCTTATTTTAATAAGATCAGTCAGTCAGTTGAGTCACTCAGTTGTGTCCAACTCTTAGTAACCCCATGGACTGCAGCACACCAGGCTTCCCTGTCCATCACCAACTCCCGAAGCTTGCTCAAAGTCATGTCCATAGAGTTGGTGATGCCATCCAGCCATCTCATTCTCTGTTGGCCCCTTCTCCTCCTGCCCTCAATGTTTCCCAGCATCAGGGTCTTTTCCAGTGAGTCAGTTCTTCACATCAGGTGCGCCATAATATTGGAGCTTCAGCTTCAGCATCAGTCCTTCCAATGAATATTCAGGACTGATTCCCTTTAGGATTGACTGATTTGATCTCCTTGTAGTCCAAGAGACTCTCAAGAATCTTCTCCAACACCACATTTCAAAAGCATCAATTCTTTGGCACTCAGTTTTCTTTATGGTTCAACTCTCACATACATACATGACTACTGGAAAAACCATAGCTTTGACTACATGGACCTTTGTCAGCAAAGTAATGTCTCTGCATTTTAATATGCTGTCTAGGTTGCTCATAGCTTTTCTTCCAAGGAGCAAGCGTCTTTTAATTTCATGGCTGCAGTCACCATCTGCAGTGATTTTGGAGCCCAAGAAAATAAAATCTGTCACTGTTCCCATTGTTTCCCCATCTATTTGCCATGAAGTGATGGGACCGGATGCCATGAGCTTTGTTTTTTGAATGTTGAGTTTTAAGCCAGCTTTTTCACTCTCCACTTTCACTTTCATCAAGAGGCTTTTTAGTTCCTCTTCACTTTCTGCCATAAGGGTGGTGTCATCTGCATTTCTGAGGTTATAGATATTTCTCCCAGCAATCTTGATTCCAGCATGTGTTTCTTCCAGTCCAGCGTTTCTCATGATGTACTCTGCATTTAAGTTAAATAAGCAGGGTACCAATATACGGCCTTGACATACTCCTTTCCCAATTTGTAACCAGTCCATTGTTCCATGTCCGTTTCTAACTGTTGCTTCTTGACATGATACAGATTTCTCAGGAGGCAGGTAAGGTAGCCTGGTAGTCCCATCTCTTTAAGAATTTTCCACAGTTTGTTGGAGAAGGCAATGGCACCCCACTCCAGCACTCTTGCCTGGAAAATCCCATGGATGGAGGAGCCCGGTGGGCCACAGTCCATGGGGTCGCTAAGAGTCGGACACGACTGAGCAACTTCACTTTCACTTTTCACTTTCATGCATTGGAGAAGGAAATGGCAACCCACTCCAGTGTTCTTGCCTGGAGAATCTCAGGGACGGGGGAGCCTGGTGGGCTGCCATCTATGGGGTTGCACAGAGTCAGACACGACTGAAGTGACTTAGCAGCCACAGTTTGTTGTTATCCATGTAGTCAAAGGTTTTAGCATAGTCAATGAAGCAGAAGTAGATGTTTTTCTGGAATTCTCTTAGTTTTTCTATGATCCAACAGATATTGACAATTTGATCTCTGGTTCCTCTGCCTTTTCTAAATCCAGCTTGAACATCTGGAAGTTCTCAGTTCATGTACTGTTGAAGTCTAACTTGGAGAATTTTGACCATTACTTTGCTAGCATGTATGATGAGTGCAATTGTGCGGTAGTTTGAACATTCTTTGGCATTGCCTTTCTTTGGGAATGGAATGAAAACTGACTTTTCCAGTCCTGTGGCCACTGCTGAGTTTTCCAAATTTGCTGGCATATTGAGTGCAGCACTTTCACAGCATCGTCTTTTTAGGGTTTGAAATAGCTCAGCTGAAATTCCATCATCTCCACTAGCTTTGTTCGTAGTGATGCTTCCTAAGGCCCACTTGACCGCTCACTCCAGGCTGTCTGGTTCTAGGTGAATGATCACACCATCGTGGTTATCTGGGTCATTACGATCTTTTTTGTATAGTTCTTCTGTGTATTCTTGCCACCTCTTCTTAATATCTTCTGCTTCTTTTAGGTCCATACATTTCTGTCCTTTATTGTACCCATCTTTGCACGAAATGTTCCCTTGGTATCTCTAATTTTCTTGAAGAGATATTTAGTCTCTAATTAATATTAAATATATTTAACAAGAGTTATTTAATACCTTATCAATGAGTTATAATTTTGGGGAAGTCGAATAACCTAACCATAATAATTGTAGTTCTGAATCTGAGATGATGATGATCATAAATGGATATTTAATGATCTTTTTCCAAATAAAAATACATACATGGTTAAATTAGCTCCCACAGATTTAAGGTTTTTGAAAACAGAAATAATGAAATGTCTCTTGTAAGTGTTGTTTCAAAAACACTGTACATCTGAGTGATATAGCTTAATAGCTATGATTTTTCTTCTTGATATTTTTAGGGTAAATATTTGGATCCAGTGTATTGAAATACAAGAAAAATTTTATCTCATGAGATTATTTTCTTATTTTTAGTTATTATTAAACTCCTTATTTTTCTTAAAATATATAATTATTTACCCTCTATCAGATCAGATCAGTCGCTCAGTCGTGTCTGACTCTTTGCGACCCCATGAATCGCAGCACGCCAGGCCTCCCTGTCCATCACCAACTCCCGGAGTTCACTGAGATTCAAGTCCATCAAGTCAGTGATGCCATCCAGCCATCTCATCCTCTGTCGTCCCCTTCTCCTCTTGCCCCCAATCCCTCCCAGCATCAGAGTCTTTTCCAATGAGTCAACTCTTCGCATGAGGTGGCCAAACTACTGGAGTTTCAGCTTTAGCATCATTCCTACCAAAGAAATCCCAGGGCTGATCTCCTTCAGAATGGACTGGTTGGATCTCCTTGCAGTCCAAGGGACTCTCAAGAGTCTTCTCCAACACCACAGTTCAAAAGCATCAATTCTTCGGTGCTCAGCCTTCTTCACAGTCCAACTCTCACATCCATACATGACCACAGGAAAAACCATAGCCTTGACTAGACGAACCTTTGTTGGCAAAGTAATGTCTCTGCTTTTGAATATGCTATCTAGGTTGGTCATAATTTTCCTTCCAAGGAGTAAGCGTCTTTTAATTTCATGGCTGCAGTCACCATCTGCAGTGATTTTGGAGCCCAGAAAAATAAAGTCTGACACTGTTTCCACTGTTTCCCCATCTATTTCCCATGAAGTGATGGGACCGGATGCCATGATCTTAGTTTTCTGAATGTTGAGCTTTAAGCCAACTTTTTCACTCTCCACTTTCACTTTCATCAAGAGGCTTTTTAGTTCCTCTTCACTTTCTGCCATAAGGGTGGTGTCATCTGCATATCTGAGGTTATTGATATTTCTCCCGGCAGTCTTGATTCCAGCTTGTGTTTCTTCCAGTCCAGTGTTTCTCATGATGTACTCTGCATATAAGTTAAATAAACAGGGTGACAATATACAGCCTTGACGTACTCCTTTTCCTATTTGGAACCAGTCTGTTGTTCCATGTCCAGTTCTACCTGTTGCTTCCTGACCTGCATACAGATTTCTCAAGAGGCAGATCAGGTGGTCTGGTATTCCCATCTCTTTCAGAATTTTCCACAGTTTATTATGATCCACACAGTCAAAGGCTTTTGCATAGTCAATAAAGCATAAATAGATGTTTTTCTGGAACTCTCTTGCTTTTTCCATGATCCAGCAGATGTTGGCAATTTGATCTCTGGTTCCTCTATAGTAGAGGTATATAGTAGTAGAGATGAGAGTTTATCAATGTTCAGATATATAAAATTCTCATTAAAATTAATCTAAAAAAGCTGAAGTTATTACATATAGAATTTAAAAAGATAGCCAAATTTGTCAAACAGTGCATTTCTGCAAAAAGTTAAATAGCACTGCAAATGTTGCCTTTTCTGTAAACAGCTGTCTTTGAGAAATAACAGTGAAGCATTGTTAATTTGTGTTTGTATAAGGTAAATATTTTATAAGATTTTAGGCTTTGAAAATACTGAAGCTATAGTAATTTGTCATTTTACAAAGCAGCAAGACATATTTCCATATGGAAGATTAAAGAAATTTAATTTTTCAAAATATCTTTTAATCGTATGTCATAGACTTTCCTTTTTCTTGGTGTAGTAAATAGAATTCAATGCACATGGTTCAGAAACAGTGTTACTATAAATGCAAAGTTTTCTAGTGAAATGTGTTTTTCTTTGGCAGAATTTTAATACATTTTATCTGTTTTCTTAAACAACTTAACATATAAACTTAAAATTTGTGCAGGATTTTCAGAGGCTGATGTACAGCCATTTTCAAAAGAATTAAAGACAGTGCAAGGTGTAAAGAGGAAGAAAAGCAGAAGAGCAACTAGAGGACCCACATTTCTTTGCCTCAATTTCCTTTACTGCAAAGAATTGTCCAAGAAATTAAAATTTGGGACATTGCAGACACTTGACAAATACAATCATTAAGAACCACCAGCTGGGTCAGCTTCAAACACATAATACGCTCTTTATTTAATGAACCTGATAAAATGAAAATGTGAGCAGTTCTCAAATTCTTCTGTCTAATGCTGACAAACTCCACATCTTTACTCATGTCTCTCACTGATCACTCACTAATGGGTAGATGAGTTTGTCTAACCTCTGTGAGCTCACAGATCTTATTAACTTAATGGTGCTGAGATGTTCATCATTTAGCAGTAGCCATTTCAACATTTTCCTAGTAACTACTAAGTAAAATGTTGTGTCACAGATTATTTAAGTACTCATTTTAGGTGCTTAATAAATACCTAATGTAAAAGTTAAGGGAAAAAAACCACTGGTAGGCAAGAATGCAATTGCTACTGCCTTTTAGCCAAAATTATGAGACTATATCGGAGAAGGCAATGGCACCCCACTCCAGTACTCTTGCCTGGAAAATCCCATGGACGGAGCAGCCTTGGGGGCTGCAGTCCATGGGGTCGCTAAAAGTAGGACACAACTGAGTGACTTCACTTTCACTATTCACTTTCATGCATTGGAGAAGGAAATGGCAACCCACTCCAGTGTTCTTGCCTGGAGAATCCCAGGGATGGGGGAGTCTGGTGGGCTGCCATCTAAGGAGTCGCACAGAGTCGGACATGACTGAAGCGACTTAGCAGTAGCATGAGAATATATTGGCCCTAGTTTGCCTACCTTTATACCTTTTAAAGTAGATAAATGTAGGCCATAATGGATTATTTTAAGAAGTAAAATGACTTCTGTACCATGTCCTTACCTTCCCTTACCATTTCTGTTTTTTTGAATTTTTTTGACCATGCTGCACAGCTTGTGGGGTCTTAGTTCCCCAGCCAGGGTTTGAACTTGGGCCCTCCTCAGTGAAAGCACGAAGTCCTAAATGCTGGACTGCCTGGAAATTCCCTGCTTTACCATTTCTAATATACTTTTTATGTTTTAGAAAAGACAATCTCTTTTTATATTAGAGAAGAAAATTTGTAATGTGAATTTAGCAAGAATTTTTTGAGAACCTGAGCACTGAGCTAAACACTATGAAGAATACAGAAAAAGCAAAGTATAGGTCTTACTTTACAAAGTTAACAGGAAATTTGCCTTTAGGAAACTCATGTGGATCAGCAAAGAATAAAGGAAAATATCTTTAATACTTTTGAATTGTATAGTACAGATTAAAATTGGCTATCAGTTTTCAGAGAAAGGGAAATCCATGAAGACTTGCAGCAAGGGTTGGAACTTGGCTTGAGCCTTAAAGACTGCACTGGATTTAAACCAGGGAGAGGAAGCAAAACCAGGAAGAGGATGCTAAAGCTGAAACTCCAATACTTTGGCCACCTGATGCAAAGAACTGACTCATTGGAAAAGACCCTGATGCTGGGAAAGATTGAAGGCAGGAGGAGAAGGGAATAACAGAGGATGAGATGGTTGGATGGCATCACTGATGCGATGGACATGAGTTTGAGTAGGCTCTGGAAGTTGGTGATGGACAGGGAAGCCTGGCACACTATAGTCCATGGGTCGCAAAGAGTCAGACACGACTGAGAGACTGAACTGAACTGAACTGAGGAAGCAAGAGAAACCTCATAAGCAAAGAGCCAATGTAACAGTGGCAGTGGAAAGGAATAAATGTTATAAGAATGATTTCAAAGGAACAAATAACAGTATTTGGGACCACTTGGATATAAGCAAGGTGTGAAAAGTAGGAGATAAAAGGTACAAAAACGATACCAGGATCTAGGTTAAAGAGAGTCAATGCGCCATTGAAAGAGATGAAGAATTTGAAAGGAAGGAGCCAGTTTCAAATAAAAGGTAACATTTAATTTTACATGTGTTCACGTGAGGTATAAAGCTATCCAAATGGAAGTTTTTATTTTTGTTGTTGTTTTAATTTATTGTATTCAAGTATAGTTATTTACAATGTTGTGTTAATTTCTGCTGTACAGCACAGTGATTCATTTACATATGTATATATTCTTTTTCATATTCTTTTCCACTGTGGTTTATCACAGGATATTGAATACAGTCCCCTGTGCTATATATTTGGAGAAGGTGATGGCACCCCACTCCAGTACTCTTGCCTGGCAAATCCCATGGATGGAGGAGCCTGGTGGGCTGCAGTCCATGGGGTCACGGAGAATCAGACAGGACTGAGCGACTTCGCTTTCACTTTTCACTTTCATTCATTTGAGAAGGAAATGGCAACCCACTCCAGTGTTCTTGCCTGGAGAATCCCAGGGACAGGGGAGCCTGGTGGGCTGCTGTCTCTGGGGTCACACAGAGTCAGACACGATGGAAGCGACTTAGCAGCAGCAGCAGCAGTGCTATATATTAGGATCTTGTTAATCCATTCTATATATGTTAGTTTACATCTGCTCACCCCAAATTCCTACTCCATCCCTCCCTCGCTCCCCTCCCCCTTGGCAACCATAAGTCTGTTCTCTCTGTCTGTGTGTCTGCTTCATAAATAATTTTGTTTGTGTCATATTTTAGATTCCACATATAAGTGGTATCATATGGTATTTGTCTTTCTCTTTCTGACTTATTTCACTTAGTAAATAACCTTTAAGTTCATCCATCTTGTTGCAAAAGGCATTATTTCCAAATGGAAATTTTTAGTATGCAATTAGAGGTGAGGGTCTAGAGCATGTTGGGAAATACAGAATTGGAGATATAGATCTGATGGTCATCAGAATAGAAGTGATTTTTCAAAGCTATTAAAATAGATGAACTGTTAAAATTCCTTTAGAAAGAGAAGCAGATGACTAAAAGCTAAATTTTGGGAAAAGATAAGAGTGTTAGGAGAGAGTGAACAAATGGGAGAGTGTTGAGAAGGGAGTGGTAAACAGCATCACAGACTGCAAAGTCAGGAGGGGAAGTTCTGAAAAGAGGGTATTGAATTTAGCAATAAATAAGATGAACTTTGGAGAAGCCAATGGCACCCCACTCCAGTACTCTTTTGCCTGGAAAATCCCATGGATGGAGGAGCCTGGTAGGCTGCAGTCCATGGGGTCGCTAAGAGTCGGACATGACTAGCAACTTCACTTTCACTTTTCACTTTCATGCATTGGAGAAGGAAATGGCAACCCACTCCAGTGTTCTTGCCTGGAGAATCCCAGGGATGGGGGAGCCTGGTGGGCTGCCATCTATGGGGCCACACAGGGTTGGACACGACTGAAGCGACTTAGCAGTAAGATGAACTTGTCTTTCTAAATAAATTTGCCAAATAAGGAATTATTTTCAGTAAAATAACAATATCAAAAGACAAACTTCAAAAGATTAAAGGATGGGATATTAAGGAAATGGAAACAGAGACAAAAAGTTCATTTGTCTGATGATAAATGCAAAGAGAGAATAGCAAAGCTAATTTTTTTAATAATAGAAATATTCCATACATTTTGAGGAACACGTATGTCTATATCCTCTATGTATTTGGTATATGATAAAAGAATGGCAACTTGGAAAAATCTATAATGGCGGCAATCTCTAATAGGGGTAGGAACAAATTATAAACATTGCATCTAAAAGACAAGAAGGAAAAGGACTCCACACTTCCATTGCAGGGGGTACGGGTTTGATCCCCTGTCAAACTAACATCCAGGTGGCATGGTCATAAATGAATACATAAATAAAATTGGATTTGAAAAATAAAAGACGAGATATAAGAATGGAAATAGAACTCTACTTTCAAATGTATCATGTCTATTTTCATGAAAACTATATCTGTTTCTTTGTTATACAATAAGAATTCTGTGGAATAATGAATTGAATTACATCTTCCTGACTAGTGATAAAGCCACTGTTTAACTAAATATTATTTAAATGAAATGTTTCTTGCTCTGTTAAATATTTGCTGTTTTACTGATCACTTAGTACACAATTGCAAATATATAAATAATACTAGAGTTATCAATTTCTCTAACAGCACATGAAAGTTGTCATAAAAATTTATGTACAAGAGTACTGTTTTAAGTTTGACTGTACTCCTCTACGTAAAGACTTAAAGAAAATGTTATTATGAGGATGTTATCCTGAAAATACTATGTTTTCATTACATGTACTGACACCTAGAGAAGTAATGATATTTTTAATGAAGTTACGGTCTTTTTATAATTGCTAATTAATTTTCTCAACTCTTTTAAAAACTAGAATTTTTTGTTTTAAAATACATTTTAAACATATAAAGTAAAATTTATTTATGCATGGATGTGTTCCTTGCTGCTAGCTACTAAGTATAGAGTCTTTGTGTTTAAGACTCGCTTGGGTCCTTGTAAAGGAGCTATTAGCATAAATAATACAAGGAGACTATGATATTCTCACAGAGTTTTAATAGGACATTGGATTCTTAAGATGTCTATAAAATGACCCTAAGACCGAAATGCCATACATCAGTAGAATCAAACAGTACACACAGTAGCTCATTGTTCAACAAACTTTTATTAAGCACTTAGATTCCATTGTGCTGCTAAGCATAATGGAAGATAGCAAAGTAAATAAACCATAGTTTTTGTTCTTCAGGAGCTTAATATAGGACAGAAAGAATTTAAGGATTAGCATTTGAATTTTGGTTGTCCTTACTCCCTGGTGGCTCAGAGGGTCAAGAATCTGCCTGCAATGTGGGAGACCTGGGTTCCATCCCTAGGTTGGGAAGATCCCTCAGAGGAGGGCATGGCAACCCACTCCAGTATTCTTGCCTGGAGAATCCCCATGAACAGAGGAGCCTGGTGGGCTACAGTCCACAGGGTCTCAAAGAGTTGGACACGACTGAGCGACTAAGCACAAGAGAATACAAAATAAATAAATAAGCACAATCTCTTACTATAATAACTTTGGGCAAATCATTTAATTAATTTTTGAAATAAAAATTTTCTGTCAGATTCCTTCTCTGTAAAACAGAGATAACAATACCTCTATTGCAGGGTTGTAAAGCTTAGAGGTAATATATTTACCTATAACAGTGTCTAACTCATGGTAAATAGTTACTAATAGCTGTTACTATTATTGTCTACCTCACAATGAGTTCTTATTAACTGTTGGATGTTTTTTTTTTCCTTTTGCTTACACTAACATAAATTGTAGTCACTCTGATATATCATCTAACGTGCAGGAAGTGACTTTTGTTGTTCCTACTGAAATCAACAAGGAGGTGAAGGAAGGCTTATAAAAATCATCTTGACATAGTACAGATTTCAGTTAAGTGTACTTAAAGTCAGAGCTTTTGAGGCTGGGATCTGTTTTCTTAAAATTGGTTGCATGTACATAAAAGCCATTCATAAGGATCAACCTTTGATTATCTGAATAGTCACTGATCATAAGTTATCAAGCTCTATAGTTCCAAAAGCTACATTAATTTTTATTAGGAAAATTTTTATATATCCACAGAAGTAGAAAAAAATAGTATAATCCACTCCCACATACAACCCATCAGTTCCAACAGTTATCAACTACAATGGGTTTTACCAGAAATATCCACAGAAGTAGAAAAAAACAGTATAATCCACTCCCTCATACAACCCATCAGTTCCAACAGTTATCAACTACAATGGGTTTTAATAGAAATATTTCAATCAAAAATTACAATATTTCCAGCTCTATATCAGTGTTTCTGTATTATTTTTTAATCTCATATCATGGCTTTTGTTGGAAACCTACTTTAACATTGGCTCCTTAAGTTCCTTTTACTTTTAATTTGGATTAATAGTCAAACACTTATTTTCTATAAATATCAAATTATTTTTAGGACATGCTTTTAGGTCACAGAATCAAAGGAAAAATGCATGGCTTTGTAACTTTTTTAAGGAAAAGAGTTAAATACGCTGGGTAGAATGTATTTTGTTCTTTGTTTTTAAGGTTTGGCTTGAGCAACAAGTTTGATACTGAATTTCCCTCAGTTCTAACAGGGAAGGTAAGTGAGAGTTTGCATTGAACTTTTCAATTCTAAAAGCATTGGTGTATGGCTGATTTAGTGTTATGACAGGTGCTTTGATGCACTGTAATGAAGTCTAATAGTAAGAGGCCAGGATAATTTTAGGCTGTATCATTAGTGACTGAAAACTGTCTCCGTGACTACTAGCCTATGACCAGTTATTTTGTTCATTGTCTAATGATGCCAGCTATCATTTACTTATCTATTCAGTTTTTCCAGTTTTGCCTTTTTTTCTCAGCACTGGTAGCTATAATCGTTTTAATTTAGATCAGTAATTTCCAATGATTTTAGAGTTAACAAAATTATTGTTCAACTTTGTATCACTCTGTGAATTTTAAAGTATCCTGTGATGTGATTTGTTACACCAGTACATAAAAAAAATCAAAATTTTCTGCACTTTAGACAGTTTGAGTTTCTATAATTAGACTCACTGCAATAAATTGTTACCACCTTTTTGTTTCCTGGTTCCTCTACACTCAGTAGTATCTTCTAGCATTGAGGTTCAATCTTCAGAGACCTTCTAGGATTCATAAGTGTTTGGAAAATCCTCTTACAACAGTAATGCTAACTTCTAAGCCCAAAGGAAAAGGCTCTGATAAGACAAAAGAGAATATATAGAACACCTAGTGTATTGTCAGGTACTTATTAGTTTCACAGTGTAAGTTTGTGATTGTTACTGACAATTCTTCATCAGTATATCCTAGTTTTATCCTGATTGTTTTTCCAGTTTTCTCTACTCAACATCTTTCCATTTTAATTGCTTTTGCTACTTTAACCTTGTTCTTCTGAGTAATTTTTTGTTCTCAGTCCCACCAATAATTTGTGCTCTCTCCTGATATATAATGTCAAATCATTCCAGACAGTAATAAACAAGTAGTGATAGTCCCTGGCTAAGTGAACATTAGAAAATATGTGGCCATTTATCTTTTTAGGTTACAAAGAGCCCTTTGGTTTGAGATTTTGGCCTCATTTTCTAGTATGTTATACCTTCCTGTCCTGATCATATAGAATAATTCACCAATTTAAGCAGCAGTTCAGATTTACATTTGTTTTAGATAAATTTTTTTTCCAAGGAAAAATAGCTATGGGAAAAAAATCTCTTGAATAATAATTGGCTTGTAGAAAGATGGCAAATTCAATATTAAAATTAAAGACAATGTGAGTTAAGATATCTCCAATGGAAAACTTGTTCTTTATATTTCCCTTGTTGCTGCCAAATGTGTGGTCTTAGCAGTTGCATCCAGTTTTAATATTGGTTTAGTTAGAAAGAGTTTGAATTACAATTCCAAGTAATTCTAAAAACTGAATAATCGAAAAAGTCAGAGAATAGAGTTTCCAGGTATAAGACTTATCCATCTTTCCATCTTTGAAATTGGCCAGTTTTATGTGCTCAAGTAATCTTCAGAATATTTCTTCACCTTTCCAAGTCTTCTAAAAACTGAAATTCCACCAGTGCAAAGAATAGTACAGTTCTTTAAACTAGGGAAGTAGGAATATTGGACTTCCCTGGTGGCTCATCGATAAAAAATCTGCCTGCAACCTGGGCCTGGTTTCGATCCCTGGGTCTGAAAGGTCCCCTGGAGGAGGGCATGGCAACCCACTCTAGTACTCTTGCCTAGCAAATCCCATGGACAGAGGAGCCTGGTAAGCTGAAGTCCATAGGGTCGCACAGAGTCAGACACAACTGAAGCAACTAAGCAACAGCACCAGGAATATTAAGCTGGATATGAACTGTTCTTAAAGACATCCATTCTTTTCAGGTGACCATTTTTGTAACACATAATGATTGGATATTTATTCTAGTGTACATTATTTAAATGCACAAAATTTCTCATATGTTGAATGAGGCATAAATGATACAGTGATCCTAGTTTAGTGTTTGATGATGGAAAACACTGAAGGAATTCTGAAAGTCTGATTTTGAAAAATCATATGGTGGCTTTGTTTTCTCTTTATTTTCTCTTTCATGAGATTATTTTTCTCCAGTAGGCACTATTTCATATGTAAAGGTTATTCTGGATTATCAAAATGCATCTCTGATAACTATGAAGAAGAAGCAGAAAAAAAAATTTACATGTTTCAGGAAAAAGCTAAAGAAAAAAAGTTTGAATTCCAGACTGAGCAGCAGTGTAAATATATTTCACAATGAATAAATGCAGTAGCTAAAATAGAAAATTAAATCTGCATTTTATAAAACCAGTATTCTAGCATGAATGGAATTCTTAAATAGCTTTTATGCCTAAACTAAGCAAAATTGCAGGGTGAATTCCAAAAATCTCGAAAGCCATTTTGTTAAGCTCTATGGCTTAGTATTAATTTTGTGCTTCTTATGTGTTAGTGCTTTTACTATAAATAAAAAGATAATCTTTTACATTAAATTAAGCAAAGATTGTTTCCATCTTTCACTAAGATAAGTCCTATCATGATAGGATGTATGAAACAGGTGTATACATACAAATTTTGGTGACCAGAAAATGAAAGAACCACAGAATTTCAGAAAAGAAATAAAAGCTTTCAGCCCTCAGCTTGAAACAGTTAAATGGTGTTACAAGGAAATTAGCGTGCAGTGTTGGGAATTGTAAACCATAAAGTCCACCTTTACTATTGTGATCCAGTATGACAAGTGATTGATGGGGTTGTGTTCCCCATGACTGAAGGAGGCAAATCAGTCCTGCTGGGTTTTGCTTAGATTTTCTTCTGTTTGCAAAGTCTTTTGCATCCTGTTATAAAATATTATGACCCTTTCCCCCACTTTCATGATGTGACTTTCTTTTTTCTAAGAAAGTTAAGAGGAATTAAATGTTTCTTTACAACCTGCCATTCAGCTACAAAGTAAAAGGCTTCCATCTAACCTTCATTACTAGTGATACTCAAATTATATGGAAGTAAATGAGTAAAATGTTATTAACTCTGATTCCACACAGTTAACTAAACATTTCTTTCACATTGTTTAAAATTGGGAGTTAACCAGTTCTCATTTCCTATGCCTTTATTTCTGTTTTATGACTTTTACTGTTATTCAAATACAGATTTTTTTTTTTCAAAGACAATTCTGGCTTCCTTTTAAAGTCAAAATGCAGATTTTAGTTTATTGTGTGAAATTCTAGTAAAAGTTTTATTTTCGGTATGTTTCTGTTATGACTTCAAAAAATTTGAATTGTCATTTTTAGAAACTTGAATGTTTTAGTTTTTAATTTATCCATAGTGATAGAGTACTAGCTATGAATATTATGTATTACATGTGGAAAATATTGGTGGGGAAAAAGGAAAATTGCCACATTTTAGAAATGGTTTTATTAATTCATTTCCAGAAGCATGTAATGACAGATAAATCTTATAACAAATTTTACATACCTTGGCATGCAATTTAACAAATTTTATATACCTTGGCATGCAATTTATTTCATTCACAGTGTTTTAAACAAAAATCAAGTTTTACTTTTTGGATTGATTCTTTTCTGGCTTTAGCCTCATTCTTTACTTTTTTTCATCTGTGCTTACATTACACACTTTTAAATAAAAGTTATATATAAAAATTTTACTTTTTAAACAAAATTTAAATTCTAATTACAGGTACTTAAATTTGTAAATGGACAGATTTAATATGAGTATATCAAAATTTGCCATATTTTAAAAATGTATTAGTGTTTCTAGATACACAATTTAAAGAAAATTGATAATGGTATATTACAGATTAGAGCTAAATATATAAATACATTTTCCTTGTTTTAACTTCCATTTGGTTGCTCACTGGTTCACTAGGAAAAAAGAAGCTGAATGTCACTGTTTAAGAGGTAAATGAAGATAGCAACTTAGTACCTAGATTTTAAAAAAGAACATTTTTTTCTCTAAAGAATTGAAAACCATTAAATTTGCATTCAAAATATAGCAGATTATCCTTTTATGTAGAATAGAATGTGTAGAAAACCTGTGGAGTTTAACGCTGTTAAGTTACCTGATCCAAACCTTCAGTTGATACTCCATGCAAAAAAAAACCTTGCTTTTTTTCTCCAAATCTAATCAGAGATATGATTCACTGTCTTCCTTTTTCAAAGCATTCTAGGCAGGAAGTTCTTTCTAAGGTATAATTTCCATTCCCCATGAGGTATATAATAGAAAAATTATTTTTCTCATTTTATAGATGGAAGACTAAAGCTCACAAAAATTGAATGAACTTACCTAGAATTTTTTATAATTAATAAGAAACTAGAATCTAGATCTTGATTTATTGTCTTAATGTGCTTAGCCTGTTGGTGTTTTGTTTCCAGTTGTCAGCCATAATTCCCTGAATTTATTTTCGTATTTACTCTAGAAATTTAGTTATTTATTTGGAATTCTTTTTCCGTGGTGATTGTCTTTAAATCATATTGGAGAATGAAATAAATTTACTTTCGTCTTGTAAATACAATTTTGAGCCTTACAATTTCATAACTAATTAACATATTACAAAAAAAGGAAAATTTATAGGTTAAGCAAGTAGCATCATTATTAGGTAGCATGAACAATTCTAATAAAGCTAATATAATTATTTAATGTTTTAATCATGATAGTACTGAATTATGTGGTCGTGTATCTTTCTAACATCCGTTAATCAGTATGTATTATAATATTGATTCTAAGACATGTCTATTAAAAGACAAAAATGTAATAATTTGATTCCTGTAGAACAGTTTTTACTTAGAAGAGTTGTGGAGCTCTATATTTTTGATGCCAAACATGCTAATGGGATTTTTATTTTACAGCAACTTATTTTTCTTAACAATTTCCTAATTTTTGCCTGCATAGCCAGATGGTGGAATTTTTTCTTATAGATTTTACAGTGTGACAGCTTTCTAAATGAAAGGGAATCATTTTTGTGATCTAGAAATGTGATTTCACTGAAAGCAGTCTTTTTAGTATACCTTTGAATTGTATAACCTTCAAGCAGAATTTTCGGTATAAATCTAATTATGCTTGTCATGATCGTCCCTCTGAACTGACTTTGTCGTTGTTTACAGAGAACCATAAGCATCCACTTCCAGGAATGGAGGTAGTAATTAAAAATATTAAATTTGTATATTTAAGGATCTCTCAACTTCTAAAATTTACAGCAGTTATGAATCCATTTTATGCTAAAGTGTTTTTTGAATGTGATCATTTCTCACTCTTTTGTTAATGTACCTTTTCCGTACAAACAATGGCAAATGTTTAAGTTGTTATGTTGCAAATTTACCAGGGAGAAAAGATTTGAGAGTTGCCTTTTTAAAAGTAATCCAGGAATATTACCGAGGTCTAAATTTAATTCTATTTCCACTAGTAGTATTGAGGTTTTATTGTTATTTTATGCTTCTAGTCTTATTCAACCTTTAGTCAGAGTGACTGGAGACTATAAATAATATTGCCATAATAATGAGAATAACTGGTAAGAAAACTGTGTGACGGTATCCTTTACTACGAATTTTACTGTTGTCATTTTATTATTGGTAATTTCAGAAGATTGTTTTCAAACATCAGAATAAGTTGTGTAAACATGAAATTATATTGTTTTGCTTTCTAATGTCATCCAAGAGCATGTAATACCT
Organism: Bubalus bubalis; assembly: GCF_019923935.1. Taxonomy (NCBI): domain Eukaryota; kingdom Metazoa; phylum Chordata; class Mammalia; order Artiodactyla; family Bovidae; genus Bubalus; species Bubalus bubalis. Next base: position 65,402,727 of record NC_059181.1, read on the forward strand.
ATTTATAGGGAAAGATAGGGAGGAAATAAATATGTTAATTCCTTAAAGTGTTTGTAATAAGACAAACATTTTATTTAGGTTTAGAGATAAATAGTAGAAAGCTGCCCTCAAAGTGTTAAAGATTGTGCCCTTGTTGTAGGTGGCCCCAGAAGAATTTAAGACCAGCATTGGCCGTGTGAATGCATGTTTGAAAAAGGCTCTCCCAGTCAATGTGAAATGGTTGCTCTGTGGTTGTCTCTGCTGCTGTTGCACATTGGGTTGCAGCCTGTGGCCTGTTATTTGTCTCAACAAAAGAGTGAGTAACCATTTTATTGTGCAATAATAATGAGCTAACATTTATTGAACACTTGTTGTGTGCCAAGTACTTTACAGGATTTAATTCTCCTAGCAATGCTGTCCTCATTCTAGACATAAAGAAACTCAGGGCCAGTGATATTAAGCCATTTGTCCAACCTTTATCAACATTTTATTACTTAATATGGGTTCCAGTCATTATTTTAAATAAGTACAAAGTAAGTGGAGTACTTAAGTAAATGTAACTTGGCTACTTATTCTTTTTATAAAACCTGAAGTTATGATTTAAAGTATTTCCAAGTCACAAGTGTATGGGAGAGCTTTTTCTTGATCTGAAGAAGTGAAAGTAATCTACAAAGTTGGTGGGGGAAATCTTGGTTAGTTTTGAACATGTTGAAACAACGTTCTGGCATGACATTACTCATTGTAGCATAGATTTAAGACTACTATCTTAATCTGATTTTCTTTAAAATTTTATTTTGATCTTCAGAATGATATTGTACCCACTGGGAAGATATCTTTACACTTTTTAATTCAAGTCAATGAGGAAAATTAATTCATTTACCTCCAATTCTTTTCCCTGTACAACATTGATGATTCACTTAAACTTCTAAATAATAAGCATATTCAAATTCACAGCACCTTGATGGGGTATAATTAATGGTACAGTTGTTTCATAAAAACCAGAAAAATTCCCACCAAGTACTCATATTTTACTCTCCATCTTTCTCCTGCCCTTCTTAATGTCTGCTTCAAAAAATAAAATGCTGCCACCCCTATCATTTTTTGAATGGAAAATTGGACATTTTATTAATCCTTTTGGTCACTACCAGTAGGTCAGAGCTTTATTTTAAATAGAGCTTAGTTTATTGTTTGTCAAAGCATGAACAGTGTTCTCAAATGGCTTTCTATAAGTTAAATTATGGGATTTTTTTCATCACACAGATATAGCCAATTTCAGTTACTTTAAGAACAGAGTTTTTGATTTTAATATTATCCAGGATCTTTTTTTTCTGATGACCTGTTTACATAGTTGCCTGTTTATTACCACCTCCACCACAAGGCCTGAAATAGAAGCAGTTTATTCAGTCATGTGATTTCACAATGAGCACTACTGATTTGACATTAACACTGATGCTATGATTTCTCCCTACCCCCTCTATGGTTAATTAAGTATTCATATTGAAATTAAGGTATCAGTATATTCTTAGATCACTGATCTGTCAATTTTTAAAGTCTATTAAGTACAGATGTGCAGACTGTTGTCCTGTGGGCTAAATCCAACCCACTCTGTTCTTTAAACATTTAAATCAATTGCTAGCATTTAAAAATTAGAATATTAAAATAAAATTTGAAATAGCCAGTGTCTCTTGTAAAATCTAAAAGTCTGGCAATATGGGACCCACATGCCTACATTTCAGCAGTTGGCCCTTGCTGAGTGGTGGCTGCTTCCTTTAAATAGGACATGTGGTCTCTGATTCACCACAGAACTACCCAGCATTTACATTATCTGCCTTGCTCTGGACACTTTATCATTAGGACCCTCAATGTTGTACATACTAACTTGTTAACACACTAGACAATGAGCACCAAGCATATTCTAGTAACCTTGTACAAGACACTGTCCTTTTTGGAGCCTTAACTTCTTCACCTATAAAATCCAGATAATATTACTTACTTTAAGGTGGTTGTGAAGATGAAGAGATTTAAGATACCTCACTGCTTTTTTTGTCTACATGGAGAAATAAAAAATAAAATGCAGCAATTTAAGAGTGGCTCTTGCCTTTCTAATGAGGAATCTAGCTTCATGAAAGTCATGTCTGCGTTTATCCACAAAATAAAATGGAAATAATATGATTAATCTGCCCTGTGTCAAAGGTCATTGCTGTATAAATGAATGTTTATAAAATGTTTCCAAGAAAGAACTATGTAAACAGTCTGCCTTGTAAACTATTTTTTGCCAGTATACATCATGGTTATTTTTCTAGCAAATTGGTTAAAAGAAAAGAAATACAAACCAGAATGCCCTGAGCTGCTCCTAGTCTCTCTTAGCTCTGATAGGATTTTATGGCTACATGATATATGAAATGAAGGTTTTCACTTAACCATTTTTATATTTACCACAGTGATATTACATCAATTTTCAGGCCTAAGCATACTATCATCCTTAAATTTGAAATTACTTTTAACATTTACCTTTGTTTTTGCTATAATATTTACTAAATTGAGAGGGATGTTCAGAGGGAAGGGACTATTATCTCAGGCTTACAACATGAACCAATAATGTTGTTTTCCTTATGATTTCTAATTTAATTCCATTGTTATTAGAAAAGATACTTTGTATGATTTTAATCTTTTTAAATTTATTGAGGCTTATTTAGTGGTATAACATATAGCTTATCCTGGAGAATACTCCATGTACACTCAAGAAGAAAATTGTATTGTTGTGGGGTGAAAGGTTCTATATATGCCTGTTAGATCTAGTTGTTGCACAGTGTTGTTCAAGTCCTGCCTTTCTGTATTGATCTTCTGCATAATTGTTTTATCCACTATTGAAAGTGGGGTATTGAAGTCCTAGCTATTATTGTAAAATTGTCTGTTTCTCCCTTCAGTTCTGTCAGTTTTTGCTTCATGTATTTTGCAGATCTGTTGATAGTTGTATATATGTTTATAATTGTCATTTCCTCTTGAAAGATTTTATTATTTTTTTTTCTTTATTTTATTTTATTTTATTTTTTTGGGAAAATGGCATTAAAACATGTATAAGAAATGAAAGATTTTATTTTCATCACTATATATTGTTATGGAATTGTGTTCCCTCAAAAGTCATATATTCCAGCCCTCCCCTTTAATCTAATGGTATTTAGAGGTGGTTGGTACTTTGGCCCTTGGAAGGTAATTAGATTTAGATAAAGTCATGAACATGGGGTCCTCATGGTATATTAATGCCCTTATAAGAAAAGATCAGAGAGCTGTTCTCTATCTCTCTACTGTGTGAGGATACAGCAAAAAGGAAGTTATCCATAAGCCAGGATGAGTGCTCCCATAAGAATTCAACCAACCATGTTGATACTCTGATCTAAGACTTCCCATACTTTAGAGCTGTTGTTTAAGCCACCTAGAATATGGTCTTTTGTCATAGTAGCCTGAGTATATTAATACATATACTGAGCATCTTTTTCTCTTGTAACTTTTTTTTAGTTGAAATCTATTTTGTCCAGTACTATCTACCCTAGCCCTTTTTTTTTTTTTTTTTTTGGTTACTATTTACAGTGGAAAGTCTTTTTCTGTCCTCTCACTTTCAACCTACTTGTGTCTTGAATCTAAACTGAGTTTCCTGTAGACTCATGGATCATATTTTTATATCCATGCTGTAGATCTCTCCCTTTTAATTGAGAGTTTAATCTATTTGCATTTAGAGTCATTAATGATAACATATTAGTTTGCCAGGGCTGCCTTAATAAAGTACCACAGACTAGGTGGTTTAGACAACAGAAATGCATTTTCTCAAAGTTCCAGAGGCTGTAAGTCTGAAGTCAAGGTTTTCGGAAAGCTGATGCTTTTTTTTTTTTTTTTTTCCTGAATCTTCTCTCCTTGCCTTATAGATGGCTGTTTTTTTCCCTAGGTCTTCATGTGCCTTCACCTGGTTCCCTCTATACATATCTGTGTCCTAATCTCTTTTTAAAAGGACACTAGTCATATTGCAGCAGCAGCATATTGGATTAGGGCAAACCCTAATTTTGGGGTTTCCCTGGTGGCTCAGATCATAAAGAAAATGCCTGCAATGTGGGAGACCTGGGTTCGATCCCTGAGTTGGGAAGATTCCCTGGAGGAGGGCATGGCAACCCACTCCAGTATTCTTGCCTAGAGAATACCCATGGACAGAGGAGCTTGGTGGGCTATAGTCCATGGGATTGCAAAATCGGACACAACTGAGTGACTAAACACACAAACACTAATTATCTCATTTTAGATTAATTACCACTTTAAAACCCACATCTCCAAATACAGTCACATTCCCAGGTACTGGTGATTATGACACTTGAATATATGAATTTGGGGGGAACATAATTCAATCTGTAATAGATAAGGGAGAACTTCTGTCATTTTGTCTTTTGTTTTCCATGTGTCATATCTTTTTTTTTATACTCACTCCATTACTTCCTTATTTTATATTTAAATAATTTTTATAGTGTACCATGTGCCTTCTCATTTCCTTTTTTGTATATATTTTTAGCTATTTTCTTATTTGTTACCCTGGGGTTTATAACTAATATCTCAAACTTGTAACACACTAGTTTGAATTAATACCACTTTAACTTCAGTAATATACAGATTCTGCTTCTGTCCATGCATATACCTCCCCATATGTGTTATTATCACAAATTGCATCTTATATATTATGTATCTTTTAATATATATTTATAATTATCATTTTATACATTTGTCTTTTAAATCATATAGGATGAAAATATAAATTTCAAAATAAAAACAATATTGGCTTTTATATTTATTTATTCAGTTTTACTAATGTTCTTTATTTCATCATATAGCTTGAGTTATTGTCCAGTGTTCTTTCATTTCAGTCTGAAGGACAGTTTTTATCATTTTTTATGCTGCTGCTGCTGCTGCTAAGTCGCTTCAGTCGTGTCTGACCCTGTGTGACCCCAGAGACGGCAGCCTACCAGGCTGCCCCGTCCCTGGGATTCTCCAGGCAAGAACACTGGAGTGGGTTGCCATTTCCTTCTCCAATGCATGAAAGTGAAAAGTGAAAGTGAAGTCGCTCAGTCATGCCTGACTCTTAGCGACCCCATGGACTGCAGCCTACCAGGCTCCTCCATCCATAGGATTTTCCAGGCAAGAGTACTGGAGTGGGGTGCCATTGCCTTCTCCGATCATTTCTTATAGGCAATTCTAATAGCAGTGAACTCCCTCGGTGCTTATCTGGGAGTATCATAATTTCTCCTTTTTTTGAAAGGATAGTTTTGTTAAGTATAGAATTCTTGAATGACATTTTTTTTTTCCTTTAGCACTTTAAAAATGTCATTCTACTTCTTCTGAACCTCTTGGTTGCTGATGTGAAATTGGCTGTTAATCTGACTGAAAAGCTCTTTATACATAAGTTGCTTCTCTATTGCTGCTTTCAAGATTTTTCTTTTTGTTTTTGGCTTTCAAAGGTTTGAATAAAGTTTCTATCAGTATTGGTCTCTGAGTTTATCCTACTTGGAATTCATTGAGCTTCTCAGTTTTCCTTTTTCTGTATGTGGACTCATACTAATACCTGATGTGCTGTGGTTTCAGCCTGAGGAACTCCCCACAGTATTTCTTATATGGTAGGTCTGTAGGCAGTGGATTCTCTCAGTTTTTATCCAAGAATATCATTTCATTAGTACTTTTTATAGATAATATCTTAATTAATAGACCATTTTTGAACAATTTGAGGTTTACAGAAAAAAATTGAGAAAAAGCAAAGTTCCCATATACTTCCCTCACTCAACCCCCAATTTTCCCTGTTATTAACATCTTGCTCTATTGAAGTACAATTGTTAAAACTGATGAGCCAGTATTGACACATCATTATTACTAACTAAAGTCCATAGTTTACATAAGAGTTCACTCTTCATGTTGTACATTCCATGGGTTTTGATGATGTATAAAGATGTGTACCATCATGTATACCAATATACATTGGTATGTTAATCTTGTATCCTGCATCCTTTCTATAATTGCATATTAATTCAAGGAGTTTTGTTGATTTTTCAGGTTTTCTACATAGACAATCATGTCATCTATGAAGTAAGATAATTTTTATTTCTTTTTTCTTATTATGTATACCATTTTTTCTTATCTTATTGTATTACCTAGGGCTTCTAGAATGATATTGAAAAGCAGTGGTGAGAGGGAATATCCTTGCCTTGTTCCTGATCTTAATAGGAAAGCTTTGAGTTTCTCATCATCAAGTATGATATTAACTGTAGGTTTTTTGGTAAGATGTTCTTTATCAACTTGAAGAAGCTCCTGTCTTCCTAGTTTGCCAAGAATTTTTATCGTAAATGAGTGTTGTATTTTGTCAAATATTTTTTCTGCCTCTGTTGATGTGATTATGTGATTTTTCTTTTTTAATCTGTTAATGGGATGGCTTACATATTAATTGATTTTTGAATGATGAACCAGATTTGCATAAACCAGATAAACCCACTTATTGTAGTGTATATTGTTGTATTTCTTTGCTAATGTTCTGTACAGGTTTTTGCATCTATGTTCATGAGAAATATTGGGTCTGCAGTTTTCTTTTCATATAATACCTTTGTCTGGTTCTGTAATACTGGCCTCATAGAATGAATTAGGAAATATTCTCTCTGTTTCTGTTTTATGGAAGAGATTGTAGAGTGCCACATCCAGCACAACAGGTGAGAAAGACCTGAAACAGGGATGAGCACGTAATGAAAAGACAGACACATATAATTTGGCAAATGAGGAATCAGGGGGCCCTCCTGCTCTCCATGGCAGGAGGACAAAATGGCTCCTTTCAGCCCGCACTTTTATTGGCAGAAGTCACATGAGCTCATTAGGGAATAGCTATACTGGGGAGTTTGATTAGCACAGGCTCTGCTGTTGATCAGGAATATCTTGTTTTGTTTCCATGGAGATGGATGCAGGGGTAGGCAGTGAAGTGGAGCAGAGAGCAGGTCCCACTCCAAGAATGTCTGTTCGACATACTTGGATGATCACAAGGGCACAGTTTGCCACACCCTCAAGTCTGGTCTGTGCTCTGCCAGGCTGCAACAGTAGAGCACTGGTATTTCTTCCTTAAATGTTTGAACCCATCTGGGCATGATGTTTTCTATTTGGGGAGGTTATTAATTATTGACTCAGTTTCTTGAATAGACATAAGCCTATCAAGATTGTCTATTTCTCCTTACATGGGCTTTAGTAGACAGTGTTTTTCACATAATCCACCCTTTTCATCTAGCTTATCAGATTCATGGGCATAGATTTGTTAATAATGTTCCTATATTTTCCTTTTGATCTCCATGGCTTCAGTAGTGATAACCCATATTTTGTTTCTGAAACTTTGTAACATTTTTGTCTCCTTTCTTTTTTTTGTAGTTAACCTGCCTAGACACATTAATTTTACTGATCTTTCAAAGAGCCAGTTATTTATTTGTTGACTTTTCTCTATTGAAGTCCTATTATTAGTATCATTGATTTTTATTATAATTTTTATTTATTTTCTTCTTACTTTGGTTTGCTATTTTTTCCCCTAAGGTGTAAGCATATATGGTTGATTCAAGGTATTTCTTCTTTACTAATATATACATTCAGTGCTACTGCTTTTAATGCATCCTACAAATTTTGATAAGTTTTGTTTTCATTTACAATTAGTTCAAAATATTTTAAAATTTCTCTTGAGATTTCTTCTTAGCCATGTGTTACTTGGAAGTGTGCTGTTTAATCTCCAAGTGTTTGTGGATTTTCCACTATTTTTCTCTTGTGGTCTGAGAGCATATATTGTATGATTTCTGTTCTTTGAAATCTCTAAAGATGTGTTTTATGACCCACAATGTGGTCTGTCTTGGTATATGTTCCACCTCAGCTTGAGAATAATCTATTATTTGCTGTTGTTAGATGAAGTAGTCTGTAGATGTCAAATATATCCAGTAGATCAGTAGTGCTCTTGAGTTCACCTGTGTCCTTACCAACTTTATGCCTACTTGATCTGTTTCTGATAGAGGGCTATTGAAGTTGCCAACTATAATAGGGGACTCCTCTGTTTCTCCTTGCAGGTCCATCAGTTTTTACCTCATGTAGTTTGATGCTCTTTTGTTAGGCATCACTTCAGTCCTCAGTCATGTCAGACTCTTTGCGACCCCATAGACTGCAGCAACCAGGCCTCCCTGTCCATCACCAACCCCCGGAGTTTACTCAAACTCATGCCCATTGAGTCAGTGATGCCATCTAACCATTTCATCCTCTGTCATCCCCTTCTCCTCCCTCCTTCAATCTTTCCCAGCATCAGGGTCTTTTCAAATGAGTCAGTTCTTCGCATCAGGTGGCCAAAGTATTGGAGTTTCAGCTTCAACACCAGTCCTTCGGTGAATATTCAGGACTGATTTCCTTTTGAATAGGCTGGTTGGATGTCCTTGCAGTCCAGGGGACTCTCAAGAGTCTTTTCCAACACCACAGTTCAAAAGCATCAATTCTTTGGTGCTCAGATTTCTCTATAGTCCAACTCTCACATCCATACAAGGACTACTGGAAAAACAATAGCCTTGATTAGATGGAACTTTGTTGGCAAAGTAACGTCTCTACTTTTTAATATGCTGTCTAGGTTGATCATAACTTTTCTTCCAAGGAGTAAGTGTCTTTTAATTTCATGGCTGCAATCACCATCTGAAGTGATTTTGGAGCCCAAAAAAATAAAGTCTGCCACTGTTTCCACTGTTTATCCATCTATTTGCCATGAAGTGATGGGACTGGATGCCATGATCTTAGTTTTCTGAATGTTGAGCTTTAAGCCAACTTTTTCACTCTCCTCTTTCATTTTCATCAAGAGGGGCTCTTTAGTTCTTCTTCACTTTCTGCCATAAGGGTGGTGTCATCTGTATATCTGAGGTTATTGATATTTCTCCCGGCATCTTGATTCCAGCTTGTGCTTCCTCCAGCCCAGCGTTTCTCATGATGTACTCTGCATATAAGTTAAATAAGCAGGGTGACAATATACAGGCTTGATGTACTCCTTTTCCTATTTCAAATCAGTCTGTGTTCCAAGTCCAGTTCTAACTATTGCTTCCTGACCTGCATATAGATTTCTCAAGAGGCAGGTCAGGTGGTCTGATATACCCATATTTTCCAGAATTTTCCACAGTTTATTGTGATCCACATAGTCAAAGGCTTTGGCATAGTCAATAAAGCAGAAATGGATGTTTTTCTGGAACTCTCTTGCTTTTTCAGTAATCCAGCGGATGTTGCCAATTTGATCTCTGGTTCCTATTGCCTTTTCTAAATCCAGCTTGAACATCTGGAATTTCACGCTTCATTTACGTTGAAGCCTGGCTTGGAGAATTTTGAGCATTACTTTACTAGCATGTGAGATGAGTGCAATTGTGTGGTAGTTTGAGCATTCTTTGGCATTGCCTTTCTTTGGGATTGGAATGAAAACTGACCTTTTCCAGTCCTGTGGAACACTGCTGAGTTTTCCCAATTTGCTGGCATATTGAGTGCAGCACTTTGACAGAATCATCTTTTAGGATTTGAAATAGCTCAACTGGAATTCCATTACCTCCACTAGCTTTGTTTGTAATGATGCTTCCTAAGGCCCACTTGACTTCACATTCCAGGATGTCTGGCTCCAGGTGAGTGATCACACCATCATGATTATCTGGGTCATGAAGATAATTTTTATAGAGTTCTTCTGTGTATTCTTGCCACCTCTTCTTATTATCTTCTGCTTCTGTTAGGTCCATACCATTTCTGTCCTTTATTGAGCCCATCTTTGCATGAAATGTTCCCTTGGTATGTCTAATTTTCTTGAAGAGATCTCTAATCTTTCCCATTCTGTTGTTTTCCTCTATTTCTTTGCATTGATCGCAGAGAAAGGCTTTCTTATCTCTCCTTGCTATTCTTTGGAACTATGCATTCAAAGGGGTATATCTTTCCTTTTCTCCTTTGCTTTTTGCTTCTCTTCTTTTTACAGCTGTTTGTATGCTATGCTATGCTAAGTCACTTCAGTCGTGTCCGACTCTGTCCGACCCCATAGATAGCAGCCCACCAGGCTCCCCCATCCCTGGGATTCTCCAGGCAAGAACACTGGAGTGGGTTGTCATTTCCTTCTCCAATGCATGAAAGTGAAAAGTGAAAGTGAAGTCGCTCAGTCGTGTCTGACTCTCAGCGACCCCATGGACCGCAGCCTAGCAGGCTCCTCCGTCCATGGGATTTTCCAGGCAAGAGTACTGGAGTGGGGTGCCATCGCCTTCTCCGAGCTATTTGTAAGGCCTCCTCAGACAGCCTTTTTGCTTTTTTCTATTTCTTTTCTTGGGGATGGTCTTGATCCCTGTCTCCTGTACAACGTCATGAACCTCCATCCATAATTCATTAGGCACTCTGTCTATCAGATCTAATCCCTTGAATTTATTTCTCCCTTCCACTGTATAATTGTAAGGGATTTGATTTAGGTCATACCTGAATGGTCTAGTGGTTTTCCCTACTTTCTTCAGTTTAAGTCTGAATTTGGCGATAAGGAGTGCATGATCTGAGCCACAGTCAGCTCCCGGTCTTGTTTTTGCTGAATGTGTAGAGCTTCTCCATCTTTGGCTGCAAAGAATATAATCAGTCTGATTTCGGTATTGACCATCTGGTGATGTCCATGTGTAGAGTCTTCTCTTGTGTTGTTGGAAGAGGGTGTTTGCTATGACCAGTGCATTCTCTTGGCAAAACTGTATTAGCCTTTGCCCTGCTTCATTCTGTACTCCCAAGGCCAGATTTGCCTGTTACTCCAGGTATTTCTTGACTTCCTGCTTTTGCATTCCAGTCCCCTATAATGAAAAAGACATCTTTTTTGGGTGTTAGTTCTAGAAGGTCTTGTAGGTCTTCTTAGAACCATTCAACGTCAGCTTCTTCAGCATTACTGGCCGGGGCATAGACTTGGATTACTGTGATATTTAATGGTTTGCCTTGGAAACAAACAGAGATCATTCTGTCATTTTTGAGATTGCATCCAAGTAATTCATTTCAGGCTCTTTTGTTGACCATGATGGCTACTCCATTTCTTCTAAGGGATTCTTGCCCACAGTAGTAGATATAATGGTCATCTGAGTTAAATTCAGTTAAGAATTGTTATGTCTTAGAAAGTTGACCCTTTTTCATTATGTAGTATCTCTTTATTTCTGAATATTTTCTTTGCTCTGAAGTCTGCTTTGTTTAAAATTGCTAAAGTGACTCTAGCTTTCCTTTGATTAGTATTACTATGATGTATCTTTCTCCATCTTTTTACTTATAATCTCTGTATGTCTTCATATTTAAAGTGGTTGTCTTGTAAACAGCACTTAGTTGTTTTATTTCTTGATCCCTTCTGACAGTCTCTGTTTTTTAATTGATATATTTAAACCTTTGATATTTAAAGTGATTATTGTTATAATTTGACTAATATTTACCTTGTTTGTTACTGTTTTCTATTCATTACTCTTGTCCTTTGTTCACATTTTTGTCTTGCAGTCTTTTTGCCTTCTGTTTAATTATTTTTGTATGACAGTATTATTTATCTTCCCTTACTATATCACTAATCCTACTTTTTAATCTTTTTAGTGGTTGCTCACTAAAGAGAGTTTGCAATATATATATACATATAAAACCAATCCAGGTCCCCTTTCAAATAACACAGTACCACTTCCCATGTAGAACAATTACCTTATTACAGAATATTCCCAGCTCCTCCCTCCGATCCCTTATAACATTGCTGTCATTCACTTTACTTATCCATAAGCTATATTCATGGAATACATTATTGTTATTAACAAACTGCTATTAGATCAGTTGAGAATAGAAGAAATAAAAGATTTTATTTTACATCCATTTGTTTCTTCTCTACACTCTTTCTTTATGTAGACCCAGATTTCTTACATGTAGTGTTTTCAGTTCAGTTCAGTCGCTCAGTCGTGTCTGACTCTTTGCGACCCCATGAATCACAGCACGCCAGGCTTTACTTCTTTCTAAATAAAACTTTTTTTAACATTTCTTGCAAGGAGGGTCTAGTAGCAACAGAGGCCCTTAATTTTTTGTCTTAGTCTTTATTTCTCTTTGATCTTTGAAGGACAGTTTTGCTGGGCACAGATGGAATTCTAGATTGGTAGTATTTTATTTTAAAACATTAAACATTTCATTCCACTTTTTTCTTTGCTTGAATAGTTAATAAGGAGGTGGCTAATATGACTCTTATCCTTGCTTCTTTATATGTAAGGTATTTTCTCCCCTGGCATGTTTGAACATTTTTCCTTGACTTTCTGTAGTTTGAATATGAGATAATTAGGTGTAGATTTTGGAGTATTTATCTAGCTTTGTTGGAGAAGGAAATGGCAACCCACTCCAGTATTCTTGCCTGGAGAATCCCATGGACAAAGGAACCCGGCAGGCTACAGTCCATGGGGTCACAACAGTCACGACACAACTTAGCGACTAAACTACCACCACCATCCGGCTTTGTATTCTGAGCTTTTTCTATCTATGAGTTTGATGCCTTTCATTAATTTGGGGAAATTGTATTGTCATTATTGCTTTAACTATTTCATCTCTTTTTTCTCTTTACCTTCTGATATTTCTATTATGTAGGGCTTCCCTTGTGGCACAGAAGTAGAGTTTCTATTATGGGTCTATTGCTCCTTTTGTAATTGTCCCATAGTTCTTGGATATTCTGTTTTGTTTTTCTTTTTTCTTTTCTTTTTCTTCTAGTTTTGTAAGTTTCTACTGATATGCCTTCAATCTTCTTTGGTGGTTTCTTCAGCCATTTCCAATCATTGATGAGCCCATCAAAGGCATTCTTCATTTCTGTTATGATATTTTGGCTCTCTGCCATTTCCTTTTGATTTTTTCTTATAGTTTCCATTTCTCTTCTAACATTATCCATCTATTCTTTCATGTTATCTACTTTTTTTTATTAGAGCATGTAGTATATTTTTCATAGTTGATTTATATTCCCAGTCTGATCATTTCAACATCTCTGCCATTTCTGAGACTGATTCTAATGCTTGCTCTGTCTTTTCAAACTTTTTGTCTTTTAGTATGACTTCTAATTTTTGTTTTTGTTTTTGTTTTTTTTAAACTTTACATAATTGTATTAGTTTTGCCAAATATCAAAATGAATCCACCACAGGTATACATGTGTTCCCCATCCTGAACCCTCCTCCCTCCTCCCTCCCCATACCATCCCTCTGGGTCGTCCCAGTGCACCAGCCCCAAGCATCCAGTATGGTGCATCAAACCTGGACTGGCAACTCGTTTCATACATGATATTTTACATGTTTCAATGCCATTCTCCCAAATCTTCCCACCCTCTCCCACAGAGTCCATAAGACTGTTCTATACATCAGTGTCTCTTTTGCTGTCTCGTACACAGGGTTATTGTTACCATCTTTCTAAATTCCATATATATGCATTAGTATACTGTATTGGTGTTTTTCTTTCTGGCTTACTTCACTCTGTATAATAGGCTCCAGTTTCATCCACCTCATTAGAACTGATTCAAATGTATTCTTTTTAATGGCTGAGTAATACTCCATTGTGTATATGTACCACAGCTTTCTTATCCATTCATCTGCTGATGGACATCTAGGTTGCTTCCATGTCCTGGCTATTATAAACAGTGCTGCGATGAACATTGGGGTACACGTGTCTCTTTCCCTTCTGGTTTCCGCTATACATGATGTCCTAGGTAAAAGGAACTGAGATAAATAGGCCTTTAAAGTGAGATTTTATTTTTTTGTTTGACTGTGTTTACTGTTTACTGTAGCTGTTATAGGGCTTCCCAGGTGGTGCAATGATAAAAAATCTGCCTGCCAATGCAGAAGACACGAGTTTGATCCCTGGGTCGGAAAGATCCCCTAGAGTAGGAAATGGCAGTACACTGCAGTATTCTCATCTGGAAAATTCTATGAACACTGGAGCCTGGAGAGCTACAGTCTGTGAGGTTGCGAACAGTTTGACACAAATGAGCACGCATGCACATAGCTATTAGAAATCGAAGGCTAAATGTTTCTTAGTGTCCTTGTTTTTGTCTGGCCTATTTTCCTTGGATTTCCCTACAGACTTCTTAGATATCATCTGAGATGCACAGTTCTTTTAATTGTATTCCTTGTATTATAATACAGAAGCCTTATTGATGTAGTGGTAAGGTGCTGGGGAAGGAGGCTTCCCTGGTGGCTCAGTGGTAAAGAATCCGTCTGCCAATGAGGGAGATGCAGGTTCAATCCCTGGGTTGGGAAGATCCCAAGTACAAGGAAATGGCAACCCACTTCAGTATTTCTGCCTGGGAAATCCCATGGACAGTGGAGCCTGGCAGGCTACAGTCCATGGGGTTTCAAAGAGTAGGACACAACTTAACGACTAAACAAGGTGTTGGGGGACTGGACATGTTCTATTGTATTATGTCTAGGCTTAATTTTTTATTGAGACTGTGCTCCTGGGCTGTACCCGACAGAAGTGCTTCTCAGATTTTTTGTTGTTTTGTTTTCTCCTTTAGGTGGGACAGGAAAGCTAGAGGATGCTAGTGTTGTGTATTGCCTTCTCCAAGATTGGTTAGGCTCTAGTAATATCCCAGTAGATTAGGCTCTGGTACAGTAGTTTCTCTGAAGGGCAGGCTTTGCTAAGAAGAACAGAATGTTATGGGCATATATAAATGTGACTGACTGTTCTTCCCTTTCTCCTGCTGGAAGGATGAGGGGATTTTTCTGCAATCACTGTGAGAACCTGATAGGTCTCCTGGTAATAAAGTCATAAAAGTGTGGGAGTCTCCACCAAGACTGGACCCCTTTGGAATTTCGAACTCTCAAACTTGTCCCCACTGAGCTTCCAACAATTCATCAATTAAAGTTCAGGCATTGATATCAAACAAACAGCAACAACAAAAATTGCTATCCTAGTCCTAGTTCCCACAGAGTTTTCTCTTCTGCATTTCTACTCTGGTAAACTGTGCACAAGGTTTCCAGTTTCTCCAGATCTTCACCAACATTCACTATTTTCCATTTTATTGATAAAAGCCACCATAATGAGTGTGAAGTGATATCTCATTGTGGTTTTGATTTGTATTTCCTTAATGACTAGTAGTGTTGAGCATTTTACATTTGCTTATTGACCATTTGTATATTAGGTACTTTGCCCATTTTGTAACTAGCTTGTTTAGTTATTTGTTGTTGAGTTGTGGCATATATATTCTTGTTATTAATTCCCTATCAGATATGTAATTTGCAGATATTTTCTGCAAATTTTGGCCTGTGCTTCACTGTCATATCTAAGAAATAATTGCAAAATTCAGTGTCGTGAAGATTGTCTCCTGTATTTTCTTCTAAGACTTTTGTGATTGTCATTCCTATGTTTAATTCTTTGATCCATTTTGAGTTAATTTTTGCATATGGCATAAATTTAAAATTCAACTTAATTCATTCACATATGGATATCTAGTTTTTGCAGTATTTAAAAGTCCTTTTTCCCCATTGAATGGTTGTCACTCTTGTCAGAAATCTGTTGACTGTTTATTTGAGGGGTTTATTTCTAGGCTCTCTGTTCTATTCCATTGGTCTATACATCTATCTTTATGCCAGTACTATATTCTTTTGGTTATTATTGCTTTGTAATAAGTTTTAAAATCAGAAAATGTGAGTCCTTTATATTTGTTTCTCATTTTCAAGATTTTTTGGCTAATAAGAGTCTTCTGGGGTTCCATGTGAATTTTAAGATGAAATTTTCTATTTCTATATAAAAAGTCACTGGGATTCTAATAAGGATTGCATTGGATCTGTGGTCATTTTGGATAATATTGTCTTCTTAACAATATTAAATCTTCCAATTTATGAACATGGGATTCTTTACATTTATTTAAGTCTTTAGTTTCTTTTAGTATCATTTTATAATTTTATGTGTACAAGTCTTTTGCCTCCTTGCTTAAATTTATTAAGTTATTTTCTTCTTTTGATATTATTAGAAATGTTATGTTTTCTTAATTCCTTTTTTGAATTGTTTACTGCTGTTATATAGAAATGCATCTGAATTTTGCATGTTGATTTCATATTCTGAAATGTTCCTGAATTTGTTAGCTAGCTCTAACAGGGTTTTTTGTGGATTCTTTAAGGTTTTCTACACATAATATAATGTCACCTTCAAAGAGAGATAATTTTATTTCTTTCTCTTTGATTTGGATGCCTTTTATTTCTTTTCTTGCTTAATTTCTCTGTCTAGAATTTCCAGTAATATGTTGAATAAAAGTGGCAATCATTGTCTTCTTTCTGTCTTAGAGGAAAAGCTTTCAATCTTTAACCATTTAGTATGATATTAGTTGTGGATTTTTTCTTAACCTAAAGCCAGGGAGAGTGGGGTCTGCTAATATTCCCCATTTTTCATATCTACCCAGAATATGTCTGCCATAGGATGCTGGGAAGATAGCAACTGCCACTCAGTTGTCAGAGCAACTGTAACAGCTCACCTACAACATAGATGTGTACCAGAAAGAGGGACTGCATTCTTTGCCAACTATCCTGCCTATTTTTCAGAAGCTGTGGGTAGGGAAATAGGTGCTGCTCTCCTGACATCACCCACTTGATTTAGGCCTTTTATTGCACAGAACTATGGAAAATGGTATCTACCTACTTTCACTGTCTGCCCAAACTAACCAGAAGAACTGTTCTACTCCAGGTATCTGGGAGATGCGGAAACTGCCTTACACTGAAGCAGTTCTTCCACAAGGCAGATATGAGTATAGTGTCTAGCTCCAATGCCAAGGCTTCCCACTATTATTGCTTATTTCCCATAGATTTTGTTGAATAACTACTTCTCAATCTGTTGTAAACCCTTTGATCAACCTCTAGAACATTTGAATGATTGTACTTGATAATACTGATAAGCTTAATAGTTGTCTCTCCAGGAAAGAGATTTCCCTAAGGTCCTCACATTGACATTCTGGGTGGGCTCTTACTAACTTGATATTATATTTGACACATAAAAACTTTTAATTTGATTAAGTCAAATTTATCTTTTAAAATAGTCTTGCTTGTACCTTTTATATCATATCTTAAGAGGGCTTTGCCTAACTCAAGATTTAAAAGATGTACTCCTGTGTTTTCTTCCAGTTGTTTGGATGTTTCTTATGACTTGGTCTTTGATCCATTTTGAGTTAGTTTTGTGCATACACTACTTTAAAAGATAAATTTGACTTAATCAAATTAAAAGTTTTTATGTGTCAAATATAACATCAAGTTAGTAAGAGCCCACCCAGAATGTCAATGTGAGGACTGACTCATGAATATATATATATATATGGGATATTGTCCATTTATTTACCTCTTTTGAAATTTATTTTAGCAGTGTTTTTTGTTCTTTGGAGTTTTTATTTGGCCACACTGTGCAGCTTACAGGATCTTAGTTTCCCAACCAGGGATCCAACCCAGGCTCCCTGGACCACCAGGGAATTCCCTTTAGCAATGTATTTTAGTTTTCACCTTACACATCTTATACTTCTTTTGTTAAATTTATTCCTAAATATTTTATACTTAAATCTGTTGTGAATAGGGATAAATTAGGAGGATGGGATTAACATATAAAAAGAAAAATCTATTGTGAGTGGAATTAATCTTTTACTTTCTTTTTCAGATTGTTCATTGATAGTATATAGAAATAAAATTGATTTTTATATGTAAGAACCTTGTATTACTTTTCTGTCTAGCATAACAAATTTCCACAAACTTAATGACTTAACACTATTTTATTAATTCACAGTCAGAAGTCTAGGTACAGTGTGGCTTAATTGGGTTCTCTTATTCACAAAGAGTCGGACACAACTGAGCGACTTCACTTTCACATTTTTTTTTTTTAATTAGAATCTTATAAGGCCAAAATCAGGGTGCTGGCAAAGCTGCATGCCTTTCTGGAGATTCTGGGAAAGAATTTACTCCCAGGCTCTTTCAGATTTCAGAAATCATCTCCTCCTTAGACTTTCTATGTGACCTTTCCATCTTAAAGCCAGCAATGATGGTTCGAGTACTTCTTGTGTTTCAGACCCCTCTGGGTATTCTTCCATCAGCTGGAAAAAATTCTCTGCTTTTATGGGCTCATGGAATTACATTGGGTCTGCCAAAATAATCTAGAATAATCTCCCTATGTTAAAGGCAAATGATTAATAACTTTAATTACAATTGCAATGTCCCTTTTGCAGTGTAGTATAACATTCACAGGTGTAACTCCAGGAAGTAAAGATCATGGGGGCCAGAATTCTTATTTATTAGTTCAAGTAATGTTTTAGATTCCTTAGGGTTTTCTCTATACAAGATCATGTCCTCTGCAAATGAAGATGGTTTCATGTTTCCTTTTACAATTTGGATGCCTTTATTATTTTTGTCTAATTGCCCTGACTATAACATCTATATGCTGTTGAATAAAACTAGCGGGAGGAGACATCTTGTCTTGTTCCTAATCTTAGGAGGAAAATATTTAGTCTCTCTCCATTTATTGTGATTCCCTGATGGCTCAGATGGTAAAGAATCCACCTGCAATGCAGGAGACCCAAGTTTGGTTAAAAATAAAAAATGCCTAACAGTCTTTAATTTTAATGTTTTGGAACATTTTGCAAACTTTTCTTATTCCTTTCAAAATACATGCACTCCAAATGAGAAACTCAGCCTCTGTCCTCCTGTTTACTACAGTGCTGCTTCTCTTGTTTTTACTTTTTCCTCTAAATATAAATTTTTCAACTGCCTGATTTTGTACTTCTTTTCAGTGTAAATTTTGATATGTGTTGGTTTGTTTTACTCAACTTGTAGACCTTGACTACTATTTGTCAGGTATTATGCTAAGAACTCTGATAGGAAAACATTTGATGAGTAATCAGATTAGCTTGGCATATTATATGTATATTAAAAAACTAACCTTGTGAAAAGATATACGAAAGTCTAGATTTAGGTTCATAAATGGACTACTAGCAGTACTAGTAATGTTTTTATATAGTCCGTTTAATGGACTCACAACACAGAGTAATTTGTACATGTTTTGTTTTGAAAAGAAAAGGCAAGAGGAGAAAATAATGGGATCTTACAAGTATGCAGAAGAATATACACATAGTTTACAAAGCTCTTTATCTTGTAACAAAGTCTTATTCTTTCTCATAGACCAGAAGATCAATTCAGAAGTTGTTAGAATGGGAAAATAACAGATTGTATCACAAGGTAAGAAAGTTTAAGCAAATAAGTATTCCATTCATATTTGCATTAATAAACTGAAAAAATGGAAAGTTTTCAGCCACAAAAGCATGGATTAGAGAATACTCACTTTTTAATATTTATTCTTTACAAAGTGTTTTTAAAAGTATCTTATTCCTGGATTGTTGTTCAGTGGTTTATTCTAATGTGTAGGTAATAATTAATATAAATTGTTGTTAAAATTCTTAACAAACTTTACCTTCTTAGCTTGCTTTGCACTGGAAGTTGACTAAAAGGAAATGTGAAACTAGCAATATGATGGAGTATGTAAGTATGCAGTTATCTTTAATTGCATATTTTTGGATTCCATCCTGAATGTTACATTTTACTATATTTATCATTTGTCACATCTTCTTTCTACCTTTTTTCTTCTCAGCTTGAACTTTTGTCATTTGGAACATAGAGGTTTCCTTCCACATTTTTAGGTTTGTAGCCAACATAAAATATCTTGAAAGCTGACAATTATTTATATCTTAGAAAAACTTTAGCTACTATGCTCAGATGAAAACATGGTAAAACCTTAATCTTCTTCTAACGCGGGTGCAAACCATAACACATGTTGATAGGCACAGATGAACAAATATTCCTAAATGTAATCTTGTCAAAACTTACATAAAATAGGAATTGACTTCTGGATTCATATTCCTGGCTTTTTTTTCCCCTTAGCTGATATTTATTAATAGCTTTCAGTGAAGAATCTATAGATTCTAATTTTTTTAAACTGAAAGATCTGCGATCTTAGTTACAACGCATAAAGTCATATATAGCCAATGTGACAAATTGAGTATCATTAACATTCAAAAGAATATGAAATTTATCCAAACTTTAAGTTGCTGCCATGTAATATATATTTAATAATAAACATTCCATTTCTATTTCATAAGTAAGGATTATTATGTATCTTTCTCCACTTTGAATAGTTTTGAGGATAATGAGCAAATGACCACAAATCTAAAATTCTCTGTAGGTAAAACCTTGTATAAATTATTGTAACTTTATGTAACTTTATAAATATATTGTTTTTATTCCCAAACCTTTTTTAAATTAAAATGTTTTAATCAATCCATTTGAACACTATTTTTTACAAAAAAGCTTCTAAAAGATAGTAATACTCAACCAATATCAGCTGTTTTAATTGAAAAATATATAAATGTAATATAAGTGAAGGTATTTTTTTCTAATCCTAATAAATTTTTGTTAGAGATTCTAATAAAATTTGTATCCTTCCCATTTAATCCCTTCCACTTTGCTACAAAAAAAGGGAACCAAGGGAAAATGGGAAAGACATTAAAATATAATAGGGTTTGCTTTTCTGTTAACTAAATGGTTACTGTAAATCAGATAATAAAAACTATGAGCTATAGCAAGTAATTATGTTTTTCAGTTTAATTGCCAATCTAACGATAACTTGTGGTAAGTTCCTTTTGTAACTGTTTTATATATTTCACTTGCTTTATAGTATAAGACTAAAACATAGTCCTGTAAGAAATGATTATAGACTTTTTGGGTTATGTATAAGTTACAGTAAATGAAAATTTTGTCAATATATTCTTGTTTATTTTTATTTTACAGGTAATACTAATAGAATTCTTACCAAAATATCCCATATTCCGACCTGACTGAGGAATTTTATTCAGTCACTTCTGTTTTACCTGTCATTTCCTACCCTTAGTGCCTTGTAGATGATTTTGGAATGAAGATGGTCTCCTTTGCTGTTTTCAATTTATTCTTTATAATGGTAGAATATTCTCCTCACACTTTTCATTTGTGTTGGTTTAAGAAGAAATTTTGCACATCCTTTTTGTTGTTGTTAAATGAGGCTTGTATTTTGCACTGTCAATTTTTAAATAAATACACACACATATATATGTGTGTGTGTGTATATGTGTATATATATACATATATATATATATAGTTGCCACTAAATATAACATCAGTGCAGGTGTTTAAAAAACAAAAACATGTTCTGAGCATGCTGCCTTATAATTTTCATACTTACTGTTTCTAAATATGCATCATTTTTCTAGGCTATTTAATGCTCTGTAATCCCTTACTGAACATACATAAATAAGCTTCTGGTAGCTTTTAGAAACGGTTTTACTCTTACCTGCTTTTAAAGGACATGCAATTAATAGCACTGATTTTGTTCTGCACTTTGCTTAATTATCACTTACATTAGTGGATAAAATATTTAAACTCCTAAAGACCTGTAAATATTGTTTCTTTGCATAAAGTAAAAAAATGTGATATGTCATGGTTTACAGAATGTACTGTTATTCTTAATATGTTGCCAACAATTCTGCATAAATTTTAATGTGAATGAAGTTTGCAAGCATCCTTTTGAATGTATAGATTGTTAACATGCTGTGTTATGGCAAAGCCATAATAAGTATGTTAAAAATTTCAGGTGTGGGCAGGATGGCCCTTTGTAATGAGAAGATTAAAATTGAAATCATTGTCTGAGATCTTCTGCATTGCACCTGAAACCAAGAACCTTATTTTTTCCCTTTAGTTCAATACATCCCATTTTGTCCTCCACTTACAAAAGAATTCATTTGACGTCTGACACATTTCACAGCCTCACTCTCCTCATTTGTCTCCCTTTATGTATCCTTTTCTTCACTTGGAAATATACAGGATTATGACCTTTTAAGGAGTGTCTCAAGTTTCAGGTGTTTTAGGAAGTATCTAGACCCCACCCACCCCACTCCAGTACTCTTGCCTGAAAAATCCCATGGACGGAGGAGCCTGGTAGGCTGCAGTCCATGAGGTCGCTAAGAGTCAGACACGACTGAGTGACTTCACTTTCACTTTTCACTTTCATGTATTGGAGAAGGAAATGGCAACCCACTCCAGTATTCTTGCCTGGAGAATCCCAGGGATGGGGGAGCCCAGTGGGCTACCGTCTGTGGGGTCGCACAGAGTCAAACACGACTGAAGCGACTTAGCAGCAGCAGCAGCAGCAGCAGCAGACCTCATCCCCAGGAAAGCCACCGCTAACCCCTTTCTGGAGTTATGATCCACTTTGAGAAAGAGAGAGCTAATTGAAAAGCTCTACCTAAAGTGGCAGATTCATAATTGATTAAATACTCTTAATCCTCATTTTGGGGATCTTTTGTAAAGGTATGGATACAATTAATGAGGAAAGACAAGAGTTTAACTAAAATATTTTAATTTCTAAAGTAGCCACACATGCAGCCTTTTCATTGGTATGTGCATATTTCTCTATTTCTCTTCACATTGGAATAAGAGCAGGCACTCTTAATTCTTCTAGAATTTGAGTTTTTAACATAATGAAAGCTTTACATTGCATTAGTTCAACTGCAAATTTATGTCTGTATGCAGACACTATTTGTCATTCCTAGTGTTAAAAATAAAAGTATCTGAGACTGAATAATATTTTATTTATTATTTTAGTCTATTAGTTAACTTTTTTAGGCAAACGTTAATCCCAATGAAGAAAGCAATCATTTTTTTCATACAAGGTCAAGCCTTTTAAAGCCACTTTAAAAATTTATGCCTAATTTGAAATCCACAGTCCTGGACCAGTAAAAGAAGAGGGGAAAAAAGAGATTTTTGATATGTGATTATAATTGCATGAACAACTTTTCCACCTCTCTCTGTAGAACCCTGTTACCCCCATACCACCCAGAATCTCTAACTTTTAATATATTGTGTGTGCCTGCAAATATCATTTGTCTGTCTGCTGCAAAATTGAAGGTGTATTTTTATAGACAAAGTGGAAACCTCTGAAAATGTATACCAAATGTCTTGTTTTATAGATAAATTCGGGGAAAAATTGTATCTGTGGTTTATGTTCCAGCTAATATCATCATGTTTAGGTTTCAAATTGTGACAGTTTAATACCAAAATTGATTTCCAGCATAATACAAAATTTCTAATTATCACTGATAGAATAATTACTTTGAGTCAACCATTATAATCTCATTTTTTTCCTGTAAACTTAGAATTTGGCCATATGATGGTCATAGTAACTTTTTCTGCCATGTATAGATCACACTTGTTTTGCTCAAAGAACAGCAGGAAGTGGTGAATTGTTTCTATAAAACAAATATTGAGACAGGAATAGAGTGCATCTGGAGGTAACAGAGTATATAATTCAAGTTACAGTAGTATTTATCATAAAAAAATTTACCAGCATGTGTAAACTTAATTTTAAAACCTATTCTAATAACTCTTAAATTTATTATCTTATTATTCATTATGTTGATTGACTTATTTTCTTGAACTACTCAGAAAATACCCAATTTTTTTTCTTTCTTCTATGACTGCTTTTTCAAGCTCTTTTCCTTTGGAGGGAACTAATTAGCAGTTGAGTATTTTTGAGTCCTTCAAGAGATTTGTTTTCTTTTCAGTGATATTGGCAGCAGTGAATGCTGAAATGACAGAGTACACTGTGGACATTAATTTCTCACTCACTGACTTTTTTCTTATATCCTCAGGATAGAGCACGTCAAGTTAATGAAGTATTTTTGTGCCAGTTGTTTTTAGATTAAAGAAACAAATTTGAGTTTTCTTTGTTATATAATATTGATTTATGAAACCTGCTATGGATGTTTCCAGAGAAAATAACATGTATCTGCTGAAGTATATAAATCTTACAAAGTTTTGAGGTTACAAGTTAAAACTGTTCCTTCTCTGACTTTCCATTATGCATCTCTACCCCCATAAATTGTGTATAAAATGAAATAAGCTTTAACATTTTTAAGCTACTCTTTGATCCTTTCTACCCTCTATACTAATCTATGAAGAAACCATTGTAGTCAAATGTTAGAAGTAGATGGAGAAGTGCCTTGTCCTCTTTGAATAAAGATAACATTTTATGTTGAAGGAAGCAGAACAAATGAATTGGTAAATCATTACGTTAAAACCATCCTTTTCAGCTAAGTATAATATAAGAATATTTTACTAGTATATTGTATTTCTTCTATTTCTTATTTAAAGCCTATTTCCTGGGTTTTCCCCAATCATGAGATATATTAGTGACAAAATATTACAGAACAGAAGTATCGGGCACTTATAAAACTAGTATAACTCTAATGCTAGTAAACATGTAATTTAACATGGTCCTGAAAAAGCAGTAGTCTTTGACTGAAGCTCTACTAAAGCCTACTGAAGTATTTAACATACTGTTCATGTTATCATGACCTATAAACACTAATGTCTGATCAGTTAAGCAAACTGTTACTATTTAACACTCTACCATTTTAATGAAATTTATTCTTGTTTTATCATAATTTGAGTGAAGTTCCATAACATTTGTAAGTCTTCAAACGGGTTTTTTTTATGTAAAATCTCTTTAAAAATCATTACCATTTTAATTTTGTTTATAAATTACCACTCAAAAAATCAGGCCTCACTACTTAAAGCCTCCAGTTTTTTATTAGAATTAACTATATTGACCTGAGAGGATATATAGAAATTTGTATACACCCATTTAATTGGAGAAGTTTCACATGGTGGAAATACTTTTTGCTAATTTGATAATAAGATGCTCAAATTCACTGAAATTAAGTCCTCTTATGCTTATAAAATTCTACTTTAATCCATTGTGTAACAATTGTCAAATCCTTTGGGTTACTTTAAATGATGAACTGTTGGAAAATTTTCCCTAGAAAATGAATAATGAATAGATTTTATTAATAATACCTGTCCATGTAATATGTGGAATATATATATATGTATGTGTGTGTATATTATATATACACATCTTCCTATATTGCTCCCAGTTTCTCTTTTCCTGATTCTGAGCCAGCCTTTTCATTTTTATGATGGCAACCTGAGAATATGTTCCATTTTCTGTGGACTTTGTCAGATTCATACTATATGAGGAAATGATCTAATGTGCTCCAGGCAAGTCACTTACATTACATGTCAGTCTCTTCATCTGTAAAATCATGGGATTTAACCTAGAGCTGGACAGAAAATAGAGGTCACCTGACATTCTGTGATACTAGGAATCCTTAGGAAGTTTTTACTCTACAAAATCTCAGAATGATTTTTCTCAAATCTACTACCCTTTGTGGAAATTCTCGCAGTGCCTTGCACACAATAAAAGTTTGATTTGCCAACAGGCACCTAGCTGGTATGTGTTCATATCATACAGACTCAAAGAACCTGATGCCTGTGAGATCTCAGCACCTCCCTGCTGATAAGAATGATTGTAGTTTCTCTAGGAACTGAGGACTGAGGTCTATGGGCTTTACCTATGTGGAATCTGACTATATATGCAGTTGGTACCTGAGCAAGAATTACGGCTGCAACAGATGTGGAGGTATGGTAAGACCCACCTTGACATTGATGTGAAAAAGAATTTTATATCCCATCCAATATCTGCTTCAGTGTCTTAATTATTTCCATATCCTCAAAAACATCTGTTGGAACAAATTAGTAATATTAGAAAGGAAAGTAGTATAGAAGTCAAACCCAAGTCACTTCTGGTTTAATTCTTAGCTCTGCTGCTTAATTCCTCTATACCTCATGTCCTCATGGTGGAAGTGGGGACAATAATCTGGACCTACCTCACAGGGGAATTGAGGATTTTTTCATATATAAATGTGCTTTTGAAATTGACTGAAGGATATATTGCATATCATAATTTTGTAACTTCTAAATAGAGTCCTTTAAATCTATGTTGTTATGTTTTCTTTCTCAGTCAAACCTTACAGAAAGAGTATTGCAATTAATCTAGTTTTGGTAGTAATTTTGTTATTAATCCCTTACGTATTAACATGGATAATTGTGTTATAATTGTGTTATATTGTGTTATAATACTTGATTTAGAGAGGAAAAGCACGTGGATATAAACCAATGGTTCTCAACTTGGGGCAGATGAAAATAGCAGTGGGGTCATCCTGAACCTTTTTCAACATTTTAAAAAGTATACTAGAAATCATACATTTACCCATAACATTTCTACTGCACAAGCCAACTAAGACAGAATTTTTACACATTTTGCTTATATTTCTTCAATTCTAACACTGGTTATCTATATTGATCAGAAACTGTGAATGGTAGTTAGGCTTTTAATTATTTTTTTAAATGAGAAAGCCTATTGTAATATGCAGTTTAATAAATAAAATACTTGAAAATATGGGGAAGGAATAATAAAGGAATCCTCATGGCAGAAATGTTAGGAGCCACTTTCATAAAGGAACCGAAATTATTTGACCTCCACAGGTTGCTTACCTAGTCCCTAAATAATGAAATGCTAAAGTATGTGTGTGTGTTTTGGCTAGACTGGGCTATATAACTTCAGATTAGAATTTGCCTTCAGTTTTTTTTTGTTTCAAGATGATATAATTGAGCTAATTTATCTGGGTGTATATGTGTAAATCATACATATACACACATACAGGATTACAAGTGTAAAAAGTGTTATAATGTTGTCTTCTAGCATTGGAGTAAACACCAATATCTGAGTCTCAAAGTAGTTCTGTATATAAAGTCAACATGAAGTCAATTATTGCCTTAAGCAATAATTTCTCAAATGTTTCTTTTATTCCTGCTTATTTTGTTTGCTATGATCTTTAATTTTTTAATTTTTCATTTTATAGTAAGCAAATAGTATAAAATTGATTTAATGCCTGGACTTTGAAACCAGTTACCTATGTTTGAAATTATATGATCTACAAGCTAGTTTGCCATCCTTGAACAAACCATGTACAAATGTGAGTCAGCTGCAAAAATAGGAAATCCTGCTAGAAGGTGGGCACTGATCAAAATATGTCTGAAAAACCTAGGATTTCTACTTTGGGGCAGAGGATTCCTGTTGAGACAGTTTTACCAGAAAAGGGTAAAAGTGAATATGTCCATTTAAGCCAAGAACTTTCATGCATCTTGTATTGTTATATAGCCTGTGGAATGAATCATTTTTTCTCCCTTGAGTTCCGGAGTGACTCTCCTGGAAAACTCAACCTATATACCTGTGCCAAAAGGAAGGATACCTGCCTCTCT
This sequence comes from Bubalus bubalis, assembly GCF_019923935.1. Taxonomy (NCBI): domain Eukaryota; kingdom Metazoa; phylum Chordata; class Mammalia; order Artiodactyla; family Bovidae; genus Bubalus; species Bubalus bubalis. Next base: position 65,429,948 of record NC_059181.1, read on the forward strand.
GAAACTTTCACTGCTGCTTCTGTCGTTGTTCAATTGTCAGATATTAAATTTTATTATCTCAGGATGCAAAATTACAATAAAGTGCAAATCTCTGTTAATGAATTGTGTATTCTTTGGTGCATCTTCCTTCTTCCATCCCTGCTTTCATCATTATAAGGTAACTAAGGATTCCTTTTAAAATGTTTGTTTTGCATATTGCCCCCTCCCACATTTGCTAGTGTTATGTCTAATACTGTAATTCATTCTCTCTGTTGGTTTTGTGGGCCTTTGTTGTGTCCAGGGTTTGGCATTTGACTAAGTAGGAATTTGTTTCTAAACAACTTTGCATTCACCTTGTATGCCTACTTATGAATTATAAAAATAAAGTACAAGTGGATTTCCACCGTACTAAGCATAATGTTTTAATACAAGAAATGTTGAAATGTGAAGCTATTTGGCAAAAGTTTTGACTCTTGTCAGCAGATTATATGACACTAAGTGTTGACTCAAGGTGGTTAACATGCAATAATACTAGATTTTTAAAAACTTGTTCCAAACTCCTACAAATTTAGCAAAACAGCAAAATGTAACATAACAAGAAAAACTGTTTAATGTTTCCCACTATCTTTGTCAATTGTATTGAACATTTCAAAGACTATAAATTTCAAAATGTTAAATTGAAGATGACACACTTAAACATAGAAGTTTCATGTTTTGTTTTAAAATTCTTTTTTGAAGTGTTACTATATGGGTGGATAAAGATCTATACTTTTCATTGATAATTCCTTGATGTGGTATAGGATGTGCTATGTAAGAAATACTTTTACATTGCATTTTATATTATTGAGGGCAGAGCCAGGCCTTTAAATCTGCCATTAAATATTTAACAGTTTATGGGATACTTCACTTACCTAAATGCAGGAAATTCTCTGCGGGTTAGAAAATTCTCCAGTTGTAACTACCATAAATCTGAGTTGTTATCCCTGTTCTATCACCCGAGTGACCTCTAGCAAAAATCAGGTCATTTAGTCTGATTTTATCCATCATCCCCAAAGTAGGAAGTTGGGTTAGAGCAAGGTTGCAAACTAAACTATAACCAGTTCTCACATACACGTCTTTTTGACCTGCAGAATTTTTTTTCACACATTTTGAATTAGTTGCCAGCAATTAAGTGATTTCATGTAGAAAACCAGATTCTGTCTTCGTGAGAAATTCCACATGTGAACAGTCAGCAAGAGCTGAGTAGCAACCTGCCCCTTTTTGATGGAGTATTCATTTTTTCTTTCTGTCTCTTTTTAATGTTTGATAAACTTGACCACATACAGTTGAAGCAAAATTGATCTTTATACATACCCCAAGCAAAGACAATGACAACAAATGGGTGTGGGGAGCATTTGTGCAAATATATGTGTAATAAGAAAATGGACATCAGCATTACTCATTATAAGAACAGAACACTTGGAAAATAAAGCCATTAAGAGGGACCAAGTAAGTAAATTTTGGTACATTTACACAATGCAATGCTATCAATTTGTGTTTTGGTTTTTATTTTTAATTGAAGTATAGTTGGTTTACAATGTGGAATTAGTTTCTGGTGTACAGCAAAGTGATTCAGTTATATGTGTGTATACTTTTTGTTCTTTTATTACATATACATTTTCAGATTCCTTTCCATTATAGATTACAAGATATTGATATAATTCACTGTGCTATACAGCAGGAATTTGGTGTTTTATATATAGTGGGTACATGTTCATTTCAAGCTCTGAATTTATGTCTCCCCCCCGCCACCCGCTTTCTCCTTTGGTAACCATAAGTTTGTTTTCTATGTCTGTGAATCTGTTTCTGTTTTATAAATAAGTTCATTTATGTAATTTTTTTAGATTCCACATATAAGTGATATATTTGTCTGACCTTACTTAGTATGTTAATCTCTAGATCCATCCATGTTGCTCCAAATAGCATTATTTCATTCTTTTTATAACTGTATGTATATTACCACATCTTTATCCATTCATCTATCAATTAACACTTAAATTGCTTCCATGTCTTGGCTATTGTAAATAGTACTGCTATGAACATTGAGGTGCATGTGTCTTTTTTAAGTAGAGTGTTCTTTGGATATATGCCCAGGAGTGGGATTGCTGGATCATATGGTAAGTCTAGTTTTTTAAGGAACTTCCATACTGTTCTCCATGGTGGCTGTACCAGTTTACATTCCTGCCAACAATTTAGGAGGGCTCCCTTTTCTCCAAACCTTTTCCAGCATTTATTCTTTGCAGACTTTTTGATGATGGCCATTCTGACTGGTGTGAGATTGGAGCATTTGTTTTCTGTTTTTCCAGTGTAATACTATTCCCTCTTGTCCCCCTGAAACTCAGATTGTTTTGTTTGTCTTATGATGTAGTTGAAAAGGAAGCAATATATTTCTTGAACCCGTATCTCTTTCAAAGTTGAGGGAAAGATGCAGACCATGGTAGGTACATGTATTATTTAATATTCATTTGGTTGGAGGTATGGAGAGAGTGCCTTATTTGTGGAAGGGAAGTGTTTACTTACTAATGACCTGTGTGGATGAAAAATGTCACCTGCCATATCAGTAAACAAAGGAGGATGTTGCAGCCTGCAAGCCAGCAGCCACTGCAGCCACCCCCAACTGTGCATCCTGAGGTGATACACAATGGGGAAAAGCAGGATACTGGCCCTACAAGTTAAGGTGCATATCAAAAGAGTAATTTTGATGAGTCCATACACACAAAGGCACCTAATTCATCAACTTCAGAAGTCTGGTTTTCTTTAATTAACTGTAATTTGTTTAAAGTTCAAGCTACCTGGTTTTTATTGCAAAACTCCTGCTCCCTTTCAGAGCAGTCCCTCAGAGCTACCTGAGAGGCTGTGTTCTGGGGTTAAGGCCTCAATTTTGTCCACCAAATAAAACAATTCTCAACTGTTAGGTTGTGCATTTTTTTAGTCAGCACCTACTGCATTCATTGATGTTACCTAGTAATAATGGACGCTTGATTTAATGATTCCATAAACTAGATGATTGTTACAGCCTCATTTAAATCTGACATTCTGAGTGTCCATGAGATGATTTTGTGACATAGGTGTATTTAAAATTATTTTGCCTTTGAGGGCCTGTTTATGATGATGAAGTGATGGTGTTAATAAAACTGACCAGACTTCCAAACAATAGCATCCAAGACCCCATCTAGTGAAACACAGCCACAAGCAGGGAGAACCAACTCGTTAGAACTGATCTTTACTTCATAACTTTAAACAAAGTTTTGTCATGCACCCAAAACAGCACCTTCCTTGTTATCCTAGAGAATAATATTGCCTAAGGTGATACCACCAAGTTAAGAACTCTAGGTAAGAATCTATAAAACCTGTCCTGTTTTGATTAGCTAGGACTACTGATTATTTTTTCTCATTTTTACTATGTTGAGCCAAAATGATATTAATTTTTTTTAATTCAGAAAAACATTTCAAGAATAAGTTAGATTCAATATGTTCAGATAATGCAACCAGAAATAAATCAGTTTATGCTTAAATAAGGATCTGTATTAGGGTGTGATGGATGGAAAATATGGCCATTAAGATTAGTTTTTCTTTATTATAAAAATACTTGCATCTACTAGAAAATATATGAAATAGAAGTATGAAGAAAAAAAATAAAATCTCCCATAAGTTTGCTATATACTACAATTTTATGTGTATGTGTATATAATTAAAGTTTTCAAAGTGTATTGCTTTTACACTTTCATATTTCCCCATATCAATATATGTTCTTTGAAACTAATAGCAGAACAATGTCTGAATATGCCATAATTTATTCATTTCACTTTGATATTTAGTCTGTTTTCAGTGGTTTGTGTATTATAAATAATGACTTCATGAGTATCTTTATACATAAATCTTTACCTGAATCTGATCCTTTGGATATATTTTTATGAATGGATTACAGAGTGAAAGAGTTGAAGTCTTTTTTTTAATTATGAATTATGAATTATGAATAATTATGAATTAAATAATTATGAATTATTTAATTATGAAAGTATGATAACACAGACTTGAAAAATACATACAGTTACATATAGTTCCACTATATATTACAATTATTTTTTAAGTAAATTCAGATTTTTAGTTGGAGTTTCAATGTCAAATTCTCAAAAATTAATAGAATGAATATACAGAGAAGTAGAAGGATATAGTAGACCTAAAAGGCACTATGAACCAATTCACCATAATTAAGATTTATACAATTTTCATGCAACAGTAGGATACAAATTCTATTCAAGTTCCAACCTAGATAGCATATTCAAAAGCAGAGACATTGCCAAGAAAGGTCCATCTAGTCAAGGCTATGGTTTTTCCAGTAGTCATGTATGGATGTGAGAGTTGGACTGTGAAGAAGGCTGAGTGCCGAAGAACTGATGCTTTTGAACTGTGGTGTTGGAGAAGACTCTTGAGAGTCCCTTGGACTGCACGGAGATCCAACCAGTCCATTCTAAAGGAGATCAGCCCTAGGATTTCTTTGGAAGGAATGATGCTAAAGCTGAAACTCCAGTACTTTGGCCACCTCATGCGAAGAGTTGACTCATTGGAAAAGACTCTGATGCTGGGAGGGATTGGGGGCAGGAGGAGAAGGGGACGACAGAGGATGAGATGGCTGGATGGCATCACTGACTCGATGGAAGTGAGTCTGAGTGAACTCCGGGAGTTGGTGATGGACAGGGAGGCATGGCATGCTGCGATTCATGGGGTCACAAAGAGTCGGACATGACTAAGCGACTGAACTGAACTGATAGACTATAAACTAGGAGACACTGGAATGTATTTAACGAAATAAAACAAGATGCAAAAATTTAATGGTCTAAAGATGTTGAAATTATACAGTCTGTTCTCTTATCACTGTGGAGTTATGATAGAAATCAATATCAAAAGATATTTGAAAATAACCCACACATTTTCAAGTGCAATATACCATTTACCAAGAGAGATCTTCAATTTAGCCATTGAAAGCCCAAATAAAGTTAGACTGAAAAAAAAAAAAAAAAGATGATTGTGAAGAAGCATTTAAATGAGAATATTAAAGATACTTTAAACAAAATCCCATAATTGGAAATTAAATGTCCACTTTTAAAAGATGGATGTGTCTAAGAAGACATAACAAAGAAAATTAGAAGATATTTGTAATAGAATAAAGTTTTTAAAATTTACCAGAATTTGTTGCATGTAGCTGAAGCTGCTCAATGCAATTAAATACAACATGGAGTCTTGAATAAGGTATGAAAATAAATAATGGACATTAACAAAATTTTTTGCAATTTGAACAAATGTGTACTTAATAATACTGTATCACTTGTTAATTTTTGGATTTTGTTTTTACAACATAGCACTTCTTTATATTCTCAGAATTGGATTAGAAGTTTCAAGCCTCATTCAATTTTTTTAAAATCACTAAGATAATAAACTTTCTAGACTTTGAGCAGTAATACTAGATGCCAAAATACATGAAACTATATCAAGTTTTCAGTGAATATAGATTAGAAATCTAGCGTTCTATTCATACTAAGACAAACAAGTGGAATCAAAACGTCATGAATTTTTTAGCTAGGCAAAAATTCACAAATTTTTAAAATATATATATTATGCAATATATATATATATATAAGTTCAGTTCAGTTAAGTCACTCAGTCGTGTCCAACTCTTTGCGACCCCATGAATTGCATCACACCATGCCTCCCTGTCCATCACCATCTCCCAGAGTTCACTCAAACTCACGTCCATTGAGTCAGTGATGCCATCCAGCCATCTCATCCTCTGTCGTCCCCTTCTCAATTTGGGGGGTTAAGTAGAGTAATATGGTAAGTGGACATGCATATATGCACATGTTTTCATCTGTCCAGCCAGTCTATTTCTTTTGGTTGGTGCATTTGATCTGTTTGCAGTTAAGGTAATTATCGAGTGGAAACAGTGTCAGACTTTATTTTTGGGGGCTCCAAAATCACTGCAGATGGTGACTGCAGCCATGAAATTAAAAGACACTCCTTGGAAGAAAAGTTATGACCAACTTAGATAGCATATTGAAAAGCAGAGACATTACTTTGCCAACAAAGGTCCGTCTAGTCAAGGCTATGGTTTTTCCAGTGGTCATGTATGGATGTGAGAGTTGGACTGTGATGAAAGCTGAACGCTGAAGAATTAATGCTTTTGAACTGTGGTGTTGGAGAAGACTCTTGCGAGTCCCTTGGACTGCAAGGAGATCCAACCAGTCCATTCTGAAGGAGATCAGCCCTGGGATTTCTATGGAAGGACTGATGCTGAAGCTGAAACTCCAATACTTTGGCCACCTCATGCGAAGAGTTGACTCATTGGAAAAGACTCTGATGCTGGGAGGGATTGGGGGCAGGAGGAGAAGGGGACGACAGAGGATGAGATGGCTGGATGGCGTCACTGACTCGATGGACGTGAGTCTGAGTGAACTCCGGGAGTTGGTGATGGACAAGGAGGCCTGACGTGCTGCGATTCATGGGGTCGCAAAGAGCCGGACACGGCTGAGCAACTGAACTGAACTGATGATCCTATTACCATTTTCTTAGTTGTTCTGGATTTATTTTGTGTGGGTCTTTCCTTCTGTGTTTCCTGCCTAGAGAAGTTTCTTTATTATTTTTTGTAAAGCTGGTTTTGTTGTGCTAAATTCTCTTAACTTTTGCTTACCTGGAAAACTTTTGATTTCTCTATCATACCTGCCAACCCACACTTTTGTAGGAGACCCTCCAACACTCACAGGTAGGCCTAAGTCAATCTCCTGTGGGATCATTGCTTCTTTCCCCTGGGTCCTGGTTTGCACAATGTTTTGTATGTGCCCTCCAATAATGGAGTCTCTTGCTTCCCCCAGGCGTGTGGAAGTCTGGTCTTCAAGGTCAGATTTCCTGAGGATTCCGAGTCCCTTTGTTGGATTCCCAGGCTGGGAAGCCTGACATGGGGGTTCAGAACCTTCACAACAGTGGGAAAACTTACTTGGTATTATTGTTCTCCAGACTGTGGATCACCCACCTGGCAGCCGATAAAATATTGAATCACTATGTTGTGCACCTGAAACTAATATATTATAAATCAACTATACTTCAATAAAAAAATCTGTACCACCATCCAATATACATTTATCAATATTTACTTCATTTTTCATTTTATTTTTTTATATTTTACTTTTAAATTTACATGAGTTTTGCTGTGTTAAGTAATGTATAAGAATCATATGTATTATAATTCTCCCAAAAGTTTAACTAATTTTCTCATTATCATTATTATATCTTTCTCCTGTTACTATTGATTAAAATTCTACCTACATTCCATGATAAACACATGTGTATTTCCTCCCCCAGAAAAAAGATGTTTTTTTAAAAAAATAATAGGGAATACAGATACATGCATAAATAGCATATATTATACACTATTGCTAATTAAGTGTCAAAGGAGTGACATGCATAAATAGCATATATTATACACAATTGCTAATTAAGTGTCAAAGGAGTGGGACAGACAGAGTGCTACAAGGAAGACTTCTTTTATATGGAGTGGTCAATAAAATCTTCACCAAAGAGTTAAGATATATAGGTTTGGGGAAAAGAGGGGGAAATCATTCTAAACATAAACATAGTGTTTATCAGAATATTGCTCCATATTGGAGGGAATCCCGTATTGGGAAAGTGTTAATATCACAACTTAAAAGGTTTATGGTGTGGCCTAAGTAATGAATCCAAGTCTACATAGCTCAATATTCTAATCTGACTTTGTGTTACATTCAGCAACAAATTAACTTTATTTGAGCCTCATTTATCCATAGTAGGAGAAATACCTCAGGGGTGGTTACTAGATGGCATGAAAGCAAACCACCAGATAATGAAGGTGATATAAAAATGTCAGAAATATATAAACTTGTACAGAAACATACCAACTTACAGATATCTACATCTCCTATAGATGCAACCAAATGCTAGATCCTGTCAGACTGTAGTCTGCTAAGGTCAGGTAAGCTTTGTCCTTCATTTGGCTTCTGGCTGAGTCCCCAAGGAGTTATCTTTGTGTTTATAGAGATCTGTTTTCTTCTGTGGAAATGACAGCTGTTTAGTGGGTCACTTAAGATGCCAGTTTCAATCAAGAGAGAGCCAGGAGATTCTTCAAATTCATAGAATACAGTAGTGAATTTATTCAAATGAATAATTTTAACAAACAAAAGTTTCACATAAAGAACTTGGAAAGATGTATACAGTGGTCTTACAATGTATACAATAATATTGGGATAAAATTTTAGAACTGGAAAAAACATGAAAACTTGAAGTCTCTCTGTCTCTCTTTTTGGGGCATGCTGCATGGCTTGTGGAATCTTAGTTCTCCTACCATGGATCACACCTGTGTCCCCTGCAGTGGAAGCATGGAGGCTTAACCACTGGACCACCAGGGAAACCCCAAAGTCTCTTATTTGACTGTAGAAAAACTGAAGCCCAGGTTGTCTTTCTCACAGTTAGTAAATGGAAAAGGCAGGACTAGAATCCTGGCCTTAAAAAATATACTTGGACCAGTGTTCTCTCTATCATACTGTACAATCACCCACAAACCATGTAAGAATGTCTAACATTTATTAATTAAGTTTTTGCTTTATGTCAGACTATGGGTTAAGCACTTACATGTACTGTCTCACTGAATTCTTACAAGAATACTGAGAATCGGGTACTATTAATATGGTAATATTAATGAGGAAACTGAGGTTTTGAGAGGTTAAATGAATTAAACTCTAGATTAAAGAGCTACTAAGTAACTGGAAATGTAAGCTAGTATGTTACTGTGACATAGGGGACTGGAATGCAAAAGTAGGAAGTCAAGAGATAACTGAGTAACAGGCAAGTTTGGCCTTGGAGTACAAAATGAAGCAGGACAAAGGCTGACAGAGTTTTGCCAAGAGAACATACTGGTCATAGCAAACACCCTCTTTCAACAACACAAGAAATGCTCATGGACATCACCAGATGGTCAATACTGAAATCAGATTGATTATATTCTTGGTAGCCAAAGGTGGAGAAGCTCAATACATTCAGCAAAAACAAGACTGGAACTGACTGTGGCTCAGTTCATGAACTCCTTACTGCAAAATTCAGACTTAAATGGAAAAAAGTAGGGGAAACCACTAGACCATTCAGGTACGACCTAAATCAAATCCCTTATGATTATCCACTGAAAGTGACTTCAGTGGATTCAAGGGATTAGATCTGATCAGATCAGATCAGTCGCTCAGTCGTGTCCGACTCTGCGACCCCATGAATCGCAGCACGTCAGGCTTCCCAGTCCATCACCAACTCCCGGAGTTCACTCAGACTCATGTCCATCGAGTCAGTGATGCCATCCAGCCATCTCATCCTCTGTCGTCCCCTTCTCCTCCTGCCCCCAATCCCTCCCAGGATCAGAGTCTTTTCCAATGAGTCAACTCTTCGCATGAGGTGGCCAAAGTACTGGAGTTTCAGCTTTAGCATCATTCCTTCCAAAGAAATCCTAGGGCTGATCTCCTTTAGAATGGACTGGTTGGATCTCCGTGCAGTCCAAGGGACTCTCAAGAGTCTTCTCCAACACCACAGTTCAAAAGCATCAGTTCTTCGGCACTCAGCCTTCTTCACAGTCCAACTCTCATATCCATACATGACCACTGGAAAAACAATAGCCTTGACTAGACGAACCTTTGTTGGCAAAGTAATATCTCTGCTTTTGAATATGCTATCTAGGTTGGTCATAACTTTCCTTCCAAGAAGTAAGCGTCTTTTAATTTCATGGCTGCAGTCACCATCTGCAGTGATTTTGGAGCCCAGAAAAATAAAGTCTGACATTGTTTCCACTGTTTCCCCATCTATTTCCCATGAAGTGATGGGACCGGATGCCATGATCTTCGTTTTCTGAATGTTGAGCTTTAAGTCAACTTTTTCACTCTCTACTTTCACCTTCATCAAGAGGCTTTTTAGTTCCTCTTCACTTTGTGCTATAAGGGTGGTGTCATCTGCATATCTGAGGTTATTGATATTTCTCCCGGCAATCTTGATTCCAGCTTGTGTTTCTTCAAGAACTTAGATCTGATAGAGTTCCATAAATCCATGGTCAGAGAGAGGCAGTCCTAAGATGGCAGAGGAATAGGATGGGGAAACCACTTTGTCACCCACAAATTCACTGAAAGATCATTTGAATGCTGAACAAGTACCACAAAACAACTTCTGAACGCTGGTAGAGAACACCAGGCACCCAGAAAGGCAGCCTTCAAAAGGAGGTAGGACAAAATATAAAAGATAAAAAGAGAGACAAAAGAGTTAGGGACGGAGACCCATCCCAGGGAGGGAGTCATAAAAGGAGAAGTTTCCAAACACTAGGAAACCTTCTCACTGGCGGGTCTGTGGGGAGTTTTGGAATCTCTGAGGGCAACATAACTGGGAGCAAAAAAGAAATAAATAAAACCCACAGATTTTGCACCTAACTGCAACTCCCAGAAGAGAAGTAGCCCAGATGCTTGCGTCCACCACCAGCAAGCAGGGGCTGAACAGGGAGGCGCGGGCTGCATCGCTTAGGGTAAGGACTGGGCCTGAATGCCCTAAGGGCAATCTGAGAGAGCTAACGTGAGATAGCAATGCAAAACATGGGATAGCCAGAGGGGGGGGGAAAAAGAAAGAGAAGAAAGAGAACTTTTCCATGAAAAGCACTAAGCTAAGGCACTGCCAGGCTCACTCACCGAACAAAGGACTGAGCAAATACCAGAGGAGAGCTAGCCTGCAGCGGACCGGCCCATCCTCTGCCAGAGGCAGGGAGGCAGGCAGGTGACAGACAGAGCCAGAAGGCAAGGGGCAAACTCGGCCCCAGAGATGCCATCCTCTACCAAACTGCGAGCAGGCTCACAGTTGCTAACCAAGTCTTCCTGGGATCGTGGATGGTTGACACCTGCCACGAGATCAGCTCCCCAGAGGAGACACATGGCACACCTGAGATGGTGCTCCCACTGCACACACAGGACACTTAACGACTGGGACAGGGGAGGTGATAAGACACACCACCCCACCTGGGGAATGTGTGCTCACCAAGCACCTCGTCGCCTGAGCTTCTCAGACCTGAGAAGGGCACAAAACGCAGGCCCAACAGAGTCTGTGCCTTTGTGGGGTACCCGAGAACCTAAACCTGAGCAGTTTAGACCTGGGAAGTGCATGCAACCCAGGGCCTGCCTTAGACAGTTCCTCTGCAGAGCAACCTGGAGACTGAGCAGCATAGACAGAGAAAGCACACACACCTGTGAGCAGCAGCAAACCCAGTGTGGCCCAGATACTGCAAGCACTCCCCACACACGCCAGTGATATTTGTTTGCAGTGTTCCTCCCTCCCCACAGTACAATTGAACAAGTGAGCATAAATAAATGACCACCTTCGCCCCCTTGTGTCAGGGGAGAAGTTAGATACTGAAGAGACTTGCAAACAGAGGAAGCCAAAATAAACAAACAAGAGGGAACCACTTTGGAAGTGACAGGTGTAACAGATTAAAACCCTGTAGTTAGCATTGGCTACATTGGAAGGGACCTATAGACCTTGAGAAGAAGTATAAGGTGGAACAAGGAACTATCTGTAACTGAATTGACCCCACACTGCCCTCAACGGCTCCAGAGAAATTCCTAGATATATTTTACTATTATCATTTTTTAATTAAAAAATTTAAGTCCTTTATTACTCCTTTAATTTTCATTTTTAAAACCTACTATTACCTTGCAAAAAAAGCCCCTATTTTTAAAGCAAATTTCATATTTTTTATAACTTTTGTGATTTTGTTTTGTTAATATTATATTTTTGAGAGTATAACCTCTACTCTAGATTTTTAATCTTTGCTTTTTGGTATTTGTAAACAATTCTGTACATTTAAGAATCTAATCTTCAGTACCCATTTTTACTTAAGAGTGTGATTACTGGCTTGATTGCTCTCTCCCCTTTTGACTTTCCTTTTTCTCCCCCAGGTCACTTCTATCTCCTTCCCCTCCCCCTTCCCTTCTCTACTTAACTCTGTGAATCTCTTTGGGTGTTCTGGGCTGTGGAGAACACTTAAGGAACTGATCTCAGGCTAGATTGGTCTCTCTCCTTTTGGCTCCCCCTACTCTCCTCCTGGTCACCTCTATATCATTCCTCCCTCTTCTCTTCTCTATGGAACTCCATGAACCTCTCTGAGTGTTCCAGACTGTGGAGAGCAAATAGGGAATTGATTACTGGCTAGATTGCGCTCTCCCCTTTTGATTCCCCCTCTTCTCCTCTTGGTCACCTCTATCTTCCTCCTCTCTCTTCTCTTCTCCATGTAACTCTGTGAACCTCTCTGGGTGTCCCCCACTGTGGAGAATCTTTCCACCATTAACCTAGATGTTTTATCATCGGTGCTATATGGATGAAGAAGTCTTGAGGCTACTGTAATAATAAGACTGAAAGCCACAGGCAGGAGGCTTAAATCCAAAACTTGAGAGCATCAGAAAACTCACTCCAGGGAACATTAATCAACAAGAGCTCATTGAATAGCCTCCATACCTACACTGAAACCAAGCTCCACCAAAGAGCCAACAAGTTTCAGAGCAAGATATACCAAGATAATTCTCCAACAACACAGGAACATAACACTGAGCACAAAAATACAGGCGGCCAAAAGTCACACCAAATCCATAGATACCTCAAAACTCACTACTGGACCCTTCATTGCACTCCAGAGAGAAGAGTTCCAGCTCCACCCACCAGAACATGGACGCAAGCTTCCCTAACCAGAAAACCTTGACAAGCCACTTGTCCAATCCAACTCACAGGGAGGAACCTCCTCTACAATAAAGAGGAACCACAAACTTCCAGCATACAGAAAGGCCACGTCAAACACAGCAACCTAAACAAGATGAAAAGGCAGAGAAATATTCAGCAGGTAAAGGAACATGGTAAAACCCACCAAACCATACAAAAGAGGAAGAGATATGGAGTTTACCTGAAAAAGAATTTAGAATAATGGCAGTAAAAATGATCCAAAATCTTGAAAACAAAATGGAGTTACAGATAAATAGTCTGGAGACAAGGATTGAGAAGATGCAAGAAAAGTTTAACAAGGACATAGAAGATATAAAAAAGAGTCAATAAATAATGAATAATGCAATAACTGAGGTCAAAAGCACTCTAGAGGGAACCAACAGTAGAATAACGGAGGCAGAAGATAGGATAAGTGAGGTGGAAGAAGATAGAATGGTGGAAATAAATGAAGCAAAGAGGAAAAAAGAAAAAAGAATTAAAAGAAATGAGGACAACCTTAGAGACCTCTGGGACAACGTTAAACACCCCAACATTCGAATCATAGGAGTCCCAGAAGAAGAAGATAAAAAGAAAGGCCATGCGAAAATACTTGAGGAGATAATAGTAGAAAACTTCCCTAAATGGAGAAGGAAATAGCCACCCAAGTCCAAGAAACCTAGAGAGTCCCAAACAGGATAAACCTAAGGTGAAACACCCCAAGACACATATTAATCAAATAAACAAAGATCAAACACAAAGAATAAATATTAAAAGAAGCAAGGGAAAAACAACAAATAACTCACAAGGGGATCTCCATAAGGATAACAGCTGACCTTTCAATAGAAACTCTTCAGGTAAAAAGGAATGGCAGGACATAATTAAAGTGATGAAAGAGAAAAACCTACAGCCCAGATTACTGTGCCCAGCAAGGATCTCATTCAAATATGTAGGAGAAATCAAAAGCTTTACAGACAAGCAAAAGCTGAGAGAATTCAGCACCACCAAACCAGCTCTTAAACAAATGCTAAACGATCTTCTCTAGACAGGAAACAGAAAATGTTTATAAACTCAAACCCCAAACAATAAAGTAAATGGCAATGGGACCATACTTATCAATAATTACCTTAAATGTAAATGGGTTGAATGCTCCAACCAAAAGACAAAAACTGGCTGAATGGATAAAAAAAAACAAGACCCTTATACATGCTGTCTACAAGAGACCCACCTCAAAGCTAGGGACACATTCAGACTAAAAGTAAAAGGCTAGAAAAAGATATATCACACAAAGAAAGAAAGTGAAGTCACTCAGTCGTGTCTGACTCTTTGCGACCCCATGGAGTGTAGCCCACCAGGCTCCTCCATTCATTGAATTTTCTAGGTAAGAGTACTGAAGTGGGTTGCCATTTCCTTCTCCAGGGGATTTTCCCAGCCCAGGGATTGAACCCAGGTCTCCCGCATTGCGGGCAGATCCTTTACCGTCTGAGCCACCAGGGAATCCCATTATCATGCAAATGGAGACCAAAAGAAAGCAGAAGTAAACACTCATGTCAGAAAAAATAGACTTTGAAATAAAGGCCGTGAAAAGAGACAAAGAAGGACAGTATATAATGATCAAAGGATCAACCCAAGAAGAAGATATAACAATTATAAATATATATGCACCCAACATAGGAGCACCACAATATGTAAGACAAATGCTAACAAATATGAAAGGGGAAATTAACAGTAACACAATAATAGTGGGAGACTTTAATACCCCACTCACACTTATGGATACATCAACTAAACAGAAAATTAACAAGGAAACACAAACTTTAAATGATACAATAGACCAATTAGACCTAATTGATATCTATAGCCCACTAAAACAATGAATTTCACCTTTTCCTCAAGTGCACACGAAACCTTCTCCAGGCTAGATTACATCCTGGGCCATAAATCTAGTCTTGGTAAATTAAAAAAAAAAAATTGAAATTATTCCAGCATCTTTTCTGAACACAGTGAGGTAAGATTAGATGTCAGCTACAGGAAAAAAAAAAAAAAAAAACTATTAAAAATACAAACATATGGAGGCTAAACAATGCACTTCTGAATAACCAACAAAGCACAGAAGAAATAAAAAAAGAAATCAAAATATGCATAGAAATGAATGAAAACGAAAACACAATAACCCCAAACCTATGGGATTCAGTAAAAACAGTGCTAAGGGGGAAGGTTCATAGCAATAGAAGCCTACCTCAAGAAACAGGAGAGAAATCAAATAAATAACCTAACTCTACACCTAAAGCAACTAGAAAAAGAAGAAATGCAGCATCCCAGGGTTAGTAGAAGGAAAGAAATCATAAAAATTAGGGCAGAAATAAATGCAAAATAAACAAAGGAGACCATAGCCAAAATCAACAAAGCTAAAAGCTGGTTCTTTGAGAAGATAAATAAAATAGACAAACGATTAGCTAGACTCATCAAGAAAAAAAGGGAGAAGAATCAAATCAACAAAATTAGAAATGAAAATGGAGAAATCACAACAGACAACACAGAAATACAAAGGATCATAAGAGACTACTATCAGCAACTATATGCCAATAAAATGGACAACTTGGAAGGAATGGACAAGTTCTTAGAAAAGTATAACTTTCCAAAACTGAATTGCTGCTCTCAAAAAGTCTACAAATAATAAACATTGTAGAGGGTGTGGAGAAAAGGGAACCCTCTTACACTGTTGGTGGGAATGCAAACTAGTACAGCTACTATGGAGAACAGTGTGGAGATTCCTTAAAAAGCTGGAAATAGAACTGCCATACACCCAGCAATACCACTGCTGGGCATACACACTGAGAAAACCAGAATTGAAAGAGACACATGTACCCCAGTGTTCATTGCAGCACTGTTTATAATAGCCAGGACATGGAAGCAACCTAGATGTCCATTGGCAGACGAATGGATAAGAAAGCTGTGGTACATATACACAATGGAATATTACTCAGCTATTAAAAAGAATGCATTTGAATCAGTTCTAATGAGGTGGATGAAACTGGATCCTAATATACAGAGTGAAGTATTCAGAAAGAAAACATCAATATAGTATATTAACACATATATATGGAATTTAGAAAGATGGTAATGATAACCCTATATGTGAGACAGCAAAAGAGACACAGATATAAAGAACAGACTTTTGAACTCTGTGGGAGAAGGCAAGGGTGCAATGATTTGAGAGAATAGCATTGAATCATGTATATACCATATGTGAAATAGATGACCAGTGCAAGTTTAATGCATGAAACAGGGCACTCAAAGCCAGTGCACTGGGACAACCCAGAGGGATGGAAAGGGGAGGGAGGTAGGAGGGCGGTTTGGGATGGGGGACACATGTACACCTATGGCTGATTAATGTCAATGTATGGCAAAAAAAACACACCAGAATATTGTAAAGTAATTAGCTTCCAATTAAAATAAATAAATTAATTTAAAAAAAAAGAAAAGGCAGAGGAACCAGAGATCAAATTGCCAACATTCGCTGGATCATAGAAAAAGCAAGAGAATTCCAGAGAAACATCTACTTCTTCATTGACTATGCTATAGCCTTTGATATTGTGGATCACAACAAAGTGTGGACAATTTGTAAAGAGATGGGGATATCAGACCACTTTACCTACACCCTGAGAAACCTGTATGCAGGTCAAGAAGCAACAGTTAGAACCAGACATGGAACAACATACTGGTTCCAAATTGGGAAAGGAGTACATCAAGGCTGTATATTGTCACCCTGATTATTTACCTTATATGAAGAGTGCATCATGTGAAATGCTGGGCTGGATGAAGCATAAGCTAGAATCAAGATTGCTGGGAGAAATATCAATAACCTCAGATATGCAGATGACACCACCCTTATGACAGAAAACAAAGAGTAACTGAAGAACCTCTTGATAAAAGGTAAAAGAGGTGAGTGAAAAAGCTGGCTTAAAACTCAACATTCAAAAAATGAAGATCACGGCATTCAGTCCCATCACTTAATAAATAGGAAAACAATGGAAGCAGTGACAGAGTTTATTTTCTTGGGCTCCAAAATCACTGCAGATGGTGAATGCAGCCATGACATTAAAAGATGCTTGCTCCTTGGAAGAAAAGTTATGACCAACCTAGATGGCATATTAAAAAGCAGAGACATTACCTAGCCAAGAAGGTACATATTGTCAAAACTATGTTTATTCCAGTAGTCATGTATGGATGTGAAAGGTGGACCGTAAAGAAGGCTAAGTGCCGAAGAACTGATGCTTTTGAACTGTGGCATTGGAGAAGACTCTTGCAAGGAGATCAATCTGGTCAATCCTAAAGGATATCAGTCCTGAATATTCATTGGAAGGACTGAGCCTGAAGCTGAAGCTCCAATACTATGGCCACCTGATGCGAAGAGCTGACTCTTTAGAAAAGACCCTGATGCTGAGAAAGATTGAAGGCAGGATAAGGGGCCGACAGAGGATGAGATGGTTGGATGGCATCACCAACTCAATGGACATGAGTTTGAGCAAGCCCTGGGAGTTGGTGATGGACAGGGAAGTCTGGCGTGTTGCAGTCCATGGGGTCGCAAAGAGCTGGACACAATTGAGTGACTGAACTGAAATGACTTGACTTAGGTCTATTTAGCACCAAAGCTCATTATTTTCATAATTACACCACAGTGTCTACAAATAGTAAACTGTACTTGAAACTGCTCAGAATCATTAAAAATAAATGCAAACTGAATTATTAGATAAATTTCACTTGTCTTAAGTTACTAATAATGATAAAGCTGCTTAATGCCGGTCAGGCTTCCAAGAATAAGGAATATTTATGTATTGCTGATAGCTATATAATTAGTATAAATCTTCATAGAAAGCAATTTGGCATTATGCATATGGAGTTATACAGGAATCTAGAAAGATAGTGCTGATGGTCCTATGTGCAGGCAGCAAAAGAGACACAGACATAAACAGACTTTTAGACACAGTGGGAGTAGAGGGTGGGATGATTTAAGAGAATAGCACTGAAACATATACATAACAATATGTAAAATAGATAGCCAGTGGGAGTTTGATGTATGATGCAGGGAACCCAAAACTGGTGCTCTGTGACAACCTGGAGGGATGAGATGGGGAGGGAAGTGGGAGAGGGGTACAGGAGAGATGAGACACATGTATGCCCATGGCGAATTCATGTCGATCTATGGCAGAAACCATCACAATATTTTAAAGTAATTATTCTCCAGTTTAAAAAAAAAAAAAAAAGGTTATACGAATGTAAGCCTGCCCTTTAACCTAGCAATCTCACTTCTGGGATGTATCCTAAGGATATACTTTTATGTTAAAAGATATTTGTATAATACCACTGATATTTCTATTAGTGGAAAATAAGGAATTGTTCAAAAGCCTCCAATGAGGAAATGTTTAAATTCTATAATCATAGAATGTTGTCACTAGAATCTTTGAGACAATTTTATTCAAACACCATTGTTATGCTCCCCCACCTTATTTTTTAGATTAAGCAGCTTAACTCAAATAAACTCTGATATCAACCAGAGTGACTATTCTGTAGGCATTAAACATGACAAAGACCAAGAAGTATATGTGTCCAACTCTTTGCGACCCTGTGGACTGTAACCTACCAGGCTCCTCTGTCTGTGGGATTCTCCAGTCAAGAATACTGGAGTGGGTTGCCATTTCCTTCTCCAGGGGATCTTCCTGACCCAGGGATTGAACCTGGGTCTCCCGCCTTGCAGGCAGACGCTTTAACCTCTGAGCCACCAGGGAAGCCCAAGAAGTATATAAAAAGATACAAATAAAATATTGTAGTCACAGCCTCCTATGAAAATGTAATTAAAAGGGGAATAAAAAAGATAACCAGTGAAAAGTTAAATTTTTAGGCCCACTCCTTGACAGCTATCTGGTATCTCTAAATTATTGAAGTTTGCAATATCTGCCTGATTCACAGACCATTTTTCTATAGATGGAGGGAGAGAAAGGACATAGCCCTGTTCTTCACAATGCAAAGGTAATCCAAAGAAAATAGGATTTTAAAGGCAAGAATAATGTAGTAGTATTCATTTCCTCCTCCAGGGGATCTTCCTAACCCAGGGATTGAACTCGCATCTCCAGTGAATTTTGCATTGCAGACAGAAGATTCTTTACCATTTCAGCCATCCAGGAAGCCCACAAAAGACATATAAGTGCTATAAGGAAAATTTAGAGAAGAGCTAACACCTATCCTACTCAAACTCTTCCAGAAAATTGCAGAGGAAGGCAAACTCCCAAACTCATTCTATGAGGCCACCATCACCCTAATACCCAAACCAGACAAAGTTGCCACAAAAAAAAAAAAAAAAAAAAAACTACAGGCCAATATCACTGATGAACATAGATGCAAAAATCCTCAACAAAATTCTAGCAAACAGAATCCAACAACATATTAAAAAGATCATACATCATGACCAAGTGGACTTCATCCTAGAGATGCAAGGATTCTTCAATATTCACAAATCAATCAACATGATACACCACATTAACAAATTGAAAGATTAAAAACCATATGATTATCTCAATAGATGCAGAGAAAGCCTTTGACAAAATTCAGTGTCCATTTATGATAAAAACTCTCCGGAAAGAAGGCATATAAGGAACATAATTCAACATAATAAAAGCCATATATGACAAACCCGCAGCATACATTATCCTCAATGGTGAGAAACTGAAAGCATTTCCTCTAAATTCAGGAACAAGACAAGGGTGCCCACTCTCACCACTACTATTCAACATAGTTTTGGAAGTCCTAGCCACAGCAATCAGAGAAGAAAAAGAAATAAAAGGAATCCAGATTGGAAAAGAAGAAGTAAAACTCTCACTGTTTGCAGATGACATGATCCTCTACATAGAAAGTCCTAAAGACACCACCAGAAAATTATTAGAGCTAATCAATGAATATAGTAAAGTTGCAGGATGTAAAATTAATACACAGAAATCCCTTGCATTCCTATATGCTAACAATGAGAAAACAGAGAGAGAAATTAAGGAAACAATCCCATTCACCATTGCAATGGAAAGAATAAAATACTGAGGAATATATCTACCTAAAGAAACAAAAGACCTATACATAGAAAACATAAAACACTGATGAAAGAAATCAAAGATGACACAAATAGATGGAGAAATATACCATGTTTGTGGATCGGAAGAATCAATATAGTGAAAATGAGTATACTACCCAAAACAATCTATAGATTCAATGCAATCCCTATCAAGCTACCAATGCTATTTTTCACAGAACTAGAACAAACAATCTCACAATTTGTATGGAAACACAAAAAACCTCGAATAGCCAAGGTAATCTTGAGAAGCAAGAATGGAATTGAAGGAATCAATCTGCCTGACTTCAGACTACACTACAAAGCCACAGTTATCAAGACAGTATGGTAGTGGCACAAAGTCAGAAATATAGATCAATGGAACCAAATAGAAAGCCCAGAGATAAATCCACACACCTATGGACACCTTATCTTTGATAAAGGAGGCAAAAATATACAATGGAGAAAAGACAATTTCTTTAACAAGTGGTTCTGGGAAAACTGGTCAACTACCTGTAAAATAATGAAACTAGAACACTTTCGAACACCATACACAAAAATAAGTTCAAAATGGATTCAGTTCAGTTTAGTCGCTCAGTCATATCCAACTCTTTGTGATCCCACAGACTGCAGCACGCCAGGCCTCGCCATTCATCACCAACTCCTGGAGTTTACTCAAACTCATGTCCATTGAGTCCATGATGCCATCCAACCATCTCATCCTCTGTTGTCCCCTTCTCCTCCTGCCTTCAATCTTTCCCAGCATCAGGGTTTTTTCAAATGAGTCAGCTCTTCACATCAGGTAGCCCAAGTATTGGACATCAGTTCTTCCAATGAACACTCAGGACTGACCTCCTTTAGGATGGACTGGTTGGATCTCCTTGCAATCCAAGGGACTCTCAAGAGTCTTCTCTAACACCACAGTTCAAAGGCATCAATTCTTCCGTGCTCAGATTTCTTTACAGTCCAACTCTCACATCAATACATGACTACTGGAAAAGCCATAACCTTGACTAGACAGACCTCTGTTGGCAAAGTGATGTCTCTGCTTTTTAATGCTGTCCAGATTGGTGATAACTTTCCTTCCAAGGAGTAAGTGTCTTTTAACTTCATGGCTGCAATCACCATCTGAAGTGATTTTGGAGCCCCCCAAAATAAAGGCTGCCACTGTTTCCACTGTTTCCCCATCTATTTGCCATGACATGATGGGACTGGATGCCATGATCTTAGTTTTCTGAATGTTGAACATTAAGCCAACTTTTTCACTCTCCTTTCACTTTCATCAAGAGGCTCTTTAGTTCCTCTTCACTTTCTGCCATAAGGGTGGTGTCATCTGCATATCTGAGGTTATTGATATTTCTCCCAGCAATCTTGATTCCAGCTTCTGCTTCTTTCAGCCCAGTGTTTCTCATGATGTACTCTGCGTATAAGTTAAATCAGTAGGGTGACAATATACAGCCTTGACATACTCCTTTTCCTATTTGGAACCAGTCTGTTGTTCCATGTCCAGTTCTAACTGTTGCTTCCTGACCTGCATACAGGTTTCTCAAGAGGCAGGTCAGGTGGTCTGGTATTACCATTTCTTTCAGAATTTTCCACTGTTCATTGTGAGCAACACAGTCAAAGGCTTTTGCATAGTCAATAAAGCAGAAATAGATGTTTTTCTGGAACTCTCTTGCTTTTTCAGTGATCCAGTGGATGTTGGCAATTTGATTTGTGGTTCCTCTGCCTTTTCTATAATGAGGTTGAACATCTGGAAGTTCACGGTTCATGTATTGTTGAACCTGGCTTGGAGAATTTTGAGCATTACTTTACTAGCGTGTGAGATGAGTGCAATTGTGCAGTAGTTTGAGCATTCTTTGGCATTGCCTTTCTTTGGGCTTGGAATGAAAACTGACCTTTTCCAGTCCCGTGACCCTCCTGAGTGCAGCACTTTCACAGAATCATCTTTTAGGATTTGAAACAGCTCAACTGGAATTCCATCACCTCTACTAGCTATTTTCATAGTGATGCTTCCTAAGGCCCATTTGACTTCCCATTTTAGGATGTCTGGCTCTAGGTGAGTGATCACACTATCATGATTATCTGGGTTATGAAGATCTTTTTTTTTTTTTGTACAGTTCTTTTGCCTATTCTTGCCATCTCTTCTTAATATCTTCTGCTTCTGTTAGGTCCATACCAGGTCTGTCCTTTATTGTGCCCATCTTTGCATGAAATGTTCCCTTGGTATCATTAATTTTCTTGAAGAGATATCTAGTCTTTCCCATCCTATTGGATTAATGATCTAAATTTAAGTCCAGAAACTATAAAACTCTTAGTGGAAAATGTAGGCAGAACACTCTCTGATATAAATCACAGCAAGATCCTCCATAATCCACCTGCCAGAGTAATGGAAATAAAAACTAAAATAAACAAATGGGACCTAATTAAACTTAAGAGAGTTTGCACAATGAAGGAAAGTGTAAGCAAGTTGAAAAGGCAGCCTTCAGAATGGGAGAAAATAATAGCAAATGAAACAACTGACAAAGAATTAATCTCCAAAATATACAAGTAGCTCATGTAGCTCAATACCAGAAAAAAGAAAGACCCAAGCAAAAAGTGGGAAAAGAACTACACAAACGTTTCTCCAAAGAAGACATACAGATGGCTAACAAACACATGGAAAGATGCTCAATAGCACTCATTATCAGAGAAATGCAAACCAAAACCACAATGAGGTACCATCTTATGCTGGTCAGAATGGCTGCCATCAAAATGTCTACAAGGAATAAATGATGGAGAGCATCTGGAGAAAAGGGAACCCTCTTACACTGTTTGTGGGAATGTAAACTAGTGCAGCCACTATGGAGAACAGAGATAAGATTCCTTAAAAAACTGGAAATAGAACTGCCATATGACCCAGGAATCCCACTGCTGGTATACACACCAAGGAAAGCAGAATTGAAAGAGACATATGTACCTCCATGTTCACTGCAACACTGTTTACAATAGCTGGAAGATGGAAGCAACCTAGATGTCCATCAGCAGATGGATAAGAAAATAGTGATACATATACACAATGGGATATTACTCAGCTATAAAAAAAAACGTATTTGAGACAGTTCTAATGAGGTGGATGAAACTGCAGCCTAGTATACAGAGTGAAGTAAGCCAGAAAGAGAAACACCAATATAGTATATTAACGCATATATATATGGAATTTAGAAAGATGGTAACAACCACCTTATATGCAAGACAGCAAAAGAGACACGATGTAAAGAACAGACTTTTGGACTATATGGGAGACGGCGAGGGTGGGACCATGTGAGATAGCACTGAAAGATATATATTACCATATGTAAATAGATGACCAGGTCAAGTTTGATGCATGAAGCAGGGCACCCAAAGCTGGTGCTCTGGGACAACTCAGAGGGATAGGGTGGGGAGGGAGGTGGGAAGGGGTTTCAGGATGGTGGGACACATGTACACCCATGTCTAATTCATGTCTATGTATGGCAAAAACCACCACAATATTGTAAAGTAATTAGCCTCCAATTAAAATAAATAAATAAATTTAAAAAAAAGAGCAATAAAGACTTCAACTCTGAGCTTCCAATTCAAGATAGTGGAGTAGAAGGACTTGTGCTAATCTCCTCCTGAGAACAACAAAATCTCAACTAACTGTTGAACAGCTGTTGACAGGAGGATGCTGGAAACCACCAAAAAAAAAAAAAAAAAAAAAAAAAAGCTACTCCAAGTCCAAAGACAAAAAAGAAACTCCAATGGGATGGTAGGAGGGGGTGCAGACATGGTAAAATTAAAAAATAAATTGTACTCCACTGAAAATTATTACAAAATAATGGCTAGATTTCCTTGTGCTGTACAATATATGCTTGTTGCTTATTTATTTTATACATAGTAGTTTGTATCTCTTAACCCCCAAGCTCTATCTCACTTCTCCCCAAAACATCCTGATTTTATTTTTTTATTATTATACTACAGTTTTTTACAGTTGTTCTATGGAGAAAAATGTCTCCATAGGAACATGTATACTTATCAGACCACAAATCCTAATTTTTGGTATGGAAAATAGAAATATCATAATTGAAAGGTTGTTGTTGAATCACACAAAGACACCGGGATTCTTGGCCCCGGGAGGAGAAGAATTCAATCCGGGGCCAGAGACGAGGCTTGATCGCTCAGAGCTTTTGTGTAATAAAGTTTTATTAAAGTATAAAGGAGATAGAGAAAGCTTCTGGCATAGACATCAGAAGGGGGCAGAAAGAGTACCCACTTGCTAGTGTTAACAATGAAGTTATATAATCCAAAGAATGTCTGGAGGTTGTAAAGACCTCATCAGACCATAATTTACATTTTAAGATAACACTGTCCTCAGGCAGGATACATCCTTGTAAAGATCAGGTCTACTCCCATAATTTACATTTTAAGATAAGAGAAGGTTTAATCCAGAGACTGTCCTTAGGCAGGATATGTTATTGTTATATAATCCTAAGGAATGTGGAGAAAGAAAAAAACTTTGTCCTTTCTTCCTCCTTGATAATTCCAGGCCCCTCTCTCCTTGGGGACCCCTAGACTCCCTATCAACCTGCGTAGGAAATGACTCTGTCAATAATATTGTACCCACAGTTAAAACATGATATCATAAAGAGGATAAAAACAACTTTTATGTTCCTCTTATCTCCCTGTAGGGTTTCCTAGGACAGGATTGGAAACATAGCAACCATTAAGTAAGGAAGATTGATAAGCAGTTGGATCAGCATGGGCCAATCAAAATATACAGATTTCCTGGAAATGAGAAGGACTGCCAGCTATAGAGTGTGCTAGAGGTCCTTGAGTCCATGAAAGCTTTTTTACAATTTACTTACATACTTTGCAAATAGTGGATACATAATACACTTTGAAAATGCTTTCTAATCCCATTTGCTGTCACTCCTTTCTGTATATTAAATTGCTTTAAGCAAGACTAAGATGGACTGGAATGGGTGAATTTAACTCAGATGACCATTATATCTACTACTGTGGGCAGGAATCCCTTAGAAGAAATGGAATAGCCATCATAGTCAACAAAAGAGTCCAAAATGCAGTACATGGATGTAATCTCAAAAACAACAGAATGATCTCTGTTCATTTCCAAGGCAAACCATTTAATATCACGGTAATTCAAGTCTATGCCCCAACCAGTAATGCCAAAGAAGCTGAAGTTGAACAGTTCTATGAAGACCTACAAGACCTTCTAGAACTAACACCCAAAAAAGATGTCCTTTTCATTATAGGGGACTGGAATGCAAAAGTAGAAAGTCAAGAAACACCTGGAGTAACAGGCAAATTTGGCCTTGGAGTACAAAATGAAGCAGAGCAAAGGCTAATAGAGTTCTGCCAAGAGAATGCACTGGTCATAGCAAATACCATCTTCCAAGAACACAAGAAAAGACTCTACACATGGACATCAACAGATGGTCAACACTGAAATCAGATTGATTATATTCTTTGCAGCCAAAGATGGAGAAGCTCTCTACAGTCAACAAAAACAAGACCAGGAGCTGACTGTGGCTCAGACCATGAACTGCTTATTGCTAAATTCACACTGAAATTGAAGAAACTGAAGAAAACCACTAGACCATTCAGGTATGACCTAAATCAAATCCCTTATGACTATACAGGGGAAATGAGAAATAGATTTAAGGGACTAGATCTGATAGACAGAGTGCATGATGAACTATGGATGAAGGTTCATGACATTGTACAGGACACAGGAATCAAGATCATCCCCAAGAAAAAGAAATGCAAAAAAGCAAAATGGCTGTCTGAGGAGGCCTTACAAATAGCTGCAAAAAGATGGGAAGTGAAAAGCAAAGGAGAAAAGGAAAGATATACCCATTTGAATGCAGAGTTCCAAAGAATAGCAAGGAGAGACAAGAAAGGATTCCTCAGCGATCAGTGAAAAGAAATAGAGGAAAACAAAGAATGGGAAAGACTAGAGATCTCTACAAGAAAATTAGAGATACCAAGGGAACATTTCATGCAAACATGGGCTCGATAAAGGACAGAAATGGTATGGACCTAACAGAAGCAGAAGATATTAAGAAGAGGTGGCAAGAATACACAGAAGTACTATACAAAAATTATCTTCACAACCCAGATAATCACGATGGTGTGATCACTCACCTAGAGCCAGACATCCTGGAATGTGAACAAGTGGGCCTTAGGAAGCATCACTATGAACAAAGTTAGTGGAGGTGATGGAATTCCAGTTGAGCTATTCCAAATCCTGAAAGATGATGTTGTGAGAGTGCTGCACTCAATATGCCAGCAAATTTGGAAAACTCAGCAGTGGCCACAGGACTGGAAAAGGTCAGTTTTCATTCCAATCCCAAGAAAGGCAATGCCAAAGAATGCTCAAACTATCACACAATTGCACTCATCTCACACGCTAGTAAAGTAATGTTCAAAATTCTCCAAGCCAGGCTTCAGCAATATGTGAACCGTGAATTCCAGATGTTCAAGCTGGTTTTAGAAAAGGCAGAGGAACCAGAGATCAAATTGCCAACATCTGCTGGATCATCAAAAAAGCAAGAGAGTTCCAGAAAAACATCTATTTCTGCTTTATTGACTATGCAAAAGCCTTTGACCTGTATGCAGGTCAAGAAGCAACAGTTAGAACTGGACATGGAACAACAGACTGGTTCCAAATAGGAAAAGGAGGACGTCAAGGCTGTATATTGTCACCCTGCTTATTTCACTTTTATGCAGAGTACATCATGAGAAACACTGGGCTGGAAGAAGCACAAGCTGGAATCAAGATTGCCGGGAGAAATATCAACAACCTCAGATATGCAGATGACACCACCCTTATGGCAGAAAGTGAAGAGGAACTAAAGAGCCTCTTGATGAAAGTGAAAGAGGAGAGTGAAAAAGTTGGCTTAAAGCTCAACATTCAGAAAACTAAGATCATGGCATCCAGTCCCATCACTTCATGGCAGATAGATGGGGAAACAGTGGAAACAGTAGCTGACTTTATTTTTTGGGGCTCCAAAATCACTGCAGATGGTGATTGCAGCCATGAAATTAAAAGACCCTTGCTCCTTAGAAAGAAAGTTATGACCAACCCAGACAGCATATTAAAAAGTAGAGATATTACTTTGCCAACAAAGGTCCATCTAGTCAAGGCTATGGTTTTTCCTGTGGTCATGTATGGATGTGAGAGTTGGACTATAAAGAAAGCTGAGCACCAAAGAATTGATGCTTTTGAACTGTGGTGTTGGAGAAGACTCTTGAGAGTCCCTTGGACTGCAAGGAGATCCAACCAGTTCATTCTAAAGGAGATCAGTCCTGGGTGTTCATTGGAAGGACTGATGTTGAAGCTGAAACTCCAGTACTTTGGCCACCTGATGCGAAGAAATGACTCATTGGCAAAGACCCTGATGCTGGGAAAGATTGGGGGCAGGAGGAGAAGGGGATGACAGAAGATGAGATGGTTGGATGGCATCATCAACTCGATGGACATGGGTTTGGATGGACTCGGGAGTTGGTGTTGGACAGAGAGGCCTGGCATGCTGTGGTTCATGGAGTCACAAAGAGTTGGACATGACTGAGCAACTGAGCTGAACTGAACTGAAGCAAGACTTCATATATCTACCACTTTACATATCTAAAAGGATTTTTAATACCTTCATAGCTTTTCCTCTTCTCTCATTAATCTCTCACACACCCACACACACACACACACACTTGTTAGGTAAATCAATCACTATTATCTATTTTTTTAGAGAGATTTTATTTATTTATTTTTAAATTGGAGTATATTTGTTTTACAGTGTTGCGTTAGCTTCTGCTGTACAACAATGTGAATTACCCATGCTGCTGCTAAGTTGCATCAGTCGTGTCTGACTCTGTGCGACCCCATAGACGGCACCCAACAGGCTCCTCCATCCCTGGGATTCTCCAGGCAGGAATACTGGAGTGGGTTGCCATTTCCTTCTCCAATTACCCATAAGTGTACATATATCCCCTTTCTACTAATGTTGACCTCACTTTGGTGCACCTGTTCTGAATTGCCCACTTTCAATCCTTGCCACCTTCCCTATTCTGAAATCCTAGTTTTTATAAGGCACAAATTCCTGGTTTCTCTTTCCGATGTGAATTAGAGTATTTGAACCAGAAGGGACCCTAGAGATCCTCTGGTCTCACTCTTCCATTCTATCAGCAGAGAAACTGAAACTTAGAATGGTGAAACAACTTTCCCAGTGTCAAAAAGTTCAGTTCAGTTCAGTTCATACTTTGAAGAGGGACATAAAGAAACAACCTCAGTTCAGTTCAGTTCAGTCGCTCAGTAGTGTCTGACCCATTGCAACCCCATGAACTGCAGCACACCAGGCCTCCCTGTCCATCACCAACTCCCAGAGTTCACTCAAACTCACGTCCATCGAGTCGGTGATGCCATTCAGCCATCTCACCCTCTGTCATCCCCTTCTCCTCCTTCCACCAATCCCTCCCAGCATCAGGGTCTTTTCCAATGAGTCAACTGTTCACATGAGGTGGCCAAAGTACTGGAGTTTCAGCTTTAGCATCATTCCTTCCAAAGAAATCCCAGGACTGATCTCCTTTAGAATGGACTGGTTAGATCTCCTTGCAGTCCAAGGGACTCTCAAGAGTCTTCTCCAACACCACAGTTCAAAGGCATCAATGCTTCGGTGCTCAGCTTTCTTCACAGTCCAACTCTCACATCCATACATGACTACTGGAAAAACCATAGCCTTGACTAGACGGACCTTTGTTGGCAAAGTAATGTCTCTGCTTTTGAATATGCTATCTAGGTTGGTCATAACTTTCCTTCCAAGGAGTAAGCGTCTTTTAATTTTAGGGTCAGAAAAGTCCGTCAAAGTAATTTAAAGGGAAGGAAGTGGGAGTAACAACAGGGAGATGGCTAAATAAGATGAAGTGTATATATTAATATATATAATGGATTATTACTCTCCATAAAAAGAATGAAACCTTGTCATTTGCAACAACATGGATGAACATAGAGGATATCATGCTAAGTGAAGTAAGTCAGACAGAGGAAGGCAAATACTGTATGATTTCACTTATATGTGGAGTTTAAACAAAACAAATGAAAACAATAAAACAGAAACAGAGTCTTAGATACAGAGAACAAACAGGTAGTGGCCAAGGGAAGGGGAGTGGGGTGAAGAAAGCAATAGGTGAGGAAGATGAAGAGGTAGAGACTTCCAGAAGCAAAATAAGTGAGTCACAGGTATGAAATGTACAGTATGGAGAATATTGTTGTTTATCAGTTGCTGGGCTCCCCTGATAGCTCAGCTGGTAAAGAATCCACCTGCAATGAAGGAGACCCCGGTTGGATTCCTGGGTCAGGAAGATCCTCTGGAGAAGGGATAGGCTACCCACTTCAGTAATCTTGGGCTTCCCTTGTGGCTCAGCTGGTAAAAATCTGCCTGCAATGCAAGAGACCTGAGTTCGATCCCTGAGTTGGGAAGATCCCCTGGAAAAGGGAAAGGCTACCCAGTCCAGTATTCTGGCCTGGAGAATTCCGTGGACTGTGTAGTCCATGCCGTCGCAAAAAGTCAGACATGACTGAGCAACTTTTACTTTTCACTGTCACTTATCTGTTCCTAAGTGGAATCCAACTCTTTGTGACTCCGTGGAGTGCAGCACACCAGGTTCCTCTGTCCTCCATTATCTTCCAGCGTTTGCTCAAATTCATGTCCATTGAGACAGTGATGCCAACAATCTCACCCTCTGCCATCCCCTACTCCTTTTGCCTTCAGTCTTTCCCAGCATCAGGGTCTTTTCCAATAAGTCATCCCTTCATGGGGAATATTTGTTGTTGTTCAGTCACTCAGTCGTGTCCTTTTGTGACCCCATGGACTGCAGCACACCAGGCCTCTCTGTCCCTCACCATCTCTTGAAGCTTGCCCAAGTTCATGTCCATTGCCTGGGTGATGCCATCCAGCCATCTCATCCTCTGATGCCCTCTTCTTCTTCTGCTCTTAATCTTTCCCAACATCAGGGACTTTCCCTGATGTTTGCATCAGCTGACAAAAATACTGGAGTTTCAACTTCAGCATCAGTCCTTCCAACAAGTATTCAGGGTTGAGTTCAAGACTGACTGGTTTGATCTCCTTGCTGTCCAAGGGGCTCTCAGGAGTCTTCTCCAGCACCATAGTTCGGAGGCATCAGACTATATTCTCTACACTATGGTCTTCCTGGTGGTCACATACCATTGTGAGGGCATGGAGAATATAGTCAATAGCTATGTAATATCTCTGTATGGTGATATATCATAACTAAATTAAATGTGATCATTTTAAAATGTACAGAAACAACAAAACATTATGTTGTGTAACAGGAACTAACATAGGTCAATTATAATTCAAAAACAAGTGAACTCATAGAAAAAGAGATCAGCTTTGTGGTTACCAAAGTAGGAGAGTGGAGAGAGGGAGATTTGGATAAAGGCATTCAAAAGGTATCAAATTCCAGTTTTAAGAAAATAAGTACTACAGATGTAATGTGCAAAATGATAAATATAATTTATCATTGTTGTATGTTATATATGAAAGTGGCTAAGAGTAAATTCTGAGTTTCCATCATAAGGAAATTTTTTTATTTCTTAATTTTGCATCTAAATCAGATGATAGATATTTCCAAGAGTTATTGTGATAATCATTTCATGATATATATGTCAAAACATTATGCTGTACAACTTATACAGCTATATGCCAGTTATATCTCAATAAAACTGGAAGGAGAAAAGATGTCCTTCACCTATATACATTTTTGTTGTTGTTCAGTTGCTATGTCCAACACTTTGCAACCTCATGGACTGCAGCACACCAGGCTTCCCTGTCCTTCACTATCACCCAGAGTTTGCTCAAACTCATATCCATTGAATTGGTGATGCCATCAAACTATCTCATCCTCTGTCACCCCATTCTTCACCTGCCCTCAGTCTTTCCCAGTATCAGGGTCTTTTCAAATGAGTCAGCTCTTCACATCAGGTGGCCAAAGTATTGGAGCTTCAGCTTCAGCCTCAGTCCTTTCAATGAATACTCAGGGTTGATTTCCTTTAGGATTGACTGGTTTAATCTCCTTGCAGTCTGCAGGACTCTCAAGAGTCTACTTCAGCACCACATTTGAAAACATCAATTCTTCGGTGCTCAGCCTTCTTCATGGTCCACTCTCACATCTGTACATGACTACTGGAAAAGCCATACTTTTGACTATATGGACATTTGTCTGCAAAGTAATGTCTCTGCATTTTAATACGCTGTCTAGGTTTGATATCACTTTTCTTCCAAAGACCAAGCATCTTTTAATTTCATGGCTGCAGTCACCATCCGCAGTGATTTGGAGCCCAGAAAAATAAAGTCAGCCACTGTTTCCATTTTTCCCCATCCATTTGCCATGAAGCGAGAGGACCAGATGCCATGATCTTAGTTTTTTGAATGTTGAGTTTTAAGCCAGCTTTTTCACTCTCCTCTTTCACCTTTCATCAAGAGGATCTTTAGTTCCTCTTTGTTTTATCTGCATGTCTAAGGTTCTTGATATTTCTCCTGACAATCTTGATTCCAACTTGTAATGCACTCAGCCTGGCATTTTGCATGATATATCATGCATAGAAGTTAAATAAGCAGGGTGAGAATATGCAGCCTTGATGTACTCCTTTGCCTATTTGGAACCTGTCTGTTGTTCCATGTCTGATTCTAACTGTTGCTTCTTGACCTGTATACAGGTTTCTCAGGAGGCAGGTAAGGTGGTCTGGTAGTCCCATCTCTTTACGAATTTCCCACAGTTTGTTGTGGTCCACAAAGTCAAAGGCTTTAGCATAGTCAATGAAGCAGAAGTAGATGTTTTTCTGGAATCCTGTTGCTTTTTCTATGATCCAACGGATGTTGGCAATTTGATCACTGGTTCCTCTGCCTTTTCTAAATCCATCTGGAAGTTCTTGGTTCATGTACTGCTGAAGCCTACCTTAAAGAATTCTGAGCATTACCATGCTAGCATGTGAAATGAGCACAACTGTATGGTAGTTGAAACATTCGTTGGCATTGCCTTTCTTTGGGATTGGAATGAAAACTGACCTTTTCCAGTCCTGTGGCCACTGCTGAGTTTTCCAAATTTGCTGGCATATTGAGTACAGCACTTTAACAGCTTCATCTTTTAGGATTTGAAATAGCTCAGATGCAATTCCATCACCTCCACTAGCTTTGTTCATAGTGATGCTTCCTAAGGCCCACTTGACTTCACATTCCAGAATGTCTGGCTCTAGGTGAGTGATCACACCATCGTTAATATCTGGGTCATGAAGATCTTTTTTGTATAGTTCTTCTGTGTATTCTTGCCACCTCTTCTTAATATCTTCTGCTTCTGTTAGGTCCTTACTCTTTCTGTCCTTTATTGTGTCCTTCTTTTCATGAAATGTTCCCTTAGTATCTCCTAAATTTCTTGAAGGAATCTCTAGTCTTTCCCATTATTTGTTTTCCTCTATTTCTTTGCATTGTTCACTTAAGAAGCCTTTCTTATCTTTCCTTGCTATTCTTTGGAACTCTGCATTCAGATTGGTATATCTTTCCCTTTCTCCTTTGCTTTTTGTTTCTCTTCTTTTCTCAGCTATCTGTAAGGCCTCCCCAGACAACCATTTTGCCTTCTTGCATTTCTTTTTCTTCAGAATAGTTTTGGTCACTACCTGCTGTACAATGTTACAAACCTCCCTCCATAGTTCTTATGGAACTCTGTCTACCAGATCTAATCCCTAGAATCTATTTGTCATTTCTACTGTATAATCATAAGGCACTTGATTTAGGTCATATCTGAATGTCCTTATGGTTTTCCCTACTTTTTTCAATTTAAGTCTGAATTTTGCAATAAGGAGTTCATGATCTGAGCCACAGTCAGCACCAGGTCTTGTTTTTGCTGGCTGTATAGAGCTTCTCCATCTTTGGCTGAAAAGAATATAATCAATCTGATTTCAGAACTGACCATCTGGTGATGTCCATGTGCAGAGTCATCTCTTGTGTTGTTGGAACAGGGTGTTTACTATGACCAGTGCATTCTCTTGGCAAAACTCTGTTAGCTTTCACCTTGCTTCATTTTGTACTCCAAGGCCAAACTTGCCTTGTTACTCCAGGTATCTCTTGACTTTGGAATACTTTTGCATTCTAATTCCCTATGATGAAAAGGGTGTATTTTTTGGTGTTAGTTCTAGAAGATTTTGTAGGTCTTCATAGAACAATTTGACTTCATCTTCTTTGGCATTAGTGATTGGAGCACAGACTTGGATTACTGTGTTGTTAATGGTTTGCCTTGGAGATGGACTGAGATTATTCTGTCATTTTTAAGGTTACACCCAAGTCTTGTATTTTGGACTCTTGTTGACTATGAGGGCTACTCCATTCCTTCTAAGGGATTCTTGCCCACCATAGTAGATATAATGTCATGTGAATTAAATTCATCCATTCCCATCCATTTTAGTTCACTGATTCCTAAAATGTTGGTGTTCACTCTTGCCATCTCGTTTGACCACATCTAATTTACCTCGATTCCAGGTTCCTATGTATTATCGTTCTTTACAGCATCAGACTTCACCTTCATCGCCAGACACATCCACACCTGGGCATTATTTCTGCTTTTACTCAGCCTCTTCATTCTTTCTGGAGCTATTCTGCTCTTCCCCAGTAGCATACCTAGGGGGCTCATCTTCTGGTGTCATATATTACTGCCTTTTCATACTGTTCATGGGGTTTTCAAAGCAAGAATACTGAAGTAATTTGCCATTCCCTTCTCCAGTGGACCATGTTTTGTCAGAACTCTCCACCATTACTTGTCAATCTTGGGTGGCCCTGCATGTCATGGCTCATAGTTTCATTGAGTTAGACAAAGCTGTGATCCATGTGATCATTTTGGTTAGTTTTCTGTGATTGTGGTTTTTGTCCTGAAGGTCATAGGATTGTAGTTCTTGCTTCTTCTTTCTGCCCTCTGATGGATGAGGATAAGAAGCTTGTGCAAGCTTCCTGATGGGAGGGATTGGCTGTGGGGAAAACTGGGTCTTGCTTTGGTGGGCAGGGACTTGCTCAGTAAATCTTTAATCCAATTTTCTGCTAATGGGTGGGGCTGTGCTCCCTCCCTGTAGTTTGGCCTGAGTCAGCCCAGTTCTGCAGTCTGCAGTCTCTGTGGTAGGGCTGCCATATAGTACACTTTATGGTAGGGCTAATGGTGACCTCCTCCAAGAGGCCTTATGCCAACACACCATGCCTCCCAAGACTGTTGCTGCCAGTGCCCCTATCCCCACAGCAGACCACTGCTGACCCATGCCCCCGCAGGGGGCCCTCAAACACAGATAGGTCTGACTCAGTCTCTTGTGGGGTCAGTGCTCCTTTCCCCTGGGTCCTGGTGCATACCAGGTTTTGTTTATGCACTCCAAGACTCTCTGGCGGGTATGAGGTTTATACATTACTACATACAAACAAAGCTAGTGAAGGTAGTGGGATTACAGCTGAACTATTTCAAATCCTAAAAGATGATGCTGTTAAAGTACTGCACTCAATGTCAGCAAATTTGGAAAACTCACCAGTGGTCACAGAACTGGAAAGGGTCAGTTTTCCTTCCAATGCCAAAGAATGTTTTAACTACTATACAATGGCCTTCATTTCACATGCTAGCCAGGTTATGCTCAAAATCTTTCAAGCTAGACTTCAGCAGTATGTGAACCAAGAACTTCCAAATATACATACTGGGTTTAGAAAAGGTAGAGGAACCAGAGATCAAATTGCCAGCTTTTGTTGGATCATGAAGAAATCAAGGGAATTCCAGGAAAACATCTACCTCTGCTTCCCTGATGCTGGGGAAAACTGAAGACAAAAGGAGAAGGTCATAGCAGAGGATGAGATGAGTAGATAGCATCACTGACTCAATAGACATGAATTTGAGCAAACTCTGGGAGATAGTGAAAGACAGAAGTGCCAGGGGTGCTGCAGTTCATGGGGTGGCAAAGAGTCAGATACAACTTAGCTACTGAACAGCAACAAAAACTCATATACCTCCCTCAGCAACAGCAATTTTGTATCCATCTATGTGCAAAAGTACCTTTGTAGGAACAGCGGGATCTAGCACCTGTTTCCTAGGGGCTCAGGAAGAATATTATTCACCTGTATTTCAGATAATAGCCACTCAGTCATTGATCCCAGCTGTGGACTCTGAAATACACCATGAACCAATTCCAGACTCTCTAGGCTATGGTCTGGGAGCCCCTGAAGAATGAACAAACAAATAATCACCCACAAATGAGAGATTCTTTGTGGGATTGCAGGAGTCCAGTGGAGAATTCCCAGCACACTTTCAGAGAAGAAAGTCACAGATTATATGCATTGCAAAGGATGAGGAACATCTTTACTTTACCAGTGGTCAATGTCAAGAGAATCCTTATTGAATCATGATTTCTCCTGTAGTGAAAAGTGAGAGTGTGTGAGTGCCTGACTTCTCTAGTTGTCCAAGACACTACCAAAGATATCAGTTTCTCTCTCACTCCATGTGGAGTCCTGAGCTTTGAGCTGGACAACTTTACAGGACAGTGAACAGCTAGATGAACAGCAGTCAGGGTTTGGAAAGCATCAAAGAAACAGAATCCTAATAATGACTCCACTGGGAGGCCCATCAATGAGCCCCTGAGACTTCTCATATGCAAATCTACCCAAATAGGCCAAGGACATCTTAGTGCCTCACTCACATCACCCTACACCTCATGGCTGATCCCCTATGGGCACTCTGAATGACCCTAAGAGTGAGTTTTGGCAGATGGCTAGTGAGCATGTGTTGGAGAAGGCAATGGCACCCCACTCCAGTACTCTTGCCTGGAAACTCCCATGGATGGAGGAGCCTGGTGGGCTGCAGTCCATGGGGTCATGAAGAGTCAGACACGACTGAGCAACTTCACTTTCACTTTTCACTTTCATGCATTGGAGAAGGAAATGGCAACCCACTCCAGCGTTCTGGAGAATCCCAAGGACGGAGGAGCCTGGTAGGCTGCCGTCTCTGGGGTCGCACAGAGTCAGACACGACTGAAGGGACTTAGCGGCAGCAGCAGCAGCAGTGAGCATGTGTAGAAAGCTCACTCAAATCTGCAGGCCAAGGAGAAACCACAGTCTGGGCATTTAGCACTACCCTTGGGAAAACAAAAGGGAGGGTCCCAGAACTTGGACTGGTGCATTGCAGAATTCAGAGAAGGCATACAAGCTTAAGAATTCTACCAGAAGAGTGAGCAAGAAGCACAGAGCAGCTGT
Source organism: Bubalus bubalis (assembly GCF_019923935.1). NCBI lineage: Eukaryota > Metazoa > Chordata > Mammalia > Artiodactyla > Bovidae > Bubalus > Bubalus bubalis. The sequence goes on from NC_059181.1 coordinate 65,466,137, forward strand.
ATTCATAGGTTAGTTAAGGCTAGAGGAGGTGACTGCTACTTTAAATGCAAAGATAGCAATGCAAGATTTCAAGGAACAAAAAGAATCAAGGAAACAAGACACCAGTAAAGGATCATAAGGTTTTTCCAGTAATCAACTCAAAAAGCATATAGTCAATTTACCTCATAAAGAATTTAAATAGCCATTTTAAGGAAACTCAACTAGCTACAAGAAAACACAGAAAGACAATTCAACAAAATCAGGAAAGCAGCACACAAACAAAATAAGAAATTTAACAAAGAGATAAAAATCATTTAAAGAAAAAGAACCAAATGAAATTTCTGGAGGTGACAAATACGGTGAATGAAATGAAAAAATACAATAGAGAGTGTCAATATCAGAATGGATCAATAAGAAGAAAAAAAATGGTAAAGTAGCAGACAGACTCTTCAAATAACCCAGCCAGAGAGGAACAAAGAAAAAAAATGTAAAAAAAGTAAAGAAAACCAAGCTGAACTATGCACTATAATCAAAAGAGGCAATGAGCAAATTATTGAAATCCCAGAAGGAAAAGGGAAGAAAAAGCTTATTTAAGGAAATAATGGCTGAAAACATCCGAAGTTTGGGGAGAGATTTACCATCTGAGTCACAAAGGAAGCCCTCATGGAACTTCTAGGTCTCCAAATAAATACAACTCAAGATCTTCTTCAAGACACATTAAAATAAAACTGTCAAAAATCACACACAAGGAGAATCTTAAAATCATCAAGGGAAAAGAAGCTTATCACTTACATGGGAACCCTCATAAGGCTATTAGCAGATTTCTCAGGCCAGGAGACAATGGGATTACATATTCAAAATGCTGAAAGGAAGAAAAAAGGCTAAAAAAAAAAATTTTATCTGGTGAGGTAGTCCTTCAGAAATGAAGAATAGATATAGATATTTCCAGAAAAACAAAACTAAGGGATTTCATGATCAGACCTTGAATAGACCTGCTTTATTGGAGAAGGCAATGGCACCCCACTCCAGTACTCTTGCCTGGAAAATCCCATGGATGGAGGAGCCTGGTAGGCTGCAGTCCATGGGGTCGCTAAGAGTCGGACATAGCTGAGCGACTTCACTTTCACTTTTCACTTTCATGCGTTGGAGAAGGAAATGGCAACCCACTCCAGTGTTCTTGCCTGGAGAATCCCAGGGATGGGGGAGCCTGGTGGGCTGCCGTCTGTGGGGTTGAACAGAGTCGGAAACGACTGGAGCTACTTGGCAGCAAGCGGCAGGCAGCAGCAGACTTGCTTTATAAGGAATGTGGAAAATGGTTCTTGAAGCTGAAATAAAAGTACATTAATTAGTAACATGAAAATATATAAAATATAAAATACACTGGTAACGGTAAGTATATAGTCAAATTCAGAATAACTTAATACTGTAATATAGTAGTATGTTAACCATTTAAATATTACTAATAAAGTTGAGGGATGAAGTATTACAAGTAGCTATACCTGTAAATTATTTTCTAATAAATATGCAATAGAAAAAGAGATAAATTGCAACATCAAAAACACCAAAGGAGGCAAAATTTCATTCTTTTATGGCTGAATCATATTCCATTTCATATATACCAATATTCTTTATCCATTCATCTGTTGATACACACTTAGGTTGCTTCCATATCTTGTAAATTGTAAATAATGCAGCTATTAACATTGAGGTGCATGTATCTTTTCAAATTAGTGTTTTTGTTTTTTTCACACATATTTTATTTTATTTTTTTTAATCTCTTGGCCACACCACACAACAGATGAGATCTTATTTCCCCAACCAGGCATTGAACCCATGCCCCACACACTGAAAGTACAGAGTCTTAACCACTGGACAAGCAGAGAAGTCCCACCACCAGGAAAGTCCCTTTTTTTTTTTTCAAATATATACCCAGGAGTGGAATTGCTGGGTCATATGGTAGTTCTATTTTTAGTTTTTTAGAAACTGCAATACTGTTTTCCATAGAGTCTACACCAATTTACATTCCCACCAACAGTGTACGAGGGTACCCTTTTCTCAACATCCTCACCAACATTTGTTATTTGTTTTATTTTTGATGATAGCCATTCTGATAGGTGTGAGGTAGTATCTTATTGTGCTTTTGATCTGCATTTCCCTGATGACTAGCAATACTGTGAATTTCTTCACATGCCTGTTGGCCATCTGCATGTCCTCTTTGGAAAAATATCTATTTGGGTCTTTTGCCCATGTTTTAATAGGGTTGTATGCTTTTATGATGTTGAGTTTTATGAGCTCTTTAGATATGTTGGATAATAATCCTTTATCAGTCATATCATTTGCAAATATTTTCTCCTATTCAGTAAGTTGTCTTTACATTTTGTTTATGGTTTCCTTTGTTAGGCAAAAGCTTTTAAGTGAATTAGATCCCATTTGTTTATTTTTGCTTTTATTTCCTTTACTTTGGAAGAGAGATAAAAAAAAATATTGTTGCAATTTATGTCAAAGTGTGTTCTGCCTATGTTTTCCTCTAGCAGTTTTATAGTATCAGTCTTAGGCTTAAGTCTTTAATCCATTTTGAGTTATTTTTATATATGATGTTAGTGAGTGAAGTGTTAGTCACTCAGTTGTATCTGACTCTTTGCAACCCCATGGATTGTCACCTGCCAGGCTCCTCCATCCGTGGAATTCTCCAGGCAAGAACACTGGAGTGGGTTGCTATTCCCTTCTCCAGGGGATTTTCCCAACCTGGGGATTGAACTCAGGTCTCCTGCATTGCAGGCAGACTCTTTACCATCTGAGAATGGGTAGCCATTCCTTTCTGCAGGTGACCTTCCCAACCCAGGGATCAAAACCAGGTCTCCTTCATTGGAGTCAGACTCTTTACCATCTGAACCACCAGCGAAGCCCATATTGCTCTAATTTCATTCTTTTATATGTGGCTGTCCAGCTTTTCCAACACCACTCACTGAAGAGACTGTTTTTTCTCCATTGTATGTTCTTGCCTCTTTTGTTGTAAATGAATTGACCATAAGTGTATGGGTTTATTTCTGGACTTTTTATTCTGTTCCAATGATCTACATGTCTTTTTTTTTTTTTTTTTTTTTTTTTGTCTGTATCATACTGTTTTGATGACTGTAGTTTTGTAGTACTGTCTGAAGTCAGGGAGCCTGATTCTTCCAACTCTGTCCTTTATTCAGGGCCTTTTCTGTTTCTATACGAATTTTAAATTTTTTTGTTCTAGGTGAATGAAAAATACCATTGGTATTTTGACAGATGTTGTACTGAATCTATAGATTGCTTTGGGTAGTATGGTCATTTTGATAATATTAATTCTTCCAATTTCAAGAGCACAGTCTATCTTTCCATTTGTTGTGCCATTGTCCGTTTTTTTCATCAGTCTCGTAGTTTTCTGAGTTCAGGTCTTTTATCTCCTTAGGTAAACTTATTCCAAAGTATTTGATCCTTTTTAATGCAACAGTGAGATTGTTTCCTTAATTTCTCTTTCTGATAATTCACTGTTAGTATATAGAAATGCAACAGATTTTTGTATGTTTTGTATCCTGCAATTTTACCAAAATTTTTTAAACTTTTATTTTCCATTAGAATATAGTTGACTTATAATCTACAATATATTTTTTTAAACCCTTATACAACTTAACAGAAAAGGAAACAACCCAATTTAAAAATGAGGAGAGGCTCTGAATAGACATTTTTCCAAAGAAGACATAGAAAAGGCCAACAAGTACAGGAAAAGGTGCTCAACATCACTAATCATCAGGAAAATGCAATCAAAATTATAATAAAATATCACCTCACACCTGTAAGAATGGTTATTACCAAAAAAAAAAACAAGGAAAACAAATGTTGGCAAGAACTTGGAGAAAAGGGAGCCCTTATGTACTGCTGGTGTGTGTGTGTGTGTGTGTGTGTGTTAGTTGCTCAGTAGTGTCCAACTCTTTGCAACCCCACAGACTATAGCTGTCCAGACTCCTTTGTCTATGTAATTCTCCAGGTAAGAATACTTGACTGGGTAACCATTCCCTTCTTCAGGGGATCTTGCCAACCCAGGGATCAAACCCTGGTCTCCCGCACTACAAGCAGATTCTTTACCATCTGAGAGCTGCAGTTCATGGGGTCGCAAAGAGTCGGACACGACTGAGTGACTGAACTGAACTGAACTGAATGTAAGTTTCCATGTTACTCTTTCCATACATCTCACCCTCTCCTCCCCTCTCCCCATATCCATATGACTATTCTCTATGTCTGTTTTTCCAATGCTGCCCTGTAAATAAATTCTTCAGTACCATTTATCTAGATTCCTTATATGTGTGTTAGAATATGATATTTATCTTTCTCTTCCTGACTCATTTCACTCTGTATAATAGGTCCTAGGTTCATCCACTTCATTAGAACTGACTGAAATGCGTTCCTTTTTACGTCTGAGTAACATTCCATTGTGTATATGTACCATGACTTCTTTATCCGTTAATCTGTTGATGGACATCTAGGTTGTTTCCATGTTCTAGCTATTGTAAATAGTGCTGCAATGAACAATGGAATACATGCGTCTTTTTTGATTTTGGTTTCCTCAGAGTATATGCCTAGGAGAGGGATTTCTGGGTCATATGGTGGGGTTTTTTTCCTAGTTTTTAAAGGAATCTCCATACCGTCTTCTCTAGTGGTTCTTTACTTTCCCACCAACAATGCAAGAGCATTCCCTTTTCTCCACACCCTCTCTAGCATTTATTGTTTGTAGACTTTTTCATTATGGACATTCTTACCAGTGTGAGGTGATATCTCATTGTAGTTTTGATTTGCATTTCTCTAATAATGAGCAATGTTGGGCATCTTTTCATGTGTTTGTTAGCCATCTGTATGTCTTCTTTGGAGAAATGTCTGTTTAGGTCTTTTTCTCACCTTTCGATTGGGTTGTTTGTTTTTCTAACATTGAGTTATATGAACTGCTCGTATATTTTGGAAATTAATCCTTTGTCAGTTGTTTCATTTGCTATTATTTTCTCCCATTCTGAGGGTTGTCTTTTCACCTTGCATATAGTTTCCTTTGCTGTGCAAAATCTTTTAAGTTTAACCAGGTCCCACTTGTTAACTTTTGTTTTTATTTCCATTACTCTAGGAGGTGGATCATACAGGATCTTGCTTTGATTTGTGTCATTGAATGTTCTGCCTATGTTTTCCTCTAAGAATTTTACAGTGTCTGGTCTTACATTTGGGTCTTTAATCCATTTTGAGTTTATCTTTGTGTATGGTGTTAGAGAGTGTTCTAATTTCATTCTTTTACATGTAGCTGTCCAGTTTTCTCAGCACCATTTATTAAAGAGACTGTCTTTACCCCATTGAATATTCTGGCCTCCTTTGTCAAAAATAAGGTACCCATAGGTGCATGAGTTTATTTCTGGGCTTTCTATCTTGTTCCATTGGTCGATATTTCTGTTTTTGTGCCAGTACCATACTGTCTTGATGACTGTAGCCTTGTAGTATAATCTGAAGTCAGGAAGGTTGATTCCTCCAGCTCCATTCTTCTTTCTCAAGACTGCTTTGTCTATTCAGGGTCTTTCATGTTTCCATATGAATTGTAAAACATTTTGTTCTAGTTCTGTGAAAAATGCCATTGGTAATTTGATAGGGATCACATTGAATCTGTAGATTGCATTTGGTAGTATAGTCATTTTCAAAATATTGATTCTTCCTACCCAGGAACATGGAATATCTCTCCATCTGCTTATGCCATCTTTGATTTCTTTCATTAGTGTCTTATAATTTTCTGTATACAGTTCTTTTGTCCTTCGGTAAGTTTTTTCCTAGATATTTAATTCTTTTTGTTACAATGGTGAATGGGATTGATTCCTCAATTTCTCTTTCTGATTTTCATTGTTAGTGTATAGAAATGCAAGTGATTTCTGTGTATTGATTTTGTATCTTGCAACTTTGCTAAATTCACTGATTAGCTCTAGTAATTTTCTGATGCTACCTTTAGGATTTTCTATGTACAGTATCATGTCACCTGCAAACAGTGAGAGCTTTACTTCTTCTTTCCCCATCTGGATTCCTTTTATTTCGTTTTCTTCTCTGATTGCTGTTGCTAGGACTTCCAAAACTATGTTGAATAATAGTGGCAAAAGTGGACACCCTTGTCTTGCTCCTAATCTTAGGGGGAATACTTTCAATCTTTTACCATTGACAATAATGTTTGCTGTAGCCTTATCATATATGGCCTTCAGCATGTTGAGGTAGGTTCTTCTATTCCCATTTTTTGAAGATTTTTAATCATAAATGAGTGCTGGATTTTGTCAAAGGCTTTTTCTTCATCTATTGAGATGATTATATGGTTTTTATCTTTCAATTTATTAATATGGTGTGCCACATTGATTGATTTGCATATATTGAAGAATCCTTGCATCCCTGGAATAAACCCAACTTGATCATGGTGTATGAGCTTTTTGATGTGTTGCTGAATTCTGTTAGCTAAAATTTTGTTGAGGATTTTTGCATCTATGTTCGTCAGTGTTATTGCCATGCAGTTTTCTTTTTGTGTGCTGTCTTTGTCTGGTTTTGGTATCACGGTGATGATTGCCTTAGTGAGTTTGGAAGTATTCCTTCCTCTGCCATTTTTGGAAAGAATTTTAGATGGATAGGGATTAGTTCTTCTCTAAATGTTTGACAGAATTCTCCTGTGAAGCCATCTGGTCCTGGACTTCTGTTTTTTGGGAGATTTTTAATCACAGCTTCAATTTCAGTGCTTGTAATTGTGTACATCCGAGATCAGGGGCAGAAACTGGGAAGACCCCATGCCCGAAGGGCAGTGGCCAAGAGGAGTTACCCCACGTCTGAGGTCAGAGGCAGCGGTCGAGAGTGCCAGACTGCGACAGCGCAGGAACAGCTGAGAGGAGCTACCCCGCGTCCGAGCTCAGGGGCGGTGGGCGGGAGGACCTACCCCACGCCCCCAAGCCCGAGGCAAGGGGCGGGCGGGAGGAACTACCCCACGCCCCCACGCCCCCACGCCCGAGGCCAGGGGCGGCTGCTGGGAGGAGCAACCCCACACCCGAGGCCAGGGGTGGCGGCCGGGAGGACCAACCCCAAGTCCAAGGAGCCGTGGCTGCACGGGCGCAGGAGGGCCTAGAGGAGCTATCCCAGTTGAAGGTCAGGAAGGGCAGTGGTGAGGAGATACCCCTCGCCCAAGGCAAGGAGCAGCGGCTGTGCTTTGCTGGAGCAGCCATGAAGAGATACCCCACACCCAAGGTAAGAGAAACCCAAGTAAGATGGTAGGTGTTGCAAGAGGGCATCAGAGGGCAGACACACTGAAACCATACTCACAGAAAACTAGTCAATCTATTCACACTAGGACCACAGCCTTGTCTAACTCAATGAAACTAAGCCATGCCCATTGGGCAACCCAAGATAGGCAGATCATGGTGGAGAGGTCTGAAAGAATGTGGTCCACTGGAGAAGGGAATGGCAAACCACTTCAGTATTCTTGCCTTGAGAACCCCATGAACAGTATGAAAAGGCAAAATGATAGGATATTGAAGAAGGAACTCCCCAGGTCGGTAGGTGCTCAATATGCTACTGGAGATAAGTGGAGAAATAACTCCAGAAAGAATGAAGGGGTGGAGCCAAATCAAAAAGAATACCCAGATGTGGATGTGACTGGTGATAGAAGCAAGGTCTGATGCTGTAAAGAGCAATATTGCATAGGAACCTGGAATGTCAGGTCCATGAATCAAGGCAAATTGGAAGTGGACAAACAAGAGATGGCAAGAGTGAATGTCAACATTCTAGAAATCAGCGAACTAAAATTAACTGGAATGGTTGAATTTAACTCAGATGACCATTATATCTACTACTGCGGGCAGGAATCCCTCAGAAGAAATGGAGTAGCCATCATGGTCAACAAAAGAGTCTGAAATGCAGTACTTGGATGCAATCTCAAAAATGACAGAATGATCTCTGTTCGTTTCCAAGGCAAACCATTCAATATCACAGTAATCCAAGTCTATGCCCCAACCAGTAATGCTGAAGAAGCTGAAGTTGAACGGTTCTCTGAAGACCTACAAGACCTTTTAGAACTAACACCCAAAAAAGATGTCCTTTTCATTATAGGGGACTGGAATGCAAAGGTAGGAAGTCAAGAAACACCTGGAGTATCAGGCAAATTTGGCCTTGGAATACGGAATGAAGCAGGGCAAAGACTAATAGAGTTTTGCCAAGAAAATGCACTGGTCATAACAAACGCCCTGTCTTCCAAAAACACAAGAGAAGACTCTATACATGGACATCACCAGATGGTCAACACTGAAATCAGATCGATTATATTCTTTGCAGCAAAAGATGGAGAGGCTCTATACAGTCAGCAAAAACAAGACCAGGAGCTGACTGTGGCTCAGATCATGAACTCCTTATTGCCAAATTCAGACTGAAATTGAAGAAAGTAGGGAAAACCACTAGACCATTCAGGTATGACCTAAATCAAATCCCTTATGATTATACAGTGGAAGTGAGAAATAGATTTAAGGGCCTAGATCTGATAGATAGAGTGCCTGATGAACTATGGACTGAGGTTCATGACATTGTATAGGAGACAGGAATCAAGACCATCCCCATGGAAAAGAAATGCAAAAAAGCAAAATGGCTGTCTGGGGAGGCCTTACAAATAGCTGTGAAAAGAAGAAGCGAAAAGCAAAGGAGAAAAGGAAAGATATAAGCATCTGAATGCAGAGTTCCAAAGAATAGCAAGAAGAGATAAGAAAGCCTTCTTCAGCAATCAATGCAAAAAAATAGAGGAAAACAACAGAATGGGAAAGACTAGAGATCTCTTCAAGAAAATTAGAGATACCAAGGGAATATTTATGCAAAGATGGGCTCGATAAAGGACAGAAATGGTATGGACCTACCAGAAGCAGAAGATATTAAGAAGAGGTGGCAAGAATACACAGAAGAACTGTACAAAAAAGATCTTCACGACCCAGATAATCACGATGGTGTGATCACTGACCTAGAGCCAGACATCCTGGAAAGTGAAGTCAAGTGGGCCTTAGAAAGAATCACTACGAACAAAGCTAGTGGAGGTGATGGAATTCCAGTTGAGCTACTTCAAATCCTGAAAGATGATGCTGTGAAAGTGCTGCATTCAATATGCCAGCAAATTTGGAAAACTCAGCAGTGGCCACAGGACTGGAAAAGGTCAGTTTTCATTCCATTCCCAAAGAAAGGCAATGCCAAAGAATGCTCAAACTACCACACAATTGCACTCATCTCACACGCTAGTAAAGTAATGCTCAAAATTCTCCAAGCCAGGCTTCAGCAATATGTGAACCGTGAATTTCTGATGTTCAAGCTAGTTTTAGAAAAGGCAGAGGAACCAGAGATCAAATTGCCAACATCCGCTGGATCATGGAAAAAGCAAGAGAGTTCCAGGAAAACATCAATTTCTGCTTTATTGACTATGCCAAAGCCTTTGACTGTGTGGATCACAATAAACTGTGGAAAATTCTGAAAGAGATGGGAATACCAGACCACCTGATCTGCCTCTTGAGAAATTTGTATGCAGGTCAGGAAGCAACAGTTAGAACTGGACATGGAACAACAGACTAGTTCCAAATAGGAAAAGGAGTACGTCAAGGCTGTATATTGTCACCCTGCTTATTTAACCTTTATGCAGAGTACATCATGAGAAACGCTGGACTGGGAGAAACACCAGCTGGAATCAAGATTGCCGGGAGAAATATCAATAACCTCAGATATGCAGATGACACAACTCTTATGGCAGAAAGTGAAGAGGAACTCAAAAGCCTCTTGATGAAAGTGAAAGTGGAGAGTGAAAAAGTTGGCTTAAAGCTCAACATTCAGAAAACGAAGATCATGGCATCCAGTCCCATCACTTCATGGGAAATAGATGGGGAAACAGTGGAAACAGTGTCAGAATTTATTTTTTTTTTGGGGGGGGGCTCCAAAATCACTGCAGATGGGGACTGCAGCCATGAAATTAAAAGACACTTACTCCTTGGAAGGAAAGTTATGACCAACCTAGATAGCATATTCAAAAGCAGAGACATTACTTTGCCAACAAAAGTCCGTCTAGTCAAGGCTATGGTTTTTCCTGTGGTCATGTATGGATGTGCGAGTTGGACTGTGAAGGCTGAGCTCCGAAGAATTGATGCTTTTGAACTGTGGTGTTGGAGAAGACTCTTGAGAGTCCCTTGGACTGCAAGGAGATCCCACCAGTCCATTCTGAAGGAGATCAGCCCTGGGATTTCTTTGGAAGGACTGATGCTAAAGCTGAAACTCCAGTAGTTTGGCCACCTCATGCAAATAGTTGACTCACTGGAAAAGACTCTGATGCTGGGAGGGATTGGGGGCAGGAGGAGAAGGGGACGACAGAGACTGAGATGGCTGGATGGCATCACTGACTCAATGGACATGAGTCTGGGTGAACTCCGGGAGTTGGTGATGGACAGGGAGGCCTGGCATGCTGTGATTCATGGGGTCGCAAAGAGTCGGACATGACTGAGCGACTGAACTGAACTGAACTGAATTGGGTTGTTCATAATTTCAATTTCTTCCTTGTTCAGTCTTGAAAGATCAAACTTTTCTAAGAATCTGTCCAATTCTTCCAGGTTATCCATTTTATTGCCATATAGCTGGTCATAATAATCTATTATAATCCTTTGTATTTCTGCATTGTCTGTTGTAACTTCTCCTTTTTCATTTCTCATTTTGTTGATTTGTTTCTTCTCTCTTTTTTTCTTGATGAGTCTGGCTTAAGGTATGTCTATTTTGTTTATCTTCTCAAAGAACCAGGTTTTAGTTTTATTAATCTTTGCCACTGTTTCTTTTCTTTCTTTTTCAATTATTTCTACTCAGAACTTTATGATTTATTTCCTTCTACTAATTTTGGGGTTTCTTTGTTCTTCTTTTTTCCAGTTGTTTTAGGTGTAAAGTTACGTTGTCTATTCGAGGTTTTTCTTGTTTCTTGAGGTATGATTGTACTGCTATAAACTTCCCTCTTAGAAGTGCTTTTGCTGCATCCCATAGGTTTTTAGTTGTCGTGTTTTCATTGTCATTTGTTTCTAGAATTTTTTTTGATTTCCCTTTTGATTTCTTCAGTAACCTGTTGGTTATTTAGAAATGTGTTTTTTAATCTCCATGTGTTTGTGTTTCTTACAGTTTTTTTTTTCTTTCTTATAATTGATATCTAGCCTCATAGCATTGTGGTCAGAGAAGATGCTTGATATGATTTCCATTTTCTTAAATTTACTGAGGTTTGATTTGTGACCCAAGATGTGGTCTATCCTGGAGAATGTTCCATGTGCACCTGAGAAGAAAGTGTATTCTTCTGCATTTGGATGAAATGTCCTGAAGATATCAATGAGATCCATCTCATCTAATGTATCACTTAAGACTTGTGTTTCCTTATTAATTTTCTGTTTTGATGATCTGTCCGTTGGTGTGAGTGGGGTTTTAAAGTCTCCTACTATTATTGTGTTACTGTCAATTTCTCCTTTTATGTCTGTTAGTGTTAGTCTTATGTATTGAGGTGCTCCTATGTTGGGTGCATCAGATCAGATCAGATCAGATCAGTTGCTCAGTCGTGTCCGACTCTTTGTGACCCCATGAATCGCAGCACGCCAGGCCTCCCTGTCCATCACCAACTCCCGGAGCTCACTCAGACTCACGTCCATCGAGTCAGTGATGCCATCCAGCCATCTCATCCTCTGTCGTCCCCTTCTCCTCTTGCCCCCAATCCCTCCCAGATATTTGCAATTGTTATGTCTTCCTCTTGGATTGATCCCTTGATCACTATGTAGTGTCCTTCCTTATCTCTTGTAATATTCTTTAAGGTCTACTTTGTCTGATATGAGGATTGCTATTCCAGATTTCTTTTGCTTCCCATTTGTGTGGAATATATTTTTCCAACCTCTCACATTCAGTCTATATATGTCTTTATGTCTGAAGTGGGTTTCTTGTAGACAGCATATATATGAGTCTTGTTTCTGTATCCACTCAGCCAGTCTGTGTCTTTTGGTTGGAGCATTTAACCCATTTACATTTAAAGTAATTATTGATATATATGTTCTCATTGCCATTTTCTAATTGTTTGGGTTTGATTTTGTAGATCTTTTTTCTCCTCTTATATTCCTTGACTATATAAGGCCCTTTAACATTTGTTGTAAAGCTGGTTCAGTAGTACTGAATTCTCTTAACTTTTGCTTGTCTGAAAAGCTTTTTATTTCTCCATCAATTTTTTAATGAGATCATTGCCAGGTATGGTAATCTTGGTGGTAGATTTTTCCCTTTCAGTACTTTAAATATATCCTGACATTCCCTTCTGGCCTGCAGTTTTTGTTGAAAGATTAGCTGTGAAGCGTATGAGGTTTCCCTTGTATGTTACTTGTTGCTTCTCCCTTGCTGCTTTTAATATTCTTTCTTTGTGTTTAGTCCTTGGTAGTTTGATTAGTATGTGTCTTGGCCTGTTTCCCCTTGGGTTTATCCTGTATGGGACTCTGTGCCTCATGGACTTGACTGACTATTTCCTTTTCCACGTTGAGGAAATTTTCACCTATAATCTCTTCAAAATTTTTCTCAAACCCTTTCTTTTTCTCTTCTTCTTCTGGGGCCCCTATAATTCGAATGTTGATGCATTTGATATTTTTTCAGAGGCCTCTGAGACTATCCTCGGTTCTTTTCATTCTTTTTACTTTATTCTGCTCTTCAGAAGTTATTTCCACCACCAAGTTTTTTATTTTCCAGCTCACTGATTCATTCTTCTGCTTCAGATATTCTGCTATTGATTCCTTCTAGAGTATTATTAATTTCAGTAATTGTGTTGTTTGTATGTTTATTCTTTAATTCTTCTAGGTCTTTGTTCATTGATTCTTGCATTTTCTCTATTCTATTTTCAAGGTTTTTGAACATCTTTCCTGTCGTTATTCTGAATTCTTTTTCAGGTAGTTTGCCTATTTCCTCTTCATTTATTTGGACTTCTGTGTTTCTAGTTTGTTCCTTCATTTGTGTAGTATTTCTCTGCCTTTTCAATATTTTTTTTAGCTTATTGTTTCTCTGCCTTTTCAATATTTTTTTTAGCTTATTGTGTTTGAGGTCTCATTTTCCCAGGATTCAAAGAAAGTTGAATTCTTTCCTTGAAGAAGGTTGAATCCTTTCTTCCTTTTGGTTTCTGCCCTCCTAAGGTTGGCCCAGTGGTTTGTGTAAGCTTCGTATAGGGTGAGATTTGTGCTGAGTTTTTGTTTGTTTGTTTTTTAATCTCATGGGCAAGGCTCAATGAGGTGGTAATTGTGTCTGCTGATGATTAGGTTTGTATTTTTGTTTTGTTTGTTGTTTAGATGAGACATCCTGCACAGGGTGCTACTGGTAGTTGGGTGATGCTGTGTCTTATATTCAAGCGGTTTCTTTTGTGTGAGTTCTCACTATTTGATACTCCTTAGGGTTAGTTCTCTGGTAGTCTAGGGTCTTGGAGTCAGTGCTCCCGCTCCAAAGGCTAAGGGCTTGATCTCTGGTTAGGAACAAAAATTCCACAAGTGGTTTGTTATGACATTAAGTAAATTAAATACCCCAAAATGAGAAACCAAAGATTAACCCCAGACAAATGGTAGTTATAAAATCAGGCAAATAATAATTAAAATAATGGAATATACATATACACCCATAAACAAAGTCAAAACAATTCAACAAAAATAAAGCACAGTAGATTGGCCCAGCAAACAAAGAGAATCAAAAATTATATTTACCAGTTAAGAACAAAACTAGCTAAAACACAAACTGGAAGACAAACCTAAAGCAAGGTGCCAAGTTGGGAATAAAGCAATAAAAACAAAACTAATAAATATTTTGAGAGGAAAGAAGAGAAAGAATAGATATGCAAAGTTAAATAGAGGTAGATGAAGAAGATTTATATACATTAAAGATTAACTGCAAGGGGAAAAGAACAGTAGGAAAAGGAAACAAAGGAATAAATGTATAAAAACTAATAATAGGTTTTAAAAATTAAAAATAAAAAAAGAGAAAAAAAAAATAGGAAAACTCCACAGAACTGCAAAAGCCCAGCATAGAGGCAGAGGTTTATAACAACAATGAAAAAATGTGATTGAGGATAAAAATAGCTCAAAGGCTTAATTAGATTTCATAGTGCCAATAAAATCCAGAACTACAACAGAGGTGGAGAAAAGGGCGGGGGAGGGGGGGGAGAAAAAAAAAATCCAGAAGAATCTACGGAACTAGTCAAAACATAAGAATAATAAATATTTTTCTTGAGTCACTGCTGTCAGAGTCCTTTCCCTCACTGAGAGTCACAGTCCACCTCACCTCTCTAGGATGCCCTCCAACACTGTGCTGATGAACTCTGGACCTGCTGTGGGGGCAGCTCTGATTCTAATCTTGTCCTACTCCTGTGTGTTCATCCCTCCAATGCCCACAGCTATCAGAACTAATGTGTTTTCGTTTGTGGGAGCTCTCAGTGTCCTTTTACATATCCCATAGACACAGAGTCTGCCTAGTTGACCATGTGGATTTAATCTACAGCTTGTACAGCTTGTGAGAAGGTTTTGGATCTTTTTCCTTAGTGACACTGCCCCTGGGTTTCAATTGTGGTTTTATTTCCACCTCTGCATGTGGGTCGTTCACTGGGGTTTGCTCCTGAGGCTGCCTTGGAGGATTTGGATTTGCTCCTGTGAGGGCCAGGTGTGAAGGTGGTGCAGCTGCTTGGGTCGCAGGGGTTCTGGCAGCACCAGGTACTCAGGGGAGTTGGTGGCTAGGGCAGCAGGAAATATAGTGCTCTAGAAGGGCATGGAAACCAGGATTGGCCAATACGCTCAAGTATTCTTGCCTGGAGATTCCCCCTGACAAACAAGCCTGGCAGGCCACAGTCTTCAGGGTCTGAAAGAGTTGGACATGACTGAAGTGACCCTATAGACGAGACACAAACCCCAGTGAGAGTTGAGTATGAAGGTGGGGCACAGCTGCTTGGCTTGCAGGGACCCTGGCAGCACCAAATGTGCAGGGACACGGACTGCCTCTGCCACAGGAGTTATGGCCCTATCAGAGTCTTTTATCGAGCCTCTTGTAGCTGGTGATCAGAAGGCCTCTTTGACCAGTCTTTCTCTGTAGCTCCGCCCGTTCAGGCACTTAGAAGGCTCCCTTTCCTGGGATCCTTCTCTGTTGTTCACCATGTCAGGCACATAGAGGGGCCCCCCTGGCTGGAGTCCTACTCTGTAGATCGGCAGGTCAAGCACTTAAAGGGACACCCTGGGTGGGGTCCTACTCTGTAGGACTTAGTGCCTCAGGCATTTGATGGGCCAGCCTCTCTATTGTTCAACTGCAGATGCTGGCATGGGGCGAGAGAGGCTATGGTGATATCTCCACCCCCTATGCATGACTCAGCAGTATTGCCTTGCTTCCATGGCTGCCTGGCTTTCCTCCACTGACATTTCCCACCACTATCTCCTCCCTTACATCCCCTTAATCCATCTCTCTGCAATCAACAGCAGCCCTCACCCTGGGATTGCTCCACAATCTAAATTCCAGCACCCAGCTCCCCTGGTGCCTTCCAGGGGACCATCATTCCTATCTGGGGTATTTATGGCTTCATCAAGGACTGTCTGATTCTCATTCCATTTAGGCTGCCACAGATCAGCTGTTTCACTCTCAGCCTTAAATGTTTCTCCTCTGACTCAGACAATTGCCCCAATGTGGGGCTCGGACCCTTGCTTCAGTTCCCCCACCTGCCGAGGGCAGGTCCAGTCCTACTGACACTCCTGTTTTTTCCCCCTAGTTTCTTCATCCTACCAAGTTTTGCATGGTGGTGTATATTATTTACCATTGGTCAGGTACTCCTGTCCTCTCTCAGATGGTGTTCTGCATGCACTTCTGTGTCTGAAGGTGTATTCCTGATGTATCTGTGGAGAGAGATGTACTTCACATCCACCTACTCCTCCACCATCTTGTTCTCCCCTCAGCATCCTTGTCTTCTTCTTAATCTTAGAGGAAAACCTTTCAGCTTTTCACCACTGAGTATGATGTTAGCTGTGGGTTTGTCATATTTGGCCTTTATGATATTATGTATCTTCTATACCCACTTTCTTTAGAGATTTTATCATAGATGAATGTTCAGTTTTTTTACCATGTTGTGCAGCTTGCAGGATCTTAGTTCCCAGACCAGAGATTGAACCCATGGCCATGACAGTGAAAGCACTGAGTCCTAACTGGTCTGCTAGGGAAGTCCCTGATGTTCGATTTTGTGAAAAGCTTTTTCTGCATTTAGAGAGATGATCATATGGTTTTGTTTATTTTGGTTAATGTGGTGTATCATGTTAACTGATTTGTGGATTTTGAACCATTCTTGCATTCCTGAGATAAATTTCACTTGATCGTGGTATATAATCCATTTAATGTATTATTGAACTTGATTTGCTAATATTTTGTTGAGGATTCTTGTATTTATGTTTATCAGAGATATTGGTCTATAATGTTTTTGGGTGTGGTGTCTTTGTCTAGTTTTGATATCAGGGTAATACTGGCCTCAAAAAATGAGTTTGGAACCTTTCTTTCCTCCTCAATTTTTGAGAATACTTTGAGAAAGATAGGTATTGACTCTTCCTTAAATGTTTGATAGAATTCACCTGTGAAGCCATTTGGACCTGGACTTTTGTTTTTTGACAGTTCTTAGATTACTGATTTAGTTTTGTTACTAGTAATCAATCTATTCAGATTATCTATTTCTTCATGATTCATTCTTGGAATCACTGTATGTTTCTAGGAATCTATCCATTCTTCTAGATTGTCTAATTTGTGGCATATAATTTTTTATAATATTCTCATGATTCTTTGTATTTCTGTGGTAGTTGTTGTGACTTCTACTCATTCAGTTGTAATTTTATTTATTTGTGCTCTCTCTTTCTTATCTGACTAAACATTTGTTAGCCATTTGTTAGTCAATTTTGTTAATTTTTTCAAAGAACCAACTCTTAGTTTTATTGATCTTTTCTAATATTTTTAGTCTCTAGTTCATTTATTTCAAATCTGAGCTTTATTATTTCCCTCCTTCCACTAACTTTGGATTTTGTTTTTTCTTCTTTTTCTAGTTTCTGTACATGTATATTTAGATTAAGATTTTTCTTGTTTCTTGATATAAGCCTTTTACTATAAACTTATCTTTTAGAATTGCTTTTGCTGCATCCCATAGATTTTGGATAGAAGTGTCTTCATTTTCAATTTTCTAAAGTGTTTTTTTCCACTTTGATTTCTTAATTGACCTATTGATTGTTTAGTAGCATGTTGTGTAGTCTACACATGTTTGTGTTTCTTTCCTTGTAATTGACATCTAGTCTCATAGCATTGTGGTCAGGAAAAATGCTTAGTATGATTTCAATCTTCATAAATTTAGACTTCTTTGTGGCCTAACATGTCCTCTTAGTGTTATTTTTACAGTCATTTCTCTTTATTTTTTAATATTCATTGTAGGTTTTTGGTTTGTGGTTCCCAAGAGATTCATATATATTATCTTGTAGTCATCTATTTTAAGCTGCTGCTGCTGCTGCTAAGTCACTTCAGTCATGTCCAACTCTGTGTGACCCCATAGACGGCAGCCCACCAGGCTCCCCCGTCCCTGGGATTCTCCAGGCAAGAACACTGGAGTGGGTTGCCATTTCCTTCTCCAATGCATGAAAGTGAAAATTGAAAGTGAAGTCCCTCAGTCGTGTCCGACCCTCAGCGACCCTATGGACTGCAGCCTACCAGGCTCCTCCGTCCATGGGATTTTCCAGGCAGGAGTACTGGAGTGGGGTGCCATTGCCTTCTCCTGATAGCCACTTAAATTTGAAGGCATTCAAAAAATACTCTATTTTTATCCCCCAACCTATATTTTATGTTTTTGATGATATATTTTGTCAATACATCTTTTGATTTTGTGTCTCCCTTAACTAGTTATTTTAGTCATGGTTGACTGTACTATGTTTTTTAACCTATATACTAGCTTTTTAATTGCCTTTATCAATGAGATATTTTCTTTCATATATTTTATTTTAGTAGTGATCTTTTGTTTAACTTAAAAATGTACTTTAAACTTTCTTAAAAGGCCAGTTTAGTGGTGATGAAC
Source organism: Bubalus bubalis (assembly GCF_019923935.1). Classification (NCBI taxonomy): domain Eukaryota; kingdom Metazoa; phylum Chordata; class Mammalia; order Artiodactyla; family Bovidae; genus Bubalus; species Bubalus bubalis. The sequence continues at coordinate 65,484,237 of NC_059181.1, forward strand.
TCCTCTAGTTTTGAATATCTGAGAAACTGTTTATCTGTCCTTCAATTATGAATGATTACTGCACTGAATTGATTATTCTAGGTTGTAAGTTTTTTCCTTTCAGTACTTTAAGTATATCCTGCCACTGCACTATGACCTGTAAATTTGTAAAGTTTCTGCTGAAAATTTTGCTGATAATTTTATTGGGTTTCTTTTCTATGTGATTAGTTATTTTTTCTTCTTTTGCTGCCTTTAAGATTATCTCTTTAACTTCTGCCATTTTAATTGTGATGACTTGGGTTCATCTTTTTGGGGCTCTCTGTGCATCCTGTACCTGGATGTCTGTTTCCTTCCCCAGGTTAGGGAAGTTTTCAGCCATTATTTCTTCAAATAAGTCTTCCGTCCCTTCCTGTGTCTCTTCTCCTTCTGGGACCCATATAATGTGAATCTTAGGACACTCGATGTTGTCCCAGAGGTCCCTTAAACTATCGTCACTTTAAAAAATTCTTTTTTTTTTTTCCCTGTTATGATTGAGTGATTTCCACTATTCTGTCTTCTTGATTACTTATCCATTCTTCTGTATCATGTAATCTGTTGTTGATTACCTTTAGAATATATTTTATTTCAGTCATTATATTCTTCAGTTCTGGTTTGTTCTTCCCTATATTTTTAAAACCTTTGTTGAAGTTCTCACTGAGTTCCTCCACTCTGCTGAGTTCAGTGAGTATCTTCATGATTGTTTTTTGAACTTTTTATTATGTAAATTATTTCTCTCCATTTCATTGGGGTTTTATTTTTCTGGGCTTTTATTTTGTTCCTCCATTTGGAACATATTCCTGACTCCTCATTTTGTGTGCTTTTGGTCTTTGCTTCTGTGAATAGGTTAAGGAGGGCCTTGTATGGGAGCATCCCCTGTGTAGAATGCTTGCACCTGGAAGCTTTGGCAGATTAGTAGAACTGGAGGGGGCATGAGCCAAAGGAAGTCCCTGGGGAGTGCTGAACTGAGGCAACCTTGGCAGGGTGACTTGAGCTGAAGATGGTTGGACTGGTGGTGATTCCCAGAGAGCGATGTTCCTGAGACCACCTTGATGGGAAGGCTGGAACTGGAACAGCCCTGGGCCAGGGTAATTCCTTGTGGGGTGGAGCCCCTTTGGAGCCACTTTGGCAAAACAGCTGGGGCTAGAGTGGGCTTGGGCTGGATACAATCTCAGGAAGTGTTGTAACAAGGCCTCCATGGCAGAACAGCTGGAGCTGGATTAGGCACAAGCCTGGGAGTGGCTGGGGGCGACTTCACCTGAGATTGCCCTTGGTGAAATGGCTAGAACTGGAGTGGGCATGGGCCTGAGGGAATGCCTGGGGAACTCAAACAATGGTGTTCACTGATAACTCCAACCCTGGTGAGACCTCCAATTTCCTGCCCATTAACCCAAAGCTCTAGGGTTAGTGAGTAGATTTCCTTTACCTATAGTCTAGATGACTTTTAAATTGCTGTTTTTTTCACTGTGTCTCAAGGTGGGTGAGTCTGTGCTCTGACTCCTCAGCAATATCCCTCTCTACCACAGATCTCCACATCAGGGGTGAGTCCTTGTAAATTCCATGTTCCCATCTCTTCTACTTATTTCTATGTAATGCTTCTCTTTGCAGTAGCAGTTCAATCAGCCAATTAGTTGTTCTTTAGCAGGAATTGTTCTATATATGAGGAGGCAAGCTCAGGGTCTTCCTATGCTGTTATCTTTGGCCCCTCTTTCAAAAGTTTTGCACTTTTTTGTTAAACTTGTCATGCGAGTGTATGTTCCTCGGTTCTTTGTCTCATCACAACAAAGATTTGGAGCAACGGACATTAAAGCCTTCGGCGGGTCACAGCTCTCGGGTCTTGGACAAACCGTGCTACAGCTCTTAGGCCAATCAGTGTTACAGCTCCATTTTATTTAGAAGATAGCAGGAGAATCCAAGACTCGAAGAGAAGAGAGTGGAGGAGTGCGTGGCGAGGGAGGGAGAGAGAGAGAGAAAGAGAAAGAGCGCACGCATGCGGGAGAGAGAGTCCATGAGAATGCGCTTTGGCTCCTCCTTTTATATGTTTTTTCTTCCACCTGGGCCTGCCCTATGCAAAATGGACTTAGCCAGGAGTGCTGTTTGTTCTGCCTGAAGTCTTCACTCTGGTCCTCGGACCTTCCTTTGACCTTCCTTGTGTTTTAGCCACTGCCATTTTGGACTCCTTTTCCCTATTCTACCTACCTAACAAATTGATCTTAAATATGAGGAGAGGCAGTGGCCGAGTGTGTGGGCTCTGGGGGGTGGCCAGTCGCTCCAAGCCACCGGGGCCACCCGCCCTGGTCACGTGAGGGGCGGTCATGCCTGCAGGGGGCCGCATCCGGCTCGCCTCTGGGCGCACCTGCGACCTGCGCACAGCGCTCAGCACCTGTGCTCTGTGTTGCAGGTCTACCCAGTGCCCCGGAGCAAGGGCGAGTGCCTGAGCAACATTCTCGAGTTCCTGAGAGGCTGCCAGGTGTCCCTGCAGCTGGAGACGTCTGATGCAAATGATTTGTATCAGGGGCAGAATTTCAACAAGGTCCTCAGCTCCTTAGTGACGCTGAATAAAGTAACAGCAGATATCGGCCTGGGGAGCGACTCCATGTGCGCCTGGCCCTCCTCCCACCAGATCAAGTCTTCTCACTCCCTGGGACTGCAGCCTTCACGGTAGGACTTCACAGTTGTTCCAGGGCCAGTACCACAGTTTGGACATGAGCGATAATAGCAACAATCAGCTGGTCATCAGAGCCAAGTTTAACTTCCAGCAGACGAATGAAGACAAGCTGTCCTTCACGAAAGGAGACATCATCCACGTCACTTGGGTGGAGGAGGGGGGCTGGTGGGAGGGCACACACAACGGCAGGACTAGCTGGTTCCCCAGCAACTACTTACCTGGAATCTTGAAGAGCCCTCTCAAAGGATTTGATACGACTGCCATTAACAAAAGCTGTTACAATGTGGTGCTACAGAATATTTTGGAAACAGAAAATGAATATTCTAAAGAACTTCAAACTGCTTTCAATCTACCTACGGCCTCTGCAGACCAGTGAGAAGTTAAGTTCAGCAAACACTTCATATTTAATGGGAAATCTAGAAGAAATATGTTTTTTTTTTTCCCCAGCAAATGCTTGTACAGTCTTTAGAAGAATGCACCAAGATGCCAGAGACCCAACAGAGGGTCGGGGGCTGCTTCCTCAGCCTGATGCCACAAACGAAGACCCTGTACCTGGCATACTGTGCCAACCACTGTTCACGGTCAGCGTTCTTATGGAGCACAGTGAGGAGCTGGGAGAGTTCATAGAGATGAAGGGTGCCAGCAGCCCAGGGATTCTCATGCTAACCACTGGCGTCACTGTCCACATGTGCCTAGACAAGTACCCTGCACTGCTCAAGGAGCTGGAGAGACACATGAAGGATTATCACCCAGACAGACAAGATATTCAGAAATCCATGACTGCCTTCAAAAACCACTCAGTGCAGTGTCAGGAGGTGTGGAAGAGGAAAGAGTTGGAGCTGCAGATCCTAACAGGGGCCATCCGGAGCTGGGAGGGTGACAACATCAAGACCCTGGGCAGCGTTGTTTACATGTCCCAGGTCCTGATCCAGTGTGCCGGCAGTGAGGAAAAGAATGAAAGCCATCTACTCTTTCCAAATATTTTGCTAATGTTGTCTGTCAGTCCTAGGATGAGTGGTTTTATATATCAAGGAAAGCTACCAACTACAGGAATGACAATCACAAAGCTTGAGGACAGTGAAAATCCTAGAAATGCGTTTGAAATATCAGGGAGCATGAGCGAGCGGATCTTGGTGTCCTGCAACAACCAGCAGGACCTCCACGAGTGGGTGGACCATCTGCAGAAGCAGACGAAGGTCACCCTGGCAGAAAACCCCACCATCAAGCCTCACTCTGTGCTGTCTCACACCCTTGCTTCCCACTTCATCACCTGGTCCAGCAAGCATGTGGACAGCAAGCCTGTGCTGCTGACGCCCGCCTACCACATGCTGCCCCACATCCCCCCCCCCCACCGCACTCCACACACCACCATCAATCAACAGGGGGCCCCTAGAGCCTCCGAAGACTCCCAAGCCCTGGAGCCTGAGCTGCCTGTGACCCGCAACCCCGCCTGCAGCCCTTGGCTGCCCTCTGCTACAAAGAGGACCTGAGCAAGAGTCCCAAGACCATGAAGAAGCTGCTCCCCAAGCGCAGGCCGGAGCGGAAGCTTTCGGACAAGGAGTTCTTGCTGAGGAAAAATACAGCTGCGGTGGAGGAGGATGCCCAGATCCTGAAGGTCATCAAGGCTTACTGCACCAGCACCAAGACATGGCAGACATTCAACTCAAGTTCACGCAAATAATCTGCTCCACAACTTTTGCTTCCAGAAGAAGAGAAAATTATAGTTGAAGAAATTAAAAGTAACGGTCAGACAGTGACAGAAGATAAGAGTCTCACTGACACCGTGTACGCGCTAAAAGATGAGGTCCAGGAGTTACGACAGGACAAGATGAAGAAGTCTCTGGAGGAGAAGCAGAGAGCCCGCAAAGACCTGGAGAAGCTGGTGAGGAAGGTTCTCAAGAATGTGAACGACCCTGCTTGTGATGAGATGAACCTCTGAGGGGCGTCCTGGTGCTTCATCAAGACCGGTTATGAGACTGAGCCAGAACCCCGCGACCCCGGGCCCGTGACATTCAGGGCTACAGGGAGGGGCTGCACAGCCGCTGCTTTCTGCGCATGGAGACGTGCAGCATGGGGCGGCTGTGAGGTACAGGCGCTGAGGCCAGACTGCATGTCTCCCCCTCCACATCCATCCAGTACCTCATTTTGCAATAAGTGCAGCGATGGCATCTGGACTTGCGGGCTCTGAGTGAACATGTGTAAATATTATGTATACATTCCCTGTAAATGCCCCATTCTGAATGCATATGACGGTGGTTCTGTCTGGGCTGACTCCTGGGCTGCAGTCCCCTTCCACTAACCTCTCTGGTCCTGCGCCCTGGGTCTTTTGCTCACCATTCGTGGGGACCAGAGGCTGGAGATGCACAGGTGTTTCTGGGTGTGCCTGCTCTGCTCCCCCCACCCTCACCCCACCCCCGGCAGTGCTCCAGAAACGCTTCCCCCAGTGTCTGCCTGCAGCTCACCTGGTTAGACATGCAGAGGCCCATCTTCCCACCCCAGTCTCCTGGTAGACCAGGGTCACTGTTGCCATGTGCCTCACTTAGGCTGAACCCAGGAGTCTGGGCCTCAGCCCCGAACCCGAGGAACCACGTCTGCTGCCACTGGGTCCCGTGACAGGCGTGTGCATGTCTGCCTCATGTGAGCACATGCGTGGCAGAGGGTGCCTGGTGTGGGGGCTGGTCTGGTAACTTGGCCAGGTGCACCGTCCAGTCCTCCCAGAAGGAGCGAGCTTACTGGAGCTTGTAAATAAAGTGTGCTATGTATTGCACGTCACTGCAACCTGTGAGGACATGCTGCCAGGCTCAGGCGGGCACTCTGTCCCATCAGGGGCGGTGGGCAGGCCTTCCGTGCTCACTGAGAAGGCAATGTCTGCACTGTTTCTGTAAAAGTACAGCAATAGAACACGCCTGAGATTCCCCAAGGAGTGGGGGTTGAGACGAGGACCCTCCCGCACCCCACCCCATGTTGAGTCCAGATGGCCAGGACCCGGAGGACGGAGCCTGTCTTCAGGGCCTGGAGCCCAGCCTGGGGTCCAGCCGGTTCACGGAACCTGCTCCTGCGCCCCAATCTTCTGAAGAAGTTGTTTGTAAAGTGAGATAAACATGTAAAGGGTAAGTGTAGTCTCCTTAGCCCAAGCCCCAGCTCCTGGATCAGGGACGTCTTGGAAACGCCCACGTGGCATTAGATGCAACTCTGACCTGCGCTCCTCTCACTGCATTGGGCTGGCAGACGTCAGTGAGCTCCGAGCAGTTGCAGGTCTGGGTGCCCATGGTCCCCGCCCGCGGCCCCACCCTCAAGCTCCCCTACTCGGTGGGTGTGTCTGGGGCCGGCGTTGACTATGACGACACTGGACCTTGTAATGAGAACTGCAAACTTCTTGTGCTTAGCATTTTATTTTGTTTGTTTGTGGTAGGGCTAGAAAAAATAGTCCTTGGAGTGTTTTGTAAGCCCTGTTTTCACAGTGGGCCCTTTGGTGATGCATGAGAGCTCGCAGTGGGAAACAGTCCAATCAAATGTACTGAAGTTTGCAGTCTCAAGCAAATTCTAACTCAGGAACCACTTCATCACCTGACTCTCCAGCACTTTGTGACAGGCGATATTGCTGCCCACACCCCGACGGGGCACCCGCAGAACCTGCCTTACTGTTAACTTTAGCACCGAGGGGACACAGGTGTGTTCTCACCGCCCCTTCTCCCAAGGGGTGGCCGTTGACATGCTTGTGTAATGCATCCTTCCTGGGTCCCAGGGTTTTACTAAGGTTTTTAAGGAGCAGAGACGATGCATCTGAGCGGTTCTTTCTGCAAACCTGCCCTGTTGTCAGTGGACTGCAACTGTGTCTCCGTGGGACCTTTGAGAGGCTCGGGGTCCCAGGGGATGTCAGGAAGGGGTTGTCTGCCTCCTGGAGTCACCTCTGCCCCCACCTTCCATGGACGAGGAGACAGAGCCATGTCCTCACCCGGGCGGGAGGGGACGGTACTCTGCAGCAGGTTGGGCCACTGTTGGGAACTCCCCATGGGCCCCCAGTGCCCGCACCCTTGTTTCTGTAGGACACGCAGGGACCCCGTTCACAGCCATGTGGATGCTCCACAAACGCCCCTGCAGGTGTCCTGCCCTTGACTACTCATGCTACATTGTTGTAATTATTAAACTGACTATTTTTCTTATGTTACAAAAAAAAATCCTAAATATTTTATTCTATTTTATATCATTGTAAATAGAATTTTCTTTTGTATTTTATAATTGATTTTGTATGTTGATTTTTGTATTTTGTAACATTTGGTGATGGACAGGGAGGCCTGGCGTGCTGCAATTCATGGGGTCACAAAGAGTTGGACACGACTGAGCAACTGAACTGAACTGACCATTGTTAAATTCTTTATTACTTCTAATATGTTTTATTGGATTCTTTATTTTAATATTCTAAATATAAAATCATGTGATCTACAAATAGTTTTACCCCTTCTTTTCCAATCTGGGTACCTTTAGATTCTTTTTCTTGTCTAACTGCCTTGCCTAGAACCTAGAATAAAATGTTGAATCAAAGTAGGGACGACACATATCCCTGTTCCTAATTTTAGCTAGAACACATTCAGTCTTTCAGCATTAAATATGATAGAAGCTGTGGATTTTTTGCAGACATCCTTTGTCAGGTTGAGGAAGTTTACCTCTCTTAAGTTTGCTGAGTGTGTGTGTGTGTTTTTTAATCATGCAAGAATGCTGGGTTTTATCAAATGCTTTATCTGCATCAATTGAGATGATCATGTAGTTTTTTTCCTTCATTCAATTTGTGTGATATATTGATCCCCACTAGTCATGGTTTATTATCTTTTTAATGTTTGTGGATTCACCTTGCTACTACTGTTTCAAAGATGTTTTTCTCTGTATTTATATGGAATGTTCATTTATAGATTTTGTTTGCTTGAGATCCCTTTGTCTTATTTCTGTATCAGGATAATAATGGCCTCATAGAATGAATTTGGAAGGATTAGCTCTTTTATATTTTGGAACAGTTTGTAAATATTGATACTAGTTTCATTTTAAAGGTTTGGTGGAATTCACCAGAGAAGCCATATGGGCATAGGCTTTTCTTTATGGATAGTTTTCCATTTCTTATTTAATCTCTTTAGTTTTTATGGGTCTATTTCTATTTTTCCCTTGAGTCAGCATAGGCACATTCTGACTTTCTAGTAATTTATCCACTTCATATAAGTTATTAACTTGTTGAAATACAGTTTATAACATTCTCCTATAATCATTTTTATTTCTGTAATGTTGGTAGTCACATCTTCAGTTTTATTACTGATTTTCTTCTCTCCTTTAATTGCTAAGTTTAGCTAAAATTTGTCAATTTAGTTGATCTTTTTGAAGAACCAACTTTTGTTGTTATTGACATTCCATATTAATTTTCTATTTTCTATTTCACTAATTTTCCCTGTAATGTTTATTATTATCTTTCTTTTTCTTGCTTTAGGTTATTTTACTCTTCTCTTTCCAGTGTCTTAAGGTGGAAGGTGAGGTTACTAACTTGAAATCTTTCTTCTTTTATAAGTGTTTTCAGGTACAAATTTTCCTCTAATCACTCTGCTTTCATTCAGTCCCATTAGTTTTATGGTGTGTATTCATTTCCACTCATCTCAAAGTATAGTTTAATTTCCTTTGTGATTTCTCCTTTGGTTCATTGGTTACTTAGGGGTGTGTTGTTTAGTACCCACATGGTTGTGTTGATTTCTAATTTCATACCATTGTGGTTGAAGAACATAGACTGTATGGTTTCAGTTCCTTAAAATGCACTGAGATTTATTTTATGCCCTTCTTTGTGGTCTTGGGGAGTGTTCTATGTCCATGAAAAGGGTTTTTCTATCGTTGTTGAGTTCTATTGTTGTTCTGTGGATATCTGTAATGTAATGTAATGTAATGTCTAGTTGGTTTACACTGTTGTTAAAGTCTTCTATTTCCTTGTTGATATTCTATACATTTTTGAAAGTGTGGTATTGAAAACCCCAAATAATATCAATAAATTGTCCATTTTGTCCTTCATTTCTGTCACTGGTTGCTTCATGTATTTTGTAACTTTCTTGTTAACTGCATATAAATTTATATTATATTATTTTCCCAATGTATTGACCTGTTTATCATTATGGAATGTCTCTCTTTATCTTAGTAACAGTTTTTTGTTTGTTTTAAAGCCACTCCAGGTTTCTTTTCACTGCTCTTTCCATGATATAGCTTTTTCTGTTCTTTATTCTCAACTTATTTGGGTCTTTGAATCTATTGGGTCTATTGTAGGCAGTAAATAGTAGGTTCTTTTTTCTTTTCTGATCTGGCAAACTCCTTTGATTGGATTGCTTAATCTATTTGCATTTAGTGTTAACTTTGATGTAGTTGGATTCACTTCTGCCATTTTACTTTTTGTTTTCTATATGTCCCGTATCTTTTTTGTTTCTATTTCTCTTTTACTGCATTATTTTGTATTAGATAAATATTTTATTCACTATTTATTTCCCCTTCCCCCAGTCTCTGACAACTATTAATTACCTCACCTTTATTAATTTGACCTGTTTTGAGCATTTCACATATAAATGAAATCATATATGGACTTTTGTGACTGGCTTCTTTCACTCACCATAAAGTATTTGAGGTTCATCTTTCTTGTACCATTAGCATTAATGGTACATATTAACATTTCATTCCTTTTATTGGTGAATAATAACCCACTGTATGGATTTACATTTTGTTTATCCTTCATCAGTGGATGGACATATGGAGTGTTTTCAACTTTTGCTAATGTGAATAGTGTTACTATGAACATTTGTCTACAACTATTTCTTTGATCACCACTTTTCAGTTCTGGGTACATACATAGGAATGAAATTGCAGAATCACATGATCATGCTATGTTTAACTTTCTGAGGAACAACTGAAAAGTTTTCCATAATACCTACAATATTTAACATATATACCAGCAATATATGAGGGTATCAATTCTTTGTTATCCTGTCAACACTTCTTTTCTTTATTATAGCATCCTACTGTGTATGAAGTAGCATTTCATTGTGCTTCAATTTGCATTTCCATAGTGACTAATGATGTGGAGCATGTTTTCATGTGTTTATTGGTCGTTTGTATATCTTTTTAGAGAGATGTTCATTCAGTTTTTTTGCTCATCTTTTAATTGGGTTATCTTTTATTTTTTGAGTTGTAAGAGTTTATTATATATACTAGATATTAAGCCTTTGTCAAATGTAGGGTTTGCAAATATTTCCAGTCATTCTATAGGTTGTATTTTTCTTGACAGTATCCTTTGATACAAAAAAAAATTTTTCTCTTTTTTAACTGTTTATTATTTTTACACATTCCTAAAGATTACACTCCATTAGTGGTTCACTTTTCACTTTCATGCATTGGAGAAGGAAATGGCAACCCACTCCAGTGTTCTTGCCTGGAGAATCCCAGGGACGGGGGAGCCTGGTGGGCTGCCTTCTATGGCGTCGCACAGAGTAGGACATGACTGAAGCGACTTAGCAGCAGCAGCAGCAGTGGTTATTACAAAGTATTGACTGTGTGTCATATTCCATGTGTCATGCAATATTTCGTAACCTATCTTATATCCAGAACTTTGTACCTGCCTCCCCCCAACCCCTGTATTACCCTTTTCCCCGCCCCACTGGTAACCACTGGTTTATTCTCTATATCTGTGAGTCTGCTTTTTTTGTTATATTCACTAATTTGTTATGTTATTTTTTAGATTCCACATATAAGTGATAACATATAGCATTTGTATTTCTCTGTCTAATTTATTTCACTTAGCATAATGCCACATATAAGTGATATTTTTTAGATTCCACATATAAGTGATAACATATAGCATTTGTATTTCTCTGTCTAATTTATTTCACTTAGCATAATGCCCTCCAGGACTCTCCATATTTCTGCAAATGGGAAAATTTTATTCTTTTTTATAGTTGCGAAGTATTCTATTGCATATATATACTACTTTTTTTTCTGTTCATCTGTTGATGGACACTTAGGTTGCTTCTATACCTTGGCAATTATGAAACTGCTACTATGAATATTGGGGGGCATGTATCTCTTAGAATTAGTACTTTTTTCCCAGCTGTATACCAAAGAATGGAATTGCAGGGTCATATATATGGTAGATCTATTTTAAATCTTTTGAGAAACCTGCATACTGTTTTCCACAGTGGCTGCACCAATTTACATTCCCACCAACAGTATATGAGGGTTCCCTTTTTTCCACATCCTCACCAATGTTTGTTACTTGGATACACAAATATTCTTAATTTTGTAGAACTCCAATTTATCTATTTTTCTTTGGTTATTGTCCTTTTGGCATCAGACCTAAGAATCTATTGCCAAATCGAAGTTAATTAAGATATGCCTGGATATCTTCTTCTAATTTTTTGTTTTATATTTTTAGTTCTCTTTCTTAAGTCTTTGGTCAATTTTGAGTTAATTTTGAAGAGAAACTGAAGAGTCCAATTCCATTGTTTTCAAGGGTATATCCACTTCTCTCAGTACCATTTATTTTTGTTTTATTTTTGTTTTTATTCTGAATAATTATTTTAACTTATTTTTAAGTATTAAAACAATGAACTCCATTAACCATGTGAATTTTATTGAAGACTTTGTTAATAAAACAATTTTTATAATTTCCCATTTAAGCTTTACATTAATATAGAAGATTATACAGGGACTTCCCTGGTGGTCCAGAGGCTAAGACTCCATGCTCCCAATGCAGGGGGCCTAGGTACAATCCCTGGTCAGGAAGTTAGATCCTACATGCCACAACTAAGGGCCTGTGTAGTGTGTGTGTGTGTGTATATATATATATATATCCATACATACAGAGAGAGAGCACAGTGTGTATATGTCAATCCCAAACTATCCCTCTCCCCCACCCTTCCCCGCTGGTAACCATAAGTTTACTAATTCTGTGAGGCTGTTTCTATTTTGTAACTAAGTTCATTTGTATCATTTCTTTTTAGATACAGCATATAAGCAATATAATACAATATTTCTCATTCTCTGTCTGACTTCACTCAGTATAACAATCTCTAGATCCATCCATGTTACTGCAAATGACATTATTTCATTCTTTCTAATGACTGAGTAATATTCTATTGTATATGTGTACCATATCTTCTTTATCCATTCATCTGTGCTTGGACATTTATGTTGCTTACATGTCTTGGCTATTGCAAACAGTGCTGCAATGAATATTGGGTGCATGTATCCTTTCATACTATGTTTTTCCCCAGATGTATGCCCAGAACTGTGATTACAGGATCATATGATAAATCTATTTCTAATTTTCTAGGATACTCCATACTGTTCCCCATAGTGGCTGTACCAATTTACTTTGCCACCAACAATGTATGAGGGTTCCCTTTTCTCCACACACTTTCCGATATTTGTGTTTGTAGATTTTTTTATGGTAACCATTTTGACAAGTGTGAGGTGATAATTCATTGTACTTCTGATTTGCATTTCTCTCATAATTACCAATGTTGGACAACTTCTCATGTACCCTTGGCCATCTTTATATCGTCTATGAGAAATGTCTATTTAGGTCTTCTTCCCATTTTTTTATTAGCTTGTTTGTTTTCATGATATTAAGCTGCATGAGCTGCTAGTAAATTTTGGAGTCTAATGCTTTGTTGATCACATCATTTACAAATATTTTTCTCCCAATCTGTGGGTAGTATTTTCATCTTGTCTATGGCTTCCTGTGTTGTGCAAAAGCTTTTGAGTTTAAGTAGGTGCCATTAGTTTATTTTTGTTTTCATTTTTATTACTCTGAAGTGAAAGTGAAAGTCACTCAGTCATGTCCAACTCTTTGTGACCCCATGGACTATATAATTATGGAATTCTCCAGGCCAGAATACTGGAGTGGGTATCCTTTCCCTTCTCCAGGGGTTTTATTACTCTAGGAGATGGGTAAAAAAGGATCTTGTTGTGATTTATGCCAAAGAGTGTTTTGCCTATAGTTTCCTCTAAGAGTTTTAGAGTGTACAGTCTCACATTTAGACCTTTAATCCATTTTGAGTTTACTTCTATGTATGGTGTTAAATAATGTTCTAATTTCATTTTTTTTACATGTGGCTATCCCGTTTTCTCAGCACCATTAATTGAAGAGACTGTCTTTCCACCATTGTATACTCTTGCCTTCTTTGTCATAGATTAGTTGACCATAGGTTTGTGGGTTTATTTCTGAGCATTTTATCCTGTTTCATTGATCTATGTTTCTATTTTTGTGCCACTACCATACTGCTTTGATGACTATAGCTTTTTATGATAGTCTGAAGTCGGGGAGACCAATTCCTCCAGCTCCATTTTTCTATCAAGATTGTTTTGGCTATTCAGGGTCTTTTGTATCCCCATACAAATTTTAAGATTTGTTGTTCTAGTTCTGTGAAAAATGTCATCAGTAATTTGATGGGGATTGAATTGAATATGTAGATTTTGACAATCTTGATGCTTCTAATCCAAGACCATGATGTATCTCTCCATTTGCTTCTGTAGTATTTGATTTCTTTAATCAGTATCTTATAGTTCTCAGATTACAGGTCTTTTGCTTCTTAGACAGGTTTTTTGCTAGGTTGTTGTTATTGTCATTGTTCAGTTGCTAAGTCTTATCCAACTTTTTTGTGACTCAATGGACTGTAGCCCACCAGAGTTCTCTGTCCATGGGATTTCCCAGGCAAGAGTACTTGAGTGGGTTGCTGCCGGGAGCCAGCGAGAGACATTCCACTCGTGACAAAGGTCATGAGGAAGGAGGCTCGGCATACGCAAAGGCGGGATTGAGCCTCGGGAGTGCCCCCGGATATTCTCGAGCATCTACCCCCAAAAAACCAGAGTCTGCCTACTTTATTGCTTTGTGCTCTCACCTCTGACTTTACTGGGGGCTGTCCCCCACCACCATCTCACTCTCTCTGTCAAAGAGTTAACTTACAGCTCCAATTAATAAAGTTCCTGGGCAATTAGGAGTGTTTAAATCCAAACCCCTCAGATGGCTCTCTAACTTGCCTGACAAGTTTACCCGGACACCTACAGCTATGCATACGATTGTTTACAGTCTCCAAGCCTCGAGAGGCACGGGAAGTTTAAGATATTCAAATAGCTTAGAGCCTCTCAGAGAGTTAGAAACTGTCAGAATAAAACTAGTAAAAGATTTCATTGATGAACCAATGCTTTTGCCAAGTTTCCACATCCCCTGAATTGTATCCTTGAATGTGTGCTAATTAATATAGTTGGTATGTAGAAAAAATAAGTAGTGGCCTTGATGTTAGTAACTTTAGACCCTTAAGGTAATAAATTCTTTCTTTGTTGTAAACCCATTACACATCCGCCCTATAGGAATGCAATTTTATCTTCGAAAGATGGCGCCAAACCTTAAACAATTACTCTTAGAGAAAATAACTCTTATGGTTGATAAGTCTTTGTCAAGAGTCATAAAATGTTAATAGGTCTTCTGGCCAGAAGATGATGTAAATCATCTAAACCATTTTAATACGATAAATCTGCAGAAAAGAAACCCTGGTTTTTGATAAGGATTAAAGACTGCTGACTTTGCATCCCCTATTATCCTCTATGTGTAACTTAGGGTATTAAAACCTGTGTTGAAAATAAAGCTACGGGCCTTGCTCGCCAACGCTTGGTCTCCCCATGTCATTATTCCCCTCAATTTTCAGATGAGTGTCCATCTGGAGCGCGGATATCCTCTGCGACCATTTATTTGCCTGGGCTTCGAAGACCCACTCGATAAGGTGTCTAAGGTGGGGCACCTTCCTCTATTCTAGAGGGCACTTGCAGCCTCCGTGGTCAGAGCTAACCTGGTGTCACGGGTTATATTGATTTTCCGCGTAAACCAAGCTACTCAGCTGCTTTTCTCCACTGAATTTTCCTACTGAGCTATCCTCATTCTATTACTCTTTATATCTTTGATGAATAAATAAATATATAAATAGGTCGCCTACTCCATCTTCCCTTCGAATACCCTGGATCAGCTGGGGCTGGACCTCTGCAGGTGGCGCCCGAGACAGGCATTTCGAAGGTAAATCCCCAACCCCATCCCCCAGTGTTCAGTTTTGGGGACAGATAGGATCCCACTTAGGGGGCTGCAGATCCCCCTGTAGAATAGACAGGGCGAGAGGAGTGGGAAGTGTTGAAGAGTTAGAGAGAAAAAACGGTTTCTAAAAAGGCTGACAAAAAAGGCCTAATCTTTAGATAGCTAAAAGCAAAATCTTTTACTATCCTTAAGTTTCTGACATGGGCAACACTGAATCAAATGAAAGACAGCTCTTTATAGGAGTAATTTTACAGTTATTAAGTAAAAGAAGAATCAAGGTTAAAAAATCTTCCATTCAATCATTTTTTACATTTGTACAAGACCACTGCCCTTGGTTTCTACAACAAGGCACTGTTAACCTAGATATCTTGAAAAAACTAGGAAAACAGCTAAGAGCTTATTGTGCTCAGCAAGGTTTGGAAAAAATCCCTACTTACACCTTTCCTCTGTGGAATATGACTAGAGATGTTTTAGATCCAGCTCATGAATTTGAAAAGGTACCTGTTAAAGAGGAAAGTAAAGTTGGAAAAGTACCTGTTAAACAAAAAAGCAAATCTGAAAAGGTACCTGTTATAAAGAAAAGTGAAAATGAAGAGGCTATACCTAGCTATCGACAGCTAAATGAATGGCTAGCCGCTATGACTGCCAATGAGCATGTAAAAGATAGGGATGAAAAGAAAGATCAGCTCTCCCCTCAATTTGAAAAAGGTTTAGAGGAAACAGCAGCTCGATGCCATTCTGATGAGGATTGTTTTTTTTAGCTAAAGATGCTCCTAAAAGTTTAAGAAAACATCCCTAATCAGACCATCCGCTCCTAGGAGGTTGAGGGAAACATCCCGATCAGACAGTTCGTAAGATTTAGTTACCAAACAGTTAAAGGATCTCCGGAACAGAAGAGGAAAACTTCGGGACGCTCCCATCCCCCTATGCCTCCTCCTCCATGTCGGGGTAAAGGGCCACCGCTAGGAGTTTCCCGGAGAAGGATTTTCTCTAGTCCCAAGGATGAACTTGATCCTCACCTTGAGGCTTCTTTTCTAGTCCCCTCTGCAGTTTAGCCAGGGTAAAGAGGTTACAAAATAAATAAAAATATTCTCTAAAATTAAAAAAAAAATTAAAAATGGATTTCTCTGCATCTAAGAATAGACAAATATTTATTGACTGTGGAATATGATTAGAAATGTCCTGGACCTCCGTCACGAGGCTGTTAAATAGACTATGGGGGAGGCTATAGAGGTGGATGGTGGTGAGTCTCCATTTACTGCACAGATCATATTTTCTGCCATTGAAAAAAAAAAAAAAGGAGGGAGAAAGTGGTCTACCTCCCGAGGAAGGAGAGGGCTTACAGGACGCTGCGGCCGAGAGCCCTGGCGAGCTCCCTCCCCCTCTGCGCAAACCTTTAAAAAACTTATCCACCACTTTCTGATTTAAGGCGACTGCCACCGCCTTCGATTGTGCCTCCCAGGACCCAGGAGTTCCCCACTTTGCCCCCAAAGCCTCCCAAAGTGTTGCCTAAGACTGAGGAAGATAAAAAGTTTTTTAAACAAAGGAGCTTTTAGTACACAATATGCAGAGCGTGCTCCTTGGAGAAAACTCCCTCAGGGGGGTCTCACCCAGGCTAGGAGAAAAGCGAAAAGGCAAGGAGATTTAATAACAATATTAACCCCTGATGTGCCGCTTACTCCAATTCCAACCGGAGTGGCTGGCCCCCTATCTGAGGACATTGTAAGATTTGTCCTGGGGCGTAGCTCGCTTTCTTTAAAAAAAAAATTAAATAAAAAAAAAAAGAAAGAAAAGAAATTTCGCTGGTGCATGGTGTAGTAGATTCTGATGATATTGAGAAATTAAAGTCTTGATCTCACTGCCTATCAAAACTGTACAAATTAATAAAGGTCAAAGAGTAACACAGCTTTTACTTTTACCTTACTATCAGACAAGGAAAAACTTGACTTCTCAAGCTAAGAGCCACAAAACATTTGGATCTAGTGATCTAGCCTTTTGGGTGCAGGAAATTACAGTTCCAAGGCCTTTAAAAGATCTTTTAATTCAAGAGAATAAAATGCCAGGGCTGAGTTACGAGCAGCTATTTAGGATTTTCAACATTTAGGAGACCACACCTTCAATCTTTTGACTGACTCCTGATATATTGTAGGGTTGTTTCCTCATATTGAGACTGCTAATATTCCAAAAAATAAAACTACTATCTTCTCCTTGTTATCTGATTTACAGAAAGAGATTAAACACAGAGATAAAAAATATTTTGTGGGACATAGAGCCCATTCCAGCTTGCCCGGCCCTTTACATGAAGGAAATGCTTTGGCAGATGCATTGACTAAAGTAATTGTTTTAAACTTAAATAAAAAGATTGATAAGGCCAAAAATTCTCACAAAATTCACCATCAAAATGCAGCTGGTTCAAGGTATAAATTTCATATCTAGAAAAACAGCTAGACAAATAGTTACGTCCAAATTGTAATTAATCACTTAAACGTAAACACACAGGGGCAGACTACAATGATGAGACACTAGATGCCTGAATTACAGGCTACGACTCGGCCCCTGGTCAAGTAAAAAGACCTCCATACTGGAGAGTGAAAAAGGCCAGATGTGTTGCTAACTTGTGGGAGAGGGTATGCTTGTATATTTCTACAGAATGCAGATTCTCCGGTTTGGATCTCAGACAAATTCGTCATGGCACATTCCCCAAAGACCAGGTTCGCGGCGCGCTCTCTCGCTCACTCCCCCTCCCCCAGCCAGCTCTCGCCTCCGCGCCGCCAGCAGCGCCCCGCACCCTCCTCGCTGCACCCTGCGACCTAGAGCAAAGAAGTCTGTGCGGCGAGTGAGGGCCAGAGAAAAAAGTGCGCCCGCAGAGTGCCGTCCAGACCAGCGTGGCCCCACCGGCGAGAGGGGACCGCCCTGAGCCCAAGCGGTGGCGGCTAGCCCTAAACCACGAACCCTGCCCCTCCGCCCACCATAGGCGCCTTGGCCCACAGCCTGCCGCTCGCGTTCTGCCTCCTGATGCTGGGGACACTGCTCCCCCGGGCTGACGCCTACAGCTGCTCCCTGGTTCATCTTGTTTAAACCCTCAATATAATGTTTGCTCCTTTGTAATGCTACAACATCCACCTTATCTTATGATGTAACCACTTATTGAATTATGGTCTTGCTGTATTACAACAACTACAGGATTTAATGCAAACACGACGGTTTGTGGGCTTACTTATCTTGGGAACAGCAGCTTTGATAAGTGCAATCACTTCTGTTACTGTGGCAGCAATATCATTGACTCAACAAGTACATACTGCTCAATATGTTGATTCTATGTCCAAAAATGTTTCTTTAACATTGGCAACACAGGAAGCTATAGAGAGAAAATTAGAAATGAGGGTAGACGCCCTAGAGGAAGCAGTAATACATATTGGGACTGAATTGCAGGCTTTAAAGGTGAAAATGGCATTGTCTTGTCATGCTGACTATCGGTGGATATGTGTAACACCCCTGAAAGTAAATGAGACAGATTTTGAATGGGAAAAGATTAAAAACCATATTTCAGGTATCTGGAACAGCTCTGACATTGGTTGAGACGTAGGGAAACTTCACTATCAAATAGCAACCATGGAGCACTCCCGATTAGATTTTACTGCTGCTGGAACAGCAAATGATTTCTTCCATACTTTCCCTAACTACATCTCAGGAAAGAATATTCTGTCTAATGTCTTTAGCTATGCTGCGGTGGCTGCTTTAATTCTGCTTCTCATAATCATTCTTCCTTGTATTGTCAGGATTCTTCGGCAGAGTATTCAGAGGCTCGCGACTGAGCTACATCTGGCTGTTTTAAGAAATAAAAAACGGGGAGATGCCGGGAGCCGGCGAGAGACATTCCACTCGTGACAAAGGTCATGAGGAAGGAGGCTGGGCATACACAAAGGCGGGATCGAGCCTCGGGAGTCCTCCCGGATATTCTTGAGCATCTACCCCCCAAAACCAGAGTCTGCCTACTTTATTGCTTTGTGCTCTCACCTCTGACTTTACTGGGGGCTGTCCCCCACCACCATCTCACTCTCTCTGTCAAAGAGCTAACTTACAGCTCCAATTAATAAAGTTCCTGGGCAATTAGGAGTGTTTAAATCCAAACACGTCAGATGGCTCTCTAACTCGCCTGACAAGTTTACCCGGTCTCCTACAGCAATGCATACAATTGTTTACAGTCTCCGAGCCTCGAGAGGCACGGGAAGCTTAAGATATTCAAATAGCTTAGAGCCTCTCAGAGAGTTAGAAACTGTCAGAATAAAACTAGTAAAAGATTTCATTGATGAACCAATGCTTGTTGCCAAGTTTCCACATCCCCTGAATTGTATCCTTGAATGTGTATTAATTAATATAGTTGGTATGTAGAAGAAATAAGTAGTGGCCTTGGTGTTACTAACTTTAGACCCTTAAGGTAATAAATTCTTTCCTTTGTTGTAAACCCATTACACATCTGCCCTATAGGAATGCAATTTTATCTTCGAAAGATGGGGCCAAACCTTAAAATAATTACTCTTAGAGAAAATAAGTCTTACGGTTGATAAGTCTTTGTCAAGAGTCATAAAATGTTAATAGGTCTTCTGGCTAGAAGATGATGTAAATCACCTAAACCATTTGTATATGATACATTTGCAGGAAAGAAACCCTGGTTTTTGATAAGGATCAAAGGCTGCTGACTTTGCATCCCCATTATCCTCTATGTGTAACTTAGGGTATAAAAACCCCTTTTGAAAATAAAGCTACTGGCCTTGCTCGCCAAAGCTTGGTCTCCCCATGTCATTCTTCCCCTCAATTTTCAGCTGAGTGTCCATCTGGAGCGCGGATATCCTCTGCGACTATTTATTTGCCTGGGCTTCTAAGACCCACTCGAGAAGGTGTCTAAGGTGGGGCACCTTCCGCTATTCGAGAGGGCGCCTGCGGCCTCCGTGGTCAGAGCTAACCTGGTGTCACGGGTTATATTGATTTTCCACGTAAACCAAGCCACTCAGCTTCTTTTCTCCACTGAATTTTCCTACTGAGCTATCCTCTTTTTATTACTCTTTATATCTCTAATTAACATCTGAATAGGTCGCCTAGCCGTCTCTCCTTCGAATACCCTGGATCAGCTGGGGCTGGACCTCAGCAGGTTGCCATTTCCTTCTCCAGGGGATCTTGCTGACCCAGGGATTGAACCCAAGTCTTGCGTTGCAAGTGGATTCTTTACAACTGAACCACCAGGGAAGCCCTTTTCTAAGTATTTTATTATTTTTGATGTGATGGTAAATAAGATTTCTTCTTTAATTTCTCTTTCTAATGTTTCATTGTTAGTGTATAGAAATAGAAAAGATTTCTTTGTATTAATTCTGAAACCTACCACTCTACCAAATTCATTGATGAAGTTCTGTAGTTTTCTGGTAGCATCTTTAAAATTTTCTATGTATAGTAACATCATCTGCAAACAGTGACAGTTTTATTTCTTTTCCAATTTGGATTCTTTTCGTTTCTATTTCATCTCTAATTACTATTACTAGGACTTCCAAAACTATGTTGAATATATAAGTAGCAAGTGATTTTTACCTGATCTTAGAGGAAATGCTTTCAACTTTGCACTGTTGAGTATGATATTAGCTGCAGGTTTGTCTTTTATGGCCTTTACTATGTTGAGGTATGTTCCCTCTATGCCTACTTCCTGGAAAGCTTTTATCATAAATGGATGCTGAATTTTGTTAAATGTTTTTTTATTGAGATAATCAAATGGTTTTTATTCTTCAGTTTGTTGAGGTGGTGTATGTCATTGATTGATTTGTAGATATTGAAAAATACTTGCATCTCTGGGATAAATCCTATTCATCATGGTGTATGATACTTTCAATGTATTGTGGGGTTTGGATTGCTAGTATTTTGTTGAAGGTTTTTGCATCTATGTTCATCAGTGATATTAGCCTGTAATTTTCTTTTTTTGTGACATCTTTTTCTGGTTTTGGTATCAGGGTGAGGGTGGCCTCATAGAATGATGTCTGAGAGTTTTCCTTCATCTGCAATTTTTTAGAACAATTTCAGAAGGATAGGTGTTAGTTCTTCTCTAAATGTTTGATAGAATACACCTCTGTAACCTGCAGGTCCTGAATTTTTGTTGTTTGCAAGTTTTAAAATCACAGTTTCAACTAGACTGCTTGTGATTGATCTGTTCATGTTTTCTATTTCTTCCTGGTTCAGTCTAGGGAGATTGTCCCTTTCAAAGAATTTTACCATTTCTTCCACGTTGTGCATTTTATTGTCATAAGTTGCTTGTAGTAGTCTCTTATGAGCCTTTGTATTTCTGTTGTGTCAGTTGTAGCTTCTCCATTTTCATTTCCAATTTTATTGATTTGAATTCTCTCCCTTTTTTTCTGATGAGTCTAGCTAACAGTTTACAATTTTATCTTTTAAGAAAGAGCATTTAGTTTCATTGATTTTTGCTATTGTTTTCTTTGTCACTATTTCATTTATTTCTGCTCTGATCATTATGATTTTTTTCCTTCTACAAACTTCAGGTTTTGTTTGTTCTTCTTTTTCTATTTGTTTTAGGTGTAAGGTTAGGTTGTTTACTTGAGATTTTTCTTGCTTCTTGAGGTAAGATTGAATTGTTATCGAGTTCCCTCTTAGAACTTCTTTTGCTGCATCCCATAAGGTTTGGATTGTTGTGTTTTAATTTTCATTTTTTTCTAGATATTTTTTACTTCCTCTTTGATTTTTTCAGTGATCCATTGCTTATTTAGTAGGATATTGTTTAACCTCCATCTGATTTTCTTTTTACAGTTTTTTCTGGTGATGTATTTCTAATCTTGTAGTGTTGTGTTTGCTTGATATGATTTATATTTTCTTAAATTTCCAAAAGCTTGCTTTGGGAAGCATGGCCTAGCATGTAGTCATGCTGGAGAAAGGAGAATGTTATGTGTGCACTTGAGAAGACTGTGTATTCTTCTGCTTTTGGATGAAATGATCTATAAATACAAATTAAGTCCATCTGGTCTAATGTGTCATTTAAGGCTTGTATTTCCTTACTGATTTTTTGGTCTGGATGAGCTATCCCTTGATGAACTGGACTGTTAAAATCCCCCAATATTATTTTTGTTACTGTCAATTTCTCCCTTTATGACTCTTAGTATTTGCCTTATATATTGAAGTGCTCCTATGTTGCTGCTGCTGCTGCTGCTGCTAAGTCGCTTCAGTCGTGTCCAACTCTGTGCGACCCCATAGACGGCAGCCCATCAGGCTCCCCCGTCCCTGGGATTCTTCAGGCAAGAACACTGGAGTGGGTTGCCATTTCCTTCTCCAATGCATGAAGGTGAAAAGTGGAAGTGAAGTAGCTGAGTCTTGTCCGACTCTTAGCGACCCCATGGACTGTGGCCCACCAGGCTCCTCTGTCCATGGGATTTTCCAGGCAAGAGTGCTGGAGTGGGGTGCCATTGCCTTCTCCACTCCTATGTTGGGTACATATGTATTTACAATTGTTATATCTTATTGTTGGATTGACCTCTTCATCATTACATGCTGTCTTTCTTTGTCCCTTGTGTGTGTGTGTGTGTTAGTTGCTCAGGCATGCCTGACTCTTTGAGACCCCATGGACTTTAGCTCTCCAGGCTCCTCTGTTCATGGAATTCTCCAGGCAAGAATACTGGAGTGTGCCATTCCCTTCTCCAGCAGATCTTCCCAATCTAGGAATCAAGCCCAGGTCTCCTGCATTGTGGGCAGGTTCTTTACCATCTGATCCACCAAGGAAGCCTGTCCCTTATAAAAGTCTTTATTTTAGAGTTTAGTTTATCTGATATGAGTATTGCTACTCCATCTTTCTTTTGGAAAGTCTTTTTCCATCCCCTCACTTTTAGTCTGTATGTGTATCTTTAGGTCTGAAGAGGATCTCTTGTAAACAGCGTCTATACAGTTGTTGTTTTTGTAACCATTCAGCCAGTCTATATCTTTTGGTTAAAGCATTTAATCCATTAATATTTCAGGTAATTATTGATATGTATGTTCCTATTACTATTTTAACTGTTTTGGAATTTGATTTTGTGGGTCCTTTTTCTTCCCTTCCTCTTTTATTCTCCACTCTTGAGATTTGATAACCATCTTTAGTGTTGTGTTTGGGTTGCTTTTTTCTTTGTTTGTGTGTGTATCTATTGTAGTTTTTGGAATTGCTGTTTCCATGAGATTTTTATATAGCAGTCTATATATGTACAATGTTGCTTTAAGTTGTTGGTCTCTTTCCTACATAATGGAGTTCTTTTAGCATTTGTTGCAAAGCTGGTCTGGTGATGTTGAATTCTCTTAGCTTTACTTGTCTGTAAAGATTTTGACTTTTCCATTGAATCTGAAAGACAGCCTTGCTGGTATTCTTGTTGTAGGTTCTGCCCTTTTATCACTTTAAATATATCATGCCACTCCCTTCTGACCTGCAGAGTTTCTACTGAGAAGTCTGATTATATCCTTTTGAGAGTTCCCTTGTATGTTGTCTTTTCCCCTTGTTGCTTTTAATATTTTTTCTTTGTCTTAAATTTTTGTCACTTTGATTACCATGTGATTCAATGTGTTCTTCCTTGGATTTATCTTGCCTGGGACTGTCTGTGCTTCCTGGGTTTGGGTAACTGACATCCCATGCTAGGGAAGTTTTTAGTTATCATCTCTTCAAATACTTTCTCAGATCCTTTCTCTCTCTCTTCTCTTTCTGGGACCTCCCCCCCGCCCCCCCCATATTGCAAATGTTGGATTCTTTAATGTTGTCCCAAGGTCTCTTAGACTAAGTTAATTTCTTTTCATTCTTTTTTCTTTATTCTGTTTGGAGGCAGTGATTTCCACCATTCTGTCTTCCAGGTCACATCTGTTCTCTGCCTCACTTATTCTGCTCTTGATTCTTTCCAGTGTGTTTTTCATTTCAGTTGTTGTATTATTCATCCCTGTTTGCTTATTCTTTAGTTCTTCTAGATCTTTGTTAAACATTTATTGCATCTTCTTGTTCCTTGCCTCCATATTTTCCTGAGATTCTGAATCAGCTTCACTCTCATTATTCTGAATTATTTTTCTGGAAGGCCGCCTATCTCCACTCCACTTAGTTATTTTTCTGGGGTTTTATCTTCTTCTTTCTTCTGGGACATAATCCTCCGTTGTTTTTTTTTTTTTTTTTTTTTTTCACTTCATCTAACTTTCTATGATTGTGGTTTTCATTTCACAGGCTGCAGGGTTGTAATTCTTCTTGATTCTGCTCTCTGTCCTCCAGTGGATCAGGCTATCTAAGAGGCTTCTGTAAGCTTCCCGATGGGAGGGAATAGTGGTAGTTAGACCTAGGTTTTGCTCCTCTGGTGGACAAGGCCATGCTCAGGAAAACTTTAATCCAATTGTCTGCTAACTGATAGGCCTGTGTTTCCTTCCTATTGGTTGTTTGGCCTGAAGTAGCCCAGCACTGGAGCCAACAGGATGATTGGTGGGGCTAGTGCTTTCCAGATCTGCTGCTACCAGTGTCGTTGTCTCCACCTTGTGCCAAGCCCCTCTCCCACCTCAGCAGGAGACTCCCCAAATACTAGCAGGTAGTTCTGACCAGTCTTTTATGGGGTCACTGCTTTTTCCCCCTTGGTCCTGGCACACACAAAACTTTGTGTGTGCTCTCCAAGAGTGGACTTTCTATTTCCCCCAGTCCTGTGAAATTTCTGCAATCAAATACTGCTGGCCTCCAAAGTCAGAATCTTTGGAGACTACTCCTCCCATTGACAGACCCCAGACTGAAAAGCCTGACATGGGCTCAAAAAGTTCACTCCAGCTGGAGAATTTCTGTGGTATAATTGTTTACCAGTTTGTGGATCTCCTACCTGGTGGGTATGAGATTTCATTCGGCCCCTTCTACCATCTTGTTGTGGCTTCTCCTTTGTCTTTGGATGTATAGTTATCTTTTTTGGCAGGTTCCAGAGTTTTTGTCAACAGTTGTTCGGCAATTAATTGTGATTCTCATGTTCTTGTAAGAAGGGATGAGCACACATCCTTCTGCTCTGCCAACTTCCTAGCACCGTTTGCTGATTGTTTAATGGTCATGGCACCCTGTCAAAACTCATTTGATGGGTGGAATCAAGATCACAGAGTAGGAGGACATGGAGTTCATGTCTTCTCAAAACTAGGACACCAAGTAGTCACTGGTGGGGATCCTTGAACACCTAAGGGGATGGGAGGAACCCCTACAGGACCAGATAGGATGTGGGAAGGAAGTAAGGAGGGAGGAAAAGGAAAAGTGGAGGCAGGATGGGATTGGTGCCCTTCATGGAGGGTGAGGGATGGGAGAGAGTCCTGCATTTGGAGAGGCCACTTACAGCTGGGAGATCAGCGAGGATGGAGAGAAACCTTCAGGGGATCAAAGAGGAACACAACCAGCATCTCCCCCACCCATTTGGGCCCTAGTGAGCCTTCTGGGGTTCTGAGCCTGAAACTCCACACTCTAAGGCCCCTTTCAGCTGTGCAGATCCTTGGCCTGGAGCCTGACCCATGCCAGGGCCTCTTTCAGCTGCACAGGTGCCCAGGGCCTGAACTGACTCCCCAAGGCTCTTGCAGCCACATGAGTCCTTGAGCCTGAGCCTCCTTTCCCCAGGGCCTCTTCTGGGTATGTGAATCCCAGGCCTGAGCTGCCTCACTGCCCCCACTACCCCCCAACCTAAGGCGTCTTCCAGCTATATGGTTTCTTGGCCTGGGCGCCCTTTCAAGACTTACTCTGACAATGCAGGTCCTGGGCCTGAGCCCCACCGTCACCAAAGCCTCCTCTGGCCACACAGACCCTGGCAGCCTGAGTGCCACCCCCAACAGGGCCTCATCTGTCTATGTGGATCCAAGCAGATCAAGCGTCATCCCCTTCCAAGTCCTCCTTCAGGTATGCCAGTCACAGCAGTTACCAAACCTGACAGGACCTCCTCTGAACAGGTGGTTCCAGGCGGGCAGAGCAGCACCATCCTCTCCAAGACCTCCTCTAACTATCCAGCCACTGGACATGTCCCTATGGAGGCCTGCACCTCAGCTGGCTGGAGTGGGTAAGGGCACTCCAAAGCAGCTCCTGGAACAGATTCCAGCGAGAGGAGCACACATAAAGGTAGGGATGACACAACAGGTCCAGACCTCCAAGACCTATTGGGAGGTCTTGGAGGCCTACTGGGGAGGTGTGGTAGGGTGTAGCTTGCAATGGGGGCAAGGAAACTGATAGAGAAGAATTTTTAATTTTTTCCCCTTTATTTTACTTTTTAACTTTTATTCATTTTTTTAGCTGTTCTGGGTTTGTTTTGTTTGGTTGTTGATATTGAACACCTCAATACATAAGGTAAACACTAACAGCCATAAAAGGGAAAATTGACAGTAACACAACAACAGTGGGGGATTTTAACACCCCACTTACACCAATGGACATATCATCCAGATCAAAATTTTTGATAAGAAAACAGAGGCCTTAAATGACACATTAGATCAGATAGACTTAATTGGTATTTATAGATTATTCCATCCAAAAACAGCATAATACATATTCTTCTTGAATGTATAGATAATATTCTCTAAAATTGATTGCATACTGGGCCACAATGGGAGCCTTGGGAAATTTAAGAAAACTTAAATCAGATCAAGTATCATTTCTGACCACTATGCTATGAGACTAGAAATACACCACAAGAAAAAAACAACCGAAAAAACACAAACAAGTGGAAGTTAAACAATATGCTACTAAACAAGCAATGGATCACCGAAAACATCAGAGGAAATCAAAACAATACCTAGAGAAAAATGAAAATGAAAACACAGCAATCCAAACCTTATGAGATGCAGTGAAACAGTTTTAAGAGAGAAATTTACAACAATTCATTCCTACCTCAAGAAACAAGAAAAATATTCAGAAGATGGCTGAGGAATAGAACAGGGAGAGCACTTTCTCCCCCACAAATTCATTGAAAGAACATTTGAACGCGGAGTGAATTCCACAAAACAACTTCTGAATGCTGGCAGAAGATATCAGGCACCCAGAAAGGCAGCCCATTGTCTTCGAAAGGATGTAGGAAAAAATATAAAAGATAAAAAGAGAGCCAAAAGAGGTAGGGATGGAGATCCCTCCTGGGAAGAGAGTTTTACAAAAGAGAGAAGTTTCCAAACACCAGGAAACACTCTCACCGGTGGATCTGTGGAAAGCCTTGGAACCTCAGAGGGCAACATAACCGGGAGGAAAATAAATAAATAATTAAACCCCACAGATTACCTGCCTAATGGCAACTCCCAGTGGAGAAGCAGCACAGAGGCTTGTATCAGCCACTAGCAAGTGGGAGCTGGGCAGGAAGTGCGGGCTGCATTGCTTAGGGTAAGGACCAGGCCTGAATGCCCAGAGGGCAATCTGAGGGAACCAACTTGAGATAGCAACCCAGACTGTGGGATAGCTATCCCTTGAAAAGCCCTAACCTAAGACACCGCCAGGCCCGCTCACAGAACAAAGGACTGAGCAGAGCTAGCCAGCTGCAGACTGGCCCATCCCCCGCCTGAGACAGGCAGGCGAGGACAGCTAGAGCACGTGGCCCCAGAGAGGCATCATCTACCAAACTGCAAGCAGGCTTCCTTGCTAACCAACACTTCTTGGGATTCTGGATGGTCGACATCCACCGGGAGGGTCGCAGCCATAGATCAGCTTCCCTGAAGAGACACACAGCACACCTGAGAAGGCGTGCCAGTTGTACACCCAGAATACCGAGCAGCTGGGATGGGGAGGTGATAAGCCGCAGCCCCCAATTGGGGGCGACTGAGCTCGCCAAGCACCTGATCACCTGAGCTGCTCGGACCTGGGAAGGGCACAAAACGCAGGCCCAACCAAGTCTGTGCCTTTGTGGAGTACCCAAGAACCTGAACCTGAGTGGCTTAGACCTGGAAAGTACATGTAACCTAGGGGCCCACCTCAGACAGTTCCCGGCAGAGCAACCCAGAGCCTGAACAGTGTAGACTGGGAAAACACACACGCTGTGAGCCAGGGCAACCCAGTGTGGCCCAGACACTGCAAGCATTCCCCACACACACCAGTGATATTTGTTTTCAGTGTTCCTCCCTCCCCACAGCACGACTGAACAAGTAAGCCAAAAAAGTGACCACCAATGCCCCCTTGTGTCAGGACGGAAATTAGACACTGAAGAAACCAGCAAACAGAAGTTAAAATAAACAGAGGGAACCACTTTAGAAGTGACAGGTGCAATAGATTAAAAACCTGCAGTTAGCACCGACTACATAGGAAGGGGCCTATAGATCTTGAGAAGTGTAGGCCAGATCAAGGAACTATCTGAAAATGAACTGACCCCACACTGTCCACAACACCAGAGAAAGTCCTAGATATATTTTTACTATTAACATTTTTAAAATTTTTGTCACTTTTAAGTCCTCTATTACTGCTTTAATTTTCATTTTTATAACCTACTATCACTTTGAACAGAGAAGGCAATGGCACCCCACTCCAGTACTCTTGCCTGGAAAATCCCATGGATGGAGGAGCCTGGTAGACTGCAGTCCATGGGGTCGCTAAGAGTCGGACATAACTGAGCGAATTCACTTTCTCTTTTCACTTTCATGCATTGGAGAAGGAAATGGCAACCCACTCCAGTGTTCTTGCCTGGAGAATCCCAGGGACGGGGAAGCCTGGTGGGCTGCCGTCTATGGGGTTGCACAGAGTCGGACACGACTGAAGTGACTTAGCATAGCATTACTTTGAAAAAAAAAAAAAGGACCCTATTATTTAAAGCAAACTTCATATATATATTTTATCATTCTTTTCACTTTGTTTTTTTTCTTTAATATTGTATTTTGAGAATCTAACCTCTACTCTAGATTTTTAATCTTTGCTTTTTAGTATTTGTTATCAATTTTGTACCTTTAAGAACCCAATCTTCAGTACCCATATTTACTTGGGAGTGAGATTACTAGCTTGATTGCTCTCTTTCCCTTTGGACTCTCCTTTTTCTCCACCAGGTCACCTCTATCTCCTGCCTTCCTGTTCTCTTCTCTTCTCTACCCAACTCTGTGAATCTCTTTGTGTGTTCTGGGCTGTGGAGAACATTTAGGGAACTGATTACTGGCTAGGTCTGTCTCTCGCCTTTTGATTCCCCCTTTTATCCTCCTGGCCACCTCTGTCTCCTTCCTCCCTCTTCTCTTCTCTGCGTAACTCTGTGAAGATCTCTGAGGGATCCAGACTGTGGAGAGTGCATAGGGAAGTGATTACTGGCTAGCTTGATCTCTCCCTTTTTGATTCCCACTATTCTCCTACTGGTCACCCCTATCTCCCTCCTTCCTCTTCTCTTCTCCACGTAACTCTGTGTACCTCTCTGGGTGTCCCTCACTATGGAGAAACTTTTCACCATTAACTTAAATGTTTTACCATTGGTGCTGTATAGATGGAGAAGTCTTCAGGCTACTGTAAGAATAAGACTGAAAGCCAGAGGCAGGAAGCTTAAGTCCAAATCCGGAGAACACCAGAGAACTCCTGACTCCAGGGAACATTAATTGATAGGTGCTCATCAAATGCCTCCATACCTACACTGAAACCAAGCGCCACCCAAGGGCCAACAAGTTCCAGAGCAAGACATACCATGCAAATTTTCCAGCAACACAGGAACATAGCCCTGAGCTTCAATATACAGGCTGCCCAAAGTCAAACCAAACCCAATGACATCTCAGAATTCATTACTGGACACTTCATTGCACGCCAGAGAGAAGAAATCAAGCTCCATCCACCAGAACACTGACACAATCTTCCCTAACCGGGAAACCTTGACAAGCCACCTGTCCAACCCCACCCACAGCAAGGAACCTCCACAATAAAGAGGAACCACAAACTGCCAGAATACAGAAAGGCCACCTCAAACACAGCAATATAAACAAAATAAAATTGCAGAGAAAAACCCAGCAGGTAAAGAAACAAGATAAATGCCCACCAAACCAAACAAAAAAGGAAGAGATAGGGAATCTACCTGATAAAGAATTCTGAATAATGATAGTGAAAATGATCCAAAATCTTCAAAACAAGATGGAGTTACAGATAAATAGCCTGGAGACAAGGATCAAGAAGATACAAGAAAGGTTTAACAAGGACCTAGAAGAAATTAAAAAAGAGTCAATATATAATGAATAATGCAATACATGAGATCAAAAACACTCTGGAGGGATCCAACAGTAGAATAACAGAGGCAGAAGATAAGATAAGTGAGGTAGAAGATAGAATGTTAGAAATAAATGAAACAGAGAGGAAAAAAGAAAAAAGAATTAAAAGAAATGAGGACAACCTCAGAGATCTCTGGGACAATGTTAAACACCCCAACATTTGAATCATAGGAGTCCCAGAAGAAGAAGACAGAAAGACCATGAGAAAATATTTGAGGAGATAATAGTTGAAAACTTCCCTAAAATGGGGAAGGAGATAATCACCCAAGTCCAAGAAACCCAGAAAGCCCCAAACAGGATAAACCCAAGGTGAAACACCCCAAGACACATATTAATCAAATTAACAAAGAACAAATATTAAAAGCAGCAAGGGAAAAGCAACAAATAATGCACAAGGGGATTCCCATAAGGATAACAGCTGATCTTTCAATAGAAACTCTTCAGGCCAGAAGGGAATGGCAGGACATACTTAAAGTGATGAAAGAAAACAACCAACAGCCCAGATTACTGTACCCAGCAAGGATCTCATTCAAATATGAAGGAAAAACCAAAAGCTTTACAGACAAGAAAAAGCTAAGAGAATTCAGCACCACCAAACCAGCTCTCCAACAAATACTAAAGGATCTTCTCTAGACAGGAAACACAGAAAGGGTGTATAAACTCAAACCCAAAACAATAAAGTAAATGACAATGGGATCATACTTATCAATAATTACCTTAAATGTAAATGGGTTGAATGCCCCAACCAAAAGACAAAGACTGGCTGAATGGATACAAAAACAAGACCCCTGTATAAGTTGTCTACAAGAGACCCACCTCGAAACAAGGGACACATACAGACTGAAAGTGAAGGGTGGGAAAAAGATATTCCATGCAAATAGAGACCAAAAGAAAGCATGAGTATCAATACTCATTTCAGATAAATTAGACTTTAAAACAAAGGCTGTGAAAAGAGACAAGAAGTACATTACATAATGATCAAAGGATCAATCCAAGAAGAAGAAATAACAATTATAAATGTATATGCACCCAACATAGGAGCACTGCAATATGTGAGACAAAGGCTAACAAGTATGAAAGGGGAAGGAGAAGGCAACAGCACCCCACTCCAGTACTCTTGCCTGGAAAATCCCATGGACAGAGGAGCCTGGTGGGCTGTAGTCCATGGGGTCGCTGAAAGTCAGACACGACTGAGCGGCTTTACTTTCACTTTTCACTTTCATGCATTGGAGAAGGAAATGCCTACCCACTTCGGTGTTCTTGCCTGGAGAATCCCAGGGATGGGGGAACCTGGTGGGCTGCCGTCTATGGGGTCACAAAGAGTCGGACACAACTGAAGCGACTTAGCAGCAACAGCAGCATGAAAGGGGAAATGAACAATAACACAATAATAGTGGGAGACTTTAATATCCCACTCACACCTATGGATAGATCAACTAAACAGAAAATTAACAAGGAAACACCAACTTTAAGTGATACAATAGACCAGTTAGACCTAACTGATATTTATAGGAAATTTCACCCCAAAACAATGAATTTCAACTTTTACTCAAGTGCACATGGAACCTCCTCCAGGATAGATCACATCCTGGGCCATAAATCTAGCCTTGGCAAATTGAAAAAAACTGAAATCATTTCAAGCGTCTTTTCTGACCACAATGCAGTAAGATTAGATGTCAATTACAGGAGAAAAACTATTAAAAATTCCAACATATGGAGGCTGAACAACACGCTGCTGAATAACCAACAAATCACAGAAGAAATAAAAAAATAAATCAAAATATGCATAGAAACGAATGAAAGTGAAAACACAAAAACCAAAGACCTGTGGGACACTGTAAAAGCAGTGCTAAGGGGAAGGTTCATAGCAAATACAGGCTTATCTCAAGAAACAAGAAAAAAAAATCAAATAAATAACCTAACTCTACACCTAAAGCAACTAGAAAAGAAAGAAATTAAGAACCCCAGGGTTAGTAGAAGGAAAGAAATCTTAAAAATTAGAGCAGAAATAAATGCAAAAGAAACAAACAAGACCATAGCAAAAATCAAAAAAGTCAAAAGCTGGTTCTTTGAGAAGATAAATAAAATTGACAAACCATTAGCCAGACTCATCAAGAAACAGAGGGAGAAAAATCAAATTAACAAAATTAGAAATGAAAATGGAGAGATCACAACAGACAACACAGAAATACAAAGGATCATAAGAGACTACCATCAGCAATTATATGCCAATAAAATGGACAACTTGGAAGAAATGGACAAATTCTTAGAAAAGTACAATTTCCCAAAACTGAACCAGGAAGAAATAGAAAATCTTAACAGACCCATCACAAGCACAGAAATTGAAACTGTAATCAGAAATCTTCCAGCAAACAAAAGCCCAGGACCAGACGGCTTCACAGCTGAATTCTCCCAAAAATTTAGAGAAGAGCTAACACCTATCCTACTTAAACTCTTCCAGAAAATGGCAGAGGAAGGTAAACTTCCAAACTCATTCTATGAGACAACCATCACCCTAATACCAAAAGCAGACAAAGATGCCACCAAAAAAGAAACCTAAAGGCCAATATCACTGATGAACATAGATGCAAAAATCCTTAACAAAATTCTAGCAAACAGAATCCAACAACATATTTAAGAGATTATACATCATGACCAAGTGGGCTTTATCCCAGGGATGCAAGGCTTCCTTAATATCTGCAAATCAATCAATGTAATACACCATATTAACAAACTGAAAAGTAAAAACCATATGATTATCTCAATAGATGCAGAGAAAACCTTTGACAAAATTCAACATCCATTTTTTATGATAAAAACCCTCCAGAAAGCAGGAATAGAAGAAACATACCTCAACATAATAAAAGCTATATATGACAAACCCACAGCAAACATTATTCTCAATGATGAAAAATTGAAAGCATTTCCCCTAAAGTTAGGAACAAGACAAGGGTGCCCACTCTCATCACTACTATTCAACATAGTTTTGGAAGTTTTGGCCACAGCAATCGGAGCAGAAAAAAAAAATAAAATAAAAGGAATCCAGATTGGAAAAGAAGAAGTAAAACTCTCACTGTTTGCAGATGACATTATCTTCTACATAGAAAACCCTAAAGACTCCACCAGAAAAATACTAGAGCTAATCAATGAATATAGTAAAGTTGCAGGATATAAAATCAACACACAGAAATCCTTTGCATTCCTATACACTAACAATGAGAAAACAGAAAAAGATTAAGAAAACAATTCCATTCACCATTGCAACAAAAAGAATAAAATACTTAGGAATATATCTACTTAAAGAAACAAAAGACCTATATATAAAAAACTATAAAACACTGGTGAAAGAAATCAAAGATGACACAATAGATGGAGAAATATACCATGTTTATGGATCGGAAGAATCAATATAGTGAAAATGAGTATACTACCGAAAGCAATCTATAGATTCAATGCAATCGCTATCAAGCTACCAATGGTATTTTTCACAGAACTAGAACAAATAATTTCACAATTTGTATGGAAATACAAAAAACCTCAAATAGCCAAAACAATCTTGAGAAAGAAGAATGGAACTGGAGGAATCAACCTGCCTTACTTCAGGCTCTATTACAAAGCCACAGTCATCAAGACAGTATGGTACTGGCACAAAGACAGAACTATAGATCAATGGAACAAAATAGTAATCCCAGAGATAAATCCACCCACCTATGGATACCTTATCTTTGACAAAGGAGGCAAGAATATACAATGGAGAAAAGACAATCTCTTTAACAAGTGGTGCTGGGAAAACTGGTCAACCACTTGTAAAAGAATGAAACTAGAACACTTTCTAAAACCATACACAAAAATAAACGCAAAATGGATTAAAGATCTAAACGCAAGACTAGAAACCATAGAACTCCTAGAGGAAAACAGGCAAAACACCATCCGACATAAATCACAGCAGGATCCTCTGTGACCCACCGCCCAGAATATTGGAAATAAAAGCAAAAATAAACAAATGGGACCTAATTAAAATTAAAAGCTTCTGCGCAACAAAAGAAACTATAAGCAAGGTGAAAAGAGAGCCTTCAGAATGGGAGAAAATAATAGCAAAGAAAGCAACTGACAAAGAATTAATCTCAAAAATATACAAGCACCTCCTGCAGCTCAATTCCAGAAAAATAAACAACCCAATCAAAAAAAGGGCCAAAGAACTAAACAGACATTTCTCCAAAGAAGACATACAGATGGCTAACAAACACATGAAAAGATGTTCAACATCACTCATTATCAGAGAAATGCAAATCAAAACCACAGTGAGGTACCATCTCATGCCAGTCAGAATGGCTGCTATCCAAAAATCTACAAGAAATAAATGCTGGAGAGAGTGTGAAGAAAAGGGAACCCTCTTACACTGTTGGTGGAAATGCAAACTAGTACAGCCACTATGGAGAACAATGTGGACATTGCCTCAAAAACTGGAAATAGAACTAACATATGACCCAGCAATCCCACCGCTGGGCATACACACTGAGGAAACCAGAACTGAAAGAGACACATGTACCCCAATGTTCATCGCAGCACTGTTTGTAATAGCCAGGACATGGAAGCAACCTAGATGTCCATCAGCAGACGAATGGATAAGAAAGCTGTGGTACCTATACACAATGGAATATTACTCAGCCATTAAAAAGAATACATTTGAATCAGTTCTAATGAGGTGGATGAAACTGGAGCCTATTATACAGAGTGAAGTAAGCCAGAAAGAAAAACACCAATACAGTATACTAATGCATATATATGGAATTTAGCAAGATGGTAATGATAACTCTCTATGCAAGATGGCAAAAGAGACACAGATGTATAGAACAGTCTTTTGGACTCTGTGGGAGAGGGCGAGGGTGGGATGATTTGGGAGAATGGCATTGAAACATGGATGTTATCATATGTGAAACGAATCACCAGTCCAGGTTCGATGCATGATTCAGAGTGCTCGGGGCTGGTGGACTGGGATGACCCAGAGGGATGGGATACGGAGGCAGCTGGGAGGGGGATTCAGGTTGGGGAACACATGTACAGCCGTGGTGGATTCATGTCAATGTATGGCAAAACCAATACAATATTGTAATTAGCCTCCAATTAAAATAGATAAATTTATATAAAAAAAGAAAAAGGAGAGTCCATGGGAGACAAGGAAAAATTAAGGCCCTGGTTCAGAGTGGAGAAGACTAGGAAGACACAGAAACTGAATGCAACATGGGATCTTGAGTCATATCCTGGGCCACGAAAGGAACATTAGGGGGGAAATGATGATACTCAAATACAGTCTGTGGTTTAATTGGGAAAAAAAAAATACCTATAAATGTTTACCACAGATCATAGTTTTATAAAGGAAATGAAATGATTTTATAGTTGGAAAAACTGAGACCACAAAATTATCAATAGCATAACTAAATGTGAATAGCTAAATAGTACAGAAGCAAAATTAGTGTACTAACGTTTATAAACTTGAAATATTATTAATATATTTATAAATTTGTATTAAATAAATAAATATTCCATTGTGTGTTATCCAATAGGAAGAGCAAAGTCCCTGCACATCTCTTTTCCATTAGCTCTACTGAGGTTGTAATAAATATATTGTTGTCACTTTAGTGAAGTATAATAAGATGTTCAGTTCTAAACACTTACCCATTTTCTTTTTTCACATTGAACAAATGAAGACAGGCCATTTTAATGTCAATAGTAATGGTACAAAATCTTTTGAATTGCACAGTATCAGACAGTTACAGGTTATAGTGAACCATATTTGTCAAAGTTAGTTGTAAGACTATAGCTGAGATTTATATTATGAAAAATTCTCTTGTGAATGAGTGTTGTCATGTTTCGTTGCTTTGAAAATAAAGGTATTTATATCAGCTAAGAAAAAAAAAAAAGAAACAAGAAAAATATTCAAATAAACAACCTAACATTATACCTAAAACAGCTAGGGAAATAAGAACAAGAAAAACAAAGTTAGTAGAAGGAAAAAAATCATAAAGATCAGAGCAGAAATAAATTAAAACAAATAAAACAATAACAAAAATCAATGAAACTAAAAGTTGGTTCTTTGAGATTAAAAAAGTTGATAAACCTTTAGTCAGCCTTCAAGAAAAAAAGGGAGAGAATTCAGATCAATAGAATTATAAATGAAAAAGGGATAAATTGCAATTGACACTGCAAAAACACAAAGTTATCTCTGGTAGAGATTACTACAAGCAACCATATGCCAGTAAAATTAACAACCTGGAAGAAATGGACAAATTTTTAGAAAGGTACAACCTTCCAAGACTGAAGCAGAAAGAAATAGAAAACATGAACAGACCAATCACAAGCACTCTGATTGAAACTGTGATTTTAAAACTTCCAACCAAAGAAACTGCAGGACCTGAGGGTTTCAAAGGTGTATTCTGTTAAACATTTTGCTGTTGTTATTATTGTTCACTCACTGTCATGTCCGACTCTTTGTGACCCCATGGACTGCAGCACGCCAGGCTTCCCTGTCCTTCACTATCTTCCAGAGTTTGCTCAAACTCATGCTCAAAAAAATTGCAGAGGAAGGAAAACTGCCACACATCATTCTATGAGGCCACCATCATCCTGATACCAAAACCAGACAAAGATATTACAAAAAAAGAAAAGTATATGTTAATATCACTGATTAACATGGACACAAAAATCCTCATAAAAATATTAGCAAACAGAATTCAACAACACATTAAAAGGATCATACACCATGATCAAGTGGGATTTATACCAGTGATGCAAGGATTCTTCAATATAAGCAAATTAATCAATGAGATATACCATATTAACAAATTAAATAATAAAAACCTCTGATCATCTCAATAGATGCAGAAAAAGCTTTTGACGAAATTCAATACCTATTTATGATTTTAAAAAAAAGCTCAGGGTACTCTTTCTACCCTCTTTTGATGTCTATGTCAGAAGCTTTCTCTATCTCCTTTATACTTCAATAAAACTTTATTACACAAAAACTCTGAGCAATCAAGCCTCATCTCTGGCCCCGGATTGAATTCTTCTCCTCCAGAGGCCAAGAATTCCAGCATCTTTGCGTGGTTCAGCAACAACCTTTCATCTTGGGGGCTCGTCTGGGATTCTTCAGGACAAGATGGGAGCTAACAATTCCAGCCTCACTCCTTTGAACTGTATCCTGAAAAACTGGGATAGATTTGATCCCCAAGGCTTAAAGAAGACACACCTGAGCATGTGATACTGCATGGCCATGGTACCCACTGGAGGACAGAGAACTGTGGCCAGTTGGAGGGTCTCTTAAGTAGAATACTGTTTTACAATTAGACCAGTTCTGTGGAAAACAAGGGAAATGGGTAGAAGTAGCATATGTGTTGCCCTTGTTCTCTCTGCAAAATATGTCAGACTTATGTCCTGAGGGTATAGGTTTGAGTGTGACTCCTTCAGCTGCCTCCTGTCCTCCTACTTTGCTAGATGAGATGGAGGACAGGAGACAAAGAGATAAAGAAAAGAAGGTTTCTCCAAACTATCTGTGGTATCATATGCACAGAGCAGCCAGAGAGGCTGAGGAACAGCCACACAAGCTGTTGCCTCTTCATGAAGCACCCACCAGGAGAAGTAATCAGTCTATGAGAGTTAATAAGCGTTTTTCTTATCAAGAAGTACAAAGAATTAAGGAGGAACTGGGAGACTATTTAGAGGACCCAGAAAAATATATTAGAGCTTTTAAAGGTGTTACTCTGTTTTATGACCTTACTTGGAAGGATGTGATGTATATCTTGGGAAAAACACTGACTCCCGACTCAAAAACTCGAGTTTTGGGAAAAGCGGTTGCTTATGGAGATGAATGGTTTGGTAATGAGTCAGTAGGGAGGAGGGAGGACGAGATAATCACCCTCCCCACTGGAAATCAGGTGGTCCCAACTACAGAAACAGACTGGGACTAAAACAGAGCTAAAGGAAGATGGGATCAGAGTCATTTTGTCAGATGTATTCTTGAAGGACTCAGGCAAGTGCGTGCTAAGCCTTTAAACTATGGCAAATTGGCAAACATAGAACAGGAGGAGAAGGGAAGCTCCTGGTAAATTCCTAGACCGAGAGAAGCCCTTTGCAGATTCACTGAGATTGATCCCGAAAGTGAAGTGGGAAAAGTGATCTTAAAAGATAGATTTCTCACTCAGTCGGCTCCAGATATCCACCGTAAGCTTTTAAAACAGACCTATGGACCAAATCAGTCTTTAGATAATCTGTTACAACTGGCTCAGACAGTCTATTATGGTAGGGAATATGAGGAAAAGAAAAGCAGAACCTTTGCAATGGCTATGAAAACTGTTCTTAAACAGCCTGAGAAAAATGCCCAGAGGGACCCAGGTGAAAAGGGATGGGCTTGCTATTACTGTGGAAAGGAGGGGCACCTCAAGCAGAATTGCCTTCAGGCATCTAAGCCGACCCCGGCTCCAAGTCCGGTCTGCAAAGGACCACACTGGAATAGAGACTGCCCCCAGAGGCATAGGTTTCAGGGGTCAGACTCTCAAGACAATCAGGACTGAAGGTGCCCGGGGGTCCCCACACAAGCTACCGTCCTAATCACACCTGAGGAACCCCGGGTATTAATAACTGTGGGAGGCAGTCCGTCGATTTCCTTTTAGATACTGGGGCAATTTACTCCGTGCTTACTGAAGCCCCTGGCCCTCTTTCTTCCCGATCCTCTTCCATAATGGGACTGTCTGGACGAGCCAAAAAATGGGCCTGATAATCTATGTGAGCCTACTTCTGCTGACTCCAAAAATCCTGAGCCTGCCGTTTGATCCTCAAGACACAGCCTTTCTGTCCTGGGCTCACTCCTACACAACATTTCATAATTGGTCTAACTGCTGGGTCTGTGGAGCACTCCCCTCTTCATCAGTGGAAGGCTTCCTGTGGTGGACATCTCCACTTCAAGAAAAAGACTTTCTCCAAGTCTGTGAATACCTTCGACAACAATCATATGTGATTCCTCTTCTTAAATTGATGACATCTAACAATCCTAAGATTGACTGATGTAACTATGGACATAATGTAACTTTTAAACTATCTTAATTACAATAATTCTTATTGTTCTATTTTTGCTGTTTGCTCCCTGCATCTGTAACTGTGTAATTGGACCTGTTTCTACTCGCATGAAAGTGTTTAAGTTACAAATGGTTGTCCAAGCTCCTACAAGTGCCACAGCCTCCTCCAACTATTACTTGGGGCCCCTGGATCACAGACCCTCAATATGAGGGTTAGGAGAGTATGTTGCCTCAACAATTTAAGGACCATGACAGCAGGAAGTAGTTATTGAACAAAAACGATGCCCCTTTCCCTTGGCAACATAATTCTCCTAAAAGAAAAGGGGGGATGAGAGAGTCATTTCCTAGGCAGGTTGATAAGAAGTCTAGGGGTCCCCAAGGAGAGAGGGGTCTGGAATTCTCAAGGAGGAAGAAAGGACAAACTTTGTTTTTCCTCTACATTGCTTAGGATTATGTATCCTGCCTGAGGACAGTCTCTGGATTAAACCTGGCTAATCATGTTATCCTTATTGCCAAATTCAGACTTAAATTGAAGAAAGTGGGGAAAACCACTAGACCATTCAGGTATGACCTAAATCAAATCCCTTATGATTATACAGTGGAAGTGAGAAATAGATTTAAGGGACTAGATCTGATAGATAGAGTGCCTGATGAACTGTGGACAGAGTTCATGACATTGTATAGGAGACAGGGATCAAGAACATCCCCATGGAAAAGAAATGCAAAGAAGCAAAATGGCTGTCTGGGGAGGCCTTACAAATAGCTGTGAAAGGAAGAGAAGCAAAAAGCAAAGGAGAAAAGGAAAGATATAAGCATCTGAATGCAGAGTTCCAAAGAATAGCAAGAAGAGATAAGAAAGCCTTCCTCAGCGAACAATGCAAAGAAATAGAGGAAAACAACAGAATGGGAAAGACTAGAGATCTCTTCAAGAAAATTAGAGATACCAAGGGAACATACCATGCAAAGATGGGCTCGATAAAGGACAGAAATGGTATGGACCTTACAGAGGCATAAGATATTAAAAAGAGGTGGCAAGAATACACAGAAGAAGTGTACAAAAAAGATCTTAATGACCAAGATAATCACCATGGTGTGATCACTCACCTAGAGCCAGACATCCTGGAATGTGAAGCCATGTGGGCCTTAGGAAGCACCACTATGAACAAAGCTGGTGGAACTGATGGAATTCCAGTTGAGCTATTTCAAATCCTAAAAGATGATGCTGTGAAAGTGCTACACTCAATATGTCAGCAAATTTGGAAAACTCAGCAGTGGCCACAGGACTGGAAAAGGTCAGTTTTCATTCCAATCCCAAAGAAAGGCAGTGCCAAAGAATGCTCAAACTACCGCATAATAGCACTAATCTCACACGGTAGTAAAGTAATACTCAAAATCCTCCAAGCCAGGCTTCAGCAATATGTGAACTGTGAACTTCCAGATGTTCAAGCTGGTTTTAGAAAAGGCAGAGGAACCAGAGATCAAATTGCCAACATCCACTGGATCATCAAAAAAGCAAGAGAGTTCCAGAAAAACATCTATTTCTGCTTTATTGACTATGCCAAAGCCTTTGACTGTGTGGATCACAATAAACTGTGGGAAATTCTGAAAGAGATGGGAATACCAGACCACCTGACCTGCTTCATGAGAAACCTATATGCAGGTCAGGAAGTAAGTTAGAACTGGACATGGAACAACAGACTGATTCCAAATAGGAAAAGGAGTACATCAAGGCTGTATATTGTCACCCTGCTTATTTAACTTATATGCAGAGTATATCATGAGAAATGCTGGGCTGGAGGAAGCACAAGCTGGAATCAAGATTGCCGGGAGAAATATCAGTAACCTCAAATATGCAGGTGACACCACCCTTATGGCAGAAAGTGAAGAGGAACTCAAAAGCCTCTGGATGAAAGTGAAAGAGTAGAGTGAAAAAGTTGGCTTAAAGCTCAGCATTCAGAAAACGAAGATCATGGCATCTGGTCCCATCACTTCATGGGAAATAGATGGGCAAACAGTGGAAACTGTGTCAGACTTTATTTTGGGGGGCTCCAAAATCACTGCAGATGGTGATTGCAGCCATGAAATTAAAAGACACTTACTCCTTTGAAGAAAAGTTATGACCAACCTAGATAGCATATTGAAAAGCAGAGACATTACTTTGCCAACAAAAGTCCATCTAGTCAAGGCTATAGTTTTTCAGTGGTCATGTATGGATGTGAGAATTGGACTGTGAAGAAAGCTGAGTGCTGAAGAATTGATGCTTTTGAATTGTGGTGTTGGAGAAGACTCTTGAGAGTCCCTTGGACTGCAAGGAGATCCAACCAGTCCATTCTGAAGGAGATCAGCCCTGGGATTTCTTTGGAAGGACTGATGCTAAAGCTGAAACTCCAGTACTTTGGCCACCTCATGCGAAGAGTTGACTCACTGGAAAAGACTCTGATGCTGGGAGGGATTGGGGGCAGGAGGAGAAGGGGACGACAGAGGATGAGATGGCTGGATGGCATCACTGACTCGATGGATGTGAGTCTGAGTGAACTCCGGGAGTTGGTGATGGACAGGGAGGCCTGGCGTGCTTCAATTCATGGGGTCAGAAAGAGTCGGACACGACTGAGTGACTGAACTGAACTGAATCATCTTATCTTAAAATGTAAATTACGGGATTAGGTCTGGTCTTTACAAGGATTATATAACAATAATGTATCCTGCCTGAAGGCAGTCTCTGGACTAAACCTTCTAGCTAATCCTGTTATCTTAAATTTTAAATTATGGGAGTAGGTCTGGTGAGATCTTTACAACCTCCAGACATTCTTTGGATTCATTGGAGAGTATATAACTTCATTGCTAACACTAGCAAGGGGGTACTCTTTCTACCCACTTCTGATGTCTATGTCAGAAGCTTTCTCTATCTCCTTTATACTGTAATAAAACTTTATTACACAAGGAAAAAAAAAACCTCTCAGGAAAGTTGGCATGGAGGGAATCTACCTCAACATAAATGCCATATATGATAAACCCACAGCAAACATCATTCTCAATGGTGATAAACTGAAAGCATTT
Organism: Bubalus bubalis; assembly: GCF_019923935.1. Lineage (NCBI taxonomy): Eukaryota > Metazoa > Chordata > Mammalia > Artiodactyla > Bovidae > Bubalus > Bubalus bubalis. Next base: position 65,526,310 of record NC_059181.1, read on the forward strand.
TCTCTAAGATTGGGAACCTTACAAGGATGTCCATTCTCACTACTATTATTCAACATAGTTTTGGAAGTCCTAGTCATAGCAATCAGAGCAGAAAATGAAATGGGGAATTCAAATTGGAAAATAAGAAGTAAAAATGTCACTGTTTGCAAATGACATGATATTATACACAGAAAATCCTATACAGAAAATCCTAAAGATGCCACTAGAAACCACTAGAACTAATCAATGAATTTAGTAAAGTTGTAGGATACAAAATTAATACACACAAATCTCTTGCATTCCTGTATACCACCAGTGAAATATCAGAAAATAGAATCAAGGGAATGATCCCATTTACCATTGCAACAATGGTTCCTTTACAAAAAAAAAAAAAAAAAAAAAAAAAAAAAAACCTAAAAATAGACCTTTCATATGACCCAGAAATCTCACTACTTGGCATGTACTATGAGAAAACCATATTTTAAAGATACATGCACCCCAATATTCATTGCAGCACTATTTAAAATAGGCAGAACATGGAAGCCACCTAAATGTCCATCAACAGAGGAATGGATAAAGATGTGGTATATATATAAAATGGAATATTACTCAGTAAAAAACAAGAATGAAATTGAGTCATTTGTAGAGAGGTGGATGGGCCTAGAGTCTATCATGCAGAGTAAAGTCATAAAGAGGAGAACAAATATGGTATATTTACATTTATATTTATATATTTACATGTATATGGAATCTAGAAAACGGTACAGATGAAGCTATTTATAGAGCAAGAATCGAGAAATAGACATGGGGAATGGACACGTGGACATCGGGGGAGCATGGGATGAATTGGGAGATTGAGGTTGACATATTTGCATTGCTATGTGTAAAACAGATAGCTATTGGGAACTTGCTTTATAGTGTAGGGAGCTCAGCTCAGTGCTCTGTCGTAACCTAGATGGATGTTGTTTTGCTGATTCTGTTCATGACACCAAACGTCTCACTGTTCACATTATCCACACTGTTCCCTGAACCCAGGGTAGGCAAGGCACAGCCAAGAGGCTGGAAAGAGACTCGAGGAGCCGTAGGAACTGCGCACACGTTTATTCTCTCCTGGCTGACGCAGCAGCCACAGCAGCAACCATAGCAAAATCTAACACAACACAACCTCTCTCCTGGCTGACGCAGCAGCCACAGCAGTAGACACACTATATTCTCTCCTCTTGTGGCTGACCCGATAGACACAGCTGTGATGCAGAAGTAATGCCACCACACTTCAGGTGGAACTCACACATGCGTACTGCACATAACCCATGACCAACAAGTACCTCGTGATGCATATGTGCAGTGCTACAAATGCTCTCAGCTGTTACATAGTCATTATTTACAAAACATAGGGTGAGAGAGCCTGAACACGCCATCTTGGTTAATTCGGTCTTTCCCCGCAGATGTGATGGGTGGGTGGAAAGGATGTCCAAGAGGGAGGGGATACACACACACACACACACACACACATATGTATCAGTTCAGTTCAGTCGCTCAGTCGTGTCCGACTCCTTGCAATCCCATGGACTGCAGCACGCCAGGCTTCCCTGTCCATCACCAACTCCTGAAGCTTGCTCAAACTCAGGTCCATCGAGTCAGTGATACCATCCAATCATCTCATTCTCTGTCATCCCCTTCTCCTCTTACTTTCTATCTTTCCCAGCATCAGGGTCTTTTCCAATTAGTCAGTTCTTCACATCAGGTGGCCAAAGTATTGGAGTTTCAGCTTCAGCATCAGTCCTTCCAATGAATATTCAAGACGGATTTCCTTTAGGATTGACTGGTTGGCTCTCCTAGCAGTCCAAAGGACTCTCAAGAGTCTTCTCCAACACCACAGTTCAAAGCATTGATTCTTTGGCACTCAGCTGTCTTTATGGTCCAACTCTCACATTCATACATGACTACAGGAAAAACCATAGCTTTGACTAGATGGACCTTTGACAGCAAAGTAATGTCTCTGGTTTCTAATATGCTGTCTAGTTTGGTCATAGTTTTTCTTCCAAAGAGCAAGTGATTTTTAATTTCATGGTTGCAGTCACCATCTGCATATATATATACATATATATATATATATATATATATATATGGAGAAGGCAATGGCACCCCACTCCAGTACTCTTGCCTGGAAAATCCCATGGATGGAGGAGCCTGGTAGGCTGTAGTCCATGGGGTCGCTAAGAGTCGGACACGACTGAGTGACTTCCCTTTCACTTTTCATTTCATCCATTGGAGAAGGAAATGGCAACCCACTCCACTGTTCTTGCCTGGAGAATCCCAGGGACGGGGGAGCCTGGTGGGCTTCCATCAATGGGGTCGCACAGAGTCGCACACGACTGAAGCGACTTAGCAGTAGCAGCATAGCTGAATCACTTATTTGTACAGCAGAAAGTAACACAATATTGTAAAGCAACTATACACCAATTTTTAAAATCTCAATTGACCAGAAATATATGGTTTTTTTTCCTGAGTTTTCAATTCTATTCCATTTATCTATGTCTACTCTTATGCCTGTATTACACTGATTTGATTACTGAACTTTTCAGTAAGTTTAAAATCAAGAATTATGAGTACTCTAACTACATTCTATTTCAAAATTGTGTTAGCCATCTGGGGTCCCTGACAGTTCCATATGAATTTTAAGTTCAACCTGTCCGTTTTTGTAAAAATGGCAGTAGATATTTTTACACAAACTGCACTGAATCGCTAGATCACTTTGGGAAGTAGCACCATCTACAATATTAACTCTTATCATCCATAATCATTGGATGTCCTTGCATTTATTTAGATATTATTTAATTTCTTTCAATGTTAGGTAGTATCCAATGTACAAGTCTTGCACCTCCTTGGTTAAATTTATTTCTAAATATTTTACTATTTCAGTGCTATTATTAATGGACTCGTTTCCCCAATTCATTTTTGTATTACTTATTTCTAGTGTATAGAAATGCAACTGATTTTTGTATGTAGATCTTGTATCCTGCAACACTGTTGAATGTATTCATAATCTGAAATAGTGTTATGGATTTTTACGTTTCCTCTGTATAAGAATATGTCATCTGTTGAACCCCAATGTTCATTGCATCGCTATTTACAATAGCCAGGACATGGAAGCAACCTAAATGTCCATCAAAAGAGGAATGGATAAGGAAGATGTGGTACATATATACTGCAGAATATTATTCAGCCATAAAAAAGAACAAAATATTGTCATTTGCAGCAACATGGATGGACTTAAAGATTGTCATACTGAGTGAAGTAAGTAAGACAGACAAATATCATATGATATCACTTATATGTGGAATCTAAGAAAATAGTACAAATGAACTTATTTACAAAACAAATAGTCACAGATGTAGAAAACAAATTTATGGTTATCAGGAGGCAAGGGGGAGAGGGATAAATTGAGAGATTGGGATTGACATATACATACTACTAGATATAAATAGGTAACTAATCAGGATGTACTGTATAACACAGAGAACTCTTCTCAATACCCTGTAATGACCTACATGGAAAAAGAATCTGAAAGAGAGTGGATATATGCATATGCATAACTGATTCACCTTGCTGTATATTAGAAACTAACACAACTCTTTGCAACCCCATGGACTATACAATCCATGGAATTCTTCAGGCCAGAATACTGGAATGGGTAGCCGTTCCCTTCTCCAGGAGATCTTCCCAATCCAGGAATCGAATGGGGGTCTCCTGCATTGCAGGTGGATTCTTTACCAACTGAGCTATCAGGGAAGCCCAACACAACACTAAATCAACTATGAAAGTGAAAAGAAAGGAATTCTCCAGGCCAGAAATCAACAATACTCCAATAAAAATTTTAAAAATAAAAAATTCATCTGTGAATAAAGATAGTTCTACATTCTCCTTTTCAAATTTGGATGCTTTTTCCCCCCTTTTTTGGTTAATTTTTCTGGCTTTATCTTATAGAACAATATTGAACAGAAATGGTGAAAATTAACATTCTTATCTAATTCCTGACCTAGAGGAATTAGGCTATTAGTCTTTCACCACTGGGTGTGTTAGCTGTGTGTTTTTCATAGATGTACTTTATCAGGTTGTGCAAGTTCTCAACTGTTATGGGCTAAATTATGTAGTCCCTAAATTCATAACTCAAATCCCTAAACCCCAGTACATCAAAATGTGACTATATTTGGTGACAAGGCCTTTTAGAGAGGTAGCTAAGTTAAACTGAGGCCATTAGGGTGGGTCCTAATCCAATTTGACTAGTGTCCTTATAAGAGGAAATTTGTACACACAAAGACACACCAGGGATGTGCATGCACATGACCATGTGAAGACACAGTGAGAAGTTCAACCATCTACAAGCTATGAAAAGACAGATAAAAACAAAAACAAAACAAAACAAATACCTGCCAACATTTTAAATTTGGACTTCTAGCCTCCAGAACTGTGAGAATATTTTAAACCAGTCTGTGACATCTTGTTGTGACAGCCCTGGCAAACTGACACACCTTCTATTCATTTTTTAAGTGACTGTTATAATGAAAGTGTATTAAATAGAGTGAAATGCTGTTTCTGCATCAATAGAGATGACCCTATTGGGTTTTTTTATTGATTCTGTTAATGTGGTATATTACTCATTGATTTTTGTATATTGAGTTGTTGCAGGAAGGAGGACCTCTTCCAGGGCCCAAAACTGGGCTCTTGTCTAACACTCGGAAATGAATTGTCTGAGGAGACACATGTGCTGACAAAGCAAGAGATTTTATTGGGAAAGGGCACCCAGGTGGAGAGCAGTAGGGTAAGGGAACCCAGAAGAACAGCTCTGCCACACGGCTTGATGTCTCGGGTTTTATGATGATGGGATTGGTTTCTGGGTTGTCTTTAGCCAATCATTCTGACTCAGAGTCCTTCCTGGTGGTGCATGCCTTGTTCTGCCAAGATGGATGCCAGAGAGAAGGATTCTGGGAGGTGGTCGGACATGTGGTGTCTCCTTTTGACCTTTCCTGAACTCTCCCAGTTGGTGGTAACTTATTAGTTCCGTGTTCCTTACCAGGACCTCCTGTCATAAAATAACTCATGCAAATGGTTACTATGGTGCCTGGCCAGGGTGGGCGGTTTCAGTCAATGTGCTTCCCCGAACAGAGTCACCCTTGCACTCCTAAGATAAATCCTACTTGGTCATGGTAAATAATTCGTTTAACACACTGTTATATTCCATTTACTGGAATTTCATTCCAGATTTTTGCTTCCATATTCATAAAGGGTACTGGTCTATAGTTTTCTTTTCTTGTGATGCCATTGTTTAGCTTTTGTATCAGATAAATACTGGTTTCATGAATAAGTTAGAGAACGTTTCAATCACATCTGTTATTTGAAATTAAGAATTGAGGTTAATTCTTTATTAAACAATTGATAAGCCAATATGGATTTAAGTGTTTTTAGCTTCTTGCATTTAGTCTTTTATAGTTTTTCTCATAAGATTTTTCATGTATTTTATTATATTTATACCTAAGTATTTTACATTATTGTTGCTAATGAAAATGACACTGTATACTTATTTTAAATTTTCAGTTGTTCATAGCTGGTCTATCAGAAAGGAACTGGCATTTACATATCTGACTTGTATCTGAAACATTCTTGTGATTGCTTGTTAGTTTGGGGAGATATTTTGATGATTCTTTGACATTTTTCTACATAAAGAGTCATATAATATTGGGGGAACTGTTTTATTTCTTTCTTCCCAACTGTATACTTTTCTTTCTTTTTCTTGTCTTACTAGCTAGGGATTCCAGTATGATATTGGATAGGAATGGTGATGATAGAAATCCTCATAGTTCTCAAATTGATTATTTATTTTACTCTGCTTATATTGAATTTAATTTGCCCTTATTTTTCTAGTTTACTGAAGTGGAAGATTAGATTATTGATTTTAGTTACTTCTTCTTTTCTAATGAAGAAATAGCTAAAATTTTCTTGTCTAATTCAGTGCTATAATTTCCCCTCTAAACACTGCTTTTTCTGCATCCCACAAATTTTGATGAGTTGTATTTTCATTTTTATGTAGTTTAAAATATATATTATTATGGTAAAAACACAACTTGAGATTTAACCTGTTAAATGGTTAAGTATGCATTATTATTAACAAGTGCAATCTAGAGATAACGGGTCTCTAGAAATTATTTATCTTGCATAAATGGAGTTTTATGCCCTTTGAACAGCAATTCCTTGGTTTTACTTTGCCCCTGCATCTATCATTTTACTCTCTCTGAGTCTGAATATTTTATAGACCTCCTTTAAGTGGAATTATGCAGTATTTGTCCTTTTGCAACTGGTGCATTTCACTTAGAATGTCCCCCAGGTTCATCCATGTTGTTGAATATGGCAGGATTTTCTTCCATTTTAAGAAAAAAATAACATATTGTGTATGTATATACTCCCCTTGTCCATTCATCTGTCAATAAACATTTTGGTTGTTTCCATACCTTGGCTATTACAAATAATGCTGCAATAAGCATGAGCATATCTTTCTAGATCCTGACTTAAATTCTTTTGGATATATACTTAGAAGTGAGATTGCTGAGTCATATGGTAATTCTACTGTTAATTTTTTGAGAAAACCCCACACTATTTTCTACAGAAGTTGCACCATTTTGCATTCCCAACACAATTTCTCCACAACATGACAAACACTTACCTTTGGCCTTTAAAAAAAATAATAGCCATCCTAAGGATTATAAAGTGGTATCTCACTGTGATTTTAATTTTTCTTTAAAAAGATTCATAGTCATTCTAACAGATGTGAGATGATATTTCATTGTGGTTTTGAACTTCCCAGAAAATTAGCAATGCCAAGCACTTTTTCATATACCCATTGGCCATTTGTATGTCTTCTCCAGACAAGATTCAAGTCTTTGCCCATGTTTTAATCAGATTCTTTGTATTTATGCTATTGAGTTGTAGGAGTCCTTTATATATTTTGGCTATTAATCCATTATCAGATAAATGGTTTACAACTATTTATTCCTATTCTGTTGACGTTTTCCTTGTACCTTTTTACTATTGTGAATAATGTTGTTATGAACATGGTTTTACAAACATCTTTTCAAGTCCCTGGTTTCAATTCTGAGTATATACCCAGAAGTGGAATTGCTGGATCATATCATAAAATAATTTTGGGGGGGAATTGATATATTATTTTCCACAGCAGCTGCATAATTTTACATTCCCTTCATTAATGCACAAAAGTTTCTATTCCTCCACATCCTCATCAACAATTCTCATTTGCTTTTTGTTTAAAATTCATCATAATGGATGTGCTGCACGCAATATGCCAGTAAATTTGGAAAACTCAGCAGTGGCCACAGGACTGGAAAAACCAGTTTTCATTCCAATCCCAAAGAATGTTTAAATTACCATACAATTGCATGCATTTTACAAGCTAGCAAAGTAATGATCAGATTTCTCCAAGCTAGCCTTCAACAGGACATGAACCAAGAACTTGCAGACGTTCAAGCTGGATTTAGAAAAGGCAGATGAGCCAGAGATCAAATTGCCAACATTCATTGAATCATAGAAAAAGGAAGAGAATTCCAGAAAAGCATCTACTTCTGCTTCACTGACTACACTAAAAGTGATTGAGTGTGTGGATCACAACAAACTGTTGGAAATTGGTAAAGAGATAGGAATACCAGACCACCTTACCTGCCTCCTGAGAAACCTGTATGCAGGTCAAGAAGCAACAGTTAGAACTGGACATGGAAAAATGGACTGTTTCAAAATTGGGAAAGGAGTATATCAAGGCTGTATATTGTCACCTTGCTTATTTAACTTACATGCAGAGTACATTATGCAAAATGCCGGGCTGGATGAAGCACAAACTGGAATCAAGATTGCCAGGAGAAATATCAATAACCTCAGATATGCAGATGACACCACTCTGTGGCAGAAAGCAAAGAGGAACTAAAGAGCATCTTGTTGAAAGTGAAAGAGGAGAGAGAAAAAGCTGGCTTAAAACTCAACATTCAAAAAACGAAGATCATGGCATCCAGTCCCATCACTTCATGGCATATAGATAGAGAAACAATGGAAACAGTGACAGACTTTATTTCCTTGGGCTCCAAAATCACTGCAGATGGTGACTGCAGCCATGAAATTAAAAGACGCTTGCTCCTTGGAAGAAAAGCTATGACCAACCTAGACAGCATATTAAAAAGCAGGGCAATTACTTTGTCAACAAAGGTCCATCTAGTCAAAGCTATGGTTTTTCCAGTAGTCAGGTATGGATGTGAGAGTTGGACCATAAAGAAATCTGAGCACTGAAGAAATGATGCTATTGAACTGTGGTGTTGGAGAAGACTCTTGAGAGTCCCTTGGCCTGCTAGGAGATCAAACCTGTCCATCCTAAAGGAAATCAGTCCTGAATATTCATTGGAAGGACTGATGCTGAAGATGAAGCTCCAATACTCTGGCCACCTGATGCGAAAAGCTGACTCTTAAGAAAAGACCCGGATGCTGGGAAAGATTGAAGGCATGAGGAGAAGGGCACGGCAGAGGATGAGATGGTTGGATGGCATCATCAACTTAATGGACATGAGTTTGAGCAAGCTCTGGGAGATGGTGAAGAACAGGGAAGCCTGGCATGCTGCAGTCCATGTGGTCCAAAGAGTTGGACACAACTGAGCGACTGGAAAACAATGGATATGAAGCAGTATTTCATTGTGATCTTGATTTGCATTCCCTCATAATTAGTGATGAGCATCTTTTCAGTGGCTTAATGGACATTTGTGTATTTTCCTAGGAGAATTGTTTAATCTCTTTCCTAATTTTTTAATTGGGTTGTTTTTGTATTTGTTGTTGAGTTGTAGGAGTTCTTTATATAGTCTCACTATTAACCACTTTTAAGCTGTGTGATCAGCATACATTTTCTCCCCCTTCACTAATCATCTCTTTAATCTATTGTTAGCATCCTTTGATGCACAAACATTTTTTTTTAAAATTTAATGTAGTATAATTTGTCCATTTTTCTTTTCTTGCCTATGCTTTTGGTGTCATGTTCAAGAAATCATTTTCAAATCCAATATCACACAGATTTTCCCTGTATTTTCTTCTGAAAATGCTATAATTTTACTTCTTACATTTAGGTCTTTGATCAAACTTAATTTTCATATATTGTCTAGGGATCCAACTTTATTACTTTCCATGTGAATATCCAGTTTTCCTGAGCTTCACAGGTAGTACAGTGGGTAAAGAATCTGCCTGCAATGCAGGAGATTCAGGAGATGCCAGTTTGATCCCTGGGTCAGGAAGATCCCTTGGAGGAGGGCATGGCAACCCATTCTAGTATTCTTACCTGAATAACCCTATAGACAGAGGAGCCTGGTGGGCTTCAATCCATGGAGCCGCAGAGTCGGACAAGACTGAAATGACTGAGCGCGCATGCATGCATCCAGTTTTCCCAACATTATTTGCTGGAAAAAAATGTCCTTCCTCCATTTGGGGGGAAATGGTCCTTGCACCATTTTGGAAAATCATTTGGTCATATATGCAGTGCTTTAGGAAAAGGAAATGGCAACCCACTCCAGTATTCTTGCCTGGAGAATCCCAGGGACAGAGGAGCCTGGTGGTCTGCCATCTGTGGGGTCGCACAGAGTTGGACACGACTGACGCGACTTAGCAGCAGCAGCAGAAGCGCTTTATTTCTGACCTCCCAATTCTATTTTATTGGTTTGTATACCTGTCTTTATGTCATCAGCACACTCTTTTGATTAGTGTAGTAAGTTTTGAAATTGGGAAGTGTATCAGTCATTTCACTTCAGTCGCTCAGTCGTATCTGACTCTTCGCAACTTTATGGACTGCAGTACGCCCGGAGTCCCTGTCCATCACCAACTCCCGGAGCTTGCTCAAACTCATATCCAACGAGTCGGTGATGCCATACAACCATCTCATCCTCTGTCATTCCCTTCTCCTCCTGCCTTCAATCTTTCCCAGCATCAGGGTCTTTTCCAATGAGCTAGTTCTTCACATCAGGTGGCTAAAGTATTGGAGTTTCAGCTTCAACATCAATCCTTCCAATGAATATTCAGGACTGATTTCCTTTAGGATTGACTGGTTTGGTCTCCTTGCAGTCCAAGGGACTTTCAAGAGTCTTCTGTGAAGTGTATACATAGTTGCTTTTAAATGTCTTCCTTTTCCTAAGAGGCTCACCCCTGTTTCTACTGTGCCTTAGCTGTTCTACTATATTGCTAAATCAATACCCTCTTTCAGATCCAGATTCAAGATGGTGGAGAAATCAGATGGAAAGATCACCTTCCCACCCCCTCCACACACACAGAATATTTTCTGAATACCAGCAGAGGAACCCAGACTTCCAGAAAGGCAAACATATCTCCTCAGAATGAGATAGGGTAAAAGATGAAGACAAAGAGGGAGACAAAGAATTTTGGGACAGGGACCTATGCCCCGGAGAGGGAGTCGTGAAAGAGGAAAAGTTTCTGCACACTGGAAAACCCCCTAACAGGCAGAGTCGGAGGGAGCTTCAGAACCTCAGAGGGCAGTGAAACAGTGAATATTCAGAAGGCAAAACAAAGAGAATTCACCAGAGATCGTGCTGAATGGCACTTCTCAGCCAAAAAGTGGCTAACACTCTCACAACTGCCACAAAGAGTAGGGGCTGGGTGCGGAGGCTCAGGCTTCTGGATTCAGACCTCAAGGAGAGGATCAGCGTTGATAGCCATGAAGATAAGCTGATGGGGCTAATGAAACACAGCTGAGGCAGACCATGAAAAGCCTGGGACTGCTAGAGAAGCAAAAGATCATTCCTGCAGGAAGGCTCTAACATCATACTCTAACTCCATGCACTCACAGAACAAAGGACCTCGCACTAGCAAATGCTGAAGCAGAGTGAATAAGCTGGAGTCTGTTGCTCCAGAGGCAGAGAGGCATGCACAAGCTTTGGAGGCAGAAGGCGGAGGGCCTCCAGAGTCTCAGGCCTAGAGATCACAGCTACCGCCAAGCTGTGAGTGGCTGCGGGTCGCTACCACATCTTTCTGAGAGTCTGAGTATCTTGATTCTGAAAAGGGTACCAAAACCCAGGACCAACTACCCTATGGAAGTGCACCTTCCACCTCAGACTGTGGCAACTTCCTGCAGATTCCAGCTGTGGCAGGCACTCCCCATACACCCCAGCTGTTACTTCTGTATCCCTCCCTCAACCCAGCAAAACTGAGCAAGTGAGCCCTAATAAGCAGCTACATTCACCTCTTCATGTCCAGGCAGAGAACAGACACTGGAGAGAGATATAAATAGTTATTGTTCAGTTGCTAAGTTGTATCTAACTCTTTCTGACACCATGGACTGAAGCATTCCAGGCTTCCACGTCCTTCAGCATATCATAGAGTTTCATTGAGTTGATGATGTCATCAGACAGTCTCATCCTCTGTTACTCCCTTCTCCTCTCACCCTCAATCTTTCATAGCATCAGAATCTTTCTCAATGAGCTGGCCCTCCATATAGAGTGGTCAAAGTACTGGAGCTTCAGCTTCAACATCAGTCCTTCCAATGGATATTCAGGGATGATTTCCTTTAGGATTGACTGGTTTGATCTCCTTGTTGTCCGAGGGACAGACTCTCAAGAGTCTTCTCCAGCTCAATTAAAAAACATCAATTCTTTAGTGCTCAGCCTTCTTTATGGTCCAACTCCCACATCCATACATGACTACTGGAAAAACCATAGGTTTGACTATATGGACCTTTGTTGGCAAAGTGATGTCTCTGATTTTTAATTCTCTGTCTAGGTTTGCCATTGCTTTTCTTCCAAGGAGCAAACATCTTTTAATTTCATGGCTGCAGTCACTGTCCATAGTGATTGTGGAGCCCAAGAAAATAAAATCTGCCACAGTTTCCACTTTTTCCTTATCTATTTACCATGAAGTGATGGGACTGGATGCCATGATCTTCGTTTTTTGAATGTTGAGCTTTAAGCCAGTTTTTTCACTCTTCTCTTTAGATCAAGAGACTCTTTAGTTTCTCTTCGCTTTCTGCCATAGGGTTGTATCATCTGCATATCTAAAGTTGTTGATGTTTCTCCTGGCAATCTTGATTCCAGCTTCTGAGTCTTCCAGCCCGGCATTTCACATGATGTATTCTGCATATAAGTTAAATAAGCAGGGTGACAGTATACAGCCTTGACGTACTCCTTTCTCAATTTTGAACCAGTCTGTTGTTCCATGTCTGATTCTAAGTGTTGCTTCTTTACCTGCATACAGGTTTCTCAGGAGACAGGTAAGGTGATCTGGTATTCCCATCTCTTTACGAATTTCCCAGTTTGTTGTGATCCACACAGTGAAACGCTTTGGTGTAGTCAATGAAGGAGTAGATCTTTTTCTTGAATTCCCTTGATTTTTCTATGATCCAACAGATGTTGGCAATTTGATCTCTGGTTCCTCTGCTTTTTCTAAATCCATCTTGTACACCTGGAAGTTCTCAGTTCACATACTGCTGAAGCCTAGCTTGAAGGACTTTGAGAATTACCTTGCTAGCATGTGAAATGAGCACAATTATATGGTAGTTTGAACATTCTTTAGCATTGCCTTTCTTTGGGATTGAAATGAAAACTGACCTTTTCCAGTCCTGTGCCCCCTACTGAGTTTTCCAAATTTACTGACATATTGAGTGCACCACTTTAACAGCATCATGATCTGTTTAACAGCATCATCTTTTAGGATTTGAAATACCTCAGCTGGAATTCCATCACATCCACTAGCTTTGTTTGCAGTAATTCTTTCTAAGACCCACTTGATTCCACACTCCAGGATGTCTGGCTCGAGGTGAGTGTCCACACAGTCATGGTTATCTGGGTCATTAAGACCTTTTTTGTATAGTTTGTCTGTAGATTCTTGCCATCTCTTCTTAATCTCTTCTGCTTTGGTTAGGTCCTTGCTGTTTACCATCCCTTATTGTGCTCATCTTTGCATGAAACTTTCTGTTGGTATCTCCAATTTTCTTGAAGAGATCTCTAGTCTTTCCCATTCTATCGCTTTCCTCTATTTCTTTGCATTGTTCACTTAAGGTTTTCTTATCTCTCCTTGATATTCTCTGGAACTCTGCATTCAGCTCAGTATATCTTTCCCTTTCTCCTTTGTCTTTTGCTTCTCTTCTTTTCCAAGTATTTGTTGGCCCCAAACCAAAGAAAAACACCAGGGGCTGGGATAGAAAATGGAAAAGGGGGAAACGGTCATGGAAGTTGCAAACACAGTGGTCTAAATTCCCACAGTTGGCCTGAGACTTAACTTCAGAGGCAACTGTAGACTTTGAGAGCAAGTAGAAACTGGAATGGGACTTCCATAGTAGCTCAGCTGGTAAAGAATCTGCCTGCAATGCAGGAGACCCCAGTTTGATTCCTGGGTCGGGAAGATCCCCTGGAGAAGGGATAGGTACCCACTCAGTATTCTTGCCTGGAGAATCCCCAAAAGAGTCAGACATGACTGAGTGACTAAGTATGCATGAACAAGCTGGAACAAGGAAAGATCTGAGTCTGAGCTGACCTTCACACTGCCCACAACAGGTCCAGAGACCTTCCTACATATGTTGGAGGACTTTCTGAGTAGGAAAATTGAATAGAGCAGGAAAGCAGAAGGATCACTTGAACATTCCTCACACTACCAATCTCTATATATCTCCCTGCCTTTATTGTCCCTTTTTTCACAACATAGTCCTAATGTAGTTTTTTATTCCTCTTTAATTTTTATTTTTTATAACCTACTTTTTCCTTTTTAAAAAAGTCTTATTTTTAAATAAACTGTTTTTAATTTTGTTGTTGATGTTTTGGTTTTGATTTTGCATTTTTAAGAATCTTAATTTTTAGTATCCATTTTCACTGAGGGATTTGATTGTTGGCTTGATTGCTCTCCTCTCTTTTGACTCTTATTTTTATCCTTTTATTAATTTTTCCTTTTCCTCTTTTCTTTTCTCTGTATAAGTGTGTCAATCTCATTGGGTGTTCTTGGCTGTTGAGGGTTGCTTCACCATTACTCTAAGGTTTTTCCTCAGTGATCAATGCAAAGAAATAGAGGAAAGCAATATAAGGGGAAAGACTAGAGATCTCTTCAAGAAAATTAGAGATACCAAGGGAACATTTCATGCAAAGATGGGCACAGTAAAGGACAGAAATGGTATGGACATAATAGAAGCAGAAGATATTAGGAAGAGGTAGCAAGAATACACAGAAGAGCTATACAAAACAGATCTTCAAGACCCAGATAATCATGATGCTGTGATCACGTACACTCACCTAGAGCCAGACATCCTGGAATGTGAAGTCAAGTGGGCCTTAGGAAGCATCACTACGAACAAAGCTAGTAGAGGTGATGGAATTCCAGTTGAGCTATTTCAAATCCTGAAAGATGATGCTGTGAAAGTGCTCCACTAAATATGTCAGCAAATTTGGAAAACTCAGCAGTGGCCACAGGAAAAGGTCAGTTTTCATTCCAATCCCAAAGAAAGGCAATGCCAAAGAATGCTCAGACTACCACACAATTGCACTCATCTCACATGCTAGTAAAGTAATGCTCAAAATTCTCCAAGCCAGGCTTTAACAGTACATGAACCATGAACTTCCAAATGTTCAAGCTGGATTTAGAAAAGGCAGAGGAACCAGAGATCAAATTGCCAACATCCATTGGATCATCAAAAAAGCAAGAGAGTGCCAGAAAAATATCTGCTTCTGCTTTATTGACTATGTCAAAGCCTTTCACTGTGTGGACCACAACAAACTGTGGAAAATTCTGAAAGAGATGGGAATACCAGACCACCTGACCTGTTTCTTAAGAAATCTGTATGCAGGTCAGGAAGCAGTAGTTAGAACTGGACATGGAAGAACAGACTGTTTCCAAATAGGGAAAGGAGTATGTCAAGGCTATATATTGTCATCCCGCTTACTTAACTTACATGCAGAATACATCATGAGAAACTTTGGGCTGGATGAAGCACAAGCTGGAATCAAGATTTCCAGGAGAAATACCAATACCCTCATATATGCAGATGACACCACCTTTATGGCAGAAAGCAAAGAAGAACTAAAGAGCCTCTTGTTGAAAGTGAAAGAGGAGAGTGAAAAAGTTGGCTTAAAACTCAACGTTCAGAAAACTAATATGGCATCTGGTCCCATTACTTCATGGCAAAAAGATGGGGAAACAGTGGAAACAATGACAGACTTCATTTCTTTGGGCTCCAAAATCACTGCAGATGGTGACTGCAGCCATGAAATTAAAATATGCTTGCTCCTTGGAAGAAAAGCTATGCCCAACCTAGACAGCATATTAAAAAACAGAGACATTATTTTGCCAACAAAGGTGTTTCTAGTCAAGGCTATGGTTTTTCCAGTAGTCTGGTATGGATGTGAGAGTTGGACTATAAAGAAACCTGAGCGCCAAAGAATTGATGCTTTTGAACTGTGGTGCTGGAGATGACTCTTGAGAGTCCCTTAGCCTGCAAGGAGATCCAACCAGTCCATCCTAAAGGCAATCAGTCCTAAGTGTTCACTGGAAGAGCTGATCCTGAAGCTGTAACTTCAATACTTTGGCCACCTGATGTGAAGAACCGACTCATTTGAAAAGACCCTGATGCTGGGAAGGATTGAAGGCAGGAGAAGGGGACAACAGAGGGTGAGATGGTTGGATGGCATCACCGACTCAATGGACATGAGTTTTAGTAAACGCCAGGAGTTGGTGATGAACGGGGAGGCCTGGCGTGCTGTAGTCCATGGGGTCACAAAGAGTTGGACACGGTTGACCAACTGAAGTGAACTGAACTTCCAATGAATATTCAGGATTGATTTCCTTTAAAATTGACTGGTATGATCTCCTTACAGGCCAAAGGACTCTCAAGAGTCTTCTCCAACACCACAGTTCAAAAGCATCAATTCTTTGGCACTCAGCTTTCTTTATAGTTCAACTCTCACATCCATACCTGACTACTGGAAAAACCATAGCTTTGACTAGATGGACCTTTGTTGGCAAGTAATTGCCCTGCTTCTTAATATGCTGTCTAGGTTGGTCATAGCTTTTCTTCCAAGGAGCAAGCGTCTTTTCATTTCATGTTTGTAGTCACCATCTGCAGTGATTTTGGAGCACAAAAACCTAAAGTCTGTCACTGTAGCCATTGTTTCCCCATCTATTTGTCATGAAATGATGGAACTAAATGCCATGATCTTAGTTTTTTGAAGGTCGAGTTTTATTTTTTGTTTTTTTTTTTCCCAGCTCACAAATTTTAATGGCACCCTAATGTCAACTTACAGGGATCCACACAGTTTGTTGTTGTTATTTGCTATATTTTTTGTTTGTTTGTTTGTTTTGTTTTAAATTTTATTTTATTTTTTAACTTTACAATATTGTATTGGTTTTGAGTTTTAAGCCAACTTTTTCACTCTCCTCTTTCACTTTCATCAAGAGGCTCTTTAGTTCTTCACTTTCTGCCATAAGGGTGGTATCATCTGCATATCTGAGGTCATTGACATTCCTCCCAGCAATCTTGATTCCAGCTTGTGCCTCATCCAGCCTGGCATTTCACATGATGTACTCTGCATATAAGTTAAATAAGCAGGGTGACAGTATACAGCCTTAACATACTCCTTTCCCAATTTTGAAGCAGTCCATTGTTCCATGTCCCGTTCTAACTGTTGCTTCTTGACTTGACACAGGTTTCTCAAGAGGCAGGTAAGGTAGTCTGATACTCCCATCTTTTTAAGAATTTTTCAGTTTGTTGTGGTCCACACAGTCAAAGGCTTTAGTGTAGTCAATGAAGCAGAAGTACATGCTCTTCTGGAATTCTTTTGTTTTTTCTACGATCTAACAGATGTTGGCAATTTGATCTCTGGTTCCTCTGCCTTGTATTTTAATTTAATATTATGTACAATTCAGTCTTTTTAGTTCTTTTTTGCAGTCATTGTTTAAACAAGGAAAAACAAAATGATACTCTTCAGTAAGTTTTGGACAAAGGAATATACTGATGCAACATGAACCCTTATCAAGATAAAGAGCATAACTGTCACCCTTGCAAGTTTGCTAATGACCCTTAAAATTTCCACAACTACGCTGATAGAGTAACCACTGGTCTGATTTTTTTTCTGACTATGGATTAATTTTTGTGTGCATATATGTCCATATTCCCCAAGTTGTAAACTTTTAAATGAATACAATTGAATGTAACTATATGTCAGTAAAATTCACAGAATTTATGTTGAACCAAAGAAGATTTACACAAGAGTGAATAATACATGATTCCACTGAATTTTGAAAAATGTGACGTCATTCAACAGTATTGACTTTTCCAATTCCTAATGACTGTATTCCTCTCCATTTATTTTGCTTCCTTTAATCAATACTTTTTTAGTTTTCAAGATACAGATCTTCCACATATTTTCTTAGACTTATATCAAAATAGCTATATTTTAAGGTTACTATTCCATTTCAGTTTGTTTATTACATAAGTTTGATTTTTATATGTGAATCTTATATCCTATTATCTTGACACATTTTCTTATTAGAGCTAATAGATCTGTGTAATCTCTATGGGAATTTCCACATTAAGATTCATGTCATATGAACATAGAAATCATTTTCATTTTTTCCCTTTACTATGTATTCTTTTTGTTCTTCTCACCTCATTGCCCTCATTAGAATGGCTAGTAAAATGTTCATGAAGACTGTTGTGAAATGATATCATTGCTGTCAATTTTCTGGAAGAGTTATAAAATGAGTAAAAATAATTTTAAAATTTGCCTACACTCTATCCATTTGTGGAGATCTTATTTTCTCTATATATTAATAGATTCAGGGCTCTGTTTGGTATCTTAGCCCTTTTTCATGAAAAAAAAAATCATTTAATGTTTCTTGTGTGTAGTTTTTGTAGTAGTGGATTTTCTCAAACTATTTTTTAGATTTCTTTATCACTTTTGAAAGATAGTTTCATTGTGTGGAAAAATTTGGTCTGACACTCTTTTTTCTTTTGGTGCTTTAAAAATTCTTCTCCACTGTTTCCTGACTTGAAAGATGTCTGATATACCTGCTATAATTCTCTTGTTCATCTGTATACAATTGCACTTTCTTCCTGAATGCCTTCAAATATTCTTAACCTTTGACTTTCAACAATTTGAATATAATATGTCTAGATTTTTTTTTAATCCTGCTTGGGGTATTAGGGGGGTTATTTTGTTTGGTTTTTGTTTTTATTTTTTGGTTTATTGGGTTAGTGTATTTCATTCTTTAGAGAAAAGAATTTGACCATATGTTAAACTGTTTTACTTTGTTGCACAATTCTTAGGTGCATGTTTCTGGGGATTTTGTTGTTACTGTTGCATTTTCTTTTTCTGTTTCAGTTTTTGTAATTTTCTGCTTACTTATGTTAAAGTTCACTGATTTTTTTTCTTTTTGCCTTTGTCTAGTATATTTATGAGCTCATAAAAAGGCATTCTTCAGGGCTTCCCTGGGTGGCTCAGTGGTAAAGAATCCACCTGCCAATGCAGGAGACACAGCTTAGATCCGTGTTCCAGGAGGATCCCACATGCTGCAGAGCAACTAAGCTCCTGAGCCATAACTATTGAGCCTGTGGTCTACAGCCCAGGAGTCGCAACTAATGAGCCTGCCTACCAAAACTACTGAAGTGCATGTGCCCTAGAGCCTGTGCTCTGCAATAAGAGAGTAGCCCGCACTCACCACAACTAGAGAAAAGCCCACACAGCAACGAAGACCCAACACAGTCAAAGATAAATAAATAAATAAAATTAAATTTTAAAAAAGCATTTTTCATCTCTGTTTCCATCTTTGTTTCTAGCATTATTAGAAACTTTCTGATGATTTTCAACTGTCTCCTAAAATTCTCCTTTTGTTCATGCTGACTTCCTTTCCCATCAGACCCTTTAACATATTAATTTTAGTACTTTTTAGATTCTGGGCAGTCTCTGACTCAGGTTCTGTTGAGAGACTTCTCTCTTGAGTCATTTCTCTTGCTTTTTTCCCCTACATGTTGCAATTTAAATTGACTGCTGTATATAGTATATAGAACAATAGAGATAGAAGTAAAGGTTATCTAGAAACTGGCATGACCCTTCTGTTAGGACTTTAGTACATGTTGACTCAATTTAATTGGGAGTTGAGTTGGTTTTGTTATTGTTTTAATCACCTTCAGTTCACCATCAGTTGCGAATTTTTCTAGCATCACATTGTTCCTAGGGTGGTGGTTTACCAGATTTTTCTCAGTGCTCCTACTCCTTTAAAGCTTGAATCCTTTAAGAGAAGGCTTTAAGGCCTTCCCTAAGTGTTCCTTTCCATATGTGAGATTTCTTGCCCTTCCACCATTGTCGATTGCAGTTTCTTACTGTTCAGTGTTTCTTATCTGGTTGAGGGTGGGGAGTGAGAGAGTTTCCATTTTTCTCATTCAACCATAGCTTTACCATTAACAGATACTATTTCCCTTTTTTAAAAGGTAGTACCTTCATAGAGATGAAGAAACTCTATACAGTCAACAAAAACAAGACCAGGATCTGACTGTGGCTCAGATCATGAACTCCTTATTGCCAAATTCAGACTTAAATTGAAGAAAGTAGGGAAAACCAATAGATCAGTCAGGTATAACCTAATCCCTTATCATTATACAGTGGAAGTGAGAAATAGATTTAAGGGACTAGATCGGATAGATAGAGTGCCTGATGAACTGTGGACGGAGGTTCGTGATATTGTACAGGAGACAGGGATCAAGACCATCCTCAGACCATGGAAAAGAAATGCAAAAAAGCAAAATGGCTGTCTGAGGAGGCCTTACAAATAGCTGTGAAATGAAGAGAAGTGAAAAGCAAAGGAGAAAAGGAAAGATATAAGCATCTGAATGCAGAGTTCCAAAGAATAGCAAGAAGAGATAAGAAAGCCTTCCTCAGCGATCAATGCAAATAAACAGAGGAAAACAACAGAATGGGAAAGACCAGAGATCTCTTCAAGAAAATAGAGATACCAAGGGAACATTTCATGCAAAGATGGGCTCAATAAAGGACAGAAATGGTATGGACCCAACAGAAGCAGAAGATATTAAGAAGAGATGGCAAGAATACAAAAAAGAACTGTACAAAAAAGATATTCATGACCCAGATAATCATGATGGTGTGATCACTCACCTAGAGCCAGACATCCTGGAATGTGAAGTCAAGTGGGCCTTAGAAAGCATCACTATGGACAAAGCTAGAGGAGGTGATGGAATTCCAGTTGAGCTATTTCAAATCCTAAAAGATGATGCTGTGAAAGTGCTGCACTCAATATGCCAGCAAATTTGGAAAACTCAGCAGTGGCCACAGGACTGGAAAAGGTCAGTTTTCATTCCAAGCCCAAAGAAAGGCAAAGCCAAAGAATGCTCAAACTACCACACAATAGCACTCATCTCACACGCTAGTAAAGTAATGCTCAAAATTCTCCAAGCCAGGCTTCAGCAATATGGGAACCGTGAACTTCCAGATGTTGAAGCTGGTTTTAGAAAAGGCAGAGGAACCAGAGATCAAATTGCCAACATCTGCTGGATCATCAAAAAAGCAAGAGAGTTCCAGAAAAGCATCTATTTCTGCTTTATTGACTATGCCAAAGCCTTTGACTGCGTGGATCACAAGAAACTGTGGAAAATTCTGAAAGAGATGGGAATACCAGACCACCGGACTTGCCTCTTGAGAAACCTATATGCAGGTCAGGAAGCAACAGTTAGAAGTGGACATGGAACAACAGACTGGTTCCAAATAGGAAAAGGAGTACGTCAAGGCTGTATATTGTCACCCTGCTTATTTAACTTCTATGCAGAGTACATCATGAGAAACGCTGGGCTGGAGGAAGCACAAGCTGGAATCAAGATTGCCGGGAGAAATATCAATAACCTCAGATATGCAGATGACACCACCCTTATGGCAGAAAGTGAAGAGGAACTCAAAAGCCTCTTGATGAAAGTGAAAGTAGAGAGTGAAAAAGTTGGCTTAAAGCTCAACATTCAGAAAACGGAAATCATGGCATCTGGTCCCATCACTTCATGGGAAATAGATGGGCAAACAGTGGAAACAGTGTCAGACTTTTTTGGGGGGGGGCTCCAAAATCACTGCAGATGGTGACTGAAGCCATGAAATTAAAAGACGCTTACTCCTTGGAAGAAAAGTTATGACCAACCTAGACAGCATATTGAAAAGCAGAGACATTACTTTACCAACAAAGTTTCGTCTAGTCAAGGCTATGGTCTTTCCTGTGGTCATGTATGGATGTGAGAGTTGGACTGTGAAGAAAGCTGAGCGCTGAAGAATTGATGCTTTTGAACTGTGGTGTTGGAGAAGACTCTTGAGAGTCCCTTGGACTGCAAGGACATCCAACAAGTCCATTCTGAAGGAGATCAGCCCTGGGATTTCTTTGGAAGGAATGATGCTAAAGCTGAAACTCCAGTACTTTGACCACCTCATGCGAAGAGTTGACTCATTGGAAAAGACTCTGATGCTGGGAGGGATTGGGGGCAGGAGGAGAAGGGGACGACAGAGGATGAGATGGCTGGATGGCATCACTGACTCGATGGACGTGAGTCTGAGTGAACTCCAGGAGTTGGTGATGGACAAGGAGGCCTGGCGTGCTGCGATTCATGGGGTCGCAAAGAGCCGTACACGGCTGAGCGAATGAACTAAACTGAACCTTCATGGTAATCTCCAGTGGTAGGGAAAATCTCTAGTGCTTTGGTCCTAGGAGCATTTCTTGGCCCTCTTCGGGAGTAGAAGATTTTTCTTTCTGCAGTTGTTTTGGGTCACCTAAGAGCAATAGTTTACTGTCCTTTCTTAGAGTCACAAAGACTTTTCTTATTGGGAATGGTTTTGGTGGGGCTTCATACCTTTCACATAAACATGTCTGCTACTCTCTTCCAATCTTTTCCCAAGGGTGGTTATTTTCACTCCCTTTTCCATTCCCTAATTATTCTCATAAGCTCTCAAAGAAGTCTACAGGAAAGAACCTACAAGGTTATGAATTTACCTTCTGTCTGTGGCTCCCAGGGGGTCTATAGTTTCATACTAACCCACATTTGACCTTTAGAAATTCGTTGAAACTTTTAGTCAAATTCCTATAACCTGCTTATAGGGATGTCTCATTTTCTTTCCATTGGCAGAAGTCAGCCAGAGCTCATGTTCTCTCCTGAATGCACACATCTTTCCTAAAAATTCAGGCTAATTGTTTGCCCTGTAATCTCAGCTGTCTAATGGATTCAAGTTATGATTTTATAGTTTATCTGGCTTTTTTATTGTTATTGTGGGAGTAATTTCTTTTCCAGCCTGCTACGTCTTTATGTGGAATCTAGAAATTCCCGATGTCTGTGTTGTATTTGCTTAGGTTTTCTATAGTTGTTACAATGGGCCTGATGGTTTTTTACTATCTTCTACATTATGATTGAAAATCAAATGTCATAATAATCTTCCTAAAATGTATATACTCCTTTGCTTCCTAACTTTCAGTGGTTTCACATAGTACAGCAAGTTTTAATTAATACATTTCAAACTAATTTACTCATCTCCTCTGTCTCTTTCATATAAGGTCTTGCATGATCTTGTTCTTTCTTACCTTTCCAACTGTATCTCATGCCATTATCCTTCTTACTTTCTATAGTCTAGCCCAGGGGTTGGCAAGCATTCTTTGTAAAAAGCCAAATAGCAATTATTTTAAACTTATGTCATATAGTTTCAGTTACAAGTATTCAACTATGCTACTCTAACATCAAGAAACTATAGACAACACTAATTACTTTGGCTGTATCCAAAAATAATTTTATATACGGACACCGATATTTGAACTTCATATATATCGAAATATTCATTTTTTTTCTTCTAACTACCTAAAGATGTACAAACCACTCTTAGGATTCAGGCCAGTGTGTGTGTGTGTGTGTGTATATATATAAACAGATCAGATTTGACCCATGACTGTAGTTTGCTGACTGGATTGACTTCTTTATCCTGAGGTTTGTCTTTAAGTATGACCTTTTCATATATTCCTTCTCTTAACCACCCTTTCTAAAGTAAATATGCCCCTCTCACCTATCACTGCATCCTATTTCTTATTAATGTTCTTATCACAATGTATAACTATGTTTAGATTTCCTTGGCTCTTGTCTGGTCTCTAATAGATTTTAAGTTACCTTTGGTCAGGGACAATGTCTATTAAAGTTTTATTCACCAGTGCCTAACACTAACATTTAGTAAGGATTAAATAAACATTTCCTAAAGGTACTACTCAGCCTCCTTTTCCCTTTTGGCTTTGTTTATTTGAAGGTGATGATCCATCTGACTGTTTTAATTATGGACTTACTGAAGACATTTGGAAGGCTTAATTATGTTAAGCAGTACCAAGTCTATGGCTTGATGAACTTAAAACCATTTGCTTCCCCTTTGCATATCATGGACAACTTGATGGTAGAGCTATATAACCTGTAAAAGTTACCATAGCTGAGTTCTGACATTACTAATTTTGTTGGGAAACAAAGTGGAAAACTTAGTAGTAGGCTTCAACAGCACAACTAAAATCTTACATATCTTAAAGACAGTAGGGTGAGGAACAAAAGAGAAACTTTTTTGAGATCATAACTGAAAGTTTATTACTAGTAGCAATTATATGAAATGCTGTGTAAAGGATTGTGGTGCTGCATCCAGGTGTTTTGAGTTATGGAGAAAAGATTAGACTACTGTAAGAATGAAAATCAACAATTCAATGTTTAAATAAATATTATTTCCTGTCATTGAGACATGACCGTCTCAATTTAAAAAGTTCAGAGCAGAAGGGCAACTTCCTTTTTTCTCAAGTCATTGTACTTCTATCTCATAAAGAATGATTTGTCATCTAAAAGGTTGAAGGTGGATAGCCATTGTCTAGTTTGTAGGTGGTGAAAAGGTAGAGGGGAACATACCCTAAACCAGGCCCATAAACGGCACCCATCATTTTCATTCACTTTTCATTGGTTATAATCATCTGGCAACACACAACTACAAAGGAACGGGGGAAATGTAGTCTAGCTTAGCAGCCACATGTTAAACAAGGGGAGAATATATTTTGATGGGCAACCAGCAGTCTCCTGGGACTAGGCATAGAAGGAATATTAGGATTCTTTTAATACCATCTGCTATGGATTAGGAGAGATGTTATTAGTTGTACTTGCATTAGGTATAGAATGTCATGTTTACTCTCCTAGAGGGTCCTAAAGTTTAAGTATAATTCAACAGGTATTTGTTGAGCATCTCATATGGGCAAGGCACTGTTGTTTCTGTGCAGATAAAAAAATAAAAACTGTCCCTGCTTTATCATATATTAAAGAACCAGAAACTCAACTCCAGATAATGGAACATCAGACATCAGCTACCAATAAACAGAGGTACAGGCTTGAGAAGGCAATCGTACCCCACTCCAGTAATCTTGCTTGGAAAATCCTATGGGCAGAGGAGCCTGGTAGGCTGCAGTCCGTGGGGTCACCAAGAGTCGGACACGATGGAGCGACTTCACTTTCACTTTCATGCATTGGAGAAGGAAATGGCAACCCACTCCAGTGTTCTTGCCTGGAGAATCCCAGGGACGGGGGAGCCTGGTGGGTTGCCGTTTATGGGGTCGCACAGAGTCGGACACAACTGAAGCGACATAGCAGTAGCAGTACCTTGAAAATCACATCCCAAACTAATTTAATAAAAGTGAGAATGTGATGTTTCAGAGACATTAGGAAATAGAGAGCACTTGACAGAATAGATACAAACACTAAGATGACAAAGGACTGGAATATAGGCAAGGATCATAGAAGCAACTAAAGGGCATTGGTATCAGATCAATCAGCCCATCAGGTAATGTGCAGACTGTCCTCCCCACCAGATTAACATTTGTTTTGTAACTCTAGGATATGAGAGCCCCTGCCTGATAAGATTCCTTCTGTGCCATACTACCCTAAATCCTGTGGCCTCTTCTGTGACTTCCATTACAGGTTTATTTCCTCTACACTGGCCATTACTCTAGCAAGTCTTATTCCAAAGATGGACATGTTTAAAGAAAAACATAACTGGAAAAAAAAAAAAAAACCTTTGATGGGGGAAAAATTGTGGTGATTGACATTTGTAAGAGGGAGCTGAGCACTGTCTCTAGCCAAATTAAGAATGGCATAAGATGCCAACAAAGGAGTAGAAACTCTTGCCTATAAACACTGCATGGGGTCCTGTGCTTATTAAGTCACCAATCTAACATTTGGGTATTTAATTTTAAGAACATCAAAGATCCCTTCAGCTACTCAAAGATTGGACCTGTTACTTTCATTACAGTGATTACCTTCCTGGATACATCCTACTTTCCACAGCCTTAAATTTTCTATGCCCTATTCCTATCCCACCTTTGTTCTTCAATAATCTTTTTGCTTCACACATCTTTAAAATTGGGTATGTGCTGCTCAGCATTTCTAACCAAAGCAACTGAAGCTAGGGGGGAAAAATGAGACCTCAAATCACTTACCCAAGCTGGGTGGTTAAGATAACCTTTTTTAAAAACTGAGGTAACTAGTGTGATTAAGAAAGGACAGTGAGGTAGAACTTGTTTTAGCATCAAAAACAAAGCTTTCAAAACAGTACATTTTTATTTGACATTAAACAACAAACTCCCCAATTTGTCTCAGTTGTGACATATAGACAGCTTTAGGTTGCTTTCTTGGTGGTTATCCGAACTGAACAAGACTTTTCAATCTTCACAACAACCAAGGCTCAGATATTATGTGTTTCACATCAGTTCACAAGTCCACGTGTGTCTTCCATTCATCAGAGTATTTTGGCATAGATCCTTTTAAGGTAAAAGGGTAGATGTAAAGCCATTTCTTTTTCTTAAGAAAAAAAAATTGTTCACAACTTAATTTATGCCACAAAAATCAGATGACAGAATGTTCTATTATTCTTGTTTATCAGTAGTGGTGGCCTTGGGATGCCAGAAACTGTGAAATGAAGACTGTTACTTTCTCCTTTCCAGGAGAAATTATTACTGAGTCCAGCTAATAGTACATATTAAACACCAAACATTATTAGTATCAGATACACCTTACACCTAAATAAAAATATACAAAGCAAAAACTACAAACATTACCCCAAATCCCATTCAAATTCGCTCCCTCCAGCAACTATCTCCTGCCATTCTTCTATTTCCTTCTATTTTTACAGATGGTATTGTTGTCTTGCCATGTAAACTTTAAAGTGTAGATGCTTTGAAAGTATGTATGAATTATAGTGAACGATAAAGTCCTCTTTCTATGTAGTGGACCGACTTTAGCTTTAAGACTACCTTATGATGGAGAGGTCACATAGATTTAATAAATTCCATAATTATATAACCCCAGGCTTAACTGATAGACAAAGGACTCTGTCCTCATCTTAACAGTGACCAGTTTTTAAAATTGAATTACACTAAGAACAGCAATCCCCAAGTTAGATCTGGAGGTAGCAATACTTTTAAGACCAACTGTTTTTAGAATCAGGCTTGACCTTTTCTTTCACTCTTCCTCCTATCCCACCCTCTGTGAGTGATTTAAAAAGAGAAAAGGCCAAAGCCCATTTGGGCCTATATGTAGATTTTTTTCCCTCCAACATTTGCCAAATACTTTCAATTTCTATTATTCTTAAGACTTAAGCATGGTAAAATTGTTAGGCTAGTTTCAAGTCTTATCTTAAGCAGGTTTTGATGGTGAAAAGGAAAAGATTTCTAAGTTGTAAGTTGAGAAGCTGTTGTTGCAAAACACAAATCATGTCTCCATCTCCAAACTTGCTAAGTAATATTGGAGGATTGTTTTTAAAAAAGACTGAGGCAGTGTATATTTGTCATAGACAAAACTGTAAGTGTGTTTCAAAACCAATTGTGATTTGAGTATGAGTGGTTCTTCAAGGTTGGTACCAATGAGACTGAAGTTTGGGAATCAGTTGCTTCTCATCCCTCTTTTGGCTCACTATGGTCATAACCGTTTTTCATGAGGGATGGGTTAGGAAAACTGAAGTGTTATTATAAGGAAGGATCCTGCAATTTAAGGAGCAAGTTCAGTAAAAACCCCTGCTTATTGTAGTGGCCAGAGTGGTTTAAGATGGAGTAGGAATTAAACCACACAATATTATTGAGGAAGTAAGCCGTTTAGCCCTGATCAGAAAACAGGCCAAAAGGCAAATTTTAAGTTCTCTGGGAAGGCATTCATTTTCTCATGTCTCTTTCTGGGGGTTAGCTAGAGAACCTAGCTAGAACCCAGCTAAGGAGCTTATATACAATAGGCACTCAAACATACTTGTAGAATGAATGAATAAATTTAAAAAAATTAACAATAACCTCTTCTCTTATATACCAGTTTCCAAGTCAAGTAAGTGTCTTTCAGTCAAGATCTTTTTTGTTTTCTGTCTAGGAATTAGCACAATGCCTTGAAATAGACACTCATTCAATGAAGTTTCACTCCATGTCTTGTTTTTTTTTTTAACTGCATCTCCAAGACAATTATCTTTTTACCAGATCTATTTCATTTAGCATCACCTTCTTCAATGCTTGTATGAATAACTGAAAAGTTTTTTTATTCCTTCTCTACAAAACATGCCAAAGAGAAAGTGATCTGTTTAATCATTCCATCTCAGTATCTTAATATCACAGCTACTTTAGTTTTTCCAACTAATGAAAGAATTGCAATCTCCTATCAAATTTGTTCTTGTGTGTTCCATGTACTAGTGAAATTAAAGTATATTTTGGTCTAGGTCTTTTAAATCTCTTCATTCTCCTCAGTACTTAAGAACAGTACTTCATTCAAGTGAATAATTTACAAAATATGGAAAATCTAGGAAGAATCTTTTTTATTGTCTTCCTGATTCTATGCCATAATAATCTTAATTGTCATCTTACCCATTTAACTATAATAAAAACAGAATATTAATGAATTAAAGGACAAACTCTGAGGCCTTTTATTAATCTTCTGGCTTCAATCTAGGTCAATGAGCACATGACATTGATACTTTCTAGAGCCAAGAAATATATCTTCATTTTACATTGAAAGAACCATATTGTTTTTCTATTTTTTAAATTTCCAAGGCAAGTCAATAGGTTTTCTGGACCAGACTTCACCAAGAAAATAGGAACAAGAATTCAAGGAACAGGAATAGGATCTAGGGAACGGGAACTCAAATATTTACTTAAAACTCAAAGATGTTTTTGGATCTTCAGTTATGATCTTTGATCTATCTAAAGCCCTTTAGACTAGGCCCATTTCATATCTCTTATGCTCAGGACCTAGAATGATATATTTTACATAAAAGATGCTGTTCATCAAATTAATCTAAAAGCCAACCTGAACCATTTTTTACTCTTTCAATTTCTCTATGCCAGGCCAGAGTGGGTTGAATTCACTTCCATCTTCAGCATTCAGCATTTAAAAGACCAATGGAGAACGACAACATCTTGCTCTTTAAACAAAGAAACAAAAAAATTCCATTCCTTTAGTCAAGCCAGGGAGCAAGTGGCCTTCTGGTCTGGATTTTATCTTTCCACCTAGCTCAGCATTCAGCATACTGCCTTGCACAATTCCATTCTGCCCATGTTTTTATCATTAAATAAGCTGAGCAATGGTTAAGTAACATTTATTCTGGATTCCCACTCATGTTATTTACAGCATCTGATAAGGAGAGTCATTTTTATATCCTAGAGCATACACAGTTTTGAGCTTTATAGATAGAAAGTAATCAGTAACCATTCATTAAGCCAAGAGTTAATTCTTTAGATCTGTATAGAACAGTAAGCTTTGTAAAATTTATACAGATCTGTTACAGGTTCAACAATAATGGCAATGAATTTTTGCATCCCTAGTTGCTATCTCTTGGAATAAGAGAGAGTAAGTTATCAATGTTCATTCAGCAGATATGGCTTATATATGTATGCCAGTTTAAGACCTACAGATTGATTTTATACATTACCTTCTGCTGCCCAGAACACAGTAAAGATGGATTATCTTCTTATCTCTTATGCTTATCAAGGAGACTGGCACATAATTATCATCCAGTCTTGCATTCAGACATTTAGTCCTTTATGTATCATATTTGAAGTGTTCAGTAATTAACAATCCTTGCTCAAATTTTTTCTGACTTTTTTCATGGTATAATAGCTATGATACAATTTTGCAAGCCTAGTATTAGGCATACCAACTGAGGAAATCAATAGTTACACTTATATGGTACTTTTAGAGTTCACAAAATACTAACGTATGTATTGCCTATTCTCAACTGTAGGCACAATAAAATGATAAATTTGTGTGTCTCTTTAGTGCCTTTAACAGTGAGTCCACATAGTAGGCAACTAATATTAATGACCCATTCATTTACCAAGTATTTAAACTCTCAGTTTGTATGCTGAGAATTTTATACTGCCTTTCTCATAGTGGGTCAAGCACACAATGAGAATCTGTGGCTCAGATGGTAAAGAATCTGCCTGCAGTGCAGGAGACCTGAGTTCAGTTTCTGAGTCAAGAATATCCCCTGGAGAAGGGAATGACAACCCACTTCAGTTTTCTTGTGTGGAGAAATCCAGAGAGAGAGGAGTCTGGTGGGTTACAGTCCATGGGGTCGCAAGAGTCAGACATGATTGAACGACTAACACACACAGACAAATGTCTGTCTCAACGTAAGTTTTGTTCACAGAGAAAACACCTAATGTTTTATATTTATGTAGCATTTTATAGTTAGAAAGCTCAATTTCATTCATTACATTTTCCTGTTACCTTGGAAAATATACTGGTAATAATTTAGTTCAACATCACCAGTAAAGTCTTTATTGATTAAAATAAGTAATATCTAATTCTTTTTATATAAGTAGTATAGGACATAAACATCCCTCTTATCACTTGGGAGCATTGTCTTGGATTTCACAGTACCTGGAACAATAGCTGGCATATATAAGGAAATTAATACTTATTCATTCATTCATAAACATATGGCCCATTGGTATTTATACAGTGCTTTAGTACAAAGCACTTTAAAATGTACTGCCTATCTAAAATTTTTAATTATTCTATAATAAGAATATTCTTTTCCTTTGACATCTGTAGTGCCCAGGATGTTATCTGGCACATTATAAGTAATCACAATAGTTTAAATCCCTTGTGTTTGCAGTATGCTTTATAGTTTAAGGGTTTGGAAGCCTGGCATGCTGCAGTTCATGGGGTCACAAAGCGTCAGACACGACTTAGCGACTGAACAATGTTTTCTTTTCTGTGACTTGGAATACTACATCTTTACTCAAAATCACCAGAGCCACAGAAACACAATGGCCACAAATACATGAATTACTCATTTATCATAGACTTAATTCCTAATATCTGTACAGTATTACATACTTTTGAGAAAGCCATTTATTCACGCTTTTGTTCTTTGTATATACAGTGCCTAGAAATGTATATACCATGTAATCAATGTTCATTCATCAACTCTGAAAATTGTGACAAGCTTTTAAAGTGCATAATAGTTTATAAGTCACATTCATATATTTTTCTTCATATCACCTGGATATGACCATAAGTAATCATTGCATTCTTAATGCATACAGGGACAGGCACAAAGAAAGAAATTAATATTATTCAGCACACAGTCCCTGGCAATTACATCAGGGGTGATAAACTGTGGCCCACAGACCATACTCACTTTAAAAATAAAAAAAAGCAGAGAGAGACCATATGGCCTGCAAAGTATAAAGTAATTGCCATCTGACCCTTTACAAAAAGGGTGTGATAACCCTTGATTTACCTAATGCTTCACAACTGACAATGTATTTTCAAATGTTAGCTGTGCATGAGTGCCAATACATTATTAATGAGAATGTCTTGCTTTTTTTCTGTGTTTTACAGTGCTTTCATATATATTACCACTAAAATTATCTTTCCTTATGGTAAGAGGAAAAAAATCAATGAAAGGATTAAACCTGTTAAATATTCCCAGATTTTCTCACCTTTAAGCCTAGAGGTGGGTATTAAACCGAGGGATAAAACTTATGCAGCTTACCACATTATTAGGCCACTACTATGAGCAGGGAGTTCACGCTCCTTCCTTGGGGCCTCACTATGTGTTAGGCCCAATCCTCCTTCATAACCATCAGTAAGAATCCCAAACCTCAGGTATCCTGCTCACCCAAGCTCAAATAAGTAAGATGTTGCTGGCTGGCACTTCTCAGCAAACTGGCACATCTGTGTATTTCTTGTGTAATTCTTCTCATTGGCCTGTGGAGCATCTCTTCACATCTTCTCTAGATAGCTTGGCACTTTGTTTCCCCTCAATAACTGAACCTGATACTTTCCTTCTCTCATCAGCCTAGAGCTTCTGAGGAAAGAGGGGACTGAAATATAATGTCAGCTATGCGTCCCTCTCAAGTGGAGAGGAGGTGAAGAGAAATGGAAGTTTAAAACTTCAAAAACTTAATAAATGGCTCAAAACTGTAATAAAAACAGGCCAAAGCATAATATTACTGATCTAAAGATACGTTTTTTTTTTTAAAGGTAACAGCAACATCAAAAAGGACATCTCAAAAGAAGTAGATATAAATGGAGACATGAGAAGAAGGAAGGGAGAACTGAAAATGTCCAAGGGTAGGGAAAAGAGCAATAGAAAACAGCTGGGGTTTAAGAGTCTCATCTTGGAATTTCCTTTGGTCCTGGGGCTTCTTTCTTTCCTGGTTATCTCTGTCACGAACCTCCAGTTTCCCATCTAATTTAGTCTTGAAATATCTGTCTCTCTTGGGCCTTCTGTCTTATACAGATAGGTTTGAGTTCTGGGTCTTTATGTGTGCTAGGGCACTTCCATCTTTTGGGTCACAGGTCTTCAAGACAAGGTTTTTTAATCCCATCCTGGGTCTTTGGCCTTCTGTCTCACGGAGACTTGAGTCTTCTATCCAACTCCAGTCTAGACCCTTGGACCTTCTGTTGGTTTTGGATCATCTCACAGGGCGGCCTGGCATAACGAACAGCTCTGCAATGCTTATTTTGATAGCTGACACTCTGCACCTACTGGAAGGGGTTAGGAGGCGCCTTTACAAACACACAAAAGAGCACACACACAAACATGCACGAAAAAATATGCCAGGAGAGAGAATTGCATGAAATCAAAGAGGGGGAGACATAGACTCAAGAAATACTCAAAAGTGAATAGAAAGGCAAAAGGAGAGAAGAACCAAGAGAACAGAGATGAATGCTGAAATTGAAAATCACAAAGAACAAAGAGACACTGGGGCACACAAAGCATGAGGAAAAAAAGAGAAAATAGCCCAAGAAAGGCACAAAGAATATGTAGAAAAGAGAAATATGCAAGATAAAGAGTAGAAACAGCAGAAGGGTAGCCAGTATCAGAAAAGGTGAAATGTCAAGCCAACAAGGGGAACGGGTGACAGAGTTCACAAAGAGAAAAAGAAGAGAGGCAGGCATAGCAAGAAATGAGCAAAAGGCACACATAACTCAAGAGGCTCACAGAGAACGGTGAAAGAAGAGCTAGATCTAGCAGAGCAAAGAGAATCAGTAACAAAATGAAGAAAACTAGAAAGACATTTAAGACAAGACACAGACCACTCCTGGGTACAAAAAAGTAAATGAGACAAAGATATACAGAGAAGAAACTAGCAAGAGAATCATGGAAATGGATAAGACATACTTTAGACAAGAAAGACCAAAGTCATTTAAAGAAGAAACAGACAAGCAAACAAATACACACTTATGAGTTTAAAAGATAAGCAAAGGCAGACATTCATGGAAGAGAGTAAGAAATAGAAGAGACAAAATACAGTGAGGAGCTTGACAGGCACAAGAAGCATCACAAAGAGAAGAAAACAAAAAAGTGCATTAATAATTGCAATAACCTGTTATTAGTGTCAATACTATTTAAATTACTACTAACAATAATAATTATAATAACAACAATTACCACCAACACAGATACTCTTCTACTTACAAACTTTTAATTTGGGCATTTTTTACATAGAATCAAACCACACCAACTCTGTGCTACTAGATGGTATCAGTGGTCACTTGTATTGTGTCAGTTGAACTTATGAAACTTCTTAGGTTATCTTTTACCTATCATGTACTAGGCAGTGTACTAAGCACTTTACATACATGATTTCATTTAAGCTTCACAAACAGACAAGTCTAATCAGACTCTAAATTGCCAAAATGTTGTTCACGTGATGAGTGGCAGTTTACATTAATCTCACATCTCATCTCACCTCCCATCTCATATTATCTCACAGTAAACACAGAATATGTGCCTCAACATTCTGCTACAACTTTCCCAAGAGTTCCAGGAGAGCCAAATAAGGTGCCACACATAAGTGAACATTATACATAGTAAAGGGCCTTTAGAGAGCGCCTAGTTAGTTCTCTCATTTTATATCTTCACTTTTCCCCATTCCTTTATAAAATCATCATACTTTTGATGATTATAATGGCTGCTTCAGGGACTAGCTTTTAATATTATATCCAAACTGCAGATTCGCAAGGCCAGCCTTTCAGCAAAAAACAAAAACGTTTTTGGCTTAAGTTTCTATATGTTTAGGCCTCTAAGGGTGGCAAATGATCTATGTAGAAAAGAAAAACAGACAAAGTGAAAGTAAATTACCCTATGACACAACTGGTACACAGACTATACTATCTTTTGAGTGGCTTTAGTGAAACCAACTGTTAATCTAGGTTACTGATCATCCTCCCATCTCACATTCAGCACCTCTTCCACCATGGATCACTATATGTCATCCCACACAAACCTCCATCAAACAGACATTAGCTCTAAAGTAATGCTCGTAGGATTATACCAACAACAACTTACTTCATTCTGCTATTCTAAAATACTAGCATTGCAGGCATGTTGATCTTCCTTGGTGTGTTCACATTTCTTGCTCTTTGCACTGCTTCAGGGAAAGATAATGATTTGGCAAATATGAAGGGAACAACCAGGACCTACAAAAGAAAACAAGAAAGAAACCATGTAAATGCCATGAAGAAGTATTAACTGAGTACTGTACTAGAGTTATGGGAAGATCCAAATTAATGAGCTATAGAAACTGTCTCTACAGAGCTTAGAAAAGTATAAAGTTGACACTTTTAGATCCTTAGAGATAAAACTAATATAACTGCCTCATTCAACAGAATAGGAAACTATGGCATAAACAGGAAAATGTCTTGCCTAATAACACTTGGGGAAAACCACTAGACCATTCAGGTATGACCTAAATTAAATCCCTTATGATTATACAGTGGAAGTGAGAAATAGATTTAAGGGACTAGATCTGATAGAAAGAGTGCCTGATGAACTATGGATGGAGGTTCGTGACACTGTACAGGAGACAGGGATCAAGACCATCCCCAAGAAAAAGAAATGCAAAAAAGCAAAATGGCTGAGGAGGCCTTACAAATAGCTGTGAAAAAAAGCAAAACGAAAGCAAAGGAGAAAAGAAAGATATACCCATTTGAATGCAGAGTTCCAAAGAATAGCAAGGAGAGATAAGAAAGCCTTCCTCAGCAATCAATGCAAAGAAACAGAGGAAAGCAATAGAATAGGAAAGACTAGAGATCTCTTCAAGAAAATTAGAGATACCAAGGGAACATTTCATGCAAAGATGGGCTCAACAAAGGACAGAAATGGTATGGAGCTAACAGAAGCAGAAGATATTAAGAAGAGGTGGCAAGAATACACAGAAGAACTGTACAAAAAAGATCTTCACGACCCAGATAATCACGATGGCGTGATCACTCACCTAGAGCCAGACATCCTGGAATGTGAAGTCAAGTGGGCCTTAGGAAGTATCACTACAAACAAAGCTAGTGGAGATGATGGAATTCCAGTTGAGCTATTTCAAATCCTAAAAGATGCTGCTGCTAAAGTGCTGCACTCAATAAGTCAGCAAATTTCGAAAACTCAGCAGTGGCCAGGACTGGAAAAGGTCAGTTTTCATTCCAAGCCCAAGGAAAGGCAATGCCAAAGAATACTCAAACTACCGCACAATTGCACTCATCTCACACGCTAGTAAAGTAATGCTCAAAATTCTCCAAGCCTGGCTTCCGCAATACGTGAACTGTGAACTTCCAGATGTTCAAGCTGGTTTTAGAAAAGGCAGAGGAACCAGAGATCAAATTGCCAACATCCGCTGGATCATCAAAAAAGCAAGAGAGTTCCAGAAAAACATCTATTTCTGCTTTATTGACTATGCCAAAGCCTTCGACTGTGTGGATCACAAGAAACTGTGGAAAATTCTGAAAGAGATGGGAATACCAGACCACCTGATCTGCCTCTTAAGAAACCTGTATGCAGGTCAGGAAGCAACAGTTAGAACTGGACATGAAACAGCAGACTGGTTCCAAATAGGAAAAGGAGTACGTCAAGGCTGTATATTGTCACCCTGTTTATTTAACTTATATGCAGAGAAACACTGGGTTAGATGAAGCACAAGCTGGAATCAAGATTGCCAGGAGAAATATCAATAACCTCAGATATGCAGATGCTCACCACCCCTATGGCAGAAAGTGAAGAAGAACTAAAGAGCCTCTTGATGAAAGAGGAGAGTGAAAAAGTTGGCTTAAAGCTCAACGTTCAGAAAACTAAGATCACGGTCCCATCACTTCATGGCAGATAGATGGGGAAACAGTGGCTGACTTTATTTTAGGGGGCTCCCAAATCACTGCAGCTGGTGACTGCAGTCATGAAGTTAAAAGACACTTACTCCTTGGAAGGAAAGTTATATTTCCTACCTAGACAGCATATTAAAAAGTAGAGACATTACTTTGTCAACAAAGGTGCCTCTAGTCAAGGCTATGGTTTTTCCAGTAGTCAGGTATGGATGTGAGAGTTAGACTACAGAGAAAGCTGAGCACCAAAGAACTGATGCTTTTGAACTGTGGTGTTGGATAAGACTCTTGAGAGTCCCTTGGACTGCAAGAAGATCCAACCAGTCCATCCTAAAGGAAATCAGTCCTGGGTATTCATTGGAAAGACTGATGTTGAAGCTGAAACTCCAATATTTTGGCCACCTGATGCGAAGAGCTGACTCATTTGAAAAGACCCTGATGTTGGGAAAGATTGAAGGCAGGAGGAGAAGGGGATGACAGAGGATGAGATGCTTAGATGGCATCACGGACTCAATGGACATGAGTTTCGGTAAACTCTGGGAGCTGGTGATGGACAGGGAGGCCTGGCGTGCTGCAGTTTATGGGGTTGCAAAGAGTCAGACATGACTGAGCAACTGAACTGAACTAAATAACACTTGGTGAGGCACTGGAAACATCATCCATCACAGCCTTATTCCTTTAATTGGATAGTAATCTTTACAAAGCCTATACAATCAGGACTTTCTACACTGAACAGTTACCTCTACCTCTCAACCTGTATCCCCCTAACCATCCTCTCTCATCACTGCCCTAAAGTACACAGTGTGCTAGTTCTTTAGATCCAGTCTGATGATAGACAACTTTGTGCCTCCCATTCATAGTTGTGAAGCTTCTGTCAATTAGCCGGCAGAGCATAAAAAGATAAATCTCTATTTTATCTTCTCAAACAGCTTGTTTTTTGTTTTGTCCCACAGCTTTCCCAAGGCATCCTGAAGTATGTAAATGATTGGCAAAGTTCTCCAACAGGGCCTCAAGGGAGACTTTGGGGATCAGAGGGTCCAGAATGATGATTGGCCCATGATCAGTGTCACAGATGTGTCAGTCATCATCCATGTTCTCCTAAAACTTAGCTGTAAGCCTCTACCACATACTACAGTCCCATCCTAAACACCCTAACTAATGCAGCCTGCTATTTTCTTCACATCATCATTTTAACCCATGTCACACTCAGTTACTTCCCAGGTTAATTAGGAGGCAGTTTTGTTTTTTGTTTTTTGTTTTTTACCAAAGCAGACATAGATGATAATGACTAAAACAATCTAAATGGAAAGCTAAGTGCAATGTATACTGAAAAACAAGAAATTAAAGACTAATTATTATACTTTTAAGGACAGTTTACCCACCTCTGGATGTGTGGTGGTTGTCTTGAGACTTCATCTTCTTAACTGGGCCCAGGAAAGAATCTTGGTATAACCTCCTGGCCTAGAGTTGTTGCTCAGTGGTAGTGAATCTTTCCCCTGGAGGATCCTCATGCCCCATCTCCACCTAGGAATCGTCGAAGGGAATGGGTCACTAACACTGTCAAGCAACAGGCCTATTCTTTTGAGGTAGATCTGGAAAAGAGATTAAAAAAAATAAATTACTGAAATGCAGTACACTGGGAAAGTCTGTC
This sequence comes from Bubalus bubalis, assembly GCF_019923935.1. Lineage (NCBI taxonomy): Eukaryota > Metazoa > Chordata > Mammalia > Artiodactyla > Bovidae > Bubalus > Bubalus bubalis. The sequence goes on from NC_059181.1 coordinate 65,563,620, forward strand.
CCAATGAGTAACTAGGGGTTAAATTAAACCATGTCTACCCTTTTCTTCAGATTAAGGACTGGATATTTAGAACTGTGTAGAGCTTTATATTCTATTAATAGCTACCAGCCTGCTGCTGCTGCTGCTGCTAAGTTGCTTCAGTCATGTCCAGCTTTGTGAGACCCCATAGACGGCAGCCCACCAGGCTCCCCGTCCCTGGGATTCTCCAGGCAAGAACACTGGAGTGGGTTGCCATGTCCTTCTCCAATGCATGAAAGTGAAAAGTGAAAGTGAAGTCGCTCAGTCGTGTCCGACTCCTAGCGACCACATGGACTGCAGCCCACCAGGCTCCTCCATCCATGGGATTTTCCAGGCAAGAGTACTGGAGTGGGGTGCCATCGCCTTCTCTGAGCTACCGGCCTAGCAACATGCAAATTCCTCTATTCATTCAAGCTCCATTCCCTATACTTCCCCTCATTTCCAAGAGCAACTTAGAGCTGAATAATTACCCAAATTCCCATATTTTGTTTTAGTCACCAGTCTCTACTGATGAATAATCCTCTACAGCAGTGGTCCCTAACTATTTTGGTACCAGGACCAGTTTCATGGAAGACAATTTTTCCATGGACCAGGGTTGGGGAAATGATTTTGGGATGATTCAAGTGCATTACATTTGTTGTGCACTTTATTTCTATTATTATTACATCAGCTCTACCTCAGATCACCAGGCATTAGATCCTGGAGGTTGGGGATCCTGCTTGAGAGCGTGGGTTTTTAATGTCCTTGTGTCCTCAAAAAATACAGGTCAAGAAATTAAGGGATTGAAAATAACAAAAGGAGGAGCTAGCTTTCTCTATCAGGAGAGCCATCAAGCCACTTGAGAAGAATTCCAATGTGGTCTGACCATATGAATTCTGTAAGACGTTGCCTCAGGCTTCTTTTATAAAGTACTATTGTAAGAATTGAGTGATCCATCTTAACAAAAGTACGTCTCTCTCACCTAGTTTTGTAGCATTCCCTTTTATTAATAATTTGTATATTAAGCAGCAAGATGTTGGAGCATTGCCAAGGTAAACAGAATTGTTTTCTCCTCAATCTACATGGTACAGTTCTTGAATAGCTTGTATAAATGAGGTACCACCAAAGTACCAGGATATTCAAAAAATCAAGAATGGCTACAGGCACATAAAACCTCAGTTATTATAACAACTAAGCAAATCTATGCAAAAGGAAAAACAAGGATCCAATAATGTAGCTTACACAGGCCCTTGGGTCTCTATTATTCTACTCTTATACTCAAAAAGAAAAAATGTATAGAAATTGATGAAAATTGGCTCATGTTCTGTTTTTAAAAGGAGAGCTATAGGAAGTTAAAGCCTTTAAAGCCAAAGACAGAATTCACACAATAAGCTCCTTACACTACCTTTTTCTCCAGGGAAACTGCAAGCCATCCTATTAGATTGGTTGGAGTTTATCCAGATTCTCAAAAGGAAAGACCTGATGAATATGAAGCTTCTTAAAGTTGCTTGCAGTCCTCAGGTCTGATATGCTTGGAATGTCCTTGAGAAGAAAGACAGGGCAAGGCTCAATATAATATTCATGGTGAGATTTGACAGAAAACAACAGAATTCTTTAAAGCAATTATCCTTCAATTAAAAAAATAAAATTTTTTTAAATGCTGAGAAAACCTCAACAATAAAAAAAAAAGAAAAAACCACTAAGAAGCATTAACCTGAAACATTAGATATTGATATCTCCTGTCTCTCATCTCTAGCTTGTTGTCTCCCTAAGGTCCTGTAATGGTCAGCACTGGCAGTATCACAGAAGAACTAAGCAAGTATAGAAAAAAGAGCTAAATTAAAGTATGAGTCAAACCAACAGCCACTTTAAGGGCTGTCTAAGTTTGTGGCCTAAAGGTGCTAAAAATACTTCAAGATGCAAAGCAGCAGAGGAATTGCTACTGCTGCCTGGAAGTACAATTGCCTTGATCATTTTTAATAATTGGTTACCTGCCCTTACTCTAGGATAGGAGGTCACTGAAGAAGGTCTAAGTCAGGTTTGCAATCTTGAAAGTATTTTTTATGTTATGGTATAGTGTGGAAAGAACCAGGTATGGCTTCCAGATCCCTGATCAAGAATTACCACATTATAAGGATCTTTATGTCAACATCAAACAAATCCTAGACACTTAGTCCTTGGAAGGAAAGTTACGACCAACCTAGACAGCATATTAAAAAGCAGAGACATTACTTTGCCGACAAAGGTCTGTCTAGTCAAGGCTATGGTTTTTCCAGTAGTCAGGTATGGATGTGAGAGTTGGACTATAAAGAAAGCTGAGCACTGAAGAATTGATGCTTTTGAACTGTGGTGTTGGAGAAGACTCTTGAGAGTCCCTTGGACTGCAAGGAGATTCAACCAGTCCATCCTAAAGGAGATCAGTCCGGGGAGTTCATTGGAAGGACTGATGTTGAAGCTGAAACTCCAATACTTTGGCCACCTGATGCGAAAAGCTGACTCATTGGAAAAGACCCTGATGCTGGGAAAGATTGAGGGCAGGAGGAGAAGGGGTCGACAGAGGATGAGATGGTTGGATGGCATCACCGACTCAATGGACATGAGTTTGGGTAGGCTTCGGGAGTTGGTGATGGACAGGAAGGTCTGGCGTGCTGCGGTTCATGGGGTAGCAAAGAGTCGGAAATGACTGAGCGACTGAACTGAACTGAACTGATCACTTTGCGTAGTAACAGTGTTTTCCCCCACTCTTCTTCCTCTATGAACCACAGCATTTCCCCCAAATTTTATGATACTCATCAAATTGCCCAACACCATAATAATTTGTTCACTTCTGTACCCACCATGAGATAGCAGATTCCTGGACAGGAACTGTCTTTGATTTTACTATTTATTCCAGTGCCTGGTCTAATAAATATTTGTTGAATTAAAGGATTACCTTGAGTTTGAAGATGCTGACATTCCCAGAGCATCCCTTTCTACAACTGCTAGAGATTTTATTTCAAGCAATGAACTGAAATACAACTCCAAGATTCACCTTTGGATGCTGTCCAGTGCAGGCTTCACTCCACCGAAACTTGATCCATCCTTCCTCTTGAGTGGGGGGGAACCAGCTCAGAATTCATCCCTTTAAAACAAATTCCAATAAATAGTTATAGCTGTATATTAACATTGAATGATAACTCGATTAACTACAATAAATGATCTCATAAGCACAGACCAGTGTTTCTCAAATTGGGGTGATAAGAACCCTGGGGGTTTGTGGATATATTCTCACGATCTCCAAGTTCTATATAAATTATTTAAAATGTTATATAAAATATTATATTTTTGACAAAGCTATTTTGAAATTGCAAACCATGTTTACATTTCAAATAACTTAAGTCACTGTTACTCAAAACATTTACTCTTTAGGATCTCAAAAAACTTGTTTCTTTAAAAGGTGCTGCATCCTGACAAATTACTTCAGTTTGAGAAACAAGAAGGCTCAGGACTATTCATATATTACCTCCAGTCAGTCAGACAAATATCTTTAGGCACTGGCTGGGGGAAACAAGCTGTGAGGAAATATGGATATTAATTAAAATGGGCAGTGAGAGAAGCCCAGCTCATTAATATAATTCTTCTTGCTCTTGCTGGGATACATGAACATGAACAAAAAAAAGTTTTCAAATTTGATGTTAATATTTTTTCAGTTGGATCTTTGTTCTTTTTATACCAGAGAGGCTAATCTTTTTAGCTCACAAAAGTATTTGTTGCAAAAAGTGAAAGGGAAGAGGGGAAGGTCATGGTCTTATAAAACATATTTCTCTATTGCCCTCTTGCCAAACAGGATCCACAAATATCTCAAACTAAAAAGACACTGCTACTCTCATCTGTTCTTGGGCAGGAGAGAATAAAAAGCGTACAAAGTTCTAACATATCAGATTTATATTCCCAATTCCTAGAGCCTGAAAAACTCAAGCTTAAAACAATCAACAATTTGCCAGCCTGGATATAGCCAAACACAATGGCCAGGGGTTATTTCTCATCACTTTCCATGCGTTCAAAAAAGGTAAAAACCAAATGACATTAAAATAAACATTATACTACCCAGGTGGCCGTAATAGTAATCATGTCCTGGACCAAAGACGAAAGTTAACCCACCTCCTTAAGTTCACCCTATCAACTTCAAACCCTTGTGTGCTCATTTTTTAAAACTATAACATATAATTCACACAAGACAGTACTTGATTATTATGTTCTACAGTTATTTCAAGTGTGCTTATATTAGCTTTTTTAACAATATAACCATATTGGGGATGAGATTATATAGGACTATAGCACTTCTATCCCTCACTTCAATATAGCCTAGCATAGGGCCAGATACACAATATTAATTTTGTAATTTTGTTAACTCATATGGTGATATATAAATTACAGATGAGGTAGAAACATGGAAGGACCCTCCAATTTTTGTAGGGGTAGCGTCTAAGAGAAAGAAAATGGAACAGGGAAAAGATTACTTAATAGCTACAAAGTAGTACTTACAGTATTCTAAAGAGCCAGAGACTCTTCTTACAGCTGTCCAAGGAGCTAGTAGTGCAAACTGCACCCTGAGCTGGGCCGATCTTTTGACATCCTTCTCAGACAACAGTATCCTTTTCAGTGATTACAAAGAACTGCTGTGGTGATAATTAGTTACTTGCTTCAGCAGTTCCATATTAAATGCTTCTCTGCCAAACACCTTGTACACTAGAGGCTGACGTATTATTCATTTGTATTCATTTTCACTATTGAAATTTACATCCAAAAGACTGATTAGACCTTGGCTTATTTTTCTTTTCATATAAAATGGGGAAACTGGTTCCATCGTTTCTAAGGCCTTACTTCAGTGTGGTGCTTTAGGTAACTTTAAAGTAGCAGAATTAAACAGGGTACATAAAATGTAATAGATTAATCAAACAAAGTGATCTATGGTTTTCAAAAGCACCTCAGCATGTTCTCTCATTTAATCCTTTTACAGCAATCTTCTTGAAATAAGTACGGACTAGTTGGAGCTCCAAGATGAAGAAATTTAACGATTAGGAAGTTTAGATAGTTTTTCCTAGAAGTGAATACTGGCAAAGCTCAAACAAGGAGTGGTTTGAAAATGGTGGTAGAGCCCAAAGATACTGGTCTTAAGAGTTCCACTCTAGAACTCCTTTGGTAATGTACTAAAATATCAAAGTCACAGTGGTCTATCCACAGACTCACCACCCTTAGTAAAATGAGAGACACTGGTCATCAGGTACATGATATAAATGGGTTTACCAACTTCAAAATTTTAATGACCAGGTTATCAATTCCACCCTGCAATCCAGATGTCTTTCTTAAAAAAATAAAAAAAAAATTAAAAAAAAGAAACTTTTTGGTTGTATCCTGGCAATTGGCACTATACAATGGCAATATGCAAGAAGAAAGGAGAGACATAGCCAGGCAATCTGCTTTGAAAGGAAGAATGCACAGATAGTGCTAACCTTCCTTCCTGAGAAGTCAATTTTCAAATGATTATTTATAATGAAAACCCCAAATAAAGGGTAGCAATCCAGTTCCTTTGGGTCTGACTTGCCTTGAGCATTTTGCCTAGTAAAGCAGTAAGAAAGGGGATCAGGAACGGTTCTGTCCCCAGAATATGACAATAATCGGAACTGGGATCATTAACAAATGCAGGAAAAGGAGTAAGGTCCAGTCACCTAGTTCTGGCCTGCTTTTGGTAGTCCATACTGCACAAATATAACATCAAAATGGTAGGGAGATCTTGGGCTGATGGGCTTAAAAATGGGACAATCAATACTGTGTTAACAACACAGAAGGGGCTGTGGGTGGTCAGCACTATTCAGAAGTAATGCAAAGAAGGAAGTGGAAGAGTCCGTGATGGGTGGGACCAAGGAAAGTTCAACAGGGAATTATAGAAATTCAAAGTGGGCAGAACAATGACATCTGGGACTGTTAACATTGTAAATTCAAGAGAAAAGAGTTTTGCTCAGTCAACATTTCCCAGCAACAATGCAAAAGGGGCAGGGCAGGGGTGGGAGGGGTGAGGGAGCATAATTTTATCTGGATAGATGGACACCTGAAATTGTGAACTTAAAAATCCATAAGGGTCCAAGGGCAGGCAAGGGGTTTATAGAGGGAAGATAAGGGCAAGGCCATGATTACTTGGAATTTGATACACTGGAGCCAACGCAAAAGGAGTGGGAATGTGGGTCGCCCTTTGATGGACAAGTTCACAGCATAGTGCAGTGTTTATAGTTTATTATACCATGAGAATTTAGAGCTGGGAGTGCTTACCTAACAAGACCAGGGAGGAAAAACCCATTGCCAACTGCCATTGTGCTCATCAGCAGTCCCAGTGAAAGTTTTGTGTCATCAGCAGTCCATGCAGTAATGCAAAGGGGGTATGAGAGAATGATGTCCTACTCTAATAGAAGGGTGTATAGATAACTGCAAATATTCACACCCAGAGTCAAAAAAAGAAGCCTTAAGTCAGTACTCGTGATCCATAGTGAGGGTACAGGGATCCTATCTAAAGATCATATGTTTGATATATTATTGGTGCATATTAATTGTCCAAGAGCTGAGGTCATGATAGCTGGCTGAGGGAGTATTACCGAAGTACACTGATAAAGACAAGAATTTCTATTACGTATATTAACAGTAAGGGATCTTGGCGGGGAAACAGTATCCCCTGCACTATTACAAAGGAGATACAAGAGTCCTAGAAGTAATAGGGGTATGGGAAAGTGCAACTCTGCACATTAATTGTCCAAATGGAAAGGTCTTAGCAATGGGCAAACTTACTGGAAGGCATAGGAAGTGAGGGGGAGGGTCCTTGTCTAGTGCACAAGAATGCACATCCACAAGCTAAGGAAGGGGAGGGCAACAGGATAAGACGAACTAAGTGGCAATTATGCAAATTAATGTTGAAGGGACATGGTGTGGTCAATTAAAATCATATACCTTATACAAATATAAGAATCTTAAAGGGAGTATGAAGCCCCTATAATGTAATTGTCATTACACATATTTGAGAAAGGGGCCTTAAGTGGACAGTACCCCATGCAGTAAAGCAAAGAGGATGAAAAGAGTCAGGGAGACAAGTTAACTCAGAAGACCATAGACAACTGTAATTACACATAGTCACAGTCCCATAACAAGGGCTTTAAGGTGGTAAGTTAACCTGTGCGTCAATAAGTGAAAGGGCTCTGATTTAAAAAGCACAGCTGTGGACAACTGAGAATGTGTACAAGACAACTAAGATTGTGCACATTAACTGCAATAGTGTGTAAGATCTTGAATAGTAGGCATCTCCTGCTAAAATATAAATAGAATGGGGACGGTCCTTACCTGAGGTACAGGTACAGGAGCAAACGTAAGTACATACATTAACAGTCCAAGACAGTGAATCTTAGCTAGTCAGAAGCCCCTGCCGTAATGTAAATGGGGCAAGGATAGGGGATCCTAGTCTAACATAAGGGAGCATGGACTACTGAAATTATGCACATTTAAACTGTACAGAAGCAGCAGCCAGTTGATTAGGACCCCTGATGCAAAGGAGGTGGAATGGGATGGGATCCTAGTGTAATTCTGCACATTAACTGTCCAAAAGAAAAACTAGTCAGTAGTCCCTGCTTTAATACTAAAAATTCAATATATTAGTTTGTCATGAGGGCACATGCACACTGAGTCCCAGGAGAAAGAGTTTGGGTCATTAACATCCCCTGATATAATGCAAAAAGGGAGGGATATTAATTTAAAGAGAAGGGCCTTAAACACTGGAATTTTGCATGTAAATACTCCCAGAGAAAAAGTAATGGAGGTAATTAATATGTATTTTTATAAAACAGAATATAAGGGACTGAAGTGAAAGAATATATTCGTGGTGAATTGTCACGGTTCACTTTATTCTAGTACAAAGGTCTTGAGCAAAGGACATCCACCACTGAATACAAGGGAAATGAGTGGAGTCTTTATACACTGCAGAGGAAGAGGAACAAATGCAACTGCACATTAAAAAGCGCAGAAAGAGGGGCCTTAGTGTTCAGGACCCTGAGGTTTAATGTGAGAGGATAAGATGCACCACAATAGTCAGTACCTTCTGTGGTAAGCAAAGGAAGTAGAAAGGGAATGGAAACTAGGCTAACAGAAGGGACCATAGCTACAGTTAAGCACCCTTCCATGTAACGCAAAAGAAGTGGAAGTAGGAGGGAACAGGATCCTAGATATCCGAAGGGAACACAGCAGCAATTATCACCTTGACAGTCCCAAATGCCTTCACAGATAATGTAAAGGAAGTCCTGGGATCCTAAACTAACAAAAGGGACCACATCTGCATTTAGGCACATTCACAGGTTCCAAGTACCTTCTATGGGAATATAAACAAAACTGTGGAGAGCATGGACTCCAGACTAAGAGAAGGGACCACAGTTGCAATTAAGCAGTTCTACAGTCCCAGTATACTCCCAGGTAATGTTAAGAGTTAGAGGGCATGGGATCCTAGGTTAACAAAATGGACCACAGTTGCATTTAAGCACCTTTCTGTCCCAAATACCAACAAGTAACACGAGTAGAGAGGGGTGAGATCCTAGGACTGTAGCTGCATTTAAGCACATTAACAGTCCCTTGTACCCTCTTTTATAAAGCAAATTAAGTAGAAGAGCATGGGAATCTAGACCAATGAATGAAATTGGATAAGCAAGTACAGTCCCATTAACAGTCCCAAGTACCCCCTGCAGTGATAAAAAAGCAGTTAGGTGGGAAAGGACTTTGAATTTAACATAAGGGACTTTACCTGCATTTAAACACATTGGGATTCCCTGGTGGCTCAGATGGTAAAAAGTCTGCCTGTAATGCAGGAGACTGGGTTTAATCCCTGAGTCAGGAAGATCCCCTGGAGAAGGAAATGGCAACCAAGTCCAGTACTCTTGCCTGGAAAACCCCATGGACAGAGGAGCCTGGCCAACTACAGTCCATGGGTCGCAAAGAGTCGGACACGACTGAGCAACTTCACTTTCACTTTCATACACAATGAAAGTCCCTTATCGCCTCTGGGATGATACAAACGGAGTCAGGTGGGAATGGGATCCCAGGTTAATGTAAGGGCCTGTAGCTGCATTTAAGCAAGTTAACAGTCCCTTGTACCCTCTTTTATAATGCAAATTGAGTAGGAGGGCATGGGAATCTAGATCAACAGATGAGACTGTATAGGCAAGTAAAGGCATTAACAGTCGTTAAGTACCCTCTGCAGTCATGAAAAGGAAGTTAGGTGGGAATAGAATCCTAGGTTAACATAAGGGACTATAAATGCATTTAAGCACATTAAAAGTCCCTTGTACAGTCATGGTAATGTAAATCTAGTAGGAGAGAATGAGATCCTAGACTAAGAGAGACTGTAAGTGCAATAAAGCTCACTATCAGTCTCAATTACCATCTGCAGTCCTGAAAAAGGGAGTTATGCAGGAATGGATTTCGATGTTAAGGCACTATACCTGCATTTAAAAACATTAACAGTCCCTTGTAGCCTCTCTGACAAGTGAGTTAGGTGGGGATGGGATCCTAGGTAACATAAAGGACTGCAAGCAGCACTTAAGCACATTAGCAGTCCCTTGTATCCCCTTCTGTAATGTAGAGGGAATTAAAGGGGGAGAGGGAATCTTAGACTAAAGCACGGGACTGTTTAACTGCCTTTATGTACAATAACAGTCCCTTGTACACTTTGGGGTAATGCAAATGAAGTAGGAAGGATGGGGATCTAGACTAAAAGAAGGAAAGTAGTGCAATTAAGCCCATTAAAAAGTCCCATGTATACTCTGAAGTAATACAAAGGAAGTTAGGTAGAAATAGGATCCTGATTATAAGGGACTATAGTTCCATTTAAGTACATTAACCATCCCTTCTATCCTCTCTGATAATGCAAATCAAGAAGGAAGAGAATGGATCCTAGATGAGATAAAGGAATGTAGCTGCAGTGAATCACATTAACAGTTCCAAGTATCCTCTGCAATCATGCAAAGGGACTTAGTTGGGGGTAGGATCCTAGGTTAACATAAGGGACTGTAATTGCATTTAAAAGCATTAGCAGGCACTTGTACAGTCACTGGTAATGCAAAGGGAGTTAGGTGGGAATAGGATCCTGGGCTTTAAAAAGGAGGGGGAGGGAAAAGAACGGTACGGGCACATTAACAGTCCATTGTATCCTCTGTGGTAATGTAAATCTTTAGGAAATGGGAGTCTAAACAAAGGGAAGGAACAATGGTAGTTCATTAACAAGTTCTATGTAGGCTCTGCAGTAATTAAAAGGAAGATATTAATAGTTGGGAATGGGATCCTAGGTTACCATAAGGGATGTAGTGGTATTTAAGGCCATGAACAGCCCCAATCATCCTCTGCAAGCCTGCAAAGAGCCTTAGCTGAGGATAAGATCCTAGGTTAATATAAGGGACTGTAGCAGCATTTTAGCACATTAACAGTCCATTATACCCTCTTTGGTAATGCAAATCGAGGATGGCCTGGGAATCTAGACTAACAGAAGGAAGGGCAGTGCAAATAAGCCCATTAACAAGTCCATGTAGGCTCTACATTAATGAAAACAGAGTTAGATGGGAATAGGATCTTAGATTAATATAAGAAACTGCTGTTGCATTTAATCATGCTTAACAGTCCCTTGTCGGAGAAGGCAATGGCACCCCACTCCAGTACTCTTGCCTGGAGAATCCCATGGATGGAGGAGCCTGGTGGGCTGCAGTCCATGGGGTCGCTAGGAGTCGGACACAACTGAGCGACTTCACTTTCACTTTTCACTTTCATGCATTGGAGAAGGAAATGGCAACCCACTCCAGCGTTCTTGCCTGGAGAATCCCAGGGACGGGGAGCCTGGTGGGCTGCCGTCTATGGGGTCACACAGAGTCCGACACGACTGAAGCGACTTAGCAGCAGCAGCAGCAGCAATAACAGTCCCTTGTACAATTTATGAAGAAAGCTGAGTGCCTTAGAATTGATGCTTTTGAACTGTGGTGTTGGATAAGACTCTTGAGAGTCCCTTGGACTGCAAGGAGATCCAACCAGTCCATCCTAAAGAAGATCAGTCCTGGGTATTCATTGGAAGGACTGATGCTGAAGCTGAAACTCCAATACTTTGGCCACCTCATGCGAAGAGTTGACTCATTGGAAAAGACCTTGATGCTGGGAGGGATTAGGGGCAGGAGGAGAAGGGGACGACAGAGGATGAGATGGCTGGATGGCATCACCGACTCGATGGACATGAGTTTGCATGAACTCCAGGAGTTGGTGATGGACAGGGAGGCCTGGCATGCTGTGATTCATGGGGTCACAAACAGTCAGACACGAATGAGCGACTCAACTGAACTAAACTGAACTGTACAATTTGTGGTACTCCAAATTGTGTGAGAGGGCACAAGAATGTACAATAACAGAAGGGAATGCAGCTGCAGTATACCTCATTAACCGTCCCAAATACCCTCTGTAGGCAGGAAAGGGAGTTAGGTAGAAATGAGATCTTAGGTTACGTGAGGGACTGTAGGTCCTTTTAAGCATATTGACAGTCCATTGTACTCACTGTGGTAAGGCAAATCAAGTATGAGGGCATGGGAATTGGAACTAACAGAAGGGGCTATAGCTGTGATTGAGCCCATGAACTGTCCCAAGTACCCTCTACAATCATGTCAGGGGGTGAGGTGGGAAAAGGATTTTAGATAAATGTAAGACTCTGTAGCTCCATTTAAGCACATTAACAGTTTCTTGTAGCATCTTCAGGAATGCAAATCAAGTAAAAGTAACAAATTTCAGAATAACAGAGGGGACTGTGGCCCATTAACAGTTTCTTGTACAGTCAGTAGTAATACAAATCATGTAGGAGTAGATGGGAATCTAGACTAACAGAAGGAACTGTAACTGTAATAAAGCCCATTAACAGTCCCAAGAACTTTCTGCAGTCATTAAAAGGGAGTTGGGTGGGAACAGGGTCCGAGGTAAACATAAGGGACTGTAGTTACTTTTAAGCACAGTACCAGTCCCTTCCACTTTCTGTGGTAGTGCAAGGGAGTCACTTACTGTTGGGGAATGGGGTCATAGGTAAACATAACAGACTGGATGGATTTAAGCACAGTAACAGTCTCTTGTGCACTCTGGGGTAATGCAAATTGAGTAGGAGAGATGGGATTCTAGACTTAACAAAAAGGACAGCAGTGCATTAAGCCCATTAACAAGTCCCTGTAGGCTCTGCAATAATGAAAATGAAGTTAGGTGGGAATGCGATCCTAGATTAATATAGAGGACTGTAGCTCTATTTAAGCACATTAACAGTCCCAGTTACTTTATGTGGTAATACAAATCCAGTAAGAACGACAACGATTCTAGATTTACAAAAGGGACTGTGGCTGCAGTAAAGCTCATTAACAGTTCCAAGTATCCTCTGCAGTCATTAAAAGGGAGTTAGGTGGGCATAGGGTCCTAGGTAACATAAGGGACTGCGGCTGCAGTAAAGCACATTAACAGTCCCTTATACCTTCTTTTATAATGCAAATTAGTCAGAGAGCATGGGAAAGTAGACCAACAGATGAGACTGTATAGACAGTAAGTGCATTACCAGTCCCAAATATCCTCTGCACAGTCATGAAAAGGTAGTTAGCTGGGGACAGAATCCTAGGTTAACATAAGACTGTAGCTGCTTTTAAGCACATTAACAGTCTATGAACACTCTGTGTTAATGCAAATCATGTAGGAGTGGATGGAAATCTAGACTAACAGAAGGAACTGTTAGGGACTTTTAAGCACAGTATCAGTCCCAAGTAATCTGCAGTCATGAAAAGGGAGTTAGGTGGGGGATGGGATCCTAGGTCATTGCTTTTAGGCACATTAACAGTCCCTTATATCTCCCTTGGTAGTGCAAATTGAGGAGGGCATGGGAATCTCAACTAACAGAAGGGACAGTAGCTCTAATTGAGACCATTAACTATTCCAAGCAACCTCTGCAGTCATGCAACAAGATTTAAATGGGAATGGGATCATAGGTAAACCTAAGAGACTGTAGATGCATTTAAGCATGTTAACAGTCTTTACACTCCAGGATAATACAAATCGAGTAGGAGGGACAGGCTCCTAGACTAAGAAGTGACAGCAGTGCAATTAAGCATTTTGACAATCCAATATAGGCTCTGGAGAAGGCGATGGCACCCCACTCCAGTACTCTTGCCTGGAAAATCCCATGGGCGGAGGAGCCTTGTAGGCTGCAGTCCATGGGGTCGCGAAGAGTCGGACACGACTGAGCGACTTCATTTTCACTTTTCACTTTCATGCATTGGAGAAGGAAATGGCAACCCACTCCAGTGTTCTTGCCTGGAGAATCCCAGGGATGGGGGAGCCTGGTGGGCTGCCGTCTATGGGGTTGCACAGAGTCAGACACAACTGAAGTGACTCAGCAGCAGCAGCAGCATATAGGCTCTGCATTAATGAAAAAGAAGTCAGGTGGGAATGGAATCCTAGGTTAACATAAGGGACTGTAGCTGCATTTAAGCACCATATCAGTCCCTTGTACCCTCTTTCACAATGCAAATTGAGTAGCAGGGCATGGGAATCTAGATCAACAGATGAGACTATATAGGCAGGTAAATGCATTAACAGCCCCAAGTACCCTCTGCAGTCATGAAAAGGGAGTTAGATAGGAATGGGATTCTAGATTAATAGAAAACACTATAGCTGGATTTAAGCACACTAACAGTTGTAGTTACTTTATGTGGTAAAACAAATCCAGTAAGAACGAAAATGACTCTAGATTAACAAAAGGGACTGTGGCTGCAATAAAGCACATTAACAGTTCCAAGTACCCTCTGCAGTTAAAAAGGGAGTTAGGTGGGAATAGGGTCCTAGGTAAACATAAAAGATTGTAGCTGCTTTTAAACCCAGTACCAGTCCTTTTACCTTCTGTGGTAGTGCAAGGGAGTCAGGTGGGAATGGGGGTATAGGTAAACATAGACTGTGGATGCATTTAAGCACAGTAACAACCTCTTCAAACACTCTGGGATAATGTCAATCCACTAGGAGGGATGGGCTCCTAGAATAATAGAAGGAATGGCAGTGCAATTAAGTACACTGACAAGTCCCATATAAGCTCTGCAGTAATGAAAAGGGAGTCAGGTGGGAATGAGATCTAGGTTAACATAAGGCACTATAGCTACATTTAAGCACATAAACAGTCCCTTGTATCCTTTTATAATGCAAGTTTACTAGGAGGGCATGGAAATCTAAACTAACAGAGGAGACTGTATAGGCAGGAAATGCATTAACAGTCCCAAACACCTTCTGCAGTGGTAAAAAGGGAATTAAGTAGGAATGGGATCCAAGGTTAATATAAGGGACTGGATCTGCACTTAAGTACACTGAAAGTCCCTGGGAGCCTCTGGGATACTGCAAAGGGAATTAGGTGGGAATGGGATCCCACCTTACTAAAAGGGACTGTAGCTGCATTTAAGCACTGTAACAGTCCTTTATACCCTCTTTTATGATGTAAATTGAGTAGCACAGCATGGGAATCTAGACCAACAGATGAGACTGTATAAGCAGATAAGTGCAATAACAGTCCCAAGTACCCTCTGAAGTCATGAAAACTAGTTAGATGGAGACAGAATCCTAGGTTAACATAAAGGACTGTAGCTCCATTTAAGCACATTAGCAATCCCAGTTCCTCTATGTAGTAATACAAATCCAGCAAGAAGGAAACTGATTCTAGATTAACAGAAGGAACTGTGCTGCCGTTAAGCCCATTAATAGTCTCAAGTAACTTCTGCAGCCATTAAAAGGGAGTTGGGTGGGATAGGGTCCTAGGTAAACATAAGGGACTGTAGTTGCTTTTAAGCACAGTATCAGTACCTTTTACTTTCTGTGGTAGTGCAAGGGAGTCACTGACTGTTGGGAATGGGGTCATAGGCAAATAACAGACTGTGGATGCATTTATGCACAGTAACAGGCTCTTGTACAGTCTGGGGTAATGCAAACTGAGTAGGAGAGATGGGATTCTAGACTAACAGAATGGACAGCAGTGTAATTAAACCTATTAATAAGTCCCTGTAGGCTCTGCAGTAATCAAAAGGGAGTCAGGTGGGAATGGGATCCTAGGTTAACATAAGGGACTGTAGAGGCATTTAAGCACATTAGCAATCCCAGTTACTCTATGTGGTACTACAAATCCAGTAAGAAAGAAATTGACTCTAGGTTAATAGAAGGGACAGTAGCTCCAGTTAAGCCCATCCATAGTCCCAAGTACATTCTGCAGTCATTAAAAGGGAGCTGGGTGGGATAGGGTCCTAGGCAAACATAAGGGACTGCAGTTGTTTTTAAGCACAGTACCAGTCCCTTCCACTTTCTGTGGTAGTGCAAAGGCATCACTATCGGGAATGGGGTCATAGGTAAACATAACAGACTGGATGGATTTAAGCACAGTAACAGTCTCTTGTGCACTCTGGGGTAATGCAAATTGAGTAGGAGAGATGGGATTCTAGACTTAACAAAAGGACAGGAGTGCATTTAAGCCCATTAACAAGTCCCTGTAGGCTCTGCAATAATGAAAATGAAGTTAGGTGGGAATGCGATCCTAGATTAATATAGAGGACTGTAGCTCTATTTAAGCACATTAACAGTCCCAGTTACTTTATGTGGTAATACAAATCCAGTAAGAACGACAACGATTCTAGATTTACAAAAGGGACTGTGGCTGCAGTAAAGCTCATTAACAGTTCCAAGTATCCTCTGCAGTCATTAAAAGGGAGTTAGGTGGGCATAG
This sequence comes from Bubalus bubalis, assembly GCF_019923935.1. Taxonomy (NCBI): domain Eukaryota; kingdom Metazoa; phylum Chordata; class Mammalia; order Artiodactyla; family Bovidae; genus Bubalus; species Bubalus bubalis. The sequence continues at coordinate 65,579,425 of NC_059181.1, forward strand.
GGTCCTAGGTAACATAAGGGACTGCGGCTGCAGTAAAGCACATTAACAGTCCCTTATACCTTCTTTTATAATGCAAATTAGTCAGAGAGCATGGGAAAGTAGACCAACAGATGAGACTGTATAGACAGTAAGTGCATTACCAGTCCCAAATATCCTCTGCACAGTCATGAAAAGGTAGTTAGCTGGGGACAGAATCCTAGGTTAACATAAGACTGTAGCTGCTTTTAAGCACATTAACAGTCTATGAACACTCTGTGTTAATGCAAATCATGTAGGAGTGGATGGAAATCTAGACTAACAGAAGGAACTGTTAGGGACTTTTAAGCACAGTATCAGTCCCAAGTAATCTGCAGTCATGAAAAGGGAGTTAGGTGGGGGATGGGATCCTAGGTCATTGCTTTTAGGCACATTAACAGTCCCTTATATCTCCCTTGGTAGTGCAAATTGAGGAGGGCATGGGAATCTCAACTAACAGAAGGGACAGTAGCTCTAATTGAGACCATTAACTATTCCAAGCAACCTCTGCAGTCATGCAACAAGATTTAAATGGGAATGGGATCATAGGTAAACCTAAGAGACTGTAGATGCATTTAAGCATGTTAACAGTCTTTACACTCCAGGATAATACAAATCGAGTAGGAGGGACAGGCTCCTAGACTAAGAAGTGACAGCAGTGCAATTAAGCATTTTGACAATCCAATATAGGCTCTGGAGAAGGCGATGGCACCCCACTCCAGTACTCTTGCCTGGAAAATCCCATGGGCGGAGGAGCCTTGTAGGCTGCAGTCCATGGGGTCGCGAAGAGTCGGACACGACTGAGCGACTTCATTTTCACTTTTCACTTTCATGCATTGGAGAAGGAAATGGCAACCCACTCCAGTGTTCTTGCCTGGAGAATCCCAGGGATGGGGGAGCCTGGTGGGCTGCCGTCTATGGGGTTGCACAGAGTCAGACACAACTGAAGTGACTCAGCAGCAGCAGCAGCATATAGGCTCTGCATTAATGAAAAAGAAGTCAGGTGGGAATGGAATCCTAGGTTAACATAAGGGACTGTAGCTGCATTTAAGCACCATATCAGTCCCTTGTACCCTCTTTCACAATGCAAATTGAGTAGCAGGGCATGGGAATCTAGATCAACAGATGAGACTATATAGGCAGGTAAATGCATTAACAGCCCCAAGTACCCTCTGCAGTCATGAAAAGGGAGTTAGATAGGAATGGGATTCTAGATTAATAGAAAACACTATAGCTGGATTTAAGCACACTAACAGTTGTAGTTACTTTATGTGGTAAAACAAATCCAGTAAGAACGAAAATGACTCTAGATTAACAAAAGGGACTGTGGCTGCAATAAAGCACATTAACAGTTCCAAGTACCCTCTGCAGTAAAAAAGGGAGTTAGGTGGGAATAGGGTCCTAGGTAAACATAAAAGATTGTAGCTGCTTTTAAACCCAGTACCAGTCCTTTTACCTTCTGTGGTAGTGCAAGGGAGTCAGGTGGGAATGGGGGTATAGGTAAACATAGACTGTGGATGCATTTAAGCACAGTAACAACCTCTTCAAACACTCTGGGATAATGTCAATCCACTAGGAGGGATGGGCTCCTAGAATAATAGAAGGAATGGCAGTGCAATTAAGTACACTGACAAGTCCCATATAAGCTCTGCAGTAATGAAAAGGGAGTCAGGTGGGAATGAGATCTAGGTTAACATAAGGCACTATAGCTACATTTAAGCACATAAACAGTCCCTTGTATCCTTTTATAATGCAAGTTTACTAGGAGGGCATGGAAATCTAAACTAACAGAGGAGACTGTATAGGCAGGAAGTGCATTAACAGTCCCAAACACCTTCTGCAGTGGTAAAAAGGGAATTAAGTAGGAATGGGATCCAAGGTTAATATAAGGGACTGGATCTGCACTTAAGTACACTGAAAGTCCCTGGGAGCCTCTGGGATACTGCAAAGGGAATTAGGTGGGAATGGGATCCCACCTTACTAAAAGGGACTGTAGCTGCATTTAAGCACTGTAACAGTCCTTTATACCCTCTTTTATGATGTAAATTGAGTAGCACAGCATGGGAATCTAGACCAACAGATGAGACTGTATAAGCAGATAAGTGCAATAACAGTCCCAAGTACCCTCTGAAGTCATGAAAACTAGTTAGATGGAGACAGAATCCTAGGTTAACATAAAGGACTGTAGCTCCATTTAAGCACATTAGCAATCCCAGTTCCTCTATGTAGTAATACAAATCCAGCAAGAAGGAAACTGATTCTAGATTAACAGAAGGAACTGTGCTGCCGTTAAGCCCATTAATAGTCTCAAGTAACTTCTGCAGCTATTAAAAGGGAGTTGGGTGGGATAGGGTCCTAGGTAAACATAAGGGACTGTAGTTGCTTTTAAGCACAGTATCAGTACCTTTTACTTTCTGTGGTAGTGCAAGGGAGTCACTGACTGTTGGGAATGGGGTCATAGGCAAATAACAGACTGTGGATGCATTTATGCACAGTAACAGGCTCTTGTACAGTCTGGGGTAATGCAAACTGAGTAGGAGAGATGGGATTCTAGACTAACAGAATGGACAGCAGTGTAATTAAACCTATTAATAAGTCCCTGTAGGCTCTGCAGTAATCAAAAGGGAGTCAGGTGGGAATGGGATCCTAGGTTAACATAAGGGACTGTAGAGGCATTTAAGCACATTAGCAATCCCAGTTACTCTATGTGGTACTACAAATCCAGTAAGAAAGAAAGAAATTGACTCTAGGTTAACAGAAGGGACAGTAGCTCCAGTTAAGCCCATCCATAGTCCCAAGTACATTCTGCAGTCATTAAAAGGGAGCTGGGTGGGATAGGGTCCTAGGCAAACATAAGGGACTGCAGTTGTTTTTAAGCACAGTACCAGTCCCTTCCACTTTCTGTGGTAGTGCAAAAGCGTCACTATCGGGAATGGGGTCATAGGTAAACATAACGGACTGGATGGATTTAAGCACAGTAACAGTCTCTTGTACACTCTGGGGAAATTGAGTAGGAGAGATGGGATTCTAGACTTAACAAAAGGACAGGAGTGCATTTAAGCCCATTAACAAGTCCTTGTAGGCTCTTCAGTAATACAAAGGGAGTTAGGTGGGGATGGGATCCTAGATTAATAGAAAGGGCTGTAGCTGGATTTAAGCTCATTAACAGTCCCAGTTACTTTATGTGGTAATACAAATCCAGTAAGAACGAAAATGATTCTAGATTTACAAAAGGGACTGTGGCTGCAGTAAAGCACATTAACAGTCCCTTATACCCTCTTTCATAATTCAAATTAGTAGGAGATCATGGGGAAGTAGGCCAACAGATGAGACTGTATAGGCAGGTAAGTGCATTACCAGTCCCGAATACCCTCTGCAGTCATGAAACAGTTAGCTGGGGACAGAATCCTGTGTTAATATAAGAGACTGTAGCTGCTTTTAAGCACATTAACAGTCTATGTATCCAGTGTTAATGCAAACCATGTAGGAGTGGATGGAAATCTAGACTAATAGAAGGAACTAGCTACTTTTACGGAGAAGGCAATGGCACCCCCACTCCAGTACTCTTGCCCGGAAAATCCCATGGATGGAGGAGCCTGGAAGGCTGCAGTCCATGGGGTCGCTAAGAGTCAGACGTGACTGAGCGACTTCACTTTCACTTTTCACGCATTGGAGAAGGAAATGGCAACCCACTCCAGTGTTCTTGCCTGGAGAATCCCAGGGACGGGGGAGCCTGGTGGGCTGCCGTCTATAGGGTCGCACAGAGTCGGATACGACTGAAGTGACTTAGCAGCTGCAGCAGCAGCTACTTTTAAGCACAGGAACAGTCCCAAGTAATCTGCAGTCATGAAAAGGGACGTAGGTGGGGGATGGGATCCTAGGACACTGCATTTAGGCACATTAACAGTCCCTTGTATCCCCCTTGGTAATGCAAATGGAGTAGGAGGGCATGGGAATCTCAACAGAAGAGACTGTAGCTCTAATTGAGTCCATTAACTATTCCAAGTAACCTCTGCAGTCATGCAATGAACACAGATAAATATAAAAGACTGTAAATGCATTTAAGCACGTTAACAGTCTTGGTTACTCTATGTGGGACTACAAATCCAGTAAGAAAGAAACTGACGCTAGGTTAATAGGAGGGACTGAAGCTCCAGTTAAGCCCAAGTACCCTAGCATTAAAACAGAGTTAGGTGGGAATAGGGTCGGTCCCAGGTAAACATAACAGACTGTGGATGCATTTAAGCACAGCAAGTCTCTTGTACTCTGGGGTGATGCAAATTGACTAGGAGAAATGGGGTTCTAGACTCAACAGAAAGGACAGCAGTGCATTTAAGCCCATTAACAAGTCCTTGTAGGCTCTTCAGTAATACAAAGGGAGTTAGGTGGGGATGGGATCCTAGATTAATAGAAAGGAGTGTAGCTAGATTTAAGCACATTAACAGTCCCAGTTACTTTATGTGGTAATACAAATCCAGTAAGAACGAAAATGATTCTAGATTAACAGAAGGGACTGTGGCTGCAGTAAAGCACATTAACAGCCCATGGCACCCCACTCCAGTACTCTTGCCTGGAAAATCCCACGGACGGAGGAGCCTGCTAGGCTGCAGTCCATGAGGTCTCTGAGGGTCGGACACGACTGAGCGACTTCACTTTCACTTTTCACTTTCATGCATTGGAGAAGGAAATGGCAACCCACTCCAGTGTTCTTGCCTGGAGAATCCCAGGGACGGGGGAGCCTGGTGGGCTGTCGTCTATGGCGTCGCACAGAGTCGGAGACGACTGAAGCGACTTAGCAGCAGCAGCATACCCTCTTTCATAATGCAAATTAGTAGGAGATCATGGGGAAGTAGGCCAACAGATGAGACTGTATAGGCAGGTAAGTGCATTACCAGTCCCAAATACCCTCTGCAGTCGTGAAACAGTTAGCTGGGGACAGAATCCTGTATTAACATAAGAGATTGTAGCTGCTTTTAAGCACATTAACAGTCTATGTATCCAGTGTTAATGCAAACCATGTAGGAGTGGATGGAAATCTAGACTAATAGAAGGAACTAGCTACTTTTAAGCACAGGAACAGTCCCAAGTAATCTGCAGTCATGAAAAGGGACGTAGGTGGGGGATGGGATCCTAGGACACTGCATTTAGGCACATTAACAGTCCCTTGTATCCCCCTTGGTAATGCAAATGGAGTAGGAGGGCATGGGAATCTCAACAGAAGAGACTGTAGCTCTAATTGAGTCCATTAACTATTCCAAGTAACCTCTGCAGTCATGCAATGAACACAGGTAAATATAAAAGACTGTAAATGCATTTAAGCACGTTAACAGTCTTGGTTACTCTATGTGGGACTACAAATCCAGTAAGAAAGAAACTGACACTAGATTAATAGGAGGGACTGAAGCTCCAGTTAAGCCCAAGTACCCTCGCATTAAAACAGAGTTAAGTGAGAATAGGGTCGGTCCCAGGTAAACATAACAGACTGTGGACGCATTTAAGCACAGCAAGTCTCTTGTACTCTGGGGTGATGCAAATTGACTAGGAGAAATGGGGTTCTAGACTCAACAGAAAGGACAGCAGTGCATTTAAGCCCACTAACAAGTCCCTGTAGGCTCTGCAGTAATAAAAAAGGAGTTAGGTGGGGATGGGATCCTAGATTAATAGAAAGGAGTGTAGCTAGATTTAAGTCCCAGTTACTTTATGTGGTAATACAAACCCAGTAAGAAAGAAAATGATTCTAGATTAACAAAAGGGACTGTGGCTGCAGTAAAGCACATTAACAGTCCCTTATACCCTCTCTTGGAGAAGGCAATGGCAACCCACTCCAGTACTCTTGCCTGGCAAATCCCATGGACGGAGGAGCCTGGTAGGCTGCAGTCCATGGGGTCGCTAGGAGTCGGACACGACTGAGCGACTTCGCTTTCACCTTCATGCATTGGAGAACGAAATGGCAACCCACTCCAGTGTTCTTGTCTGGAGAATCCCAGGGATGGGGGAGCCTGGTGGGCTGCTGTCTCTGGGATCGCACAGAGTTGGACACGACTGAAGTGACTTAGCAGCATGCCCTGTTTTATAATGCAAATTAGTAGATCATGGGGAAGTAGGCCAACAGATGAGACTGTATAGGCAGGTAAGTACATTACCAGTCCCAAATACCCTCTGCAGTCGTGAAACAGTTAGCTGGGGACAGAATCCTGTGTTAATATAAGAGATTGTAGCTGCTTTTAAGCACATTAGCAGTCCACTGTGTTAATGCAATCGTGTAGGAGTGGATAGAAATCTAGACTAACAGAAGGAACTGTAGTTACTTTTAAGCACAGTAACAGTCCCAAGTAATCTGCAGTCAGGAAAAGGGAGTTAGGTGGGGGATGGGATCCTAGGTTAAAAAAAGGGGAGAGGAGGACTATACTGACATCTAAGCACATTAACAGTCCTTTGTGTCCTCTTTGGTAATGTAAAGTGAATTAGGAGGGGATGGGGTCCAAGGCTAGTGGTAAAGAACCCACTTGCCAATGCAGATCTAAGAGATGCAGGTTTGATCCCTGGGTGGGAAAGATCCCCTGGAGGAGAGCATGGCAACCCACTTCAGTATTCTTGCCTGGAGAATCCTATGGACAGAGGAGCCTGGCAGGCTACAGTCCATGGGGTCACCAGAGTCGGACACAACTGCACGCATGGACTACCCACCAAAGATAAGGGACAGTAGTATAGTTAAATCCATTAACAAGTCCTATGTAGGCTCTGCAGTAATGAAAGGGAGATAGTTGTTGATGGAACCCTAGGTTAACATAAAGTTCTGCAGCAGCCTTTAAGCACATTAACAGTCCCTGAACCCTCTGTGGTAATGCAAATTCAGTAAGAAGGGAACTGATTCCGGTTTAACTGAAGTAATGGTAGCTGTAATAAAGCCCATTACAAGTCCATTGTCCCCCTTTTGGTAATGCAAATAAAGTAGGAGGACATGGAAGTCTTTACTGAGGGGACTGTAACTCTAACAGAGCCCTTTGACAGTCCCAAGTATCCACTGCAGTCTTTTTTTCTTTTTTTCTTTTTAAACTTTACATAATTGTATTAGTTAGCACTGCAGTCTTACAAAGAGATTTAGTTGGGAATGGGATCATAGGTAAACATAGAGACTGCAGATGCATTTAAAAGCATGTCAACAGTCTCTGGTACACTCTAGAGTAATGCAAACTGAGTAGAGTCATGGAATTCTAGACTAACAAAAGGGACAGTAGTGCAATTAAGCCCACGAATAAGTCCCACATATGCTGTGCATTAATAAAAAGGGAGTTAGGTGCTAATGGGATCCTAGGTTAACTTAAAGGACTGTAACTCCATTTAAGCACATTAACAGTCCCTTGTACCCTTTGTGGTAATGCAAATCAAGCAGGAAGGGAACAGATTCTAGACTAACAAAAGGAATTGTAGCTGCAATACAGTTCATTAACAGTCCCAAGTACCCTATGCTGTCATACAGAGTTAGGTGGGGATGGGTTTCTAGGTTAACATAAGGGACTGTAGCTGTATAAGCCCATTATCATTCCTTTGTACTGCCTGTGGTAATGCAAATCATTCAGTAGGGGAATATGGATATTAAACCAGCCATAGGGTCTCTACGTACAATCAAGCCCATTAACTGCCCCAAGTATCCTCTGCTGTAATGCAAAGGCAGTTAGTTGGGGAATGGGCTTCTAGTTAAAAGGAAGGAGTCCCTAGGGATTCCAGTTTTGCAAGTGAACAATTTTAGGAAATGGCCTTAGGTAATTAGCACCCTTTCAGAAGTAAAGATGATGCAGAGTTCCTGATACAAAAGGCTGAGGTGTAATCAATTAGGTTTGTGCACATAAACTGTTCTAGTTCAGACTTCTTAAGTAGTAAGGATGCCCTGATGGAAGACAAAGTGAGCCAGTGTGACTAGTTTACAGGACATGGACAAAAGCAATTATGGACATTATAAATTCAAGAGGAGGGCCCTTGAGAGTTCAACCCACATAGCTTGCAAATAGGATAACAATGGCCCATTAAAACGGACAGGACTCTGGACAACTGCAACTATGCAAATTAACTGTCCAAGAGCTGAGTTCTTGAATAATCTGCACGACCCAGCAATATTCCACCAAGTGTGGAGTTTCATTTTTTATTGCATGGGACCATGGATATACGCAATTATGCACATCAATTTTTTAATAAGAGAAGGGACTTTGGGTAATCAGAACTCCTCAGAAGAAATGGGATCGAGATAAGAGATATCCTAAACTAATCGGTAGGATCATGGGAAATGAGAATTTTACATATTAATCCAAGGTGGCAGGTAGTCCGCACTACCTAGGGGCAATGAAAAGAGCATGGGCGGATCTTACCTGTTAAGCAGGACCGTGATCAACAACAACTGAATCTATTAATATTCCAAAGTAAGTGACTTTTAAGATGAGCACTTCTGCTACAGTGCAAAGAAGTTGCAAAGGACTTGTATAATAAACAATTGGGATTCTACACAATAATTCAAGGAACATGGTCTCAGGTAGTCAGCAGTGCCTAAGAGCAATGTAAATAGGATGGAGGATCGTTGGTTAATGGGGAAAACAAAAATTACAATTTGGTACTTTAATTGTCCAAGAACAGGACTCCCCAGAAGCAGGGCAAAACTTGTAGGATGCCTTTGTTTAATGGACAAGGCTATGACAACTGGGACTGAGCACATTAACCAAAAAAAATGGGTTTTCTGTGCCCTTTGCTGAATGCAAGAGGGTTTTGGACTGGAATCTAATCCAATAGGCAGGGTTATGGGCAATTACAACTTCACTCAATACAAAGAGTTTAGGTGGTCAGCTCAGTAAATATGCACTGTCCAGAAAACTAGGATTGTGAGTACTGCAGCAATGACAGAGGAATGGTTTCTCCCTTATTGACAGGGGATTGAGAAGATGATGAGTAACTAGACTTATGGGCAATAATTGTCCTATATGAAGCTCTCAGTTAATTAACGTTTCTTAACATTAATGCAAAGGGTGAATGGATTCTTTTTTCTAACATGGACCAAGGGACAAATGGGATTCTGTACATTAACTGAAAGTGGTGACTTGGATAGCCAGCACTCAAGATCAGGAATGCTAGAGGTAGACAGGGTATCCCAGTCTAATGGATGAGCAATGGACAACTTATTTTTTTCACTGAATTAACAAAAATTGCACTGGCTTTAAGCAGAAACAGGACTGAGGCTGGGCTGGGGCTGGGCTGGGGCTGGGGCTGGGGCTGGGGCTGGGGCAGGGGCAGGGGCAGGGACTGGGGCAGGGGCAGGGGCAGGGACTGGGGCTGGGATTGGGGCAGGGGCCGGGCTGGGGCTGGGGCTGGGGCTGGGGCTGGGGCTGGGGCAGGAGCTGAGGCCAGAAAGGGGATTGCTGGGAACAGGGTTGAGGAGGAGCTAGGGGCTGTGGAAGCAGGGGACCACAGAAAATTGAAATTATGAACAATAATTCTCCAATATAATACGTTCAAATAGAAGAAGCAAATTCACAGCAACTGGTTTCCTGCAGGTTGTTGGATCATTACTCAATGAGTGCAGCATTAAGAGTGGGGACAAAGCAAGGCCTGAACCTGAGTGGACCTTCAAATATTCCTTTTCACATTCGGTCATAAAGTTAAATTTTTAATTAATTACTTCTATGCTATAAGACTCTTCAAATATCCAAAGGGAAGTAGTCTATTAAGTCAATTTCAAAGTAAAAAAAAAAAAAATTTCTTAGTGGTATATTATTTGACTTTGAGTATCTAAATACAAAAAAAGCTTGAGGGGTTTGTAAAAAAGAAACTGAAAACTTTAAGGAATTTTAAAGGAACCCAAATATGAAAACCCATTAAATGTAATTAAAATGAATTCTACAAATAAAGCCCCTAAACATTTCCATACTAGTCACTTAAGGCTGAAATCGAACACTAGCAAACCACATAATCAAACTATGTACGACTGACATCCAATAAATAAATAGAAATCAAAATCCGACCCCAGTATTAGCCACGGGGTAGGTGTTCCTCTTGAGGAAGGCAGGGATTCCTCTTCTGCCAACAGTTGGCCAACGATCATCTGCGATCCATTCTGGTCCTTGCCACGACTCACCGCCAAGTTCACACTTAGCAGGCATGGAGCACTGCCCCTGGCCACAGCGCAGAAGAGCAGGGGGTGGGGGAGGGGGAAGTGGGGGAAGGGCTTCGGCCACGGCACCAATGCAGAGGAATGGCGTGAGGTTCTGCCTGCACAACCTAATATCCAGCACTGCAAGTGGCAATGAGGGAGGGGAGGGAGCCAGTGAGAGGGGAGGGAGGAGGTGGAAAGGCCAAATGTCCTTGGAAAGACTTTGGTACCACCCACTGAGATTAGTACAAATGTGGCCAATCCTGACTGGCTGAATAGAGACGGTAGCGAGGTGCTATGCTAACTCGTCTAATTCCATCCTCCACTAACTGGCTGTGACCGATTCTACCACCCTTTCTGATTGGGTGGGACACGCGGCAATCTAACACTGCCAATCCCTCCTTTCACTTTTTCCGCGGCAAAGCACGCCATCTTTAACAATGCGGCAGGCCCTCCTGATGCAAAGCCCGCCAAGAATGTAACGGTCAAACACCCCTGCCACGATATCCACGTGACAAACTGCCATGATATCCACATGACAAGGTCAGCCATATTGTCCCTGCAGCAAAACCTATCAGGAAATGCACACGGTAGAGACAAAAGCCCGCCATGTTTTAGACTGCGGCAAGTACTTAAGCGGCCATCTTTTACTATGTAACAGAATATTTCTACCGCCATGCTGCACACTAGAACAAAGACACCCATGATGTGGCTTCCCGCCATTGGAACACTGCGGCAAAATGGATCCGCCATTTTGAACACTCTAACAAAGCAGAGAGCCATGCTAAGCAATGCTGCAAGGTCAAAATCGCCATTTTGAACACTGCGCCTAATTCTTCTCCCGCTCATTTTCCATTAGACCCTTGTAATATGACATAGGATGATCCTACGTTTTCCCACCTCATGATACCACAATTCATGCCAAGCTCTTAACATGATCCAAGTCAGCTTATTCAAAACATTTAACTCATGCAATGCATACCATTTCCTTTGCCTGTCGCATTATTCATCTTACCTTCCTAGTGATACTTAGCACAGTTACCCCTCAGCCAAGCTGGGCGGCAAATCTGAAGTGGCCGCCATCTTTCCTCCCCAGCCTAACCAACCCTCTAGCCTAACTGCAAAGTCATCTCCCAACCAAAGCCGTAGGTCGACTCACACAACACAAACGATTAGCAGCAAAATTTTGTAGACATTCCAGACAGTACAACGAACCACAAAACCCAACACTTTTCCAACCATATAAAGCCCCGATGGGTGGTGTAAAACAAAAATCTAAGCAGGTATCCGCGGCCCCGATGGGCAAAGAAAAAAAATTAAAGCAGGTATCCGAGGCCCCGATGGGCAAGAAAAAAAAAATTAAAGCAGGTATCCGAGGCCCCGATGGGCAAGAAAAAAAAAAAAACATATTTAAAAAAGAGGCAGGTATCCATTGCCCCGATGGGCCAGAAGGTTAGGGAGAGAGGGGGTACACAGCAGGTATCCGAGGCCCCGATGGGCTAAGGGGGAAAAAAAAAATTAAAAGCAGGTATCCGTGGCCCCGATGGGCAAATTAAAAAAAAATAAAATAAAAGGCAGGTATCCATGACCCCGTTGGGTAAAAAATAATAACAATAATAATATATCTATCTACCTATCTATATACACACTAAAACCAGGTATCCACAGCCCCGATGGGCAAATAATATAGAAAAGGAGGAGAAAAAGAAAAAGAAACCACAAAAAACCCAGAGGAGTCAACCAAAAATCATTCCAAAGAAAACGTCCTTTAAAATGGAAAATTGCCTAAAAATATCCCCAAGTATCTGTAAAATACTGAGAAGGTGTCAAGAAAATACTAGAAGAAAGTTCAGGTTTTTAAAAATATTTTATGAATTTTTGGTGTAATTTTTTCCAAGAAATATGCCATAAGGCATGGTTGGGGTCTGGAAAATGTTCCAGAAAGAACCACACAGGCAAAGAGATCCAATATTAATAAGCTTCCATCTCGGGAAAAGAAGAAATATGGCGGTCGCAGCAAAGTGCAGCGCTTTAAGAAGTGAGAGGGAGGGGACTGAGGGCGGAGGGAATAGAAGAGGAGTGGCCTAGAAGATTGAAAGCCAGACATATTTGTAGTTTAGCCGGTTCAAAAATTTACCCAGTAACAAGAAAAAGAGAGCTCAAGAAAATAGCAACATACTAAAAAGAACATTATACTGGAAGTAGGCTTCATTTCTAGTCCAGGAGCCATGACTTCAAAGGGTTTTCAATGGGTTCGTGTCTGTAAAATAGGGACGTTAAGTAAATCAAATTAGATAACTGATGCTCAAATTCTCCCAAACAGTGTAACAAATGAAAAGGTTTTAGTTTAATTTGGTTTTGAAATAGGAGCAAGGAGGGGGGTAGAGCTTTGATATGTTAATAAACTATCCAAATACCTCATTTAGTCAGAATGAATAACTTCTCCACCAGACATAGGAACCAAAGAAGCTAGGAAGGGGCAATACATTAAGGTTAGAACCCTCTTCAAGGGACTTTCCCTTCCGTTATCTAATGTGATAGTGAAGGTTTAGTCGGAAAAGAGACCCATAAAGGTTACATGATGTGCTCAAAGTCACATACTGTAATTCTGAGTCAGTGTATTTTCTACTCCAGCACTGCATTTCTGTGGCCCCTGAAAATAGAAGAATGGAAGTGCTTCTAAGTGAGCGAGAGGAAAGAAAAACCATTTCACAGAATGCTGATTTAGCCCCTAACCAATCTATATTACTTATAACCTTTAAACTGTGAACCCTTAATCTTCAGTATTTTTCCTACTTATTCCGTGAATCTGACGACCCCAACATTGAAGCAGTCATAAGAATACAGTAGTGAAGTTCACCCGCTGCCAGTAACTGATAGGAAAATGCTCATATAAAAGCCAAAGCAGCCCCCAGAAACATAGCTATTTCGGTGAGAAGCAATTAATCTCACAAACTGTCCTATATTGTTTATTAGAGAAATAACAGAGAACCTGAGGGAAACAACTAACTATTCCACACAACTCCTAGAAAATCAAAGGATACATTGCCCTCCCAGTGGCTGAACTGGAAAGTGTAACTTAACCCAAATACTAACAGGTAACTATGCCCTCCAGTCTCCAGGTAAGTTATAAAGTATGCAAAATTTTCTTCCTTAAAGGACACACTCCATCTTCGAAGTGCTCTTGGTTCACACAAAATGGTACTCTGACTTGTCATTCCAAATAAGGAATATTACATTGTAAAAGTGGCATAATTTTCCACTAAACCCTTCCTGAACACTTAGAAGCAAATGCCTTCAAACAAATCTGCTATGCTCTCCAGATTTGGGGGCAGAAAATGGAATTCATATATATGGTATATGTACTTCTGTAAGTCTTTAAGATTTCACCTTAATTTAATCTTTCAAAAGTTTCTAATGAGACAAATAGAGAAAAAGAGTCTTTCATTGCATAGAGTGGTAAATTGAGGTTGAGGAATGTTGTTTTTTTTTGGTTTTGATTTAAAAGCTAGCGGCGGTTTAGTCGCTAAGTCGTGTCCAACTCTTTGAGACCCCATGGACTATAGCCTGCCAGGCTTCTCTGTCCATGGGATTTTCCAGGCAAGAATACTGAAGTGGGTTGCCATTTCCTTCTCCAGGGGATTTTTCCCCACCCAGGGATTGAACCTGGGTCTCCTGCTTTGCAAGCAGATTCTTTACCAACTGACCTACCAGGGAAACCATACCTGTAAAAGGCAATAAATAGCTACAACCACTTTGATAACATTCAGTCAGCAGAAAGAAATGATTTGATTATATAAGTAGTTATCATATAACACCTGTGATTTCAATCTAGACTAATCAGCAGGAGGTAAATAGCAAGTCAACTGTAACCAGCAGCAACACTATGAAGAGCAGTCCTAAGCTCCTTCTGTATAGGACACTAACTAATAGTATCATCCTGAATCTGACCTCACTACAGAATTTAACCTGTTTCAACTTACTGTGTCTTTTACACAGGCTACCAATAATTAGGGTAACTAGGCCTGTCCAATTGCATTTTCTACAATTGTGGAAATGTTCTATACTTTTTAGACCTTGGATTAGGGAAAATTTTCTAAAACAAACCTCAAAAGGCATCGACTACAAAAAAATTGATAAATTTGAATTTTTGAAATCAAAACCTTTTGTTTCACCAAAACACCTTAAAAGGTGAAAAGACAAGTTATAAATTGGTTGTCCTGGAGTTCTGCAGCTAGGCCCTGGTTCCAAGAGGGTCTCCAGCTGCTGCTGCTGCTGCTGCTGCTGCTGCTGCTGCTGCTGCTGCTAAGTCGCTTCAGTCGTGTCCGACTCTGTGCGACCCCATAGATGGCCGCCCACCAGGCTCCCCATCCCTGGGATTCTCCAGGCAAGAACACTGGAGTGGGTTGCCATTTCCTTCTCCAATGCGTGAAAGGGAAAAGTGAAAGTGAAGTCGCTCAGTCGTGTCCGACCCTCAGCGACCCCATGGACTGCAGCCTACCAGGCTCCTCCATCCATGGGATTTTCCAGGCAAGAGTACTGGAGTGGGGTGCCATTGCCTTCTCCGAGGGTCTCCAGACTGATAGATTATTCCCATTGGCTGTCACAGTAATCTTTCATGGGATCGGGTGAGATTAGGCCCCCAATTGGTGTTGACATGCTAATTTGGAGTACTCTCATTCACATCAGCGGAGAAGGCAATGGCAACCCACTCCAGTACTTTTGCCTGGACTATCCCATGGATGGAGGAGCCTAGTAGCCTGTAGTCCATGGGGTTGCTAAGAGTCGGACACGACTGAGCGACTTCACTTTCACTTTTCACTTTCACGCACTGGAGAAGGAAATGGCAACCCACTCCAGTGTTCTTGCCTGGAGAATCCCAGGGACGGAGGAACCTGGTGAGCTGCCGTCTATGGGGTTGCACAGAGTCGGACACGACTGAAGCGACTTAGCAGCAGCAGCAGCAGCAGCAGCATTCACATCAGACACAGGACATTTTAAGGCTCTAGATTACCAAGGTCCGATGCCAAGACTTGGGCTAAAAGAAATGCAGAAGACACAAACAGTTTCTAAAGAGCCTTTGTTCTGGAAGTAGTAAGTGTTGCTACCTTTTTCTAATAAGGGAAGACGTGAAATTAGACAAGTATGGTTCATTTGACAATAAAAAACATGAAGAAATGGTTTAGAGACCTAAAAATGAAGAGATGGTACTCAGCCCTTATGGAGAATTTCCATATGAAATGTTTAATAAACAAGTATGTAAGTACCTCTTCTCTACCCATCATTCTAAAGCTTCATTGCTAAATCACTACATCTCTCTTGGGCCAATGAGTTTTATAGAAAGAACTACTTATATAGAAAGGTAAGCCCCCGAAATGCTTAGGGCCCATCATACCCTGCAGCAACCCAGCACTCTCTTGCTGTTTATCAAGTCCAGGGTTTATCTATCTCCTTCCTGTTGCCTCCCTCCCGCACTTTCAGCCCACTTCACTTTCTTCCTTTCACAGCTTGGCTTTGCCTTCAGTTCTGCTTGACTTCATTTGATAAATCTGTTGGGATCACAGGTGTGGAAACTGAGATACTAGAAGGAAAAGTGACTTGCTGAAAGTCAGAGTTGGACAGAAATGGGATATTCTCAGCATATTTTCTGGGGCTGTACCCTAGCTGTGCCCACTCCCTCTACTTTGGTTCTCCCAAATGTAGGACACACAGCAGGAATTATATGGGGCGGGGGAGGATTCAAGTTCTCTTTTAAAAAGACGTCTATTATTTTACTTCTGCTGCTGCTGTTGCTAAGTCGCTTCAGTCGTGTCCGACTCTGTGCGACCCCATAGATGGCCGCCCACCAGGCTCCCCATCCCTGGGATTCTCCAGGCAAGAACACTGGAGTGGGTTGCCATTTCCTTCTCCAGTGCGTGAAAGTGAAAAGTGAAAGTGAAGTCGCTCAGTCGTGTCCGACTCTTAGCAACCCCATGGACTACAGGCTACTAGGCTCCTCCATCCATGGGATAGTCCAGGCAAAAGTACTGGAGTGGGTTGTCATTGCCTTCTCCGATTTTACTTCTAGGCTTTTTATTTTGTTAACCTGTACCTCCTCTCCCCTGCTCTCATAGTTCGAAGGCGAGGGGGAGGGGCAGGCAGGAACTACCTGATTGAGCCACCAGATGGCAGCATGGAATAATCAAAGAAACACTGAGTCGCTTGGGGGAAAAAAGCCAACGTCTTATACCAAGCTCCGCTAAGGTCTGAGTTAAAAGGGAAAACCTCTTGTACAGGTTCAGTTAAGAGTGAAAGAAAAGTACTCAACTACCTCTAATCTGAACAGCTCACCTTAATGGGAGTTTGTCCATGGCTTCGACTTGTGCCATTTAAAGAGGACTTTGGTAAAGCATTCAGAGTCGAATTAGCAGGCAGATGGGGAAGTGAGTAGTTAAAGGAACCAGGACATATTATGGAGAAGGGAATACTTGAGGAAGAACTCTTTACAACTCAGAAGAACCGTCTGCAGTGGGAGAGAAATGATTAATCTTCTGTGTAGTTCCGTGCTGTGCTGTGCTTAGTCGCTCAGTCGTGTTCGACTCTTTGTGACCCCATGGACTGTGGCCTGCCAGGCTTCTCTGACCATGGGATTTTCCAGGCAAGAATACTGGAGTGGGTTGCCATACCCTCCTCCAGGGGATCTTCCCAACCCAGGGATGGAATCCATGTCTCCCACATTGCAGGTGGATTCTTTACCATCTGAGTCACCAGGGAGAGCCCAAAAATACTGGAGTGGGTAGCCTCTCCCTTCTCCAGGGGAACTTTCTGACCCAGGAGTCTAAACCGGGTCTCTTGCATTGCAGGAGGATTCTTTACAGCTGAGCTACCAGGGAACCCCCATGTGTGTAGCTCTAGGATGTCTGAATATTTTCAGTTGTCCAAAAATGGAACAGTCTACTTCCAGAATTGGTGAGATGCCAATCCCTGAAGGTATATAAGCCAACAGTGGATTCTGTGGGGGTGCTATGGAGAGATTGATCAGATAAAAAGTTGGGCAACATGCCCTGAGGATCTTTTAATTAGCTCAGGATTCTACTAACCTCATCAGAGTATGTAGGACATTCCTATAGTCCTGTCCCACCACACACACACACACACACACACACACACACACAACTTATGGTGTCCTTCAAGGGCAGATCAGGATGTTGGGAGAGGGTTTTATGTTTATCAAAAAAGAACAAGAGGGTTTATGGAAGTCTGCAATTTATGTTGAAATGCATCAAAGCATAAGAAAAGTTAATAGACTCATACATTCATAGATAAATGGTTATGTGATTTAAAATAAGTATAACAACACGTCTACGGTACAATGTGGTAGGTCTTCACTGTACTATTCTTTTATATTTTCTGTGTGATTGAAAGTTTTCATAATCAAAATTAAATGTTGGGGGGAGAGATGGCATCACTAAGAACGAAGGAGAAGAAACTCCAAGGATTTATCCATCCACTAAAGCAACCACCATTGGGTTGCGGAAAACTGTTAGAATCAACTTTTTCAGAACTCTGGAATCTAAGGGGGAAAAAAAGAAACAACTAAGAGCAACCAGAGGAGTGTTTAATGAAGAAAGATTGCTTAAAAAAAAAAAGAGAGTATAATGTCATATTTTTGTACCCACTTACCACTCCCCATTTCTCAGCTGGACATCTGCTGTGGGGGTGGCAGCATGCACAACTATTGTGGCCTACTTGTGTTGGGGGAAGAAAATGGACCTTGTTTTATAATTAAAACAAAACAAAACAAAACAAAACCTTATAGACATTGCTACAGTCTAACAGAAAAAGACTTTACCTTCTTTATTTTTGTAAGGTTACAATAAGTGATTACTATTATAATAATGTGACTACTATAATTACATAGGAATAAGTGATTATTAGGATCAGTTGAAGGCCAAAAATTTAGATAACCCAGATGAAATGGGAAAATTCCAAGAAACACACAAGCTACCAAATCTGGTTCGAGAGGAAATAGAAAACCTGAACAAACTTATTCCAAGTAAGGCAGTTAAATCAGTTATGTCAAACCTTCCAACAAAGAAAAGTCCAGGACCAAATGGCTTCACTAGTGAAATCTACCAAAAGTTTCAAGAATTAACACCAGTTAAAAGAGTTAAGATTTTAACTGGTAAAATCATATCTCATCCCATGACACCAAAGCTAGACAGATGACATACGTCTTAAAAAAGAAGGCTACAGACCAAGATCCCTTATGTACAAAAATGCAAAAATTTTCATCAAAATACTAGCAAACTGATTCCAGCAACATATTAAAAAAAAAATTATAACCATGAATAGTCAGAATTTATCGCAGGAATGCAACAGTGCTTCAACATATGAATATCAATGTAATACTATACCACATTGATGAAATGTAGGAAGCAACATGGTTATCTTAATTGATGCAGAAAAAGCATTTGATAAAATCCAATGCTTTATCATCATAAAAGTCAGCAAAATAAGAATAGAAAGGAACTTCCTCAACATGATAAAGGGCATTTATTTTTTTAAAAAACCCAGCAAACATGAGACTCATTGGTGAAGATCTGAAAGTTTTCCCCCAAAGATTAGGAACAAGACAAGGGTGCTTACTTCCCCCATTGCTATTCAACACTGTCCTGTAAGTTCTAACCAAGCAATTCAGGAAGAAAAAGACATAAAGGATATCCAAACTGGAAAAATAGAAGTAAGCTTACTTCATTCATAGGTGACACGATCTTTTACACATGTATATAAAATCATAAACATCCAGAAAAATACTGCTAGTGCTAGTAAATCAATTCAGCAGTAGTGAAAGATATAAAATCAGTTGTATTTCTATACCGTGGCAATGAACAATTTCAGAAGAAAATTTAAAATATTATTCACGATACCCAAAATGGAGAAATGTCTATACTGTTTTCCACAGTGGCTGCATCAATTTACATTCCCACCAACAGTATACTAGGACTCCCTTTTCTCCACACCCTTTCCAGCAAATGTTATTTGTTGTCTTTCTGATAATAGCCATTCTGACAGATGTGAGGTGCTATCTCATTGTAGTTTTGATTTGTATTTCTGTGGTGATTAGCCATGCTGAATGCTTTTCCTGTGCCTGTTGACCATCTATATATTTTCTTTGGAAAAATGTTTATTTCAGGTCTTCTGCCCATTTTATTGGAGAAGGCAATGGCAACCCACTCCAGTACGCTTGCCTGGAATATCCCATGGACGGAGGAGCCTGGTAGGCTTCAGTCCATGGGGTCGCGAAGAGTCAGACACGACTGAGCGACTTCCCTTTCACTTTTCACTTTCATGCATTGGAGAAGGAAAGGGCAACCCACTCCAGTATTCTTGCCTGGAGAATCCCAGGGATGGCAGAGCCTGGTGGGCTGCCATCTATGGGGTCGCACAGAGTCGGACACGACTGAAGTGACTTAGCAGCTTAGCAGCCCATTTTTTATATGGTTTTTCATTTTGAATATGAGCTATTTACTTAGTTTAGATACGAACCCCTTACTGGACATATCATTTGCAAATATTTTTCTCCCATTTAGTAGTGGTTTTTTTTTGTTTGTTTGTTTGTTTGCTGATGGCTTCCTTTGCTGTGCAAAAGCTTTTAAGTTTAGTTTGTTCTAATTTGTTTATTTTTGTTTTTGTTTCCTTTGCCTAAGGAGATAGATTCAAAAAATATATTAAGACTTCCTGTTTTCTTCTAGGAGTTTTATGGTTTCCAGCCTTACATTTAAGTCTTTAATCCATTTTGAGTTTATTTTCATATATGTTATGAGAAAAATGTTCTAATTTCATTCTTTTACACGTAGCTGTTAAGTCTCTGGGATCATCTTGGGGAAAAGAAGAGAAACTCAAACAAAATCTTAGGAGCAAGGTCATTTATTAGACTTTAAAAATAAATGAATAAGGGGCTTCTCTGGTGGGCCAGTGGCTAAGACTCCATGCTCCCAGTGTAGGGGGCCCAGATTCTATCCCTGGTCAGGGAACTAGATCCCACGTGCAGCAACTAAAAATCCTGTGTGCTACAATGAAGACTGAAGATCCCATGTGCCACAACTAAGACCCAGCACCGCCAAATAAATAGTTTTTAAATAAAAAATGAATAAGATGGAGAGGAGGAAAAAAATACCTAAAGACCAGCCATAAGTGGTGTATCCCCTAAAGTACTAAGCAGTAGTGACAATTTCAGAGGACCCAATTCTACCTTGTCTGAGCTAAGGGCAGACATAATCTGATGAAGAGGCATCCGGGAGTATGAAGGGTTGGATCTTCTCAGAGAGTTTCTACTTCCTTAGAAATAATCAATGAGAGCAGAAAACCACAAACTTAGAAACCAAGAAGTTAAATAATACAGGAAGAGAAAGAAAAAAATGCTCTAATTCTCAGCTCACTATTTATGACTTTCCAAGTATGGGTAGTAGATGCCCTGCTCTTAGCGGTCAGTGCCTGTTTGTATGCTGGGAGATTTAGGAAGACTTAGAGGAGACTTCGGTGAAAAATGAACCACCTTCTGTTTTTCTGCATTGCCCCCACTGCTGCTGTTCACACTATTGTTACTGCCCCCCTCATCCCCACAGACTTGAGTACTGTAGTTGACCCTGTCACCAAGCAGATTTTTCTGGGTTCACTTCCTGACACAACTTCTGGAAGGTATCAAACATACTCCCTGGCAGAGAGCTTGCTATCTGAGTCACCTGGAACCTGTACAATGTCTTCTGATGACACAAGATGGTTCCACAGCACAGGGGTCCCCAACCTCTGGGATCTAATGCCTAATGATCTGAGATAAAACTGATGTAATAATGATAGAAATAAAGTGCACAATAAATTTAATGCACTTGAATCATACTGAAACCATTCCCCCAACCCTGGTCCTTGGAAAAACTGTCTTCCCTGAAACTGATTCCTGGTGCCAAAAAGTTTGGGGACCACTGCTGTAAGGTATGGAGAAGGCAATGGCACCCCACTCCAGTACTCTTGCCTGGAGAATACCATGGATGGAGAAGCCTGGTGGGCTGCAGTCCGTGGGGTCGCTAAGAGTCGGACACAACTGAGCGACTTCACTTTCACTTTTCACTTTCATGCATTGGAGAAGGAAATGGCAACCCTCTCCAGTGTTCTTGCCTGGAGAATCCCAGGGACGGTGGAGCCTGGTGGGCTGCCATCTATGGAGTCGCACAGAGTCGGACACGACTGAAGCGACTTAGTAGCAGCAGCAGCAGCTGTAAGGTAAACAGTATTTTTATTATCTGAGTTTTCCTAGAAAACAGAGACTTGGGCAAGGATTAAGAGTTAATGCTTTCTATGGGAAAGGCCTTCTCAGGACCGTAAGAATGAGGGAAGAGGAAAAAGCGAAAGAGGCAAGAAAGGCTCATTGGCTACCTGCAGCATGGGGATGTTGAGGCTCACGTCGCTCAAGGAATAGGAGGTGCATGAGATGGTAGCTTTTATAGTCTGTGACAAAGTAGACACAAACCAAGTCATCAGCTCATGGAAAGGAACAATTGATTTGCTCAGGAAAGATGACAACATTACTATTCTTTGCATAAATGGAAAAAGGTGAGGCTGAGATGTAGAATGAAATATGGATGGATTCCAGAGAGTTTGGTTGTAGGAGCAAACATGGGAACAGCATGATTATGGCCTGGAGCTCTTATAGGCAAAGCTGTCCAAATACCTGAGATGGAAAAATACAGATGAAGGTAGGGTCATCCTGGGTGGAAATAGTGGGGAAAGAAAAATCAATTGATAGGACAAAGCTGAGTTTATCCTTACCACTTTAAAGAAGAAAAATGTCCGAAAGATCCATATTCATATTTTTGCTTGCCCTCCACCTTCAGATTCCTTGAGTGAGGAAGATTAGAGGTTGCTACTCTGAATAAACACCAAACAACTTCTCTGCAAAGTCCTTAAGGCTACATTTACTAATGGGGTATTTTCCGCCATCAACACTCTGATCAGCTGTGCATGGTTTTGGAAGTTCTGGGGGCCAATCTCAGGTGAAAATCTCTGTTAAAAAACTGCAAATATCCACCTAACTTATTTTCTCTTGTTTTGCTTCTTGGGAAAACATGTGAATAGAGATTCATTTTTTAGTGTGAGTACAGAATTCTGGGATGCCAGCTATCAATCACATATGTGCGCACAAATGAACACACATACTTCTGAACTGCAGTAGCTCAAATGTGCAGCACTTGGGACTAAAACCTTAGGGCTTCTCCTTCAACACTTATCTCTCCTTGCTCCCCACCTTCCCTGCCACTCCTTGACACTCACCTCAGCACTTGTTTCTATCATTCTACCCTAATATTTGGACCCTACTCACTTCCCATGGAGAAGGCAATGGCACCCCACTCCAGTACTCTTGCCTGGAATATCCCATGGACGGAGGAGCCTGGTAGGCTGCAGACCATGGGGTCGCCAAGAGTCGGACACGACTGAGGGACTTTACTTTCACTTTTCCCTTTCATGCATTGGAGAAGGAAATGGCAACCCACTCCAGTGCTCTTGCCTGGAGAATCCCAGGGATGGGGGAACCTGGTGGGCCGCCGTCTATGCGGTCGCATAGAGTCGGACACGACTGAAGCGACTTAGCAGCAGCAGCACTTCCCATACTTGTATCCACATTCACCTACTACTTATATTCACTTACTCTTCTTTTCTTTCTTATCTTTTCTCTCCCATCCCTTACTTTCCCCTCACAGCACAATCCCAAATCTCTAGTCTTCTTTAGGAGCTGAACTAAGTAGCAATTTTCCTCTTCATCAGAAAGATCAATCCAAGAAGAAAGATAAATACATTTCAGACTAAGTCTCCTTTTATCTTCTCTCCTCTGCATTCCTTCTCCAAGTCTCATTTACAAGTGGCATTGTTTGTTAAAATCAAGGTTGAGGCATTAAAGACTACTGCTACTGCTAAGTCACTTCAGTCGTGTCCGACTCTGTGCGACCCCATAGATGGCAGCCCACCAGGCTCCACCTTCCCTGGGATTCTCCAGGCAAGAACACTGGAGTGGATTGGCATTTCCTTCTCCAATGCAGGAAAGTGAAAAATGAAAGTGAAGTCGCTCAGTCGTGTCCGACTCTTAGCGACCCCATGGACTGCAGCCTACCAGGCTCCTCTGCCCATGGGATTCTCCAGGCAAGAGTACTGGAGTGGGGTGCCATTGCCTTCTCCGATTAAAGACTAAGGAACAGGGAATTATCTGGCAGTCCAGTGGTTAGGAATCTGCTCTTTCATGGCCTAGGGCTCAGGTTTGACCTCCAGTTGGGGACCTAAGATCCCACAAGCCCCAAGCCATGGCCATAAAAAGAAGTAAAGAAAACGTGAAGAAGTAGCTGGAGACATCAAAGATAAGTACAGGGCTTCCCTGGTGGTCCAGTGATTAAGAATCCTCCTGCCAGCGCAGAGGTCATGGCTTTGATCCCTGGTCTGGGCAAATCCCACATGCAGCAGAGCAACCAAACCCATGCACCACAACTACTGAGCCCGTGCTCTAGAGCCCATGAGCTGCAACTACTGAAGCCTGATCACCTAAATCCTGTGCTCCTCAACAAGAAAAGTCACCAGAATGAGAAGTCCACGCCTGTCAATGAAGAGTATCCCCTGCCCTCTGCAACTAGAGAAAGCCTGTGGGCAGCAACGAAGATGCAGTGCAGCCATGAATAAATAAATAAATATATTTTTTTAAAGGATAAGGAGAACAAACACTCAGACATGCATCTCAGCCCCCCCCCCTTTTTTTTTTTGGTTAATGAGTAATGAACCAAAATTTTGAATGAGTAAATTAGGAGGTAAACCTGAAGGGAAGTGTGATGTGGATTGGGATTCAGAAGAAATTGGAATCTTATTATGTGTCTGTAGACAATATACTGAAACTCTCTGGAAGTTTAGTTTGTCTTTTATAAAATTAGGTGTACCATTTTTATTTTATTTTTTTTTTTACTTTACAATATTGTATTGGTTTTGCCATACATCAACATGCATCCGCCACAGGTGTACACGTGTTCCCCATCTTGAACCCCCCTCCCACCTCCCTCCCCATACCATCTCTCTGGGTCAGTGCAGCTCAATTCCAGGTGTACCATTTTTTAAAAGTAGATTTCAGATTTGTAATGACTAAAGGCTTTCATAGCAGTCTCAGAACTAATTATGAAATGAACAAGATATTATTTTTTTCTAGATATTCCTGAAATATTTTTGAATATTTAGCATTGTTTTGAGCAAGATGCTGTGTATTAGTTTTATACATTTGATGGGAAATTAAATTTATTAATCAAATATATTCACATTCATTTTTTCCACTAAATCTCACCTACAATGATTCAACTCTAGAAGAATTATCTAAAGAAATTCTCAAAATGATCAGGATATTATAAGACTCTGAAATATGATGTCTTGAAAGTCTTAGTGTTAAATATAATACCATTCTAATCACAAATGCCTAAGAAATAAATGCTTTATTATATGACATTCTTACCAATGGCCATAGTTAAGAGTTTAATTGGATGGTGTAAACAGAATTTGTTTACAAAGGCAGTGAGTTGATCGATGTGAAGATAAACACTAAAATACTCGGATGAAAAGAACCCATCTGATTTTTTTGGCTTTGCATGGATTCTTTGTGGTTTTGGAGGTCACTCCAAGTTTTCTGATTTCATTTTATCTTTCCAAGTAATGGAGAAGCTGACTTCTTGGTGTGGAAATATCCATACAAATCTGAAGACCTTGTTCAGAAATGTGAGAGTGTGTCATTTTTACACTTTGTGAGATAGGCATAAGGAATAACAATGCCAAGGAGGTTTCAAACAGGAAATATCTCCTGTTTTCTTTCTGGAATCTCTGGCCTTTCTGCTTGCTACTCAGCTTTAATATTGAGGTATCTGGGCCTATATATGTGGCTTTCAACTCACTATCACACTTCTTGTTATTTCAAAAACAATTGTTCTTCCAGAGGCCAGTCTATTAAATACATAGGGACTCAAACCATGGGGAGAGTTATATAGGTCAGCATCCTCCTACCAGGTTGCCACTGGGAGGCCCTTCTCCCTCATCATATTGGGCAGTTGGACTTTGACAGGGTAATGAGTTTTGCTGGAGCCAGTGTGACATACATACAGATAAACCAATGAGGAGATTGGTAGAAAGAGTTCTTACATGTAAAAACATGTACCCTGAACCTGGAGCTAGATCTGCTCCCCACTTTATAGAAACACAGTGTGACTATAAGGCACCTAACTAACAAAACAGAAATTAAGACTCACTGGGTTGTAGTAGAAAACATGGATCAGGGAGTTAGGAGTAATTTTCAGTTCTACAATTTGCTGTGTGACTGTGGGCAAGTCACTTCCATATTATTGAACTCAGTTTCCTAAATGAAAATCGAGACTGGTGGACACATAATCTCTAAGGGTCTTCAGAATTGAAATAGCTGTTTGAGTGGGAAAACGGTCTACAATCCATTCATTAATGGGAAATGGATCAGGTTTTAGATGTCAGGTGAGAAAGTTGGGATAGGGGTAGACAGAACGCCTGAGAGGGATACATCTTTCAGAAAAGGAGCAGTACAAGGACTCAGCTTCACCTGCTTTCTAATTTTTCTGAAGTCTTACTTCTCCTTCTTGCCCACTGCCACCAATACCTTGCCTTTGGTCTAGTCTTAGGGGTGGATACATGGCTATCACTTGGGCATGTAATGCCTAGGCTGATACTTTGTAAAATGGCATCTCGATAATTGGGCTCCCCCTTGATCTGTCACAGAAAATTCAGTGAATAGTAGTGCTTTAATCAGCCAGAGCCAAGTTCCAAGGGAGGGAAGTTTCATAAAGGAGAGGGCTGGCTGAGCTTGGTTACAGTGAACATACCACTCACTCACTGCCCTTGGGGCTTCTAGCACAGCACTTCTCTTGTCTCTAGGAAATGCTAGTACATCTTCTACCAGCTTGCCATGGTATCAACCTAGAAAATCTTAGAAAAATAATTCTTGAAGTCTTTTAATCACTTCCTGGGAAAATGATTAGCATAACTCCTAGAGTGCCAGGAAAGTAATGCTATATACAGCTTGGTTTAAATTCTTAACTAATGGGAACATACTGTATAGCACAGAGAGCTCTACTTAATGCACTGTGGTATCCTAAATAGGAGAGAAATCCAAAAAGGACGGGATATATGTAGATGTGTGGCTGATTCCTTTTGCTGTGCAGTAGAAGCTAATACAACATTGTAAAAAGCAACTATACTGCAATACAAATCAATTAAGATATTATTCAATAAAAATGCCAACCAAAACAAATAAATTCTTCTCTCATAATCTCATACATTATACTTTAAATGCACACATATACACATTACATACATATTCACACACAGAAGATAGAGACAAACACAGAGAGGAAAAATGTGTACCTAATATCTATTTTTTCTGTTTCCTAGACAGCACTTTCTGATTGAAAAAGTGTACTTTTACCTTATGCCATCCTTACTTTCTCAGATTTTCTTCTTTAATTTCACATCTTTGGATAGATTTTCTGACAGAGGGAGGCTCATGGAAATCTAGGGGTAGATTGCCCCTCCCTTAGAAGGTTCAGGCTTGAATGCCTCATCTCTTGATGCTTTGGCCTCATCTGAAGGACAAAGACAAAGGTTAGAGAAAAAGAAGAGGACTAGATTGGTGGAATTCTGATATGGGGTGTGGGGAGAGGGTGAAAAAGGAACTAATGGGAGTTTTTATTTCTCCACAAGGCATCTGTTTCCTTTTTTCAAGGAGAGTAGTGATGAGAAGAGCCTCAGGAACCACTTACCAGTATTGGCCTCATATTCTTCAGTGAAATGATGAGTGTGGAAGCCGACCACCAGAGCTGTAAAACAAGGTAAAGACAACATCTTATGCTACCCTACCCTCCTCTTGATTTCTTGCTTTAAGAGCTCTTGGAGGTGGAACAGTTTCTTGGGTTGAAGGACTGACTTGTTTGATCCTGAGTAAACTTTTGTTCCTTTCTAAGACAGGCAAGAATTGGAGAAGGGTAACTTTCCCACCGGAGAAGGCAATGGCACCCCACTCCAGTACTCTTGCCTGGAAAATCCCATGGATGGAGGAGCCTGGTAGGCTGCAGTCCATGGGGTCGCTAAGAGTCGGGCACGACTGAGCTACTTCCCTTTCACTTTTCACTTTCATGCATTGGAGAAGGAAATGCCAATCCACTCCAGTGTTCTTGCCTGGAGAATCCCAAGGATGGGGGAGCCTGCTGGACTGCCGTCTATGGGGTCGCACAGAGTCGGACACGACTGAAGCGACTTAGCAGCAGCAGGAGCAGCAACTTTCCCACCCAACTTAGCTCAAAAAATTCTTAGCCAAGGGCGAGGAGAGAGCAGAAAGAGAGGGAAACAAGTGACAGTAGCAGTAGGGAAAGCCACACATTTCCCCTCCATGGGTAGAGGTTGTCTGGGTAGTGGGGTAGTGAAGAGCATCACTGAGTTTAGCTCTTTTGCCTATGCAGCTGAGCCACCTGTTGAATGAGTTTGGAGGGGAGGGGCTGCAAGTCCATCTCCCCAAGTTACTGTTCCCTGGACCAGGGGACAATTACCTAATTCCTCCTTTTCAGCCCCAAACTCCCTCCTCTCTGTTTTTCCTATGTAGATAGCGTACCCATAGGCTCTGGGACCACACAACCCCCTTCAACCTAAATGGCAGCATCCTTCTTGGTGAAATTCCTTTGTCTTTCTCCTCTCAGTCTCCCTCATCAGCCAGACCTCTCAGTTGTTCACTGTATTGTGAGGAGAGGTGACCACAGAATTTCATTGCCCTCTGTCCTCCTACCCCAAACACACATACTCACAGTGATCCCTACATGGCTTCTCCCCAACACCACTATCTTGATGTTCCTGTTGAGTGGGCTATCCAGGATGGGATGCTCTGGGATAGGCACCAGGTGAAAGTTGATAGAAAACTAGGACGTGACTGAGGTAGATATGGGCCACATACCTCTTCGTTGCAAAGCAAAGAGGGCCAAAGGCCAAAGATCTCTCAGATATCTTTGTTGCTGGCATTTGTCACTTTCCTTAGATGTCACTTCTTGGCTTTCACCTCTTGTATCCAATCCCTCTTCCTTGCTTGCATCAGCGGCAGGGGATCAAAGAGGTATTAACTGGTTTCCTCCTGCAAAGGTAGCCCTCTTCTCTGACTAAAAGCAAAGTTGTCAGGAAGAGACTTTTTATCCAAAGAAAGCTGACTCCTCTGAGTCTGAGTCAATCCAAAGTTAATGTGGCTGTTCCAGGACCAGGGACAGGTGGAATTCCGGCATGAGTAACAGAAAAAGAGCTACCAATACTACATCTCCCTCAGCCCTAGTTTAAATACAGAACATCTTAGTTGAAGGGCATTTTAGGGGTCAGAATCCAAGTCTTTTACGTCTAAAGTTAATGAAACCGAGGCTCAAAGACCTCCTGTCACCTTGTGCAGTATATTCGGTATGGGTACTTGGGAATAGGCAAGTGGGAAAAGAGAGTCAGAACTGAGACTAAAACTCAGATTTCCAGGTTCCCTATCCAGAGTGGTCCTCACTGCCACTGCCAGGTCCACTTTCTTTAAATGAAAACTGTGCAGAGAGCTGGAAAGAGATTAGGCGTGGTGGGTACCAGTTGGCCAAGAAAAAGACAAAAGAGCAACTAAGTGCTTTTTTAGGGTAAACTTTTGAGTTAGTAGACAGGGCTTTTGAGATTTTGTGTTCAAGTTCATTTTCTCGATTTTTAAGTAGAAATGTCATCATATGGAACATGCATTGTCTAGTTACCCATAGTCTCTATAACTCCTTATTATCTTCTATTCCATAATTTAACTCATTTATGTTACTTCTGTGTTCCCTGGGAGATATTCAGTTGGCCATCTAGGGTTATTTGAAGGCAAGGACTAGGCCAAATTTAGTATCTTTTTATCTCCAAATGGGAAATGGTAGGGAGATGACTTTGGGAATTTGCATCCATGTTCCTCAAATTATCATTTTGTGACTGACATTCACAACTTTTAAAGACTACATTCAACCTTTAATAAAAATTGATTTCATATGAATATAAATGTGTGTGTATAGAGGGAGACTGCCAGGAAAGAAAATGGAGGAAACAGGGAATGATTTGCTTATTAATAACTGTCCTCTTTCATGAACCTGGATAATATTATGCTAGGTGAAAGAAACCAGACACAGAAGGATAAATACTACATGACACCATTTATATGAGGATGGTAAAATAGTCAAACTCACAGAAGCAGAGGGTAGAATGGTGGCTCTCAGGGGTTAGCGGGAAGGGGAAATGGGGAAGTATTAGTCAAAGGGTACAAAGTTCTAGTTGTGCAAGATGGGTAAGTCCTAGAGATCTACTGTGCAGCATAGTGCTCATAGTTAACAATACTGTACTGTATTTGCTAAGAGAGTAGATGTTAGATGTTCTTATCACACAAAAAATAAGAAGAAGGTAGGAGGAAAGTTTTAGAGTTGATGTATATGTTCATGACACAGATCATGGTGATGGCTGCATGTATATATTTACCTCCAAATTCATCAAGTGGTGGTCGTAGTTTAGTCGCTAAGTCGTGTCTGACTCTTGCGACTCCATGGACTATAGACTGCCAGGCTCCTCTGTCCATGGGACTCTCCAGGCAAGAACACTGGAGTGGGTTGCCATTTCTTTCTCCAAATTCATCAAGTCCTATTCATTAAATATGTACAAACTTTGTGTATTGATCATACCTCAGTAAAGTTATTTTAAAAACCGGTAAATAAGGGGTGAGCGAGGAAACTTTCCTCTTTGCCTTAGGAATTCTTGTCTAGGTTTCTTGTTGTGCTGATGCTGGCACCAAAGGGCACACCTATAGTCTGAACCAACCTGTTCAATACAATAACAATATGATGTTTTAACTATAGTTACTTTAGCTTGGCATTTTATTTTATTTTACATATGTAGATCCTCTCACTCATCTGAACTACTACATAGTGCTATGAGTTAGGTGGAACAAGGAGGAGGAAATACATTCAGAGAGATTATTTGTCCAAGATCACAAATGAATAAATCGTCAATAATGACCCAGCCCTATTCCTGAGTTATAGTCTGATTCTTGCTTCTACACTAAGTTGATATTTTTCTGGAATTGTTTCATTTGTGAGTATGTCTTCTATTTGCAATGAGTCTGTGAATTTTTGGAATGCAAAGATCATGTATTATTCATCTCTGTATCCCTTGAAGTAGCAGCTTCAGAGTCTTGTATGAGATACTTATTAATTGTTGGTGGTTGACTGATTAGTCAAAACACCCACTCTGTCCTGTTCTCAATGCTAGATATCATTTATCTGTAACTTCTAAGAGTCCATGTTTAACTTTCCATTTCAAGAAACCTTTCTTTGCTGAGTGTGAATATATTTGTATATATATAATATATAATACACACACACACAAAATGCAGGGCATTGTGCTAAGCCCTGCCCTGCAAATTAAAACTGTAAGTAAGATAACGCTTTTGTACTTTGACAGTTTAAAGTTGGAAGTACCTGGAGGCAGGAAAAAGAGTAAGGGGGAAGCCCTGGGACCCTATCCTCTCTCTTTCATTTAAAACATCAGGTTGGACCCATTTCTGAGAGTTACTGTACAAGTTTTAAATTTCTATTATTTTCTTTCTAGAAATAAGCTTTTTTTAGATCTAGGCATTGTCTTTCCTGAGGGATGGAAGTGGTGAGTCAAGAAATGACATGACCTCAAGTCTGTGTAGCCTCCTCAGGAGAGCCTGGCCAGATTTACTATAGAGACAAGCTTATTCTTCTGAGAGGAAAAAATTGATCCTTTTGTGGTTTTTATACCTAATATAGCTACCTAGAGTGAGTATTTCATGAGCAATGGTTACACTTTTCTAAGAGGCCTCAGTGTCCCTTAGAAAGTCATTTCCCACCACTCTTATTCCCTCTCCTGACTCTGATCAGTAGATTAACCAAGTTTTAACTGAGCACTAAGTCAGGCTATGTTATGAGAAACATAGAAATTTAAAAATTTAGACTCTTAAAAAAAAATTTAGACTCTTAATCCCCTTAGAATCTAATGGGGGAGAAAAGACTAAAGAGAATGTATATATATGTATGTATATATATGTATATATACATATATATTATATATATATGTATATATATATTATATATATATGTATATATATATTATATATATATATATTTTTAAAGTTTCTCCCAAAACAGTTGTATTCCAAGGGTAAAATGAGTGGTACCAGTAGCCAGTGCTGCAGTTCAGAGAAGGGAAAGACTGCTGTGGTCACAAAAATTTTCAAGACTCAAGTCTCAAAGGATGTGTAAAATTTGAAGTCGTGAAAAGTAAGGAGTGGGAGGCAAGGACAGCTCAGGCAAAAGTAAAATACACAGCATGGGTGTGATAGGATACTGTGTAAACCGGTTTTGGTGAAGTAGATAGAGAGTAGAAAAAGATGAGCCTGGAGTAGACATAAGCACACAGAGGTGGTTTTGTCATGCGAGTGTTATGTTCCTCGGTTCTTTGTCTCGTCACAACAAAGATTTGGAGCGACGGACATTAGTTCTTGGGTCTTGGACAAACCGTGTTATAGCTCTTAGGCAAATCAGTGTTACAGCTCTATTTTATTTAGAAGATAGCAGGAGAGTGAGAGAGAGAGAAAAGAGCGCACGCACGCAGGAGAGAATCCGAGAGAAAGCGCTTTGGCTCCTCCTTTTATATGTTTTTTCCTCCACCTGGGCCTACCCTATGCAAATTGGGCTTAGCCAGGAGTGCTGTTTGTTCTGTTTGTTCTGCCTGAAGTCTTCACTCTGGTCCTCAGACCATCCTTGTCTTTTAGCCACCGCCATTTTGGACTCCTTTTCCCTATTCTACCTACCTAACATTCCCCCCTCAAGAGATGGGAGGCCCAATTCTTTGGGAATAGGGGCGTCGAGGTCTTTCTGGCTACTTCCTGCTGAACTGGGACGGCGAGGGGTATTGGGCCTCCCCCTCTTGCTAGTCTCAATCCTCAGAGTCCTTATAGCAGTGTCCAAGGGTGTGTGATATTTTCCGTGGTCAGCTGTAGTTTTATATCTTTGTTGAACTGGCACTGCATGTTGTAGCTGGTTGACCTGGGCAGAGACAAAACAGGTTAGACAATTGACAGTACATGGAATAATCATAGGCATCATCAATATAGCATAACAAGGACTAGTAGGGACATTGGTCAATTTTAAATTCACATCGCCAGGATGGTTCAAGTCCCTCCTTGTTCAGGGATCAGAAGATCTATCTCCTGTCTGTTTTGGAGTATAGTCTCTGTCAAGCTGTGTTGGCTCTTTAGAGTTATCCTGAGAAATCTTATCCCCAGAAACCAGATTTTGGGGGTGTTCATTAGAATGACACTCATTGGTAGTTCTGAATAGGTATCTGAGATCTCCCAGGGGCTCACAGGTGTATTGAGTGTCCTCTTCTGTTTTCTTCCATGGCTTGACTCGTGAGTAGTGAATCCAGGAGTCATGTCCTGGTACCTTGACTGCTGTGGGGGTAGAAAGTATTACAGGGTAGGGGCCCTTCCATGTGGGCTGGAGTTGAGCCTTTGGGGACCCATCTTTCCAGACTTTAATTAGGACTTGAGTTCCTGGAGCATATAGTGGTGACTCTTTAGAATCTTTTGGGTCCTGGTTCATACCCCACAAGCATATATCCGGTTGGAATTGCCCAATGGCCATGGTTCAAGACTGGAGGGTCTGAACCTCTGGATCTAGGAAGAGGTCATTGACATAAACAAAAGGTCTCCCATATAGCATCTCATAAGGACTAAGACCAACCTGTTCCTTAGGGGCAATGCGGGTGCGGAGGAGAGCTATTGGTAAAGCCTCCTTCCATCCCAGGGAGGTCTCCTGGGTTATCTTTTTTGTCGCTGATTTTAAGAATTGATTGGCTCTTTCTACTTTTCCTGAAGATTGAGGCCTCCAGGCACAATGGAGATAATAAGTAATGCCCAATGCTTTTGAGACTCCTTGGGTGACCTTAGAAGTAAATGATGTCCCATTGTCACTTTGTAATGACCTGGGCAGACCAAATCTTGGCATGATTTCATGGAGCAGTTTTTTTACCACCTCCTCAGCCTTCTCAGTCCCAGTGGGAAAGCCTTCAATCCATCCTGTGAATGTATCTATCATGACTAATAGGTATTTATACCCTTGAGAAACTGGCATCTGGGTGAAGTCCATCTGCCAGTCCTCTCCTGGGTAGGCCCCACGTCGTTGGATGGGCTGGGCCAGCTGGGGTCTTCGAGCTCCTTGAGGGTTGTTTAATTGGCAAGTGGGACAAGAGGAGACCACCTGTCTTATAGTTGTTCGGAGGCCTGTTCCCCTGAAGGACCTTTCTAGTAATCTTTGGAGGGCCTTTTCTCCTAAATGAGTAATGGCATGTAAGGAGTTAACCAACTTCCAGTTTGACCTCTAGGCTAAAGAGCTTGGACTTTATTCAGGAAGCAATGATAGCTGTTTGGTATTTACAACCTTGATTGCATGGTTGCTTCTACATGTTCTGGCTCCTCTATGGGACTCTTCCACCAGGGCTTCCCTGGTGGCTCAGATGGTAAAGAATCTGCCTCCAATGCAGGAGACCTGGGTTCAGTCTCTGGGTCAAGAAGATCCCCTGGAGGAGGGAATGACAACCCACTCTTGTACTCTTGCCTGGAAAATCCTATGGACAGAGAATCCTGGTGGGCTACAGTCCATGGGGTCACAGAGTCAGACATTGAGCGACTAACACACAACAATGGACTCTAAGCTACTTTAAGGTGAGTATGGTATCCTATATTTTTATAACTCCGGAGTGCTTAACAGGTGAATAAAAGGATCAGAAATATAGAGGAATTGGTAGTTGGTTTATGAGTTAAAATCCTCATTTTGCTTGTGGTCATATGTTAAATTGGGTATATGAAACAGAAATAGGTCCTACTATCCTCTTGAAAGTACAGGAAAAGTGAAAAACAATTGAAAATTTGAGTTGAACTTTGAGTGAGAGTGAGAGCAAGTGAGACAAGACAGAGAGAGAGATCATTTGCCTTCTTATGAAATCAAGGCCTCTTCAGGAATGACAAGAATCCTTAAGGAATTCAAGCTTTACTCTCAAGGCCCTAATTAAATATGATAAGACAGGTCTTATGACTTGTCATTCTTGAGCATTTGTGAACTGTTATGTGAAACTATGTAGGACAAAGAGCTCTCCTGTGACATCTGAAATCATATTTTGTACAGTTTCTAACTTATAAATGCTTCATTCACAAATGACACTTTCACGCAATCATCTACTATCATCTCCGTTCTCTCATTCTTTTATCTCTCTACCTCTTCTCCAGGGCCCCTGATGCAACTGGCAGTTGAACCATAAAGAAGAAAATGAAGTGAATTTACAGAAAATATCTGTGTGTGTGTGTGTGGGGGGGGGGGGGGGGGAGGGACTGTGATAAATAGGAACAGCTTACGGGACAGGAAGAGGGTAGGAATACGTTCCCAAATAGGTCTTGCCTGACTTCATGATGGCCCTTTGCCCCAAAATACCGTTCACCAAATGGCTTGAGTTTTTCTCATAAATTTGTTATGCTGCCTGAAAATACACTATATGGAAATGTGTTTAGATTAATAAGTATCTTCTTTCTATGTATCTCTAGAAGAGTGGGAGTTTGGGTTCTGGTGGAGAGGGTAGGTCACTATGTGAGGCCTAACAGATATCAGTGGTATGATAGAATTCTAAGTTAGCCTCCCAGGATTCTTAGGTTCCTGGTGTACACACACCGTCTGCCAGTTATTCAGTCAAATACTAATCTAGGTACTGCTGTAAATGAATTTTTCAGATGAAATTAAAGTCCTATATCACTTGACCATAAAATAGAGAGATTATCTATAGTTGGGCCTGATTTAATCAATGAGTTCTTTAAAAGTAGAATGTTTCTCCAACTAGTGGCAAACACGTCAGAGAATTGAACTGCTAGTGGGACTGGATGCACCGAGAAGTGTTTTGTTGTTGGCTTGAAAATAGAAGAGGATAAGTGGAAAGGCACGCGAGCAGCCTCTTAGAGCTGAGAGTGGACCCTGGTTGACAGCTTGCAAGAAATCAGGAACCTCAGTCCTATACATGCAAGGCACTGAATTTTGTCAACAACCTGAGTGAGCTTGGAAGAAGATCCTGAGGCCCAGATGAGAACTGCAGCCCTGATCAATAGCTTCATTTTAACCATGTGAACCTTGAGCAGAAGATCCAGCTAAACCATACCAGACTTCTGACCCAGAGGAACTGTGAGCTAACAAGTAGCTGTTATTTAAAGCTACTATGTGTAGCAAAAGTACATATTTTGTTTTGTAGTAAAAGTACACATGTGATCTCCTAGGATGAGCCTGAAGGTTTTGGTACTCAAGACGCTCTTCAGATTTTAGCATTAAATCCTAAAAAGTACAAAGACCGTTCTTATGAAGACAAAAAGCAGTTTCTTAGGGATTATTTCCACAAGAGACCATATCCCAGTAAAAAGGAAATAGAATTGTTATCCTCACTCTTATGGGTGTGGAAAATAGACGTGGCTTCATTTTTTGGAAAAAGAAGATATATTTGCATGAAAGCAATAAAAAATCACAAGCCTTCTGTACTTTTAGACTTTGGCATGTCTGAACTTAAAAATGTTAAAACACAGATTGAACTTTGAGTATGAACCACAAAACTTGTAAAAAAAAAAAAAAGTTAGGAAATCTAAAGTATTAGATAATTAGTAGTTTTTTCCATTGAGATTTTTTTAAATGTTATCTTCTTCACTGTATGTTGAACTAATCAATTTCAGTAGTCTTTATGCTGCTCTTTAGATTTATTTTAGGTGCTCAGAAAGACTTCAGTATAAAGAAGTGAATAGTTCTTTCAAATTTGTTTCCTGCAGTTTGATTTTGTAACAATTATTTTTTGTTTTTTCCTCTGTCACGTAAATGAAATCTTTTGACATTTCATGCACCCCTTGTTTTCCCAGTAGTGTCAATATTGTATGATAAAAACTGAAATCTATATATATTTATTTTTCATTTAAGGAAATTTCAGCTTGTTTCAGAACACTTGATTAACTGCAAATTAAAACTGCTCTCCCTCAGCTTCCCAAGTAGCAGCAGACGATACAGTAAATGTTTAGAGAAGTGAGTAGCAGCCCCTGTGACATTTCTGGTTCCTTAAGGATGCACTGCATTAACTTATGCTGATTTCTTCTTGTAAGGTATTTGCTTATTAGATTATAATTTTGATGTATGTTTTTTCAGTTGTTTACATCCTAACAGTTGTTTTTGATTGTAACTCAGAAAACCAAATGTTTTCATTTGTTAAAAATATACTGAACCTGAAGTCTGGCATTTAAATCGAGTTATTTTACAAATAAAGTAATTCTGTAGGTACAAAAAAAAAAAAAAAAAAAGAGTCTGGAGGGAGGAGCTCTATAAAGCAAGGGGCTACAAAAAGCAACCCTACATATTTGAATTATGTGCTGATGGACTGGCTTTATGCTCAAGAAAGGAAAAATAACTCTCTTCCTTTCCTCCGTCTATACTCCATGCCATGAACAGCAGAGCTTTCTTCTTCTGATGCCTGAGGCTCATGTCAGTTATATTATTTTTATGGTTCAGTTTTCCAAAAGTCAGATTTCTACAGTCTGGCGTAAGAACTTAACTATTATGTATGATGTTGTTTCTACAGGAAAATGCACTCTAAATTCCCAAGAACTTAAAAGCAAGCCTTTGAAACAAACCTCATTCATTCTGGAAAGAGACTGTACTCATTTTAATAGAACATAAAGCCTTAAGTTAAAAGGAGATCTCGATATCTATCTGTAGAGTTCCAGGCATCTGAGAGCTGGTATTTGGGAGGGTGAAGGGAGGGACTAGTTTCTTAGGAAAGTCATATATACATTTCATGAATCTAGATCCTAGTTGTTGTTGTCATTCAGTCACTAAGTCATGTCCAACTCTTGACGAACCCATGTACTGGGTTCAGCCCACCAAGCTGCTCTGTCCACGGTGTTTTTCCAGGCAAGAATACTGGAATGGGTTGCAATTTCCTTCTCAAGGGGATCTTCCCAACCCAGGGATCCAACCAGCATCTCCTGCATTGGCAGCTGGATTCTTTACCACTGAGCCACCTGGGAAGCCCCAGATCCTAGTTGCCTATTTTTAAATCCTAGTCTCTGTCACTTGTTAATTGTTTGACTTTGGGGGCAATTGCTGAACCTCTGCTTTCCATCCATAAAATGGGATAATTGTACCAATTTCATAGGATTGCTGCACAAATAAATAAGCAGATATACGTAAATCTCTTTAATATTTGGCATACTATGTAAGCATTAGTTATTGCTGTTATAAATCCTTAGAAACCTTTCACAATTATTTATTTATTTATGGCTGCACTGGATCTTTGTTGCTCTGTGCTGGCTTTCTCTAGTTGCAGTTGTGTGGGCTTCTCATTGTTGTGGCTTCTCTTGTTGCAGAGTATGGGCTCTAGGATGCACGGGCTTCAGTAGTTACAGCAGGTAGGCTCAGTAGTTATGACCCTCAGGTTCTAGAGCTCAGGCTCAGTAGATGTGGTGCATGGGCTTAGTTATTTCTTGGCCTGTGGGATCTTCCTGGACCAGGGATCAAACCCCTGTCCCCTGCATTGGCAGGTGGATTCTTAACCACTGGACCACCAGGGAAGTTCTCAAAGTTTTTTATAGTCTCTTTTGCTTCTCAATTTTCTTAGCCCTACCAGCTAGTCTAAATCAGATAATCTCTAAAACCTCAGTTATTTTAGCATTCAGGCATTTACAGTTTTGGAATATTAGGGCCATCCATAAACCATTTCAGCCTAAGTTTCTCTAGTCTAAGGCCTAATCCTATCTGCCTCACTAGAAGCCCAATATCTTTTTGTGTGATCACCGAGAAAGAGCAATTCGTGTATGTTTAAGTAGAAGAGTATAAGGGTGAGGAGAGTGAACCTGGAGATGTTTTAAAATCTGAGTCTCCAGGGTATGCCTAGAATCTAATTTCAAAGTGTGATGGTGGTCTAATTGGGAAGCCCAAGATCTGAATGAGGTTATTATGATAAAATTTAGGATTTTGCTTTTCAATCTTTGGTTGAAGCTTTTGGATATTATTCAAATTGCAAAGCCTATTTGAGTCATAGTGCAGCACTTTGGCATATCAAAAACAAATAGCCATCCTTGGCACAGAAGGGTCTACTTTTAAGAATAGCAAAAGATAACTTAAAAGGCTTTTTAAGAAGCCAAAAGAGGCATTGAGGCAGCATATAACTCTTTCTAAACATTTTTATGATGTAAATGCAAATAAATCAGAAACATATATTTTGGATTTCCTTGAAATTGTTGCTGCTGCTAAGTCACTTCAGTCGTGTCTGACTCTGTGCGACCCCATAGACGGCAGCCCACCAGGATCTCCCGTCCCTGGGATTCTCCAGGCAAGAACACTGGAGTGGGTTGCCATTTCCTTCTCCAATGCATGAAAGTGAAAAGCGAAAGTGATGTTGCTCAGTCGTGTCCGACTCTTCGCGACCCCATGGACTGCAGCCTACCAGGCTCCTCCATCCATGGGGTTTTCCAGGCAAGTTACATAGAGTGTAACAGGCAGAGAGCTTCAGTTCATATTTGAATAGACTGAGGTTTTTGTTTAGAGATGATCAATAATGTCATTTATTAGTTTACTTGACAAAAAGCAAGAAGCTGGCACAGAGCTCATTATGGGGAACTCTAGTATATCCAGTAAAATGTGTATATATCCTTTGGCTAAAACCTATTCACTCTTGTCTCCCTTATCCTTTTCTAGTGTTGGCTGAGGCTTTGGGACTATCTAGGAGAGCAAATTTTGAGGATATGAAGGAAGATAGAAAATTAAACTCATTCAGCCACACTTCTTATAGCTCCAGCACTGTGACCTGATGAGAATAAACAGGGATCTGTGTGCAAGAATTGCAGGATGCAGTGAAAAGACAATGAGACCTGGATTCTAGTCTTGACTACCATTCAGCTTAACTTCTTTTTTTTTTTATCATATGTAAAATGAGAATATATTTTTACAGCTTTATTTTAAATTTACAGTGCATAATAAAATAGTTTTTTAGCATATTTATAGAGTTGCACAACATTACCATAATACATATTAAGAACATGTTCATCACTCCAGAAAGAAACCTTGTATCCATTAGGAGTCAGTCCCAATGCGTCTCCTCAACCTCAACTCCTCTCCTCTAAGTTTTAGGCAACCACAAGTGTATTTTCTGTCTTTATGGATTTACCTATTCTAGACATCTTATGTAAGTTAAATTATACTTTTGGGATTGGTTTCTTTAATTTTTTTTAAATATAAATTTATTTATTTTAATTGGAGGTTAATTACTTTAATGTTTCAAGGTTCATCCATTCAATGGATATACTGCATTCTGTTTACCCAGTCATGAGTTGATGGACATTTGTTTTTTTTGACTGTTATGAATAATGCAGTTATGAACAAGATTTTTGTCTGGACATATATTTTGTCTTGGGCACATACTTTTGACTCTTTGCGACCCCATGGACTATAGCCTGCCAGCCTCCTCTGTCCATGAAATTCTCCAGGCAAGAATACTGGAGTGGACTGCCATTCCCTTTTGGGTCTCCCGCATTGCAGGCAGATTCTTTACTATCTGAGCCACCAGGGAAGCCCAAAGATATCATATTTTGTCTTGAGCATACACTTAGAGTAGAACTGTTGAGTCATGTAGTAACTCTAGGTTTACCTTTTTGAGGAAGGGCCAAACTATCCTTCATTGTACATTCCCACCAACAATATATAAGAGTTCTATTTTCCTACATTCTTACCAATGCTTGTCTTTTTTATTACAGTCATCCTAGTGGACATGAAGTTGCAAATGCAATATTAAAAAAATAAAATTAGTCCAATAGATCCATGGTGAGCAAAATATTAAAATTTTAAGTAAAGCCAGAAACTGACAATGCTGTGCTGAACCATATATGAGCCTGAAGCAAAAGAAAATATGTGTGTTCACATATACATTTCCTATATATTTTTAATGCTAATAAAAAAACCAACTTGGGAAGTATGCTTTATAAATGTAAACCTTTATCAACAATAAATGAAAAATAGTAAATAATTTGTAAATGCTCAAATCACCAGATGACAGCATCAATTATTGTGGAGAAAATGCATATCAAATAGAAATAGAGGAAATTATATAGATGCCCTAATTTCACATTTGAAGTGGAGCTATGAAAAAATAAAGTATCCTCACAATCTTTTTTTTTTTTTTTTTGCTGCAGTGGGTCTTCATTGTTTTGCATGGGTTTTCTTTAGTTGCAGTGAGCAGTGGCTACTCTTTGTTGTGGTGCATGGGTTTCTCACTGTGGTGGCTTCTTTTTTTGCAGAGCACAGGCTCTAGGTGTGTGGGCTTCAGTAGTTGCAACACACAGGCTCAGTAGTTGGGGCTCATGGAATTTAGAGTGGGGCTCAGTAGTTGTGGCACACGGGCTTTGTTACTCCTCAGTATGTGGAATATTCCTGGACCAGGGATTGAACCAGTGTCCCCTGCATTGGCAGGTGGATTCCTGTCCACCGTGCCATGCCTGCCTACCTGCTAAGTTACTTCAGTTGTGTCCGACTCTGTGCAACCCCATGGACTGTAGTCTGCCAGTCTCCTCTGTCCATGGGATTCTCCAGGCAAGAATACTGGAGTGGGTTGCCATTTCCTTCTCCAGTGCCATGAGCTAAGTCCAGTCTTCATTTTTAAGCAGAGAAAAGTTATCTTCTATGAATACTTCTGACTTAAAAAAAAGCAATCAATGACTTGGCTCACAAACATTCTGATAACTTAAGTCCTGTAGAAATTTCATCTGAAATAGATAGGTAGCATGAAAAAAGAGAAAAGTTACCAACAACTGATTTAAGAAGAAATAGAAAATCTGAATAGACCTTTAAAAGTGAAGAGAGAGAAATAGTAATAAAAGAAAAGCCTATAAAGATAAGTCCCAGCCCAGGTGGCTTCACTGGTCATTCTACTAAACGTATGAAGAATTAACAGTCCTTCACAAACTCTTCCAAAAAAACAGGAGAGGAAGAATCAATTTTCAACTCATTCTCTGAGACCAGAATTACCCTAACACCAAAACCAGATAAAAACATGTGAAATGGAAACTACAGACCAATATCTCTTAAGAATATAGACACAAAAATCTTCAATAAAATACTACCTAATTGGACCTGGAAGTATAAAAACGATTATATGTCACAACCAAGTAGGATATATTGCAGGAATGCTAAGTTGGTTCAACACAGGAAAATCAATCACCCTACTGATAGAAAAAGCACTAAAACCACAGGATCATCTCAATAAATGTAGAAAAACCTTTAACAAAATTCAAACTCTTTCATGAAAAAAGCAAACAAACACCTAACTAGGAATAGAAGGGAACTTACCCAAAAAGGGTATCTTTGGTAGGCTGAATAATGGTCCTTGTCCTAGTTCCCAGAACCTATAAACATGTTATCTCACATGGTAAAAGATACTTTGCAGATGTGATTAAAATCTTGAGATGGGGAGATTATGCTGAATTATTCAGATGTGCCCAGTGTAATCACAAGGTTCCTTCTAAAAGGGAGGCAGGAGATCAGAGTCAAAGAGAAAAGATGAGAGACAGGAAATAGAGGTGAGAGATTAGAGATGATGCTACACTGCTAGATTTGAAGATGAAAAAAGAGCCCGTAAGCCAAGGGATGCATGCAGTCTCTAAAGGAAGAAAATGCAAGGAAGCGGACTGTCCCCCTGCAGCCTCCAGAGGGAACACGAGCCTCCTAGCACCTTGATTTTAACTAAGTGAAACTGATTTCAGATTTCTGGCCTCAAAAAGTGTTAGGAGAATAAATTTGTATTATCTTCAGTCACTAACTGCAGTAATTTGTTATAGTGGCAATAGGAAGCTAATATAGCACCTATGAAATCCCTTTCTTCCATAGATCAGGAACAAGCTAAGGATATTTGCTCTCACCAGTTCTATTCAGCTTTGAAGTAGAGGTTCAGGGCAATTCGGCAAGAAAAAGAAATAAAAGGCATCCAAATTAAGGAAGAAATAAAACTATATCTATTTTTTATTTTTAATAATTTTATTTATTTATTTGGCTATGCTGGGTCTTAGTTGTGGCACATGGGATCTTCAGTCTTTGCTGTAGCATGCAGGGTGTTTAGTTGCAGCATTCAAACTCTTGGTTGAGGTATGTGGGATCTAGTTCCCTGACCAGGGATCAAACCTGGGCCCTCTCCATTGGGAGCATAGAGCCTAAGCCAGTGGCCCACCATGGAAGTCCACTATATCTATTTTTAAACTATGTAATCTTGTATATAGAAAGTCCTAAAAAAATCCACACAAAACTACCACAACTAGAACTAATAAACAATTTTAACAAGGTTGTACAATACAAAACCAATATATAACAATCAGTTGTAGCTTTATACACTTGCAATGAAAAATCTGAAAATGAATTAGGAAAATTCCATTTAAAATAGCATAACAAAACTTAGGAATAAATTCAACAAAAGATCATAAAACTTGTTCATAGAAAGGCTCAAAATGTCACTGAAAAAAAATTAAGAAAACCTGTGTATATGGGAAAACATTCATTTCCTGTTCATGGGGTGGAAGACTTAATGTCATTATTACCCCTAATTTTCTACATACCCTATCAAAACCCCACCTTGATTACTTCAAAAATTATCAAGCTAATCCTAAAATTCATAAGGAAATGCAAGAGATCAGAATAGCTAAAAGAATTAGAGGAAAAAGAAATAAAATTGTAGCACTCATTATTTTTGATTCTAAAAGTTATTTCAAAGCTACAGAAATTAAGACTCCTGATACTGACATAAAGTTAGACATATACATCAATGCAGTAGAATTGAGAGTTCAGAAATAAGCCTTCATATTTCAGTTCAGCTCAGTTCCGTACCTCAGTCATGTCTCTTTGTGACCCCATGGACTGCAGCATGCCAGGCCTCGCTGTCCATCACCAACTCCTGGAGTTTACTCAAACTCATGTCCATTGAGTCAGTGATGCCATCCAACCTTCTCATCCTCTGTTGTCCCCTTCTCCTCTTGTCTTCAATCTTTCCCAGCATCAGGGTCTTTTCCAATGAGTCAGTTCTTCACATCAGGTGGCCAAAATATTGGAGTTTCAGCTTCAGCATCAGGCTTTACAATGAACACTCAGACTGATCTCCTTTAGGATGGATTGGTTGGATCTCCTTGCAGTGCAAAGGACTCTCAAGAGCCTTCTCCAACACCGTAGTTCAAAAGCATCAATTCTTTGGCACTCAGTTTTCTTTATAGTCCAACTCTTACATCCATACATGACTACTGGAAAATCCATAGCTTTGACTAGATGGACCTTTGTTGGCAAAGTAATATCTCTGCTTTTTAATATGCTGTTTAGGTTGGTCACAACTTTTCTTCCAATGAGCAAGCATCTTTTAATTTCATGGGTGCAGTCACCATCTGCAGTGATTTCGGAGCCCCCCAAAATAAAGTCTCTCACTGTTTCCACTGCCCCGCCCCCCATCTATTTGCCATGAAGTGATGGGACCAGATGCCATGATCTTAGTTTTTTTAATGTTGAGTTTTAAGCCAACTTTTTCACTTTCCTCTTTCACTTTCATCAAGAGGCTCTTTAGTTCTTTGCTTTCTGCCATAAGGGTGGTGTCATCTGCATATCTGAGGTTATTGATGTTTCTTTTGGCAATCTTGATTCCAGCTTGTGCTTCATCCAGCCTGGCATTTCTCATGATGTACTCTGCATATAAATTAAATAAACAGGGTGACAATATACAGCCTTGACATACTCCTTTTCCTATTTGGAACCAGTCTGTTGTTCCATGTCCAGTTCTAACTGTTGCTTCTTGATCTGCATACAGATTTCTCAGGAGGCAGTTCAGGTGGTTTGGTATTCACATCTGTTTAAGAATTTTCCACAGTTTGTTGTGATCCACACAGTCAAAAGCTTTGGCATAGTCAAGAAAGCAAAAGTAGATGTTTTTCTGGAACTCTCTTGCATTTTCGATGATCCAACAGATGTTGGCAATTTGATCTTTGGTTCCTCCGCCTTTTCTAAATCCATCTTGGACATCTGGAAGTTCACGGTTCATGTACAGTTGAAGCCTTGCTTGGAAAATTTTGAGCATTATTTTGCTAGCATTTGAGATGAGTGCAATTGTGTGGTAGTTTGAGCATTCTTTGACATTGTCTTTCTTTGGGATTGGAATGAAAGATGACCTT
This sequence comes from Bubalus bubalis, assembly GCF_019923935.1. Lineage (NCBI taxonomy): Eukaryota > Metazoa > Chordata > Mammalia > Artiodactyla > Bovidae > Bubalus > Bubalus bubalis. The sequence continues at coordinate 65,623,938 of NC_059181.1, forward strand.
TTCCAGTCCTGTGGCCACTGCTGAGTTTTCCAAATTTGCTGGCATATTGAGTGCAGCACTTTCACAGCATCATCTTTTAGGATTTGAAATAGCTCAACTGGAATTCCATCACCTCCACTAGCTTTGTTCGTAGTGATGCTTCCTAAGGCCCATTTGACTTGCAGTCCAGGATGTCTGGCTCTAGGTGAGTGATCACACCATTGTGATTATCTGGGTCATGAATTTCTATTTTGTATAGATCTTCTGTGTATTCTTGCCACCTCTCCTTAGTATCTTCTACTTCTATGGATGCAATGTATAGCACACGGAATATAGCCAGTATTTTGTAATAACTTTATATGGGGTATAATCCATAAAAACATTGAATTACTCTGCTGCACACCTGAAACTAATATAATATTGTAAGTCATCTATATTTCAATTTAAAAAATTAAAAAAACTTATAAAAGGACTTTAGGATAAGTTAACTTTACACATAATGTAAATAGTGGATTTTTAGATGTCTCAAGACTGTATGGCAACCCACTCAAGTATTCTTGCCTGGAGAATCCTGTGGATAGAGAAGTCTGGCAGTTCATAGGGTAGCACAGAGCCAGACACCGCTAAAGTGACTTAGCATGCATGCACAAGGCTGTATGTTGTCATGCTGCTTATATAACATATATGCAGAGTATATCATGTGAAATGCCAGGCTCAATGAAGCTCAAGCTACAATGAAGATTGCTGGGAGAAATATCAATAACCTCAGATGACACCACTCCTGTGGCAGAAAACAAAGAACTAAAGAGCCTCTTGATGAAAGTGAAAAAACTGGCTTAAAACTCAACATTCAGAAAACTAAGATCATGGCATCTGGGCCCTTCACTTCATGGCAAATAAATGGGGAAGCAATGGAAACAGTGAGAGACTTTATTTTGGGGGGCTCCGAAATCACTGCAGATGGTGACTGCACCCATGAAATTAAAAGACGCTTGCTCCTTGGAAGAAAAGCTATGACAAACTTAGCATATTAAAAAGCAAAGACAATATTTTGCTGACGAAAGTCCACCTAGTCGAAGCTATGATTTTTCCAGTAGTCATGTATGGATGTGAGAGTTGGACCATAAAGACGTCTGAGCGCCAAAGTATTGATGCTTTTGAATTGTGATGTTGGAGAAGACTCTTGAGAGTCCTTTGGACAACAAGGAGATCAAACCAATCAATTCTAAAGGAAATCAACCCTGAATATTCATTGGAAGGACTGCTGATGAAACTGATGCTCCAATATTTTGGCCACCTGATGCAAAGAGCCTATTCACCAAGAAAGACCCTGATGCTGGGAAAGATTGAGGGCAGGAGGAGAAGGGGGCAACAGAGGATGAGATGGTGGGGAGGGGGAACACTGAGTCAATACACTCCATGGATATGAGTTTAAGCAAGCTCCAGGAAATAGTGAAGAACAGGGAAGCCTGGCATGCTGTAGTCCTTGGGGTCATAAAGAGTTAGACATAACGGAGCAGCTGAACAAAAACATGATATATTTTCCTTCTAATATATTGCCCTCATTGGTTTGCAGTACATTCATAGATTTTTGTTGTTGTTCTTTCCATTTATTACATCATTATTTCAGCCTAGAAAAATGTATGACTTTATACATTATTCTAAGTGTTGAGATGTATGTATTAAATATTTTTCATCTCTTTAACTCCCCTAATAAAAATATTACCAAACTTCAGGTTTTATTTTTCCCCAGTAGCCTATAAATTCCCTGAGGCTAACACATCCCCCAGCCTCACTTTTATTCCCACCTTGTATCTAGTCCAATGCCTGATACAAAGATACTGCTTATAATTCCTTAGAACTCCTCTTATTTTCCCCTCTCCAACCTGAATCTAATCTCCTTGAGCACCAATACTTGGGTGCATTTATATTTGTTCTATTAATACTCTTTCCTATCATCTTGTGTAGCCCTATTCTTTACATGTAAGTTCTTATTATTGAATGAATAAACTTATATCTGCTCTCCTATTTGCCACATCAAATTCATGTTTCAAAATGAAGGTATTCAAATCAAATGCAGAGTCTAACTTTGCATGCATCAATTATTTTGATTGTCACTTATAGAGCCGTTACTCACTTATTTGTCTTAGACTATGAATGCAACTGTGGAAAATTCTGAAAGAGATGGGAATAACAGACCACCTGATCTGCCTCTTGAGAAATTTGTATGCAGGTCAGGAAGCAACAGTTAGAACTGGACATGGAACAACAGACTGGTTCCAAATAGGAAAAGGAGTTCATCAAGGCTGTATATTGTCACCCTGTTTATTTAACTTATATGCAGAGTACATCATGAGAAATGCTGGACTGGAAGAAACACAAGCTGGAATCAAGATTGCTGGGAGAAATATCAATAACCTCAGATATGCAGATGACACCACCCTTATGGCAGAAAGTGAAGAGGAACTCAAAAGCCTCTTGATGAAAGTGAAAGAGAAGAGTGAAAAAGTTGGCTTAAAGCTAAACATTCAGAAAACGAAGATCATGGCATCCGGTCCTACCACTTCATGGCAAATAGATGGGGAAACAGTGGAAATAGTGTCAGACTTTATTTTTCTGGGCTCCAAAATCACTGTAGATGGTGACTGCAGCCATGAAATTAAAAGACGCTACTCCTTGGAAGGAAAGTTATGACCAACCTAGACAGCATGTTCAAAAGCAGAGACATTACTTTTCCAACAAATGTTCGTCTAGTCAAGGCTATGGTTCTTCCTGTGGTCATGTATGGATGTGAGAGTTGGACTGTGAAGAAGGCTGAGCACCGAAGAATTGATGCTTTTGAACTGTGGTGTTGGAGAAGACTCTTGAGAGTCCCTTGGATGGCAAGGAGATCCAACCAGTCCATTCTGAAGGAGATCAGCCCTGGGATTTCTTTGGAAGGAATGATGCTAAAGCTGCAACTCCAGTACTTTGGCCACCTCATTCGAAGAGTTGACTCATTGGAAAAGATTCTGATGCTGGGAGGGATTGGGGGCAGGAGGAGAAGGGGACGACAGAGGATGAGATGGCTGGATGGCATCACTGACTCGATGGACGTGAGTCTGAGTGAACTCGGAGTTGGTGATGGACAGGGAGGCCTGGCGTGCTGTGATTCATGGGGTCGCAAAGAGTCGGACACGACTGAGCGACTGATCTGATCTGATCTGATGAATGCAAAGATAACAGAAACTTGTCGCAGAGATCTGTGCAATTTTCTTTGTAAATTCTCCAACTGAGAGCTCTTTGTAAGTAAGTGCCTGCTAAACATGGCTGGATAATGGTGAAACTCCAACACTTCTTTTGCCTATTTGGATTTTATATCTTTGCAGGAGACAGTTTATTACTTTTGGAACAATTACTTATGAAAGAGGAAAATTGGACTGTCATAGAGAATGGAACAGGTATTGACTGGACCAGTAAAATCCAGAAAGCTAAGAGGATCAGCCTTGAAGAGTAAACCAAACCCAGTCTCTGGTATTTTTCTGGAGGCATTTTTTTCTCCGGTTGGAATGAAGGCAGGCCAACTAGGGATAATGTGAGTGGGTGGGGGCAGGGGTATGAAGCTTTCACCTTGGCTTCCACCTTGGAATTAATAGGGCTTTTCTGCCCCTAGATCTCTGGGTCCAGCACCTTTCAGTTTGAAACACCACTAAATAAAACCAGTGCATCCAGCGATCTTTTCCCCATCTAAAATTGATTAGCAGCTTCACAAGCCTATTGTTCTATAATGAGTCCTGCTGATTACTTATATGTATTTCTTTAAAATCTAAATGGTCATTTGTTCCAGACAGAAAACATCCCTAGAGCATCAGAGCAAACCTGTCATAGGCTTCACTACCTTTCTACTTATAATTAAATCACTACAGAGAGATGTTGTGTACCTAGCTTAAAATAAATACATTTTGTTGTACAACCAAGAGATATGCCACTTGATGGAAAAAAGTTAATTGAAGCCACAGATTCTCTGCAATACCCAGAATGTTGCCTATCTGACTCCATCCTCTCTTAAAGTGACTTGTTTCTCAAGAGTTCAGCAGTTTCTCTTGCAATTGATTTCTGGTGTCTACCTACCAGTTTCCAAATCGTGCTCAAATATGTCTAAACTGAAGGAAAGGATGTACTTTAAGCTAAATTAAGACCCTTTCACCTCACTACACACATTACTGACAACACAAATTGGCTCTAAGCTGTATTTTACATAAGAATGGCCACACATCAAGGCCCAGGTGGTTTATACAATTCTCTACCATTACCTCCTATTTAAGGGTGACAATATCAATATAAAGAAAGAGAAAGTAATGATGCATATGAATAGAATGAGGTGTTCTATGCTGAATTCTTGTAGAAAGTTAGAGATAACTTTAGAATGTAGAAACTATTCCTTTGGAAAGGAATTAAGACCTCTAAATTGTCTCTTCCTTAACTGTGCGGCACAAACCTTCCCCCACTAACCTTTCACACCATTCATATGTAATGCATTACAAACAAGTTTCAGCCTGGGTTTTAAAAAATGTTTTGTTGGCTTACATCCAGCTAGTACATTTTCCCTCATGGAGAGGAACCAAAAAAGATAAACGTTTTGATAAATATAGACGCTTCTTAGAAGAATCAAGACTTGAGCTAAAGTCTAAAAGGAGTTTGGGGTTGGAGAATAGCATCCCAACCCCTTTACAAAGATGTTTTCTGTCACAGAATTACTCATAAACAAGGAAGCATCTTGTTTTAAATTCAATTTTGTCATTGATCTACTGTATGAGTTTAGAAATAAAGTCTTCCCACTCGGTCTTCAGTTTTCTCGTATTTTCAATTTGTTGGTTGAAATAGACCGTGATCTATAAGGGCACAGAACTCAGTGGAGTGAAAAGAATTAGGTTTGTACACTGTGACACTCACTAGCTGTTTGCAGCTTTTGGAAAATTGGTTCACCTCTGAGACTTTGGCTTTTCAGGTGACTCAGATGGTAAGGAACCGCCTGCAATGTGGGAGACCTGGGTTCAATCCCTAGGTCAGGAAGATCCCCTGGAGAAGGAAATGGCAACCCACTCCAGTATTGTTGCCTGGAGAATTCCATGGACAGAGGAGCCTGGTGGGCTACAGTCCATGGGGTCACAAAAGTTGGACAGGACTGAATGACTAACACTTTCACTTTCTGAGCCTTATTTTCCTCATCTATAAAATATGAAAAAATCAGATCTCAGTGTACCTTATCATTTTGTGATACTTTGGTAAAATAACAGAAAGATAAATTTGTGTATCAAAAAATGTCACACATGCGTGAGGTGAAAGTTGACTAGAACGAGAGATATGTAGAAATGTGGAAAGGGGTCGGGACAAAGGTAAAAGAAATTTGGGATAGAAAAAGAAAAAAGAAGTGAAGGAAAAGAAAACGAGGAATAAGGAGGTAATTTCAGCGGCGATAAAGGCTGTAACAGGAAGCGCAACCTCTCAGGAACACTGGGGGAGGGGCCGCAGGGCGGCTGGGTCACGTTGCCGGGGGAGCCATTTTGGGAGTGCACGGCGGTTCTGCGCGGGGCCTATTTGGCTGTGACGCCTAGCCCAGGTTTCTACCGCCCTATGCCTTAGGGCGCATCTAAAACCTAAGATGGCGGCATTTGCATAGGATGTAAGCGCTGCAGGCATACTTTATGTGAAAAGACGGCCAAAGGACGAGTCTCCTAAGGAATGTCCAGAAACGCGGATATTTGTGTTGTGGTGAGTGCTGAAACTCGCATCGAGTTGAAAAGTGACCATTAGTAAGGTTACACACTTCGGCATCGCATGGTCTGACTGAGTGGGGGAGGAGCCGGCGTACATTTCATTTTTCTCTCTCTTCAAAATATTGGAGAGTAATTTCTCTCTCCTTAATCACTTTACTATCACGGATGAGGATAGGTGGTTGCAGAAACTAGCTCCTAGTGGGTATTCTGGGTCGTTTTCTTTTTTTTTTTTTTAAATGGGTTTTTATTGACACCGTGCCGCCGCAAAATTCTCTCTCCCTAAGGCGCTTTCAGGAACTGCTTAACTGTTGGGCCTGCGGGTCCTTAATTCCTAAGGGCTGCCTTTCCATTTGCAAACTTAGTTTTGATAGACCAATCAGTTTGTAATATATTCATGGTGGGCTAGATTAAAATAATTTTTTCCATGCCCTTTATATATATTTCAAATGAGGACTTTTGGTCTTATAATACTTAACATTTGTCCGGGAAACATCTTAGAGATCAAAGGTGTGTGTGTGTGTATAGATAATATTTCAGGGAGTTGCTACATTATATTGTGAATTGTTAGCTTGTTTACTCACTAAGTAAGAAAAGAGCTAAATTTCCCGTGTTCAGATCTCTTGGTGAAAATGAATTTATGTTAAGCATAATATCATTACATGTTTACTGTTTGGGAAGACAGTAAAACTGAATTTAATCTATTAAATGCTTATGTGGTTAAAAGAAATTTCCCTCAAGAAATGCCCACATCTCACTCATACATTGCTGGAAAGACTATGAATTGCTGCAACCTTTTGAAAAAAATGATCTGACAATATGTAAGGAAATAAAAAAATACAAATATTGCTTGACTAAATACTGGAACTTAATATTCTGACTTTTAAGAATCCCTTCTACAGAAATAAATGTACCAGTGTGTAAGGATGTATGAACAAGGATGCCTTTGTAGCTTTGTTTTTGTGACAACTGGAAACAACCTGTATATCCGTCAGAGGGAGAGTGTTTGAATATATCTTGGGACATCCATATTATGAAATATTTTGCAACTGTGGAAACAGATTTACCTCTATTGATCTAGAGAATGCTATAATGGATTGTTATGTGAAGAATGTAAGGTGTAGGATACTGTCTAGTATAATTTAATGTTTTTGGTGGTGGTGGTGAGTGATGAGGGCTTTCCTGGTAGCTCAGCTGGTAAAGAATTGCATGCGATGTAGGCGACTTGGATTCGATTCCTGGGTCGGGAAGATCCCCTGGAGAAGGGATAGGCTACCCACTCCTGTACTCTTGCCTGGAGAATTCCATGGAGGGAGGAGCCTGGCGGGCTATACATTCCATAAGGTTGCACAAAGGCAGACACGACTGAAGTGATTAAGCAGCAACAGCAGTGAGTGATGAAGGAATGTTGGATAAACTTTCTTTTCTTTGTCTTTTTGGGGGGCCTTGTATAATATGTTATGAAATACTTAAGACATACAGAAACATATAAAGAAAAACACAATGAACCTCTTTTCTCACCAGCCAAACATAAAAGACTAAACATTACCATTACAGTTGCAGTGCTCTGTGTACCCATCCCTGATTGCATCCCTTCTTTCTTCCTCAGAAATAACCATTATTTTAAATTGATTCTTGTGACTTCCCTGGTAGTCCAGTGACTAAGACTCAGTGCATCCAATGCAGGGGGCCTGGTTCAACCCCTGGTAGGGGAACTAGATCCTGCCTGTGGCAACTAAGACCAGGTACAGCCAAATAAATATTTAAGAAAAAAAGTAAAGTGATTCTTTTTCCCATGCATTTCTTAAACTTTTGTGATGTAATGAACTTTTTCTAGCATGGGTTATTTTTTATACATTTTGAAGGGAAATTTTTAAAAGTTGAATTTTAAGTGTTGGGCTGCAGTAACAGGGACCAGTTGAAATTTCTTCTAAATTTGAGAGCAGAATCTAATTTTTTAAAAAGAAATTAAGCCAGGAAACAAATGTCGGCAAGAAGTAGGGAAACTGGAGCTCTCATACATTGCTGCTGGGATGTAAAATGGTGCAGCCACTGTGGAAAATAGTTTGACAGTTTCTCTATAAGTTAAACATAGAATTACCACACTTCCTTGCCAACACTTCTTATCGCCTGTTTTTTGTTTTTGTTTTTTAATTTAAAAATTACAACCATTCTAGTGTGTTTGGAGTGTTATATCATTGTGGTTTAGATTCTAATTTCCCTAATCACCAATGATTTTGGCCACCTTGATGCACTTATTGGACATTTGTGTATTTTTAATTTGAGTGTCTTTTTGTTGTTGAGCTATAAATTCTTTGCATATTCTGGATAGTAGTCTGTTTATATATATATATATATATATTATGTAGAATTTTGCAAATTTCCCCCCCATTCTGTATATGTTTTTTATGCATTCTTGGTAATGTTCTTTGGTATACAGATTTTTTTTTTTTTGTATTTTTTCTAATTTATTAGACCAAAAAAAAAAAGTATCTCACCATTGTTTACAGGATGATTTATTACAGAGATTCATCTGAGCTATCTTGGAAGATGACAACTGGCATTTCAAGAGAATCATTTGTTAGAAACAAACAAACAAAAATTAATTTTTTGAAAACAGAGGCTGGTTTAGTTAACAAACTCTAAGCTCTCTAATTTCACTCAGCTAGGATCTTCCCTTGCTGCTGCTGCTAAGTCGCTTCAGTCGTGTCCGACTCTGAGTGACCCCGTAGACGGCAGCCCATCAGGCTCCACCGTCCCTGGGATTGTCCAGGCAAGACCACTGGAGTGGGTTGCCATTTCCTTCTCCGTGGTATACAGATTTTTAAAGTCTGCTTTATTTTTTCTTTTGTTGCTTGTACTTTTGGTGTCAAATCTAAGAATTCTTTGCAAATTCTTTGCCAAATAAATCTAAGAAGATTTATCTTTATGTATTTTTTCTTTGCAAATTCTTTGCCAAATAAATCTAAGAAGATTTATCTTTATTTTTCTAAGTGTTCTATGGTTTTAGCTCTTATATTTATGTCATATATCCATTTTGAGTTATTTTTACGTATGATATGAGATCCAATTTTATTCTTTAACATGTGCATAGCCAGTTGTCCCAGCACCACGCATTGGAGAGACTGTCCCCCATTGAATGGTCCTGGTACCCTTGTTGAAATCAGTTGGCTTAGGTGTATGGGTTTATTCTGGTCTTTCAAATTTGTTTCATTTGTCTCTGTGCCTATCCTTATTCCAGTGCCATACTTTTGTTTACTGTTGATTGTGTTAATTTTTAAAATTGAGAAGTGTCAATCCTCCAACTTTGTTCTTTCTCAAGATTGTTTTGGCTATTCAGGGCTTCTTGTAATTCCATATGAATTTTAGGATTAGCTTGTCCATTTCTTTTTAAATCATATAGAAAAAAATAAGAGGGGTTACAAACCAAAAATACAATAATACTAGCTTATATATTTACCTGTGTAGTTACCTTTGCTGTTGCTGCATGCATGCTCAGTCACTCGGTTATATTCACCTCTTTGTGACCCTATGGACTGTAGCCCGCCAGGTTCCTCTGTCCATGGGATTTCCCAGGCAAGGATACTGGAGTGGGTTGCTATTTCCACCTCCAGGGGATCTACCTGACCCAGGGGATCAAACCTGAGTCTCTTGGGTCTCCTGCATTGGCAGGCAGATTCTTTACCACTGAACCACCTGGGAATCCCTTGTAGTTACCTTTGCCTGTGTTCTTTATTTCTTCATATAGTTTCAAGTTCGTCTATTATCCTTCCATTTTATTCTGAAGAACCTCCCTCTTGTAGGGCATGTCTGTCAGCAGTGAACTTCCTCAGCTTTTGTTTATCTGGGAATGTCTTAATGTCTCCTTCAGTTCTCTTTTGATAGATTTATTGAAATATAGTTCACATACCATACAATCCACCCATTTAAAGTGTACAGTTCAATAGTTTTTAGTATATGTGCAACCATCACTTAAATCTTGCAACATTTTAATCACTCTAAGAGGAAGTCCATATGCTTTAGCCAGAAGCCAGATGGTTGGATGGCATCACAGACTCAATGGACATGGGTTTCGGTGGACTCTGGAAGTTGATGATGGACAGGGAGGTCTGGTGTGCTGTGGTTCATGGGGTCACAAAGAGTCAGACACGACTGAGTGACCGAACTGAACTGAACTGAACACCCCCTTGAACCTCACCTGCCCAGCCCTAGGTAACCACTAATCTACTTTTATCTCTATAAATTTTCCAGTTTAGAATATTTCATATGAATAGAATGATAATATATGGCTTTTTGTGATTGCCTTCTTTAATTTAGCATACTGCTTCAAAGTTCATGTATGCTGTAGCATGTATCAGTACTTTATATCCCGTTTATGACTTCCATTCATAGAATGGATATACTACATTTCCTTTGTTTATCCGTCTGGACATTTGGGTTGTTTCTACCTTTAGGCTATCAAGAATGATTCTGCTAAAACATTCATGTACAAGTTTCTGTATAGAAATATGTTTTCATTTCTATAGGTGTATAACTAAGAGTTATTGCTGGGTCATATAGCAACTCTGTGTTTAATAGTTTGAGACACTGTTAGACTTTTTTCCAAAGTGGCTGCACCATTTTACACTCAGCAGTGTGAGGGCTCTAACTTGTTTACATTCTCACCAGCAATTGTCATTATCGACTTTATCCAATTCTGGCCATCCTGCTGCTGCTGCTAAGTCGCTTCAGTCGTGTCCAACTCTGTGCGACCCCATAGACGGCAGCCCACCAGGCTCCCCGTCCCTGGGATTCTCCAGGCAAGAACACTGGAGTGGGTTGCCATTTCCTTCTCCAATGCATGAAAGTGAAAAGTGAAAGTGAAGTCGCTGAGTTGTGTCCGACTCTTAGCGACCCCATGGACTGCAGCCCACCATCCTAGAGGGTGTGAAATGGTATCTCATTGTAGTTTCCTTTCCTACAAGGTTAGGTCCCTGATGTTGTTCTTTAGGGAGGTGCAATTTGAATATACCCACCATCACCCTGGGGTGACTGAGTTTTGTTAGAGCTGTCTTTCTCTGACCACACCCAGCAGCCAGCAGCCAAGCTGCATTTACTGATCCTTTGTTTTACATAATGCCTGAGGGCATAAACTACTCTGAGAACTAATTCAATCAAATTGTGGGTCCTTTGAAGAAATAGTTAGCAGAGGTTAGTGTTTGATATTTGTTCTGGCTCCAAGAGGGTTCTTTCCGGTTGCTTTATTGCCCATTTCTCACCTGCAAACTCGTTGACCTACAGTTTGGTGTATATTTTGAATCTTCTCCCAATTGTTTTTCTTTACAGTTCAGTCAGGCAGTTCAGTCGCTCAGTTGTGTCCAACTCTTTGCAACCCCATGGACTGTAGCACGCCAGGCCTCTCTGTCCATCACCAACTCCTGGAGTTTACTCAAACTCATGTCAGTTGAGTTGGTAATGCCATCCAACCATCTCATCCTCTGTCATCCCCTTCTCCTCCTGCCCTCAATCTTTTCCAGCATCAGGGTCTTTTCCAGTGAATCAGCTCTTTGCATCAGGTGACCAAAGTATTGGAGTTTCAGCTTCAACATCAGTCCTTCCAAAGAAATCCCAGGGCTGATCTCCTTCAGAATGGACTGGTTGGATCTCCTTGCAGTCCAAGGGACTCTCAAGAGTCTTCTCCAACACCACAGTTCAAAAGCATCAATTCTTCGGCACTCAGCTTTCTTTGTAGTCCAACTCTCACATCCATACATGACTACTGGAAAAACCATAGCTTTGACTAGACGGACCTTTGTTGGCAAAGTAATGTCTCTGCTTTTTAATATGCTGTCTAGGTTGGTCATAACTTTTCTTCCAAGGAGCAAACGTCTTTTAATTTCATGGCTGCAGTCACCATCTGCAGTGATTTTGGAGCCCAAAAAAATAAAGTCTGTCATTGTTTTCCCTGTTTCCCCATCTATTTGCCATGAAGTGATGGGACTGGATGCCACGATCTTAGTTTTCTGAATATTGAGTTTTAAGCCACTTTTTCACTTTCATCAAGAGGCTCTTTAGTTCTTCTTCACTTTCTGCCATAAGGGTGGTGTCATCTGCACATCTGAGGTTATTGATATTTCTTCTGGCAGTCTTGATTCCAGCTTGTGCTTCTTCCAGCCCAGCATTTCTCATGATGTACTCTGCATATAAGTTAAATAAGCAGAGTGACAATATACAGCCTTGACATAATCCTTTCCGTATTTGGAACCAGTCTTTTGTTCCGTGTCCAGTTCTCACTGTTGCCTCCTGACCTGCATACAGATTTTCTTTACAACCTCGCTGTTTTTTCAGTGCTCCTCTAGGCTTGACTTTCTCCATGGTCTTGCAAATGAAGTCAGTTCAGTTGCTTTGAGAAGAGAATAGGAGCTCTCTGTTTTAAAGTCTACTTTTTCCCTCAAGCAAAAGCAAAAGTTCTGGAGGTGGGGGTAGGGACAATGGCAAGTTTCTGAGTGACAGTTCTGTTGTGCTAGGTGAGTGCTTAGTGGAGGGGAGAGTGCAACCAGAGGTCCTCTCAGTTTGCTGTTTACTCCTCACAACCCAGGGCAAGGATGTTTAGGGCCCCAGTATTCTCCACATACCATGTCCAGTTAAAGTCTTCATTCCACCACTGGGGGTTAGGTGGCAGAAAGGAACCTTTACCTCTAAACCACAGTTGTTCAGGACTCAGCCCTAGCAACAGGCTAGGTAGCTGGATGGGAAACTCCAATGCCCTGTTCTTCCAGAGAAGAAAGGCCTCTAAATGGGACTTGGGGGTGGTAGTGGTGGAGAGGGAGTTTTTTGCCTTGAATTCAGGAGTCTTGAGTAGAGTCTTCCTCTCCTTGAGCTGGGATGGGAGAGGGAGGGAGGGAGGGAGAAAGTAGTTTTGGTTCAGATACCATAGGCTCACTTTTCTTAGTGAATTTTAAAAGATGTTCTTGAATAGATATTTCTTCATTTGTTGTTTGTTCTTAAAACCACTTCCAGAGGGTTTAAATGGTTGCTTTTTTTTTTTTTTTTTTTAATAGTTTTTATCAGTTTCAGTGGGGAACAGGACACTCAAGCTCCTCATGCTGTCTTGCCATAAGTTAATCTCTTTCCTTTCTTTTTGAAGGATTGTTTTATCAGAAATAGATTCATAGATTGAGAGCTCTTTTCAGTTCAGTTCAGTTCAGTCACTCAGTTGTGTCCGACTCTTTGCGACCCCATGAATCGCAGCACGCCAGGCCTCCCTGTCCATCACCAACTCCTGGAGTTCACTCATACTCACGTCCATCGAGTCAGTGATACCATCCAGCCATCTCATCCTCTGTAGTCCCCTTCTCCTCCTGCCCCCAATCCCTCCCAGCATCAGAGTCTTTTCCAGTGAGTCAGCTCTTCGCATGAGGTGGCCAAAGTACTGGAGTTTCAGCTTTAGCATCATTCCTTCCAAAGAAATCCCCCAGCAATTAAAATATGTCATTCCATTGCCTCTGGCTTCCATGGTTTCTGTTGGTGAGTTACCTTTCTTAATTTTAAGATTCTCTCTTTTTCTTGGGTTTCAACATTTTAATTATATTGTAGCTCAGTGTGGATCTCTTTGAGTTTATTCTATTCTGGATTCATTAGATTTCTTAAGATATGTAGATTGGGCATTGTTTCTTCAAACACTCCTTTTTCATAATTACCCTTTATTCGAATTTGAAAACTGAATGAAGAACAGAGAATATTGTTTCCTTAGTTTTGGTCTGCATTTTGGATAAGAAGATAGCATACAGAAATATAATTTGGGGACCTGTGAAGAATATTGAAGGATTAGAACAGCTTTAATTAGACTAAATCAGACTAAATCTAAAACCTTTTCACAGGTTGATAAGATGAAGATACAAAACAGACAATGATAACCGATACTTGGAGATCACTTAGAAAATTGAGAGGAGTCAGACTGGGCCCATCTTACAATACAGAAGTCTCGTGGCTTGTGCTTCTGAATTGTATGTCTTAAAACTTATAATGAACACCTGAGTTGTATAGAGATGAGAGAGGTTACAACTTCAGATCCCAAGTTATATATGAAACCTGTTTAGTCCTGCAGGATTCTGAATATTTCTTCAAGGTTCTCTGTCATTTTAATAAAAATGGATCTATCACTTCTGTTTATTTTATATTTGCTACACTCGATATACTTTACTCACCAAGTCATTGGAACTCTTAAAAATTCTAAATAATTGGTAAACCATTTCACAGATGAGAAACTTGAGGTTTATTTGGGGACTGATCCAGCTATAGTCATGGTTAAATATTGGCAGCTCAGGGATTTTGTTTGCTTTATGATATATCTGTAGATGTACTTAAAATGGATGGGGAAAACAGTTTTGTGTTTTCAAATTTTATAATAACCTGTCTAGAAGTGAGAATTATGACTTGATTTGAATATTTCCAGGTTATTTTACACTATACCTCATGTGATATTTCTTTTCAATAAATAGTTGTTGTTTAGAATGTATATATCTATATCCCTGATTATGTCTAAAGGGCACATGGAAAGTCAGCAGAAAAACGCATATGCCTGAAACACCAAATGCTATGCATATAGTCCCCTTCTACAATGCTATCAAGTCAACTACCCTCCCTTAGAACTTGTAGGGATGCCCTCTTAGAAGCAAAGTATCCATAATGTTTTAGAAAGCAAGGAAATAAGTGTGGATTTCAGTCAAGAATTGCAGGCCTTGCTGGACACATCCCAGGGAAAATTTTTCAGAGATGTGATGCTGGAGAATGTGTCTGGTCTGTTAGTGAGTATGTCGACATTGACTTTTTTTTTCCTTCAAATATTCCTGATATCCCTTTCTCTCCCTCTTTTTCTTTTGGATCTCTCATTTTGTTGGTATGCTTGATGCTATATACGGGTCTCTTAGTTTCTTTTCCCATTTCTCCCACCCTCTATCCCTGCCTCTGGCAACCACCAGTCTGTTCCCTGTATCTACGATTAAAAAAAAAAAAAAAAAGATTTCACATACAAGAGATCATATAGCGTTTGTCTTTGTCTAAATTCTTTCACTTAACATAATGCCCTTGAGGTCCATCCACATTGTCAAAAATGGCAAGATTTTATTATTTTTTATGGCTAACATTCCATTGTATTTATATATTATATATACACATTGTTGTTGTTGTTTAGTTGCTAAGTTGTTTCCGACTCACTTGCAACTCCATGGACTATATAGCCTGCCAGGCTCCTCTGTCCATGGGATTTCCCAGGCAAGAATACTGGAGTGGGTTGCCATTTCCTTCACCAGGGGATTGTCCCAATTCAGGGATCAAACCCTTGTCTCCTGCATTGGCAGGCATGGGCTTCCCCAGTGGATCAGTGATAATGAATCTATCTGCCAATGCAGGAGATGTGGGAGATGCGAGTTTGATCCCTGGGTTGGGAAGATGTTGGGAAGATCTCTTTGGGGGGGAAATGGCAAGCCATTTCAGTATTCTTGCAGGGAAAATCCCATGGACCGAGGAGATTGGCGGGCTGTAATCCATAAGGTCACAAAATGTTGGACACAACTGAGCAAGCAAGCACACACACACACACACACACATGCACACACACGCACATACATGCACACACCCATCCCACAATTTCTTTATCCATTAATCTATTGGTGGACATTTAAGTTGTTTCCATGCCTTGACTATGTAGATGATGCAGCAGTGATCATGGGAGAGCAAATGTCTTTTCAAGTTGGTGTTTTTATTTTCTTCAAATTGTTGTTCAGTTGGCAAGTTGTGTCTGACTCCTCGTGACTCCATGGACTGTAGCATGCCAGGCTTCCCTGTTCTCACCGTCTCCTGGAGTTTGCCCAAGTTCATGTCCATTGCATCAGTGATGTCATCCAACCATCTCATCCTCTGTCTTCGTCTTCTCCTTCTGCCTTCAATCTTTCCCAGCATCAGGGTCCTTTTCAATGAGCTGGATCTTCGCATCAGATGGCTGGAGTACTGGAGCTTCAGCTTCAGCATCCATCCTTCCAATGAATATTCAGGGTTGATTTCCTTTAAGATTGACTGGTTTGATCTCCCTGCTGTGCAAGGGACTCGCGTCTTCTCCAGCACCACAGTTCAAAAGCATCAATTCCTCAGTGCTCTGCCTTCTTTATGGTCCAGCTCTCACAACTGTACGTGACTACTGGAAAGGCCTTGACCATACGGACCTTTGTTGGCAAACTGATGTCTCTACTTTTTAACATACTGTCTAGCTTTGTCACAGCTTTCCTGCCAAGAAGCAATGATCATCTTATTTCATGGCTGTAGTCACAATCCACAGTGATTTTACAGCCCAAGAAGAGGAAATCTGTCCCTGCTTCCACCTTTTCACCTTCTATTTGTCATGAAGTAATGGGGCTGGATGCCATGACCTTAGTTTTTTTAATATTTAGTTTTAAGCCAGATTTTTCACTCTCCTCCTTCACCCTCATCAAGAGACTCTTTAGTTCCTCTTCACTTTCTGCCATTAGAGTGATACCATCCACATATCTGAGGTTGTTGATATTTCTCCCAGCAATCTTTTTTTTTTTCTCTCCTGGCAGTCTTGATTTCCAACTTGTGACTCCTCCAGCCCACGTGATGTGCTCTGCATATAAGTTAAATAAACAGGGTGACAATAAACAGCCTTATACTCCTTTCTTAATCCTGAACCAGTCAGTTGTTCCATACAAGGTTCCAACTGTTGCTACTTGATTGGCATACAGGTTTTTCAGGAGACAGGTAAAATGGTCTGGTAGGTCTGGTATTCCCATTTCTTTAAGAGTTTCCCATAGTTTATTATGATCCACACAGTCAAAGCTTTTAGCAGAGTCGATGAAACATAAATAAATGTTTTTCTGGAATTCCCTTGCTTTCTCTATGATCCAGTGAATGTTGTCAATTTGACCTCTGGTTTCTCTGCCTTTTCTAAATCAAGCTTGTACATCTGGAAGTTCTTGGTTCACGTATCCTCTCATGCAAGATTTTGAGTATAACCTTACTAGCATGGGAGATGAGTGCAATTGTCCGGTAGTTTGAACATTCATTTGTACTGCCCTTCTTGGGAATTGGGATGAGGATTTCTTTGGATAAATACCCAGAAGTGAACTTAGTGGATCATAAGGTAGTTCTGTTTTTAATTTCTGAGTAACATCCATACTGTTTTCCATAGTGGCTGTACCAGTTTACATTCCTACCAACAGAACATAAGAGTTCCCTTTTCTCCACATCCTCACTCCTTATTTCTTGTCTTTTTAATAATAGTCATTCTAACACATTCTATCTCATTGTGGTTTGATTGGCATTTCCCTGGTGATTAATGATATTGAGCATCTTTTCATGTACCTGTTGGCTGTCAGTATGTCTTTGGAAAAATGTTATTTGGCTCTTCTGCCCATGTTTTAATTGGATTATATAACTATCTTATGGCAGTAGTTTTTAACTACCAATATGTTGGGAAAGAATGGTAAGATAACAAAAAGTTTCACTTTGAAAAGTGAATGCTGCAGCTGCTGCTGCTGCTAAGTCGCTTCAGTCGTGTCCGACTCTGTGCGACCCCATAGACGGCAGCCCACCAGGCTCCCCCGTCCCTGGGATTCTCCAGGCAAGAACACTGGAGTGGGTTGCCATTTCCTTCTCCATGAAAAGTGAATAAAGTAGATTTAAAAAATAATGTCAGGCTGGCATAGATCTGGAAAATACCTATATGAGGATAATATCAGTTGAAGCTGACTCTGAAATGACATAGATGACAGAATTAATGGCTTTCTGTTACTGTTGTTCAGTCACTCAGTCTTGTCTGACTCTTTGTGACGTGATAGACTGCAGCACACCCGCCATACCTGTCCTTCACCATCTCCCGGAGCTTTCTCAAACTCATGTCCATTGAGTCGGTGATGCCATCCAACCATCTTATCCTCTGTTGTCCCCTTCTCCTCCTGCCTTCAGTCTTTCTCAGCATCAGGGTCTTTTCTAATGAATTGGCTCTGCACATTAGGTGGCCAAAGTAATGGAGCTTCAGCATCTGTCCTTCCCATGAATATTCAGGGTTGATTTCCTTTAGGATAGACTTGCTTGATCTCCTTGCAGTCCAAGGGACTCTCAAGAATCTTCTCCAACACCATAGTTCAAAAGCATCAATTCTTCGGCACTCAACTTTCTTTATGGTCCAACTCTCACATCCATACATGACTATTGGAAAAACCATAGCTTTGACTAGACAGCCCTTTGTTGGCAAAGTAATGTCTCTGCTTTTTAATATGCTTTCTAGGTTTGTCATAGCTTTTCTTCCAAGGATCAAGCGTCTTTTAATTTCATGGCTGCAGTCACCATCTGCAGTGATTTTGGAGCCCAAGAAAATATTCTCTCACTGTTTGCATTGTTTCCCCATCTATTTTCCATGAAGTGATGGAACTTGATGCCATGATCTTCTTTTTTTGAATGTTGAGTTTTAAGTCAGCTTTTTCACTCTCCTCTTTGACCTTCGTCAAGAGGCTCTTTAGTTCCTCTTCACTTTCTGCCATAATGGTGGTGTCATCTGCATATCTGAGGTTATTAATATTTCTCCTGGCAATCTTGATTCCAGTTTGTGCTTCATCCAGCCTGGCATTTTTCATGATGTACTCTGCATGTAAGTTAAATAAGCAAGGTGATAATATACAGCCTTGACCTACTCCTTTCACAGACTGGAACCAGTCCGTTGTTCCATGTCTGGTTCTAACTGTTGCTTCTTGACCTGCATACAGGTTTCTCAGGAGGCAGTTCAGCTGGTCTGGTATTCCCATCTCTTTAAGAATTTTCCACAGTTTGTTGTGATCCACACAATCAAAGGCTTTGGCCTAGTCAACAAAGCAGAAGTAGATGTTTTTCTGGAACTCTCTTGCTTTTTCCATGAACCAATGGATGTTGGCAATTTGATCACTGGTTCCTCTGCCTTTTCTGAATCCAGCTTGAACATCTGGAAGTTCTCAGTTCATGTACTGTTGAAGCGTAGTTTGGAGAATTTTGAACATAAAACAATTGTTATGAATGTAGAAGAATGACTAAAAATGTTAAGTTGAATTATGAAAAATATAAGAAAGATTTAACTTCTGAGGATGAAAAATGTAATTGTCTTTAAAGTTTAACTTCTTTAAGGAGTTTCCTGTCATCTATCTGTTACTAATTTCTAGTTGATTTATATTATGGTTTGAGAAAATACTTTGTATATTTTCAGTTTTGTTGTTGTTAGTGAAGGAGGTGCACAGTGAAGCCAAAGAAACCAAAATGTCCAGTTTGGAGCAAAGAAAAGTTTACTTCAGGGCCAAGCAGGGAGATATGGGTGGCTCCTGCTCAAAAAACACCTAACTCTCCAAGGCTTTCAGCAAAGCATTTTTAAAGGCAAGGTGAGGGAGGGGCGTTCCATGGTTTGCGATCAGCTCCTGCACAGTTCTTTGGTTTATGTCAACATTACCAGTCCTTAGGCTCCATATCTACATAATCAAGTAGTTAATTTCTTCCATTTGGTGGTGGTATTTAGCATCTGAAAAACTCAGGAAATATGCATGCTGCTGCTGCTGCTGCTGCTGCTGCTGCTGCTAAGTCGCTTCAGTAGTGTCCGACTCTGTGCGATCCCATAGATGGAAGCCAACCAGGCTCCCCCATCCCTGGCATTTTCCAAGCAAGAGTACTGGAGTGGGCTGCCATTTCCTTCTCCAATGCATGAAAGAGAAAAGTGAAAGTGAAGTCGCTCAGTTGTGTCCGACTCTTAGCGACCCCATGGACTGCAGCCTACCAGGCTCCGCCACCCATGGGATATTCCAGGCAAGAATACTGGAGTGGGGTATCATTGCCTTCTCTGGAAATATGCATGAGGTACTGTTTTTTGGGTACTTCAAAGAGGAGCTATAGCAGGAGTATATGGGGTAGGGTCTGTCCTAGGAAGGCCACATGAGATCCTGCTTGCAGTTGGTTATTTAGTGTCCCACTCTTTTGTGACCGTATGGACTGTAGCCTCCAGTCTCCTTTGTCCATAGGATTCTCCAGGCAAGAATACTGGAGTGGGTGGCCATGCCCTCCTCCAGGGGATCTTTCCAAGCCAGGGATCAAACCCACATCTCCTGCACTGGTAGGCTGGTTCTTTACCTGCTAGTTATATTGCCATATACTTCATTGATTGCATGAAGTATAGTTTATTTAGCTAATCTCTTATGTATAGGCATTCAGATTCTTTCTAGTGTTTTCCAACTGCTAACAAGGCTACAATGAATACATTTGTGTATATAAATTTTTATATTGTTGAAGATGTATCTATAGGGTAAATACTCGTATAAGAGTTATTAATTGATTTTGCTGTTTTAAGTATTGCCAAATATCCTTCCAAAATGATTGTACAGTTTGCATTTGTACCAGCCATGTGTGAGAGAGCCTATGTCCTCACAGCTTCACCAACTGAATGCGTTTTCCTTATACATAATATATATACATGAATGTGCATGTATGTTTGTATTTGTTTTAAACAAATGTAGGATCTTATCAAACATGCTGTTTATATTTTTTGCATTTAAAAATAAACCATGGTTATAAGTACATATATATTCATACATTAGATATGCATACGTGCTTCTATTTGCAGTGGCTTCTTACTTTTCCTTTATATGTGTTTACCATATTCAACCAAGGATCTCTTAAACTTTTTTCAGTCTTTTCACTATCATATACAATGGTGTGGTTATTTTGGAATAGTTGTAAATTCACATATAGTTGTAAGAAATAATAAAGAGAGAGCCCACGTATTGTTTACCCAGTTTTTACCAGTTGTAACTTTTTGCAAAACTTGAGGAAACAAAACAAGGGTTGACATTGATACAGCCCATTGTTCTTATTCAGATTTCCCAATTTTCAAATGTTAAAAATACTGCCAATCTGGTGAGGAATGACATCCCAGTGTTTTTTAAATTTGCATTAAAAAAATTTTGGGGTTTGAACTTTTTCTCACTTAAGTCATTTTTATAGGTTTTTTGTTTTGCAAGTAGTTGTTTCTTTTCTTCCCATTTATTTATTGGGCTTCGGTTATTTTTGGCTGCAATTTCAAGTAATTATTTATATGTTTAAAGGGATAAATTACAAATATTTTCTCCAAGTTTGTCTTTTTTTCAATTTAGATATCATTTACAAATAATTTAAAATTGACAGTGCCATAGTTTTATTGCAGTATGTTTTATTTATTCATTCACTTACCAAAGGACTTTTTGATGTCTTCAGTTTGTGCCTCAATGAGTATTTGGATACTAGTTTTGGTATAGAGATATATTTTGATTTTTATCTTTGGGAAATACCTAGAAGTAAGATTACTGGGTCATGTAGTAAGAGTATATTTATCCTTATAAGAGACTGACAGTTTTCTAAAAAAAAAAAAAAAAAAAACTTTACCATTTTAGATTTCTACCTGAAATATATGAGAGTTTCCATCCTCACTGGCACTTCATGTTTTTTTCTTAAAGCCATTCTAATAGGTGTGTAGTAGTATCTTGTCATTTTAATTCGCATTTCCCTAGTGACTATGATGTTAAGTATCTTTTCATGTGTTACTTGAAATCTATTTCTTTGGTGATATGTCCTGATTTTTTGTCCATTTTTTATTGGATTGTCTGTCTTAATAGTGAGGTAGAAAGTTTCTTTATATTTTCCAGATAGAAGTCCTTTGTCAGATATATGTATTGTGAATATTTTCTTTCATTTTCTGGTGTGCCTTTTGGTTTTCTTAAAGGATGTCATTCAAAAATCAATTTTTTTATGAAATTCATTTTTTAATTGTTTTAATGGTTTATTCTTTTTGTGTTTTACCTAAAAAATACTTATATAATGTCAAGGTGGGGAAAATATTCAATATTTTCTTCTAGAAGTTTTATAGTTTTACTTATGTTTAGGTCTTTGATCTGTTTCAACTTAATTTTCGCATTTGACATTAGGTTAAGGTCAATGTTTATTATTTTTGCATATGGATATTCAGCTATTCTAGAATTATTGCTTGGAAAGATTTCCCTTTTCTTATTGAATTGATTTGATACCTTTGTCAGAAACAGTTTGTTGCATATTTGTTGCTCTGGTTCTGTTTCATTTTGTTCCACTGATCTTTGTTTTTTCCCTCTTACTAATACCAAAAGATACCAAGAAATGGCTCTGTGTGTAAAGAATCTGCTTGCAACGCAGGAGACACAAGAGACCACAGCTTCGATCCCTGGATCAGGAAGATCCCCTGGAGAAGGGAATGGCTACCCACTCCAGTATTTGTGCCTGGAGAATCCCATGGACAGGAGCTTGGTGGGGTACAGTCCAAAGGATTGCAAAGAGTTGGACATAGCTGATTGATTAAGCAAGCAAGCAAGCAAGCAATGCGATGCTCTTGATTACTGTGGCTTTTTTATTAACTCCTGACGTCAAGTACTTTATGTCCTTCCAACTTTTTTCCCTTTTAAGAAAATTGCTTAGGGACTTCCCTGGTGGTAATACAGTGGATAAAAATCTACCTGCCAGTGCAGGGGACATGGGTTTGAGCCCTGGTCCGGTAAGATCCCACATGCTGTTTAGCAGCTAAGCCCATGCGCCTAGAGCCTGTGCTCCACAAGAGAAGTCACACAATGAGAAGCCTGTGCACCTCAACTAGAGAGTAGCCCCCGCTCTCTGCAACTAGCGAAAACCCATGTACAGCAAAGAAGACCCAGTGCAACTGAAGAAGAAATTCAAAGGGCCTGGACCCCGTCTTAGGCCTGTTCATGCTGATCATGCTTGGCCACCTCTCCAATGGACTCTGGACTCTGTGCTTAGTGCCTATGGAAACTACAATAGAAGGATAAGACCCCCTCTGGACAGGGGAATCTTGAAGATCACATCCAGGTTACTCATTGCCTAAGATAAAACATACTCTAATCACCCCTGCCTCCGGACAGGTCATAAATTCTTTCTGTATCTATAGGAGTGTAACCGCAGGCTTATTGATTATTAACTCTTTGAACACCTACCACTTGATAACACTTGAATAATGGGGTTATTGTGATTGTATTTACCCTTCCTTTGTTTTATGTAAGTCTCAAGGAAATTGGGGTAGTGGGTTTGGACACGTACACATGGGGTATAAAAGATTTTCACAAACGTTGATCGGGGTCCTTGGCTAAGAGGAGACTCTGCCCTGGGACCGCCGGTGTAATAAACTGCACTCCACTTATCTGCATTGTCCTTCTGAGTGAGTTTGTTTCCCGGAACGCGTGGCTATAACACAACCAAAAAAAAAAAAAAAAAAAAAAGTAACAACATTTAAAAATGTTATTAAAAAATTACTTTAACTATTCTAGACTTCTCATTTCCATATAAATTTTAGTAGCTGTCTGTCAATTTCATCTAAAAATAGTTTTGTGTTTTTCTTCCATAAAATTCTCATAGATGTTTTTGTTTCTGAGTATTTTTAAAAATGGACAATGACTTCTTTTGTGTTTATACTTAAATAGCAATGAGCATAATAAGTTTAGTTCATGCTTTCTTTTTCTCAAAACTTTATACTTGCTGTGTTTTACTCAGGCCTTTCAATATTGCTGTGGATGATTCTGGAGAAAACCTGTCCCCCTTCTCCCTACTAGATACTTAATTGTCTTTTTTCTTAAACTAAAAACATTTAGATTAATAGATTTTACTTTATAAACAGTTTTAGATTTATAGAAAAATCAAGCAGGTAGTCGGAGAAGGCAATGCACCCCACTCCAGTACTCTTGCCTGGAAAATCCCATGGACGGAGGAGCCTGGTGGGCTGTAGTCCATGGGGTCACTAAGAGTTGGACACGACTGAGCGACTTCATTTTCACTTTTCACTTTCATGCATTGGAGAAGGAAATGGCAACCCACTCCAGTGTTCTTGCTTGGAGAATCCTAGGGACGGGGGAGCCTGGTGGGCTGTCATCTATGGGGTCACACAGAGTCGGACACGACTGAAGTGGCTTAGCAGCAGCAGCAGCAGCAGCAAACAGATAGTATAGAGTGTTCCTATAGAAACTATGGATAGTGTTATGATATGATACTACCCCTCACCCTGATCACACAGATTGCGTGTTTGCTCAGCTTGTATTAGTGTGGTTTATTTGTTCCAACTAATGAATCATTATTCATATATTTTACAAACTATAGTCCATAGTTTATTTTTTTAATTTATTTATTTTAATTAGAGGCTAATTACTTTACAATATTGCATTGGTTTTGCCATACATCAACATGAATCCGCTACGGCAGAAATCAACATAGTTTACTTTAAAGTTCACTCTTTGTGTTGTACAGCTCTATGGGTTTTGATAAATGCGTTATGTCATGTATCCAGCATTATAGTATCATAGAGAATAGTTTCCCCTGTGCTCCTTCTATTCATCCCTCCTTCTCCTGTGCACCCCTCCCTTCCAACCCCTCACAAGCACTGATCCTTTTACTGTCTCTCTAGGTTTGCCTTCCTTTTCCATGTCATGTAGTCAGAATTATACAGTATATGGCCTTTTCAGACAGTCTTCTTTCACTTAACAATATCTATTTAAGGTTCCTTCATGTCTTTTTATAGCTTGATAGCTCACTTTTTTTTTTTTTTAACATTGAAGAATATTGCATTGTCTGGACATACCATCGTTTACTTACCATTCACCATCTGGAGAACATCTTAGTTGCTCTCAAATTTTGGTGATTTATATATTAATTATTATTAACTAAAGTTTATAGCTTTTTGAGTAGAGCTACTATAAACAGTCATATACAGATTGTTGTGTAGACAAAACTTTTCAGCTCCTTTGGGTAAATACCAAGGAACATGATTGCTGGATTGTGTGTTAAGAGTATGTTTAGTTTTGTTATAAATTGCCAAACTATCTTTCAAAGTGAGTGTTGTGTTTTGCATTCTCACTAGTAATGAATGAGAGTTTCTGTTGCTGTTTTGGCTAGCATGTGTCTTTTTTTTTTTAATCATTCATTCTAATGTAGTGGTAGTTCATTGTTTTAACTTGTAATTCTCTTGTGTCCTACCCTCATAGCTTAGTTGGTAAAGAATCTGCCTGCAATGCAGGAGACCCCGGTTCGATTCCTGAGTCAGGAAGATCCCCTGGAGAAGGGACAAGCTACTCACTCCAGTATTCTTGGGCTTCCCTGTGGCTCAGCTGGTAAAGAATCCACCTGCATTGTGGGAGACCTGGGTTTGATCCCTGGGTTGGGAAGATACCCTGGAGAAGGGAAAGGCTACTCACTCTAGTATTCTGGCCTGGAGAATTCCATGGACTATATAGTCCATGGGGTCCCAAAGAGGCGGACATGACTGAGTGACTTTCACTTTCTCTTGTGAACCTATGATGTTGAGCATCTTTTCATATCCTTATTTGTCATCTGTGTATCTTATTTGGTGAGGTAACTATTCAAATGTTTTATTTTCTTGACTGAGTTTCTTACTTTGTCATTGAGTTTTTAGAGGTCTTTGTTTATTTGAGTACAAGTCCCTTATCTCATATATGTTTTGCAATATTTTCTCCAAATCTGCCTTGTCTTTCCATCCTCTTTGTACTCTTTCATAAAGTGCATGTGTGCATGCTCAGTCATGTCAGTCGTCTCCAACTCTTTGCGACTCCATGGACTGTATGTAGCCCACCAAGCTCCTGTGTCCGTGGGATTTTCCTGCAAGAATACTAGAATGGGTTGCCGTTTCCTTCTCCAGGGTATCTTCCTGACTTAGGGATCAAACCTGTGCCTTCTGTGTCTCCTGCATTGCAGGTGGATGCTTTACTGCTGAGCCACTTTCACAGAGTAGTGCTGTTTAATTTAAGTCCAACTTAGCAATTTTTGCTTTAATGGATTGTGCTTTATTGTTGTATCTAAAATGTATTTAAAGGAAATATTTAAGATAATTATAAGTGGGGGAGGATGAAGGAACATAAAGGAAGGTTGGTTTCTACACTTGAACTAGTAAAGTGTTGACAATATTGACTGTGATAAGTAATGTATGTATAATATGGTGTAACCACTCAAAAGTTATATAAAGAAACATACTAAAAAAACACAAGAGATAAATCAGAGTTCTAAAAAAAAATGTTCAAGTAACCCATAGAGAGGTAGGTAAAAGAAGATGGAGAAATAGAAAGCTAAGAGAACAGAAGAAAAACAAGAAAGGTGACT
Organism: Bubalus bubalis; assembly: GCF_019923935.1. Classification (NCBI taxonomy): domain Eukaryota; kingdom Metazoa; phylum Chordata; class Mammalia; order Artiodactyla; family Bovidae; genus Bubalus; species Bubalus bubalis. Next base: position 65,649,842 of record NC_059181.1, read on the forward strand.
TAAGCCTTCATATATAATTAATTCCATTCGATTTAAATGGCTTAAATGTACCATTTAAAAGACAAGAGATTGTCAGAATGAAATAGCAACCATAACTGAAATTATATATGTTAACAACCATAACTGAAATTATATATGTTAATTACAAACTCACTTCAAATATGATTAGGTAGATTAAAGGTAGAAGGGAGGAGAAGAAGGGGACGACAGAGGATGAGGTGGTTAGATGGCATCACCAACTCAATGGGCATGAGTTTGAGCAAGCTCTGGGAGATGGTAAAGGACAGGGAAGCCTGGTGTGCTGTAGTTCATGGGTTTGCAAAGAGTCTGACACGACTGAACAGCAACAACAAAGGTAGAAGAATAGGCAGAGATATACCATGTACACCTTAATCAAGAGTAAGCAGTTGTGGCTGTCTTAATATCAGGTAAAATATGCTTCAGACAAAACAATTTACTAAAGAGAAGGACCTTTTTCATGATAAAGTTCACTTAGAAGATATGGCAATCTCAAAGTCTGTGTTCCAGACAATAGAACTGTAAAATATGTGAAGCAAAACTGATAAAGCTGAATGAGATATAGAGAGATCCATAAGTACAGTTGGAGATTTCAGCAATATTCTCACAGAAACTGGGAGAACATTGGAAAATCAGTAGTCATGCAGAAGAACTCAATAGCACTGTAAATCAACAGGTTCTAATTGGGGTTCATAGAACACTCTACCCAACAGTGGAAGAATCTGCACTATTATTTTTTAATTAATAGAGTTTATTTTTAGAGCAGTGTTAAGTTTACAGTCAAATTGAGGAGAAAGTACAGAAAATGCCTAGGTGTCCCCTTAGCACCCCACACCCCATAAAACTAGTTTCTTCTATTGCTGTCTTGTATTACCACAGTACATTTATCTCAATTGAGCCAATATTGATATATTATTAACTGAAGCTTACATTGGGGCTTCCCTGGTTGCTCAGTGGTAAAGCTGCTGCTGCTGTTGCTGCTAAGTCACTTCAGTCATGTCCTACTCTGTGCGACCCCATATACAGCAGCCCACCAGGCTCCTCTGTCCCTGGGATTCTCCAGGCAAGAATACTGGAGTGGGTTGCCATTTCCTTCTCCAATGCATGCATGCATGCATGCATGCATGCATGCTAAGGCGCTTCAGTCACGTCCGACTGTGAAACCCCATGAACAGCAGCCCACCAGGCTAAAAGCATCCACCTGCAATGCAGGAGCCGCAGGTTCGATCCCTGGAGTCAAGAAGATCCCCTGGAGGAGGGCATGGCAACCCACTCTAGTATTCTTACCTGGGAAATTTCATGGACAGAGGAACCTGGCAGACTACAGTCCATGGTGTCACAAAAGAGTTGGACAGGACTTAGTGACTAAAAACAACAAAAGCAAAAGCTTACATTAGGGTTCACTCTTTGTATTATACACTTTATTTGTTTTTGACAAATATATATAGATACATGCATCCATCATTACAGTTTCATACTGTAGTTACACTGCCCTAAAAATCCCTTGTGCTCTGCCTTCTCATCCTACCCCACCCCCCAAATTCCTGACGAGCACTGACAGTTTTACTACCTCCATTGCTGTGCCTTTTCTAGAATGTCACACAGTTGGAATTGTATTGATACATTATGTGTAGCCTTTTCACTTTACTTCTTTCACTTAGCACTGTGCATTTTAAGGTTCCTTCATGTTTTTTCTTGGCTTGATGGCTCATTTCTTTTTGTTCCTGAAGAATACATGCTGTTTTATAGTATATAATATTTTCCATAGTAATTGAAAGATTTACCAAGATAGGCCAAACCTTAACCATAAAACAAACCTTAACAAATTTAAAACAATTGTAATCATAATCATAAACAATATATGCTGATTTCAGTGGACTCAAACTAAAAGTTAATAATAGAGAAATAACAGAAAGCTGTCTAACCACTTAGACATTAAACAATACTTTTTAACATAATCTGTGGGCCAAAGATGAAGTCTCAACGGGGAAATTTTTATGTATGTGCGTGCATACATGTTTATGTATCTGAAAGAAATGTAAGCTCAGCTATCAAAAATATGTGACACAGTAGTAAAACATTGTATGGAGGGGGATTTATACCACTAAATACTTTCATTAGAAAAGAGGAAAGGTCTCAATTTTGTAATCTGTTTCCTATTTCAAGAAACTAGTAAAAAACCTAATTTAACCAAAACCAGCAAAAGGAAGGAAAAAATAAGGTAAGAAATGGATGAATCTGAGCATAGGAAAACAATAGAGAAACTAAGCAGAATAAAAGTTTAATGTAGTTTATAAACTTCTTGCAAGAATAACAAAGATAGAGAAGACAAGCCATGGTATTAGGAATGATCCTGCAGCCGTTGAAAGAATAATAAGGGTATAATACAAACAACTTTATACTCATACATTCATCAGCTTAGACATAGAAGGCCAATTATTCAAAATCAATAAACTATGAAATCTAAATCAAGATGAAATGAAAAACTTGAATAGTCCCACAGCAATTAAAGGAATTGAAGGTGTAATTTGAAAGATTCTAAAACAGATATCTCAAGACCCAGATGACTTCACTGTTACATGCTGTACATTATTTAAGGAATAATTAAAACCAAGTTTAGACAATCTCATTAAAATATAGAACTCATTTTGATACTAGTGTTACTGTGATATGAAATTAGGGTACAAAAACATTCAAAAGTAGTATAAAACCCCCACAAAACTACAGACTAGTAGCTTTCATGATCTTAAATCCAAAATACTTTACACAAAACATTAGCAGATTGAATCTGATAGGATAGGAAAAAAATATATACATGATAACCAACTGGAATTTTCCCAAGTGTATGCAAGGGTAATTTAGCATTTGAAAATCAATCAATATAACACACTTTATAAATAGGCTAAAGAAGAACAATCATATGATTATATTGATGACAGAAAGTCATAGGGCAAAATCAAATTCCCATTCATGATAATTCTTGGAAAATGAGGAATATAGGCTGACTCCCTTGACTTGATAAATAGCAGCTATAGAAATCCCATAGCTACTATCATACAAAATGATGAAAGACTGAACACTTACCTTTAAAGTCATGAAAATGGAAAAAGATGTCTATTGTCCCCTCTTTTATTCAATAGAGTACCATAAATTCAAGCCACTGCAGTAAAGCAAGAAAATATATCCTAGTAAGAAAGAAATTTGTTCCTATTTGCAGATAACATATGTCTGTGTAGAAAATCTCAAGGAATCTACAGAAACCCAAGAAACTCCTAGATGTAATTTGAGCAATTTCACACACTACAAGATCAAATACAGAAAATTAATGTCATTTCTGTATGCTATCAGTGAATGTGTGGAAAGTGAAATTTAGAAGTAGAATATAATTTGCAACTACTCTAAGGAAATAAAATACTTAGATATTTGTTGTTGTTCAGTTGCTAACTTCTGTCCAGCTTTTTGTGACCCCATGAACTGCAGCATGCCAGGCTTCCCTGTCCTTCACTATCTCCCAGAGTTTGCTCAAACTCATGTCCATTGAGTTGATGATCCACCCAGTCATCTCATCCTCTGTTGTCCCCTTCTCCTCCTGCCCTCAATCTTTCCCAGCATCAAAGTCTTTCCCAATAATTGGCTCTTTGCATCAGGTGATCAAAGTATTGGAGCTTCAGCATCAGTCCTTTCAATGAATTGATTTCTTTTAGGAATGCCTAGTTTTATCTCTTTGCAGTCCAGAGACTCTCAAGAGTCCTCTCAAGCACTGCAATTCGAAAGCATCAATTCTTTGGCGCTCAGCCTTCTTGATGGTCCATCTCACAGGGTGACAATTTACAGCCTTGATATACTTGATGTACTCCTTTCTCAATTTTGAACCAGTCCATTGTTCCATGTCTGGTTCTAATTGTTGCTTCTTGACTTGCATACAGATTTCTCAGGTGGCAGGTAAGGTGCTCTTTAAGAATTTTCTACAGTTTGTTGTGATCCACACAAAGGCTTTAGCATAGTCAGTGAAGCAGAAATAGATGTGTTTTTCTGGAATTCTCTTATATTATGCAGATTTTGGCAATTTGATCTCTGGTTCCTCTGCCATTTCTAAATCCAGCTTGTACAGCTGGAACTTCTTGGTTTATACACTGTTGAAGCCTAGCTTGAAGGATTTTGAGCATTACCTTACTAGCATGTGAAATGAGTGCAATTGTACGGTAGTTTGACCATTCTTTGGTATTGCCCTTTTTGGGACTGGAATGAAAACTGACCATTTCCAGTCCTGTGGCCTTTGCTGAGTTTTCCAAATTTGCTGGCATATTGAGTGCAGCTCTTTAACAGAATCATCTTTTAGGATTTTAAATAGCTCAGTTGGAATCCCATCACCTCCACTAGCTTTGTTCATCTTAACTAAACACATACAGGATCTGTATTCTGGAAATCACTAAATGGTGATGCAATAAACTAAGGAAAACCTAAAAAAACCAAAGATACCTACCATGTTCATGTTCATGTTTAGTAAAGAAGTCAGCTGTCTCCAGAGTAATATAGGTTTAATGGGATCCCTGTTTAAAACCTAGTATGTTTTTCTATTATAGGTATAGTCAAGTTTATTCTAAAATGTATAATGAAAGGCTTAGGCCCTAGAATAGCTAGTACAATTTTGAACAAGAATAAATTGATGGAATCATTCTGTTATTAATTGTTTTTGTTTAGTCACCCAGTCATTTCCGACTATTGGTGATGCTGTGGAGTGCAGCACATAGGCCTCCTGTCCCTCACCATCTCTTGGAGTTTGCCCAAGTTCATGTCCATCAAACTACTAGTAATACCTAGCAATAATCAAGAGAGTTTTATATTGGTAGAGGGATCAGTGCAGAAGAGAACTGAGACAAACACAATTAATTATGCCCAACTAATTTTTGACTGAAGTGGAAAAATAGTTCACTATGAAAAGAGAGCCTTTTTAGCAATAGTGCTTGAGCAACTGGATGTGAGTATGTTAGTTGCTCAGTCGTGTCCAACTCTTTGTGACCCCATGGATTGGGGCCTGCCAGGCTCCTCCTTCCATGGGGTTTTCCAGGCAAGAATACTGGAGTGGATTGCCATTCCCCTCTCCAGGGGACTTTCCTGACCCAGGGATCGAACCTGGGTCTCCCGCATTGCAGGCAGACTCTTTACCGTCTGAGCCACTAGGGAAGACTGGATATCCATAGGCAAAAAAATAAACTTTGACCCAAGTTTCACACGTCATATAAAAATGAAGTAAAAAAAATTACAGACTTAGGGTAAAACACAAAACTTAAAACTATAAACCTTCTAGAAGAAAACATAGGAAAAAGTCTAGAATATTTTACTAGGCAAGGAGTTCATACACTTGATATCAAAAACATGACCTGTAAAGGGGAAAATTGATGAAGTAAACTTAATAAAATTAAGAACTCTTATTCTGCCAAAGACACTCTTAAGAGGATGTAAAAAGAAGCTAAAAAGTGGCAGAAGTTATTTGTAAACTGCATATCTCATAAGTTGCTAGTATTTAGAATACATAAACTGGAAGTCAAATAGTAAAAAGCCAAGCAACCAATAGAATTAGAACGTGGACAAAAGACATGAAGGGGCATTTCACAAAAGAAGATATGTAGATAAATCAGAAAAAAGAAAAAGATGTTCACTCATCAGCCATGTTTGAAATAAAACCACAAAAAATATAACTATTTACCTATTGGAATGATTAAAATGAAAAATAGTTCTAACACCAAGTACTGATTAGGATACAGAGAATCTGGATTACTCGTACATTGCTGATGGGAATGTAAAATGGCATAGCCATTCTGAAAAAGTTTTACAGTTTCTTATTAAAGCAAGCATGAAGGTACCACATGATTCAGCATTTATACTCAAGTGTAAAGAAAAAGTTAAATCCCAGAGAAACGAAGATCTACGTTCACATAAAAGCCTGTACATGAATATTCATAGCATCTTTATTCTCAATAGTAACAATATAGAAATTCCCAGATGTCTTTAACTGGTTGTATACCCAAATACATTGTGGTACATTTATTACACATGCTTGTGACTTTGTTAAATTAACATTTGTTAAGTGGAGCCCCGTAGGGTGTTGTTGGATGATGAGCCAAGGTTCAACAAGAGACCACAAGGAAAATTAAATAGAGAAGTTTATCACTCATAAATCCTGGAGGGAAGTACATAGCATGTCTTGAGGGGCCACATGGGGAGAGGTCAAGGTCAAGGCAGGGTGCAGGCAGAGAGAGCGGAGCAGGACCTAAGGTACTTGCCTTTATTAGGGTCTATAGGTAGAGTGCTTTTGGGGTTTCTGGGTTAAGGCTGGACTGATCAATACAAACCAAAAAGAGCAAGAGTCTAATTTAAGGGGTATACAAGGGAAAAACCCTGGGAAGCAGGGGGGACTGTTTATTATAATGACCATTGGAGCAGTTATATCAGGACTTAAATTTGCTTGTGACTCCACAGACTTATTTAGTGTGTGTGCTTGCACGAGAGGCTAGTGTCAGTTCAAGGCACCTTCAGGCCTCTTGACCAAACAAAATGGATGCCAGGGCATTAAACCTCTGAAATAGCTTAGCCAAACTCTCAACACACATAATTCCACTCAGGAATAAGAAAGAATGAAGTTGGTAACACACAGTTCTCTGGATGAATCCCCAGAGAATTATGCTGAGTGGGGGAAAAAAAAAAATCCAGTTTCAAATTTATGCTACCATTTGTATAATATTCTGAAATGACAGAATTGTAGAAATGGGGAGTAGAGTAGTGATTTTTAAGTTTTAGGGGTGAAGTTGGATAAAGGAGAGTGGTGGATGTGGTTATAAAAGATCACATGAAGTATCTTTGTGTTAATGGAAATGTTCAGCATCTTGACTATTGATATCCTGGTGGATACTGATGGATTGGAAGAATGTGGATAAATAATTAAAGGGTTATCTTTTACTGTTTCTTTATGTGAATCTACAGTTATCTTAAAAGTTTATTTAAAACACTGGTCTTCAGTTGTTGATTTGTCAAACCTCTTTTTGTGTGGATTCCGAGTTATCTAGATAAGCCTTCATTTTAAACACAAGTATGGTATCTTAATGTCTGGAATTCATCTGTTTAGCTAGTTAATTTGTCTTGCACACAACAGAGATGTAGAATAAAAAGGATTTTGGACAGCTGAAAGAAAATCAGCTATGTCCAATGTACTGAATGCATTTCAATGTATCCCTCACTTGGAGCCTTTAATACATAATTCTAATAAATCTGATTTCTAAGTTCATGGCAGATTTAGAAGAGGGTTGATAGCATGATAGAGCAATCATCATTACAAATGGCAGCTCATAAGTCTGACTGCAAGTTAGACAAACATGAAACAGAGTTGTCTGAGGTAGTTTAATGTAGGGGGCATCCAGAAAAGGTTGTTATAGTTACATTTTCTGTTTTGTTAGGTAGAACTATATGTTATATATTTAGGATTCCCTTCCAAAGTTTAAAAAAAAAAAAGGAAGTTTGGTAATGGTCTAAAACCTTCAGCTAATTGAGAACACAATTCACAAGATACAGCTTAAGTTTCTGGGAGAGGTGGCAGACCGTTATTGATTTGGGAATGAGTGGATTGTCTGTTTAGATCCTTTGCTTCCTATAAGATACTAGGTTAAATTATAGTGAAGTTGTCATTGTTTCGGAGAAGGCAATGGCAACCCACTCCAGTACCCTTGCCTGGAAAATCCCATGGATGGAGGAGCCTGGTAGGCTGCAGTCCATGGTGTTGCTAAGAGTTGGGCACGACTGACCGACTTCACTTTCACTTTTCACTTTCATGCATTGGAGAAGGAAATGGCAGCCCACTCCAGTGTTCTTGCCTGGAGAATCCCAGGGACGAGGGAGCCTGGTGGGCTGCCATCTATGGGGTCGCACAGAGTTGGACACGACTGAATCGACTTAGCAGCAGCAGCAGCAGCAGCAGCAGACATCAGTAGTACTGTTGGGAATGGGCAATAAGTCATGATAGAGTGAGAGTAAATCTAGGGGAATGTATCACCCGAGGTGGTGGCCAGCAGTATAAAACATTTTTCAGCTTTTTGAAGGATCTGCAAAGTGGGAAAAAAAGTTATAGTAGTACTGAGTTGTTAAATTTATTTTTGCTGTGTTGACATCTGCAGTGATGGTGTCAGAGCAGCAGAAAATAAATGTTTCTGCCTGAGTATGAGGCAAACTACGAGTAGACATGGTGTTCTTTACCATGTACCTGTAGTTTTTAAAAAAAGCCAGTTTCTCTTTAAAAAATACCTTTGAACAGTAAATGTTATAAATTTTATTAAGTGTATGTCTTAATATTGTGTGATGAAAAAGGAAGTACACTTGAAGCACATCTGCAGACTGAATTGTGATGATCACCTTAAGGAAAATCACCTGAAGCATTGCAAACTGGTTACTAAGTTTTTTCACTTTCAGCATTTTACTTATAAGAATTACTGATAGATGAACTATGAGTTTTCTTTCATATTTGGGTATTAGGCATATATATTTTTCCTAAATAAATGAAGTAAGTTTATTCCTTCAAGGAAAACAACTGATACTACTTGTTCACTTCAGCTCAGCTCAGTTCAGTTGCTCAGTCGTGTCCGATTCTTTGCGACCCCATGAATCGCAGCACGCCAGGCCTCCCTGTCCATCACCAACTCCCGGAGTTCACTCAGACTCATGTCCATCGAGTCAGTGATGCCATCCAGCCATCTCATCCTCTGTCAGCCCCTTCTCCTCCTGCCCCCAACCCCTCCCAGCATCAGAGTCTTTTCCAATGAGTCAACTCTTCGAATGAGGTGGCCAAAGTACTGGAGTTTCAGCTTTAGCATCATTCCTTCCAAAGAAATCCCAGGGCTGATCTCCTTCAGAATGGACTGGTTGGATCTCCTTGCAGTCCAAGGGACTCTCAAGAGTCTTCTCCAACACCACAGTTCAAAAGCATCAATTTTTCGGCGTTCAGCTTTCTTCACAGTCCAACTCTCACATCCATACATGACCACTGGAAAAACCAGAGCCTTGACTAGACGGACTTTTGTTGGCAAAGTAATGTCTCTGCTTTTCAATATGTTATCCGGGTTGGTCATAACTTTCCTTCCAAGGAATAAGCGTCTTTTAATTTCATGGCTGCAGTCACCATCTGCAGTGATTTTGGAGCCCCCAAAAATAAAGTCTGACACTGTTTCCCCATCTATTTCCCATGAAGTGATGGGACCAGATGCCATGATCTTTGTTTTCTGAATGTTGAGTTTTAAGCCAACTTTTTCACTCTTCTCTTTCACCTTCATCAAGAGGCTTTTTAGTTCTTCTTCACTTTCTGCCATAAGGGTGGTGTCATCTGCATATCTGAGGTTATTGATATTTCTCCCGGCAATCTTGATTCCAGCTTGTGCTTCTTCCAGCCCAGCGTTTCTCATGATGTACTCTGCATATAAGTTAAATACTACTTGTTACCCATCTTAAATTTGAGCTTTCAAACAAAATTTAGAATTTTTGTAAACTTGTATCCACCTATGTGAACTTTATACCTTCCCAATATTAGAAGACTTTTTGATGACATGAGATTTTAATGAATGTGATTTTTAAAATATTATTTAATGAAGTATGCCAACATTTTGAAGATCTGTGTTACTCTTTGAACCAGTATTTTCCAGATGACCTCTGTGGTGGTTGTTCAGTTGCCCAGTCGTGTCTGACTCTTTACAACCCAGTGGACTGCAGCATGCCAGGCCTCCCTGTCCCTCATCATCTCCTGAAGTTTGCCCAAGTTCATACCCATTGCATCAGTGATGTCATCCAGCCATCTCATCTTCTGATTCCTTCTTCTCCTGCCCTCCGTCTTTCCCAGCATCAGTGACTTTTCCAGTGAGTTAGCTGTTCATATCAGATGACCAAAATACTGAAGCTTCAGCTTCAGCTTCAGCATTAGTCCTTACAATGAATATTCAGGGTTAATTTCCCTTAAGATTGACTGGTTTGATCTCCTTGCTGTCCAAAGGACTCTCAGGAGTCTTCTCCAGCACCACAGTTTGAAGGCATCAATTCTTCAGCACTCTGCCTTCTTTACGGTCCAGCTCTCATAACCATACGTGACCGCTGGGAAGAGTGTAGCCTTGACCATATGGACCTTGTCAGCAGAGTAATGTCTGCTTTTCAACACACTGTTTAGGTTTGTCATAGCTTTCCTGCCAAGAAGCAAATGTCTTCTGATTTCATGACTGCAGTTCCATCTGCAGTTATTTTAGAGCCCACGAAGAGGAAATCTGTCACTACTTTCACCTTTCACCCTTTTTTTGCCATGAAGTAATGGGGCTTCATGCCATGATCTTAGTTTTTAAAATATTTTTAATTTATTTTTAAACTTTTAATATTTATTTATTTTTTTGATCGAGCTATGGAAGATAGGTATATACTAAGTCGCTTCAGTCATGTCTGACTCTTTGTGACCCCATGGACTGTAGCTTGCCAGGCTCCTCTGTCTGTAGGATTCTCCAGGCTAGAATACTGGAGTGGGTTGCCATGCACTTCTTCATAATATTTAGTTTTAAGCCAGCTCTTTCACTCTCTGCCTTTACCCTCATCAAGAGGCTCTTTAGTTCCTCTTTGCTTTCTGCCATTAGAATGATATTATCTGCATATCTGATGTTGTTGAAGTTTCTCCCACCTATCTTGATTCCAGCTTGTAACTCATCCAGCCTGGCATTTCTCATGATGTGCTCAGCATATAGGTTAAACAAACAGGGTGACAGCAGACGGTCCTGTCATATTCCTTTCTCAATCTTGACCCAACCAGTTGTTCCATACAGGGTTCTAACTGTTGTTTTTTGACCCACATACAGGTTTCTCTGGAGACAGGTACTATGGTCTGGTATTCCCATCTCTTTAACAGCTTTCCACAGTTTATTATGATCCACACAGTCAAAGGCTTAGGCATAGTTGATGAAACAGAGGTAGATGTTTTTCTGGAGTTCCTTAGCGTTCTCTATGATACAGCAAATGTTAGCAATTTGATTTCTGGTTCGTCTTCCTTTTCTAAACCCAGTTTGGACATCTGGAAGTTCTTGATTCATATAATGCTGAAGCCTAGCATGCAAGATTTTAAGCATCACCTTACTAGCATGGGAGATGCAATTGTCCAGTGGTTAACACATTCTTTAGTTCTACCCTTCTTGAGAATTGGGATGAGGATTGACTTTTTCCAGTCCTGTGGCACTGTTGCATCTTCCAGATTTGTTGACATATTAATGCAACACCTTGATGGCATCATCATCTAGGGTTTTGAATAGTTCTATTGGAATTCCATTGCATCCAGTAGCTTTATTAACAGGAGTGCTTCCTAAGGACCAGAATGTCTGGCTCTGGGTTACTGACCATACCATCATAATAATCTGGTTCATTAAGATCTTTTCTGTACAGTTATGTGTATTCTTTCTATCTCTTCTTGATCTCTTCAGCATCAATTAGGTCTTTATGTTTCTGTCCTTTATTGTGCCCATCTTTGGGCAAAATGTTCTCTTGATACCTCTAGTTTTCCTGAAGAGATATCTAGTCTTTCTCCTTCTGTCGTTTTCTTGTAATTTTATACACTGTTCATTGAAAAAGGCCTTCTTGTCTCTCTCCATGCTGTTCTTTGGAAATCTGTGTTTAGTTGAATATACGTTTTCCTTTCTCCCTTGCTTTTCGCTTCTCTTCTTTCTTTAGCTATTTGAAGGCCTCCTCAGATAACCACTTACTTTGTCTTCTTGCTTTTCTTTTTCTTCGGGATAGTTTTGTTCACTGCCTCCTGTACAATATTATGGACCTCTGTCCATAGTTCTTCAGGCGTACTGTTTACAAGTCCTAATCCCTTGCATCTATTTGTTACCTCTACTGCATATTCATAGGGCATTTAAGTCATACCTGGCTGGCCTAGTGGTTTTCCCCACTTTATTTAGTTTAATTCTGAATTTTGCTATGAGAAGCTGATGATCTGAGCCACAGTCAGCTCCAGGTCTTGTATTTGCTGACTATATAACAGCTTCTTCATCTTCGGCTACAAAGAATGTAATCAGTTTGATTTCAATATTGGCCATTTGGTGATGTCCGTGTGTAAAATTGTCTCCTGTGTTGTTGAAAAGGATATTTGCTATGACCAGTGTGTTCTCTTGGCAGAATTCAATTAGTCTTTGTCCTGCTTCATTTTGTTCTCCAAGGCCAGGCTTGCCGGTTATTCCAGGTATCTCTTGACTTCCTGCTTTTGCATTCCAATCCCCAATGATGAATAGAACATCTTTTTTTGATGATTGTTCTAGGAGGTCTTCTAGGTCTTCATAGAACTGATCAACTTCTTCAGCATTGGTGGTAGGGGCATAGACTTAAATTACTGTGATGTTGAATGGCTTGCCTTGGAAATGAACTGAGATCATTCTGTCATTTTTGAGGTTGCATTCTGGACTCTTGTTGATTATGAGGGCTACTCCATTTCTTCTAAGGAGTTCTTGCCCACAGTAGTAGATATTATGGTCATCTGAATTAAATTCGCCCATTCCAATCCATTTTAGTTCACTGATTCTTAAGTTGTCAATGTTTATTCTTACCATCTCCTGCTTGACCACGTCCAATTTACCTTGATTCATGGACCTAACATTCCAGATTCCTATGCAATATTCTTTATAGCATTGGATTTTACTTTCATCACTAGACACATCCACAGCTGATTGTCATTTCTGTTTTGACCCAGCCGCTTCATTCTTTCTGGGGCTATTAGTAGTTCTTCTCCGTTCTTCCCCATTAGCATATTGGACACCTTCAGACCTGGGGGACTCATCTTTCGGTGTCATATCTTTTTGTCCTTTTATATAATTCATGAGGTTCTCATGGCAAGTATACTGGGGTTGTTTACCATTCCCTCCTCCAGTGCATCACCTTTTATTAGAACTCTCCACTATGACCCGTCCATCTTGGGTGGCCCTACATGTCATGGTTCATAGCTTCATTGAGTTATGCAAACCCCCTTTGCCACGACAAGGCAGTGGAAGGGGCCTCTGTAGAATGTTCCAAAATCATGCATGGGTCAAATATCTATTGAAAAGGTAAGACAGATTGATGTATTTTAATATTTGTTGTTGTTCAGTCGCTAAGTTGTGTCCATGCAGTTTGCGTCCCCATGGACTGCAGCACGCCAGGCTTCCCTGTCCTTCACTATCTCCTGAGTTTGCTCAAACTCATGTGCATTGAGTCAGTGATGCTACCTAACCATTATATAACTGAATATGAACAGTTTGTTGATATGGTTTCAGATTCTCACATTTCAACTAATCTTTGAGAAACTACATGTTGAATTTTGGTATACTGTCAATGAAAACTATCCATGATTATCTGAAAGGATTTTAATGTATTTGTTTTCAACCATGTATTTATTAGGAGTTTTTTCATATATTTCAACCCAAGTGAAACATTTCATAGTAGTTTGAATGCAGAAACAGGCATGAGGTTCCAGCTGTCTTTTAACTAAGACATTAGTGTATGTGTGCTGTGTGCGAAAGTATATGTGTGCTGTGCTGTGCTTAGTCGCAGAGTCGTATCTGACTTTTTGTGACCCCATGGACTATAGCCCACCAGGTTCCTCTGTCCATGGGGATTCCCCAGGGAAGAATACTGGAGTGGGTTGCCATGCCCACCTCCAGGAGATCTTCCCAGCTCAGGGATCAAATCCAGGTCTGCTGCATTGCATGCTGCTTCTTTACCATCTGAGCCATCAGGGAAGCCCAGGAATACTGGAGTGAGTAGCCTGTCCTTTCTTTAGGAGATCTTCTTGACCCAGGGATCGAACCAGTGTCTCCTGCATTGCAGGCAGATTCTTTACCAGCTGAACTAAAAAACATTCATACATAACCTCATTCATACATAAGGTTGTTTGGTTTTGAAAATACAGCCATTTCCCAGAAAAATTTGTTATTTATGTTAACATGTAACATAAATGTTAAAAATACATGTAATATTTTAAAATGAAACATATTTTAGTTAATTTAATTAGCCAAATTATTGAATCAGCAAATTAACTATTTTCTAATTAATTAATTTATTTTTGACTGCCCTAGGTCTTTGTTGCTGTGCATGGGCTTTCTCAACCTGCAGCGAGCATGGGCTACTCTCTAGTTGCCATTTTTGGATTTCTTATTTTGGTGGCTCCTCCTGTTGGGAAGCCAGGCTTTAGGGCACAAGGGCTTCAGTAGTTGTGGCTTGGGAACTCTAGAGTGTGGGCTCAGTAGTTGTGGTGCATGGGCTTAGTCGTCCCATGGCATGTAAAATCTTCCCAGACCAGAAACTGAAACGATACCTGTACTGGCAGATGAATTCCTAAGCATTAGACTGTAAGGGAAGTCCTAACAAATTGTTAATAAGTATTTCAAATATTTTTAGAGCCTTTTAGTTTACTTTCTAATGTAAATGAATCAACTAAAGCTTTTTGAGTGCTCAATAGGTTTAAGAGTGTAAACTCTTCTAATGGCTTGAAAACCACTGGTTTGAAGTTCATGTTTGAAGGGTAGCAGACGGAGCAAATGTGTGCCTGATCTGGCCTGGCTTTCCGATGGATGGAATCCAAAATGGTAAGTACAACATTTCAGCAGGAAATTTCTAGGTAGTTATGTTATTCAGGCAGACAGATATTAGCATCGTGGTCCTCTGGTGGTTGGTGCAGACTGGAGCAGTCAGTCACTTCAGTCACTCAGTCGTGTCCGACTCTTTGCGACCCCATGGACTGCAGCACTCCAGGCTTCCCTGTCCATCATCAATTCCTCGAGCCTACTCAAACTCATGTCCATCGAGTCGGTGATGCCATCCAACCGTCTCATCCTCTGTCGTCCCCTTCTCCTCCTGCCTTCAATCTTTCCCAACATCAGGGTCTTTTCCAGTGAGTCAGTTCTTCATATCAGGTAGCCAGAGTGTTGGAGTTTCAGCTTTAATGTCAGTCCTTGCAATGAAAATTCAGGACTGATTTCCTTTAGGATGGACTGTTTGGATCTCCTTGCAGTCCAAGGGACCCTCAAGAGTCTTCTCCAACACTGCAGTTCAAAAACATCAGTTCTTTGGCACTCAGCTTTTATAGTCCATCTCTCACATCCATACATGACTACTGGAAAAATCATTGCTTTGACTAGATAGATGTTTGTTGGCAAAGTAATGTCTCTTCTTTTTAATATACTGTCTAGGTTGGGCATAGCTTTTCTTCCAAGGAGCAAGCATCTTTTAATTTCATGGCTGCAGTCACCATCTGCAGTGATTTTGGAGACCCCCCCCCCAAATAAAGCGTCTCACTGTTTCCATTGTTCCCCCATCTATTTGCGATGAAGTGATGAGACCAGATGCCATGATCTTAGTTTTCTTAATGTTGAGCTTTAAGCGAACTTTTTCACTCTCCTCTTTCACTTTAATCAAGACACTCTTTAGTTCTTCTTTGCTTTCTGCCATAAGTGTGGTGTCATCTGCATATCTGAGGGTATTGGTATTTCTCCCAGCAATCGTGATTCCAGCTTGTGCTTCATCCAGCCTGGCATTTCTCATGATGTATTCTGCATATAAGTTAAATAAGCAGGGTGACAGTATACAGCCTTGACATACTCCTTTCCCAATTTGGAACCAGTCTGTTGTTCCACGTCCAGTTCTAACTGTTGTTTCTTGACCTGCATATAGATTTCTAAGGAGGCAGATAAGGTGGTCTGGTATTCCCATCTCTTGAAGAATTTTCCATAGTTCGTTGTGATCCACACAGTCAAAGGTGTTGGCGTAGTCAGTTAAGCAGAAATAAATGTTCTTCTGGAACTCTCTTGCTTTTTTGATGATCCAGCGGATGTTGGCAATTTGATCTCTGGTTCCTCTGCCTTTTCTAAATCCAGCGTGAACATCTGGAAGTTCACGGTTCACATTCTGTTGAAGCCTGACTTGGAGAATTTCGAGCATTACTTTGCTAGTGTTTGAGATGAATGCAATTGTGTGGTAGTTTGAACATTCTTTGACATTGTCTTTCTTTGGGGTTAGAATGAAAACTGACCTTTTCCTGTCCTGTGGCCACTGCTAAGTTTTCCAAATTTGCTGGTATACTGAGTGCAGCACTTTCACAGTATCATCTTTTAGGGTTTGAAATAGCTCAACGGGAATTCTGTCACCTCCACTAGCTTTGTTCGAAGTGATGCTTCCTAAGGCCCACTTGACTTCGAATTCCAGGATGTTTGGTTCTAGTGAGTGATCAGAGCATCGTGGTTATCTGGGACATGAAGATCTTTTTTATATAGTTCTGTGTACTCTTGCCACCTCTCCTTAATATCTTCTGCTTCTGTTAGGTCCATACTATTTCTCTTCTTTATTGGTCAGGACTTGAACTAAAAAACTAATGATACAGGACAAGACTCCTATCCTAATAGTAGTGAGGACTATTCATAAAGACTGACAGTGTAGGTTAGAGGAAAGCTCCAGTTTGGTGGCAGTATAGGTAGTTAGGGCCCACCTTTGTGATACTACATATCGAGTTTTTATAGTGAAATATTTTCAGTCTTACCCATTGGTTGGGGTGAAACTCAAGATTTACTTCTGTAGACAGTGCTCAGTCTCAGAGGTTCCAGCTGATGAAGTTGCAATTTTATTCTCTATGGCTGCCTGCTGTTTATGGTAGTGTTTGGTTTTGGGGATGATGCTTTTTATTCATGTTTAGAAGTATCCCCATCCCCATCTGGGGATACTTTAAAGAATTCTTGGTGGTGGTGGTTTAGTGGCTAAGTCGTGTCTGACTCTTGCAACCCCATGAATTCTAGCCCGCCTGGCACCTCTGTCTGTGGGATTCTCCAGGGAAAAATACTGGAGTGAGTAGATATTCCCTTCTCAAGGGGATCTTCCTGACCCAGGAATTGAACCTGAGTATCTCCTGTGTCTCCTGCATTGCCGGCAGAGTCTTTTACCATTGAGCTACCGGGGAAACTACCTTTATGTAAAATGCAGTTTATAGGTTAACTAGATAGTAGTTTAATGTACCAGTGAACTAGTGGCACATATTCACGGAGTGGATATACTTTGAAAAATTTAAATTTAGAAATAAAAGTTCTATATGCATATAGTAGAATTATATAGTTTTTTAAGTTTGTTAAAAAAAAAAACCCACGTCTTATTTCCCTTACCCCTTAATTTTCCATTCTCAAAGGTAACTAAATCACTTTGAACTTTGATCTTTTGATTACTTAGATCAATATATCTAAATAATATGCTAGTATAGCTTTATTTTAAAGTTTTAGCCATTATCTATTAATTGCCCATTCTAGATGATGATTTAACTCTCCTTCATGTACATATCCTTCTTACCCCCATCTTGAATTCAGGTATGTTATATACATGCTCACTGCTGTTCCTTTCTGTTATCTTTATATATTTATATCATGATTTTGATTTTCTTACTATGCAGTGTCTGGTAAATTTTTTATTTAGATTTTTTGAAGTATAATTTATCTAATGTAAAATTCACTTTCTGTAGTTTACAGTTGTATGAGTTTTCACATTCCATAGTATAGACATCACTACAATCAAAATATGGAATTGTATCATAACCTAAAAAGTTTCTTTCATGCTCTTTTGAAGTCAACTTATTCCCTTATCCTTTAATAATTCAAGTACTCTTTGTTGAATATATGTATGGATTTATTTCTAGATACCCTATTCTGTTCCCCTGATCCAGTATTTGGCTGATACTGCATAGTAAATGTTGAAGTAAACATTGAAAATAGGTAGTGTCAGTGCTCCAGCTTTAATCTTTTATTTTTTTTCCCCTCAAAATTGTTTTGGCTATCCTAGTTTCTTGGTTTTTCTATAACTGCCGTAAAAATCCTCTGTGCTCTGCCAGTTCATACTTCTCTCCCTTTTAGACCCTGGCAACTATCGATCTTTTTACTATCTCAGTGGTTTTGTCTTTTCCAGAGTGTCAGATACTGGAATCATACACTATGTAGCCTCTTCATATTGGCTTCTTTCACTTAGTAATATACATTTAAGGTTCTCCTTACTTTTTCATGGTTTGATAGCTCATTTCTTTTTAGCACTGAATAAGATTTCATTTTCTTAATATACCAGTTTAGTTATTCATTCAATTACAGAAAGGCATCTCAGTTGCTTCCAAGTTTTGGCAATTAATGAATTAAAGCTGCTTCAAATATCAGTATGCAGGTTTTTGTGGGAACATAAATTTTCAACTCCCTTGGGTAAATATCAAGAAACTTCATTGCTGATCATATTGGAAGAATATCTTTAGTTTTGTAAAAATCTACCCAAACGTTTTGTAAGGTGGCTCTATCATTTTGCATTCCTACTGCAGTAAATGAAAAAATTCCTGTTGCTGTGCAACCTTGCTAGCATTTGGTGTTATCAGTATTCTGGATTTTAATCATTCTTATAGGTACATAGTGGTTTCTCACTGTTACTTTAATTTGTATTTCTCTAATGACAAAAGATGTGGAGCATCTTTTTATATGTTGTTTGCCTTCTGTATATCTTAGATGAGGTGTTTCTGTTCAAGCATTTTGCACAGTTTTTAATTGGGTTATTTGTTTCCTTATTGATTTCAACATATTTATACATTTTGGATGACAATATTTTATCAGATACATCTTTTATAAATATTTCCTCCAGTCTATGCCTTCTCTTCTCTCTTTTCTTGACAGTGTATTTTGCAGAGCAGAAGTTTTTAATTTTAATGACGTCCAACTATGTTGTTGTTCAGTCACTCAGTTGTGTCCAACTCTTTGCCACCCCATGGACTGCAGCACAACAGGTTTCCCTGTCCTTCACTGTTGCCCAGAGTTTGCTAAAATTCATATCCATTGAGTCGGTGATGCCATCCAACCATCTCATCCTCTGTTTCCCCCTTCTCCTCCTCCCTTCAATCTTTCCCAGCATCAAGGTCTTTTCCAATGAGTTGGCTATTCACAACAGGTGGCCAAAGTATTGGAGCTTCAGCATCCTTCCAATTAATATTCAGGGTTGTTTTCCTTTAGGGTTGACTGGTTTGATCTCCTTGCTGTCCAAGGGATTCTCAAGAGTCTTCTCCAGCATCATAGGTTGAAAGCATCAATTCTTTGGTGCTCAACCTTCTTTATGGTCCACCTCTCACATGTACACAGGACTACTGGAAAAACCATAGCTTTGACTATATGGACCTTTGTTGGCAAAGTAATGTCTCTGATTTTTAATATGCTGTCTAAGTTTATCACAGCTTTTTTCCAGGGAGCAAGCATCTTTTAATTTCATGGCTTCAGTCACCATCCACAGTGATTTTGAAGACCAAGAAAAAAAGTCTGCCACTGTTTCCATTGTTTCCCTGTGTATTTGCCATGAAGTGATGGGATAGGAGGCCATGATCTTAGTATTTTGAATGTTGAGTTTTAAGCCAGCTTTTTCACTCTCCTCTTTCATCTTCTTCAAGAGTCTCTTTAGTTCCTCTTCACTTTCTGCCATTAGGGTGGTGTCATTTGCATATCTGAGGTTATTGATATTTCTCCCAGCAATCGTGATTCCAGCTTGTGCTTCATCCAGTCCAGCATTTCACATGATGTATTCTGCATGTAAGTTAAATAAGCAGGGTGACAATGTACAGCCTTGATGTACTCCTTTCCCAATTTGGAACCAGTCCGTTGTTCCATGTCTGATTCTAACTATTTCTTCTTGACCTGCATACAGATTTCCCAGGAGGTGGATAAGATTATCTGGTATTCCCATCTCTTTAAGAACTTTCCATGGTTTGGTGTGATCTACATAGTCAAAGACTTTAGTATAGTCAATGAAGCAGAAGTATATGTTTTTCTGGAATTCTCTTGCTTTTTCTATGATCCAGTGGATGTTAGTAATTTGATCTTTGATTCCTCTGCCTTTTCTAAATCCAGCTTGAACATCTGAAAGTTCTCAGTTCATATGCTGTTGAAGCCTAGCTTGGTGGATTTTGAGCATTACCTTGCTAGTATGTGAAATGAGCACAATCATGCTGTAGTTTGAACATTCTTTAAAAATGTTGTGCAGTAGTTTGAAAGTCATTAAGACCTTTTTTGTACAGTTCTTCTCAGGACTTCCCTGCTGGCTCAGATGGTAAAGCGTCTGTCTACAATGCGGGAGACCCGGGTTTGATCCCTGGGTCTGGAAGGTCCCCTGGAGAAGGAAATGGCAATCCACTCCAGTACTATTGCCTGGAAAATCCCATGGACAGAGGAGCTTGGTAGGCTACAGTCCATGGGGTTGCAAAGAGTTGGACACAACTGAGCAACTACTTTCACTTTCTGTGTATTCTTGCCACTTCTTCTTAATAACTTCTGCTTCTTTTGGGTCCATACTGTTGCATGAAATGTTCTCTTGGTATCTGTAATTTTCTTGAAGAGATCTCTAGTCTTTCCCCTTCTATTGTTTTCCTTTATTTATTTGCATTGTTCCCTTAAGAAGGCTTTCTTATCTCTCCTTGTTGTAAGGGATTAGCTCTGATAGAGTGCCTGAAGAACTATGGACGGAGGTTCATACAGGAGATACCTGAAACCATCCCTGAGTCCAACTTATCTTTTATTTTTTCATGAATCTTGCCTGTGATATTGTATCTAGAAAGTCATCACCATATCCAGGATCATAGACTCTCTCCTGTTTCCTTAGAAGAATTTCATAGCCTTACCTGTATTTTAAATTTATGTCTATGATCTATTTGAGTGAATTTTTGTAAAGAGTGGTGGCTTTCCTGGTGGCTCGGATAGTAAAGCGTCTGCCTACAATGCAGGAGATCCGGGTTCAATCCCTGGGTTGGAAAGATCTCCTGAAGAAGGAAATGGCAATCCACTCCAATATTCTTGCCTGGAAAATCTCATGGATGGAGGAGTCTGGTAGGCTGCAGTCCATGGGGTTGCAAAGAGTTGTACAAGGTTGAACGGCTTCACTTTCACTTTTCACTTGTAAAGAGTGTTAAGTCTGTGTCTAGATTCATTTTATTGCATGTGGATTTCCAATTGTTCCATCCCATTTATTGATAAGACTTTTTTTCTCTTCTGTTGTCTTTACTTCTATGTCAGAGATCAGTTGACCGCATTCATGTGGGTCTAGTTTTGGGCTTACACTCTGTATTCTGTTCTGTTGACCTGTTTGTCTATTCTTTCATCAGTAGGACAGGGTCTCTATTACTATAGCTTTACAGTAAGTCTTTAGTTACAGTGTCTGTCCCATTACCTTGTTCTTCAGTATTGTGCTGCCTATTTTGGATCTTTTGCCTCTCTATATAAAATTTAAAATCAGTATTTGATATCCACGAAATAATTTGCTGACACTTTGATTTGGATTGGATTGAGTCTGTTTGTTGCTGGTAAATTTGAGGTTCTTTCTTCCTCTAGTAAGAATTCAGAGAAGAAGCAGAGATTTTGAGAAAGTATAGTAGAATTTGATTTAAGCATGAATAAGCTCTCAGAGTGGGCTGGCAGGTGAGGAGCTGCTGCCCTTGGCCTCTTTGGCAAGTGGGTTATGAGGGGCAAAGAAATGAAGGGGCTGAATTTTCATTCCAGCTCCATTTTCCCGAGGGCAGGAGGGATTTTTGTCCTCTTTTAGCTTATTTCCAAAGTATTATGGTGTTGGTGCATGATGCGTACTTATCTGTAAGGCTAATGGTATCGTTATCAAAATAGGAGAACAATGAGAAAAAGATTGCATTTGGACTCAGGAGATTCCTGCCTTTCCCCACTTTTTTGGCTTCTACTGGGACCCTAATCATCCAATTTCCGGTCATTCTGAAGGTTCCTGCTTTTCTTTGTCTGTCTATGGACCCCTGCGGTTTACAAGATGCCTGATTTCCTGCCACCTGGCCCCTGCCCCCATTTCTCTGCTCATACCTAGCTACCTGCCTGCTGTAACATTCATTGAGTTTGGAAGAACTGACATGTTGACGATATTTACTCTTCCTCTCCATACACATGAAATGCAACTCTGCTTATTTAGTTATTTGATTTCTATTATCAGAATTTTGTAGTTTTCTTCATATAGATCTTATACATATTTAGATTTATATCCTTATTTTGAGGGGTGCAAATGTAAACATTATTGTGTTTTTAACTTCAAATTCCACTTTTTTATTGCTGGTATATAAGAACGCAATTGACTTGTGTATCCTGCAACCTTGCTGTAATTACTTACTAGTTCCAAGTTTTTAAAATTTATTTATTTTTGGGGGTTAATTCTTTAGGATTTTCTACATGGCTGGGCATGTCATCTCCAAACAAAGTTATATTTCTTCCTTCCCAATCTGTATTCCTTTTACTTCCTTTTTTTAAATCTTTTTGTTGTTGTTGTTACATTAACTAGAACTACCAGTGCTGTGCTGAAAAGGAATGGTGAGAGGGGCCTTCTTTGACTTCTTGTTGGTGTGGAAATTCTTCTAGTTTCACACCATTAACTGTATTAGTTGTATATATATTTTTTTTTTGGTAGATGCTCTTTATCAAGTTGAGGAAGTTCCCCTATATTCCTAGTTTGCTCAGAGTTTTTATCATGAATGGATATTGGGTTTTGTTGGATGCTTTTTCTGTATCTATTGATATGATCATGTGATTTTTCTTTAGTTGTTGATGCAGTGGCTTACATTCATTGATTTTTCTAACATTGAATTAGTCTTGCATACTTGGAATAAACTCCACTTTGTCATGGTGCATGTGAAAAAAGTGAAAGTGTTAGTCACTCAGTAATGGCCAATTCTTTGCGACCTCATGGACTGTAGTCTGCTAGGCTCCTCTGTCCATCAAATTCTACAGGCAAGAACACTGGAGTGAGTAGCCATTCCCTTCTCCAGGGGATCGTCCCAACCAGGGAATCAAATTTGGGTCTCCTTCGTTACAAGCGGATTCTTTACCATCTGAGCCACCAGGGAAGCCCTTTATGGTGTATAATTCTTGTCTTATTTTGTTGGATTCAGAATGCTAATTTGTTGAGGATTTGTTTATCTACATTAATGAGAGATATTGATGTATGGTTTTCTTGTAATATCTTTGTTTTTGGTATTAGGATAATGTTGGCCTCCATAGAATGAGGAAATACTCCCTCTGCTTCTATCTTCTGGAAGAAATTGTAGAGAATTGGTGTAATATCTTAAATGTTTGATTAAGTTCACCAGTGAACTCATCTGAACTTGGTGCTTTCTGTTTTGGAAGGCTATTAATTATTGATTCCGTTTCTTTAATAGATATAGGCCTAATGAAGTCGTCTATTTTTTCTTGTATCAGTTTTGGCAGATTGTTTCTTTTAAGAAATTGGTCTGTTTCATCTAGATTATCAAGTTTGTAGTTATAATTACTCATACTGTTGCAGGAAGGGGGATCCCTTCCAGGGCCCGAAACTGGGCTCTTGTCTAACACTCGGAAATGAATTGTCCAAGGAGACACATGTGCTGACAAAGCAAGAGAGTTCATTGGGAAAGGGCGCCTGGGTGAAGAGCAGGAGGGTAAGGGAACCCAGGAGAACTGCTGTGTCACATGGCTTGCAGTCTCGGGTTTTATGGTGGTGGGATTAGTTTCTGGGTTGTCTTTAGCCAATTATTCTGACTCAGAGTCCTTCCTGGTGGTGCACGCCTTGTTCAGTCAAGATGGATGCCAGAGAGGAGGATTCTGGGAGGTGGTTGGACATGTGGTTTCTCCTTTTGACCTTTGCCAAACTCTTCCAGTTGGTGGAGGCTTATTAGTTCCGTGTTCTTTACCAGAACCTCCTGTCGTAAAACAAGTCATGCAAATGGTTACTATGGTGCCTGGCCAAGGCGGGCGGTTTCAATCAGTGTGCTTCCCCTAACAATACTTTTCTCTTATCCTCTTAATATCTATGGAATCTATAGTGATGCCCACCCCCCCCCCCATTCATTTCTGATACTAGTAATTAGTGTCTTCTCTTTTTTTAATTCATAGTTATCTTTGCTGGAGGCTTATTGATTTTTTTGCTATTTTGAAAATATCAGCTTTAGGTTTTACTGATTTTGTCTATTTGCTATTTTTAATTTGATTTCTGCTGTGTTCTTTTTTAAGGTTTAATTTGTTCTTCTTTTCTAGTTTCCTAAAGTGGAAGCTTAAATTTTTCATTTTAGATTTTTATTTGTTTCTAATATAGGCATTCAATATATAAATTTTCCTTTAAGCACTGCTTACATTGTATCCTGCAGCTTTTAAAAATTGTATTTTTATTTTCATTTAGCTCAAAATTTATTTTAAATTCTCTTGAGATTCTTCCTTGATCCATGTGCTACTTAGAAGTGTGTTATTTAAAATGCATGTATTTTGGAATTTCTCAGTGTTCTTTTAGTTATCAATCTAGTTTAATTCTACTATAGTCTGAGAGCATATGTACAGACCTCAGAAGGGCTATTCTTACCTATCTCTTTTCCTGGTTCTCTCTGGTAAACTTATAACTGATGTTCTTTCAGAGTGTTGCTCTCATGCAGTTACCAATCTCCTTTTAATTGCTTGCTGCTGCTGCTGCTAAGTTGCTTCAGTCCTGTCCGACTCTGTGCGATCCCATAGACGGCAGCCCACCAGGCTCCCCCTTCCCTGGGATTCTCCAGGCACGAACACTGGAGTGGGTTGCCATTGCCTTATCCAATGCATGAAAGTGAAAAGTGAAAGTGAAGTCGCTCAGTCATCTCCAACTCTTAGGGACCCCATGGACTGTAGCCTACCTGGCTCCTCTGTCCATGGGATTTTCCAGGCAAGAGTCCTGGAGTGGGTTGCCATTGCCTTCTCTGCTTAATTGCTTACCACCTTAATTTCTATTATTTTTAAGAGTACTTTTTGGATTCAGCTTTCCCCCAGTGTGTTCCAAATTCACTTGGTTCCCTTGGTGATACCTCTGTGCTCTTTTATTATAGCCTATTCCTACCCCTTGGCAAAACCTCTGCACTGTTGATCTGGAGCTGAGGATGGAAGAAGTGGCTTGCTTTTCTGAGTGACACACTTACTTAGTGAGCAGGGGTGCTTACCTAGGGTAGTAGCCTCTGGTTTTCCTAAATGATTGTCACCCTTTAGGTAAATTTTCCCTTTGTGCTGTGTCTTTGAGGTCTCTTTCCATTTTATTGTCCTACTGTTATCTGCAAAAATACCTTTTAAAAAAATCTACAAAAAGATTGCTGAGATTTTGAATGGGATGACATTGAATCTAGATGAGATTGGGTAGATTTGATACCTTACTAAATCTTCTGATTCATAGACATGGTATTTCTCCCTATTTATCTAAATCTTCTTTGATTACTTCATTAATATTTTGTTGTTTTTAGCATACAGGTGCTGTACACATTTATATTAAGAACTTCAGTTTTTTTATGGTATTATAAATTGTGTTATTTTTATTTTTTTATTTCTTTATTTTAAACTTCTAATATTTGTAGCTATATATAGGAATATAATTGACTTTTGTTTATTGACCTTATATTCTTCAACCTTCCTAAATTCACTTTTTAATTCTAAGGCATGGTTTTTTTTTTTTTTTTTTTGGTAGATTATTTGAGATTTTCTGGATGGACACATTTTTTCTGCAGATAAAGAAATAAAGGCCTTTAAAATTTCTTCTTTTTCGACATGTGTGTCTTATAATTGTTTTTCTTGCTTTATTGATCTGATAGACCTTCCAATACAATGTTGAGTAGGGTAGAGAGGAAGGGCATACTTTCCTTCTTTCCTGTATCTGTTAGTTGTAGGTCTTACATAGATGCCCTTTATTTGGTTAAGCATTCCCATTCTGTTTATAGTTTTGTGAGTGTTTTACCATGAAAGTATGAAGTTTTCAAGTTTCTTTTTCTAAATTTATAGAGATGGCTGCATGGTCTTTCTTATTTATTTATTTATTTTAAAATATTTGTTTCTTTACGCTAGGTCTTACTTGTGGCATGCAGGATCTTTAGTTGCAGTGTGTGTGATCTTTAGTTGCAGCATGTGGGATCTAGTTCCCTGACCAGGGATGGAACCTGGGCCCTCTGCATTGAAAGCATGGAGTCCTGGCCATTGGAGCACTACAGAAGTCCCCGTGTTCTTTATTTAAATTGTTGATATGGAATTTCATTGATTTTTGAATGTTGAACCAACTTTACCTTCCTTAGATGAAACCCACTTGATTGTGATATTTTTTAATACTACTGGATTTGATCTGCTAACATTTTGTGACAGTTTTTATATCTGTTATGTTCATTAGAGATATTGATTTGTAATTTTCTGATAATGTTTCTCTCTGGATTTGTGAATAGGGTTGTATTGGTTTCATATTTGGATCCTGTTCACTCCTTTTCTTTTTAATGGAATTGATTGTGTGGAATTGGTGTTATTTCTTCCTTAATAGGTAGAATTCACCAATGAAACCATCTAGGCTTGGATTTTTCTCCTTTAGTAGGTTATTAACTTCCCAGTCCAATTTATTTACAAGATATAGGGGTATTCAGATTTTCCTGAGCAAGTTATGGTAGTCTACATCTTTCAAATAATTATTCCATTTCATGTAATTTATGAAATTCATAAGAATAAATTGTTTGTAGTATTACTTTATTTTCCTTATAAAGTCTTTGGCATTATTTGTAATACTGATAATTTATAGTTTCTTTCTCTTCTGTGGTTTCTTTCTTGTTGTTTATTTTGGTCAGCCAACCCTGGGCACAGTTGAAAATCTATGTATAACTTATAGACAAGTTGTCTATATCTGCGAATCTGTGAATTCAACCAATTGTGGATCATGTAGTATTGTATTTACTATTGAAAAACAACTTTGTTGCTTTCTAAAGATTTATTTGTTGTTTATTTTTGGCTGCATTGGGTCTTTGTTGCTTTGTGTGGACTTTGTCTAGTTGCGATGAACAGAGTCTACTCTAGTTGTGATGTGTGGGCTTCTCATTGCTATGGCTTTTTTTGTTGTGGAGCTCGGGCTCTAGGATGCATAGACTTTAGTAAAATTGTGGCACATGAGCTCAGTAGTTGTGACGAGGTATGGGATTAGTTGCCTCAGCATGTGGAATCTTCCTGGACCAGGGATCTAACCTGTGTCCCCTGAATTGACTGGTTTCCCAATAGCTCAGTTGGTAAAGAATCTGCCTGCAGTGCAGGATACCCCAGTTCAATCCTGGGTGGGGAAGATCACTGGAGAAGGGATAGGCTACCTACTCCAGTATTCTTGGGTTTCCCTTGTGGCTCAGCTGGTAAAGAATCTGCCCGCAATGCAGGAGACCTGGATTTGATCCCTGGATTGGGAAGATCCCCTGGAGAAGGGAAAGGCTACCCACTCCAGTGTTCTGGCCTGGAGAATTCCATGGGGTCGCAAAGAGTTGGACATGACTCTTTGAGCGACTTTCACTTTCACTTCTTAACTACTGGACCACTAGGGAAGTCTGAAAAAAACTTTGTATAAGTGGAGCCATGCAGTTGAAACCTGTGTTAGTCAAGGTTTTTAATGAACCAACTTTGGGTTTTATTGATTTTTTTTTTTTTTTTTTTTTTTTGGTGTTTTTGTTTTTATATCTGTTTTAGATTTTACTATTTTCTTCCTTTTGCTTGCTTTATTTGCTCTTCTTTCTCTAGTTTCTGTAATACAAACTTTGGTTATTGATTTTAGGTCTTTATTATTTTCTGGTATAGGTATTTAGTGCTGTGAAGTGAAATGAAGTGAAGTGAAATGAAGTGAAGTGAAAGTCACTCAGTCATGTCCAACTCTTTGCGACCCCATGGACTATACAGTTCATGGAATTTTCCAGGCCAGAATACTGGAGTGGGTAGCCTTTCCCTTCTCCAGGGGATCTTCCCAACCCAGGAATTGAAACGGGGTCTCCTGCATTACAGATGGATTCTTTACCAACTGAATTATCAGGGAAGCCCCTTTCTATTAGCACTGCTTTAGCTGCATCCCACAGATTTTTATGTATTATATTTTCATTGTCTTTTAGTTCAGTGTCTTCAGTTTTAATTTTCCTAGAGATTTTCTCTTTGATCTCTGTTATTTAGACATTTGTTGTTTAACTTCCATTTATTTGGGAATTTTCCAGATGTGTCTCTGTTGTTGATTTCTAGATTAATTTTATGTTCTAAAATGCCCTTTATATTACTATTTTTTTAATTCAGTGAGATTTGTTTTATAGATCAGAATATGATTTGGCTTTATCAGTATTAAACATATGTATTGTAGAAGAATATGTATTTTGTTGTGTTGTTTGGTGTGTTCTATAATTATATCAAGTTGGTTGATAGTTTTGTTCAGGCCTTCCATATTTTTTCTGGTTTTCTGACTGTATTAACTTTTGAGAGAGCAGTGTTGGCTGCATTAGGTCTTAGTTGAGGCACAGGGGTTCTTCGAGAGAGAGCAATGTTGAAATGTCAAAATATTTTGATTTTGTTTTTCCTTTCACATCTATCATTTATTGTCTTCTGTATTTTTAAAATCTTGTTAGTTGCATATGCATATGGAGTTATTATATCTTTTGAGAGATGTCATTCCTTTATCTTTCCATATCCACCAGTAAGTTGGTGGTTGGGATTTTGTGCGTGTGCTCAATTGCTCAGTCATGTCCGACTCTTTGCAACCCTGTGAACTGTAGCCTGTGAGGCTTCTCTGTCCATGGGGATTCTCCAAGCAAGAATACTGGAGTGGGTTGCCATGCCCTCCTCCAGGGGATCTTCCAATCCAGAGATTGAACCCAGGTCTCCCAGACTGCAGGCAGATTCTTTACCATGTGAGCTACCTTTTAAGTCAAATAATTAGAGTAAATAGATATGTGGCTTGGCTATCCATATGACAATGTCCATCTTTCTTTTGGTGCTATACCATTCCAATTTTAAAAATCGACTTTTTTTTTTTTTTTTTTTTTTTGAGATAAAACTTACATACCATTTAATTTGATCATTTGAAGTATAGAATTAAATATTTTTTATTAAATTTAATGAGTTCTGCAAGCTTTACCCTAATTCCTTTTTATAACATTTTCACCATCCCAGTAGCATTCCTCATATTAGTTTACATTTAATTTCTGTTCCTACCTCTAACTACTGGCAAACACTAATCTACTTTTGTTTCTGTAGATTTGCCTTTTGTGGACCTTTTATACAACTGGAATAATATAATATGTAGTCTTTGTATTTGATTTCTTTTACGTAGATTATTTATTTAAAAATTCATCTGTATTTTTATATGTATCAACATTTCACTTGTTTGTAAATACGATTCAGTTGTATGAGTATACCAGTTTTTGCTTCTGCATTAAACACTTTGAGTTTAGATTGTTTCTATTTTATTTGCTATTATAGATTATGCTTCTGTGAGCATTCACATGGAAATCTTTGTGTGGATATTTTCACTTCTCTTATGTATGAATTTTAGGATCATATTGGATCATTTATCTTTAACTTTTTAAGGAATTTCCAAATTCTTTTTCAAATTAACTTTTAATATTACATTCCCACCAGCAGTGTTGTATGGTTAATGATTTTTACATTTTTCTCTACATATGTTACTGCATTCTGTTGTAGTAAAATTGCATCTCATTGTACTTTCAATTTGAATTTTCTTAATGACTAATGAATTATGGAATATTTCCTTTTTTTTTTTTTTTTTGGCTCTGCCCTGCTGCTTGCCAGATCTTAGTTCCCTGACCAGGGATTGAATTCATGCCCTTGGCAGTGGAAGTGAGGAGTCCTAACCACTGGACTACCAGGGAATTCCCTCCATGTTTTTATTAGCCTTTTATATATCTTTTTTTTTGCTGGAATGTCTGTTTAAATATTTTGTCAAGTTTTTAAGTACATTGTTTCCCTTCTCATTATTGAGTTATTATAACTTTTGGTATAATTTGGATATTAGGATCTTAGCAGATAGGTGATTTGCAAGTAAAGTTGACCCTTGAACAGTGCAAGGGTTAGGGGCACCAATCCTCCAGGCAGTTGAAAATCCACATATTAACTTTTGATTTCTCAAGAGCTTAACCAAAAGCCTTACCTATATCATAAACAGTTAACAAATATTTTATACGATATATGTGTTATATACTTATTCTTACAATAAAGTAAGCTAAAAGAAAGAAAATGTTACTAAGAAAATCATAAGGAAAATACATTTATGGTACTCTACTGTAATTATTGAGGCCATAAGCATATGTCATCTGTTTACAAGATTTCTGTCAGTATTGTACTGATGTGCCAAGTCGCTTCAGTCATATCCAACTTTGCAACCCTATGGACTGTAGCCTGCCAGGCTTTTCTGTCTATGGGGATTCTCCAAGTAAGAATCCTAGAGTGGGTTACCATGCCCTCTTGCATATTACTGACAATAGATACCAAAAATGAAAACATAATGTAAAAACAAAAGCTAATATGTATTTATAGGTATAATGATTCATGCATTGACAGTGAAGCAGGCGCAGTATGATTGCTTTATGGTAGCTTAGTGTAATCAATATGATAACCTATATTATACTGAATGAAGTGTTATTAAAACTTCATGGTGTACAGTATTACAGTCATATTCATTTTACAGTCATATTCATAATACAGTATTGGAAACATTGTTGCATTTAAATACACCTCTGATGACAAAAAGATGCACATTTTCTCTAATTAACATAAGAGAGACAAGTATACTGATTAGTGATGTAGTTCTTCAAAGCAAAGTTATGAAACAGTAATCAAACTAACCCCCAAATGTAGAACTAATAAGCAAGAATAAGAAGGATGCAGGATACATTTTGAATATACAAAAGTCAATAATTGGCTTACATACCAGGAATGAACAATTGGAATTTTTAATAAAAAAAAAATTCCCATTTCCAGAGACATCCTTGGTAGTCCAGTGGCTAAGACTCCGCACTCCCAATGCAGGGGGCCTTGGGTTGATCCCTGGTTGGGGAACTAGATCCCACATGCCACAACTAAGAGTTTGCATGCTGCAACAAGGATTGAAGATCCTGGATGCCACAACTAAGACCCAGTACAGTCCAAAAAAAAAAAAAAAAAAAAAAAAATACCATTTCCAGTTGCACCAAACAAAAATGTAGTACTTAGGTATAAATCTAACAAAATATGTACAGGATCTGTTGATGAAAAACCAGAAAATACTAAGGAAAGAGATCAAATAAGATCTAAATAAATGGAGAGATGCTTTCTGTTCATGGTTTGGAAAGCTCAATATTGTTAAAATGTCAAATTTTTCTACCTTGAGCTATAGAGTCAATGTAATTTGCATCAAAATTCCACCAAAATATTTTGTTGATAAGCTGACTAAGCCTTTTATGGAAAGGCTAATTATCTATAACAGGTAACAGTGCAGAAGAAGCACAAAGTTGGTTTCGATACCACTTGGTTTAAAAACTTACTGTATATATAAAGCTGTAGTTATGACAGCAGCATGCAGCTAATAAGAGGATAGGCACATGCATCAATAGAATAGAATAGACAACTCAGAAATAATCCATACAATATAGCAAAATAATTTTTGAGAAAGGCAGAAAAGCTGTAAAATGGTAAAAGGATAGTCTTATCAACAAGTACTGGAATAATTGTATATCCACAGGTTAAAAAGTGAACCTACTTTGAGACCCTCACCCTTTTACAGAAATGAATTGAAAATGGAACATACACCTAAGTAGAAAATGGAAAATTGTAAGACTTCTGAAAGAAAATACAGGAGAACATGGGATTTGGGGTTTGGTGATGAGTTTACCAGTCCATTCTAAAGGAGATCAGCCCTGGGTGTTCTTTGGAAGGAATAATGCTAAAGCTGAAACTCCAGTACTTTGGCCACCTCATGCGAAGAGTTGACTCATTGGAAAAGACTCTGATGCTGGGAGGGATTGGGGGCAGTAGGAGAAGGGGACGACAGAGGATGAGATGGCTGGATGGCATCACTGACTCGATGGACGTGAGTCTGAGTGAACTCCGGGAGTTGGTGATGGACAGGGAGGCCTGGCGTGCTGCTGCGATTCATGGGGTCGCAAAGAGTCGGACATGACTGAGCGACTGAACTGAACTAAACTGATGAGTTTCAGATATGACATCAAAAAAGAAATTGATAAGTAGGGCTTAATTAAAATTAAGAATATTTGCTCTGGGAATTCCCTGGTGGTTCAGTGGTTGGGACTCCATGCTTCCAGTGCAGGTGGTCTGGATTCAATCAATCCTGGTTGGGGAGCTAAGATCCCATAAGCCGTGGAGTGCA
Source organism: Bubalus bubalis (assembly GCF_019923935.1). Taxonomy (NCBI): domain Eukaryota; kingdom Metazoa; phylum Chordata; class Mammalia; order Artiodactyla; family Bovidae; genus Bubalus; species Bubalus bubalis. The sequence goes on from NC_059181.1 coordinate 65,682,059, forward strand.
GCCAAAAAAAAGTTTGCTCTGACAAAACACTGTGAAGCGAATGAAAAGACAAAAGCCATAGACTAGGAGAACATTTTGGGGCTTCCCTGGTGGCTCAGACGGTAAAGAAACTACCTGCAATGCAGGAGACCCAGGCTTGATCCCAAGGTTGGGAAGATCCCCTGGAGAAGGAAATGGCAATCCACTCCAGTATTCTTACCTGGGAAATCCCATGGACAGAGGAGCCTGGCTGACTACAGTTCATGGGGTTGCAAAGAGTCGGACGTGACTGAGTGACTAACACACCAAGGAGAACATTTTGCAAAACCCCTGTCTGATAAAGGACTTTTATATACTGACAACTCTTAAAACGCACTCCAGTGTTCTTGCCTGGAGTATCCCATGGACAGAGGAGCCTGGCTGGTTCCAGTCCATGGGGTCGCAAAGAGTCAGACATGACTTAGCAGCTAAACAACAACAACTTAAAACTCAACAATAAGAAAACAAAGAAGACAAAATTGGGCAGAAGATCTGAACATACACTTCACCAAAGAAAATACAGAGATGGCAAATGGGCCAATGAAAAGGTGCTGATTTGCAATTAGTGGAATTCAATTTAAAAAAAGATATCCCTATTCCCATATTAGAATGATTAAAAAATTTTAAAACCTATACATGCCAATTGCTGACGATAGGAAACCTTATTTTTAGTGTACTTTTAAATTTTGTTCAAGACATTATAATATGCAGATTAACTTGAAACCATCTACTTCAGGTTAATACTAATTCATGTTCAATACTGTGTGAAATCTTCCAATATTATTATTATTTTTTGCATCCTCTCTTCTTTGTGCTATTAATAGCCATGCAAATGAGGTCTTTACATGTTATAACCCTAAGTACTGTTTTATAGTTGTTTTATCCTTGTATCTTTTATGCAGTTCTCTCTCTCTGTTTTATATTTTTATTTTTGGCCACACTGTGCAGCATTCAGGATCTCAGTTCCCTGACCAGGGATCGAGCCTTTGCCCCCTGCATTGGGAACATGGAGTCTTAGCCACTGGACTGCTAGAAAAGTGTCTATCCAGTTCTCTTTTAAATCATTTTAGAATTAAAGAGTAAAGCATTATATTCTATGATTTATTTTTACCTATATAGTTAAACTTTTCTGGCCCTGTTTATTTCTTTGTATGGATTTGAGTTAAAGTCATTTTTTTAAAAAACAGAATTTGCTCTTTTAGTGCCATTTTATGTTCATAGTAAAATTGAAAGGATGGTACAGAGATTTCCCATATATTCCCTTTCCTCACATATGTAATGCCATTCTCATTATCAACATTCCCCACCACAGTGGTACTTCCGCTACAAGTAAAGAACCTACATTAACCCATCATCCTCCAAGCCCAGTTTACATTAGGGTTCAGTCTTGCTGTTGTACATTCTGTGGGTGTACAATTGATAATGTACATTATCAATTGATAATGACAGTATACTCAAGATTAAACTATTAATCAGAATTTCTGCCCTAAAAAAATCCTCTGTACTTTGCTTGTTTATCCCTCCCTCCATCCCCTAACGTCTGACAATCCACTGATCTTTTTACTGTCTCTGTAGTTTTGTCCTGAATGTTTTTTTTTTTTTTTCCTCTTAGTTTTGTATTTTACTTTGGATAGTTTCTGTCAACCTATGTTCTAGTTTCCTGATGATTCATTTGTGTTGAATATAATTATGAGCCCATTAAAGGCATTCTTCATTTCTCTTAATGCATTTTTAATTTCTACCATTTTAATTTGATTGCTTCTTATAGTTTCTGCCTCTCTTCTGATATTACTTATGTAATCTTGTCTGTTGCCAACATTTCAAACATGTTATCCTAGTTATCTAAAATTTTCTTTTAGTTCCCACATCTTGTATCTGAATCTGGTTTTAAAGATTATACTTTTTCAGACATTTATTTTTATCACTCTTTTGATTTACGTTATAATTTGTTGAAAGTCAGATATGTTATATAAGATAGTGGATATTGAAGTAAATATATTTTATTCTTTGAGAAAAACATACCTTTCCTTTGTCTAGGCTTTTAATGTGGAATTTTGTAGCACAGTAGTGAAAAATTAAAATTGGGAGCTTGATGTTGAAAATTTGCAGAACTTAATAAATTTAGAAGAAATTCAAGTGAACTCTCCGGTGATGTTTTATAAGTTTGTAGCATTTATACTACAAAGTATCAGAGCTTCAAATTGCACAAAGACTTCAGGAGGATATCTTGTATCTTTATAGACCTGGCCGCCTCTTTTTAAAATAGTCCTTTGCCTGGGTGGGCTGTTTATCTGCTTGAGCACCGAAGTTTCTTTTTTCTAGATTTGGTAAAGGAATTATGAACAACAGCATTAATTCTCCTGTAATAAATTGAAAGGAATTGGACCCTAATAGTACTCTTGCCTGGAAAATCCCATGGACGGAGGAGCCTGGTGGGCTGCAGTCCATGAGGTCGCTATGAGTCGGACACAACTGAGCGACTTTTCACTTTTCACTTTAATGCGTTGGAGAAGGAAATGGCAACCCACTCCAGTGTTCTTGCCTGGAGAATCCCAGGAACGAGGAGCCTGGTGGGCTGCCGTCTCTGGGGTCACACAGAGTCAGACACGACTGAAGTGACTTAGCAGCAGTAGCAGCAGTGAGAATTGGGCTTTTTTTTTTTTTTTTTTTTTAAAGAATTGGGCTTTTTTTGAAGCTTGTTACTATGTTATCTCAGTGCACTAGAGACTTTGAACCATATAATGATAACTTGTTTCTCTGTCCCTGCTTGGCTTTGGGTTTCCCCCATTGCACTTCTTCCCAGAGAGGGTCTTTCCTCTTTCAGTTTTCCCCTGTATATTATTTTAATTTTAAACTGGCTCTTTTATTCTGGGTCCTGTATGGCGTGTACAAGTTTTCTTGCACCTTCATATTTAATGCTGCTCGCAGCTTGTATTCATGTTCCTCCCCTAGGGCTAAAGGTTTGTTTTTTTTTTCTCCCTTACCCAGATGTAGTTGGTTTCCAGCACTGGGTTTCCCCACATTGTGCATTAGGCTTTTGTTCCTTAGGGGAGATGGGCCTGGTATTAATTTTGGTCTGCCCTCTATTACTCTATCCAGTGCATCAGGCCACAGGTTTTGGTGAGCTTACTTTGAGATTAAGAATTTTTTTTTTTTGTAAGAGAGATAGAAGAGATACCTCCTGCAGGATTTCACCCATAGTTGCTGCTCCCCCTTCCCCATACAGCACAAATGGAATCTGTCTCTGTGATCTTCCCTGGGGCCACCTGTTGATAAAGACTGCAGGCCAGTACAGCCTGACACCTGTTTTTGAAACCTTGAGGGGCTTCTCGTTCTCATGGAGCCCTGCATTTGGCCATTAACGATCGATTATAATTTTTAGTATAATATTCCTACCTGCTTTTATATGACTTTCTGTGGCATTATTCCAGTAATCAGTTGCTCAGATTCTATCATTCCCTGTAGGCACCTTCTCTTCTCTGAATTTCTTAATAACTCTTTGCCACAGTGGCTTAACTTTAAGGTCAAGAAAATCATTAATTTGCAGTTGTCAAGCTTTTTTTTTTTCTCTTAAGGAACATAGTGATGCTGTTTCTAATGTATCTGAGCTTTGTCATCTTTGTTACTTTTGTTTGTTGATATTGTTTCATTTGCATTATTTCAACTTTTTTTTAGTATTCCATGGACAGGACTGAGCAACTTCACTTCAAAACTTAATGTTCTTTTTAAAACTTTTGGTTGCATCTCTTCAATTTATTTTGTTGTTGTTGCTGTAGAGATTACAATATACAGACCTAGTAATCACCTAATAGTTAGTATAGATTTAATGTTTTACCACTTCAGGTAAAACATACACTTAGATCTCTTTAAACTCCCTCATTTTTTAAAAAGTAGTTGCCATGTGTCTTCAGTTCAGTTCAGTTCAGTTCAGTCACTCAGTCGTGACCGACTCTTTGCGACCCCATGGACTGCAGCATGCCAGGCCTCCCTGTCCATCACAACTCCCCGAGTTTACTCAAACTCATGTCCATTGAGTCAGTGATGCCATCCAGCCATCTCATCCTCTGTTGTCCCCTTTTCCTCCTGCCCCCAATCCCTCCCAGCATCAGGGTCTTTTCAAATGAGTCAGCTCTTCGCATCAGGTGGTGAAAGTATTGGAGTTTCAGCTTCAGCATTGGTCCTTCCAATGAATATTCAGGACTGATTTACTTTTATGTGTTTTGAAAGCCCACCAGACTGCATTATGATTCCTTTCATATTTTAGAGTCTTATATATTGTAAAGAACTTATTTAGGAGAAGAAAAATGGTCATTTAGTCACTTACCAGTTCTGTTGTTCTTCCTTCATTCTTAAAGATCCTAGCTCCCTCTGGTCATTATTTACCTTCAAGACTAAAGAACTCTATCATTTCATCTCAATGCTGCTTGAAATGAATTTTCTTCATTTTCCTGCATCTTAAGAATGTGTTCATTTCACCTTCATTCCTGGAGGACGTTTTTATTGAATATGGAGATATTAGATAAGGAGACCATTATCTATTCTTTCAGCACTTTAAATAAAGATACTTTTCTACCATCTATCTCCTCCATTGTTTCACATGAGAAATTTGCAGTTGTTTAGAATCATTGTTTCCCCATAGGAAAAGTGTTGATTTTTGTAGCTGCTTGCAAGTTTTTTCTTTATTTTTCTTTTTTTAGCAGTTTAACTAATATTTTTGAATGATTTTTCTTTCAGCTTATCTTGTTTTGGCTTGCTGAGGTGATTGAATATATATATATATATATATATATATATATATATTTAATTATTTATCTTTCAATCAAATTTGGGAAATTTTTGGCTCCTACACATATTTTTTCCTGCAGTATACTGTTTTTCTCATTCTGGTATCTGAAGACTTGTATACCAGACTTTTTTATATTGCCACAACGGCCTGAGTCTCTGTTTTGTTTCAGCCTTTTTTTGTTGTTGTTCTGTTATTCAGATTGGGTAATTTCTGTCTTCGAATTCAGTGACTGTTTTTCCCTGCTTCCATTCTGCTATTGAGATCTTAAGTGAATTTTTTTTTGTTGTAGGTGATTTTTTTTTAGTTAAACATTTTTCAATTTAGTTCTTTTTAAGTGTTATTGAGATATAATATCATACCAAAAAATTATTCACTGTATGTGCACAGTTCACTTATTTTCATTAAATTTGTGTACAGTGTGCAGCCGTTACCACAATCCAGTTTTAGGACATTTCACTATTTCCAAAAATTCCTTCAGGCCTGTCTATATTCAGTCCCATTCTGTCCTCAGCCCCAGGCTACCACTGATCTATCTAAAATGAGCCTTTTCTGGATATTTCATATTAATGAAATTATATAATGTTTATATAGTTTGACTCCCCCCCCCTTCACTTATTAAAGTCTTTTTTCTTTTCTTTGTTTTTTTGGCCATGCTACAAGGCTTGCTGCTGCTGCTGCTGCGCTGCTTCAGTCGTGTCCGACTCTGTGTGACCCCATAGACGGCAGCCAACCAGGCTTCCCGTCCCTGGGATTCTCCAGGCAAGAACACTGGAGTGGGTTGCCATTTCCTTCTCCAATGCATGAAAGTGAAAAGTGAAAGTGAAGTCGCTCAGTCGTGTCCGACTCTAGCGACCCCATGAACTGCAGCCCACCAGGCTCCTCCGTCCACGGGATTTTCCAGGCAAAAGTACTGGAGTGGGGTGCCATTGCCTTCTCCGGCTACAAGGCTTACAGGACCTTAATTCCTCCAGGGATTAAACCTGGGACCAAGGCCATGAAAACACTGAGTCCTAACCACTGGACTGCCTGGGAATTCTCAAAATCTTTTTGAGGTTGATCCTTGTGGTAGCATATCACAATATTTTATTCCTTTTTTAGAGCTGAATATTATTCAGTTTATAAATATACTACATTTTTGTTTTTTCTATTTGGCACTTGACAAAGTTCATTTGTTTCCCCTTTTTGTTTTTCTTTTATCTGTTAATAAATGTTGCTGCAAACATTGATGTACATCTTCTTGTATATTTTCATTTCTCTTGTGTAATTTTTTTTGGAGTAGATTATCTGGGTCATATTTATTTAGCTTTTAAAGAAACTGCAAACTGTTTTCCAAACTGCCTATACTGTTTTACATTCCCACCTACAATATATGAAAGTTCACATTTCTCCACATCCTCACCATCACTTGTTACTGCCTGTGTTTTTTATTATACCCATTTTAGTTTGTGTGAAGTGGTATTTTGTTGTGGTTTTATTTTGTATTTCGTTAAGCTTAATGAGGTTGAGCATCATTTCATTTGCTTATTGCTCATTCATATGTATTTGAAGGAATAACATTTAAACCTTTTCTCCATCTCTAATTTTTTTTCTTATTGTATCTATAGAATTTGAAAACAAAGTTAGCAAAAATAAGATTTTCAAATATTTTCTCCCACTATGTAGCTTGTCTTTTCATTTTCTATAGTGTTTATCCATAGCACTAAGATTTTTAATTTTGATCAAGACCAATATATCAGTTATTTTCTGTATCTAATCTTTTATCAATGTTGCACTGTCTTGTTTACTGTAAATTTAAGGTAAAGTTTTAAAATCTGGTAATGAGGGACTTCCCTGATGGTCCAATGGTGGTTAAGACTTCATGCTTCCAATGCAGGGGTAAGAGTTCCATCCCTGATCAGGGAACTAAGACCTACATGCCTTGGGGTGTAGCCAAAAAAAAAAAAAAAAAACCTGTGATGAAAGACCTAATAGTTTTGTTGTTTTTCAAAATTGTTTCAGGTATTCTGTATTATTTGCATTTAGGATCATTTGCTATTTTCTACAAAAAAAAAAAAATAATAATAATAAATAAAATAAGCAAGAAAGAAAACCTGTTGGGATTTTGACATAGATTGTATTGACTTTGTAGATCAGTTTGATGAGAGTGTTCTAATCCAAACATAGATTTTCATAACTTTCTTTCCATTTATATATATCCTTCAATTTTTCCAAGCAGTGATTTGTAGTTTTTAAGTGTAAATCTTTTTATTTGTTTTTTGATGCTATTCAGAATGGAGCTCTCAATTTCATTTTTGGATGACTTACTGTAGTATAGAAATACAATTGATTTGGGGGTTTAAATCCTGTAATCTATTGCTTCCTAATCTTTTTTGTTAGTTTTTTTTTTGTTTGTTTTGTTTTATTATGGATTCCTTAGGACTTTCTACTTATAAGATTATTTCACTTGAAGATAAGTACAATTTTACTTTTTTTCTAATCTAATTTTCTTTAGTTTTTTCCCTTTATTTACTGCCAAGAACTTCCAATACAGTATTGAATAGAAGTGGTAGGAATGGGGATTTTTGTCTTATTCCCTTTAGGAGAAAGCATTTAGTCTTTCACCTTAAGGATATTAGTAGCTATAGGTTTTTGTTTTGTAGATATCCTTTATTAGGTTAAATCAGTTTCTTTTCATTCTTAGATTTTTGAGTTGTAAAGTATTGAATGAGCTTGGAATTTAGTCAAGTGCTATTTTTATGTTCATTGAGATGATTATGTGGTTTTTCTTTTGGAATTCAATGTATTTAACTACATTTATTTTTTGAATTATGAAACTTGTCTGAGTTTCTGGGATAAACCTTACTTTGTCAAGATGTTGTTAGATTAGATTTGCTCAAATTTTGTTAATTGTTGCATTTACTTTCATGAGGGAGATTCCTTTGTATTTTTCTTAGGTCTTTGTGAGGTTTTAGTTATCAACATGATTGTGGCCTAATTCATTAAAATGAGTTGGGATGAAATACCTCTTTAATTTTCTGAAATAATGTTTGTAGAATCCATATTATTTCATCCTTACATATTTGATAGAATTCACCAGTGAATTCATCTTAGCCTGATGTTTTCTTTTGGGGAAGATTTTTAATGTTTAATGTATACCTTTAGGTTATATACTTGTATTTGAGTGAGCTTTGATAGCGTGCATCTTTTAAAGAATATGACCATTCATCTCAGTCGTTGAGTTTATTGACAAGAACTTGTTCTTAAAATTCACTTATCATTTTTTTATATGTATATAATAGGGTGATGTCACCTTTCTCATTTGTGGTAATGCTGTCCTGCTTTCTCTCATTTTCTCTGCTTTCTAATCAGCCTAGCCAGAGGTTTATTAAATTTCATAGATCTTCCCAAAGATCTACATTTTGGTTTCATTGATTTTCTTTATTATTTTATGTTATCAATTTCATTGATTTTTTGTTTGTTTTTATGCTGATTTTCTTACCTTTAGTTTAATTTGCCCTTTTGATAGTTTCTTAAGGTCAGGTCACTGAGTTAAGACTTCATATAGAGGTTTTATGCTATTTTCTCGTATGTACATCTTTGGTTGCACCCCATAAATTTTGATTTACTCTAATTTTTATTATATTTAAAGTACTTCTAATTTCTGCATTGATTTCTTCTTTGATCCATGAGTGTGCATATATTTGGGAGATATTCCAGAGATCTTTCTGGATTATTACCTATTTTAACTCTCTTATTGTCAAAGAATATACTTTATGTTATTTGCATTCTTTCAAATTTACTTAAGATTGTTTTATAGTCCTGATTATGATCTATCTTAAAAATGCTCAGTATGTACTTAAAAAAGGATGTGTGTTCTGCTGTTGGCTGAAGTGTTGCAGAAATATCAGCCAGGTCAAGTTAGTTGATTGAGTTGTTCAATCTATATGTTTACTGATTTTCTATCCACTTTTTGTATCAATTATAGAGAGAAATATGTTGAAATCTCTACATATAATTGCAGTCAGTCCATTTCTTCTTGAAGTTCTGTTAATTTTTACTTAATTTGTTTTGAGGCTCTTGTCATTGTTAAGTCTTTCTTAACCCTTTTATCATTATGAGATGACCTTCATCTATGGTAGGTAATATTCTTTAGTCAGAAGTCTGCTTCGTCTGCCCCAAAGTCCTTGGTTTCTAGCAAATTGAGCCATGAAGAAAAACAAACTTGGAGAAAATTGAGGAGAGGATCCAATCCAGATGATTGTTGATATTAAACTTGTTAAGGTTAGGCTATGAGTGCATGAAGTAGAAGAGTTGATGAAGATATGAAGACTTAGAATTTTTTAATATATCTGAAAATTCAACTTTTTTCACATGTGAAAATTACAGACCCCAGCTAAAGCAGAACTTGAATCCTTTTAAAAGATAAATTTAAGTTCCAAAATAACTTTTATGGCAAAATACACCTTAAACAGAATTTGAAAGAAAACTAATTTGTGTTGCACACAAAAGGTAAAGGGTTTCTATCACTGCTATTTCAAAGAGTTTGCAAGAAAAATAGTCGATTAATGGGTAAAAAGTATGAGTAGATAATTCCATGGAAGTGCCTGTCCAAATCAATAATAAGTATGGAAAATATACTGAAGGAAATGCAGATTACATTTTAAGTGCAATACTTTCTTACCTGCTAGATTGGAATAAAACTAAATAGACAACTAGTATTGGCAATGGTAAGAGAAGGGTACTTTTATATGTTGGCTGTGGAACTGTGAATTGTCACTGTCTGACCTGTAAGACCTTCCACTCAGGAAGCCTTGCCCCAAGATCTTCTACTTTCTGGAGACTACACTTCTTACCTAGACTTCACATCAGTGGCTTTGAGTTCTGTCTTTATTTCTGGTATCTGAAGAATTTATTTTTTTCTCTTTGATCTTTTATCAGTATGTTCTGTTTTATCCAGCATTTCTACTTGGAGTAGAAATCTGCCTACAATGCAGGAGACATGGATCCTTGGGTTGGGAAGATCCTCTGGAGAAGGAAAAGGCTACCCACTCTAGTATTCTGCCCTGGAGAATTCCATGGACTGTATAGTCCATGGGGTCACAAAGAATCGGACACAACTGAGTGACTTTCACTTACATTTTCTACTTTGAGTTGTGTGAAGGGCAGTTTCCCTTAGAACTCTAAGTTCACCATAGTGACTGGAATTCATCTTTAAAAATGTCACCAAATTTGTTACCATATCACTCAAAAGAGAAAAGCTGTCTTTCAAGTATTAAGGAGATAGAAATAATCAAATATAAAATTATTCATGAAATTAGCATCCATGAACCTTTCTTGAAAAAGGTATTTAACAGTGAAATATAGTCAATCAAGAAGTAAATAAAAATATAAAAATTCGTATTTAAGGTAAGTCAAGGAATGTTTAAAACTAAAACTTTTTCTCTGTTGTCTGGCCTCCTCTCTCCCGTCTACTGTGCATTGTATATCTGCATAACGCATCGACCAAAGCTCTCCATCAGCAGAAATACCTGTTCAATCATGAGGAGCAACATTCTCCTAGCACCAACCAGACAACTCTTTAAAAGATAACATTCCTTCTTAATCTTTTATGGAGTCACAATGTCCACCACTTAGAGATCTGAATTGTGTAAACTATGTATGTCATTTAATGTACACCTTTCTGTCCCAAAAGTTTTGACCTCTTATGTGTGGAACAGTTCTCTGAGCTTTCTGAGAGGCTGTTACTGGGTTATACTCCTCAATTTGACTTGAATAAAATTTTCCTTTTCCTTCATAGATTGACTGTTGATTTTTTTTGTCAACAATAGGAGTAGAATTAACTGTTATAAAAGGGCTGGTGGTAAACATTGAATCCATGGTAAGTAGAGGAAAAACTGAGGGAGTTAAGATTACACTACAAAATGTGTTATAAAAAAAATAGAAATGAATGAGCCACAGAAATTTGTCCTTTTGTGAGGAGTTGAGGAAGTAATTATCCTCGTTCTTCACTTTATGGCGTCAGTACTTTGTAGACTTAAAAAAATGCAGAATGTAAGAGTTGTCAGTTAAGTTTTATTTGGAGTAGAATGAGGGCTGCAGCCCAGGAGATATCACCTCAAGGAACTCTGAGAGACTGCTCTGGGAGAGGGAAGAGGTCAGGGGACAGACAGTATATATGTGATTTTGGTGAAGGGTGAGTACATGCTGTCTAGTACATGTTTTTCTAGATTTCTGCTAGTCTCGTGAAGCTTTCATTAGTCACAAGGAACAGTTGTGTCACCATGAAGGATTTTAGTGCTTTTCTAGATATTAGGAGATACAAGAATTGGGCTCATTAAAAAAAAAAAAAAAAAAAAAAAGAATTGGGCTCATAAAATTGGCTCCTGAAAATACCTATCTGAAGACCTGTCCTACCAGTCTCCACACCCTTATCCCGCCCCACCACCGGCACAGTTCACTTCAGTCGTTCAGTCCTGTCCTCATTTCTGCTCTCCACACTGAACTCCTTTCAGGGGGTGTTGAAAGTCAGCAGCTGCAGCAGCACGTGATTTAATCCTTGTAGATAGCAAGTGCCAATTTGTAGTTGAAAACTTTAATATGTGATAAAAATATGTTTTATACACTAATGGTTTTTCATCCAAAAAGACTTTAAGATGTCATTTTGAAAGTTACATTTCTTGCGAAACAGCATCTGAAATTCAGCAAGTCCTTCAGTGTCATTTTATTTCTCTTCTTTTTTAAAACAAGTGAAGTAAGATTGAAAAAAAAATAAAAGCTCATATAATCTCACTTTAAAACTTTGAAGTACAGTTTACATATATTAAAGTGTATTGTTGGGAAGAAATTTTTCTCTAACCTTATAAATTTTTCTGGCCTGTCTAATAATTAAATTGAAATGATTGATTTATAGGAGAGTAACAGGAGAAAATCAAACAAAAGTTCAAGAATATGTGTACTTGCGACAGAGCCAGGAATATTGAGTAACTGGTCAAAATGGCTGAAGCCTTCACTTTGAATACCATCTTTAGCTAAAGACAAAAGAGGTTGTTGGGGGTAGTGGTTTGGGACCTCACAGGGAAGGAAGGCAATTCACATGGAAATGGAAAAGCAAACATTTGGTATGTAAATGCAGACAACCTGACTGGGAGTAGACTCTTGATCTCTAGGTCTTGCTGAATTTCCTCCCATCACCGCTAGTCCATATTATTTGCAGATATTTCTGGTGATAGTTCTATTCCAGGAACAGGCCTTAATCTATATTCTTTAGGTAGTTTCAGGATAGGTATGAAGAAAGTCTTCCAGAGTCTTCTGTTGTTTATAAATAATCAACCAAAATTAATCCTCATGCCAAAGAGAAACATTTTGGGGTGGCAAATTTTGTACCCCTAAAGATTCATAAGTGTTTGATTTCCATCACCTATGAAAGTTTCCTTGTGCTCCTTTCCAATCAATTCACCTCTCCCTACCTAGCAGCAGTTAATGAAATTATTTGTAACTTTTTAATTTACCAATATTTTTCATTTTCATTTTATTTTTTTCTATATTTTTCTTTCAGTTTTATTGAGATATAATGGACATATAGCACTGTACAAGTTTAAGGCATACAGCATAATGATTAGACTTACATGCATCATGAAATGATTACTATAGTGAATTTGGTGACTATCCATACCTCATATAGATGCAAAATTAAATAAAATTTTTTCTTGTGATGACTCAGGATTAGTTTACTCTTAAGAGTTTCCATGTATAACATATATCAATGTTAATTTATTTTGTTGTACCATACATCCCTAGAACTTATTTATCTTATATAAGTACTTATTTATCGTACCTTTTGACTGCCTTCATCCAGTCCCCCCAACACCATCCTGCCAATCTCTGGTAGCCACACATCTGGTGTCTTTTTGTATGAGTTAGTTTATTTTGAAGTATAATTCACCCACAATACTGTTAGTTCCTGTTGTACAACAAACATACTGATTTCATATTTCTGTATATTTCAAAATGATCATCGTGATAAGTTTACTTAGCATCTGTCACCATTCAAAGCTATTATATAATTATTGGCTATATTTCCCACACTGTACATTTCATAGCTATTACTCATTTGTCTTGTAGGTGGAAGTTTGCCCCTTTTAAACTTACCCTCATCTATCTCTCTCTTCGGCCCACTCATTCCCTTCTGGCAACCATCTGTTCTCTGTATTTATATTTCTGTATTGTTATATTTGTTCATTTGTTTTGTTTTTTTAATCACTTAGCATAATAATAATTGATGTTTTTGAATTGTGGTGTTGGAGAAGACTCTTGAGAGTCCCTTGGACACTAAGGAGATCCAATCAGTCCATCCTAAAGGAAATCAGCCCTGAATATTCATTGGAAGAACTGATGCTGAAGCTGAAACTCCAGTACTTTGGCCACCTGATGGGAAGATTGGACTCATTTGAAAAGACCCTTATGTTGCAAAAGATTGAAGGCGGGAGGAGGGGATGACAGGATGAGATGGTTGGATGGCATTACCAATTCAAGGGACATGAGTTTGAGTAAGCTCCTGGAGTTGGTGATGGACAGGGAAGCCTGGCGTGCTGCAGTCCATGGGGTTGAAAAGAGTTGGACACGACTGAGTGACTGAACTGAACTATAGCATAATACCCTCTAGGTCAGATTTCATTTTTTTTTTTTTTTTTTTTTTTGGCTAAGTAATATTCTGTTTTGTGTGTGTGTGTGTTTGTACACATACCACATCTTCTTTATCCATTCATCCATTGAAGGGTCTGGAGTGTCCCAAACCTGATGTTGGTCAGCTGATGAGTGGACTGGATCCTGGGGTAGCTGACTGAAGCACCCACAGTGTCTCAGTGCAGCTGTTGGCCTGCTGGTAGGCGAGGTTGTGTCTCAGTCTTCCTGGGGCTAGTGCCAATCTGTTTGTGTGCAAAGCCAGGTCCCACGGTTTTTGACTGCAGGGCCCTGGGAAATCCTGAAGCTGATGTCAACTTCTATGGTGCATGAGGCCGGGGCCCAGCAGGTCCCAGAGTTGGTGCAGCCTCTGGTGCATGTGGTGGGTCTTGACAGTGGTAGGCTGTGGGGCTGTGGTGGTGCTAAGACTGATGTCTTCTCACTGGTGGGCACAACCAGGATGCAGGGGATCCTAGGGTTAGTGCCCACCCACTGGTGGGTGCAGCCTTGATGTCCTGGGGCTAATGCCTGTCTGCTGATAGCCAGAGCTGGGTCCTGGTGTCTCTGGCTGCAGGAACCTGGGGTCTCAGAGTTGGTGCCTGCCCACTCACTGGTAAGTGAGCTGGGTCTCTATGGCTGACCGTAAGCCCTCAGAGTCCCTGGACTAGTGCTGGTACACTGGTGGGTGGCCTGTGTCTGAGGGTGGCTAGGTGCTGAAGGTGTCCTAAGGCCTGCTGGTGGGTGGGTCTGTGTTGCCATCTGGTTAGCTGCTTCACCTTAAGCATCCCAGTATTGATGGTGACTGGCTGGTGGGTGGGCCCAGTTCCATCCCTAATAAGCTAGAGGGAAGATTCTAAAATGGTACTCTCCAGCACCAGTATCCTCCTGACAGAATGAACTCCCCGAAATAGTTACTGCCAGCATGTGTGACCCCAGAATGAACTATAGTTGCCTCCTGTCTCTCCCAGAGCCTCTGCAGGATCAGCAGGAGCATCTGATCCAGGCTCCTTTCACATTATTGCTTCTTCTCAGGATCTCAGAATATGTGAGATTTTGGGTGTGCCCCTTAAGAGCTGAATCTCTTCTACCCTCTGGTTCTCCTGGAAAGTAAGCCATCTAAATTTTTTTAATTAATATATTTTTTATTGAAGGATAATTGCTTTACAGAATTTTGCTGTTCTCTGTCAAACCCCAACATGAATCAGCCATAGGTATACACCCTTTTGAAGCTCCCACCCATCTCCCTCCCCATCGCACCCCTCTAGGTTGACACAGAGTCCCTGTTTGGGTTTCCTGAAATTTTTAAATGAAATATTTCAAACAGAATATATTGAGAATGACAAACTGAGTGCTTGTTATCACCACCCTGCTTTAACAAATCTTAAACCTTATCATATTCTGTTTCAGATTTTTAAAAACTTTAAACGGTGCAGTCAAAGCTCCTCTTCATCACATGCCACAAGTAAGTACTATTCTGAAGTTGTATGTCCTTACCATGGGCTTTTTAAAATACTTTCACTGCTTAGTTATATAGTAATAGTTTTTCCATGCTACTAAGCTTTATTAAAATCCTATCATATTTTATGTATCCATGACTTGGTTTTTTCACTCATCATTATTTTTGAGGTACAGGATATTCAGTAACTATGGAGCGGTGTAGCCATAGTAGCTATTTACAATGTCTTTTCTGGGATTCATCTATATTGATAAGTATATTAGTCTAGCCAATTCATCTCAATTACTGTATCATAGTGCACTTGGTGAAAATACAGTGGATCTGTTATCCCACTGATAGATGTTTAGGTTGTTTCCAGTTATTTACTATGAAATACCAGGCTATAGTAAAATCTTTAGAGGACTTCTTATGCACAGATGAGAATTTCTGTAGTGTTTTTGTTAAAGTGAAATTATGTAGTATGTACATAATTTCACTTTAACAAAAACACTACAGAAATTCTCATCTGTATGTAGTATGTAAAGTGAAATATGTGTTACTCTTCACAGTGATTGTCCCAAGTTACATTCTCACCAAAGAATATGAAAATATTGGTTTCTTAGTAACATTTTCTTTCCTCCCCTTTTCCCCTCTGCTTTTTCTTTGCAAACTTTGTTATTATTTTTATAATTTGCCAATATGATTGATATGGAATTATATCTTGTGCTTTAATTTGCCTTTCACTAATTATTAGTGATGTTGAAGATCTTTTCATATGCTTATTAATAATTCTGTTTACCTTTTCTGAATGTTTCTGTTTTTATCATTTACTGCTATCTGTTGGGTTGTTTTGTCTTTTAATTTTGTTAATTGATTTGTGACCATATTATTTTTAATATTCTGGATTCCAGTCTATAGTAGTTTTTTAAAAATGTTCTGGATATCATTCCTTTAAAAAATTTTTCACTTGACAATAATTTTAAACTTACAAAAACATACCAAAAGTAATATAAGGAACACATGTATTCTCTTATCAGGATTTGTCTGTTGTTTACATTTTCCACTACTAGTTTTATCTTTTGTGCTCCTCCCTTTCCACTCTGTATAAATTTTTTTTTTTCTAGAATATTTGGTCCTTTACCCCTAAATACTTCGGTGGATACTTTCTAAACAAAGTTCTTGTGTTTTTTTTAATAAGCACAGTACATTTGTCAACCTCATATTTTTAAACTATTCTTCACATTTCATAACAATGTTCTTTATAGCCTTTTTACCCTGTCTAGTCCTGAATGCAGCCTGCTGCTGCTCAGTCGTCGCTAAGTGTCTGACTCTTTGTTACCCCATGGACCATAGCCTGCCAGGCTCCTCTGTTCATGGGATTCTCCAGGAAAGAATACTGGAGTGGGTTGCCTTTTCCTTCTCCAAAATCCAGCCTACAGGTAAATATTACATTTAGTTGTCATAATCTTTTTAGTCTTCTTTAATCTGCAGCATTTCTACAATCTGCAGCATTTCTACAGTCTTGCAAAACTGTAGTACAGTATGGTAACCAGAATATTCACATTGTTGGTGCTTCCATCAAAATGTAGTGAGACATCTTGAGATCATGAAAATATCTTGCATAAAAATATCCCCCTGTACTTCGCCTTTTCCCTTGCCCATTCTTTACTGTGATTGTTTTGTAACTCTAGTTCTGCCTTCACATTTACCAGTCAGGCCTCAGGATAATACTATAAGAACAAGACCTACCCTCTCCTCGATTTATTATTATGAAGGATTGAAATTCTTAGCCTTTTTACAATGGTTTATAATTCATTATATTTCTTAATTATTTTGTGTTCAAAATGTTCTAGATATGGCCAGTGGGAGCCCTTGAAAACTGTTATTATGTGCTTGTAATATGTCCCCAACATTTATTTGAACATTTCCTTACTTTTGTCATCATAAGATTCATCTTACACCTATCCTGCCTCATCCTGCAATTGTCTGTTTTTTCTAGGAGCCTTGGTTCCTTTTAATGGAGGGATAGTATTTATAAACCAAGACTTCAGTGCTTGGTTGCTCATTGCTCCTGAGGTCTTTTCTTCTTAGCCCTTTCAGTGTATAGAGTTAGAAAGTACATGCATATATACACACACAGATACATAAATATATATACACACAAACATGTTCATGTGTTCATACTGTACCTTCAGTTCTAATCCATCCTTATAGTGTTCTTTCTTGCTTTACCTCACTCCATGTTTGTCTTTTCTGTCTGTGCACAGTGAGAAAACTGGCTCCCACAGCATCAAAAATATTTACTCAATTGTGCAATCTTACAGTGTATCTAAAATATTTTCAAAACTGCTTCACACAAAAGTCAATAAACAAACCAGTTAAAAATAGTTAAGGGTTAATTTTCACATCTCTGGCTGCTCACCCCCTGACACCCCGCTGCATTCCCCAAGACTGAGGGTATATTGTCAGATACTATGTTTATAAGATACTTGAATCCATCCTTTCTTCCTCCCTCCCTCCCTCCCTCCCTTCCATTCTTCCCCTTTCCTTGTCCATTGCCATGATCCTTCCTTTTTCTCTTCCTTTTTCCCATCTCATTTGCCTCCTTTCCTTCTTTCCCTGTGGTTATGGTCTAAACTGAAAATGTAACTGTGTTCATTTGTTTAGTTTTCCTTCCATTATGTTCTTATTGATATAATTTTATTTTTTGAATATTTAGGATAGTAATGTGCTTTAATAAGTAAAAAATATACAAAGGGTTACACTCAGAGAAATGTAAATCACTTTCTCCTGTATCCATTCTACCTCATTTGTCTCTTCATCCCTTATGGGTAACCGTGTTCATTGTTTTCTGCTGTATTCTGCCGACACAGATATATGTTTTCTTATTTTCCCTTCTCACACAATAGGTAGCATGATATATTTGTTCTTTAACATATTGCACTTTGAATTTTCCTTTTAATAGTATTTCTTGGAAACTACATATCAGTTCATAATATCCCTGTATTATTTTTTGAATGTATGAAACATGTGTAGTGATATTCCTTATTTAATTCCTGATATTAGAAATTTGTTTTTTTTTAATCTAGTTTATCAGTTCTGAGTTTTTTAATTTTCTCTAATGTTTTTCAATTTTTATTTCAGTGATTTCTGTTCTTTTCTTTATAATTTCCTTTTGCTTGCTTTGAATTTGACTTGTATTCCTTTCCTACTTTCATAAGGTGGAAGCTTAAGCAAAATTTTTATTAGAGGACAGCATAATATTTTAGCTTTATGGACTATATACTGCTAAATCACCTCAGTCATGTCCGACTCTGTACGACCCCATAGACGGCAGCCCACCAGGCTCCCCCGTCCCTGGGATTCTCCAGGCAAGAACACTGGAGTGGGTTGCCATTTCCTTCTCCTAACCCTGCTGCTGCTGCTGCTAAGTCGCTTCAGTCGTGTCCGACTCTGTATGACCCCATAAACCGCAGCCCACCAGGCTCCCCCCTCCCTGGGATTCTCCAGGCAAGAACACTGGAGTGGGTTGCCATTTCCTTCCCCAGTGCATAAAAGTGAAAGTGAAGTTGCTCAGTCGTGTCCGACTCTTAGCGACCCCATGGACTGCGGCCCACCAGGGTCCTCCGTCCATGGGATTTTCCAGGCATGCAAACACTGGAGTGGGGTGCCATTGCCTTCTCCGTTATGGACTATATGGCCTTTCACAATTGCTTAGTGCTGGCATTGTGGCAAAAGTCAGCTGTAGATAATTCTTAAATGAGTGAATGTGGCTGTGTTCTGATAAAACATTATTTACAAAGACAACACAGGCCTGAGGGTTGTAGATCAGCACCCTTCCCCCACCCTAGCCTTAGGCTTAGAGCATTGATCCCAGACCTTCCTTCTTTTCTAACATAGATATTTAAAGTCATAAATTTCTCTGTTTAGCTGATCTCACAGATTTAAAAGGCTTCCCAGGTGGTGCTAGGGGTAAAGAACCTGCCTGCCAATGCAGGACATGTAACAGATGTGGGTTTGATCCCTGGGTAGGGAAGATGCCCTGGAGAAGGGGGTGGCAACCCATTCTACTATTCTTGCCTGGAGAATCCCACGGACATCGGAGCCTGGTAGGCTACAGTCAACAGGGTAGCACAGAATCGGACATGACTAAAGAGACTTAACACACACACATGGATTTAAAATATCTTTTCATTATTGTTCAATCCCAAATGTCATCTAGTTTTTCTTATAATTTTTTCCACTGACTCAGTGTTCATTTGAAGGAATGGTTAACTTCCATATATTTGGGGGTTTCCTGTTTACTTTATATTTTGTATGATCTTAATGTTTTTATTTATATGTGGGCTGTATTATGGTCCAGAATATTGTCCATCTTGGTAAACCTACCTGGTACATTTGGAAATAATGTGCATTATGTCATTTTTGGTGTATTATCTAAGAATATAAATTGAATCTAGGTGATTGATAACATTGTCCATATCTGTTATGCATGTATAAATTCCTAAATTTTTTTGTGGGTCTCTCAGTTGCTTCAGTTCAGTTCAGTTTGTCAGTCGTGTCCGACTCTTTGCAACCCCATGGACTGCAGCACACCAGGCCTCCCTGTCCATCACGAACTCCTGGAGTTTACTCAAACTCATGTCCCTTGAGTCAGTGAGGCCATTCAACCATCTCATCCTCAGTCATCCTCTCCTCCTCCCGCCTTCAATCTTTCCCAACATAAGGGTCTTTTCAAATGAGTCAGATCTTCCCATCAGGTGGTCAAAGTATTGGAGTTTCAGCTTCAGCATCAGTCCTTCCAATGAATATTCAGGACTGATTTCCTTTAGGATGGCCTGGTGGAACTCCTTGCTGTCCAAAGGACTCTCGAGAGTCTTCTCCAACACCACAGTTCAAAAGCATCAATTCTTTAGTGCTCAGCTTTCTCTATGGTTCAATTCTCACATCCATACATGACTACTGGAAAAACCATAGCTTTGACTAGACGGACCTTTGTTGGCAAAGTAACGTCTCTGCTTTTTAATAAGCTGTCTAGGTTGGTCATAACTTTGCTTCCAAGGAGTAAGCATCTTTTAATTTCATGGCTGCAGTCACTGTTTGCAGTGATTTTGGAGCCCCCCAAAATAAAGTCAGCCACTGTTTCCACTGTTTCCCCATCTATTTGTGATGAAGTGATGGGACCAGATGCCATGATCTTAATTTTCTGAATGTTGAGCTTTAAGTCAGCTTTTTCACTCTCCTCTTTACTTTCCTCAAGAGGCTCTTTAGTTCTTCGCTTTCTACCATAAAGGTGGTATCATCTGCATATCTGAGGTTATTGATATTTCTCCTGGCAATCTTGATTCCAACTGGTGCTTCATCCAGTCTAGCATTTCTCACGATATACTCTGCATATAAGTTAAATAAGCAGGGTGACAATATACAGCCTTGACATACTTCTTTCCCTATTTGGAACCAGTCTGTTGTTCCATGTCCAGTTCTAACTGTTGCTTCTTGACGTGCGTACAGATTTCTCAAGGGGCAGGTCAGGTGGTCTGGTATTCCCATCTCTTGAAGAATTTTCCACAGTTTATCATGATCCACACAGTCAAAGGCTTTGGCATAGTCAATAAAACAGAAATAGATGTTTTTCTGGAACTCTCTTGCTTTTTTGATGATCCAACAGATGTTTGCAGTTTGATCTCTGTTTCCTCTGCCTTTTCTAAATCCAGATTGAACATCTGGAAGTTCACAGTTAATGTACTGTTGAAGCCTGGCTTGGAGAATTTTGAGCATTACTTTGCTAGCATTTGAGATGAGTGCAATTGTGTGGTAGTTTGAGCATTCTTTGGCTTTGCCTTTCTTTGGGATTGGAATGAAAACTGACGTTTTCCAGTCCTGTGGCCACTGCTGAGGTTTCCAAGTTTGCTGGCATATTGAGTGCAGCACTTTCACAGCATCATATTTTAGGATTTGAAATAGCTCTACTGGAATTCCATTACAGAGGGGTTTAAAGTTATTAGCCATGAGTGTGGAATTGTCTTTGTCAGTCTTTATTTCCTGTACTTTGATACTCTGTTACTGAGTACACATACATTTATGATTGTTCTGTCTTGTTGAATCAGTCCTTTTTTAGACCTTAGTCCTTTTTTGTTGTTTTTGTTAATTTATTTGGCTGTGCTGGGTCTTAGTTGTGGCATTTGGGGTTTTTGTTGCCTCCTCTGGGATCTTTTAGTTGTGGCATATAGGAACAGGTTCCCGGACCAGGGATCACACCCGGGCACCCTGCATTGGAAGTGCAGAGTCTTACCCACTGAATTGCCAGGGAAGTCCCAGTCTGAATCCTTGATTTCTAGTAATAAGTTTTGTTTTAAAATCTGTTTTATCTACTATTAATACAACTAGTCTACTTATCCTTATCATTTCCTTGGGATACCATTTTTCCATCCATTTCATTGTTTGTGTTTTATATTTAAAGTTAATTTCTGTACTTCATATTTAGTTTATCTTAATTTTTAAATCTGTTCTTAACAGTTTCTGCCTTTTAAAGTGGAGCATTTATTCCATTAACATTTAATGTAATTATTGCTGTGCCTCAGCTGCGGTCTAGCATTTTATTTTTGGCTTTTTATTTGTTTACTCTATTATTAATTTTCTTGTTCCTCCTTTCTTGCTTTTCTGGGAACAGTTGAATATTTTTAAAATTCTATTTTAGTTTTTCTATTTAATATTTAGCTTATATTTTGTGCATTATTTTTATAGTAGCCTTTCTATGGATTACAGTGTTCATTCTTATGAAGAACCAAAAAAAAAAAGTTACACATTCTTTACAGAAAAGAAAGTTTGTACTCTAAGGTAAACCAAAATTGTAAACTAGGATTTGAGAATTTTAAAGTGGGCATTTTAAACTATTCTCAAAGAAGTGAAACAACATATTTTCAATGCATGAAAATCTCAGCAGAAAAATGGGAACTCTCAACAAGGAACTCATGAAGAGGAAATAATTGGAAATTTTAAAAAGGAATAATATAATTTCTGAAATATAAAGTTCATTGAAGGGATTTAACTTTTGTTTATATATATATAGCCATGACAGAAGAAAAGGTGAACTTGAAGCCAGATCAATAGAAATTATCCTATGTGAAGAAAAGAGTTAAAAAAGAGTGAGAAAAACTGAACAGAGCCACAGAAACCTGTGTAATGGGGATATCAGAAGAGATAGAGAGAGAGAGATGGGGAAAAACTATTTGTTAGTGACTGAAAAATTCTCAAACTTGAGTAAATGTAAAAATTTACAGATAGAATATGTTAAATATCAAGTATGATAAAAGTAAAGAAGTCCACCTGAGGCACATCATAATTAAAGTGTCTGAAGCCAAACATGAAGTGTAAATCCTAGCAAGAGAAATGTTATGTATAATCAGGCACAATGATCCTATTACTTTCTGACTTCTTATTAGAAACCATTTCAATGAGACTGCATGCAACAGCAACTTTAAGTTGTTAGGGGGGAAAAAAGAAACAAACCTGTCAACCTTGATGAATATCCAGTGAAAATATTCAAAAATGAAGATGGGATAAAGGTATTTTCAATAAAGGAAAGCTATAAGAATATTTGTTACAAATGGATCTATATTATAACACGATAAAGGAGGTTCTTAAGATGGAAGTAAATGAAATTTCATGGAAACTTGGATCTTCAGAAAAAAATGAAGAGGATTAGAACAGGTAAATATCTGGGTAAATACAAAATCGTTCTCCCCCCCCCTTTTCTCTCTTAATAGCTTTATAAGATGAATACCTTATTAAAAATTAGAACTATAACATTGTCTTATGAGGTCTATAACATTTATACATGTATTATATATAAAAAAGTAACATAAAGAACAGAGAGCTATGAGCTTATAACACTGCAAGATGTAAAGCAATACATTATTAACTGCCTATGGACTGTGATACAGTAAGCTTTTACATATAGTTGGATCTATTTCTGGACTTTCTTGTTCTTTTCCATTGAAATTAATGTGAATTTATTTTTCCAGTTGAACTTCAGGATCAACTCATGTACCTCTGTAAAATTCATTGGGATTTTTGGGGAGGATTTAATTACCTTTATAAATTTATGTTTTTAAAATTTATAAAGTTATAAATAATGTCTTGAAGATCGTGGGACAGTTTAATCCAAAAACAAAGGATGTCTTTTTATTTATCTAAGGCTCTTTTTGAATTTTTAATGTGTATTTTATGGTTATCTTAGTATATATTTTAAACAGTTTTGTTCTGCTTATTCTTAATATTTTATCCTTTTTGTTGCTGTTGTATTTGGGATTTCATCATTATGCCCTCTAACACAGGGATCAGAAAGCTTTTCTTGTAAAGACCAAATCAAAAGTATTTTAAGCTTTTTACAATCTGATCTCTGACACTACTTACCTCTGTTTCTGTAGCACAAGTCAGCTTTGACAATGAATGAATGAGTGTGACTATTTTCCATTAAGACTTTATTTATAAAACAGGTACAAGGACTTCTGTTTTAGAAAGGGTGACAGAAACATTTCCCCCCGTTTCTTCACTCTTAAGTACACTATAATCCCTGGAAGTAGGAGGCAACCCAAGGAGACCTCTGAAAAGTGTAAAGAGGAGCTTTGTTAATATATTGTAAGGTATGTAGGGGAGAAGAGTAGCACTTATAATCCTATGATTAAAAATGATTATAAAGTCTCAGTCTTTTAGTCTTTTAGTTGACCTATATCTCTTGTCTGTGACCTTCCTAAATGATTCTTGCTTTTTTCCCACTTCAGATTGGACAGGAAGGCTAGAAAGGGCTGGATTTGGGTGCTTCCCTTCCTCCTGTCAGAGGCTGGAGGACCCTGATGCTGGGAAAGATTTGAAAAGACCCTGATGCTGTGAAAGATTGAAGGCAGGAGAAGAAAGGGATGCAGAGGATGAGATGGTTGGATGACATCACTGACTCGATGGACATGAGTTTAAGTAAGCTCCGGGACTTGATGATGGACAGGGAAGCCTGGCATGCTGTAGTCCATGGGGTCACAAAGAGTCGGACACGACTGAGTGACTGAACTGAACTGAACTTCCTCCTGTCAGAGGCTCAAGGATTCTGGAGTTAGGTATTTTCTTTTCTCTATATCAAAGGCTGTAGGTAACAAAAGTTCGGTATTTCCCTTTCGTGAGGTTTGTTTGATTGTGATAAAATAGTTTCCCTTGACAGCATGCCTATTTAAAGGAGACTAGAGGTGCCCTGCGAGGCCAGGAGGCCTGCACTTTGGCCAGCCATGTTCCTCTCCGCGGCACTGGGCCCACGCATCCGGCCTCGCCGCCCACTGGGGAAAACATACAAG
Organism: Bubalus bubalis; assembly: GCF_019923935.1. Lineage (NCBI taxonomy): Eukaryota > Metazoa > Chordata > Mammalia > Artiodactyla > Bovidae > Bubalus > Bubalus bubalis. The sequence continues at coordinate 65,706,297 of NC_059181.1, forward strand.
AAATCTGCATAAGACAGCTGTTCAGAATGGAGCTGGAGGAGCCTTATTTGTGCACAGAGATACTCCTGAGAATAACCCAGAAACTCCATTTGATTTCACACCAGAAAACTATAAGAGGATAGAGGCCATTGTGAAAAACTACCCAGAAGGGCATAAGGCAGCAGCTGTGCTTCCAGTTCTGGATTTAGCCCCGAGACAGAATGGATGGCTGCCGATCTCTGCTATGAACAAGGTTGCAGAAATTTTACAAGTACCTCCAATGAGAGTGTATGAAGTAGCAACTTTTTATACAATGTATAATCAAAAGCCTGTTGGAAAGTATCACATTCAAGTCTGCACTACCACACCTTGCATGCTCCGAAACTCCAACAGCAGGAAGCCATTCAGAAAAAACTTGGAATAAAGGTTGGAGAGACTACACCTGACAAACTTTTCACTCTTACAGAAGTCGAATGTTTAGGGGCCTGTGTAAATGCACCAATGGTTCAAATAAATGACAACTACTATGAGGATCTGACACCTAAAGATATTGAAGAAATTATTGATGAACTGAAGGCTGGCAAAATCCCAAAAGCTGGGCCAAGGAGTGGACGCTTCTCCTGTGAGCCAGCTGGAGGTCTTACCTCTTTGACTGAACCACCAAAAGGACCTGGGTTTGGTGTGCAAGCAGGCCTTTAATTTATATTCGCTGTAAATATGTCAGTGGAGAAATAAAATATGAATCTCCTATCTAAAAAAAATAAAATAAAGGAGAATAGAGTGATTTGGTTCAGAACTGAAAGAGTAATTCAGTATTTGGAAGGCAATCATATAACTGGAAAAGAAAGCATATTTCAGTAGGTGCAAAAAGAAAAGCGTTTGACATCATTTAAAACCTATTCATAATAAAAATGCTTAGCAGATTTAGAATAGAAGGCAACCTCATTAATGTCATAAGTGGAATCTCAGAAACACTGGTAGTGTCAATCATTAAAGACAGAATGGTTTCCCCTGCTATGAACAGAAACTGGGCGAGTATCTTAGATTTCACCATTACTGTTCAAATTTGTCCTGGACGTTTTAGCCAATACCATAAGGCAAGAAAAACCAATAAAGGGCATGCATTTCAGTATACTAGCCATGAATATTTGGAAAACAAAATTTAGTTAATACCATTTACAGTATTATATAAGGGATGCACGTTTGATCCCTGGGTTGGGAATATCACCTGGAAGAGGACACAGCAACCCACTCCAGTATTCTTGCCTAGAGAATCCCCATGGATGAAGGAGTCTGGTCGGCTACAGTCCATGGGGTCACAGAGTCAGACATGACTGAAGTGACTTAGCATACACACATGCACACCAAAAGAATTACCCATAAGTGAAAAAGTAAGTAAGTTTGACTTCACAAAAATTTTTCTCTCAAAGGAAAGTGCTAGGAAAATGAAAAAAAGCAGTCATAGAGTGAAAGAGTATATTTCTAACATATTTATGAAATGCTCTTAAAATATGACATTAAAAGAAGTAACCCTGTTTTTTTTTCTTTATACACATAAATTCAATAGATGCATATAAAGCATTTGGAAATATCCAGTTCCTATTCATATTGAAAACATTTCACAAACTAGGAAGAGAAGTTAGGTAATACACATTATTAACCAGATAATATATGTCTAGGAGTAATCTACAGCTAATGTATTCAGTGACTGTATATTTTTCCCCTGAATTCAGGAATAAGATATGAATGTCTACTCTTATTCCTTCTGTTTGACATTATAGTAGAAATTTTATCCAGGTCAGCTAGGCAAGAAAAATAAATTGCATCTAGATTGGTACTGAAGCACAAAAAGTATATTCACAGATGAAATGATTTTATGTATGGAAAATCCTAGGTAACCCACATTACATAATTAGACCTAATACATGAATTCAGAAAGATTGCATAATATAAAAAACTATAGAAAAATGAGTTATTTTTCTGTATGAATAATCTGAATAAATAAATATAAAACCAATTTAATCTGCAACAGTATCCAAAAGAATAAAATGCTTAGGCATGAACTGAACAAAATAAGTGTAAGACTTACCTTGAGATCCAGAAAAACCATATTGCAAAAAATTTAAGAAGAATTGAGCAGTTCAAAACATACCTCATGTTCATGGATTGGAAGAGTTAGTAATGTTAAGATGGTATCATCAATTGGAATATGTTTCCCTAAAAGATATGTTAATGTTCTAATCCCTGCTTCTTATGAATTTACCTTATTTGAATAGGGGCTTTGCAGATGTCATTAAGTTAATCTGAGATCATACAGGGGAGATTGGGATTTTAATCCAGTATGTCTGGTATTCTTAGAAGAGGAAAGGGCACACAGAGACAGAGATATACAGGAAAAATGTGTAACTACAAAGGCGGAGATTGACGTGATGTGTCTACAAGAACAGAGGCACAAAGGATTGATGGGCACAATAGAAGCTTAGAAAGACATGACATATGTTCTCTCCTAGATCCTTCACTGGAAACATGACTCTATGAGTGCTTTTATTTCAGACTTCTAGAACTGTGAGATAATTGATTTTACTGTTAACATAAAAGTTTAATTTCAGACTTCCAGTCTCCAGAACCGTGGAAGAACTAATTTTTCTTTTGCTAAGCTTTCCAGTTGTTGACTGTTAGCCAGCTTTCAGAAACAAATACAATTGACATTTGTCCTCAAATTGACCTAGAGAGTTAGTGACACCTCTCTCAGTGTCACAACTGGCATTTTTGTAGAAATTCGCAAGCTGAGTATAAAATTCATACGGAAATATGGATACAGAATAGACAAAGCAGTCTAGGGAAAAAAGTACATTAGAGAACTCACATTTCCTGATTTTAGATCTCAGTACAGGGACTTCCCTGGTGGTCCAGTGGTTAAGAATTTATCTTCCAGTGCAGGGCACATGGGTTTGATCCCTGGTTAGGGAACTAAGATTCTATGTGCCATGGGGCAACTAAGTCCACATGCCACAACTACTGAGCCCACACACTCTGGAGCCTGTGCCACAAGAACCTGCATGCTGCAACAGGGATCCTGTGCGCCACAACTAAGACCCGATGCAGCCAAAAGTAAATAAAATTTAAGAAAAGAAAACGGTAAACTGTTAAGAAAGCTTAGTACAGAGATCCAATAATTAAGCTCATGGTAAAATTGTAAGGGTAAATATAAAGGTTATATAAGTATATGGAAGGATGGAAATGGAAAATCCACAAATGTACCCACTTATATATGATTAATTCATTTCCTGACAAGAGTGTCAAGACACTACAGTGGAGAACATCAATCTTTTCAACAAATAATGTTGGGACAAGTGAATATCCCCATGGAAATGAATAAATTTGGTCCAGCAACTTCACACTTTGCAAAGATGAGTAAAATATGAATCAAAGACTTAAATTTTAAGGCTAACATCACAACTTTTAAGAGAAACATAGTTGTTTATCTACAGGACCTTAGATTTGATATTAAGTCTAAACCACAAGCAGCAAAATCAAAATAGGGTAGCTTTTGTTCTTGAAGAGATAGTATCAGGAAAGTGAAGTAAAGTATAATAAAAAGAATGAAGTACTGATACATTGTTCAACATGGATGAATTTGAAAATACTATTCAAGTGGAAGCCAGATTCAGATGCGATATGTTTAAAATGCAAAAAGTTATAAAGACAGACTAGTTTTTAGAGGCTAGAAGGATCTTAAAAATTGAACTTTGTTGTACATGAATTACAATAAATGTGCAAAAGATGGAAATATTCTTCTTCATTAAAGATAAAGTGATATGTAAGCAAATGGAAAAATACTTAACATCACTTGTCAGTAAGGAAATGCCAATTAGAAATCACTGGATATCAATAAATCTCTACTAGAGTGGCTGAGTAAAAAAAACCCAGTATTTCCAAGTGCTGCTAAAGATATAGAATAAATGGAAGTTTTAGGCATTGTTTGTCAAATGGAACAGGTACCTTGTAAAAGCAATTTGTCAGTTTTTTTTTTAATAAAATTAATTCTATAGCTATGATATAACCAGGCAATTGCTCTCATATGTATTTATCTTAAGTTGAAATAACATTTCTTCTCGTATAGAACTGTTCATTAATGTATACCCTTAAAATTAGTAGCTTTATTTTGTCAGCCCAAACTTGAAAGATGTCAAATGGCCCACAACAGGTTAGTGGATCTATAAAATATTCTACATCCATTTAATATAGCATTACTCTCCAAAAAAAAGCATAATGAATTACTGATACCAAAGCCCATGACTATGTGGATCACAAGAAACTGTGGAAAATTCTGAAAGAGATGGGAATACCAGACCACCTGACCTGCCTCTTGAGAAATATGTACGCAGGTCAAGAAGCAACAGTTAGAACTGGACATAGAACAACAGACTGGTTCCAAATAGGAAAAGGAGTATGTCCAAGGCTGTATATTGTCACCCTGCTTATTTAACTTATATGCAGAGTACATCATGAGAAATGCTGGGCTGGATGAGTCACAAACTAAAATCAAGATTGCAGGGAGCCTGACGAGCTACGGTCCATGGGGTCGCAAAGAGTTGAACACGACTGAGCAACTGAATAGAAATGATAACAATATAGATGAATCTCAAATGGATTTTGTTATGTAAAAGTGTCCATAGTGAAAGTACAGATACAGAGATGATGTTTTGGCACATGCAAGTATGACAGGAGCAAATAAAGTGATGTTTTCCTGAGGTTGTGTGAAATGAAGCAGAAAAAAGAAGTGATTTTTTTGTTATCAAAATGTTTCCTGATGCTTATGCTATGCTAAGTCTCTTCAGTCATGTCCGACTCTCTGCGACCCCATAGACGGCAGCCCACCAGGCTCCCCCATCCCTGGGATTCTCCAGGCAAGAACACTGGAGTGGGTTGCCATTTCCTTCTCCAATGCATGAAAGTGAAAAGTGAAAGTGAAGTCGCTCAGTCGTGTCCGACTCTTAGCGACCCCATGGACTGGAGCCTACCAGGCTCCTCCGTCCATGGGATTTTCCTGATGCTTGGTACTATTTAAATAAATCAATGTAATTCTTCTTTGATATTATCTTACTAGAGAGACCAACAACTTAATTCCATTAATGTGCCAGATGGTAAATGTCTTAAACCTTGTGCCTTAAACCATATGGTATCTGTCACACTACTGAACTCTATAGTTGTGGAAAGCATGCAAATTCATGAATACATATGTGTTCCAATCAAAATTTATTTATAAAACAGGCTGTAAGTTGATGTCAGTGGGGATGGGCAAGTAGAGAACATAAAAAATATGTCTCATTACTGAAATAGCAAGCTACTAAATACTGTCAGAACCAATTATTTTGAACTACTGTATGATCTAGCAACTCTACTCCTGGGTGTGTGTGTGTGTATATATATCCAAAGAAAATGAAAACTATTAGAGAATATATGTGCAACTTAGTGTTCATAGCAGCATTGTTTACAATAGCTATGATAAGAAAGTAAACTTGGTGTCTGTCAACAGATGAATGGATTAAGAGGATGTGGTATATACACAATAGAAAACTACTCAGCCATAGAAGAGAATGAAATGTTGACATTTGCAGTAACCCAAATGGGCATAGAGAATATTGTATTTCATAAAGTAAGTCAGAGAAGGACAAATGCTATATGATACCACTTATATGTGCAATCTAAAAATAATACAAATGAATCTGTATAACAAACAGAACAGGTCCACAGACATAGAAAACAAACTTATGGTTACTAAAGGGCAAGGGGAGGTTGGCGATGGATAAATTAGAAATGTGGAAGCAGCACATGCAGTTCAGTCTCAAAAAAACAACCCAATCAAAAAATCAATGGCAGACCTAAATAGACATTTCTCCATAGAAGACATACAGATGGCCAACAAACACATGAAAACATGCCCAACATCACTAAGTAGAGAAATGCAAGTCAGAACTACAATGAGGTGTCACCTTACACTGGTCAGAATGGTCATCATCAAAAAATCTTTAAATAATAAATGCTGGAGAAGGTATAGAGAAAACAGAACCCTTTTCCACTTTTGGTGGAAAAGTAAATTGATACAGTCGCTATCCAGAGCAGTATGGAGATTCCTTAAAAAGCTAAAAATAGAGCTACCATATGACCCAGGAATTTCACTACTGGGCATAAATCCAGAGAAAACCATAATTCAAAATGATACATGCACCCTAGTGTTTATTGCAGCACTATTCACAATAGCAAGGACATGGAAGCAACCTACATGTCCATCAACAGAGGGGTGGATAAAGAAAATATAGTACATATATACAATAGAATATTACTCGGCCATAAAAATGAATGGACTTGTGCTATTTTCAGGATGTGCATGGACCTACAGACTGTCGTACAGAGTAAAGTCAGAAAGAGAAAAATATTGTATAATATTGCTAAATATTTAATCTAGAAAAATGAAGCAGTTGAACTTATTTTCAAAGCAGGAATAGAGACACAGAAATAGAGAACCAATGTATGGATACCAAGGGAGGAAGTGGGGGTGGGATAAATTGGGAGATTGGGATTGACATATATACAATACTGTGTATAAAATGGGCTTCCCAGGTGGCACTAGTGGTAAAGAACCCTCCTGCCAATGCAGGAGATGTAAGAGATGTGGATTTGATCCCTGGGTTGGGAAGATCCCCTGTAGAAGGGCATGGCAACCCTCTCCAGTATTGTTGCCTAGAGAATCCCATGGACATAGGATCCTGGCAGGCTATAGTCGATAGGGTATCACAGTCGGACATGACTGAAGCAACTGAACACACATGTATAAAATAGGTTTTCCTGATGACTCAGTGGTAAAAAAAATCCACCTGCCAATGCAGAAGATGCAGGTTCGATCCCTGGGTCGGGAAGATACCCTGGAGAAGGAAAGGACAACTCATTCCAGTATTCTTGCCTGAGAAATCCCATGGATAAAGAAGCCTGGCGAGCTACATTCGATGGGATCACAAAAGAGTTGGTAATGACTTAGAGACTAAACAACAGTTTTTAAAATAGATAACTAATGCGAACCGGCTGTATAGAACGGGGAAGTCTGTGCTCTGTGGTGACCTAAATAAGAAAGAAATCCAAAAAAGGGGATATATGTATATGTATAGCTGATGCACTTTGCTGTATATCAGAAACTAACACAACATTGTAAATCAACTATATTTCATTAAGAATTAAGAAACTAGAAAAAATAGTATGCGATTAACAGATACAAACTACTACACATAAAATAGATAAGCAACATTGATTTACTGTATAGCACAAGAAACTATTCAATATCTTCTAATAACATCGTGGAAAATAATTTTTATGTATGTGTGTATATTTGCGTGCTAAGTCACTTAAGTCGCGTCTGACTCTTTGCAATGCTATGGACCATAGCCTGCCAGGCTCCTCAGTCCATGGGACTTTCCAGGCAAGAATATTGGAGTAGGTTGCCATGCCCTCCGCCAAGGGATCTTCCTGACCCAGGGCTTGAACTCATGTCTCTTACATCTTCTGCACTGGCAAGTGAGTTCTTTTCCACTAGCACTGCCTGGAAAGTATCAGTTTATTTCAGACACATAGTTGTGTCCAACTCTTTGTGACCCCATAGACTGCAGCACGCCAGGCTTCCCTGTCCATCACCAACTCCCAGACCTTACTCAAACTCATGTCCATCGAGTCCGTGATGCCATCCAACCATCTCATCCTCTGTCGTCCCCTTCTTCTCCTGCCTTCAATCTTTCCCAACATCAGGGTCTTTTCAAATGAGTCAGTTCTCCGCATCAGGTGACCAAAGTATTGGAGTTTCAGCTTCAGTATTCCAATGAATACTCAGGACTGATTTCCTTTAGGATGGACTGGTTGGATCTCCTTGCTGTCCAAGGGACTCTCTAGAGTCTTCTTCAACACCACATTTCAAAAGCATCAGTTCTTAGGCGCTCAGCTTTCTCTATAGTCCAACTCTCACATCCATACATGACTACTGGAAAAACCATAGCTTTGACTAGATGGACCTTTGTTGGCAAAGTAATGTCTCTGCTTTTTAATAAGCTGTCTAGGTTGATCATAACTTTCTTCCAAGGAGCAAGCTCTTTTAATTTTATGGCTGTAGTCATTGCAGTGATTTTGGAGCCCCCCAAAATAAAGCCTATCACTATTTCCATTGTTTCCCCATCTATTTGCCATGAAGTGATGGGACCATATGCCATGATCTTAGTTTTCTGAACGTTGAATTTTAAGCCAACTTTTTTACTCTCCTCTTTCACTTTCATCAAGCAGCTCTTTAGTTCTTTTTTGAGTCGGTGATGCCATCCAGCCATCTTGTCCTCTGTCGTCCCCTTCTCCTCCTGCTCTCAATCTTTCCCAGTTCAGGATCTTTTCCAATAAGTTGGCTCTTCGCATCAGATGACCACAGTATTGAAGCTTAAGGTTCAGCATCAGTCCTTCCAGTGAATATTCAGGGTTGATTTCCTTTAGGATTGACTTGTTTGATCTCCTTGCAGTCCAAGGGAATCTCAGGAGTCTTCTCCAGCACCACAGTTCGAGGGCATAATTTCTTTGCCATGCAGCTTTTTTATGGTCCAGCTCTAACATCTGTATATGACTACTGGAAAAACCATAGCCTTGACTGGATGGACTTTTGTTGGCAAAGTAATGTAGATGGCTAGTAAACACAAAAGATCCTCAACATCACTCATTATTAGAGAAATGCAAATTAAAACCACAATGAGGTGTCATTTCACTTTGGTCAGAATGGCATTCATCAGAAAAAACTGAAAACAGTAAGTGCTGGAGAGGATGTGCAGGAAATGGAACATTCTGACAGTGTTGATGAGAATGCAAACTGATACAATCACTATGAAGTACAGTATGGAGATTGCTTACAAAATTATGAAGAAAAGTACCATGTGACCCAGCAATCCCATTCATGGGCATGTACCCTGATGAAACCAGAATTGAAAAATACACACATACCCTAATGTTCATTGCAGCACTGTTCATAATAGCTAGGACTTGGAAGCAACTTAGATGTCCCTTGATAGATGAATGGATAAGGAAGTTGTGGTACATTTACACTGTGGAATATTACTCAGTTATAGAAAGAAATTCATTTGAGTCTGTTCTAATGAGGTGGATGAACCTAGAGCCTATGATACAGAGTGAAAGAAAAGCAAAGTAAGAAAGAGAAAGACAAATACTATATATTAACACATGTATATGGAATCTAAAAAGATGGTACTGATGGTCTTACATGTAGGTCAGCAAAGTAGACAGACATAAAGAACAGACTTTTGACTCTGGAAGAAACACAGAGCAGGATGATTTGAGAGAATACTTTTGTAACTTATACATTACCATATATAAAATAGGTAACCAGTGTGAATTTAATGTATGGCACAGGGCACCCAAAGCCAGTGTTCTGTGACAGCCTGGAGGGATAGGGTAGAGAGGGCACTGGGAAGGGGGTTCAGGATGGAGGGGACATATGTATACCTATGGTTGATTCATACTGATGTATGGCAAAAACCATTACAATATTGTAAAGTAATTATCCTCCAATGTAAATAATTTTTCTAAAAAGAAAAAAGAAGGAACTTATTAAAAAAATCCTACACAGGCAATGTTTTTCTAATTGTATTTTTCTAAGTGTTATTGAAATACAGTTCATTTACAATGTGTTAGTTTCAGGTATACATCAAAGTTACTTGTATATTTTTTTCTTTTCAAGTTTATTTTCCATGATGTTATTACAAGATGTTGACTGTAGTTCCCTGTCCTATATAGTAGTTCTTTGTTGCTTATCTCCTCATACATTATATATAGTAGTGTGTATATTCAGTTCAGTTCAGTCGCTCAGTCATGTCTGACTCTTTGCGACCCCATGAATTGCAGCACGCCAGGCCTCCCTGTCCATCACCAACTCCTGGAGTTCATCCAGACCCATGTCCATTGAGTCGATGATGCCATCCAACCATCTCATCCTCTGTCATCCCCTCCTCCTACTGCCCTCAATCTTTCCTAGCATCAGGGTCTTTTCAGATGAGTCAGCTCTTCGCATCAGGTGGCCAAAGTATTGGAGTTTCAGCTTCAATATCAGTTCTTCCAATGAACACCCAGGACTGATCTCCTTTAGGATGGACTGGTTGGATCTCCTTGCAGCCCAAGGGACTTTCAAGAGTCTTCTCCAACACCACAGTTCAAAAGCATCAATTCTTTGGTGCGCAGCTTTCTTTATAGTCCAACTCTCACATCCATACATGACTACTGGAAAAACCAGAGCCTTGACTTGACAGACCTTTGTTGACAAAGTAATATCTCTGCTTTTTAACATGCTGTCTAGGTTGGTCATAACTTTCCTTCCAAGGAGTAAGCATCTTTTAATTTCATGGTTTCAGTCACCATCTACAGTGATTTTGGAGCCCAGAAAAATAAAGTCAGCCACTCTTTCCACTGTTTCCCCATCTATTTGCCGTGAAGTGATGGAGCTGCATGCCATGATCTTAGTTTTCTGAATGTTAAGCTTTAAGTCAACTTTTTCACTCTCCTCTTTCACTTTCATCAAGAGGCTCTTTAGTTCTTCTTCACTTTCTGCCATAAGGGTGGTGTCATCTGCATATCTGAGGTTATTGATATTTCTTCCAGCAATCTTGATTCCAGCTTGTGCTTCCTCCAGTCCAGCGTTTCTCATGATGTACTCTGCATATAAGTTAAATAAGCAGGGTGACAGTATACAGCCTTTACATACTCCTTTTCCTATTTGCAACCAGTCTGTTGTTCCATGTCCAGTTCTAACTGTTTGCTCCTGACCTGCATACACGTTTCTCAAGAGGCAGGTCAGGTTGTCTGGTATTCCCATGTCTTTCAGAGTTTTACACAGTTTGTTGTGATCCACACAGTCAAAGGCTTTGGCATAGTCGATAAAGCAGAAATAGATGTTTTTCTGGAGCTCTCTTGCTTTTTCGATGATCCAGCGGATGTTGGCAATTTGATCTCTGGTTCCTTTGCCTTTTCTGAAACCAGCTTCAACACAGTTCATGTATTGCTAAAGCCTGGCTTGGAGAATTTTGAACATTACTTTACTAGCGTGTGAGATTAGTGCAATTGTGCGGTAGTTTGAGCATTCTTTGGCATTGCTTTTCTTTGGGCTTGGAATGAAAACAGATCTTTTCCAGTCCTGTGGCCACTGCTGAGTTTTCCAAATTTGCTGGCATATTGAGTGCAGCACTTTCACAGCATCATCTTCCAGGATTTGAAATAGCTCAACTGGAAGTCCATCACCTCCACTAGCTTTGTTTGTTATGATGCTTCCTAAGGCCCACTTGACTTCAGATTCCACGATGTCTGGCTCTCGGTGAGTGATCACACCATTGTGATTATCTGGGTCTTGAAGATTTTTTTTGTACAGTTCTTCTGTGTATTCTTGTCACTTTTTCTTAATATCTTCTGCTTCTGTTAGGTGCCTACCATTTTTGCATCCCTAATGACTATACAGTGGAAGTGAGAAATAGATTTAAGGGGCTAGATCTGACCAAGTAAGTACCTGATGAACTATGGACAGAGGTTTGTGACATTGTACAGGAGACAGGAATCAAGACCATCCCCAAGAAAAAGAAATGCAAAAAAGCAAAATGGCTGTCTGAGGAGGCCTTACAAATAGCTCTGAAAAGAAGGGAAGTGAAAAACAAAGGAGACAAGGAAACTCTGAATGCAGAGTTTCAAAGAATAGCAAGGAGAGATAAGAAAGCCTTCCTCAGTGATCAATGCAAAGAAATAGAGGAAAACAATAGAATGGGAAAGACTAGAGATATCATCAAGATAATTAGAGATACCAAGGAAACATTTTATGCAAAGATGGGCTCAATAAAGTGTGTGTATTAGTGTATATTTTAATCCCAAACTCCTAATTGATCCTTCTTTCTCCCTTTCCCCTTTGGTATCCTTAATAAGTTTTCTTTTCTGTGTGAATCTATTACTGTTTTGGAATAAGTTATTTTGTATAATTTTTTACATTCTACATACAAGCATTATATTTGTCTTTGTCTGAGTTTACTTAGTATGATCATCTCTAGGTCCATGCATGTTGTTGCAAATTGCATTATTTCATTTGTTTTTCTTTCTGTGTAGTATTCTATTCTATATATGTACCACATTATCTGTACATCTGTCCATGGAAACAAGCTGCGGTCATGTCTCACTTTTAGAAATACTGCTGCCAGGAACATTGGGTGAATATGTATCTTTTCAAATTAGAGTTATCTCTGGATATATGCCTAGGAGTGGGATCACGGAATAATATGGTGACTCTAATTTTTTAGTATTTTAAGAAAACACCATGCTGTTCTCTATAGTGGCTGCCCTAGTTTACATTTGCATCAACAGTGTGCTAGGGTTCTCTTTTCTCCACATCCTTACCAATGTTTGTTATTTATAGACTTTTGATGATAGCCATTCTGAAAGGTGTGAGGTGATATCTCATTGTGGTTGTGACGTGTTGGAGTTTCAGCACATTGTGAAGCATTTTGTTGCACTTCCTGATGATTTGCAATGTTGAGTATCCTTTCATGTCTGTTGCTCATCTGCATTTCCTCCTTGGAAAATGGTTGTTCAGTTTTTCTGCCCATTTTAAAATCAGGTTGTTCTGTGTTGAATTGTATGAACTGTTTATACTTGCTAAGTATTAACTTCTTATGCATCATATAATTTGCAAATATTTTCTCCCAGTCTCTTGGGTTGTCTTTTCATTTTATTAATAGTTTCCTTTGCTGTGCAAAAGCATTTTAATTTAATTAGATTCCATTTATTTATTTTTCCTTTTATTTCCTTCGATTTTGGATAGGAGATCCAGTAAACTATTCCTACTATTGATTTATTTCAGACTGTTCTGCCTGTGTTTTCCATTAGGAATTTTGTGGTTTCCACTCTTATATTTAGGTCTTTAATCCATTTTGAGTTCATTTTTGTTATGTGCCGTTCAAGAATGTTCTAAGTTCATTCCTTCTTTATTTGGCTGCATTCAGTCTTAGTTGTGGCATGTGGGCTTTCTAGTTGTGGCTTGTGGGCTCCAGAGTACAGGAGCTCAGTAGTTGGGGCATGCAAGCTTAGTTACCCCTTGGCATGTGGGATCTTAGTTTTCCAACCATGGATTGAACCTGCATTGAAAGGCATATTCTTGACCATTGAACCACCATGAAAGTCCCTTATTTCATTCTTTTACTTGTAGCATTCCAGTTTTTCCAGCATCACTTACTGAAGAGACTGTCTTCATTTTATGTTCTTGCCCCTTTTTGTTGTAGATTAATTGACCATAAATGTATGGGTTTATTTCTGTTTTGTTCTTTCTACTTGAAAAGTAGTTGATTTGCAATGTTGTGTTAGTTTTAGGTGTATAGCACAGTGATATGGTTATACATAAGTATATGCATACATATGTATAACTGAATATATGTATATTTTTAAGATTCCTTTTCCTTGTAGGATTTTACAATATATTGAATAGAGTTCCCTGTGCTAAACAGTACGTGTTAGTCACTCAGTCGTGTCATCTAGCAGAAAACCTGAATGATCTTTGATTTGGCAGTGTATTTTTGGTGCAACACTAAAGGCCCAATTCATGAAATATCTAGTTGAAAAGCTGGATTTCATTAAACTTAGAAAGTTGTTGCTATATTCAAAATGGATAACCAACATGAACCTACTGTATAGTGTATGGAACTCTGCTCAGTGTTATGTGGCAGCCTGGATGGGAGGGGAGTTTGAGAGAGAATGTATGCTAGTCGTTCAATCATGTCTGACACTGTGACCCTGTGGATCGTGGCCCACCAGGCTCCTCTGTCCATGGGATTTTCCAGGCAAGAATAATGGAGTGGGGTGCCATTCCCTTCTTCAGGGGATCTTTCCAACCCAGGGATCGAACCTGGGTCTCCTGCATTGCAGGCACACTCTTTACTGTCTGAGATGCTAGGGAAGACTATGAGGGAGAATGGATACATGTGTACCTATGGCTGAACCCTTTAGCTGTTCGCCTGAAACTATCACAGTATTGTTAATTGGGTATTTCCCAATAGAAAATAAAAAGTTAAAAAAAAATAAAAAAGTTGTGCTTTGCAAAAGATAATGTTAAGAGAATAGGAAGATCAGCCAGAGACTGGTAGAAAATATTTGCAAAAGAAACATCTGGTAAAAGACTATCATCCAGGTTGCACAAAAACTCTAATAAAAGCTCAATAGTAAGAATGCAATCTGATTAAATAGTAAACAGAAGAACTAACATTCATCTCACCAAAGAAAGTATACATGTGGGAAATATGTTATCAGGAAAATGCAAATGAACATAAAAAGCCATTGTACACGTATTAGAATGATGAAAATCAGAACACTTAAAAACTACATTCTGGTGAGGGCCTGGAGTAACAGGAATTGTACATTGCTGGTGGGAATGCACAGTAGTAAAGCCACTTTTGAAGATGGTTCAGTCGTTTCTTACAAAAGTAAGCATACCATTACCACACAATTCTCCAGTTGTGGTTACTGGTATTTACCCATACTGCTACTGCTGCTAAGTCACTTCAGTCGTGTCTGACTCTGTGCAACCCCATAGACGGCAGCCCACCAGGCTCCTCTGTCCCTGGGATTCTCCAGGCAAGAACACTGGAGTGGGTTGCCATTTTCTTCTCCAGTGCATGAAAGTGAAACGTGAAAGTGAAGTCGCTTAGTTGTGTCCAACCCTCAGTGACCCCATGGACTGCAGCCCTCCAGTCTCCTCCGTCCATGGGATTTTCCAGGCAAGAGTACTGGAGTGGGGTGCCATTGCCTTCTCCAGTATTTACCCATAGGAGTTGTAAAATTATGTCCCCACAAACACTTTCTCATGTCTACTTTTAGCAGCTTAATTCATTAATGACCAAATTTGGAAGTATTTAAGATGTCCGTCAATAGGAGAAACAATGTAAGTAAAATAAACAATTTATTGAAAGAATTATACAGTGAGCATTATCTCTCTACCTGATTTTTAAAGTTTATTTTATTGAAGTATAGTTGTTTACAGTGATCCAGGTTTACAGCAAAGTGATTCAGTTATGTGTGTATATGTGTGTATTTACGTTTTTTTTTAAATTGTTTTCCTTTATTGGTTATTACAAGATATTGAATATAGTTCCCTGTGCTATACAGTAGTAGACTGTTGATAATTTTATATATAGTAGTTTGTTTTTGTTAATCCCAGATTTACAATTAATCCTTCCCTCCTTTCCCTTTTGGTAACCATAACTTAGTTTTCTCTTTTTTTTAATTGGAGGAAAACTGCTTTACAATTTTGTGTTTATTTCTGTAACGTAGTTTTCTGAGTCTATTACTGTTTTGCAAATAAGGTAATTTGTATCATCTTTAAAAAAGATTCCACATATAAGTGATATCATATGATATTTATCTTTCTTTGTCTGACCTCACTTAGTAAATGTTGTTGCAAATGGCATTATTTCATTTTTTGTGGTTCACTAATATTCCATATATATATGTGTGTATATATATATGTGTATATACATATATATATGTGTATACACATATATATATACATATATATATATATATATATATATATATATGCCACATCTTCTTTATCCATTCATCTATTGGTGGACATTTAGTTTGGTTCCATGTCTTATCTATTTTAAATAGTGCCGTTATGAACATTGGTGTGCATGTATCTTTTCGAATTATAGTTTATGTTTTTTTCTGACTGTGTGCCCAGGTGTGGATTGCTGGATCATAAGAAACCTCCATATAGTTTTCCATGGGGGCAATACCAATTTCATTCCCAGCAACAGTTCTCTACCTGATTTTACATCATTAAACTGTTATCATTTATCAAGTCTGCATGGTTTTGCTGGAGGAAAAGAGACGAATATCAATGAAAGAAAAAAAAAAAGAACCCAGAAATTGATTTTCAGAAATATACTCAGCCTGTTTTTGACTAACGTCTAAAATCAATTTACTGGATGAAAGACGGTTTTTTAAAAAATTTTATTTATTTTTTAATTGAAGGATAATTGCATGAATCAGTCTTTTTAATACTAGTTTCTGGATCAATTAAACAGGCATAAATTTTAAAAGTGAACTTTGACCTAAACCTCACATTTGCCCAGATTAACTCAAAGTGGATCATGTATTTAAATGTAAAATGCCCAAATGTATAAAACATTTAGGCTTAACTATAGGACAAAATTTGTTTGACTTAGCACTTGGCAAATTGTTCTTAATGATGACAGCCAAAAAAATATTCATTTAACAAAATGAATTGATAAATTGGATGACTCTAAAATTTTATAGTTTTGCTCTGCATAAGTCCATATGAAGAAAATGGAAAGATAATTTGTATTCTCAGAGAAAATATCCATGAACCACTAGTGTGTCACTGGGCATGTTCCTATTTATATATTCAATACTCAACCATGGAAATGCAAACCATATAATTAGAAATTGGGCAAAATGCACAAAAGAACATTTTACTGATGTATCACCAAGGACATGGAAAGGTATTGAAAATTGCTAACAATTAGAGAAATGCAAATTAATAGCAGGATGGGATACCATCATTCACTTGATAGAAGAGCTAAAATACATAACATTGACCATATGAAATCCTGAGGTAGATGTGAAAAAACTGAAACTCTCATACATTCTTAATGGGTGAATCAAATCAAATTTATATCCATTTTTGAAAGCATTTTTTAAGCTTGGCTAGTTTTCTTTTTTTCTAGTGTTTTATTTTTAAAACTAATACAATTATGTAAAGTTTAAAAATAAAATAAAATTTAAAAAATAAAAATAAAAATTTAAAATAAAATAAAATAAAAACAATAAAAAAAATTTATATTGAAGTATAGTTGGTTTACAATGCTGTACAGCAAAATGATTCAGTTATATATACATGCCTTTTTAAAAATATTTTTTTCCATTATGGTTGAATATAGTTCTCCTTGCTATACAGTAGGACCTTTTTTTTTTTTTTTTTATGTATATAATAGTCTTCATCTGTTAACCCTAACCTTCCACTCTATGCCTCCCCCAAACCCTCACCCTTGGCAACCATTCTATTTTCTGTGTCCATGAATTTGTTTTTGTTTCATAGATAGATTAATTTGTGTCCTATTTTAGATTCCACATATAGATATTATATGGTGTTTGTCTTTGTTGGACTTACTTCACTTAGTCTGATAGTTTGTAGTTGCATCCATGTTGCTGTGAATGGCAGTATTTCATTGTTTTTCATGGCTGAGTTTTATTCCATTGTGTCTGTGTACCATACCATCTTTATCCTTTTATCTTTCAGTGTACCTTTAGGTTGTTTACATGTCTTTGCTATTGTGACTAGTGCTGCCATGAACATTTATGCATGTATCTTTTTAATTATAATTTTCTCTGGATATATGCCCAAGAGTGGTACTGCTGGGTCATATGGTATTTCTACTTTTACTTTTCTGAAGAACCTCCATACTATATTGCACAGTGAGTGCACCTTACATTCCCACCAACAGTATAGGAGGTTTCCATTTTCTCCATACACTCTGCAGCAGTTGTAATTTGTAGACTTATTTTTTTTTTTTCCCTTTTAGGTGTTTTTTGTTTTGTTTTGGCTGCTCTACACAGTCTGTGGAATTTTGTTCTCCAACCAGAGATCGAACCCCATGATCCCTGCAGTCGAAATGTGAAATCTTAACCACTGGACTACCAGGTAAGTTCCTATGTCCTTGTTATTTGTTTTTGTTGTTGTTGTTAATCTTTTTGTTTTATATTGGGATTTAGCTGATTAACAGTGTTGTGATAGTTTCAGGTGAACAGCCAAAGGGACTCAGCCATAGATATGTACGTATCCACTCTTCCCCAAATTCCTCTTCCATCAAGGCTGTCACATAACATTAGGGGGAACGGATAGTTTGGGAATTTGGAATGGATATGTACACACTGCTGTACTTAAAATGGGTAACCAACAAGGACCTAGTGTATAGCACAGGCAAGTAGACTTTTTAATGGTGGCCATTCTTACCAGTGTGAGGTGGTACCTCATTGTAGTTTGGATTTGCATTTCTCTAATACATAGTGATGATAAGCACTTTTTCATGTGCCTATTTGCCATCTCTATGTCTTCTTTGGAGGCTTACTTATGTAGGTCTTCTCCCCGTTTTTGGATTGGGTTGTCTGTTTTCGTTGTTGTTGAGCTGTGTTTGCTATTTCTATATTTCGAAAATGAAGCTCTAGTCATTCGCGTCTCTTGCAAGTATTTTCCCCATTCTGTAGATTGTCTTTTTTGTTTTGTTTATGTTTTGTTTGAGTGTGCAAAAGCTTGTAAGTTTGATTAGGAACCATTTTCATTTTCTCTGTGACTGCACCATGCAGCTTGTGTGATCTTAGTTTCCTGACCTGGGATTGACCTCATACCCTGAGCAGTGAAAGTACAGAGGCCTAACCATTGGACCACTAGGGAATTCCTCCATTTATTTTTCTTCCCTGTGGTTTTTCTTCTTCTTCTTTTTTTTTAATGGATTCCTTTGCTGTGCAATAGCTTGTAAGTTTGATTCAGTTCAGTTCAGTCACTCAGTCGTGTCCAACTCTTTGCGACCCCATGGACTGCAGCACGCCAGGCCTCCCTGTCTATCACCAACTCCTGGAGCTCACTCAAACTCATGTCCATTGAGTCAGTGATGCCATCCAGCCATCTCATCCTCTGTCGTCCCCTTCTCCTCCCACCTTCAATCGTTCCCAGCATCAGGGGCTTTTCCATTGAGTCAGTTCTTCGCATCAGGTGCCCAAAGTATTGCAGTTTCAGCTTCATCATCAGTCCTTCCAATAATATTCAGGACTGATTTCCTTTAGGATGGACTGGTTGGATCTCCTAGCAATCCAACGGACTCTCAAGAGTCTTCTCCAACACCACAGTTCAAAAGCATCAGTTCTTCAGCGCTCAGCTTTCTTTATAGTCCAACTCTCACATCCATACATGACTACTGGAAAAACCATAGCTTTGACTAGACGGACCTTTGTTGGCAAAGTAATGTCTCTGCTTTTTAATATGCTGTCTAGATTGGTCATAACTTTTCTTCCAAGGAGAAAGCATCTTTTAATTTCATGGCTGCAGTCACCATCTACAGTGATTTTGGAACTCAAAAAAATAAAGTCAGCTACTGTTTCCACTGTTTCCCCATCTATTTGCCATGAAGTGAAGGGACTGGATGTATGATCTTAGTTTTCTGAATCGAGTTTTAAGCCAACTTTTTCACTCTCCTCTTTCACTTTCATCAAGAGTCTCTTTATTTTCTTCAGTTTCTGCCATAAGGGTGGTATCATCTGCATAACTGAGGTTATTGATATTTCTCCTGGCAATCTTGATTCCAGCTTGTGCTTCATTGAGTCCAGCGTTTTTCATGATGTACTCTGCATATAAATTAAATAATCAGGGTGACAATAGACAGCCTTGACATATTCCTTTCCTGATTTGGAACCAGTCTTTTGTTCCATGTCTGGTTCTTACTGTTGTTTCTTGAGCTGCATACATATTTCTCAGGAGGCAGGTTAGGTGGTCTGGTATTCCATCTCTTGAAGAATTTTCCACTGTTTCTTGTGATCCACACAGTCAAAGGCTTTGGCATAGTCAATAAAGCAGAAATAGATGTTTTTGTGGGACACTCTCGCTTTTTTATGATCCAATGAATGTTGGCAATTTGATCTCTGGTTCCTCTGCTTTTTTAAGTCCAACTTGAACATCTGGAAGTTCACGGTTCACATAATGTTGAAGCCTGGCTTGGAGAATTTTGAGCATTATTTTGCTAGCATGTGAGATGAATGCAATTGTGTGGTAGTTTGAACATTCTTTGGCATTGTCTTTCTTTGGGATTGGAATGAAAACTGAGCTTTTCCAGTCCTGTGGCCACTGGAGTTTTCCAAATTTGCTGACATATTGAGTGTAGCATTTTCACAGCATCATCTTTCAGGATTTGAAATAGTTCAACTGGAATTCCATCACCTCCACTAGCTATGTTGATAGTGATGCTTCCTAAGGCCCACTTAACATCACATTCCACGATGTCCGGTTCTAGGTGAGTGATCACACCATCGTGGTTATCTGGGTCATGAAGATCTTTTTGTATAATTCTTCTGGGTATTCTTGCCACCTCTTCTTAATATCTTCTGCTTCTGTTAGGTCCATGCCATTTCTGTCCTTTATCGTGCCCATCTTTGCATGAAATGTTCCCTTGGTATCTCTAATTTTCTTGAAGAGATCTCTAGTCTTTCCTAGTAAGTTTGATTAAGTTCCCTTTTTTTTTTCCTAGTAAGTTTGATTAGGTTCCTTTGTTTGTTTGTTTGTTTTTCTTGGGAGATTCACCTAAGAAAACATTGGTATGATTTATGTCTGACAATGTTTTGCCTATGGTGTCTTTGAGGACTTTTATAATGTCCTGCCTTATGTTTAAGTCTTTAAGCCCTTTTGACTTTATTTTTGGGTGTGGAGAGGGTGTGTTCCGACTTCATTGATTTACATGAGGCTGTTCAACTTTCCCAGCACCACTTAATGAAGAGAGTTTTTCCCATTTTATATTCTTACCTCCTTTATCAAAGATTAATTGGCAATAGGTATGTGGATTTATTTCAAGGCTCTCTATTCTGTTCCCTTGGTCTGTATGTCTGTTCGTATGTATGGCGAATCCATATGTCAGGCAAATTTCGTATGTCAGGCAATTCTTTACCACTAACACCACTTAATTTCTTACTGATTTTCTGTGTGGATCATCTGTCCATTAGTGTAAGTTGGGTATTAAAGTCCCCTACTATTATTGTGTTACAGTTAATTTCCCCTTTTGTGAGTTTTAGTATTATGTTTTGAGACGCTCTTCTTTGCATCAGTATTCAGAATTTTTATGTCTTCTTTTTGAATTGATCTGTTCATCATTATGTGATGTCATTTTTGGTCTCTTGTAATATTCTTCATTGTGCAGTCTGTTTTCTCTTATTTTAGAATTGCTCCTTTGGCTTTCTTCTGATTTCCATTAGCATTGAAAGTTTTTTATATCCCCTCACTTGGTCTGTGTCTCTTGAAGACAGCATATATACAGGTCTTGTTTTTGTATTCATTCAGCCAGTCTGTGACTTTTGGATGGAACATTTAATCTATTTACATTTTAAGTAATAAACTTTAAATATTTATTAATAATTAATATTTATTAATAAATATTAATAAATTTTTGTTAATTGTTAATTAACAAAATTGTTAATTTTTCTCAATTGTTTTGGATTTGGTTGTTTCTGTAGGTCTTTTTTTCTCTTGTGTTTTCTGCCTAGAGAGGTACCTTTAGCATTTGTTGTAAAGCTGGTTTGTTGGTGCTGAGTTGTCTTAAATTTTGCTTATCTGTAAGGCTTTTCATTTCTTCATTGATTTTGAATTAGATCCTTGCTGGATAGAGTAAACTTGATTGTAGGTTTTCCTTTTCAGTACTTTAAATGTATCCTGTCACTCCCTTCTGGCCTGCAGAGTTTCTCCTGAGAGATCTGCTCTCAACATTATGAGGATCCCCTTGTATGTTACTTATGTTACTTGTTGCTTTTCCCTTGCTGTTTTGAATATGTTTTCTTTGTGTTCAATTTTTGTTGGTGTGATTAATATGTATTTCAGTGTGTTTCTCCTTGGGTTTATTCTGTAAGGGTCTCTCAGCGCTTCTTGGACTTGATTGACTATTTCTTTTCCCGTCTTAGGGAAGTTTTTGACTATAATCTTTTCAAATGTTTTCTCAGACCCTTTCTCTCTTGATTCTTCTTCTGAGACCCCAATAATTAGAATGTTGTTGCATTAAATATTGTTCCAGAGGTATCTGAGACTATCCTCAATTCTTTTCATTCTGTTTTCTTTATTCTGCTCTTAAGCAGTTTTTTCCACCATTCTGTCTTCCAGCTTACTTATCCATTCTTCTGCTTCAGTTATTCTGGTATTGATTTCTTCTAGAATGTTTTTAATTCTAGTAATTGAGTTGTTCATTACTGTTTGCTTATTTCTCATTTCTTCTGGGTCCTTATTAAATGTGTTAAATGATTCTTTCATTTTCTCCATTCTGTTTTTGTGATTTTGAATCATCTTTACTATCATTACTCTGAATTCTTTTTCAGGTAGTTTGTTTATTTCGTCTTTCTTTATTTGGTCTTGTGGGGTTTTACCTTATTCCTTTATCTGCATGATATTTCTGTGTATTTTCATTTTGTCTGAGTTACTGTGTTTGAATTCTCCTTTCTTCAGACTATAGGTTCATATTTTTTCTTACTTTTGATCTCTGCTTCTGTTTGGTGAGGTTCATCGAGTTGCTTTTGTAGGCTTTGTGTTGGGAGGTACTTGTTCCTAGGTTCTGGTGGGTGGAGGTGAGTTTTTTCACCCCTCTGATGGGCAGGACTTTATGAGGTGGTGAATATTGGTTTTATATTGCTGTCTTGCTTTTTGTTTGTGTGAGGTGTCCAGCCCTGGGTGCTGCAGGCAGTTTTGTGGTTCCAGGTCCTTTATTCAGATGGAACCCTTTGTGGAAATTCTCATGATGAATAATCTCTGAGGTCAGGATTACTCTGGCACTAGCATCCTGAACTGGGCACTCCAACTCCAGACGGTCAGGTCTGACTTCTGGTCAGGGTACCAAGACTGCATGAGCCATTTGTTATATCAATAAAGGAGATTAAAACAAATGAACAGTAAACCCAGTACAAGAAACAGAAAATGAATCCTAGACAAATGTTAAACGCAAAATCAAACAAAAACAAAAAGAAAAGAACATAATGCACACAGATATATACATAGAAACAAAGATAAAAGACCAAAGAAGACAAAAGTACAAGAGAGTGACCCAGAGAACAAAAGAAACTAAACATGATATCAACCAATTAAAACAAAACTGAAACACAAAACAGAACATGAAACGAAAGCCAAGTGCCAAGTGAGGAATAAAGCAAGTAAAACAAAACACATAAACAAAAATGGTGAAAAAATGAAAAAGCAAAGTTAAGTAGAAGTATATAAAAAAGATCCATATGTATTAAAGAAAAGCTACAACAAATAGAGAACACCCCCAAATACATAGAACAGCAGAAGGCCAAAGTAGACAGAAAAATATATTAAGGAAATTAAAGTGTGATTAGAAAAAAAATTCCCAAGAGCCTAAGTAGAAATAATCATAATAAAAGCAATCACAACAACAAAGAATAATGAAGGGAGTAAAAATGAAAGAAAAAGAAATCTAGAATCAATAACAATGAATCCAAACAAAAAATAATAATAAATGTTTTCCTAGGGTCTCAACTGTTAGTGTCCTTGTCCCCTTTGTGAGCCACAGCCCGTCTCTGCCTCCCTAGGAAGATCTTCAGTGGTGAGGAGGGCTGGTCTCTGGACCTGCTGTGGTTCCTCTGGTTACAGCTCGGGCTCTAATCTGACCCTACTCCCATGTGTGCTTGCCTCCAATGTCCATAGGTGACAGAGCTAGAATGTTTTCTTTTGTGGAAACACTCATTGTCTTTTTATATATTTTTCAGACACAGAGTCTACACAGTTGATTGTGTGGATTTAGTCTGCAGCTTGTGCAGCTGATGGAAAAGTTTTCGATTTTCTACCTTAGACTCTCTGCTTCTGGAGCTGAATTATAGTTTTATTCCCACCTCTATACATGGTCTATTCATAGGAGTTTCCTCTGGATGCTGCTGTGGAAAACTTGAGTTGACCCAGTGAGTTCTGGGTGTGAAGGTTGCAGAGCTGCTTGGATTGTAGGGACCCCAGTGGCATCAGAAGCACAGGGAAGTTGGTGGTCACAGGTGCAGGAGGTATGGCTCTGTTAGGATTCTTTTCTAGCCTCTGGCAGCTGGTGCTCAAAGAGCTTCCCTGGCTGGTCCTTGTCTATTGCTCAGTGCATCAGGCACTCAAGGGCCACCTTTTTTAGCATCTTTCTCTTGGGCTTCCCTTGTGGCTCAGCTGGTAAAGAATCCTCCTGCAATGCAGGGAACCTGGGTTCGATCCCTGGGTTGGGAAGATCCCCTGGAGAAGGGAAAGACTACCAACTCCAGTATTCTGGCCTAGAGAATTCCATGGACTATACAGTCCATGGGGTCAAAAAGTCAGACGCGATTGACTTTCACTTTCACTATTGGTCAGCTGCTGCTTGTGGTGTGTAGAGGGAGAGAGGCTACAGTGGTGGCTCCACCCATTGTGTGACTCAGCCTGGCGGCCCAGCTTTCCTTCAAAGGCATTCCCTGCTTTTCTGTGAATTTGATCTTTCTATGAATTTGTCCATTTCTTCTAGGTTGTCTGTTTTATTGGCATATAGTTTCTTGTCGTATTCTCTTATGATCCTTTGTATTTCTGTGGTGTCAGTTGTAGCTTCTCCTTTTCCTTTTCTAATTTTATTGATTTGAGTCGTCTCCTTTTTTCTTGATGAGTCTGGCTAAAGATTTATCAATTTTATCTTCTCAAAAAACTAGCTTTCGTTTTTCATTGATTTTGCTATTGTTTTCTTCATTTCCATTTCATTTATTTCTGCTATGAATTGTCTGCTTTTGCTAAATTTCAGTTTTGTTTGTTCTTTTTTGTTGTTGTTGCTTTAGGTATAAGGTTAAGCTATTTATTTGAGATTTTTCTTGTTTGCCGAGGTACAATTATATTGCTATAAACTTCCCTCTTAGAACTTTTGCTGCATCCCATAGGTTTTGCATCATTATGTTTTTGTTGTCATTCATCTCTGGTATTTTTGATTTCCTCTTTTATTTCTTCAGTGAGCCATTGGTCATTTAGAAACCTACTGTTTACCTTCCATGTGGTTGTGTTTTTTACATCCCCCTCCCCATAATTGATTTCTAATTTCATAGCATTGTGGTTCGAAAAGCTACTTAATATGATTTCCTTTTCTTAAGTTACTGATGCTTGATTTGTGGCCCAGGTTGTAATGCCTGGAGAATGTCCCATGTTTACTTGAGAAGAAAGTGTATTCTTCTGCTTTTGGATGGAATGTCCTATAAGTCACAGGATTTATATCACAGTTAAATCTATAAGGTCTAATGTGTCATTTAAGGCTTGTGTTTCATGTAGAAACACAAAAAAAGCTTAGTTTTCAGTGTAGATGATGTGTACATTGGTGTTAGTGAGGGTAAGCAAACCTTTTTAAAATCAATTAATTTGATAAGCTACCTTCTATAATCTCAAAGAAAAAAAGAGATGGTAAAATTATCAATATCATGAATAAAATAAGTGACATTATTACAAATTGTAAAGACATTTAAAGATATTAAGACACCAACTAGTATAACCTCCCTCAGAATATATAATTTGAACAAACCCATATTTATGAATCAATTAAAATTTGTTTTTAAATAATCTTTCAACTTGTAAATTTTGGTGGAGGAAATCAATCACCCAGCATTACTAGTTAGTAGAGAAATACAAATCAAAACTATAGTGAGAGGTATATGACCTCACACCAGTCAGAATAGCTGTCATAAAATCTATAAACAATAGGTGCTGGGGAGCTTGTGGAGAAAAGCTCCCTACTGTTGGTGGGAATGTAAATTTGTATAGCCACTATGTAGAATAGTATGGAAGTTTCTTAAGAAGCTAAAAATAGAGCTACCATATGACCCAGCAATCCCACTCCTTGGCATATATCTGGAGAAAACCATAATTCTAAAGGATACATGTACCCTAGTGTTTATTACAACACTATTTACAATAGCCAGGAAATGAAAGCAACCTAAATGTCCATCAGCAGGGGAGTAGATAAAGAAGAAGTGGTACATATATACAATGGAACATTACTCAGCTGTAAAAAAAGGAATGAAGTATTGGCATTTGCGTAGACCTAGAAACTGTCAGTTAGAGTGAAGTAAATCAGAAAGAGAAAGACAAATATTGTATAATATCACTTATATGTGAAATATAGAAAAATGGTACAGATGAACTTATTTTCATAGCAGAAGTAAGAGTCACAGATGTAGAAAACTGACATGTTTTACAGGGTGGGAAACGGTGAGGGGGTGGTCTGGGATGAATTGGGTAATTGGGATCGACATATATACACTACTAAATGTAAAATAGATAACTAATGTGAACCTAGAGTATTGCACAGAAAACTCTACTCGGAGTTCTGTGGTGATGTAAATGGGAAGGAAATCTTAAAAAAACAGTCAATTAATTGAGAAACATACTTTATGGATTTGAAGACTCATCAATAGTAAGGATGCCAATTTTTATCTGTAGAATTAACAGTATTCCAAACTTGATCCAAGCAGTTAGTACACTGTCTACCTACTAAATAATTTCAGTTATTTTTGTATGATTGACTGTTGAAATAAATGACCAAAAAATACATTACAAATAACCTTTTTGCAGAACTTATTCTTCAACTTGAGGCTCCTCTGAACATTGGTTTTCCATTAGTCAAATTAATTTAATAACTGTGAGATCTTAATTTTTTAAAATGATTTAGTGCAAGGTATCATATAGATATAAAACATATTTAATTGAACTCACTATGATGACATAATGACATAATCCTATATTTTCAAACATTTTATAAATGATATTCTGCTATACATTTTCTTATTTGGTTCCCCCAAACTTTCATTTTTCTCCATATTCCTTTTATTGGTATATTTTTTAAAATGTAGAAAGAATAAGATATAGTATTATGAAGTTGACTACTGTGAGGATTAGTTTTATATGTTGTTGAAAAATTTAAACTACTGTGTAATTTTGCGCCCTCAGCATCCATTTTGTATGGTTCAGTCGCTTACAAGGGCTTGAACTGACACCAGCCTCTCCCAGGAATACATGTCATATGTAACAACTGTCTATGTATGTACTCAACCGCTCAGTCGTGTCTGACTTGTTGCAACCCCATGAACTGTGGCCTGCCAGGCTCCTCTGTCCATGGGATTTCCCAGGCAAGAATATTGGAGTGGGTTGCCATTTTCTACTCCAGGGGATCTTTCCGACCTAGGGATTGAGCCCATCTCTTATGGGCTTATATCTTATATCTCCTACAATGGCAGATGTCTTCTTTACCACTTGGCCACCTGGGAAGCCCATATAACAAAAGAGGCACAAGTGTATATGTGTGTGTGCATGTATGTATGTGTGTGTGTGTGTATATATATATATATATATATATATACACACACACATGTATATATGTATATAAAGTTGATGGTAGTTGGGTATCTTCTTAAACCAGGCTTCTCTGTCCATGGGGATTCTCCAGGCAAGAATACTGGAGTGGGTTGCCATGCCTTCTCCAGGATATCTTTCCAACCCAGGCATCAAAGCTAGGTCTCCCGCATTGCAGTTGGATTCTTTACCATCTGAACCACCAGGGAAGCCCTGGGAGATATTATGTGTAAGTAACAGCCTCTCTTATTCCATTTTTAAAAAAAAATAAGTTGTAGCAGACAAACCATAAGGTAACCCCTAATGATTTCTTGTCTACTAGTGTTCACATCTTTGTTTACTCCACTCCCCTTGTATGCACACAGTACCTTGACTTCTAACCAATAGCAAATTGTAAACAATGGCAAAGGTAATGGAATGTCATTGGCTTGATTAGGTTATATTATATGATCCAAAATCACTTGTATGATTATATCATGTTATATAAAGCTGTCTTATCAGACTGTAGGAAGAATCTCATTACTGTTTTTGAAAACGTAAGCAGGTATGTTGGGGAGACACATGGGAAACAGGTACTGTCTGCACCAGTCTCCTGCTGGCAGCCAGCAAAATGTTCTGGAACTTTGGTTATATAGCCACAAGAGTGTGAATTCTGTCAACAACCTGAATGAACTTGGAAGTATATTCTTTCCTAACTATTCCCTTATTTGAGAATACAGCCTAGCCAACACGTTGATTACAGTCTAGTTGATTACTCTTAAGTGGAGGCAGCTAAGGTGTTCCAGATCTTCGGCACACAGATAACATGATCAAAGACGTGTGTGTTATTTAAAACTTTTATGTTCATGGTAATTTTAGTCAGGAATAGAAAACAAATACAAGATTTAAAGTGAAACTTGGTTGGTTGTCTGTAAATAACCTATCTTTCAAGTATTTTTCCAAGGTCAGAGTTTAATCCTTAATTTATTTAACCTATAGAGAACCCAAGGAAGAATCCCTGTGACCTAAAATGGAAAAAGGTTATTTTGTATTGAATGACATTTTCTATTAAACAACTTACCAAGATTGTCTACGTATGAAGTGGTAGGGTATGCTGTTATATAAATAAGCCGAAGTTAGTCCCAGTACATTGGCCCTACATTTTTTCCTTCACAGCAGGCCAGAATAACTAGCATGAAAGCCCACCAGTGTTTAACTCAGTTATTAACACATGTTACAAATAATACATTTTACACAGTTGCTTTAAGTGTGCCTTTATTAGCATATTTTTTAGCCTTTTAGGGCTTGCCTGATTTGTATCCTTTGAAAAACTGCACTTACAAATCTGTTGGCCACAAATAAGGTAAACCCTGGTAGTATGAATGAAGCCCGAGCCACTAATGCCCTTCAGAGCTCTCTGAACCAGATGCTCCATCTTGCTGTTGAGTGATACCATCTCGACAATAAGTCCCTTCTCCTGTTCCCCTTTTTTTTCTAGGAGTTCTTTTGCCCTCTTATCCTTCTGATTGATGGGCCTCTGGAAGGTCTCATGCTCTGAATAACTTCCACATACCCCATCGTTCATACAAGTCTATTAAAATAGCATGCAAATAAAGCTCTCTGTATGTTACTGCCACCTTGTGGTCACATATTTTTCCTCAAGCTCAGAAACCTCCTCCAGCTCAGTTTCATGCTAGAAATTGACACTCAGCTTATAAATGTCTCCTTTTCTGTAGAGGTCATTTCAGAGTTTTAACAGAGAAGCTGGCTATATCTTGAATCCTTCTGAATACTCTTTGACCTGTTCTACAAATATCTTTTTTTGGTTACCATTGGAAAGGATTATTATCTAGTGTATTTTTCAGAATTGCTTTTAAAATTTTAATACTTTTGTTTTCAATACAAGTATGTTTATTAGATATCTACTGTTGTGTAAAAAATTGCCCCAGTGGTCCAGCGATTAGGACTCCACACTTTCATTGCCAGGGGTCTGGGTTCAGTCCCTGGTCAGGGTACTAAGATCCTGCAAAGTGTCTGGAGCGACCAAAAAGAAAAAGAAAACATTGCCCCAAAATATGATGGCTTAAAACAACAAACATTAATTTCCTTGCAGTTTGTAGGTGTGAGAACTTTGTGTGTAGTTGAGATAATAGTTCTGCCACAGCAGTTCTGAGAATATTGGAGCCAGGAAGTCTGATGAGATTGGAATCATCTGAAGGTTTGACTGGGTTGTAGGATTCACTTTTAATTGCTGAGTCACATTGCTTTTGGTAGGAATACTTCATTTCTTCTATGTGGGCATCAGTGCAGCAGTTAGATTTTTTCAGAGGGAATAATCCAAGAGAGAGATCAAGGAAGAAACGTGCAATATCTTTTGTGATATAGTCCTCCTGAGTCGCGTACCATCACTTCTGTTTTGCAGCCACCTCCTGTTGCAGACTTCTCAGGTGGCTTAAAAAAAAAAAAAAGCCATCTGCCAGTGCAGGAGACAGCATAGACTTGGGTTCAATCCCTAGGTTGGGAAGATCTACTGGAAAAGGATGTGGCAAGCCACTCTAATATTCTTGTCTGGAGAACCCATGGACAGAGGAGTCTGATGGCCTATAGTCCATAGGGTTGCAAAGAGGCAGACACAACTGACTCAGCAACTGAGCACACAACACACCTGTTGCTCTGGCAGTGAGAAAAGTGTTGGGAGGATCTGTTTGAAACACTGTGTGATGTTAATCATGTTTGTGTGAGCAGTTTGTCTCCAGCAAATTATGTATCATAGTAAAAAGTGATTTTTCCTTGGTTTTGTGTATTTTTCATATTAGTGCAATACTGTAAACCTTGTATTACTGTAACATCATGGTACTGATTTGAAAGGCCACTAATGATGCTGGAAGTGCTCCCAAGAAGCAGGGAAAAGTTGTGATATTACAAGAATGACATTACATATACCTGCCATTTCAAGATAAATCCAGTATAAAAATCCATTGGAAATAAAAAAGGAAATTTGGAAAGTCATTGCTGTGTGCTAACAACAAACCTAGAAACCTTGCACTTTTTGTGAAATAACGTTTTTTTTTTTTTTTTTTTTCTTTTAATCTCATATTGAAAATGCAGCTTCTGTGTAGGTACAGGGTATAAGTAAGTCACCACCTATAGACTCTATATTCAAAATAAAGCAATGTCAGTATATGGCAAAGTGAAGGAAAGGTTAAAGGCCCACAAAGTATGGTTTGATCATTTTAGAAAAAGGTTAACCTTTAAAAATGTCAAGATAACAAGAGAAGCAACTTCTACCATTGAGAAGACTGCAGACAAGTCCCCAGATACCATTAAGAAAATCACTGAGGATAAAGGATAACTTCTTGAGCAGGTTTTTAAAATATAGACAGAAGTGCCCTATCCTGAGGGGAAAATACCACAAGGGACTTTTATTAGTAATGAATAGAAGCAAACATCAGGATTGAAGGAAGAAAAGGATAGGATAACTCTTCTGTTTTGTGCAAATGGATTTGAGTTTATGAACAGGACTGCCTTCACCTGTAGAGCTGCTAACTCCTCAGCCTTGACAGGAGAGGATAGATACCATCTGCCATTCTTTTGGTTGTACAGGAAGAAGGCCTGGATGAAAACCCTTTTTTGTGGATTGGTTCCATTAATACTTTGTCCCTGAAGTCAAGAAATACTTTGCCAGCAAGGGACTGCCTTCTAGGGTTCTTCTGATATTGGGTAATGCCCCTGGTGGTCCAGAACCCCAAGAGTTCAATACTGAAGGCATCAAAGTGATTTATGCCCCAAACACAATGTCTCTAATTCAGCCTGTCAGAGAGTCATGAGAACCTGTAAAGCTCATTGCACATACACTACTATATGGAAAAGTTTGCCAGTGCTATGGAAGAGATCCACAATAGAGTGTCGTGAAAATCTAGAAGAATTACACCATTGGAGATGTCATCATTGTTATAGAAAAAGCCATTAAGCCCCAACCAATAAGTTTCTGATGGAGAAAACTGTGTGCAGATATTGTACATGACTTCACAGGATTTATTACAGAGCCAGTCAAATAAATCATGAAATGGATTGTGGATATGACAAAAATAAATAAATAAATAATGGGAAGGGGTGAGTGTTTAAAGAGGTGGATCCTGAAGAAACTCAAGACACCACACCAGAGAATTACAGAGAACAACTTGATGGAGATGAGTTTTTCTGAACCAGTACCAGACGACAGGAAGAAGACTTAGTAGCAGTGCCAGAAAACAAATTGACATTAGACAATCTAGCAGAGTGTCCCATTACGCGATTACTTTTGACTTCTTTTATAACATGCAGTCTTCTCACACGCTAGTAAAGTAATGCTTAAAATTCTCCACGCCAGGCTTCAGCAATGCGTGAACAGTGAAATTCCAGATGTTCAAGTTGGACTTAGAAAAAGCAGAGGAACCAGAGACCAAATTGCCAACATCTGCTGGATTCTCGAAAAAGCAAGAGAGTTCCAGAAAAAGATCTATTTCTGCTTTATTGACTGTGCCAAAGCCTTTGACTGTGTGGATCACAAGAAACAGTGGAAAATTCTTCAAGAGATGGGAATACCAGACCACCTGACCTGCCTCCTGAGAAATCTGTATGCAGGTTAGGAAGCAACTAGAACTGGACATGGAACAATAGACTGGTTCCAAATAGGAAAAGGAGTACATCATGGCTGTATATTGTCACCCTGCTTATTTAACTTATATGCAGAGAACATGATGAGAAACGCTGGGCTGGAGGAAGCACAAGCTGGAATCAAGATTGCTGGAAGAAATATCAATAACCTCAGACATGCAGATGACACCACCCTTATGGCAGAAAGTGAAGAAGAACTAAAGAGCCTCTTGATGAAAGTGAAAGAGCAGAGTGAAAAAGTTGGCTTAAATCTCAACATTCAGAAAACTAAGATCATGGCATATGGTTCCATCACTTCATGGCAAATAGATGGGGAGACAGTGGAAACAGTGGATGACTTTATTTTTCTGGGCTCCAAAATCACTGCAGATGGTGATTGCAACCATGAAATTAAAAGACGCTTATTCCTTGGAAGGAAAGTTATGACCAACCTAGACAGCATATTAAAAAGCAGAGACATTACTTTGCCAACTAGGGTCCGTCTAGTCAAGGCTATAGTTTTTCCTGTGGTCATGTATGGATGTGAGAGTTGGACTGTGAAGAAAGCTGAATGCCGAAGAATTGATGCTTTTGAACTGTGGTGTTGGAGAAGACTCTTGAGAGTCCCTTGGATTGCAAGGAGATCCAACCAGTCCATCCTAAAGGAGATCAATCCTGGGCGTTCATTGGAAGGACTGATGTTGTAGCTGAAACTCCAATACTTTGGCCACCTGATGCAAAGAGCTGACTCATTGGAAAAGACCCTGATGCTGGGAGAGATTGAGGGCGGGAGGAGAAGGGGACGACAGAGGATGAGATGGTTGGATGGTATCACTGACTCGTTGGACATGGGTTTGGGTAGACTCTGGGAGTTGGTGATGGACAGGGAGGCCTGGTGTGCTGCGGTTTATGGTCTCGCAAAGATTCAGACACGACTGTGCGACTGAACTGACTGAACTGATAACATGGCCCCTTCCACGATACAGGTGCTGAAACTAAAACAGTGGAAGAAGGATTTGTACCATATAGAAACAGTTTTATAGAAATGAAAAGGTAAAAAATTCAGACAGAAATTATGATGTATTTCTGTAAAGTTACCTGTAAAGTGCCTACCTCTCCTTCCTCCCCTTCTGCCTCCTCCATCTTCTGCCCTTGCCATTCCTGATACGGCAGGAACAGCTCCTCCTTTTCCTCCTCAGTCTACTCAACATATAAATGATGAGGATGAAGAGTTTATGATGATCTGTTTCCACAGTGATTGTAAGTAATCATAATTCTCTATAGAAACTTAACTGTTGTGTGTCTATTAGAGTCTTCAAATGGATATCTAATAAACTTAGAGCAAAAACTATATGAGACCTTTTTTGTCATCATCCCATAAGTATTCATTATATAGAACATCCTATACAAGACTTGTATTGACCTGGGTAACCTATCCTTACATAGGCATAATGTGAATGACACTTAATATAAAATTAATAATTGGTTAGTTTCCTTATTGCTTTATAACTTTACTTCCAAAGAAATACATTGTATTACAGTATACTTCGGAGAAGGCAATGGCACCCCACTCCAGTACTCTTGCCTAGAAAATCCCATGGACGGAGGAGCCTGGAAGGCTGCAGTCCATGGGGTTGCTGAGGGTCAGACACGACTGAACGACTTCTCTTTCACTTTTCACTTTCATGCATTGGAGAAGGAAATGGCAATGCACTCCAGTGTTCCTGCCTGGAGAATCCCAGGGACGGGGGAGCCTGGTGGGCTGCCATCTATGGGGTTGCACAGAGTCAGACACGACTGAAGTGACTTAGCAGCAACAGTATACTTATATCTCTCTTATAATTGAAGAAACTGTATCAGCTTATCATCACAGATAGTATCTTTTTAAGAGTGTAATAATTTTCTAATACTGTATTATTAGTATGATTGTAGTATTGTATGCTAAAAATTTTTATAACATTTCATTTATGAGTATGTAGTCTTATATCGATAACACTAGGCTAACCTAAAGCACTCATATTGTTGCTTCTGTTATCAATGTATCATTATACTTGTAAATATGAATTTATTTTTTTACATTATTTAATTTTTGATGTCTAGTGTTAACAATATGTATTACATCTGTAGTGTTTTGTATCATATAAAACAATATTGATGTGGGTACTGACAGAATTCATCTTGTAAACGGACATTGTTAACTTATGATATCAATTAATACAGTACTGTAAATGCATTTTCCTTATGATTTGCATAATAACATTTTTTTTCTCTAGCTTACTTTATGGTAATAATATAGTATATTATATATATGGCATACAAATACATGTTAATTGACTGTTTATGTTATCAGTACCATTTCTGGTCAACAGTTGGCTAGTAGTAAAGCTTTTAGGGAGTCAAAACTTATATGCAGGTATTTGACTGCATGAGGGTTTGGTGCCCTAGCCTGCACATTGTTCAAGAGTCAGCTGTATTTGTAATAATGAGACATCTATAAAAAATAAATTTGTAAAATCAAAGGAATATTGAAATAATTATGTAGGTATGCATATAACTACTCTGTCTCTTCCCTCCCCCTAATACACACTAATGCCCTTATACAGTTTTGCTGCTGCTGCTGCTGCTAAGTCACTTCAGTCATGTCCGACTCTGTGCAACCCCAGAGACAGCAGCCCACCAGGCTCCCTGTCCCTGGGATTCTCCAGGCAAGAACACTGGAGTGGGTTGCCATTTCCTTCTCCAATGCATGAAAGTGAAAAGTGAAAGGGAAGTCGCTCAGTCGTCTCCGACTCTTAGTGACCCCATGGACTGCAGCCCACCAGGCTCCTCCGTCCATGGGATTTTCCAGGCAAGGGTACTGGAATGGGGTGCCATTGCCTTCTCCAGTTTTGCTAGTATATTTTTAGTAGCTTTTTCAAAATTATTATTTTAAATTCAACAAACTGTGGGATAATAGATTTAATTTGTGGGGGAAAATAGCATGCTTGGTTTAAATTTTAAAAGCATGAAATTATTTACTTAAGTGGTATGCTGGTTGTAGCTTAGTTAGGTAATTGAGTAACTTGGTCATTCTAATGTTTTTCCATTCCAGTTCCAGTTAAAAAGTTTGGACATTAATAGAAGGCTAGTTATAAGTCTAGTTATAAGTAGCAGCTTAGCACATATATTAGTAACGTGGTTAGTAAACTCATGGAAAGATTGTGGAATCTGAAGAAACACAGTCATATAGCTATACAGAGTAGTGTTTTTTCTTTTCCTTTCTCTAAGAGTCTTAGCTTTGAGCCATTCCTGAAGAAAAGTGTAATCCCATTCCAGCAAGTCTCTACATCTTTGACATCCACCTCCACTGCTAAGCTCTGTGGACCTGGTCTTATATTTGCTTCAGTTTCTGTAGCATCTTTATTAAGGCTATAAAAAGGAGATTGAGTATTTACAAATCCATCCAAATATTATTATTATTATTGAGAAAATAAAAATAGACTAAAATTCAAGGACAGAATCCTACAGTCGAGAACCATGCATATTAATGTCTACAAAATAAAAGAAGCACAGGTAGATTCAAATGACTGTTGAGAGGAACTGGGAAAAATATAAAAATAATACAATGTGATTTAGTAAGAAAGACAAAACATTATTAAGAAAGCTTAAGTTAACTAAGTGAAGTAAATTAGGAAGAGGAAAACAAATATCATATGATATTGTTTATATATGAAATCTTAAATCCGACACAAATGAACACATCTACAAAACAGAAATAAACTCACAGAGATAGAGAACAGACTTGTGGTTGTCAAGGGGGAGGGAAGGGGATAAAAGAGGGAAGATTCAGGAGTTTAGGATTAGTAAATGCAAACTATTATATATAGGATGTGTAAACAAGGTTCTACTGTATAGCACAGTGAACTATATTCAATATCCTGTGATAAAATGTAATAGAAAAAAATATATAATAATGTATGTATAACCGAGTTTCTTTGCTATACAGCAGAAATTAACACATTGTAAATTAACTATACTTATGAAACTTATAAAACTTATGAAAAAAGAATGCTCGTATTAAAAGGCTACCATTTAAAATAAATTTGAGAATTATTTTTCTTACATTAAAAAAAAAAACAAAACAGTCCCTATATGATCAGCAACTTCTCCAGTAGGCAGCAATAATAAATCCTGGGGATGGGTGACAATCTAATTTCTATGGTTGCTATTTTATAATATTGAAAACACCCAGTTTTCAAGAAGAACTATAAGACATTTTAATAAAGGAAAATATGGCACATTAACCAGAGAAAAATTGATACAAACAACCTGCTTGAGGAAGTACAAATGACATATTTCAGGACAAAGACTTTAAGTTGGTTGTTTTAAATGTGTTCAAGAGGTAAAGGACACTATTATCTAACAAACTAAGTATGAGAAAATGTCTTAACCAGATTGAGGATATCAATTAAAAGACAAATTTGGTTAAGACATGTTCTCATACTTAGTTTGTTAGATAATAGTGTCCTTTACCTCATGAACACATTTAAAACAACCAACTTAAAGTCTTTGTCCTGAAATATGTCATTTGTACTTCCTCAAGCAGGTTGTTTGTATCAATTTTTCTCTGGTTAATGTGCTATATTTTCCTTTAATAACTAAGTAGAAAATTTAAACTGGAAAAGTATAATCACTCAGATTGCTTTTATTTATTTTCTTGTCTGATTGCTGTGGCTAGGACTCCTAATATTATGCTGAATAAAACTGGTGAGAGTGAACATCCTTGTCTGGTTCCTGATGTTAGCTATGGATATGATTTCAGCTGAGTTTGTCATATATGGCTTTTATTATGTTGAGGAATGTTCCCTCTAGGCCTACATTCTGAAGAGTGTTTTTTGTTTTTTACCCTAAATGGATGTTAAATGTTGTCAAAAGCTTTTTCTCCATGTATTGAGATAATTATGATTTTTATTCAATTTGTTAATGTGGTGTATCACATTGATTTGCAGATATTGAAAATTCCTTGCATCCATGGGATAAATTCCACTTGGTTATGGTATGTGATCCTTATATTGTTGGATTTGGTTTGCTAATATTTTGTTGAGCATTTTTACATCTATGTTATATTTGCCTGTAATTTTCTTTTCTTTTCTTTTTGTGATATCTTTGTCTAGTTTTGGTACCAGGGAGATGCTGGCCTCATAGAATGAGTGTGGAAGTGTTCCTTTCTCTGCAATTTTTTCAAGTAGTTTGAAAAGGATGGATGTTAGCTCTTCTCTGACTGGTACAATTCATCTGACAAACTCTCTGGTCCTGGACTTTGTTGGGCGTTTTAAAATTACTGGTTCAATTTCCTTATTGGTAATTGGTGTGTTCCTATTTTGTATTTCTTCCTCATTCAGTCTTGGAAGAATGTACATTTCCAAGAATTTGTTCATTTCTTCTTGGTTGTCCATTTTAGTAGAATATAGTTGTTTGTAGTAGTCTCTTATGATCTTTTGTATTTCTGTATGTCAGTTATAACTTCTTTTTCATTTCTTATTTTTAGTGATTTGAGTCGTCTCCCTTTTTTTCTTGATGAATCAAGCTAATGGTTTACCACTCTTGTTTATCATTTAAAAGAACCAGATTTTAGTTTGATTTCTTTTGTTTTTAGTCTCTAGTTCATTTATTTTTGCTGTGATCTTTATGATTTCTTTACTTCCCCTAACTGGGTCTTGTTTTTCTTTCTCTAGTTCCCTTAGGCATAAGGTTACTTTGTTTTTTGATGTTTTTTCTTGTTTCCAGAGGCAAGTTTATATTGCTGTAAACCTCTTTCTTAGAACTACTTTTGTTGTGTCACATAGGTTTTGAACTGTCATGTTTTCATTTTCATTTGTCTCTAGGTAGTTTTTTATTTCCTCTTTGATTTCTTCAGTGATCCATTGGTTGTTTAGTAGCATATTGTTTAGCCTTCACATTCTGTGTTCTTTGTAGTTTTTTTCTCATAGTTGATATGTAGTCTCATAGTGTTCAGAAAAGATGCTTAGCATGATTAAGTTTTCTTAAATTTACTGAGGCTTGTTTTGTGGCCTATTATGTGACCTATCCTAGAGAATCCTCCATGTGCACTTGAATGTATATTCTACTGCTTTTGGATATA
Source organism: Bubalus bubalis (assembly GCF_019923935.1). Lineage (NCBI taxonomy): Eukaryota > Metazoa > Chordata > Mammalia > Artiodactyla > Bovidae > Bubalus > Bubalus bubalis. Next base: position 65,744,219 of record NC_059181.1, read on the forward strand.
ATGCTTTATATATATAAATGATATATAAATATATAAGGATATATATTTATAATGCAATATTAGTATAATATATATTTAGTAAATATTGTTAACATAATATGTAAACATCAATAGGTTAATATATGTTATATTATCACCCAGTCGTGTCTGAGCATTCCCTCTGTCACGCGAGTGTATGTTCCTCGGTTCTTTGTGTCGTCACAACAAAGATTTGGATCGACGGACGTTAAAGCCCTCGGCACATCACAGCTCTTGGGTCTTGGACAAACCGTGCTACAGTTCTTAGGCAAATCAGTGTTACAGCTCTATTTTATTTAGAAGATAGCAGGAGAATCCAAGACTTGAAGAGAAGAGAGTGGAGGAGTGCGTGGGGAGGGAGGGGGAGAGAGAGAGAGAGAGAGCGCATGCATGCGGGAGAGAGAGTCCTAGAGAAAGCACTTTGGCTCCTCCTTTTATATGTTTTTTCCTCCACCTGGGCCTGCCCTATGCAAATTGGGCTTAGCCAGGAGTGCTGTTTGTTCTGTTTGTTCTGCCTGAAGTCTTCACTCTGGTCCTCGGACCTTCCTTGTCTTTTAGCCACCGCCATTTTGGACTCCTTTTCCCTATTCTACCTACCTAACATTCCCCCCTCAAGAGATGGGAGGCCCAATTCTTTGGGAATAGGGGCGTCGAGGTCTTTCTGGCTACTTCCTGCTGAACTGGGACGGCGAGGGGTATTGGGCCTCCCCCTCTTGCTCGTCTCAATCCTCAAGAGTCCTTACAGTGGTGTCCAAGGGTGTGTGATATTTTCCGTGGTCAGCTGTAGTTTTATATCTTTGTTGAACTGGCACTGCATGTTGTAGCTGGTTGACCTGGGCAGAGACAAAACAGGTTAGACAATTGACAGTACATGGAATAATCATATGCATCATCAATATAGCATAACAAGGACTAGTAGGGACATTGGTCAATTTTAAATTCACATCGCCAGGATGGCTCAAGTCCCTCCTTGTTCAGGGATCAGAAGATCTATCTCCTGTCTGTTTTGGAGTATAGTCTCTGTCAAGCTGTGTTGGCTCTTTAGAGTTATCCTGAGAAATCTTATCCCCAGAAACCAGATTTTGGGGGTGTTCATTAGAATGACACTCATTGGTAGTTCTGAATAGGTATCTGAGATCTCCCAGGGGCTCACAGGTGTATTGAGTGTCCTCTTCTGTTTTCTTCCATGGCTTGACTCGTGAGTAGTGAATCCAGGAGTCATGTCCTGGTACCTTGACTGCTGTGGGGGTAGAAAGTATTACAGGGTAGGGGCCCTTCCATGTGGGCTGGACTTTAATTAGGACTTGAGTTCCTGGAGCATATAGTGGTGACTCTTTAGAATCTTTTGGGTCCTGGTTCATACCCCACAAGCGTATATCCTGTTGGAATTGCCCAGTGGCCATGGTACAAGACTGGAGGGTCTGAACCTCTGGATCTAGGAAGAGGTCATTGACATAAACAAAAGGTCTCCCATATAGCATCTCATAAGGACTAAGACCAACCTGTTCCTTAGGGGCAATGCGGGTGCGGAGGAGAGCTATTGGTAAAGCTTCCTTCCATCCCAGGGAGGTCTCCTGGGTTATCTTTTTTGTTGCTGATTTTAAGAATTGATTGGCTCTTTCTACTTTTCCTGAAGATTGAGGCCTCCAGGCACAGTGGAGATAATAAGTAATGCCCAACGCTTTCGAGACTCCTTGGGTGACCTTAGAAGTAAATGATGTCCCATTGTCACTTTGTAATGACCTGGGCAGACCAAATCTTAGAATGATTTCATGGAGCAGTTTTTTAACTACCTCCTCAGCCTTCTCAGTCCGGGTGGGAAGGCCTTCAATCCATCCTGTGAATGTATCTATCATAACTAATAGGTATTTATACCCTTGAGAAACTGGCATCTGGGTGAAGTCCATCTGCCAGTCCTCTCCTGGGTAGGCCCCATGTCATTGGATGGGCTGCGCCTGTTTAATTGGCAAGTGGGACAAGAGGAGACAACCTGTCTTATAGTTTTTTGGTAGCCTGTTCCTCTGAAGGACCTTTCTAGTAATCTTTGGAGGGCCTTTTCTCCTAAATGAGTAGTGGCATGTAAGGAGTTAACCAACTTCCATTGGCGGTTTCCAGGCAGAAAAAGGAGTCCCTCCTTTTGGAACCACCCCATATGATCTTCTTGAAAGCCCTCGCTCTTAGCTTTAAGAGTCTCACCTTCAGTATATGAAGGAGTTTCTGGCAAATTAGCCTGTGGAACTAAGGTGGCAATCCCTATTAGGTCATGGTTCTGTAATGCTGCTCTCCTAGCTGCCTGATCAGCTGCTTGGTTCCCTCGTGCCACTTCTGTGTTCCCTTTTTGGTGTCCTTTACAGTGGGAGACTGAAACCTCAGTAGGCAGATGGACCACCTCCAAGAGTTGAAGAATCTGATCACCATATTTGACTGGGGACCCTCGGGTGGTCAAGTGGCCCCTTTCTTTCCAAACAGCTGCATGTGCATGTAACACCAGAAAGGCATACTTGGAGTCAGTGTAAATGGCTATTCTTTTTCCTTTTCCCAGCTCTAAAGCTCAAGTCAGGGCTATGAGCTCAGCTAATTGGGCTGAAGTACCTGGTGGCAGAGGCTTAGCCTCTATGGTCTCAAAATTGGAGACTACTGCATACCTGGCTCTTCTTTTTCCATCCAAGACAAAGCTGCTTCCATCAGTGTGCCAGATTTCCTCAGGATTGGTCAGAGGATCTTCTGACAATCCCTCTCGGGGTTTTGTCCAGTGGTCCAAGGTTTCTAGACAAGAGTGAAACAGGAGAGAGCCCTGGGGGGTAGGTAGGAGGGTGGCTGGGTTAAGAACCTTACAAGGGGATATAGTGAGGCCTGGATTTTCCATCAGCATTACTTGATATCTGAGGATTCTTTGGTCAGACATCCATAAATGGCCTCTCCCATTTTGGAGTTGTTTTACTTGGTGGCTGGTAAAAATAGTTAGTTTGCCCCCAAAGGAGAGTTTTGAAGCATCTTCTATCATGATTGCAATAGCTGCAAGATTTCGAAGGCAGGGAGGCCAACCTTGGGAAGTTGGATCGAGCCTCTTGGATAAGTAAGCTACAGGCTGGGGCTCAGATCCCAACCTTTGAGTTAACACTCCCAAGGCTATTCCCTCTCTTTCATGGACATAAAGTTGGAATGCTTTTTCTGGGTCTGGCCACCTCAAGGCAGGTGCCTGAGTTAAGGCCTGTTTTAGTGTAGCCTCTGCCTCCTTTTGAGGAGTTCCCCACATCAGTGGGATTGAATCATCTAGTCCCTTTAAGCTTTCATATAAAGGCTGGGCAATTAGACCATAGTTGGGTATCCAGATTCTACAATAACCAGTTAGCCCCAGGAAAGCTCGCAGTTGTTTTCGAGTTGTGGGGGAGGACAACTGGAGGATTCCTTGTACCTGATCAGAGGACAGCCTCCTGGACCCGTGTGTCATCTGAACTCCCAGGTAAGTAACCTTTGTCTCGACCATCTGTGCCTTAGCACGGGAGACTTTATATCCCCTTTCTGCCAAGAAGTTTAGAACCTGAATTGCATGTTGTTGGGCACTTTTCTCATCTGGAGAGCAGATTAGTAGGTCATCTACGTATTGTAGTGTTTTCCCATTAGGTCCCAGGTCCAGATCTAGGAGATCCCGGCTAAGGGCCTGTCCAAACAGGTGGGGGCTATCTCTGAACCCCTGAGGTAATACTGTCCAAGTCATCTGTTGGTGTTTTTCTCCTGGGGCCTCCCACTCAAAGGCAAAAAGGTATTGGGATTCTTTAGCCAGTGGTATGCAAAAAAATGCATCTTTGAGATCCAAGACTGTAAACCATTTGGCACTGGGTGGGATTTCTCCCAAGATTACATAGGGATTGGGTACTGTGGGATGGAGGGGGACTACAGCTTCATATATAATCCGGAGATCTTGAACCATTCGCCAGGTTCCGTCTTTTTTCTTTACTGAGAGGATTGGGGTGTTACATGGCGAACTGGTGGGGACCAATAGCCCACAAGCAAGGAATTTATTTATTAAAGGCTGTAGTCCCTCCCGAGCCTCTCTTTTGAGAGGATATTGTTTCCGGTTAGGAAACCGAGTGGGATCTTGGAGGACAATGATGACCGGTTCAGCTTGGTGGGCTCGTCCAGGAATCCCTTGGTCCCACACCTGGGGGTTAATTTTGTCTTCCCATAGTTTTTGGTCCCTCTCTATTGAAGGTGTAATGGGTTCTTCAGTAGTAACCAGGAGCTGTAGAGCTCTAGGGGCTGAAAAACTTCCCATCACAAGGGTGGTCCCCAGTTTAGTGAGTATAGCTCTTCCCAATAAGGGGGTAGGACACTCAGGGGCCACCAGAAACTGGTGGGAAAATATTTGTCCATCCCAGCAACAAAGAAGTGCTCGGGTGAATCTTTTATTAGTTGCTTTTCCTTTAGCACCCAAAATAGTACAGGTTTGGGAGGAGAAGGCTCCGGAGTAGGAGATCAAGACAGAGTAGGTAGCCCCTGTGTCAACCAAGAAATTATCGGACCTACCTGCCACATCCAGTTGCACCCTTGGCTCCAGCCCCGTGATGATTATCTGTGACAGACAGGCTGGCTGGAGCGGGCCGCTTCAGTCCTCTTGAACCATCGTGAGGGAAGGCTTGGCGCTTGACCTTGAGGCTCTTGGGTCCCCAGGGAAACGTGCCTCCCAGTGTCCCAGTTGATGGCATTTGTGGCAAGCCATTCTAGGAGACTTGTCACGGTTTGGACACTCTTTGGCCCAATGCCCCACCTGCCTACAGATCAGGCATCTGTCTCATGCCTTGTCCCTCAAGGACTTGGGGTTTGCCATAGGGCTTCTCTGGAGGGCGGCCAGCATCTGGGCATGCCTTGTCTCTTTCTTTCTCTCCTTTTCCTGGGCCTTGGCCTCCTTCTCCTGTTCCCTGTTATAAAAGGTATTGCTGGCTGTCTGGAGCATCTCATCTAAAGAGGCAGCAGGGTCCTGCTGTTGTAGCTGCTGTAACTTAATTCTGATATCTGATGCACATTGGGACAGGAATTTGTCCTTTAAAATCACCCGTCCCTCATAAGAGTCTAAGTCCAGGTTGGTAAACTTTTGGAGTGCCTCTTTTAGCCTCTCCAGAAAGGCAATGGTGTTCTCATTGGGCTCCTGAGTTATTTATTGCTGAGACCCAGGCATAGCTAATTACTTTTTGTTGGGCTGCTTTCAGTCCAGCCTTCACACAGATTAGAAAATGATCTCTTTCCCAGATGTGCTCAGGGTCATTATAATTCCAATTAGGATCGGAGGAGGGGACTGCAGTTTCCTCTACTGGGTATCTATCACTGGACATGTGGAGCCCTGTTGCATACCTCCAGGCTTCCTTTAAGACCCTGGTATGTTCAGGATCAGATAAAGTTTGACTAAATATGACCATGATGTCTTTCCACGTCAAGTCAAAAGCCAAGGTAATATGTTGGAATGTATCTATATATTTGCCTGGGTCATCCGTATAGCTTCCCAGGTCTTGTTTGATCTGCCTTAGTTCTAAGAGGGAGAAGGGCTTATGGACCCAGGTTGGTCCGAATTCTCCTCCAGTTTCAACTAAGGGACATACTCGAGCTGGCTTTTGTGGAGGAGGTGCTCCCGGATATGGGGGCACATTTGGGTACGAGGAAGGAGCACCAGGCATCTCGGGAGCTGTGGGAGGTGAGCCTTCACAAGGGGGTTCCTTTTCTTGGTTGCCTGTGCCTAACACCATTTGCCTAGTGGGCTCACTTTTAGGGCATACTACAATCCCATACTTAAGACAGTTCCTTCATATCTCTTAGTCGGAAGAAAATTTGGACATAGGGGATCTCTGTCCATTTCCCATGTCTTTTGCAGAATAATTCTAATTGCAGGATGGTATTGTAATTTAAAGTTCTATCCTCAGGCCAGTGTTCCTCGATCCCCAGTGGATACTGTGGCCACGCAGTGGCACAAAAGAATTTCAAATGACTTCTCCTTAGAGCTAGAGGGTCGAACAGCTTCCAGTTATCAAGGATATATTTCAAGGGCGTCTGCTGGGAAGTGGATTTATTATTTCCCATCTGAAAGACAGTCATGACAGGGAGAAAAGAAAAAGACCTCTTTCGATTTCCTTAAGGGTGAGTCTTTCTAAAGTTTATCCTACCCAGAACTGTTGCAACCTGAGAGCCAGGTGTCCCCGGGTCAGGGTGCAGATCCCCAGGCAGACTGAGGTGTGACAGCCTCCTAAAGATCAAATCCCCGGGCAGGTCGAGGCGTGATGGCCTCCCGAGGATTGGGTCCCTGGGCAGGTTGAGGCGTGATGACCTCCTGGGACCCCTGGGACTAGAGGATCCCCAAACAGGTTGAGGCGTGACAACCTTTCGAAGACCGATCCCTAGGCAGGTCAAGGCTTGATGACCTCCTGGGACCCCCCGGACTGAAGTTTGGGTGTCCCCAAGATCTCCAGTGTGACCAGTATTGGGTAGGATTAGGGGGTTGGATATTATAGAGTATTTCCCTCCCAAGGCCAACTATTTTCTAGTTGTCTCTCCAGAAGATTGTAGAAACCTTGTGGGTCTGGATGGGGCTCAGGAAAAGAGCATGAAACAGGAGGGAAGGGGGCAGAGCACAACTTTTGAAAGAATTACATAGCACAAGGGTATAATGTAAACCAATTAGAATCAATTGGGTCCAAGATGACAAGTCAAATTCAAGTAAACCTTAATCTGCAATCTATAATCCAACAGACACACCCAGAGGTGGCAAAACAGCTCCAAGGCACAAGATCAGAAGAGGGAGGAGTGGGTGGTTCCCCAATGTCTGGGATGATCCTCTCACTCATTAGCATATGAATTCCATCCCCTCACAAAACCTAGCCAGGCCTAATTCCACGGCTACAGCCCTTGCCCTTGCCCTCGGCAATGGTTCACACCCTGAAGGGTGGCTTCTCTCTGGATCCTAACAAATCTACCTCTTATTGCTTTGTCTCTCAATGAATTTTTGCAATGAGGCATCAGAGCCTGAGTTTCATTAGTTTTGGCTGGGCTTGAGTCTTGGGGGAGAGCAGAAGGACAGGAGGAAAAAGCAGTGGGGAAAACGTGCCAAGGAATCCCCTTCATAGCCCGCTGGAAAACTTGCTAAATATCTCACCAGTGCTCACAGTGTCATTGGTATGATCTTTGTCACAGAGAAGAGAAAGGACAGAAGAACCCCCACTGGCTTGTGTAACAGCTACTGGGGCTCAGCAGATAGCGCCTTTGGGACATGCTGAGGAGTAGCCTCTCCAGAGTCCCTCAGTCGTGCCCCCTGCTGCCCGCCTGTCGAGGGAGGTTTGAGGAAACAAGAAATGAGAGATTGTAAAGGTCCCTCCAGCCATAGGAGTGAGGACCTCTTACCTTAACTGGAGGTCTTCTGGAATTTGAGACTGGGCCGTGTGAGGTTCCTGCTGAGTTCGTTTTTCACTGTCCCGGTTTCCAGCATGATGGGCCTTCCCCTGCACTGGGTTTCTTCGTCTTCTGCTTCTAGTGCGGGAGCTTCACTGAGTTGGGCTCCTGCTGTGCTTGGCCTCTTCCACGCAGAGGTTGTTTCAGCCAGGTTATATCCGAGTCACGGCACCATAGATGTCATGCGAGTGTATGTTCCTTGGTTCTTTGTGTCGTCACAACAAAGATTTGGAGCGACGGACATTAAAGCCCTCAGAGCGTCACAGCTCTTGGGTCTTGGACAAACTGTGCTACAGCTCTTAGGCAAATCAGTGTTACAGCTCTATTTTATTTAGAGGATAGCAGGAGAATCCAAGACTTGAAGAGAAGAGAGTGGAGGAGTATGTGAGGAGGGAGGGAGGGAGGGAGGGAGGGAGAGAGAGAGAGAGAGAGAGAGAGAGAGAGAGAGAGAGAGAGAGCGAGAGCGCGCGCGCGCACATGCACGTGGGAGAGAGAGTCTGAAAGAAAGTGCTTTGGCTCCTCCTTTTATATGTTTTTTCCTCCACCTGGGCCTGCCCTATGCAAATTGGGCTTAACCAGGAGTGCTGTTTGTTCTGCCTGAAGTCTTCACTCTGGTCCTTGGACCTTCCTTGTCTTTTAGCCACCACCATTTTGGACTCCTTTTCCCTATTCTACCTACCCAACACCTCTGAATTCAGGAACAAGACAAGGGTGTCCACTTTCACCACTATTATTCAGCATAGTTCTGGAAGTCCTAGCTACAGCAATCAGAGAAGGAAAATAAAAGGAGTTCAGATCAGAAAAGAAGAAGTAATGCTCTCACTGTTTGCAGATGACATGATACTGTAAATAGACAACCCTAAAAATAGTGTCCGAAAATTACTAGAGCTAACCAGTGAATTTAGCAAAGTTGCAGGATACAAAATCAATACACAGAGATCACTGGCATTTCTATATAGTAACAATGAAAAATCAGAAAGAAAAATTAAGGAATCAATCATATCACCATTGCAACAAAAATAATTAAATATCTAGGAATAAACTTGCCTAAGGAGACAGAAGAACTGTACACAGAAAACTATAAGACACTAATAAAAGAAAGATGACATAAACAAATGGAGAGATATTTCATGTTCCTGGGTAGGAAGAATCAATATTGTGAAAATGAATATACTACCAAATGCAATCTACAGAGTCAATGCAATCTCTATCAAATTACCAATGCCATTTTTCAAAGAACTGGAACAAAAAATTTCACAATTCATGTGGAAACACAAAAGACCCCGAATAGACAAAGCAGTCTTGAGAAAGAACAATGGAGCTGGAGGAATCAACCTTCCTGACTTCAGATTATACTTCAAAGCTGCAGTCATCAAGACAGTATGGTACTGGCAGAAAAACAGAAATACAGACTAATTGGCTAGAAAGCCCAGAAATAAACCCATGCACCTATGGGCACCTTATTTTTGATAAAGGAGGCCAGAATATACAATGGGGAAAAGACATCCTTTTCAATAAATGGTGCTGGGAAACCTGGACAGCAATATGTAAAAGAATTAAATTAGAACACTTCCTAATGCCATACACAAAGATAAACTCAAAATGGATTAAAGACCTAAATGTAAGACCAGAAACTATAAAACTCTTAGAGGAAAACATAGGCAGAACACTCAGTGACATAAATCAAAGGAAAATCCTCTTATGACCCACCTCCTAGAGTAACAGAAATAAAAACAAAAGTGGACAAGTGGGACCTGATTAAACATCAAGCTTTTGCACAGTAAAGGATATTATAAGAAGGTGAAAAGACAACCCTTTGGAAATAATAGCAAATGAAACAACTGACAAGGATTAATGTCCAAAATATACCAGCAGCTCATACAACTCAATGCCAGAAAAACAAAGAACCCAATCAAAATGTGGGGAAAAGACCTAAACAGACATTTCTCCAAAGAAGACATACAGATGGCTAACAAACACATGAAAAGATGCTCAACATCACTCATTATTAGAGAAATGCAAGTCAAAAGTACAATGACATATCACTTCACACTGGTCAGAATGGCCAGGATCAAAAAGTCTACAAACAATGAATTCTGGAGAGGGTGTGCAGAAAAAGGAATGCTCTTACAGTGTTGGGAATTGAAATTGATACAACCTCTATGATAGAGCATATGGAGATGCCTTATAAAACTAGGAATAAAATTATCATATGACCCAGCAATCCCATTCCTAGGCATATTCCCTGAGGAAAACAAAATTGAAAAAGACACATATATTCCATTGTTCATTGCAGCCCTATTTACAATAGCTAGAACATGGAAGCAAGCTAGATGTGCATTGACAGACGAATGGATAAAGAAGTGGTGGTACATATACGCAATGGAATATTACTCAGACATAAAAAGGAACTCATTTGAGTCAGTTCTGACAAGGTGGCTGAACCTAGAACCTATTATACAGAGGGAAGAAGGTCAGAAAGAGAAAGATAAATATTGTATTCTAATGCATATATACCGAATCTAGAAAAATGGTACTGAAGAATTTATTTACAGGAAAGCAGTGGAGAAACAAACATAGAGAATAGCCTTATGGACATGGAGAGAGGGGAGGAAAGGGTGAGTTGTATGGAAAGAGTAACATGGAAACTTACATTACCATATGTAAAATAGCCAACAGGAATTTGCTGCATGGCTCAAAAAACTCAAACAGGGGCTCTGTATCAACCTAGAGGATTGGGTTGGGGACGGAGATGGGAGGGAGGTTCAAAGGGGAGGGGATACATGTATACCTCTGGCTGATTCATGTTGAGGTTTGACAGAAAACAACAAAATTCTGTAAAGCGATTATCTTTTAATAAAAGAATAAAAAGATAAAAATGTAGTCTGGCATTAATAGCATACAGATTGGGAAAGGAATGGAGATATACAGAAGCAAAATGTATTTACTATTTTAATTATGTCAGTGTTACCCTGAACTAGATAGTTATAAATTAAGATTTTAATTGTAATCCTAAGGCAACCAGTCAAATAATGACTAAAAGATATAGTGATAGAAATGAAAATAATACACTAGAATATATTCAGTGCTAAAAAAGGAAATAAAATAAGTTATGGAAAAACTAAAAAGACATAAGATATATGGAACATTAAGTATCCAAATGCCACAAATAAGTCTTTCCTTATCCATAATTACTTTGGATGTAAGTGGATTAGACTCTCCAATTAAAAGGCAGAGAATGGCAGAATGGATTTTTTAAAAATGGTCCAACTAAATACTGTCTGCAGATAGTTTAGTTTTAAAGACACAAATAGCTTGAAAGTAAAAAGATAGTGTATGGAAACAGTACTCAGAAGAGAGCTGAAGTTCCTATACTAATATAATACAAAATAGACTTTGAGATAAAATTGCCAGTAGAGAGAAAGGACATTATATAATGGTAAAATCATCAATCCATAGTAAAAAAAAAAAATAGCAGTTTAAGCTTATATGTACCTCACAATAGAGCTCTAAAACATATAAAGTAAAAACTGAAAGAATGGAAGGGAAAAATAGGTAATTCAACCACAATAGTTGGATATGTCAATACCTTACTTTCAATAATGGAAAGAAAAAGTAGATAGAAGATCAGCAAGGAAATGGAATACTTGAACACCCCTAATTATGAAGCAGACCTAATCGTTACCTGTAGAACACTTCATGCAATCACATCAGAATATCCATTATTCTCAAATGAACCTGGAATATTGTCCAAGATAGATTATATCTTAGGTCGTTAACATGTCTTAATAAATTTTTAGAAGGATTTTAGCCACACAAAATAAATGTTGTAATTGAAATGTGAAATTTATAGCAGAAGGAAATTTTGAAAAAGAAAAAACAAAAAATGTGGAAATTAATCAACACAATACTAAGTGATCAGTCAGTTAAAAAGGAAACTGTAAGGAAATATAAAATGGTGCTTTTGCTGTGGAAAATAAGTTGGCAATTCCTCAAAAACATAAAGTTACCTTATGATACAGAAATTCCACTCCTAGGTATATACCCAAGAGAAATGAAAACATATTTCCACACAATACTTAAACATGACTGGTAAAGCATTATTCATAATAGCCAAAAATGAAAACAATGCAAATATACATTCACTTTTGGATGAACAAATAAAATGGATGTGGACAAATAAATGAAGCATAACCATACAATGGCATTTTATACAGCAATAAAATGAAATGAAGAACTGATACATGCTGCAACATGAATAAATCTTGAAAACATGCTGAGTGAAAAAAAACCATATATAACGTTATGTATCATATTTTATTTATACCAAATAATTGGAATAGACAAATCTGTAGAGACAGTAATCTGTAGAGTCGTAATGGCTAGGATGTGGGAGGAGCGACACATTAGAACTAACTGCTAATAGGCATGGCTTGGTTTTGGGGGTAAGGGTGTCAACAGAAATATTCTGGAATTAGTGGTGATGTTTGAACATCCTAGTGAATGTCCCCCAAACCACAGAAATGATTACTTTTATGTCATGTAAAGTACATGTAAATTTTAAAATGCTATAGGTTCCCCATATGGCCACAAATTATATACAGTCTTCCCACATGCAAAATACATTTACGCACTAAAAAGGCCCACAAAAATTTCATCTCACTAAAGGAAAGAAATGGTATGGACCTAACAGAAAGAGAAGATATTAAAAGGAGGTGGCAAGAATACACAGAAGAGCTCTACAAAAAAGATCTTAATGAGCCAGAAAACCACAATGGTGTGATCACTGGACTAAAGTCAGACACCCTGGAATGTGAAGTCAAGTGGGCCATAGGAAGCATTACTATGATCAAAGATAGTGGAGGTGATGGAATTCCAGCTGAGTATTTCATATTCTAAAAGATGGTGCTGTGAAAGTACTGCACTCAGTATGCCAGCGAATTTGGAAAACTCAGCAGTGGCCACAGGACTGGAAAAGGCCCGTTTTCATTCCAATCCCAAAGAAAGGCAGTGCCAAAGAATGTTCAAACTACCACACAATTGCACTCATCTCACATGCTAGCAAGGTAATGATCTAAATTCTTTAAGCTAGGCTACAACAGTACATGAACTGAGAATTTCCAGATGAACAAGCTAGATTTAGAAAAGCCAGAGGAACCAGAGATCAAATTGACAACATCTGGTGGATTATAGAAAAAGTAAGGGAATTCCATTAAACCATCTGCTTCATTGACTACACTAAAGTCTTTGACTATGTGGGTCACAACAAAACTCTGGGAGATTCATAAAGAGATAGGAATACCAGACCACCTTATCTGCCTCCTGAGAAACTTGTATGCAGGTTAAAAAGCAACAGTTAGAACTAGACATGGGACAACAGGCTGGTTCCAAATTGGGAAAGGAGTACGTCAAGGCTCTATATTGTCACCCTGCTTATTTAACTTCTATGCAGAGTACATTATGTGAAATACCAAGCTCAATGAAGCACAAGCTGGAATGAAGATTGCAGGGAGAAATATCAATGACCTCAGGTATGCAGTTGACACCATCCTTATGGCAGAAAGGCAAGAGGAAGTAGAGCCTCTTGATGAAAATGAAAGAGAAAAGTGAAAAAGCTGGATTAAAACTCAGCCTTCAAAATACTAAGATAATGGCATCCTGTCCCATCACTTCATGGCAAATAGTTGGGGAAACAGTGAAAACAGTGACGAATTTTGTTTTCTTGGGTTCCAAAATCACTGCAGATGGTGACTGTAGCCTTGACGTTAAAAGACAGCTTGCTCCTTGGAAGTAAAGCTATGACAAACCTATACAGCATATTAAAAAACAGAGACACCACTTTGTCCATATAGTCAAAGCTATGGTTTTTCCAGTAGTCATGTACGGATGTGAGAGCTGGACCATAAGGGAGGCCGAGCACCAAAGAATTAATTCTTTTGAACTGTGGTGTTGGAGAAGACTCTTGAGAGTCCCTTGGATTGAAAGGAGATCAAACCACCAGTCCTAAAGGACATCAGTCCTGAGTATTAATTGGAAGGTCTGATGCTGAAGCTCTAATACTTTGGCCAAATGATGCAAAAAACTGACTCACTGGAAAAGACTGTGATGCTGGGAAAAACTGAGGGCAGGAGAAGGGGGCAACGAAAGATGAGATCATTGGGTGGCATCACCAACTCCATGGATATGAGTTTCAACAAAATCCAGGAGATAGCGAAGAACAGGGAAGACCGGTGTGCTGCAGTCGATGGAGATGCAAAGAGTTGGACATGACTTTATGACTAAGGAACCTAGATGTCCATCAGCAGATGAATGGATATGGAAGTGTGGTACATATTCACAGTGAATATTACTCATGTATAAAAAGGAATGCATTTCAGTCAGTTCTAATGGGCTGGATGAAACTGGAGCCTATTATAGAGAGTCAGTAAGTCAGAGAAAGACAAATACTGTATATTAATGCATATATATGGAATTTAGAAAGATGGTAACGACAATCCTATGTGCACGGCAGCGAAGGAGACACAGATGTAAATAACAAACTTTCGGACTGAGTGGAAGAAGGTGAAGGTGGGTGATTTGAGAGAATATCATTGAAATGTGTATATTACCATATGTAAAATAGATGACCAGTGCAAGGTCGATGCATGAAGGCACCCAAAGCCAGTGCTCTGGGACAACCCAGAGGGATAAAGTGGGAGGGGGGTTCAGTATGGGTGGACCTGTGGCTGACTCATGTTGATGTATGGCAAAATCATCACAATATTGTAAAATAATTATCCTCCAATTAAATTAATTAAAAAAGACAAAAACAACAAGTTCCATAAAGTAACTATTGATAATTCCTAGCCTCTACTCAATATTTGACAACATCCACATCACCAGATGGTCTACACTGAAATCAGACTGATTATATTCTTTGCAGCCAAAGATGGAGAGGCTCTATACAGTCAGCAAAAACAAGACCGGGAGCTGACTGTGGCTCAGATCATGAACTCCTTATTGCCAAATTCAGACTTAAATTGAAGAAAGTGGAGAAAACCACTAGACCATTCAGGTATGACCTAAATCAAATCCCTTATGATTATACAGTCGAAGTGAGAAATAGATTTAAGGGCATAGATCTGATAGACAGAGTGCCTGATGAACTATGGACAGAGGTTCGTGACATTGTATAGGAGACAGGGATCAAGACCATCCCCATGAAAAAGAAATGCAAAAAAGCAAAATGGTTGTCTGAGGAGGACTTACAAATAGCTGTGAAAAGAAGAGAAGCAAAAAGCAAAGGAGAAAAGGAAAAATATAAGCATCTGAGTGCAGAGTTCCATAGAATAGCAAGGAGAGATAAGAAAGCGTTCCTCAGTGATCAATGCAAAGAATTAGAGGAAAACAACAGAATGGGAAAGACTAGAGATCTCTTCAAGAAAATTAGAGATACCAAGGGAACATTTCATGCAAAGATGGGCTCAATAAAGGACAGAAATGGTATGGACCAAACAGAAGCAGAAGATATTAAGAAGAGGGGGCAAGAATACACAGGAGAACTGTACAAAAAAGATCTTCATGACCCAGATAATCACGATGGTGTGATCACTCACCTAGAGCCAGACATCTTGGAATGTGAAGTCAAGTGGGCCTTAGAAAGCATCACTACGAACAAAGCTAGTGGAGGTGATGGAATTCCAGTTGAGCTATTTCAAATCCTGAAAGATTCCAGTTGAGGTATTTCAAATCCTGAAAGATGATGCTGTGAAAGTGCTACAGTCAATATGCCAGCAAATTTGGAAAACTCAGCAGTGGCCACAGGACTGGAAAAGGTCAGTTTTCATTCCAATCCCAAAGAAAGGCAATGCCAAAGAATGCTCAAACTACCGCACAATTGCACTCATCTCCACACTAGTAAAGTAATGTTCAAAATTCTCCAAGCCAGGCTTCAGCAATTCATGAACCATGAACTTCCAGATGTTCAAGCTGGTTTTAGAAAAGGCAGAGGAAGCAGAGATCAAATTGCCAACATCCGCTGGATCATCGAAAAAGCAAGAGAGTTCCAGAAAAACATCTATTTCTGCTTTATTGACTATGCCAAAGCCTTTGACTGTGTGGATCACAATAAACTGTGGAAAATTCTGAAAGAGATGAGAATACCAGACCACCTGACCTGCCTCTTGAGAAACCTGTATGCAAGTCAGGAAGCAACAGTTAGAACTGGACATGGAACAACAGACTGGTTCCAAATAGGAAAAGGAGTACGTCAAGGCTGTACATTGTCACCCTGCTTATTTAACTTATATGCAGAGTACATTGCTGGGAGCCTGCATGAGGACCTCCACCTGTGGCAAAGGTCATGAGGAAGGAGGCTCGACATACGCAAAGGCGGGATCGAGCCTCAGGAGTCCCCCTACAAATTCTCGAGCATCTACCCCCATAACCAGAGCCTGCCTACTTTACTACTTTGTGCTCTCACCTACACCTCTGACTTTACAGGGGGCTGTCCCCCACCACCTCTTTCGGAGAAGGAGTTAACTTAGAGCTCCAGTTAATAATAATTCCTGGGCGTGATAGGAGTGTTTCAACTTACAAACTCCTCTGAAGGTTCTCTAGCCTGCCTGACAGGCTTGTCCGGCCACATGTGATTGCTCACAGCCTCCCAACCATGAGAGGCATGAGATGCTTTAAACCTTCTAAAAACAGGTTCTTTAGAGAAGTTAGAAAACTATTAGCATAAGTATAGTGGGCTGATTATAAATTGTATTGGTGAAGGGTTTTTCATTTGTTGAGCCAGTGTTTACTGCTAAATCTCCACATCCCCTGCCCTTATACACATTAATGAATATATAAAAGAAATAAGTATTAACCTTTGATATTAATCACGTTAGACCTTAGGCTAAGCAAATTCTTTCCTTAATTAAAACCCACTACACCCTCACCCTATAGGAATGTAACTTTATCTGGTACCTTCGGAAGGTGGCGTCTGTTTTAAGAATAATCACCCCTGGAGAAATAAGTGTTCTGGTTGACTGACTGCTGTCACAAGGAGAGGGTCATAAATTGTCAGCAGGTCCCCTGGCCAGAAGATGATGTAACACCCCTAAGACCTCTGTATACAGCTGTATGAAGCACCTGACTTTAATAAAAGTCAGGACTGCTGACCCCACGTGACTTTTGTATAACATCTCAGTGTATAAAAACAGACCCTGGAAAAATAAAAAATGGGATCAGTTCCTCAAAAGACTGGTCTCCCCATGTCGTTCTTTCTCTCACCTTCTGGCTGAACCCCCATCTGGAACGTGGAGGCTCGTCAAGCCTACTAATTATGCCTGGGCTTCTAAGATCTGACCAGGGAGGCCTTAGTGTCTCCTCTCCTTCAGGAGAACAGGAGGATGCCTGCGGCATATGTAGGTGACATAAATTCCTTGCCTTGGAATGTTATTAGCTTTCCACGTAAACCAAGTTAAACCAAGCCTCTTTTCTCCACTGAATTTTCCTGCTGAGCTATCCTCATTCTATTACTCTTTATATCTCTAATTAATATTTAATTAAAGCTATCGTATCCTGATCGCCAAAGCTGTCTCCCCTTCGAACTCCCTGGATCAGCTGGGGCTGGACCTCGGCAGTACATCATGAGAAATGCTGGGCTGGAAGAAGCACAAGCTAGAATCAAGATTGTTGGGAGAAATATCAATAACCTCAGGTATGCAGATGACACCACCCTTATGGCAGAAAGTGAAGAGGAACTAAAAAGCCTCTTGATGAAAGTGAAAGAGGAGAGTGAAAAAGCTGGCTTAAAGCTCAACACTCAGAAAACTAAGATCATGGCATCTGGTCCCATCGCTTTATGTGAAATAGATGGGGAAACAGTGGAAGTAGTGTCAGACTTTATTTTTTGGGGCTCCAAAATCACTGCAGATGGTGATTGCAGCCATGCAATTAAAAGACCCTTACTCCTTGGAAGGAAAGTTACAACCAACCTAGATATCATATTAAAAAGCAGAGACTTTACTTTGCCAACAAAGGTCCGTCTATTCGAAGCTATGGTTTTTCCAGTGGTCATGTATGGATATGAGAGTTGGACTGTGAAGAAAGCTGAGTGCTGAAGAATTGATGCTTTTGAACTGTGGTGTTGCAGAAGACTCTTTAGAGTCCCTTGGATTGCAAGGAGGTCCAACCAGTCCATTCTAAAGGATATCAGTCCTGGGTGTTCATTGGAAGGACTGATGCTAAAGCTGAACCTATAATACTTTGGTCACCTCATGCGAAAAGTTGACTCATTGGAAAAGACCCTGATGCTGGGAGGGATTGGGGGCAGGAGGAGAAGGGGATGACAGATGATGAGATGGCTGGATGGCATCACTGACTCGATGGACATGAGTTTGAGTGAACTCCGGGAGTTGGTGATGGACAGGGAGGCCTGGTGTGCTGCGATTAATGGGGTCGCAAAGAGTCGGACACGACTTAGCGACTGAACTGAACTTATATAGGAGGCATTAAATGGAATTCCTATTATTCAGGAATTCTTTAATAAAGGACTTATAATTCCCTTGTGCCAATTCTTATAATAGGCTGATTTTACCAGCAAGAAAGTCAAATAAAGACTGGAGGTTTGTTCAGGACCTGAGACCTATAAATAGCATTGTGATCCCTCGCCACCCTATGTTTCCTGATCCTCACACTCTGCTCTCAGCCATTCCAGAAACTACCTGTTATTTCTCAGTAATAGAACTGTGTAGTGCATTTTTTAGTACTACAGTGAAAGAAGAAAGCCAATATTATTTTTCCATTGTGTGGGAATTCTTCAGTATACCTGGATAGGTGTGCCATGAGGCTATACTGAAGGCTCCACTTATTTTTCTCAAATACTTAAGCCTGATTTGGCTGCTCACTGCCCTAATGGCTCTGTGTTAATTCGGTATGTAAAGAATTTACTTTTGTGTTCTAAAACTGAACAGGACTCTGAAAGAGATACTATCTGTTAGAACAATCAGCCTCTGAGGGTCATACAGTGTCCAAAGACAGACTGCAATTCTGTTTACCAGTCGTGAAATATTTGGGTCATTTGATATCCAAGGAAGGATTGTTAATTGATTGTGAAAGAATTAAGGGAATTCTGGCTTTCTTGTTCCCTGAAACAAAGAAATAGCTGAGAGGATTTCTAGGTTTGACTGGATATTGTAGGAATTGAGTACCTACTTACCCCCTCATTTCCCAACTCCTCTGTCTGTGCTTGTGTGTGTGTGTGTGCGCTTAGTCTGTCAGTCGTGTCTGAGTCTTTGTGACCCCGTGGAGTGTAGCCCACGAGGCTCCTCTGTCCATAGGGATTCTCCAGGCAAGAATACTGGAGTGAGTAACCATGCCCTCCTCCAGGGGATCTTCCCAATCCAGGGATCGAACCCAGGTCTCCTGCATTACAGGTGGATTCTTTACCATCTGAGCCATCAGGGAAGCCTCTCTGTGTTACTTAAGTACAACCAATGAAGCCTAATTGAATGGACAATAGAAAAGAGAAAAGGCTATAGATGTCTTAAAATCTTCATTGAATCAGGCTTGGACATTTTAGGCCATCCCAACTATAAATTACCATTTTTTCTCTTTGAGCATGAAGATAAAGGAAATGCCCTAGAGGTGTGTTAACTCAGAAACATGGTGACCAGCATCAACCCATAGGATAGTACAGCCACCACCTAGATTCAGGGAAAAGAACTCCCATGGTGTATGAAAGTTTTTTCAACAACAGCTGCCTTGTTCAAAATTACTTAAGAGCTCATGTTCAGGTCTCATTTGACTGTCTATGTTCCACATTCAGTGGAATCTCCTTTAAACTCCCATTACACTCAGCGCTGTTCTGTGAGTACACTCACCTCTTTCAAGGTATAGTTGTTTTCTTTGCCTAATATTACTTTGGCTCAAGGAGTTAATCTTAACCCCACAACTTTGCTTCCAGAACCACAGGAAGAAAACAGCCACAACTGCATTTTACTAATGGATTATCTTCTTACTCCTAGGAATGATTTACAAGAAATCCTATCAATAATGCTGACTTAATTTGGTTTACAGATGGATCTTACTTAAAGGATGAACAGGAACATTGCCAAGCTGGATATACAATAATGTCCACTTTTGACATAATTAAAGTTTTTACTTACCAGAACCAAAGTTGGCACAACAAGCTCAATTAATTGCTCTAATCAGGGCTTTCAACTAGCTAAAGATCAAATAGCAAATATTTACACTAATAGTCCTCTAAGCTTTTGG
This sequence comes from Bubalus bubalis, assembly GCF_019923935.1. Lineage (NCBI taxonomy): Eukaryota > Metazoa > Chordata > Mammalia > Artiodactyla > Bovidae > Bubalus > Bubalus bubalis. The sequence goes on from NC_059181.1 coordinate 65,763,914, forward strand.
ACTGGGTCAAGATTTTGGAATGCTGTGAAAGGAAAGAGGATTTCTTACCTCCTCAGGGCAATTCATAAAAATATGGGAAATTAGTCTAAGAACTATTAGACTCCATAATTATCCAAACAATTGGCCATTATCTAAATACCTGGACATTCCAAATCTGATTCAGTAGAGGCCAAAGGGAATCAATTTGCTGGCTCAGCACCTAAACAGGCTACTTTAACTTTTATTTATCTCCAGCCCTGAGAATGTCCACTACTTAAACTTTACCCCAATTTAACTGTTAATAAACTCCCCCTACAAGTTCAACAATTAGTCCCAGAAGACAAAAAAACAAAAATGGAAGAAGGAAATAAGATTTTTAAAAATTTATTTATTTTTAATTGAAAGATAATTGTTTTACAATATTGGTTTGATTTCTGCCATACATCAACATGAATTAGCCATATATGTACATATGTCCTTTCCCCCTCAAACCTCCCCCCCACCTCCCACCCTTTCCCACACCTCTACATTTTTACAGAGCTGTCTTTGAATTCCCTGAGTTATATAGCTAATTTCCATTGGCTACCTATTTTACATATGGTAGTGTATATGCTTCATGCTATTTTCTCCAGTCATCTCACCCTCTCCTTCCTTCCCCGCTGCCCTTGTCAAAAGCATCTATTCGTTGATACTCAGCCTTCTTTATAGTCCAACTCTCACATCTGTATATGAGTAGTGGAAAAACCACTGGAATAGCTGAGTTGATTTTACTAATATCTGAGGATGACTGCCATTCCTCAGGCACTTGTAACAGTAAATGGTTAACTTTCTTTCCATCTGTCTGTACTCTTGTTTTCACTGCCATCAATTTCTTGGTAATTATGTTCTTGTCTGCATCTAAGTTTTATAAATCTAAAATCATTCCACCCTTTGGTGAAAAGATAATATGGGCATTGTATACCTCTGAAAGGTTTCATCCTATCAAGTGAATTGGAGCACATTTTACCAAGAGGAACACATGTCTTTCAATGATAGTTCCTAACTGAAAAGTAACTGTTCTGGTTTAAAAACTTGTACAGGTAAATTAGAAACCCCTATCATTTGAATGCAGTGTTTACTTTGAGGGAGAGGGCAATGAATAAGGGTAGGATTAAGAATAAATAATGTAGCCCCCATGTATCCAAGGGCTTTAGAAGTTTTCTATATGATTGTTACTTTAATTTCCCCTAAGATAGTTAGGAGAGCAAATGCCTTCTCATAATCCTCAGAGCACCCGTATTCTTTGTTAATCCTGCCTTGTTCTAAGTCTTGTTTAAATTTGTGACAGTCTCTTTTAAAATGTCCAGGTTTTCCACAATAAAGGAGTTACAACACTCAGGTCTGGCGGCTTGCAACTTAAAAGTCAATACCCAAGAGGCAGTTGTTGGTAGAAAGAAAAGTTGCTTTTAATTAGAATGCTGACAATCTGGAGAGAATGCAGACTAGTCCTCCAAAAACAAACTCCCAAGATTCTGCATGGTCATGAAGGGTTTTAAAGGGAAAAGGGCAAGTAATTCAGTTAATAATAGACACAGTGGGTCTGAGTTGTCTGTGTCTCCCAATGCATGCAGGCTTGTTGACTTCTCTTGATCTTTCTCTTTTTTTAATTAAAAATACTATTTATTTATTTTAATTGGAGGATAATTGCTATATTGTGATGGTTTTTGCCATTTAGATGCTTTCTTGTTCACACAGTTCCCTTGATATTTGAGAGGTTAAAGGAAGCTAGGGAAACAATCTGAGCATGTGTTAATTACTTTTTTGTCATTTCTACTTCTTTGATCTATGGAAAGAACCAAGAGGTTAGGGGAAGTGTTGTGTGATCAAAAGATATGAACGGTATGATAGGGCCAGAGATGAGTAGAGCATGGTGGTGCCTGCTTTAAGATTAGTTACAATATACCTTTGTTAAAGTGACAGAACAAAGGGGCTTCTTGCAGAGAGCTCTTTCAAGCAAAGAGCTCTTTCTTGCCAAAAGCTGCATACAAATCCCCACTTGTCAGAGCATCATTCCATTTTTGTGGGATTATGGGTGAAGGTCCATCTCTTCATGCTAACATAGGATGCTGTATTCTTAGAGTGGAAGATGTCAATGTGGTTCTGTAGCATCTCTTCACTGACAGTTTTAGTTTGCCCATTTACTTATATGTGCAGAACTAAGTACAGTTATTTTGATACCCACAAAGATATTTATCATGAGCAGAAGTGCTTTTTGTTTTGTTTTTCCTTTCCTATTTTTAATTGAAGTCTAATTTACAATGTTGTGTTGGTTTCAAATGTAAAGTGATTCAGTTATACATGCATACATACATATATTCTTTTTCAGATTATTTTCTATTATAGATTATTACAAGATATTGAGTATAGTTCCCTGTGCTGTATACTAGATCCTTGCCTACCTATTTTATATATTATAGTGTGTATATGTTAATTGCAAACTCCTAAGTTATCGTCCCTACTTCTGACCTTTCCCCTTTGGTAACCATAAGTTTGTATTCTATGTCTGTGAGTCTGTTTCTCTTTTGTAAAGTTCATTTATACCACTTTTTAAAAAAGATTCCACATGTGAATGACATCATGATATTTGTTTTTCTCTCTCTGACTTACTTTGCTCAATATGATAATCTCTGGGTTCAAAAATGGCATTATTTCATTCTGTTTTCATTACTGTGTAATATGTCATTGTATATGTGTGTGTGTGTGTGTGTGTGTGTGTGTGTGTGTGTATCTCCCTATTTCTCTATTTATCTGTTAATGGACATTTAGATTGCTTCCATATCTTGGTTACTGTGACCCATGCCCCCTGCAGTGGAAGTGCAGAGTCTTAACCACAGGACCACCAAGGCAGTCCTTGTGAGTAGTGTTGTATGAACATTGGGTTTCATGTATCTTTTTGAATTAGAATTTTCTTTGGATATATGGCCAGGGGTGGGATTGCAGGATCATACGGTAACTCTATTTTTAGTTTTTAAAGGAACCTCCATACTGTTCTCCATAATGATTACACCGCTTTACATTTCCATCAACAGTGTAGGAGAGTTCCTTTTTCTCTTCATCCTATCTAGCATTTATTATTTGTAGACTTTTTAACGATGGCCATTCTAAGTGTTGTGAGGTGATACCTATGAGCAATAGTATTAATCATATTCTCTTAAGGATAATTCTTGAAATTGTGGTAGACATAGATTCAGGGCATCATCAAGATAGAGCATCTTCTGTCGTGGCTTAAGTCTGGCTATCATGCAGTTAGCTTTTTCCTTCTGGTGGCAGTAACAGTGTCTGTAAAACAACTCAAGAATGTGCATCAGATACTGAATCTGCGGCTTTATTGCCTTATCATTAACTACTTGAGCTTGTTTTTTTGTGACTCACAGAGGCCTGGGAGATTTCAGCTTTTCTACAAACAAAGGGCAGGGAACATGAAAGGGGCTTTTGTACTTGGAGGGGAGACCTGCAGGGTTCTGCTTGGTTCCGAAGGCAGGTGTGGTTGTTTTCAAGACTGACTGAGATTTGGGCTAGGTAGTCTCAATGGACTGCTGAGCTGTGGTAACTGCATATTTATAACCTTAGCGGCTTTTTCCTTTTCTCTGTTGTGTAAAGTTTTGGAGAGTTTGTTGGCAACAGTGACAAGTGTATTAGTATACATAGTAGCTCAATCAAGTCCATATCTTTTACCAGTCGTATCAATTCATCTATTCCTTCAAGTAAAATAGTGGATCATTCTGATGGTTTAGAAAACTCTTTGGGTGGGTGCCAGAATGCTGTTTGACTATATATTCAAATCTTTTGGAATAATCAAGAAAAGTCTCTTCTGGCTTTTGTTTACAGTGATGGATTTTTGCCCAATCTGTTTCCTTTGGAAAGATTTTACCTATAGATTAATATAGGTTGTGGGCAATTTCTCTGTATTTCTGGTGAAGGTTTATGAAAATCGTCTATAAGTGTCTTCTAACCCATCTCTTGGAGCCATTATTTTGCATTATTTTCAGAGACTAATAATTGTATAAACTGTTACAAGTCTGAATATCCAGGCTCATAAGTTGTTACTGTAAGGTCATATTATTTAGCAAATTTCAAAGGATCCTATAAAGGATATGGAAAATCCTTAGTTAAGTTCTTAATTTCTGTCTTAGTCCAAGGAATATAGATGAGAGCAAGCTCCGCTTTACTTGTAGCTTTCTCCTTAAAGTGGGCAGCTATTTTTTAGGGCTGTCTTTATCCTTTCCCTTACACTCAATAAGTTCTTCCTTTTAAATTGAAAGTGGAAGAGCAGGAAGGTCAGGACAAGGAAGTTCAAAAAGAAGAGAATTCGAAGAACCAGACAGAAGAGGAAAGAGAGTGGGAGAATAAGCAATGATATCTGAGTTCCTTTCTTATTAGGCCACTGTTTCTAATAATTTTTGGTTTGTCTCTTGCAGTGAGACCATTTTATCATTGTCGCACTTTGAGGATTTCAAAGTGATTAAATACCGATTAAAATACACTTTCTATTCTGGCTATTTGATCTTATAGCTGAACTTTTCTAATTGAGCTTGCAAATAAACCAACTTAGGTAAATCTAAAGTGCCCCACCTTGGCCAACTCAGGGGCAAATTATATTTGGTCAGACCTTACCATTTGGTTAAATACTTGAAGGTGTCAATTCCATTGATGTTATACATGAACCCAGCTGGGTTTCCCATAGGTGCCTGTTTGTTTGGGAGTTGTTTGGCCTTCGAGGCACAGCTTCCCACTATTAGTTTGGTGGCCTAATTCAGATATGAGATATGAGCTGAATAAACTTTCTGAGGATGATGTGTTTAATTGGATGTGTGCTACTTCTGAGTCTAGCTCCTCAAGGAGTTACCCTTCAATCAGTTCAGCTCTTTTATGTGTCTTGGTTTTTACCTCTGACAATCTAAAACTGCCATGGATGCTTGGAGCACTAGGTGATTAGCCTTTGTCATACTCCCTGGAAGGGCAGTATTTACTTAATGAGTGTAAGTGAGACTCCTTGTGGGACCCCTAAACATCACAAGGATTAATCCTCAGATACTTGTGTTGGTTCTTAATCACCTCAGGATGTCTTGTGGCTGAAAGGATCAAATGTCCCTTGTTCTTTGAAAATAATTCAGTCTCTCATTTCACTAGCAAATGGTTTGTTCAGGCCATATATCAACTTGCTTTTCTAAAGTTAAGCCAAATTTAACTAAAACCAGCAACCTATGTTTCCCTGGACCACCTGCCCAGATCCCCGTTGGTCCGTACCTAAGAAAATGCACCAATGCCTCTTAAGACTCCAAGTCTTAATTTTAAACAGCTCAAATAAAAATTTTAGGATCACTCAAACAGTGAGATCAAAATATTAGGAGAAGCCAGTGAGTCTCAAAGGGCCCATGTTGGTACAAAGAGCCAGCTAGGGGTGTCTTCCAGGTGTTCTCTGGTGGGTGTTTCTGATATCCTGACAGGAATGTCGTGCAAATATCAATGAAAAAGTAATCAATAGTCCATCTATGAAAGAAGTGAAAAATTTTATTCATGCCCGCCTGAAAAGTATAACCGAGGAGATAGTCTTTCAGAGAGCTCTGAAAACTGGTCTACCTGTTAAGAAGTCAAAGCACAGTTACATAGTTTTTTGAGATAGAAGGTTATATACCACATGGTATATTGACAGTTTACACAATAAAGATCTGCATGAACAAAGTAGTGGGTCATCATGACCCCTTATATATTATCTTCTAAACAGTTATCTTGCTAGTATTAGGAGAGTATTGCTGTATATAGTTGAGCAGGTATTTCTGCCTTTGGGAAGGTCTGGTTAATGCATAATGCAGATACAAAATGCATAGAAGGGAGAGATGAGGCAAAAGGGCAGTGAAAAATTTTGTTTAAATTTTCCTTGACTTTCTTTAAAATATGAATTTTTATTTCACCAGAACTAACTAAATTAAACAGGCAAACAAAATCAGACCAGCAGTTATCTAAGCCATTCTCTCACAGGCTTTTCTACCTTCTCCCCTAGATCCAAAGCACAGAACACTGCACCACTTTAGTCTGCTGCTGCGAATCTGAGGTTTAAAATGGTCATGCTGGGTTCCTCTGAACAGAACCTGGGGTGAGGGATTTGCTCTCTATCCCATCCAATTTTTCTCACCACCTCCCCATACACACTCGAGCATGTGGAGGCACAGAGATTTAGAAACCTCTTTGTTCCATAGAAGCTTCCTGAGACTCAGTCACTTCCAGCCCAAGGACTTCCTCCTCTCCCTCAAGCAAAAGTAAATCAAGAGACCCTGGGTTCATTATTAATTCTGATGCAAATTCAGCATCAGAATTAATCAGAATTAATCAGAAGGGATTTAACCAAGGAAACTTCAAAAACTTCAGCAGTATTGTCCAGGAGTAAAATGTAACCCTACTAGTGAGACGGGAATCCTAGTTCTTGTCCACGGAGCCGAAGAATGGAATCCACGAACATGTAAACACTCATAGTAGCAAGCAAATAGGATTTATTAAACAGGAGGAAAGTACAAAGCTCTCAGCATAGACACTGAGAGGGGGTAAAGAGTCCCCCCAGGGTGGGACTAACAGCAGTTTTTATATCCTTTTGAACCAATCAATTTAAAGGTCAAGATACTTAACATCTTTATGGCTTCTCTTGATCCCTGGATTAAGTCATCACCCTTTTTCATGCCCCCTGGCCATTTTACCATGGACCAGATATATGGGCTTAAGATTAATGATCACCAGTTGTTTTTCCCTCAGGCAAATGGAACAGAATTTAATTACTGCCCTTCCATGGATATTCTGCAAGTTGTACAAAATATCCCTATAGTTTGTTTTATACCTGATAAAAACTTTGTGAATTTAGTACATGCACCATAGAGTTTCAGAGCTTTTACTTTTTTTTAGACATTTTATTTTGTACTGGGGTATTCCCATGTAGGTCAGTGGTAAAGAATCCACTTGCCAATGCAGGAGACACAGGAGATGCAAGTTTGATCCCTGGGTCCAGAAGATCCCCTGGAGTAGGAAATGTCAACCCACTCCAGTATCCTTGCCTTGAAAATTCCATGGACAGAGGAGCCTGGTGAGCTGCAGTTCAAGTGGTCGCAGAGTCAGACACAGTTGAGCAACTGAGCATGTGTGCACTTATAGGCAATTAAGAATGATGTAACAATTTCCAGTGAACACTAAAGGGACTCAGCCATACATATATATGTATCCATTCTCCTCTAAACTTCTCTTTGATCCAGGCTGCCACACAACACTGAGCAGAGTTCCATGTGGTACATAGTGTGTCCTTATTGGTTATCCATTTTGAATATAGCAGTGTGTACATTGTTGTTGTTCAGTCACCCAGTTGTGTCCGACTCTTTGTGACCCCATGGACTGCAGCATACCAGCCTTCCCTGTCCTTCACAATCTCCCAAAGTTACTCAAACTCATGTTCACTGAATCAGCAATGGCATCCAACCATGTCCTCTGTTGTCCCCTTCTTCTCCTGCCTCCAGTCTTTCTGAGCATCAGGGTCTTTTCCAATGAGTTAACTCTTCACATCAGGTGGCCAAAATATTGGAGCTTAAGCTTTAGCATCAGTTCTTCAAGTGAATATTTAGGGTTGATTTCCTTTAGGATTGACTGGTTTGATCTCCTTGCTGTCCAAGGGATTCTCAAGAATCTTTTCCAACACCACAGTTCAAAAGCATCAGTTCCTCGGGGCTTAGACTTCTTTATCCAACTCTCACATCTGTACATGACTACTGGAAAAACCACAGCTTTGACTATATGGACCTTTGTCAGCAAAGTGATGTCTCTGTTTTTTAATATGCTGTCTAGGTTTGTCATAGCTTTTCTTCCAGGGAGCAAGCATCTTTTAATTTCATGGCTGCAGTCACCCTCTGCAGTGATTTGGAGTCCAAGAAAATAGTCTGTCACAATTTCCATTTTCCCCCATCTATTTGCCATCAAGTGATGGGACCAGATGTCATGATTTTAGTTTTCTGAATGTTGAGTTTTAAGCCAACTTTTCACTCTCCTCTTTGATTTTCATCAAGAGGCTCTTTAGTTCCTTTTTGTTTTCTGCCATTAGGGTGGTGCCATCTGCCTATCTGAGATTGTTGATATTTCTCTCAGCAATCTTGATTCCATCTTGTGCTTCATTCAGCCCAGCATGTCCCATGAAGTACTCTGCATATAAATTAAATAAGCAGGATGACAATATACAGCCTGGACATACTGCTTTCCAAATTTTGAACCAGTCCCTTGTTCTATGTCCAATTCTCACTGTTGCTTCTTGACCTGCATACAGGTTTCTCAGGAGGCAGGTCAGATGGTCTGGTATTCCCATCTCTTGAAGAATTGTCCACAGTTTATTTTGATCCACACAGTCAAAGGCTTTAGCAGTGTCTATCTGTCCATCTCAAATTCCCTGACTGTTCCTTCCTCCCCTGCCACCCATAGAGGTTTAGAGCTTTAAAATGAAACTGCTAGAGGGAGGGGATGGGGCCATGACACCTTATTTGAAAACACATGTTATAATGTCTGCATTCAAACACTACAAAACCTTGCCAGCATACACATATAGGAAGAAAATGATGGCTATATGGACTTTAGAATCTCATTAAGTAGACCAATCTTCCAAAGTGCTCACTGCCACTTTCTGTGGGTTGATCTTCTATAGCCTGCAAAGTGGCAAGGGAAAACAGCCCTCCTTGGGGAAGAGAAAGTTGCAGGCAGACTCTTGTGCTCCCTTAAAATGACCTATGTGTTCTCAAAGTCATTAAATTCATGTTTGTTAGCTATAATAACTTGGGGATGAGGTGTGACCAGTGTGGCACAACTTTTCAGCCTCTCCAGGGCCTCCATCCTTCTCAGCCTCGAGGTTCAATTCTTATTGCCCTCATTGAGGTTATAAAGTGGCCAGAATAAAAAACAATTTAAAAAAAAGAAATAAAACCTAGAAATGTAAAGTATACTTCATTTCTATGGCAAAAAGTGTGAAATGAAGGTAAAAGAGGAAGGGGGAGAGTGTTAGGAGAGGAAGTTGCCTGATAAGGCTGGGACTTGTAGGGTCTGTATAAAGTTATATAGATGTCTGTGTATAGTTATTGGTAGGGCTGGTGGGAAGGGAACAGTATTCAAACCTAGAATGTGTTTTCTTCCCTGCTTTCTCATTTCCTTTCTGCCCTTTGAGCTTCCTTCCCTCTACTCCCACTCCTGTCCCTACTTCCTTCTTGAGCCTAGGGCCAGTTCGGGATCTCCATTAAGGATCCCTGATACATTCATGGAGTGGGGGAAGAAAAGCTGAAAGATTCACTCAGGAGGTTTTCCCACTGTTTTTTATTTGTTCTGAAAAAGAGCACCCTCTGGAAGGGGATGGAAGGAAGTCCTGGGAATCTGAACTTGCTCCTTCTTAGGGACTACAAGAAGGAGAAAAGCTTTCAAAATACATGGGCAGGAACTGGATGTAGAGTGAGAAATGAAATATTTCTTGCCATAACAGTAAACAAGGATGTCACAGTCTCCAGCAAATGCAGCCACGACAGATGGTGAGCCTGGTGAGTCCTGAGACAACTCAGGAAGGAAAAAAATACCTGCCATCTAGCAGCATTCAGACTGCAGCCACTTGCTATAGTGAGCCCTGAGGAAACTCAGGATGTGTAAACACAGGATTCAGACTCCAGATAAGTGATGCGCATATCAAAGGAATGGTTTCCATGAGCCCAGACAAGCATCTTTCCATACGTAGAAAAGCACTAAATTCCTTGGTGGTTTAGTCGCTAAGTTGTGTCCAACTCTTGTGACCCCATGGACTGTAGCCTGCCAGGCTCCTCTGTCCATGAGATTCTCCAGGCAAGAATATTGGAGTGGGTTGCCATTTCCTTCTCCAGGGGATCCTCCCGACCCAATAATCGAACCTGGGTCTCCTGCTTTGCATGCAGATTCTTTACTGACTGAGCTACAAGCTATGAGGGAAGCCCTTTGGTGTATCTGGTTTTCTTTAATAATGTTTTGATATTCAGACTACCTGCCCTTTGTTGCAGAATTTCCATATAACCTGACTCCACCCGTTGCCTCTTCAGAGCAGTTTCTCAGAGCTGTCTGAAAGTTGGTCTCTCAGACTGCAGTCCTCATTTTGCCCTAAATAGAATTCTCATGTTGTGCAAAATTTTATTTTCAACCATTATGGCAACCAACGAAGTGACCCAGAGTGGATTTCCCTCTTTCACCTGAACTCCACAAGGAACCAAAGCCTTGGTACCAGCCCTCTTCCACCTCCTTGGGGATTCCAGACAAACTGAGTAAGTCTTCCCTGGTTCTCAGATCCCTTGTATTGTTTGGTGATCCTGAGTTTTATTGGGCAGTGTATAGCAGGTACTTGTTCCCTCCAAGTTGAAAGATACTGGAAGCCAAGTTGAGAGATACCAGGGAATGCTTGCCCAGGTGAAGATACTGGGAGTGAGGGCTGGTTGAAAGACAGCAGTGTTTGGCTCCATTGTAGGAGACTAAGTGGTCTTGGCTGAGTGGTTAGATAAACTGATCTGATGCTTTCCCTCAATTCAGCTGCCTTAATAGAAATTGTGGGGATAAAAGTGAAGACAATTACGATGATGTGATCACTCACCTAGAGCCAGACCTCCTGGAATGTGAAGTCAAGTGGGCCTTAGGAAGCATCACTACAAACAAAGCTATTGGAGGTGATAGAATTCCCGGTGAGCTATTTCAAATCCTAAAAGATGATGCTGTGAAAGGGTTTCACTCAATATGCCAGCGAATTTGGAAAACTCAGCAGTGGCTACAGGACTGGAAAAGGTCAGTTTTCATTCCAATCCCAAAGAAAGGCAATGCCAAAGAATGCTCAAACTACCGCACAATTGCACTCACCTCACATGCTAGTAAAGTAATGCTCAAAATTCTCCAAGCCAGGCTTCAACAGTATGTGAACCATGAACTTCGAGATGTTCAAGCTGGATTTAGAAAAGGCAGAGGAACCAGAGATCAAATTGGCAACATTTGTTGGATCATCGAAAAAGCAAGAGAGTTCCAGAAAAACATATGTTTCTGCTTTATTGACTGTGCCAAAGCCTTTGACTGTGTGGATCACAAGAAACTGTGGAAAATTCTGAAAGAGATGGGAATACCAGACCACCTGACCTGTCTCCTGAGAAATGTGTATGCAGGTGAGAGAGTCAGTTCCTAGACAAGTTGATAGGGAGTCTAGGGGTCCCCAAGGAGAGAGGGGTCTGGAATTCTCAAGGAGGAAGAAAGGACAAGCTTTTTTTTTTTCTTTTCTCCACATTCCTTAGGATTATATAACAATAATGTATCCTGCCTAAGGACAGTCTTTGGATTCAACCTTTTGTTACCTTAAGATGTAAATTATGGGAGTGGGTCTGATGAAGTCTTTACAACCTCCAGACATTCTTTGGATTATATAACCTCATTGTTAACACTAGCAAGCGGGTACTCTTTCTGCCCCCTTCTGATGCCTATGTCAGAAGCTTTCTCTATCTCCTTTATACTTTAATAAAACTTTATTATACAAAAGCTCTGAGCAATCAAGCCTCGTCTCTGGCCCCGGATTGAACTCTTCTCTTCTGGGGGCCAAGAATCCCGGTGTATTCGCGTGATTCAACAACAACCTTTCATCTTGGGGGCTCGTCCGGGATGCTTCAGGACAAGGTAAGGATGCTTGGAGCTTTAGTTCTTTGTTCTCTTAGCGAACACTTTTTCTGCTGGGCTTTACTAACTCTACCATGTGCTTGTGTGAATGAATGGCAGGCCCTGCGTGAAGCAAGTAAGGGGCCCTGCTCTGCGGTTCCACAATGATCTAATATGGCTTATGGCAGAAACCTGTCAGGGGTTTATACCGACCTGCCAATGCCAAGAGGCACCCAATGTCTCCTTCGGGAACCGACCAGAAATGGGCAAAGCGTGTGGACCGAACTCTCCTTTCTCGGTCAAACTTTTTGGTCTCTTTGACCATTTCATAACTCCTTGGGAATTAGAAGTACTAACCTAATCTATCGGATCATAGACTTTCAAGGGATTTGTGATCTATATTTTATTGTGTACTGTGGCTTAGGTCCCAAACTTGGATTGGTAGTCAAGAAAGCGCCTAGCCTCGCTAGGAATCGGAAGTTTGGAAGCTAGATGGAGCTCTAGCTCCCAGAACATCTCTGAGGTTAAAGGTTACTCAGATTGGGACGGCGATGGGTTTTTTTTTCCCCTTTGGTAACGCCGGCTCTTAGTGGATCAGAGGAGGCTGTTATACTGGTGTGGTGATGCTTGGAAAGAACATCTGTTTTATGTTCGCGTTGGTCTTATTGTGGTCAGGAAATACTCAGGGTCGTGCAAAGGCACTCAAGTGACGAATGTTTCCCACAGTGGTTTTAGCTTGGGAGGCATTCCGGAAGGTTACTCTGATTCACCCCGGGTGACATCAGAGGCAAGCAAGGTTAAGGGTGAAGAGCTGGACGTCAAGTAGGGATGCTATCAAGTCTACCCCTGGTACATCCCCACCCCATCTCGGTGGTAGAACCGGGAGGGACGAGTACGGCACCTGCATCGGTAAGGGACAGACTAAGTCCGACCAGGAAGGAAAAGCTTTTGGTGTAACGTCTGTCTACACCCCCATCTAGAGCAGGGAGGGACGCCTCCGGTAGAAAAAATGGCGCTGGTCGCTTTTTTTCTCTCTTACAGATGGGTGCTAACAATTCCAGCCTCACTCCTTTGAACTGTGTCCTGAAAAACTGGGATAGATTTGATCCCCAGGGCTTAAAGAAGACACACCTGGTCTTCCTATGTGATACTGCATGGCCACGGTATCCATTGGAGGACGGCGAACGGTGGCCAGTTGGAGGATCTCTTAAGTATAATACTGTTCTACAATTAGACCGGTTCTGTAAGGAACAAGGGAAATGGGTAGAAGTAGCATATGTGTTGCCCTTTTTCTCTCTGCGAAATATGCCAGACTTATGTCCTAAGGGTATAGATTTGGGCGTGAAATCTTCAACTCCCTCCTGTCCTCTTACTTTGCCCCCATGCTGGGGACTCCAAACTGGGATTCAAACTGCCCACATGGAGGTCCAAACAACTCCTGTCTCATTACGACCTCAGACTACTCTGGTTTCAGTAGAAACTCAGACCACCAAAGTAAGAGATGAGATGGAGGACAGGAGACAAAGAGAAGAGGAAAAACAGGTTTCTCCAATCTATCCCTGGGATCATATGCGCAGAGCAGCCAGAGAGACTGAGGAACAGCCACACAAGCTGTTGCCTCTTTATGAAACACCCACCAGGAGAAATAATCAGTCTGTGAGAGTTAATAAGCCTTTTTCTTATCAAGAAATACAAAGAATCAAGGAGGATCTGGGAGACTATTTAGAGGACCCAGAAAAATATATTAGAGCTTTTAAAGATGTTACTCTGCTTTATGACCTCACTTGGAAGGATCAAAGACTCGAGTTCTGGGGAAAGCGGTTGCTTATGGAGATGAATGGCTTGGTAATGAATCAGTAGGGAAGAGGGAGAACGAGATAGCGGCCCTCCCCACTGGGAATCAGGCGGTCCCAACTATAGAACCAGACTGGGACTACAACACAGCTAAAGGAAGATGGTCAGAGTCATTTTGTTAGATGTATTCTTGAAGGACTTAGGCAGGCATGTTCTAAGCCTTTAAACTATGGCAAATTGGCAGATATAGAACAGGAGGAAAAAGAAGCTCCTGGTAAATTCCTAGATAGACTGAGAGAAGGCCTTCGCAGATTCACTGAGATTGATCCCGAAAGTGAAGAGGGAAAAGTGATCTTAAAGGATAGATTTCTCACTCAGTCGGCTCCAGATATCCGCCGTAAGCTATTAAAACAGGCGTATGGACCAAATCAGTCTTTAGATACTCTGTTACAACTGGCTCAGACAGTCTATTATGGTAGGGAATATGAGGAAAAGAAAGAAAGGCAAAAAAAAGACAAAGGAAAAGGCGGAAAGCCTTCGCCATGGCTATGAAAAACGTTCTTAAACAGCCTGAGAAAAATGCCCAGAGGGGCCCAGGTGAAAAGGGATGGGCTTGCTACTACTGTGGAAAGGAGGGGCACCTCAAGCGGGATTGCCCTCAGGCATCTAAGCCGCCCCTGGCTCCATGTCCGGTCTGCAAAGGACCACACTGGAAGAGAGACTGCCCCCAGAGGCGTAGGTCTCCCGGGTCGGACTCTCAAGACAATCAGGACTGAAGGTGCCCGGGGGTCCCCACACAAGCTCCCGTCCTAATTACACCTGAGGAACCCCGGGTATTAATAGTTGTGGGGGGCCAATCCGTCGATTTCCTTTTAGATACTGGGGCAACTTATTCTGTGCTCACTGAAGCCCCTGGCCCACTTTCTTCCCTATCCGCTTCGTAATGAGACTGTCTGGACGAGCCAAAAGGTATTATTTCAGTTATTCTTTATCTTGCAACTGGGATTCTGTGCTGTTTTCACACGGGTTTCTGATCGTGCCAGAATCTCCCTCACCCCTTTTGGGAAGGGATATACTGAGCAAGGTCCATGCCTCTGTTTTTATGAATATGGAGCCCTCCCTTTCTCTCCCTTTAGTTGAACAAAATGTAAATCCTAGAGTATGGGCTGATGGAAAATCTGTGCATCGAGCACAAAATGCTATTCCTGTAGTTGTTAAGCTCAAAGACCCACATGTATTTCCACATAAGAAGCAGTATCCACTGAAACCTGAAGTTAAGGAAGGGTTAAAACCCATCATCGAAAATTTAAAGGAGCAGGGACTATTAATTCCCTGTAACAGTCCTTGCAACACTCCTATTTTGGGTATAAAGAAATCAAATGGTAAATGGAGACTAGTTCAAGATTTACAAATAATAAATGAGGCTGTAGTTCCTTTACACCCCGTGGTGCCTAATCCTTATACTCTATTGTCTGAAATTCCTGAACGAGCCAAATATTTCTCAGTAATTGATTTAAAGGATGCCTTCTATTCAGTGCCTTTGGCGGAAGAAAGCCAATTTCTATTTGCCTTTGAAGATCCTACACAGCCAGCTTCTCAGTTAACCTGGACAGTTTTGCCCCAGGAATTTTGTGACAGTCCTCACTTATTTGGACAAGTTTGTCACGGGATCTGCAAAACTTTAATAGCTCTGAAGTAGTGGTGTTACAATATATAGATGATATTTTGCTCTGTGCTGAGACAGAGGAAGCTTGTTCGCGAGCCTCAGAAGATTTCTTAAACTTTCTGGCAGACTGTGGTTACAAGGCATCAAGAGAAAAGGCTCAGCTTTGTCAATAATCGGTTAGATATCTGGGCCTAATCATATCAGAAGGGACTAGGGCCATAGGCCCTGAGAGAATTAAACCTATACTAAATCACCCGCTACCTATGACTTTAAGACAATTGAGAGGATTTTGGGGAATCACAGGTTACTGTTGCATTTGGATTCCGGGCTACGGGGAACTTGCCCGGCCTTTATATAAACTTATAGCTGAAACTCAGCAGGCCCAAACTGACAAACTGGTTTGGTCTCCAGAAACTCAAAAGGCTTTTAAGGTTCTTCAGACTGCTCTCCTGCAAGCTCCAGCTCTGAGCTTGCCCACGGGGTCAGAATTTAATTTGTTTGTCACTGAAAGAAAAGGTGTGGCACTAGGAGTTTTGACACAACCCCGGGGGCCTCACCAGCAACCTATTGCTTATCTATGCAGAGAATTAGATGTAGTTTCACGTGGGTGGCCCCACTGCCTAAGAGTAATTGGGGCAGCGGCTTTATCAGCACCTGAAGCTTTAAAAATAATTAATGGACGAAACCTTACTGTATTGACTTCTCATGATGTGAGTGGAATCTTAAATTCTAAGGTTAATATTTGGATGACAGACAGTAGGCTTCTTAAGTATCAGTCATTGTTGTTAGAAGGACCAGTAACTAGGCTTAAAGTTTGTGGAAATTTAAATCCTGCCACTTTCCTTCCTAAGAAGGAAAATGAAACACTTGATTACGATTGTTCTCAATTCCTAACTTTAAACTATACAGCTCGGGAGGATCTAAAGGATACCGCATTAGACAATCCTGACATGGAAATATTTACAGATGGCAGTTCTTTTGATCAGGATGGAAAGCGTAAAGCAGGTTATGCAGTGGTGACTGCTGAACAGGTTTTGGAAGCAAAATCTCTCCCCCAGGGAACCAGTGCTCAGTTGGCGGAGCTTGTGGCTCTGACCTGAGCTCTAGAGTTAAGCAAAGGGCAGTGGATGGGCCTGATAACCTATGCGAGCTTACTTCTGCTGACTCCAAATATCCTGAGTCTGCTGTTGGATCCTCAAGAAAATGCCTTCCTGTCCTGGGCTCACTCTTATGCTGCATTCCACAATCGGTCTAACTGCTGGGTCTGCGGAGCACTCCCCTCTTCGTCAGTGGAAGGCTTCCCATGGTGGACATCCGCACTTCAAGGAAAAGACTTTCTCCAAGTCTGTGAATACCTTCAACAACAATCACATGCGATGTTTCTTCTTCATCTGATGACATCTACCAACCCTAAAATGGACTGGTGCAACACTTTGTACTTTAACTACGGACATAATGTGACTTTTATTTTCGATTTTAACTTGTTTTAATGACTATGTTGCCTACATCTGTAATTGTATAACTGGATTTGTTCTAGCCGCATGAAAGCTTTTAAGTTACAAATGGTTGCTCAAACTCCTGCTACTGCTGTAGCTTCCTCCAGCTACTATTTGGGGCCCCTGGATCAGATATCCTCAATATGAGGATTAGGAGAATATGTTGCCTCACCAATTTAGGGACAACGCCCCTTGTCAGCTCGGAAGCAGTTATGGAATGAGAACGACGCCCCTTTTCCCTAGGCAACATAATTCTCCTAAAAGAAAAGGGGGGAATGAGAGAGTCAGTTCCTAGGCAAGTTGATAGGGAGCCTAGGGGTCCCCAAGGAGAGAGGGGTCTGGAATTCTCAAGGAGGAAGAAAGGACAAGCTTTTTTTTTTTTTTTTTTCTTTTCTCCACATTCCTTAGGATTATATAACAATAATGTATCCTGCCTAAGGACAGTCTTTGGATTCAACCTTTTGTTACCTTAAGATGTAAATTATGGGAGTGGGTCTGATGAAGTCTTTACAACCTCCAGACATTCTTTGGATTATATAACCTCATTGTTAACACTAGCAAGCGGGTACTCTTTCTGCCCCCTTCTGATGCCTATGTCAGAAGCTTTCTCTATCTCCTTTATACTTTAATAAAACTTTATTACACAAAAGCTCTGAGCGATCAAGCCTCGTCTCTGGCCCCGGATTGAACTCTTCTCCTCCAGGGGCCAAGAATCCCGGTGTATTCGCGTGATTCAACAACAACCTTTCACAGGTCAAGAAGCAACAATAAGAACCGGACATGGAACAATAGACTGGTTCCAAATGGGAAAAGAGTACGTCAAGGCTGTATAATGTCATCCTGCTTATTTAACTAATATGGAGAGTATGTCATGAGAAATGCTAGGCTGGATGAAGCACAAGTTGAAATCAAGATTTCTGGGAGAAATATCAATAAGCTCAGATACGCAGATGACACTTCCCTTATGGCAGAAAATGAAGAAGAACTAAAGAGCCCCTTGATGAAATTGAAAGAGGAGAGTGAAAAAGTTGGCTTAAAACTCAACATTCAGAAAACTAAGATCATCTCTTCCCATCACTTCATGGCAAATAGATGGGGAAACAGTGGAAACAGTGACAGATTTTATTTTGGGGGGCTCCAGAACCACTGCAGATGGTGACTGCAGCCATGACATTAAAAGACACTTGATCCTTGGAAGAAAAGTTATGACCAACCTAGACAGCATATTAAAAAGCAGAGACATTACTTTGCCAGCAAAGGTCCTAGTCAAGGCTATGGTTTTTCCAGTAGTCATGTGTGGATATGAGAGTTGGACTATAAAGAAGGCTGAGTGCTGAAGAATTGATATTTTTGAACTGTGGTGTTGGAGAAGACTCTTGAGAGTCCCTTGGACTGCAAGGAGATCCAACAAGTCTATCCTAAAGGAAAGCAGTCCCAAATATTCATTGGAAGGACTGATGCTGAAGCTGAAACTCCAATATTTTGGCCTCCTTATGTGAAGAACTGACTCATTTGGAAAGACCCTGATGGTAGGAAAGATTGCAGGTGGGAAGAGAAGGGGATGACAGAGGATGAGATGGTTGGATGGCATCACTGACTCAATGGACATGAGTTTGAGTAGGTTCCGGGAGTTGGTGATGGACAGGGAAGCTGGGCGTGCTGCAGTCCATGGAGTAGCAAAGAATCAGACACGATTGAGCGACTGAACTGAACTGAACTGAAAAGTGAACATGTTACATGAGAGCTTTGCTTTGAAGCAAAGGGGCAAGACTCCTCCTGGCTGATTATAGCTTTCTCAGATGATTGAGAAATTTACAGGAGTGGTGCAGGAGAGTCCTCATAATGTGCAGTGGTCCCATATGGAAACCCACTCATTAAATAAAACACTTGCTTGCCAGGAATCTAAAATAAGAATTGGCTATTTAGTGATCCAAGAAACTGGATCTGCTAAAGGGAGAAAACTAAGACACATAAGAAAGCTGAAACAACGCTGGGATGATGCCTTGGAGGAGTTAAGCTCACGGGAGCACAGTGGCCCACCACACAACTTCATTTGTAAAGTTTATCCCTGACGAATTCAAGTAAAACGGGAAATAAAATCTCTCAAGTGGAGAAACAAGGAGCATTAGAAAATCAACCTCTGACTAACACCTCAGCCAGATTCATGTACAATATGTACGGAGCTCATACTTGCAAGTACCTAGTTATTTGGGGAAAATATACTAAAAAAGATCTCAACTTAAAATGGCCAAATTGGGATTCTTTTGATATTTCAAAATTGATATTTTTGCACAGACAATTAGAAAAAGCTAGCCATAAGATCAAATAGACTAAATGGAATGCTTATTTTGATTGGTATTTAGAAGCATCTAAAAGAGGAAATGATAGGGTTCTTTGCAGGAAACCAACAAGAAAATGCTTGAAACTATATGAGGACTAAAAAAAAGGTCACTAGCACTGATTGTCCTCTGCTTCTCCTGTGTATCCTCTTCTATCTGAATTACCTGGCTCTGATGCTATCTTTTTCTCTTCCAACTCCTTTGCCTCCTGCTGCTCCCTTCCCCAGCAAGGGAAGATTAAAAAAAAAAAAAAAAAGCAGAAGTGATTATATCTCCCTTTAAGGTGAAACCTATTACAGGGAGAGGTCAACTGTCCTTGGTGCTTAAATACACACCCTGGACCCCAGCAGAACTTAGAGTCTTGGCTAAAGAATTTTCTCCATCTGAGTCAAAATCCATTGGGATTTGCTAAGAATTTTGTATTAACTATCCAGACCTTCAAACACAGGTTTTTAGATCAGTATCAATCAGTATTTACCATTTGGAAATTAAAGGATATTTTGCCCTAAAAATGAGGGAGCTCATTTATTACATACACAGTTAAGGTTAAAAAGCTGGCTTGGTAAAAATATCATTTCAGAATTCTGACTTTAAACAAAGGCCTTCTAAAGGGGAACTTGCATTTCTCAGTGTCTTTGAGATGTAAATTACTTTCCTAGGACTTTCTTTGTACGTGTGCATTTGTATGTACATGTTTTGAAAACTTGACCTCTGTCACACTATTTATGAAAGTAAACTCTCCAGAGTTTACTTAGGTTACATCCTCCCCCACTGTCTTCTGAAGAAACCTCTTGCATCTTAGTGGTTTGAATCACTATGGTATATATATATATATATATAATATATATATATTATATATATAATGGTTTTATTAATGGCCACATATTGGCAACACTAACAAATCAGTGAATCTAGAGCACTCTCATTATAAACAGCTGTTTTATTGGTAGCTATAAAAACAAAAATCAAATTACACGTTGAAAAAATATATCTAATGATTAACCTAATAAATTATTTAGTTTAAAACAAGAAAAACTGGCTTGGAAAGCTTCCTTTGAGGTCTTTGCTTCCCCTCAGTGGGTCTTACAGATGCTAATAAGAGTATTAGAATAGTTAATGTTAACAGGAAAAACTTGTAAGGAAAGTCTAGATACTATTTCCAACAAGGTAGAATTTTTTTTCTTTTTTTTTTTAATTTATTTTAATTGGAGGTTGATTATAATATTGTGGTGGTTTTTGCCATACATTCACATGAATCAGCCATGGGTGTACTTGTGTCCCCCATCCTGACCCTCCCTCCCACATCCCTCCTCATCCCATCCCTCAGGGTCATTCCAGTGCACCACCCTGAGCACCCTGTCTCATGCATCAAACCTGGACTAGTGATCCCTTTCACATATGATAATATACATGTTTCAATGCTATTTTCTCAAATCATCCCACCCTCGCCTTCTCCCACAGAGTCCAAAAGTCTGTTCTTTATATCTGTGTCTCTTTTGCTGTCTCACATATAGAGTCATCGTAAACATCTTTCTAAATTCCATATATATGCGTTAATATACTGTATTGGTGTTTTTCTTTCTGACTTACTTTGCTCTGTATAATAGGCTCCAGTTTCATCCACCTCATTAGAATTGATTCAAATGCATTCTTTTTAATAGCTGAGTAATATTCTATTGTGTATATGTACCACAGCTTTCTTATCCATTCATCTGCCGATGGACATCTAGGTTGCTTCCATGTCCTAGCTATTGTAAAGAGTGCTGCTATGAACATTGGGGTACACGTGTCCAAGGTAGAAGTTTTTAAAGAATTATCTCAAGTGAATAATGAAATCTTTAGATGGTTATTTAAAATGGGACAAACAAAATGGACATTTATGTCATTAAAACAGAAGGTTTTAATATTACTACACTGCTGCTGCTGCTAAGTCGCTTCAGTCGTGTCCAACTCTGTGCAACCGCATAGACGGCAGCCCACCAGACTTCCCTGCTCCTGGGATTCTCCAGGCAAGAACACTGGAGTGGGTTGCCATTACTACACTACTTAAATGGGCCAAAAGTGACTCCCTACTTGTCCCTAGCATTGAAAGCTAGACAAGAGCATTCTATTTATCCCAGTTTTAAAATATTTAAGAGGCTAAAAAAATTTACACTGAGATGCCTGACCAGCAATTATTTGAGGCAACACTTAGGCCAAAGAGCCTGAATTCCTTGGCTCAACACCCCTGTGGGGATCCTGGAGCCTTTTATATAAAAGTGGATAAAATGGGCAGGAAATTAAATAAAGAAGAAAAAAGAAGTCCTAAAACTCCTCCTGTAAGAGCAAAGCTTGTTGATATGATCCTCAGTCAGTTCAGTTCAGTTCAGTCGCTCAGTCATGTCGACTCTCTGTGACCCCATGAATCGCAGCACGCCAGGCCTCCCTGTCCATCACCAACTCCCGGAGTTCACTCAGACTCACGTCTATCAAGTCGGGGATGCCATCCAGCCATCTCATCCTCTATCGTCCCCTTTTCCTCCTGCCCCCAATCCCTCCCAGCATCAGAGTCTTTTCCAGTGAGTCAACTCTTCGCATGAGGTGGCCAAAGTACTGGAGTTTCAGCTTTAGCATCATTCCTTCCAAAGAAATCCCAGGGCTGATCTTCAGAATGGACTGGTTGGATCTCCTTGCAGTCCAAGGGACTCTCAAGAGTCTTCTCCAACACCACAGTTCAAAAGCATCAATTCTTCGGCACTCAGCTTTCTTCACAGTCCAACTCTCACATCCATACATGACCACTGGAAAAACCATAGCTAATGAAGAGTAAAGTCAATGATATAAAAGTTGACAGAATTGAGATGAAAGTGTATAACACTGGTGTATTTGAATGTACCTTAAATAAGATGATTATATTTCTTTTGTTTAATTATATTGTGGAATAGGCATGTTTCACTGGGGAATTCGTCCCCTGTGTGGTATTATAAACAAAGCATATAAATCTGCACCTCAGTTAATATTAAAGAAAAACAGTAGGGTTACCTGAGCCATACAAATAAATAAAAACTGTAAACTAACATTCAAGGGCTAATACAAATAAAAATAGTGATTTTGTTGTGGGTTTAATTTATAAACTCGGAAAGAAGGTCTTTGCTGAATGCCTTATATAAACCTTTGAGGGCATGTGTCAACTAAATGCACAACATAAAAGTTGTGAGTTAAATTTTATTTGGAGCAAAATGAGGAGTGCAGCCTGGGAGACAGCACCTCTGATAGCTCTAAGAAACTGTTCCAAAGAGCCAGGGAGGAAAGATCAGTATATATGTGATTTTGGTAAAGGAAGAATACATGCAATTAAGCACATACTTTTCCAGAAGGTTTCTACCAGTCTCATGAAGCTTTTGCTAGTCATGAGGAATAGTCATCTCCATGAAGGATTTTAGTACTTTTCTATATATGTGGAGATACAAGAATTGGGTTCATAAAATCAGTTCCTGAAAATATCTAACTGAAAATCTGTCCTGCCAGTTTTTCCTTGAACACAAAGTATCTCATTTCTACTCTACACAATTAATTCCTTTCAAGGGGTATTGAAGATCAGCAGCTATAGCAGCATATGCTTTAATCCTTTTAGAGGCAGATGGCAAGTACCCATGGCAAGTGCCAATTTGTAGTTGACAGGGCCCCTTCTTGGTCATAAATTTAACCATACTTTGGGAGACATTTCATGACCATTTCAATCCTATGGTCCTAGGAAGTCTCATTCCTATGTTTGGCGAAGGTTTCACTGATAGTCCCCTCATTATGGTATTACTGGACTAGGTCTTATCAACAGTAATCAAAGGGTTCTGGGCCAACCTGTTTTACTCAGATTGTTATGGTCAGGGAAAATTCCCTCTTGTTGTATCCATATCTAGAGTTATACTATTACAATCACTGATCTAATATAAAACTATTTTTGTAGGAGGCTCTGTCACACATTTGGTAATATACGAAACAACAATCTTATAAAACTGGCAAAGTATAAATAACATAGCTAGCAGTATTATTAAAGTCATAAGTAAGAATTAAGCCAAGAACTTCCATTAGGTGTTATTCAGTTGCTCAGTCGTGTCTGACTGTTTGCAACCCCTTGGTCTACTGTATGCCACGCTTCTCTGTCCTTCACTATCTCCCAGAGTTTGCTCAAACTCTTGTCCATTGAATCGGTGATGTCATCCAACCATCTCATCCTCTGTCTTCCCCTTCTCTTCCTGCCTTCAATCTTTCCCAGCATCAGGGTGTTTTCCATTGAGTTGGCTCTTCACATCAGGTGGCCAAGTGTAGCCCAGTATATACTCAGATCATCTAACTTTGTCTGTTCTGTACCAATCTTTATCTTTCAGGGAAATTATACATTGGCATTGTTCATAAGGATCCCAGCCCAATTTTCCAATGTTACTAGGCTGGTTATCCTTAGTATAATTTGATTGTTCCCAGATAAAGGAGGGCCTTAAAACTTAAATGACCACAGCTTGGTGTTAACCACATAAATCCATCCCATAATTGTGGGAAGTTTTATTCTTTGGCTAAATTTTTGCTTGTTGCTCTGACTGAGCTTGAGTGACTTAGAGGAAAAATCATATTTATGGCCAGGGTCAAAGCTGGTATGTATTACATACAGGTAATTGGCCAGAACCCAGCAATTAGATTGATTTTTTAAAATTAGCATACGATTGTGTCCATGATAGAAAACATATGCAAAGGTCCAAGAAGTCAAGAAAACAGTATAAACTAAACGATCATATGAATCAGGTCCAGCATCTTGGGTAAACAATTTTCTGATGTTGTCTTCTTGGCCTGTTTTAAATGTTGTTTCCTTTGAGCATTGTTTTAAGGTGAGTTTGAGGTCACCAGTCTGGTGCAGGGGCATATAGAAGTGGCAATTAATCCAAGAGTCAATTTCCCTTGTTTCACTGTGCATGAGCTAGTTAAGAGTACATGATAAAAAGCCCTTCCGTCCAGGTTGGAGGTAATCCTTTAAATTGTGTCTTTTCCAGTATACATAATCCCTGCTTGCAGGTTTTGGGGCATCTTATCTTCATCCAGAGATTACTGAGATAAGCCTCAGAAACAAAACTTAGAGTGTCCTTTAAATAATTTAATTAACTTAAAGCATAACATCAAAGAACTCTCTGTGAAATGAGTCAGTAAATACAGACCTCCATTAGTGTAACTGGTATTTAATGTTCATTAAAACATTATCTTTTTCTCTCTAAAATTTCTCTCATTTCTACCAAATACATCCAAATTAAAACTAAATTATGGCAAATAAGAAAGTCTGGTTTCAGTAAACTTGGCCTGATAATAATTTATATAACTATAATTGATCAAGTAGGCTTTTTGCTTTGCTGAAACTTATAAAAATCATATTTATTTATTTTTTAAATTATTTGGCTGTAATGGGTTTTAGTTGCAGCCCGTAGTATCTTTGATATTCATTTGGACATGCAGAATCTTTAGGTGTGGCATGTGAACCCTTGCAGCACGTGGGATCTAGTTCTTTGACCACGGATTGAACTTGGGTCCCCTGCATTGGGAGCGCAGTCTTAACCTCTGGACCACCAGAGAAGTCCCTTTTTGTTTATTTTTAATTGGAGGATAATTGGTTTACAATATTGTGTTGGTTTCTTCCATATAGCAAAATGAATCAGCCATAGGTATACATATGTCCCCTCCCCCTTGAACCTCCCTCCCACCTCTTATACCATCCCACCTCTCTGGGTTGTCACACAGCACCCATCTGAGCTCCCAGTGATATATAACAGCATCCCACTAGCTATCTAAATGATGCTAAAGCTGAAACTCCAGTACTTTGGCCACCTCATGCGAAGAGTTGACTCATTGGAAAAGACTCTGATGCTGGGAGGGATTGGGGGCAAGAGGAGAAGGGGACGACAGAGGATGAGATGGCTGGATGGCATCACTGACTCGATGGACGTGAGTTTCAGTGAACTCCGGGAGTTGGTGATGGACAGGGAGGCCTGACGTGCTGCAATTCATGGGGTCGCAAAGAGTCGGACACGACTGAGCGACTGATCTGATCTGATCTGATATATGTTTTACTCCTACTCTTTCAATTCATCCCACCCTTTCCTTCCGCTGCTGTGTCCACTAGTCTACATCTGCATCACCTTGGCTACCCTGCAGATAGGTTCATCAGTATCTTGTTTCTAGATTGCATATGTATGCATTAATATACCAAATTAGTTTTTCTCTTTTTTGAAATTTTAATTGAAGACTAATTACTTTACAATATTGTAGTGGTTTTTGCCATACATTTAAATAAATCAGCCATGGGTGTACATGTGTACCCCATCCTGAAACCCCCTCCCACCTCCTTCCCTACCCCATCCTTCAGGGTTGTCCCAGTGTACCGGTTTTGAGTGCCCTGTTTCATGTATTAAACTTGGACTGGTGATTTCACATGTGGTAATATACATGTTTCAATGCTGTTCTCTCAACTCATCCCACCTTCGCTTTCTCCCACAGAGTCCAAAAGTCTCTTCTTTATATCTGTGTCTCTTTTGCTATCTCGCATATAGGGACATCATTACCATCTTTCTAAATTCCATATATATGTGTTATTATACTGTATTGATGTTTTTCTTTCTGACTTACTTCACTCTGTATAATAGGCTCCAGTTTCATTCACCTTATTAGAACTCATTCAAATGAGTTCTTTTTAAAAAATTAATTTATTTTAATTGGAGGCTAATTACTTTACAATATTATAAAGTTTTTTGCCATACATTCACATGAATCAGCCATGAGTGTACATGTTTCCCCCATCCTGAACCCCCTTCCCACCTCCCTCCCCAACCCATCCCTCAGGGTTGTTCCAGTGCACTGGCCCTGAGCACCCTGTCTGATGCATCGAACCTGGACTGGTGATCTCTTTCACATATGGTAATATACATGTTTCAATGCTATTCTCTCAAATCATCCCACCCTCGCCTTCTCCCACAGAGTCCCAAAGTCTGTTCTTTACACCTGTGTCTCTTTTGCTGTCTCACATATAGGGTCATCATTAACATCTTTCTAAATTCCATATATGTGTGTTATTATACTGTATTGGTGTTTTTATTTCTGACTTACTTCACTCTGTGTAATAGGTTCCAGTTTTATCCACCTCATTAGAACTGATTCAAATGCATTCTTTTTAATAGCAGAGTAATATTCCATTGTGTATATGTACCACAGCTTTCTTATCCATTCATCTGCTGATGGACATCTAGGTTGCTTCTATGTGCTAGCTATTGTAAAGAGTGCTGCGATGAACATTGGGGTACACGTGTCTCTTTCAATTTTGGTTTCCTTGGTGTGTATGCCCAGCAGTGGGATTGCTGGGTCGTATGTATGCCCTAATTTTTATGATTTCTTTTCTTCTACTAACCCTGGGGTTCTTCATTTCTTCTTTTTGTAGTTGCTTTAGGTGTAAAGTTATTTGATTTTTCTCTTGTTTCTTGAGGTAAGCTTGTATTGCTATGAACCTTCCCCTTAGCACTGCTTTTACTGAATCCCATAGGTTTTGGGTTGTCATGTTTTCATTTTCATTTGTTTCTATGCATATTTTTATTTCTGTTTTGATTTCTTCTCTGATTTATTGGTTATTTAGAAGCGTGTTGTTTAGCCTCCATATGTTTGTATTTTTAATAGTTTTTTCCCCATAGTTGATATCTAATCTTACCACATTGTGATCAGAAAAGATGCTTGAAATGCTTTCAATCTTTTTTAATTTACCAAGGCTAGATCTATGGCCCAGGATCCTGGAGAATGTTTTGTGTGCACTTGAGCAAAAAGGTGAAATTCATTGTTTTGGGGTGAAATTTCCTATAGATATCAATTAGGTCTAACTGGTCCATTATATCATTCAATGTTTGTGTTTCCTTGCTAATTTTCTGTTTGGTTGATCTATCCATAGGTGTCAGTGGGGTATTAAAGTCTCCCACTATTATTGTGGTAGTGTTAATTTCCCCTTTCATACTTGCTAGCATTTGCCTTACATGTTGCAGTGCTCCTATGTTGGGTACATATATATTTATAATTGTTATATCTTCTTCTTGAATGGATCCTTTGATCATTATGTAGTGTCCTTGTCTCTTTCCTTGGCCTTTATTTCAAAGTCTATTTTATCTGATATGAGTATTGCTACTCCTGCTTTCTTTTGGTCTCCATTTGCATGAAATATCTTTTTCCAGGCCTTCACTTTCAGTCTGTATGTGTCCCTTGGTTTGAGGTGGGTCTCTTGTAGACAACATATATAGGGGTCTTGTTTTTGTATCCATTCAGCCAGTCTTTGTCTTTTGGTTGCAGCATTCAAACCATTTACATTTAAGGTAATTATTGATAAGTATGGTCCCATTGCCATTTACTTTGTTGTTTTGGGTTTGAGCATATAAACCTTTTCTGTGTTTTCTGTCTAGAGAAGATCCTTTAGCATTTGTTGAAGAGCTGGTTTGGTGGTGCTGAATTCTCTCAGCTTTTGCTTGTCTGTAAACGTTTTGATTTCTCATTCATATTTGAATGAGATCCTTGCTGGGTATAGTATTCTGGGTTATAGGTTTTTCTCTTTCATCACTTCAAGTAGGTCCTGCCATTCCCTTCTGGCCTGAAGAGTTTCTATTGAAAGATCAGCTGTTATCCTTATGGGGATCCCCTTGTGTGTTATTTGTTGCTTTTCCCTTGCTGCTTTTACTAGTTGCTCTTTGTGTTTGATCTTTGTTAATTTGATTAATATGTGTCTTGGGGTGTTTCGCCTTGAGTTTATCCTGTTTGGGGCCCTCTGGGTTTCTTGGACTTGGATGGCTATTTCCTTCCTCATTTTAGGGAAGTTTTCAACTATTATCTCCTCAAATATTTTCTCATGCCCTTTCTTTTTGTCTTCTTTTTCTGGGACTCCTATGATTCGAATGTTGGGGCGTTTGACATTGTCCCATAGGTCTCTAAGATTGTCCTCATTTCTTTTAATTCTTTTTTTCTTTTTTCCTCTCTGCTTCATTTATTTCCACCATTCTATCTTCCACTTCACTTATCCTATCTTCTGCCTCAGTTATCCTACTGTTGGTTCCCTCCATAGTGCTTTTAATTTCATTTATTGCATTATTCATTATTGATTGACTCTTTTTTATTTCCTCTAGGTCCTTGTTAAACATTTCTTGCATCTTCTCAATCCTTGTCTCTATAGTCTATTTATCTGTAACTCCATTTTGTTTTCAAGATTTTGGATCATCTTTACTATCATTATTCTGAATTCTTTTTAAGATAGACTCCCTATCTTCTCCTCTTGTTTGGTTTGGTGTGCATTTATCATCTTCCTTTACCTGCTGAATATTTCTCTGCCTTTTCATTTTGTTTAGATTGCTATGCTTTGGGTGGCCTTTCTGTAGGCTGGGAGTTTGTGGTTCCTCTTTATTGTGGAGCTTGATCCCTGTGGGTGGGGTTGAACTATTGGCTTGTCAAGGTTTCCTGGTTGGTGGAGCTTGCATCTATGTTCTGGTGGGTGGAGCTGGATCTCTTCTCTCTGGAGTGCAGTGAAGTGTCAAGCTATGAGTTTTGGCGTGTCTGTGGGTTTGATGTGACTTTGGGCCGCCTGTATTTTGATGCTTAGGGCTGTGTTCCTGCATTGCTGGAGAATTAGCATCATATGTCGTGCTCTGGAACTTGTTGGCTCTTGGGTGGAGCTTGGTTTCAGTGTAGGTATGAAGGCTTTTGGATGAGCTCTTGTCTATTAATGTTCCCTGGTATCAGGAGTTCTCTAGTGTTCTCATGTTTTGGAGTTAAGCCTCCTGCCTCTGGATTTCAGTCTTATTCTTACAGAAGGCTCAAGCCTTCTCCATTCATACAGCACAGATGATAAAACATCTAGGTTAATAGTGAAAAGATTCTCCACAGTGAGGGACACCCATAGAGGTTCACAGAGTTATATGGAGAAGAGAAGAAGGAGGAGGGAGATAGAGGTGACCAGGAGGAGAAGAGGAGCAGTCAAAGGGGGAGAGACCAATCTAGCCAGTAATCAGTTCCCTAAGTGTTCTCCAAAGCCTGGAACACCCAGAGAGATTCACAGAGTTAAGTAGAGAAGAGAAAGGGGATGGAGGAGGTAGAGGTGAGCTGGAGGAAAAACGGGAGAGTCAAAAGGGGAGAGCAATCAAGCCAGTAATCACACCCCTAAGTGAAAATGGATTTTGAAGATTAAATTCTTAAAGGTACAAAATTGATAACAAATACCAAAAAGCAAAGATTAGAAATATGGAGTAGAGGTTAAACTCTCCAAAATACAATATTAAAAATATACAACCAAATCAATCAAAAATTATATAAAAAATAGGGACTTCCCTGGTGGTCCAGTGGCTAAGACTCCAAGATCCCAATGCAGTGGGCCTATGTTCAATCCTTGGTAAGGGAATTAAATCCCACATGCTGCAACTAAAGACCTGGTGCAGTCAAATAAATGAATATTTTAAAAGAAAAGTTTTATATTTATATGAAATTTGCTTTAAAATAGGGTCTTTGTTTTGTAGGGTAGTATTAGGTTATAAAAATGAAAATTAAAGGAGCAGTAAAGAACTTGAAAAAATTAAAAGATGATAATATTAAAAATATATCTAGAGTTTCTCTGAAGCTGTTGTGGGCAGTGGGGTCAGTTCAGTTTCAGATAATTCCTTGTTCCAGCTTGTACTTCTTCTCAAGGTCTGTAGGCCCCTTCCAGTGCTTAGTCAATGTTATCTACAGGGTTTTGATCTGTTGTACTTGTCACCTCCAGAGTGTTTCCCTCTTCTCTGTTTATTTCAGCTTCCTCTGTTTGCAAGTCTCTTCAGTGTCTAATTTCCACCCAGACACAAGGGGGCAAAGGTGGTCACTTATTTAGGCTCACTTGTTCAGTTGTGTTGTGGGGTGGGAGGGACACTGCAAACAACTATCACTGGTGTGTGTAGGGAGTGCTCACAGTGTATAGACCACACTGGGTTTGCCCCAGCTCATGGTGGCGTGTGCTTTCCAGGTCTACACTGCTTAGGCTCCAGGTTGCTGTGCAGGGGTACTGTCCAAAGCAGGCCCTACTGTTCGTGCACTTCCAACGTCTAAGCTGTTCAGATTCAGGTTCTCAGGTACTCTGCAAGGGCACAGACTCGGTTGGGCCTGCGTTTTTTGCCCTTCTCAGGTTTGAGCAGCTGAGGCAACCAGGTGCTTGGTGAGTACACTGTCCCAGGTGGGCTGTGCGTCTTAATCACCTTCCCAGTCCTGGCCTCTCGGTTTCCCAGGTGTGCCTTGGGAGGACCGTCTCAGTTGTGCTGTGTGTCTCCTCTCGGGAGCTAATCTCAGGCTGCGACCCTCGTGGCAGATGTCAACCATTCAGGATCCCAGAAAGACGTGGTTAGCAACTGGGAGCCTCCTCACAGTTTGGTGGAGGATGCCAGTCTCTGGGGCTGAGATTGCCCCTTGCCTTGCTGCTCTGGCTGTCACATGCCTGCCTCTCTGCCTCCAGCAGGGGGGAGGGGCCTGTATGCAAATGGCTAGCTCTTCTTTGGCACCCATTCAATCCTTTGTTCTGGGTGGGCCAGTCTTCATGATAGGTTAGAGCCTTTTGTGAGAAAGTCCTCTTTTTTTTTTTTTTTCCTCTCTGGCTATCCCACAGTTTGGGTTGCTATCTCACGTTAACTCCCTCAGATTGTCCTCAGGGCATTCAGGCCTGGTCCTTACCCTAAGCATGTAGCCCACGCCTCCCTGTCCAGCCCCCACTCACTGCTGGTGGACGCAAGCGTCTGGGCTACTTCTCTGCTGGGGTTGTGGTTAGGCGTGTATTCTGTGTTTTGTTGTTTTTTCCTCCAGTTTTGTTGCCCCCTGAATTCAAAAACTACCCACAGAGGCTCTGGTGAGAGGGTTTCCTGCTGTTTGGAAATTTTCTTCATGACTACCTCCCCAGGACCAGTCTCCTTCCCTAACTCTTTTGTCTCTCTTTTTGTCTTTTATATTTTGTCCTACCTCCTTTTGAAGAGAAGGGGCTGCCTTTCTGGGTGCCTGGTGTCCTCTGCCAGTGTTCAGAAGTTGTTTTGTGGAAGTTGCTCAACATTCAAACAATCTTTTGATGATTTTGTGGGGGAGAAAGTGGTCTCCCCGTCCTATTCCTCTGCCATCTTGGGACTGCACCCCTGTTTTTCTGACTTCACTCTGTATAATATGATCTAGGTTCATCCACCTCATTACAACTGAGTCAAATGTGTTCCTTTTTATGGCTGAGAAATATTCCATTGTGTTTAGGTACCACAGTTTCTTTATCAATTCATCTGTCGATGGACATCTAGGTTGCTTCCATGTCCTAGCTATTGTAAATACTGTTGCAATGAATATTGGGGTACATGTGTCTTTTTCAATTCTGGTTTTCTCAGTGGATATATCCATTACTGGAATTGCTGGGTCATAGGATAGTTTTCAGCTTCTTTGGTGGCTCAGATGGTAAAGAATTTGCCTTCAATGCAGGAGAACCGGATTCAATCCCAAAGTCAGAAAGATCTCCTGGAGAAGGGAATGGCTACCAATTCCTGTATTTTTGCTTGGAGAATTCCGTATTCTTCCCTGGCAGTCTACAGTCCATGGGGTCACAAAGAGTCAGACATGACTGAGCAACATTTTCACTTCATGGTAGTGTTATTCATTCTTTTTAAAAGAATCTCTATACTGCTCTTGATAGTGACTGTATCAATTTGCATTCCCACCAACAGTGCAAGAGGGTTCCCTTTTCTCCACACCCTCTCGGGATTTATTGTTTATGGATTTTGGGGGGATAGCCATTGTGACCAGTGTAAGGTGATACCTGATTATAGTTTTTAATTTGCATTTCTGGAATAATGAACAATGTTGAGCATAATTTCATGTGTTTATTAGCCATCTATATGTCTTTGGAGAAATGTCTGTTTAGGTTTTCTTTAAGTTTAATTATGTCCCATTTGTTTATTTTTGTTTTTATTTCCATAACTCTGTGAGGTAGGTCATAGAGGATCTTGCTGTGATTTATGTCAAAGAGTGTTCTGCCTGTGTTTTCCTCTTAAGAGTTTTATAGTTTCTGGTCTTACATATAGATCGTTAATCCAGTTTGAATTTATTTTTGTATATGGTGTTAGTAAGTGTTCTAATTTCATTTTTTTTACATGGCTTTGTCCAATTTTCCCAGCATTATTTATTGAAGAGACTATCTTTTCTCCATTGTGTATTTTTGCCTCCTTTGTCAAAGATATGGTGCCCATAGGTGTGTGGGTTATCTCTGGGCTTTATCTCTTGTTCCATTGGTCTGTATTTCTGTTTTTGTGCCAGTACCATACTGTCTTGATGACTGTAGCCTTGTAGTATAGTCTGAAGTCAGGAAGGTTGGTTCCTCCAGATCCATTCTTCTTAAAATTGCTTTGGCACATTTAGTCTTTTGTATTTACATACAAATTGTGCAATTTTTTGTTTTAGTTCTGTGAAAAAATCTTTGATAATTTGATAGAGATTGCATTGGATCTGTAGATTGCTTTGAATAGTATAGTCATTTTCACAATATAGATTCTTCCAGTCCATGAACATGGTATATCTCTCGAACTGTTTTTGCTGTCTTTGATTTCTTTCATTAGTGTCATATAGTTTTCTGCATACAAGTCTTTTGTCTCTTTAGGTAAGTTTACTCCTAGGTATTTTATTGTTTTTGTTGCAGTGGTGAATGGGATTGTTTCCTTAATTTATCTTTCTGATTTTTCATTGTTAGTGTATAGGGATGCAAGGGATTTCTGCGTATTAATTTTATATCCTGTGACTTTGCTATATTCATTGATTAGCTCTAGTAATTTTCTGATGGCATCTTAGGTAGAGTATCATGTCATTTGCAAACAGTGAGAGTTTTACATCTTCTTTTCCAATCTGGATTCCTTATTATTTCTTTTTCTTCTCTGATTGCTGTAGCTAGGACTTCCAAAACTATGTTGAATAATAGTGGTAAGTGTAGGCACCATTGCCTTGTTCCTGATCTTGAAGAAATGCTTTCAGTTTTTCACTGTTGAGAGTAATGTTTGCTGTAAGTTTATCATCTATGTCTTCATTATTTTGAGGTATGTTCTTTCTATACCTACTTTCTGGAGAGGTTTTTTTTTTTTTAATGTCATAAATGAGAGTAAAAATTTTGTCAAAATCTTTCTCTGCATCTATTGAGATGGTCATATGATTTTATCTCTCAGTTTGCTAATATTGTGTATCACATTGATTGATTTGCATATATTGAAGAATCCTTATATCCCTGGGATAAAGCTCAGTTGATCATGATGTATGATTCTTTAAATATATTGTTAGATTCTGTTTGCTAGAATTTTGAGGTTATTTGCATCTATGTTCATTAGTGCTATTTGCTGTAATTTTCTTTGTTTGTGGCATCTTTTTAAGCAGAATTGAAACATTTATCTTTTCTGTCTATCTGCTCCATCCAGAGATTGTAAAATGTTAGGTTTCCAGCAGCTTTATCAGATAAATCAGGAAGGCTACCTCACTAACAAGTACAGAAATCATAAGATATTTGGGGGACCTTGTAAAGAGAGGAATTCACCTAGATCTCTTAGGCGAAATTACTGCAGATGGTGACTGCAGGCATGAAATTAAAAGATGCTTGCTCCTTGGAAGAGAAGCTATGCCCAACCTAGACAGCATATTAAAGAGAAGAGACATTACTTTGCCAACAAAGGTCCATCTAGTCAAAGCTATGGTTTTTTCAGTGGTCATGTATGGATGTGAGATTTGGACTATAAAGAAAGCTGAGTGCCAAAGAATTGATGCTTTTGAACTGTGGTGTTGGGGAAGACTCTTGAGAGTCCCTTGGACCGCAAGGAGATCCAACCAGTCCTTCCTAAAGGAAATCAGTCCTGAATATTCATTGGAAGGACTGATGCTAAAGCTGAAGCTCCAATACTTTGGCCTCCTGATGCGAAGAACTGACTCATTAGTAAAGACAATGATGCTGGGAATGATCGAAGGCAGGAGGAAAAGGGGATGACAGAGGATGAGATGGTTGGATGGCATCACCAACTCGATGGACATGAGTTTGAACAGCCTCCAGGAGTTGGTGATGGACAGGGAAGCCTAGCATGCTGCAGTCCATGGGGTCGCAAACAGCTGGACACGACTGAGCAACTGAACTGAACTGATAATTAGTTTGAGGGGAAGGTTTTCCTTCTACCTGGAAAATACAGACTCAAACCAGTAACTTTTCAGACAGAAACCATAAAAATAGTAACCATTTTCACCAGTTCATTGAGTTCTTTTGTTAACTCTTTTTGTTAGCAGTTTATGAATGTCATTAAGATTCTTTAATTTCTTGTCCAGTTTAGTATAATGGTCTGAAAGTTAGAAACTTGTATTTTAACAAAGATTCTTTCTGTATATCTTCTTGAAGAGAAAGCATTTTGCAAAGGCATTACAGTGAAACCGTAAGTGTCTATAATGACAAAAGACTTACGAAGGCACGTTTAAATCTGATTACAATACAACTGACAAAGAAGCTTGATTACTGCTATGACATATAACACTTTAAGATAACAACTAGAATTATGACTATCATTTTACCAGAACGTATCACATTTTTGGGAATTCCATATGATTTCTCAATTATTTATATTATTAATATTTACCATACAATATAACTTAAGAATATTTATTACTCATTTGACAATACTTCTCATGTAATTTAATATACCAAATTAATCTAATTAGCTTAATATTTCTCTTTGGGATATTTCAGGGGCCCTTTGAAGCATCCTGAAATTAGACAGAAGTCAAAGGACTTCATTAAATTTTGATTTAGTAAATTTTATCAATAAATATCAAGAGGTTAAAACATTCAGATAGGATCATAGGTCACTGTGAAACAATATTTATTCACTTAGTTGAAGTTGCAATAAAAGATTTCAAAGTCTAATACAGGGTAGATCACTTAAAAGTAAGGAACTTAAAATCTGTTATCAAAGGTAGTTCATCATCTTAGGAAAACTTGTACTATGCACAAAACTCTTTTTTCAGGGTCTGCTTTCCACAAAGCTTTCTCGCTTTCTGTAGCCATCACTTAATTTGCCCATCTAGTAACAAACACCTGTAAGTCAGACCTACTACCTTTTTCCTTAATAAAATGCAATTCCATTCCTCAGACCTTCTTTACTAAAAAAATGCATCCCACTTTTCTTATGCAACCATAAACTGTCCTTTATATCAGCACTCTAGATTGGTGAACACAAATACTTGTGATAATTTCTAAAAATACTTGCTTTCTTATAGAGAACATTTCAGGATGTACCTAACATATTCATTAATAGTGCAAAATATCTTTAACTTATCTGTGAGAGGAAGCCAGTGCTCAGTAATTAATGTTTCAGTATCTTATTTTATTTGGGAGTGACCTACCTATTCAATAACTTCCATCATTTAATTTTGCACAACCCTAGATTTTCAAGTTACCAAAATCTGAAGAGATTTAAACATAATTATTCTTAACAGATTTTATCTAAAAGTCCTTATCTCATTTACATTTCTTTTCTTAAAAGTTTCTTCACATTGAGTTACTTTCCTTGCTTACAAATTTCCAACAGATATAATAAGATCTTATTCAGCTTATATTAAACCTAGCCACAATAAAAGTATTATACTTAATGTTGATACTATAAGTGCTTACTTTTCTTTAGACCAATTAAATCAGAGCTTATTACAAATAAACCTTAGCAATACTATCCAAAGACGTATACTGAAACATACATATGTCCAGCCAGACACAACAAGATATCCAGCTTCATCCTCTAGGCTTAGTCATGAATCAGATATCACAGTATAAAACTCACTAGTTTATAAATAGCAGTTGGAATTTTTAAAAAATTTAAGGCTTCATACTCCTTTTTCCCCCTTCAGTTTCAGAAATTAAAGTTAATCTACATAAGATGTGATTCTGAGATGTGTCTATCATGAGATACGTCTACATAAGATGTGATCCTCAAGGCACAGGAAACAAAAATCAGGTTCTTTATATAGGACTTATCCCTTCAGAACTTATTTTCTTTCAAGCAAACTTTCTCTGTGGGTTGGAATGAAACTGGTTGGAAGTCAGTTAACCTTCTACTGGTATTGTGTACTTAATTGGCACAATTGAAGGTTCTTCGTTTTCATAGATACACCCTTTTATTTCTTTTAATGATTCTGAAAACTTGATCAGCCAGCGTAACAAATGTTTGTGTGTAACTTGGACCAACCTACATTGTCTAATTATTAGAGTAGTCAAATCCAGATCTAAGGCTTCTAAAAAGGCAGAATTAAGTAAAGGATCATTTTGATGGTTAAAGAATGACTCAGGTGTCAAGCCAGAATATTGTTTAGAAGTTTTTTATTTTTTTTCAAACCATTCCTAACAATCCAGAATTGATTCATTCGATCTTTGCTTGCACTGTTGAATCTCTGTCCACTCTACAGTTT
This sequence comes from Bubalus bubalis, assembly GCF_019923935.1. Classification (NCBI taxonomy): domain Eukaryota; kingdom Metazoa; phylum Chordata; class Mammalia; order Artiodactyla; family Bovidae; genus Bubalus; species Bubalus bubalis. Next base: position 65,800,351 of record NC_059181.1, read on the forward strand.
TAGGAAAAAGCTCTGGGATAAATTTGAATTATTTTTGAGCTAATTCCTTACATTCATTTTGAGCCTATGTTTCCAAATCCATTAAGGGATGTTTCCATCCTGCTTCCTCTATTCATTCCCTTGTTTTGCTTTCAGAAACTAACAGCTGTAATAATTGATACAGATCTGAAAATTTGGGCTTGTAGGACTGGATGGTTAACCTGAATTCCTTAGCAAATCCCAATGGATCCTGACTTTGATCAGGAAATTCCTTAGCTAAAGCTTTAAGTTCTCCTTAAGGGAGCTATAATTACTTCTGATTTTTTTTTTTTTTTTTAAATCCTTCTTTGCTTGAGCAAGGGAAGCAGCAGGACATGGAGGCATTGGATAATTTGGAAGAGATAGCATCTGGCCAGTTAATTCAGAAAGAAGAGGATACTCCAGGGGAGCAGAGGGAGAGACAGTAACAGAGTACCAGCAGCCTTTTCTGTTCTGATACAGTTTCAAGAGAAGTTTCTACATACCAAAGTAAGTATTTCATTCAGTCTGCCTGATATTATGGCCAGCTTGTTTAACCGTGTATATCAATTTTGGAATATCAAAAGAACCCCAATTTGGCCATTTTAGGTTGAGAGCTCCTTTAGTATAATTTCCCCAGTTAACTATGTACTTGCAAATATGAGCTCTATACGTATTATACATGAATCTGGCTGGAGTGTTAGTCAGAGGTTGGCTTTCTGAAGCTCCTCATTTCTGTTTTTGAGAGATTCTATTTCCCATTGTTTGTTGAATTTGTCAGGGATAAAATTCACTGCTGAAATTGTGTGATGGGCCTATGTGTTTCTCGTGAGCTTAATTCTTACAAGTGTCACCCCAGACTCATTTCAGCTCTTCTTATATGTCTCGGTTTCTTTCTTTAGCAGTTTAAGGCCACCATGAGTGCTCAGATTGCTGAATGGCCAATTCTTATTAATGACCCCTGGTGAGCAAGTGTTTTAGTTAATGAGTGGGTTTCCCTATGGAACCACTGCACAGTATGAGGACATGGCCTCTACTACTCCTGTAAATTTCTCACTCACCCGAGAAAGCCATAACTGGCCAGGAGGACTGTTGTCCCTTTTCTGTGGAGCAAAGGTCTCATGTATTAATAATAGTTTCCCTTTTATCCCTACAATTTCTATTAAGGCAGCCAAATTGAGAAAGTGTCAGATCGGCCTTTTACCTAACCACTCAGCCAAGACTGCTTAGTCTCCTACAGCTGAGCAAACCCTGCTATCTTTCAAACAGTGCAATGGGCTGCTGCTGGTACCAAAGCTGCACTTGTTCACAGAGTTCAGGCAAAGGAGGGAAGTCCACTCTGGGTCACATCACTCGTTGCATTACAACTGTTGATTTAAAAAAAAAAGCACATTGTGAGAGCTGTGAGTTGTTTCATGTTGGGCAAAATGAAGACTGTGACCTGGGAAACAGCATCTCAGATAGCTCTGAGAAGGGCTTCCCAGGTGTCAGTAATGGTAAAGAATCTGCCTGCTAATGCAGGAGACATAAGAGACACAGTTCCGATCCCTGGTCAGGAAGATCCCCTGGAGGAGGGCATGTGAACTCACTCCAGTATTCTTGCCTGGAGAATCCCATGGACAGAGGAGCCTGGAGGGCTATAGTCCATAGAGTCGCAAAGAGTTGGACATGACTAATTGACTTAGCATGGTTTTGGTGGAGGGGGAATACATGAAATCAAGCACATATTTTCCCAGAAGATTTCTACCAGTCTTGTGAAGCTTATTCCAGTCACAAGTAACAGTCATCATCATGAGGGATTTTAGTGCCTTTCTAAATATGAGGAGATACAAGAATTGGGCTCCTTAAATTGGCTCCTAAAAATAACTATCTGAAGACTTGTCCTGCCAGTTTAACCCTGGGTACAAAGTGCTTCATTTCTGCTTTCCATTCTGAATTACTTTCAGGGTGTGTTGAAGGTTGGTGGCTTCAGTAGCACATGATTCCTTCCTTGTAGAGGTAGATGGTAAGTGCCCATAACATGATAAATTGGCTCTGCAGGTGGCACTAGTGGTAAAGAACATGCCTGCCACTGCAGAAGACACAAAAGACTCAGATTTGATCCCTGGATTGGGAAGATCTCCTGGAGGAGGGCATGACAACCCACTCTAGTATTCTTGCTTGGAGAATCCTACAGACAGAGGAGCCTGACAGGCTACAGTCCATTGGGACACAAAGAGTTGGACACAACTGAAGGGACTTAGCATGCACATAGGCATGATATATTAAACTCTAAAATTCTAGGACATAGAGCTCATAAGACAAATTTCAATTTCATTATAAAATCTTATTATTGATTAATCTTTTAGTATCTTTTAGGTGACAGACCTATTCTTAGGGGAACTAAAAGCAACTGTCTTTCTCTTGCAAATCTCTACAAATACCAGAATGTAAATATCCAGTCTCATCACTTCATGGCAAATAGATGGGGAAACAATGGAAACAGTGACAGACTTTATTTTCTTGGCCTCCAAAATCACTGCAGATAGAGACTGCAGCCATGAAATTAAAAGACACTTGCTCCTTGAAAGAAAAGCTGTGACCAAACTAGACAGCATATTAAAAGGCAGAGACATTACTTTGCCAACAAAGGTCTGTCTAGTTAAAGCTATTGTTTTTCTAGTAGTCATGTATGGATGTGAGAGTTGGACCATAAAGAAAGCTGAGCACCGAAGAACTGATGCTTTTGAACTGTGGTGTTGGAGAAGACTCTTGAAAGCCCCTTGGACTGCAAGGAGATCAAGCAAGTGAATCCTAAAGGAAATCAGTCCTGAATATTCATTGGAAGGACTGATGCTGAAGCTGAAACTCCAATACTTTGGCCACCTGATGCAAAGAACTGACTCATTTGGGAAACACTGAGGGCAGGAGAAGGGGATGAGAGAGGATGTGATGGTCGGATGGCATCACTGACATGATGGACATGAGTTTGAGTAGGCCCCGGGAGTTGCTGATGGACAGGGAAGCCTAGCGTGCTACAGTCCATGGGGTCGCAAAGAGTCAGACACAACTGAGCGACTGAACTGAACTGAACTGAAATACAGTCCACAAGGATGAGACTGAGCCTAATTAGGTCAATCAGGCAAGACCAGAAATCAAGGGAAAAATTGACAAAGTTGTAGTTTTAAAATTCAAAATGCTGAGAATAACTCCCTTAGCCAAGCTTTACAAATAGTAAAGCCTTAGTCATCTGAGGAAACAGCTTTAATCTATTCTAACTGTACTTTTTAAACTAATAAGTTTACATAGTAATACCTGATTCATAACTTAGTTTTTTTTCTGTTTTTTTTTTTTTTTTTTTTTTTTTTTTTTTTAAACCTTGTATTATTGAGGGACTATAGCTGAATAACAGTGTTGTGCAGTTTCAGGTGAACAGCAAAGGGATTCACCCACACATGTATATGTATCCATTCTCCCCCAATCCCCCCTACCATCCAGGCTGCCACCTAATACTGAGCAGAGTTGCATGTGCTATACAGTAGTTCCTTGTTGATTATCCATGGAAAATATAACATTGTGTACATGTCTATTGCAAACTCCCTAACTGTCCCTTCTGCCTGGCAACCATAAGTTCATTCTCTAAAGTCTATGAGTCTGTTCTGGTTTTGTAAGTTCATTTGTATAATTTTGTTATAGATTCCACATATAAGGGATGTCATATAATACTTCTCCTTCTCTGTCTGACATACATCATTCAGTATGACAATGTTTAGGCCCATCTATGTTGCTGTAAATGCCATTATGTCAGTTTTTTAATGGTTGAGTAATATTCCACTGTATATATGTACCACATCTTTATCCATTCCTCTGTCAATGGGCATTTAGGTTACTTCTATGTTTTGGCTATTGTAAACACTGCTGTAATGAACATTGGGGTGCATGTATCCTTTGGGTACAACAAGGCCGTATATTGTCCCCCTACTTATTTAACTGCTATGCAGAATACATCATGCAAAATGCCAGGTTAGATGAATTCACAAGCTGGAATAAGGATTTCCAGGAGAAATCCCAATAACCTCAGATATGCAGATGATATCACTGTCAATGTAGCATGTGAAAGGAACTTAAGAGCTTCTTGATGAGGGTGAAAGAGGAGAGTGAAAAATCTGACTTAAAACTCAACATTAAAATTTAAGATCATGGCGTCTGGTTCCATCTGATGGGCAGGGCCATGCTCAGTACATCTTTAATCCAATATTCTGTTGATGGGCTGGGCTATGTTCCCTCCCTGTTGATTGACCTGAGACTAGACTATGGTGGAGGTAATGAAGATAATGGTGACCTCCTTCAAAAGGTCCCATGCACACACTCCCACACTCAGTGTCCCTGACCCTGCAGCAGTCTACTGCCGACCCACGCCTCCACCAGAGACTCCTGGACACTGACAGTCAGGTCTGGGTCAGTCTCTTGTTGGGTCACAGCTCCTTTCTCTTGGGTTCTAGTTCATACAAAGTTTTGTTTGTGCCCTCCAAGAGTCTGTTTCCCCAGTCCAGTGTAAGTTCTGTAATCAAATCCCACTGGCTTCAAAAGTCAAATTCTCTGGGAGTTCTCAGTCCCTTTGCCAGATCCCCAGGTTGGGAAATCTGTTTTGGGTACTAGAGCTTTCTTAACAGTGCGAGAATTTCTTTGGTATAATTGTTCTGTTGTTTGTGGGTCATCTGCTCGGTGACTCTATGGTGGGGTTAATGGCAACCTCCTCCAAGAAGGCTTATGCCACAGGCTGTGTGACACAGGTAGCTGCACTAAGAACCCCTGCCCCTGCAGGAGGCCACTGATGACCCGAACCTCTGCAGGAGACACAAACACAGGTCTGGCTCAGTCTCTGTGGGGTCTGTGAACAAGACCCAGATTGCCCCAAAGTCAGTCTCTCCCATCCAGAAGATTCCATAAACCTCTTATCCTTATTCGTCAGAGGGCAGACAAAATGAAAACCATAATCACAGAAAACTAATCAAACTTATCACATGGACCACAGCCTTGTCTAACTCAATGAAACTATGAGCCATGCCATGTAGGGCCAGCCAAGATGGATGGGTCATGGTGGGGAGTTATGACAAAACGTGGTCCACTGGAGAATGGAGTGGCAAACTACTTCAGAATTCTTGCCTTGAGAACCCCATGAACCATATAAAAAGGCAAAAAGAACACTGAAATATGAACTCCCCAGGTAAATCAAGGTAAATTAGAAGTGGTCAAGAGGAGATGTGGAGAAGGAAATGGCAACCCACTCCAGTATTCTTGCCTGGAGAATCCCAGGGACAGAGGAGCCTGGCAGGCTTCTGTCTGTGGGGTCGCAGAGTCAGACACGACTGAAGCGACTTAGCAGCAGCAGCAGCAATGTGATACACCACTTTAACAAATTGAAAGATAAAAACCATATCATTATCTCAACAGATGCAGAGAAAGCCTTTGACAAAATTCAACATCCATTTATGATAAAAAAAAAAAACAAACAAACAAACCTCCAGAAAGCACAATAGAAGGAACATACCTCAGGATAATAAAAGCCATATATGATAAACCCACAGCAAACATTATCCTCAATGGGGAAAAATTGAAAGCATTTCTTCTAAAGTCAGGAACAAGACAAGGGTGACCACGCTCACCACTACTATTCAACATAGTTTTAGAAGTTTTCGCCACAGCAGTCAGAGAAGAACAAGAAATAAAAGGAATCCAGATTGGAAAAGAATAAGTAAAACTCTCACCATTTGCAGATGACATGATCCTCTACATAGAAAACCCTAAAGACACCAGCAGAAAATTACTAGGGCTAATCAAGGAATATAGTAAAGTTGCAGGATATAAAATTTCTGTGTATTAACACAGAAATCCCTTGCATTCCTATACATTAACAGAAAACAGATTAAGGAAACAATTCCATTCACCATTGCGATGAAAAGAATAAAATACTTAGGAATAAACCTACCTAAAGAAACAAAAGACCTATATATAAACTATAAACCCTGATGAAAGAAATCAAAGAGGACACAAATAGATGGAGATATATACCATGTTCATGAATCGGAAGAATCAATATAGTGAAAATGAGTATACTACCCAAAGAAATCTATCAGATCAGATCAGTCGCTCAGTCGTGTCCAACTCTTTGCGACCCCATGAATCGCAGCACGCCAGGCCTCCCTGTCCATCACCAATTCCCGGAGTTCACTCAGACTCACGTCCATCAAGTCAGTGATGCCATCCAGCCATCTCATCCTCTGTCGTCCCCTTGTCCTCTTGCCCCCAATCCCTCCCAGCATCAGAGTCTTTTCCAATGAGTCAACTCTTCACATGAGGTGGCCAAAGTACTGGACTTTCAGCTTTAGCATCATTCCTTCCAAAGAAATCCCAGGGCTGATCTCCTTCAGAATGGACTGGTTGGATCTCCTTGCAGTCCAAGGGACTCTCAAGAGTCTTCTCCAACACCACAGTTCAAAAGCATCAATTCTTCAGTGCTCAAACTTCTTCACAGTCCAACTCTAACATCCATACATGACCACAGGAAAAGCCATAGCCTTGACTAGACGAACCTTTGTTGGCAAAGTAATGTCTCTGCTTTTGAATATGCTATCTTGGTTGGTAGATTCAGTCAATCCCTATCAGGCTACCAATGGTATTTTTTACAGAACTAGAACAAATAATTTCACAATTTGTATGGAAATATAAAAATCCTCACATAGCCAAAGTAATCTTGAGAAAGAAGATTGAAACTGGAGAAATCAACCTTCCTGACTTCAGACTGTAGTACAAAGTTACAGTCATCAGGACAGTATGGTACTGGCACAAAGACAGAATTTTGATCAATGGAACAAATTAGAAAGCCCAGAGATAAATCAACACACCTATGGACACCTTATCTTTGACAAAAGAAGCAAGAATATACAATGGAGAAAAGACAATCTCTTTAAAAAGTGGTGCTGGGAAAACTGGTCAACCACCTGTAAAAGAAAGAAACTAGGACACTTTCTAACACCATACACAAAAATAAACTCAAAATGGATTAAAGATCTAAATGTAAGACCAGAAACTATGAAACAAGGAAAACATAGGCACAACACTCTGACAGAAATCACAGCAAGATCCTGAATGACCCACCTCCAAGAATAATGGAAAGAAAAGCAAAAATAAACAAATGGGACCTAATTAAGCTTAAAAGCTTTTGCACATGAAGGAAACTAGAAGCAAGGTGAAAAGACAGCGTTCAGAATGGGAGAAAATAATAGCAAATGAAGCAACTGACAAAGAATTATTCTCAAAAATAGACAAGCAGCTCCTGCAGCTCAATACCAGAAAAATTAATGACGCAATCAAAAAAATGGGCCAAACAACTAAACATACATTTCTCCAAAGAAGACATACAGATGGCAAACACATGAAAAGATGCTCAACATCACTCATTATCAGAAAAATGCAAATCAAAACCATAATGAGTTGCCATCTCAAGCCGGTCAGAATGGCTGCCATCAAAAAGTCTACAAACAATAAATGCTGGAGAGGGTGTGGAGAAAAGGGAACCCTCTTACACTGTTGGTGGGAAGGCAAACTAGTACAGCCACTATGGAGAATAGTGTGGAGGTTCCTTAGAAAACTGGAAATAGAACTGCCATGTGACCCAGCAATCCCACTGCTGGGCATCCACACTGAGGAAACAGAATTGAAAGAGATACGTGTATCCCAGTGTTCATCGCAGCACTGTTTACAGTAGCTAGGACATAGAAGCAACCTAGATGTCCATCAGCAGATGAATGGATAAGGAAGTTGTACATATACACAATGGAATGTTACTCATCTATTAAAAAGAATGCATTTGAATCAGTTCCAATGAGGTGGATGAAACTGGAGCCTATTATACAGAGTGAAGTAAGTCAGAAAGAAAAACACCAATACAATATATTAATGCATATATATGGAATTTAGATGGAGAAGGAAATGGCAACCCACTCCAGTATTCTTGCCTGGAGAGTCCTGTGGATGGAGGGGCCTGGTGGGCTGCCGTCTATGGGGTTGCACAGAGTTGGACACGACTGAGGCGACTTAGCAGCAGCAGCAGCATGGAATTTAGAAAGATGGTAATGATGACCCTATCTGTGAGACAGCAAAAGAGATACAGATATAAAGAACAGACTTTTGGACTGTGTGGGAAAAGACGAGGGTGGGATGATTTGTGAGAATAGCATTGATACATGTATATTACCATATGTGAAATGCATCACCAGTCCTAGTTCGATGCATGAAACAGGGCAGTCAAAACTGGTGCACTGCAACAACCCAGAGGGATGGGATTGAGACAGAGGTGGGAGGGGGTTTTGGGATGAGGGACACATGTACACCTGTGGCTGATTCATGTCAATGTATGGCAAAAAAAAACCAAAATATTATAAAGTAACTAGCCTCCAATTAAAATAAATTGGTTCAGTTCAGTTCAGTCATTTAGTCGTGTCCGACTCTTTGCCACCCCATGAACCGCAGCATGCCAGGCCTCCCTGTCCATCACCAGCTCCCGGAGTTTACCCAAACTCATGTCCATTAAGTCGGTGATGCCATACAACCATCTCATCCTCTGTCGTCCCCTCCTCCTGCCTTCAGTCTTTTCTAGCATCAGGGTGTTTTCCAATGAGTCAGTTCTTCGCATCAGGACTGGTAAATGTAGATAAAGGTTTACCAGTAAGTATATACCCTTATATGGGAGAAGGCAATGGCACCCCACTCCAGTACTCTTGCCTGGAAAATCCCATGGACGGAGGAGCCTGGTGGGCTGCAGTCCATGGGGTCACTAAGAGTCGGACACGACTGAGCGGCTTCACTTTCACTTTTCACTTTTATGCATTGGAGAAGGAAATGGCAACCCACTCCAGTGTTCTTACCTGGAGAATCCCAGGGATGGGGAAGCCTGGTGGGCTGCCATCTATGGGGTCGCACAGAGTCGGAGACAACTGAAGCAACTTAGCAGCAGCAGCATACCCTTATATGGTCAGGGTAGTGTATTAATCACTTATAAAGATAGGATTAAAATTAAAAGACAAAAGTAGTAAAAATAGCTATAACTACAATAGTTAAAGTTGTAGCTAATTATAACTACAAATAAAAAAAGTGTAAAATATGATAACATAAAATGTGGGGAAGAGAGTAAAAATGTTGTTTAGAAAGGAATCAAACTAAGGTGTTATATATAAAACAGTGAACAAAATGGCAATAAGCAATAGTTTAATAAATTAATTGCATAATAATTGCATATAATTTAAATGCAAGTGGACTAAATTCTGCAATCAAAGGACCTGGAGGGACTGGATAGATTAAGAAAAAGACTCATCTATATGCTTCCTAGAAGAAATGCACTTTAGATAAAAGTGGGAGGGTAACAGGTAGGAAGATCAGAGGTCCTCAAGGGGCAGGAGGAAATAAACTGCAAGTGGCAGATTTTTTTTTTCCCCCTTATCTGTTGACAAAACATGTTCTGCTTAAGACTAACCTCTTTTTTTCTTTTCTCAAACCTTGGACTGATAATGGCTCAACCACTCAACCTTTATTCTTGTCAATTGTTTTATGGCCAGAGATGACACACCTTGTGCCATCCTATCTCAAAGATGCATATTGTGGGATAGGGACATGGTGAAACTCCCTCAGTCTTGAGTCATTTCTTTTATCTGATTAGAAGCTCGCTAACAGACAGAAAATGCCTTGCTAAAAACTAGCAGGCAGGCATTCTTTCTGCCCTCTTCTGATGTATATATCAGAAGCTTTCTCTGTCTCTCTTAAACTTTAATAAAATTCTGTTACACAGAAAGCTCCAAGTGGTCAAGCCTGGTCTCTGGCTCGGGATCAAAATCCTCTCCTCCAGAGATCATGAATCCTGGCATAGCATAAGGCTTGCAGCAGCAACCTTTCAAAAGGACAGAAAAAGACTGAAAGCAGAGTTGGAAAAAGGTGTCCCATGTAAATGGAAATCAAAAGAAAGCTAGGGTAATTTTACTTATATCAGTCAAAGTAGACTTTGATTGTAATAAGAGACTAAGAAGGATACTACATAATTATAAAGGGATTAATCTACCAAGAGATTATAACATTGTAAATATTTATGCACTCAATATGTAAGCACCTAAATATATAAAGCAAATATTAATAGACCTAAAGAGAGAAATAGATTGCAATACAATTACAGTAGGAGATGTTAATGGACCACTTACATCAACGTGTAGATCATCCACCAGATGGAAAATCAATCAGGAAATACTGCCTTAAGTGATATTTCAAACTTGATGGAGTTAGATATTTACAGAACATTCCACCTAAAAGCAACAGAATGCACATTCTTCTCAAGTTCACACACAACATTTCCCAAGATAGATCATATATTAGGTCACAAACTTGAAATTATGTCAAAAATATTTTCTGACCACAATTATATAATCTAGAAATTAATTATATGAAAACTGGAAAATTCAGAAATGTATGGAGATTAAGCCACATGCTATTGAAGTAGGTCAAAGAAAAAGTCAAAAGAGAAATTAAAAATACCTAAGATAAATGAAAATGGAAGTGGAACATACCAAAACTGATGGGATGCTGCACAAGTAGATGTAAGAGGGGAGTTCATAGCAATAAATGCCTACTTTAAGAAACAAGACTCAACAACCTTGCACCCTAGGAAACTAGAAAACGAAGGTCCAGTGAAGCCCAAAGTTAGTATGGGAAGGAAATAAGAAAAATTAGAGAAGAAATAAATGAAATAGACACATAATAGAAAAGATCAATGATGGAGCTGGTTACATGAAAAATAACAAAATTGTGAAAACTTTACGTATACTGACCAAGAAGAGAGAGCAATCAATGAAATTAAAGAAGAGATGTTACAACTGATACAACAGATACATGCACCCCAAATTCATAGCAGAATTATTTACACTTGTCAAGATACAGACGCAAGCTAAGTTTCCATCAAGAGGTGAATGGATAAAGAAGTTGTGGTATGTATATAGTTATCAATCTCTCTCTCTCTCTCTCTATATATATATATATACACACACACATATATACATATATATATATACTATATATATATATATATATATATATATATATATATATGGATATATCAGTTCAGTTCCATTCAGTTGCTCAGTTCAGTTCAGTCACTCAGTTGTGTCTAACTCTTTGTGACCCCATGGACTGCAGCAGGCCAGCCTTCCCTGTCCATCACCAACTCCTGTATTTTGCTTAAACTCATGTGCATCTAGCCAGTGAAGCCAGTTTGCTTCACAGGAGTTAGCAGAGAAGGCTCTAGGGAAGAATAAGAAGAGGATCAGATCAGATCAGATCAGTTGCTCAGTCATATCCGACTTTTTGCGACCTCATGAATGGCAGCACACCAGGCCTCCCTGTCCATCACCAACTCCTGGAGTTCGCTCAGGCTCACGTCCATCAAGTCAGTGATGCCATCCAGCCATCTCATCCTCTGTCGTCCCCTTCTCCTCCTGCCCCCAATCCCTCCCAGCATCAGAGTCTTTTCCAGTGAGTCAACTCTTCGCATGAGGTGGCCAAAGTACTGGAGTTTCAGCTTGAGCATCATTCCTTCCAAAGAAATCCCAGGGAAGATCTCCTTTAGGATGGACTGGTTGGATCTCCCTGCAGTCCAAGGGACTCTCAAGAGTCTTCTCCAGCACCACAGTTCAAAGGCATTGATTCTTGGGTGCTATGCCTTCTTTACAGTCTAGCTCTCACAACGGTTTTTGACCACTTGGAAGACCATAACTTTGACTATATGGACCTTTGTCAGCAAAGTAATGTCTCTACTTTTTAATGCTATCTAGGTTGGTCATAGCTTTTCTTCCAAGGATCAAGCGTCTTTTAATTTCATGGCTACAGTCACCATCTGCAGTGATTTTGGAGCCCAAGAAAATAAAGTCTGTCACTGTTTCCATTATTTCCCCATCTATTTGCCATGAAGTGATGGGACCAGATGCCATGATCTTAGGTTTTTGAATGTTGAGTATTATTAAGCCAGTCTTTTCACTCTCCTCTTTCACTTTTATCCTGAGCCTCTTAAGTTCCTCTTCACTTTCTGCCATAAGGGTGGTGTCATCTGCATATCTGAGATTATTGATATTTCTCCTGGGAATCTTAATTCCAGCTTGTGTTTCATGCAGCCTGGCATCTTGCATGAAATATAAGTTAACTAAGCAGGGTGACAATATACAGCCTTGACATACTCCTTTCCCAGTTTGGAACTAGTGCATTGTTCCATGTCTAGTTCTAACTGTTGCTTCTTGACCTGCTTACAGATTTCTCAGGAGGCAGATAAGGTGGCCTGGTATTCCCGTCTCTAAGAATTTTTCACAGTTTGCTGTGATCCACACAATCAAAGGCTTTGGCATAGTCAATAAAGAAGAAGTAGATGCTTTTCTGAAATTCTCTTGCTTTTTCTATGATCGAGCGGATGCTGGCAATTTGATCTCTGGTTCCTCTGCCTTTTCTCAATCCAGCTTGTGCATCTGGAAGTTTTCGGTTCACATACTGTTGAAACCTAGCTTGGAGAATTTTGAGAATTACTTTGCTAGTGTGTGAAATGAGTGCAATTGTGTTGAAACATTCTTTGGTATTGCCTTTCTTTGGGATTGGAATGAAAACTGACCTTTTCCAGTCCTGTGGCCACTGCTGAGTTTTCCAAATTTGCTGGCATATTAAGTGCAGCACTTTCACATCATCATCTTTTATGATTTGAAATGACTCAGCTGGAATTCCATCACCTCCACTAACTTTGTACTTAGTGATGCTTCCTAAGACCCACTTGACTTTGCATTCCAGGATGTCTGGCTCTAGGTGAGTGATCACACCATCGTGATTATCTGGGTCATTAAGATCTTTTTTGTATAGTTCTTCTGTGTTTTCTTGCCGCCTCTTCTTAATATCTTCTGCTTCTATTAGGTCCATAACATTTCTGTCCTTTATTGTGACCATCTTTGCATGAAATATTCCCTTGGTATCTCTAATTTTCTTGAAGAGACCTCCCGTCTTTCCCATTCTATTGTTTTCCTCTATTTCTTTGCATTGATCTGTGAGTTAGGCTTTTTTATCTCTCCTTGCTATTCTTTGGAACTCTGCATTCAGATGGGTATATTTTTCTTTTCTCCTTTGTCTTTCACTGCTCTTCTTTTCTCAGCTATTTTTTAGGCCTCCTCGGACAACCATTTTGCCTTATTGCATTTCTTTTTCTTTGAGATGGTTTTGATTACTGCCTCCCGTTCAGTGTCATGAACCTCCATCCATAGTTGTTCAGACACTCTGTCTATATATATATATATATATATATATATATATATATATATAAAGTGGAAAAGTGAAAGTGTTAGTCACTCAGTCATGTCTGACTCTTTGTGACCCCCATGGACTGTAGCCTGCCAGGCTGCTCTGTCCGTGGATTTTGTCAGGCAATAATACTGGAATGGGTAGCCATTCCTTTCTCCCATGTATCTTCCTGACCCAGAGATTGAGTCCAGGCCTCCTGTACTGCAGGCAGGCTCTTTACCATCTAAGCCACCAGGGAAACCTTACACACACACACAAACACAGAGGAATACAGCTCAGCCATAAAAAATTTTGCCATTTACAACAACGTGGATGGGCTTGGATGGTATTACACTAAGTGAAACAAATCAGAGGAAGACAAATACTGTACGATATCACTTATATATGAAATCAAAAAGAATACAACAAACTAGTGAAAATAACAAAAAAGAAGCAGACTCACAGATACAGAGAATGAAGTAGTAGTACCAGTGGGGAGATGGAAAGGGGAGGGGCAAAATTTGGATAGGGAATTGAGGTTAGAAACTACTATGAATATAAAATATAAGCTACAAGGATATATTGTACAACAGGGAATATATTACATGCAATAATTTAGCCAGTATTTTATAATAAGTATAAATGTAGTGTAACCTTTAAAAACTGTGAATCACTGTATTCTACACTTGAAATTTATATAATATTGTACATGAAGTATGTTTGACAGAATTTACCTGGGAAGCCATTTGGACCTGGATTTTTGTTTTAGGGGATTTTGTCCATTACCGATTCAATTTCTTTACTAGTAACCAGTTTATTCATTTTCTATTTATTTCTGATTCAGTATTGAAAGACTATATGTTTCTAGGAATTTATCCATTTCTCCTAGGCTGTCTAATTTGTTGATATATAATTATTCATAGCATTCTCTTAGCCTTTGTATTTCTGTGGTATTGTAATTTCTCCTCTTTCATTTCTGATTTATTTGGACACTTTTTCCTGGTGAGTCTGGCTAATGTTGTATCAATTTATTTATTTATTATTATTATTATTTTTACTTTACAATATTGTATTGGTTTTGCCATACATCAACATGCATCCGCCACAGGTGTACATGTGTTCCCCATCCTGAACCCCCCTCCCACCTCCCTCCTCATACCATCCCTCTGGGTCATCCCAGTGCACCAGCCCCAAGTTTCCTGTATCCTGCATCGAACCTGGACTGGCGATTCGTTTCTTATATGATATTATACATGTTTTATGTTGTATCAATTTCATCTTTTCAAATAACTAACTTTTAGTTTCATTTATCTGTTCTATTGTGGGTTTTTTCTCCATTTCATTTATTTCTGCTCTGATCTTTATGATTTGCTTTATTCCACTAACCTTGGGGTTGGTTTATTTTTTCTAGTTTCTTTAAATATACATTTAGAGTTTTTGCTTCAGATTTTTCTTATTATTTGAGGTGTACCTATATCACTATGAACTGCCCTCTTAGAATTACTTTTGCCTCATCCCATGGGTTTTGGAAAGTTATATTTGTGTATTCATTTGTCCCAAGTTAATTTTTTATTTCCTCTTTGATTTCTTCATTGATTGAGTGATTGTTGAGTAGTATGTTGCTTAGTCTCCACATGTTTGTATACTTTCTAGTTTCCTTCTTGCAACTGAGTTCTAGTTTCATTCCATTGTGATTGGAAAAGATGCTTGACTTGATTTCAAACTTTTTATATTTATTGAGACTTGTTTTGTATTCTAGCCATGCAGTCTATCCTGGAGAGTATTCCTTGTGCACTTGAAAAGTGTGTTCTGCTGTTTTTGGATCGAGTTTTCTATATATATCTATTTTTTTTTTAATTTAATTTTATTTTATTTTTAAACTTTACATAACTGTATTAGATTTGCCAAATATCAAAATGATTCCGCCACAGGCATACATGTGCTCCCCATCCCGAACCCTCCTCCCTCCTCCCTCCCCACTCCATCCCCCTGGGCCGTCCCAGTGCACCAGCCCCAAGCATGCAGCATCGTGCATTGAACTTGGACTGGCAACCCATCTCACACATGATATTTTACATGTTTCAACGCCATCCTCCCAAATCTTCCCACCCTCTCCCTCTCCCACAGAGTCCATAAGACTGTTCTATACATCAGTGTCTCTTTTGCTGTCTTGTACACAGGGTTATTGTTACCATCTTTCTAAATTCCATATATATATCTATTAAGTCTATACAGTCTAATGTGTTTTTTAAGGCCGTGTTTCCATATTTATTTTCTTCCTGTGTGACCTATCCCTTGATCTAAGTGGGGTATTAACATCCCCTACTATTATTGTATAGCTATCTATTGCTCCCTTTATTTCTGTTAAAATTTGTTTTATCTATTTAGGTGCTCCTATATTAGTTGCATAAATGTTTACAAATTTTGTGTCCTCTTGTTGGATTAACCCTTTTTTTCATTCTGTAATGTTCTTCCTTGTATTTTATTACAGTCTTTGTTTTAAAGTCTATTTTGTGTGATACAGAGTATTGCTACTCCAGCTTTCTTTTGTTTTCCATTTACGTGGAACTTTTTCCATCCCTTCACTTTCAATCTATGCATGTCTTTAGATATAAGATGTGCCTCTTATAGGCTGCATGTAGATGGGTCTCAGTTTCTGTCTTCTGTTTTTTAACTTACCTAGTCAGCCACCCTATATGTTTTGATTAGGGCAGTTAGTCCATTGACATTTACAGTGATAATTGACTTCCCTGTTGGTCCAGTGGTTAAGACTCTGCCCCTCCAATCCAGGGGACAGGGTTTCGATCCATGACTGGGAAAGTTCCACGTGTTACATGATGTGGCCCAATAAATAAATAAATTAGATAAGATGATAATAGATATGCACTATTGCCATTTTGTTAATTTTCATTGTGTTTTTTGTTGTTTTGTGTTATCTTTTTTGTCAGTTTCTTTCCTTCTACTTTGATGGATTCCTCAGTGTTATATTTGGATTCTTTTTTCATTATTTTTTGTTATTCATTGTAGGTTTTTAGTTTGTGGTTATCATGAGGTTCATATATAATGACCTTTACATGTATCTGTGTATTTAAGCTGATAGTCACTTAAGTTAAAAGTATTCTAAAAGCACTACACTTTTCCTCCCCCCAACACATACACACTTTTGGTGTCATATTTTTACCAGTCTTTATTTTGTGTATCTCTTAACTACTTATTGTTAAGTAAATCATCAGAAATTTAAGTATTTGTTTATACATTTGCCTTTACCAGTGAGATTTTTCTTTCATATTCTTTTTTCTAGTTGTGGCCTTTTTCTGCCAAACATGACCCTTTAACATTTTTTGTAAGGCCAGTTTAGTGGTAATGAACACCTTTATTTTTTGCTTGTCTGGGAAACTATCTGTCTGTCCTTCAGTTATGAATGATAAACTTGCTGGATCGTGAGTTTTTTCCTTTCATCATTCTATATCCTGTTACCCCGTTATGGCCTGTAAAGTTTCAGCTAAGAAATCAGCAGATAATCTTATGGCATTTCTCTTGTATGTGATTAGTTGTTTTTCTTTTGCTTCTCTTAAGATTTTCCCATTAACTTTTGCCATTTTAATTATAACATATCTTGGTGTGAATCTCTTTGGGTTCATCTTTTTTGTGACTGTCTGTTTTTCCTGTGCCTGGATGTGTTTCTTTCCCCAGGTTAGGGAAGTTTTCAGCCATTATTTCATCAAATAGTTGTTTTTTTTTTTTTCTCCCCCTTTCTCTCTTCTCCTTCCAGGACCCCTATGATGTTCGTGCTGGTATGTCCAACGTTATCCAAGAGGTCCTTTAAACTCATCTCATTTAAAAATTTTTTTCTTTTTGCTGTTTTGTGTGAATTCCATTATTCTATCTTGCAGATCACTACTCCATTATTCTGCATCATCTAATCTGCTGTTTATTCTGTTTAGTATGTTTTTATATCATTTATTGTATTTACATTTCTGATTGGTTCTTTTCTATATTTTCTAAATATTTATTACATTTTTTCATTGATTTCCTCCAGTCTTTTCCCAAGTTTGGTGAGCATCTTTATAATCATTTCCTTGAACTCTATATCAGGTAAATTACTTACCACCATTTCTTTGGGATTTTCTTCTGGGGTTTTATTCTGTTCTTTCACTTGGAACATATTCTTCTGTCTCTTCATTTTGTTTGAGTTTTGTTTCTGCTTCTGTGAATTATGTGAAACATCTAAGTCTCCTGGTTTTGAAGAAGTGGCCCTGTGTTTGAGTGTCCCATGTATAGACTGCTTGTGTCTAGTGACTTTGACAGGTCAGCTGCAGCTAGAGCAGCCCTGGCTGGGGAAGTCCCTAGGGAACACTGAGCCACAGGTCACCTTGGTTGGATAGCTGGGGCTAGAGCTAGAGCCACTGTGGGCTGGGAGGAGTTCAGGGGGATTCAACAATGGCACAGACCAGTGCCTCTGACCCCAGAGAGGGCCCAGCAGTTCCTTGCCCATTTGGCAGAAGCTCTAAAATAGTAAACAGGTTTTTTCCTGTATAATCTAGGTTCCCTATAAACGTTTTTTTTTTTGTTTTTTGTTTTTAAATTTTTGGTTCTTTGTTTTCGTGTTTTGTGTGTGTGTTTGTGTCCTAACATGGGTGTATGCTCAGGCCACTCAGCTGTATCCCTCCCTACTCTATCTCATCCTGAAGGGGGGTAGGGTTCTCATGGATACCATATCTATGTCTTTCCTACTTATTTCTGTGTGGTCCTTTATGTGAAATAGTTGTTTAATCAGCCTTCAGGGCTTCTTCAGGAGGAATTGTTCTATATGTAGGCATAGATTTGGTATTTCATGAGAGGAGGTGAGCTCAGAGTCTTCCTATGCTGCCATCTTGCTCTTCTCCCATTTCCTTTAATATTTTGAACAAAATTTCTTTAAACTAATGGTTACTTTGAAGTCTCTGATGTCAAATATGACATCTAGTCCTGCTCACATGCAGTTTTTGTTATCTGCTTTATTTCCTGTTTATGAGTCACATGGTCTTTTTTTTTTTTTTTGGATGTCTCATAATTTTTTTTATTTTTGAAAAACTAGCCATTTTAAGGAATTTGTCAGTTACTGGATTCTAACCTCTTACCCTCTCCAAGACTTTTTTATTGTTCTTTTCCTATTGTTGTTGTTGTTTTTGATGGGCTGTTTTAAAGAAGTCTATTACTTAAATTGTGAAGCTTTTGATGTTGCTCCTCAGAGGGTAAAGTTTCAAGTATATGCATAGTCACTTTGGGATCAGAAATTTTAGCAATGCTCTCTTTGATTATCTCTTTCTCTGAACTCTCTTTTAAACTGATTTATATATCATTATACATCACCTATTAGGTGCCACTAATTACTAGATGACTGTCATAATGTTTTAAACAATGCTCTGAGGAATAAATTTCTCATTAATCTAATCCAGTTAAATTCATGAAATGATAGTTGTTGAAGGCTGTCTTTGGGAGTTGTTCTACTTCAAGGAGGCCTCTCTCTTCTTAGCTATATCTTTCTGTGGTTCTCTCCAGTGAACTAGCTGTCTATGGTATATCTTCTTGCTCTTAATTGAGAGGAACTAATGATTTGCAGACTGTCCTTGGACTTGTGTACACTGTTTCACATAGTCATTTGCTCATGGAGATTTCATGCTCATTTTCTTGTGGATTGCCTCTAACCCTAGGAAAACTCTGAAAAACTACTATGGGTACTGGGTGGAGTGGTAGTCTATTGAAGTACAGACTTATTTCCCTCTGTGAAACCTCTGACCTATAAGAAAGCTGGGACAAGGGGGAGAAGTCAGAATTCCAGTATTCAAGGTCTGACACACCTGCAGTAGAATATCTATCCTGTCAATAGGGACTGAGTTAAGGAAAGGAGCCCTTAAACTCTTGGCTACACTCACTAGGGATTCAGTCTTTTCAATTTGGAATTTTAGGGTACAAAAAAACGCTGGCAACCTGTCATTTGAGGTTGATATGGCAAGCCTTGATTGGAAGCTAGACACAGACCTTACATGCTTCAAAAATTTTTACTTAAGATGGATCATAGACCTAAACATAACATGCAAAACTATAAAAATTCTAGAATATAACATAGAAGATCTAAATGACCTTGGGTTTGACAATGACTTGTTAAATTCAGCATCAAAAGAATGATTCATTAAAGAAAGAAATGATAAATTGGACTTCATTAAAATGAAAATTTTCTGCTCTGCAAGACATTGTCAGACTGAGAAGGTTCAGACTAGGAGAAAATATTTGCAAAAGATATATCTTATAAAGAACTGTTCTCCAAAATATAGAAGAAACTCTTAAAGTTCAATAATAAGAAAATAAACTGATTTTCAAATAGCCAAAAATATGAACAAACATTTCACTATAGAAGAGTTACATATGGAGAATAAGTTTATGAAAAGATGCTCAACATCTTATGTCATTAAAGAATTGTAGATTAAAACAACAGTATCACTACATACCTGTTAGAATGCCTAAAATTCTAAATACTGACTATGTCAGATGTGGCCAAGGATGTGGAGCAAGAGGAACTCTTATTCATTGCTGATGGGAATGCAAAATGGAAGAGAGTTTGGCAGTTTCTTACAAAATTAAACATTGACTTATTGTGCCATCCAGCAATCACATTTCTAGATATTTATCCAAATGAATGAAAACTTAGAACTACACCAAAACCTACACATTAATGTTTATATTGGCATTATTAATAATGGCCAAAAATTGGAAGGAACCAAGATGTTCTTTAATAGATGAACGGATAAACTATCGTTCATTCACAAAGTGAAACATTATTCAGGGATAAAAAAGAAATGTTATCAAGCCATGAAGAAACATGGAGAACTTTTAAATTCATATTGCTAAGTGAACAAAACCAGTCTGTTAGTTTATTTTATGAATTAGGATATAGTTTATCTTGGGCAACATTCCATGTACAATTGCAAGGAATATGAATTTGACTGCTATTGTGTATAGTGTTCTACAAGTTTCAGTTAAGACAAGTTGATTCTAGTGCTGTTTATGTCTTATTAACTTTCTAGCTAACTGTTTTGTTAAACTTTTTTCAGTTCAGTTCCGTCACTCAGTTGTGTCCGACTCTGCGATCCCATGGACTGTAGCACGCCAGGCCTCCCTGTCCATCACCAACTCCCAGAGTTTACCCAAACTCATGTCCATTGAGTCAGTGATGCCATCCAGCCATCTCATCCTCTGTTGTCCCCTTCTCCTCCTGCCCTCAATCTTTCCCAGCATCAGAGTCTTTTCCAATGAGTCAGCTCTTCGCATCAGGTGGCCAAAGTATTGGAGCCTCAGCTTCAACATCAGTCCTTCCAATGAACACCCAGGACTGATCTCCTTTAGGATGGACTGGTTGGATCTCCTTACAGTCCAACGGACTCTCAAGAGTCTTCTCCAACACCACAGTTCAAAAGCATCAATTCTTCGGCGCTCAGCTTTCTTCACAGTCCAACTCTCACATCCATACATGACCACTGGAAAAACCATAGCCTTGACTAGATGGACCTTTGTTGACAAAGTAATGTCTCTGCTTTTTAATATGCTGTCTAGGTTGGTCATAACTTTCCTTCCAAGGAGTAAGTGTCTTTTACCATCTGCAGTGATTTGGGAGCCCCCAAAAATAAAGTCAGCCACCATTTCCACTGTTTCCCCATCTATTTGCCATGAAGTGATGGGACCAGATGCCATGATCTTCGTTTTCTGAATGTTGAGCTTTAAGCTAACTTTTTCACTCTCCACTTTCACTTTCATCAAGAGGCTTTTTAGTTCCTCTTCACTTTCTGCCATAAGGGTGGTGTCATCTGCATATCTGAGGTTATTGATATTTCTCCCGGCAATCTTGATTCCAGCTTGTGCTTCTTCCAGCCCAGCGTTTCTCATGATGTACTCTGCATATAAGTTAAATAAGCAGGGTGACAATAGACAGCCTTGACGTACTCCTTTTCCTATTTGGAGCCAGTCTGTTGTTCCATGTCCAGTTCTAACTGTTGCTTCCTGACCTGCATATAGGTTTCTCAACAGGCAGGTCAGGTGGTCTGATATTCCCATCTCTTTCAGAATTTTCCACAGTTTATTGTGAGCCACACAGTCAAAGGCTTTGGCATAATAAAGCAGAAATAGATATTTTTCTGGAACTTGCTTTTTCGATGATCCAGTGGATGTTCTAACTTTTTTCATCTAGGTATAATTGACAACATTAATTTCAGCTGTACAGCATAATGATTCAGTATTTGTATACACTGTGAAATGATAGCCACAATAAGTCTAGATTCCCTCTGTCACTGAGATAAAATATGAAATATAGTATTATTGACTATTATCACCATACTGTAAATAATATCCAAAAGCCTTATTTATGACTGGAAATTTGTATTTCTTGACCCCCCTCACCCATTTTGCTCACCCCTCAAACCCCTCCCCTCCAACAATAACCAGTCCATTCTCTGTGTCTTTGAGCATTTTTTTTTTTTAATTCCACATAAGTGAACTCATATTTGTCTTTCTCTGACTTATCTCACTTAGCATAATACCCATAAGGTCCACCCATGTCACATATGACAAGATTTCATTCTTTTGTGTGTGTATATGTCTACTTAAATTCTCTGCCTGTTTTTTGAATTGGGAGATTTTTATCATTCAATCGTAGGTGTTATTCATATATCTTAGATATTAACCCCTTGTTAGATATGATTTATAAATATCTTCTCCCTAAATTTAGTAGGTTGCCTTTTCATTTTGTCAATGGCTTCCTTTGCTGTGCAGCTTTTTAGTTTAATGTAGTCCCATTTGTTTGTTTTTGCTTCCCTTGCCTGGGGAGATATATCCAAAAAATATTGCTATGATTTATGTCAAAGTGTCCTGCCTATGTTTTCCCCTTGGAGTCCTATGGTTTCTGGTCTTACAACTAGATCTTTAAACCATTTTTAGTTTATTTTTGTATATGGTGTTAGAGAATGTTCCATTTCCAACCTTTTATATGTAGCAGTCCAGTTTTCCCAGTACCACTTGCTGAAAAGATTGTCTTTTCCCCATTGTATATTCTTGCCTCTTTGTCATAGACTAATTGACTCTAAGTGTGTGGGTTTATTTCCGGCCTTTCTATTCTGTTCCATTGATCTATATGTCTGCTTTTGTGCCAGTACCATACTGTTTTGATTACTATAGCTTTGTAGTATAGTTTGAGATCAGGGAGTGTGATGCTTCTCTAGTAATCTGTAAGAGTAAAGTATTGAAATCTCCAGATATAATTGTGGGCTTGTCTGTCTCCCTGCAGTTCTCTCAGTTCTTGGTTCAGTTATTGTTATGTCTTCTTGGTAAATTGCCGTCTTTATCATTATGTAATGTCTATCTTTATCTTGAGTATTTCTTCTTCTAAAGTCTAATTTTTTATATTAATGTAGACTCTCCAACTTTCTTTTGATTAGTGTTTGCATAATACAATATTATCTATTTTTATTTGAAATTAATTTCTGGTAGAAAGCATTTACTTGGGTTTCATAGAAGATTTTAATAACTAAATATATTATGGGACTATACAAGATTTCCTATATTGTTCTTGAATTGGTTTTGTTAAGTTACATTTTTCTAGGAATTCTTTAGTTTCCTTTAAATTTTCAATCCTATTCATATAAATTGTTGAAACTGTTCCTTACTCTTCTTAATCTCCCTTTTCATCTTTGTTTTCCCTTTCTTTCATATTATTTCCCTGTACCTTTTCATCTTGATGAATCTCCCACATTTTTGTCTATTTTATTAGCTTTCTAAAAGAAATGTGAAATTTTATTGACCTTCTTTGTCTTTATTTTCTATTTTATGAATTTATGCTTTTGCCTTTAATACCTTCTTCCTTCTGCTCCCTCCTCCCTCATTGTTCCTACTATGTTTGTAGGTTGGATACCTAGCTGATTAATTTTCACCCTGCCATTTAATATGCGTATTTAAGGCTGTAAACTTCCCTCAAACCATGCTTTCATCGTGCTTTTTATATGTAGTATTTTCATTATGTTTAAACATTAAGTATTTTAATTTGTCCCTTATGATTTCTTTGATCCATTTATTTTTGTGTTTTTAATTGCAAAATATATGTAGATGTTTTATTTACCCTCTTTATTAACATATAACTTAATTGCAATATAGCCTGACAACATGGATGCTATGATACCAATTCTATAAATTAGTAAATAATTTTTTAATGGAGAATCAATTATTTTTTGAACTTTATTTTTTCTTTTTGATTTTTTTATTTGGGTGTGCTGGGTCTTTTTTGCTGTGCAGGCTTTTCTCTAGTTGTGGAGAGTGGGGGCTACTCTGGTAGATGGGCTTCTCATTGGGGCATCTTGTCTTGTTGTGGAGCACAGGCTCTAGAGCGTTCAAGCTTTGTTAGTTGTGGCTCCCAGACTCTAGAGCATAGGCACAGTAGTTGTGGTGCATGGGCTTAGTTGTCCTGTGGCATATGGGATGTTCCTGAACCAGGGATAAAATCTGTGTCTCCTGCATTGGCAGGTGGATTCTTTACCACTGAGCCACTAGGGAAGTACCTTGAATTTTAATTAATTCTTAATTTACAACTATTCTTGATTTACAGAAAATTGCAAAGGTGGTACAGAAATTTTCCATATACTCACACCTAGTTCCCTCTGTTTTACAAAATCTTTCATTGTTATAATACATATTTTAGAATTAGCAAAGTAAAAATGATACATTATTAACTAAAGCTATATCATGCAAATTTACTCAGTTTTTACCTAATATCCCCCCCCTTTTTTTCTCTGTTTCAGATCCCATGTAGAATACTACAAAGTTTCTCAACAAAACATTAGCAAACTGAACCCAACAGCACATAAAAAAAGAATCATACACCATAACCAAGTAGAATTCATCCCAAGTTCAAAAGGATAGTTCAATATATGCAAATCAATCAAGGTATTTTTAATTTCCTCTTTATTACTGACCCATTCATGGACCACAGCCTTGTCCAACTCAGTGAAATTAAGCCATGCCTTGTGAGGCCATCCAAGAACAACGGGTCATGGTGGAGAGTTCTGACAGAATGTGGTCCACTGGAGAAGAGAATGGCAAACCACTTCAGTATTCTTGCCTTGAGAACCCCATGAACAGTATGAAACGGCAAAAGGATAGGACACTTAAAGATGAACTCCCCAGGTCCGTAGGTGCCCAATATGCTACTTGAGATTAGTGGAGAAATAACTCCAGAAAGAATGAAGGGATGGAGCCAAAGCAAAAACAACACCCAGTTGTGGATGGGACTGGTGATAGAAGCAAGGTTCAATGCTGTAAAGAGCAATATTGCATAGGAACCTGGAATATCAGGCCCATGAATCAAGGCAAATTGGAAGTGATCAAACAGGAGATGGCAAGAGTGAACATCGACATTCTAGGAATCAGCAAACTAAAATGGACTGGAATTGGTGAATTTAATTCAGATGACCATTTTATCTACTACTGTGGGCAGGAATCCCTTAGAAGAAATGGAGTAGCCATCATGGTCAACAAGAGTCCGAAATGCAGTATTTGGATGCAGTCTCAAAAACGACAGAATGAGACGGTTGGATGGCATCACCGATTCAATGGACATGAGTTTGAGCAAACTCCAGGAGTTGGTGATGGACAGGGAGGCCTGGCAAGCCACAGTTCATGGGGTCACAAGGAGTTGGACACGACTGAGCGACTGAACTGAACTGATTGACCCATTGGGTTTTTGGTAGCATGTTGTTTAGTCTCCATGTAATCATTTTTTTTTCATTTCACTTTCTGTGGTTAATTTCTAGTTCTATTCCACTGTGGTCAGAAATGATGCTTGAAATAATTTCTGTACTCTTAAATTTATTGAAGCTTGGTTTGTGTGATAATAAGTGGTCAATCCTAGTGAATGTTCCATGTGCACTTGAAAACAATGTGTATTTTTCTTTCTTTTTTTTTGATGTAATGTCCTAAAAATATCAAGTCTGTTTTATCATTAAATATTTCTGTTGCCTTATTGTTTCTGTCTGGAAGATCTTTCCATTGATGTGAGTGGGGTGTTAAAGTCTCCTACTATTATTATATTCCTGTCAGTTTCTTCCTTTAGGTCTGATATGTATTTGGGTGCTCCTATATTAGGTGTATATATGTTGATGAGTAGAGAATCCTATATTATCTTATCATTATATAGCGTCCTCCTTTATCTTTCTTCACGCCTTTGTTTTAAAGTCTATTTTCTCTGATATATGATATTGTGACACCTGCTTTATCATTTCCATTTGCATATTTTCCATAGTCTCAATCTGTGCGTGTCCTTTGCCCTACAGTGGGTCTCTTGTAGGCAGCGTGTCATAGGCTCACTTTTTCCCCCAATTTGCTACTCTGTTTCTTTTGGAGCACTTAGTCTCTTGACATTTGATGTAATTATTGATAGTTATGTATTTATTGCCATTTTAAACCTTGTTTTGTCACTGATTCTATGTTTCTTCTTTGTTCCTTTCTTTTTCTATTTTTCCTTTTGTGGCTTGATGATTTTCTCTCATATAATGCTTATGTTCTTTTTTTTTTTTTTTAATCTATTGTATGCTTTTGATTTGCAGTTACTCTGTCAAATATGTAAACCCCTTCATATATCTACTTACCTTAGACTAGTAGTAATAGTCTCAATATTCTGGGGGAAAAAATCTACATTTTCCTACTGTCTACCCCCAAATTTCATGATTTTGATGTCCTCTTTTACATCTTTTTTTTTCTTGCTGTTCATTGTGGTTATCACTTTTACACATTTTCTTTTTTTCAAATCTGTGTATTGACTTATTTTCCAGTTATGATTTTCCCTTTCCTATGTATTTTTACTTCTTTTCTAGAGAACTTCCAGTATTTCCTTTAGTACTGCTATATTCTTATTTTTTGCTTCTCTGATAAATTCTTCCTCTCTCCTATTCTAAGTGGGTAGAGTATCCTAGTTGTTGATTTTCCCCTTTCAGGACTTTGAATATATATCTTTCCACTTCCTTCTGGCCTGCAACATTTCTGTAGCGAGATCAGCTGTTATCCTTATGGGGGTTCCTTTATAATTAACTGTTTTTCTCTTGCTTCCTTAAGAATCCCATCTTTAACTTTTTCCATTTCAGTTAAAATGTCTTGGTGTAGATATGTTTGGGTTTATATTGTTTGGGATAAACAAGCATCCATCTTCTGTGTTTCCTGTACCTGGATTTCTGTTTCCTTCTTTAGGTTTTGTAAGTTTTCAGGCATAAATTCTTCAAATATATTTTTGACACCCCCTTTCTCTTTCTTTTCCTGGAATCCTTATTATGCATTGTTTGGCACACTTTATATTATCCCATGGGTCTCTTATATTGCTTTCATTTTTTCCCCCCAATTTGGCCTTCTGTCTGCTATTCTGATTGGATGATTTCCATTTTTCTATATTCCAAGTCACTTATTCATTCTTCTCCATTGTTCATTCTGATTTTCATTGGCCTTAGTTGAGCTTTTCTCTGCAAAACGAGTTTTCTAATTGTTCTTCTTTATAGTTTCTGGTTCCTTTTTACAGTACTCTGCATTTCTGTAGATAGCCTTAATTCCTTCAGTATTTTCATTATTTCCCTTTTGAACTCCGTGTCTGTTATACTGAAGAGGCCTGTTTTATTGTTAATTTTTTTCAGGGAAATGCTCATTCTTTTAACTGGGAGTGGTTCCTCTGCTCCATTTCACCTATATTTACCTAAGTTTAGGAGATACATCAATTGTGGTCTTGGAGAATTATTTGTCTTTTGCCCCTTTCCTTAGCCTTTGCTGTTTTCCCCTTGATAGGGGGTGGGCAGATGCAGTGGTGGGTGCCTGACCTTGGGGTTCTCAGCTCAGGCAGACAGCTCAGGTGCACACCTGGGACATATGATGGTAGCACAGGAGTTTACAACCACTCCTTGAGTTTGGATGGGTGTCAGCAGGGGCCCAGGACCACTCCTGGTATCTGGGCAGGTGGTAGTGATTTCCAACAGTCCCTGGAGCCTGTGTAGGTAGTGTTCTGCCCTCTGTGAGCATTCACACAGGGAAAAAGTCTATAATCCAGTGCAATCCCTCCCCTCATACACCCCACAAACAATGGCAACTGGACTCTAAGGTGGCCCAGGCTTCCTCCGCTTACACTCCCAGCCACAGTTGCACTGGATTCTGCCGGGAGCCAGCACGGGAGTCCCCACCCATAACAAGATTATGTGGGAAAGTTCTGGTGGGCAAGGTGTGCCAGAACTCGAGGGGTGCCCCTCTGGGCCTGCCTGAGCGTCTACCCCAAAACCAGAGTCTGCCTGCTTTACTGCTTTGTGCTTTCACCTACACCTCTGACTTTACAGGGGGCTGTCCCCCACCACCATCTCTCTCTCTGAAAGAGTTAACTTACAGCTCCAGTTAATAAAGTTCCTGGGCGTGACAAGAGTGTTTTAGTTCACAAACCCCTCAGATGGCTAACTTGCCTGACAAGTTTACCGGGACTCCTACAGCTATGCATACGATTGTTTACAGTCTCCCAACCGCGAGAAGCACGGGAAGCTTAAGATATTCAAATAGCTTAGAGCCTCTCAGAGAGTTAGAAGCTGTCAGAATAAAACTAGTAGAAGATTTCATTGATGAGCCGATGCTTGCTGCCAAGTTTCCACATCCCCTGTATTGTATCCTTGAATGTGTATTAATTTAGTTGGTATGTAGAAAAAATAAGTAGTGGCCTTGGTGTTAGCGACTTTAGACCCTTAAGGTAATAAATTCTTTCCTTTGTTGTAAACCCACTGCACCTCTGCCCTATAGGAATGTAACTTTATCTAACACCTTTGGAGGATGGCGCCAAACTTTAAAATAATTACTGTTAGAGAAAATAAGTCTTATGGTTGACAAACCTTTGTCAGAGTCATAAAATGTTAATAGGCCTTCTGGCCAGAAGATGATGTAAATCTTTTTGTATTTGTATACCATAAATTTACAGAAAAGAAAGCCTGGTCTCAATAAGGATCAAAGACTGCTGACTTTGCATGATTTCACACCCCCATTATCCTCTATGTGCAACTTATAGTATAAAAGCCCCTGGTGAAAATAAAGCTATGGGCCTTGCTCACCGAAGCTTGGTCTCCCTGTGTCGTTGTTTCCTTTTCCTCCTTTTCTCTTCTGTTCTTCCTTCATGCCAAAATAATTTGGAGCCCGGGGGTCCTCTGTGACCACTTACTTGCCTGGGCTTCTAAGACCCACTCGAGAAGGTGCCTAAGGTGGGGCACCTTCCGCTATTCGAGAGGGCACCTGCGGCCTCCATGGTCAGAGCAAGTTTGGTGTCATGAACTTTATTGATTTCCCACGTAAACCAGTTATTATTGAGCCTCTAATAAATCTCTCAGCCTTTGCTATCCCTTAATCGCCAATGCCATCATCCTGAGGGAATCCCTGGATCCAACCAGGGCTGGACCCGGGTAG
Organism: Bubalus bubalis; assembly: GCF_019923935.1. Taxonomy (NCBI): domain Eukaryota; kingdom Metazoa; phylum Chordata; class Mammalia; order Artiodactyla; family Bovidae; genus Bubalus; species Bubalus bubalis. The sequence goes on from NC_059181.1 coordinate 65,829,151, forward strand.
GATTCCTACTCCTTCCCCAGCCTGTCTACCATAGCCTATCCCAGTCCTCTCACAGGGTTTTATCTCTGAAGCCCGAGTTTCAGTATCCAGCCTCCACCAGCACTGGAAGATGTGCGTGTCAGGCTGAGGAGTGCAGGACATCAGCACTGACCATCTGTGCAGTTCTCCCTCTGCTCTGGCTGCAGAGAAATGGCTATTGCATTTTCCTCTGAGGCTGTGAAACTCCCTTTCTTCTTTCACAGTTCCCTCCTAGGGGTGCAGGTCCCATCTTGATTCCTTTCTTGCTTTCCTTTTTCCCACCCAGTTACACTGTGACTTTCTTGCCTTTTTAGCAGTCAGAGGTCTTCTGGCAGTGTTCAATAGATATGCTGTGAAAATTATTCCACATGTAGATGTATTTTTGTTTTATTTATGAGAGAGGGTGAGCTTTACATCCTATTTTCTGCCATCTTGTTCTTTCTCCCAAGAATCAATTCTTGCAAGCATTCCAAATGTACTTCAAATGAATTGTGTTTTCTGTAACTCAAGTCAGAAGTGTATATATTTCCATTCACATTTTGTAAGGCTTGTAATTTGTGTTGTTTAAATCTTCTGTATGCTGTTGATTTGTATATGTGATTTCTCAATAACTGAAAAGAGCTCTCAGTTGCTTGGTGGATTTTTCATATGAAATATTATGTGACACAATATAGTGTTTTTAAGTAATTCTAATGACATGGAAAAATGCTTATTTATTTTCAAATGAGCAAGTTGGAGATTAACAAGTACAATGTCAATTTTAAACTGTTACACTTTTTTAAAGTTGTAAAAGGAAACATGCAAGCGTTAAGATTTTGAGTTGTAAAATTATATTCTTTACTTTTTTATTTATACCTTTCACTTTATTTTTTTAACTATGACCACCTGTTACTTTTATCATCAAAAATAAGACTAATTTTTTTTTTTTTAAAAAGAACAAGCCCAGCCCAATGCAGTCAATCTCATGACATTTTCCGCTGCTATCTTCACTCAGAAGGCCATACTGTTGTCCCCCTGTATACTTGTTGTTCTCTTGCTCCTTCAGGTACTGGACTCATTGCAGATGAATATCCGCCAAAGTGAGAGACAAGAGAGTGACACCATCTCTCTAGGAGCATGAAACCACTTAGTTAAACTGGCTTTGGCAGCCACAGTCTGCTCCTGGTATCAATCTCAATGACCTACACAGGGAACAGATGTCTTTAAAAGCTAAAATGCCCATCTTATATAACTGGAAGTTTCCCCTCTTCTAAATCTTTCTTCTGATGAAACAATCTTTTAAAACCCTTCTCCAAAGCAGCTCTTCTTTTTTGTTTTAGATAGTATATCATGCTTTGTGGAATGACAAAGGTCCAAGTATTGACTTTTCATTGTACTGTTTTCTTATGCCAATATCTGGTGTTTGGGGTTGCCTGAAGTCATTCTGCCCACGGTTTCTGGCCCATTAATCCTATTAAAAAGAAAAAATAAAATAAAAATGGAGCTATATGGTACTATTTGTGTCATTTCCTCTGTCCTCAACCCCTTTAACACCCTGTCATTGAACCAGAGGGTTCTTCTAAGTTGCAAACTTTTTTGGGGGTTCTTTCTTTATAAAGGTCAACAGAAACCTCCACAAAGGCAGACCTACCTGAGAAGAGAGGCTGGTAGTGACCCGCACGAGTAGCAACAGAAATAGTGCAGCACAACAACTTATCTTCAATCTACCTTTAAAAAGTACAAGTTCATGAAGTGAGTCTCAGTGCTTCCTCCAATTAAGTAAAGGATTTTATGACTTCCTTCAGTTCTCTCTTCTCCCTCCCTCCCTCCCTTCATTCTTCAAGGAAATGAGTTCATTCCTATCTTCACTCACAAACAGCAGAGATCATGGTTTGCTTCCTTCAATCATGTAGACTTTTAGGTCTAATACCCACTAAAATGTCAAGCATTTGTTACTCTATAATGGGATATCATAGTTTCCCTCTCCTTCCTCTCTGCACTGCACTCCTTCTCTCCACATATCCAGAGAGAAACATGAGGTCACTCCCAAGATTCACTGAAGCTTCATTCACTCATTCACAATAAGGCTCTTCCCAGCTGGGGCCTGTTACAGACATATGGCCTGGGGGAAGGGAAAGAAAAAACACTTGCTAAAACCCATCAGCATGGAGCAGGAAATGAAAAGTGGCTAGAGAGAGCAAGGAGTGCACTGCGATTCTGAAGAAAGGAGAGGCATGATATAAGATAAGGCATCAGAAGATGTGATTATGGGTGTCCTGAGCAATCATTGAGAATATCTGAGAGGTATAAGACTTTCCACTTTTCCCATACCCTATCTTTCCCATTTCCAAGAGACAAAAAGTAACCAGGACTCCTGACAGTTTACTATTAACCCCTAAGATTTGTGTCCTTACATACCACATGTATGCAAATCTTAAAATCTCTGATGAGCAAGTTAGAAAGGGATACAAGCTCTCCTACTGATTTCATAATCAGTTGAGACATCAAGAGTAAATCCCGGGGCTGAGGTCCAGTTGCTGGCCGTGGTTAGTGTCTGTGGTGGCTGCCAGGAGATAAGATAGGAGTTGGTATTAGGCTGATTAATATGAGTATTCCCCAACTAAAGCAGTAATTATGACAAATTCAACCCCAACTTTAGCATTCATACCTCCTTGGTTCTTAACAGATGGAAAGAAGTGATAGTGAAGGAGAAAAACTCCCAGTGCCAGAGGAAGTAGAAAGTTATGGTTTTTATTTGCTTTAATCAGTATATCTCAGTCATGGGACTGAAGGAAAAAGGATTATAAACACAGGGGCTGGGGTTACTTTCAAATCAACTAACTGCCTTCCTTCCATAAAGCTGGGGTTTTATGTTGCTGAAACTTAAAACTCATCTCTGGGGGCCTATATTCTATATTTCAGCATTGGAGATCTGGCAGTTTTTGACTACATGAGGTCCTTTTTATGGGAAGTGATAGTTCATATATACACATAGAGTACAACTTCTGAAAACAGAAAGGAACTGAGAGGGCTAAGTATGCAATTGAAAAGAGCAACCTGTGGTCTGGAGAGTCTTCAAGAATGTGATCTCTCTGTTGAGTCATGCTTTGCAAAGCTGAGATGAAGAGAGGCTGTAGTCATCCTTTGAATTTTTTCCTTTTCTTCTCCTTCATGAAGTCTACCAGCTTCTCCTGAGGAATAAATATATCGCAGCCCCCACAGGAGGGGATAGGCTGTCTGAAGGCCTGGTCACTCTAACACACTGGCTCTAAACCTTCATTGGAATATTGACTTGTTTGAAGACTATAACAAAAGAAAAAGGACTGCATGCGGTGTCAGAGGGCTCCCAGAGACTCACCCTAAACTTTACCTTCCAAGTTCTAAGGGCTATTTCTTTGCATCAATTTCCAGCCCTCCTTCCCAACAACACAGGGAACATCTACAACAGGGCCACTAAACTGGATGTATCCTGACCCTAAATGGCTTTTACAAAGTGGTTTTGTTATTCATCCACTGATGTGGGCTTTCTTTTGTCTACTCTTTACCTTAAAAGCTCAATTAGATAATAGGACTGTGTCTTGTTCTGAATTAATATGTGTTTTTTAGGAACTGTGCCTATCTTTTAAAGGACAGTTCTAGTTCACTCCTCAACTCAGAGGCTCAGAGGCCAAAGCATATTATGGAACACAGCCAACAAAAGCATGTACCATGTAATCAAGCTACATCAAGGTCAAGGAGAAATTTTGATCCTAAATCTTTTTCTGACACTTTCAGATGACCAGCCTTCTGCTCTTTCAAAGAGTTAGGAGACAGCAACAGGATTGCACCAGTGCTAAGGGCCAGCAGTCTAACCCTAACCCTCGCCTGGGATTGCTGTTTATTTTCACACAGGATATGTGACAGACCAAAAGGGAGAAACATATGGCACACAGCAAAATGTCAGGCATAGAATAAGCACTTGATAGAAAAGGGAATCATTTTAGATGTGCATTCTGCCAGCCAAAACCTCAGTGCAATGGGCAAACAACGGTTTTTGCATCTTCTAGTAATTTCCACCCACTGCATCCTTTCTTCTCTTGCACCTGCACAGTTGTCATGTGCCAACCCCTAGATCATTCTTCAGTCACTGAAACCTATTTTATCTAGCCCTCAGTGTTCATTCCTAACCTGGCTTTTGCTATAATCCTGGGTCATTTCAATACCCAAGTAAACAACCATCTGACATCCTAGCATCACGGGTATCTTGATCACTCCAGTTTTTAAATTTTACCATTCCAAAGTTCAGTCTCTGATATAGATCCTATCATACCATTTTCCAAAGACTCAGCACCCATCTTGATCATACTAAGGCCACTTTTTCTATGTAGACTCTGACCTTCCTTCCATATACAGTCTGGATCCTCAAATCCATTGGTGTGTAACTCTTCTCTTGCTAGCTGTCCATCCCTCAATCATGCTCATTCAGTCATGTCTGACTCTTTGTGACCCTCTGGACTGTAGCCCACCAGACTACTCTGTCTATGGAATTTTCCAGGCAAGAATACTGGAATGGGTTGCCATGCCCTCCTCCAGGGGATCTTCTCGACCCAGGGATAGAACCTGCATCTCCTGTGGCTCCTGCACTGGCAGGCGGATTCTTTACCACTGAGCCACCTGAGAAGCCCCTAAAGCCCCATCCCTCAATCAAGCAAAATCAATTCTAGGCGACCGAATGCTACTTGTGACAATGGCCCAAGATTACCTTTTCTTTTCCTGAGTCTCTAATCAAGTTTCAAACTAGTTGCTCACTTTGATATGGCCTGGATATTTCTTAAGACTCTTGTTTCTGTAATCCTGTCCCTGGTCAGCTTCCTCTCACCCACCTCTACAATTACAAATCTCCAACACCCTTATCAGTACTGTTTCTAATTCCTATTCTTATCACTATGCCCCAGTAAAGAGGTAACTCCTTTGATCTAAGGCTAGCCCTCTGCCTATGTTCTAAGAGCCATACGTCATCATCTCTCTCCCATATGTACAATATCTCCCTTCTCCCTTGCCTTTTAGTGTGTGAGTATGCTCAATTTTCTCCTATATTAAAAGGGAGCTTATATGATTCACTGTAGGGCCTTAATGGAATGGTTTAACGTGTATTCTAGTTGTCACATCTTCTAATAGAAGGCTTCTCATGAAGCAATAATGATTAATCACAGTAAATAAGAAAAAGGAAATATGAGCCTGTTGAGTGGTGAACATAAACTAAAGGCCTACCTGTTAATGTAGGTAAGGGGTTAGCTGAGGTAAAGTTGAAAGGGGAAAACTGTGAATACCAGCAACAGGAGCAAACCCCAGACTGTGAGGATGAGTTTCTGATCAATGATCACTCTGGTCCTACCCAAGGAACAACTCGTAGCAAGTGTAGTGTAGTAACAGCAGTGGTGGCAGCGGCAGCAATGCAACATCTGCAAGTAGCCAAGACTAAAATACAGGCATGGAAACAGAGTATTTCATGGAAAACACAATATTAAATATGACATATATATGGCACGTATGCTGCTAATCCCCTTCCCCCACCCCCAGCAAACATCACTAATTAGTTATAATCCTCTTTCATACTGAGTTGACACCTGGCTTCAGAACTGTTTTTATAGAACATAATAAAGACAGGTACTATCAATCAACTGGAGATGGTTCTTGAGATGAAGTATATTTGCTGTCTTTGCACTACACAGAAAAGTCCTTGGCAAAAGAATTAGAAGACAGGAGTGAGCTTCAGAAGAAAGCATACTGAAGACAGCTTGGACGTTGTAGGCAACTGGCGGGGACAAGATGAGCCCATGGAGATCACAGAGCAGGCGCCCAATTAATGTCTGTTGATGATTCATTTTTTCATTCAACAAACATTTAATGAGGCCTACAATGTGCACCGGATTAGGCACTGCGAATACAAAGATGAATAAGGCACTGTCCTTGCCTGTAAGGAATTTAGAGTCTGGTAGACGAGAGCCATAGACACGGACAATGATAATACAACCTGATAAGTGCTAGGACACTTAGCAGGTTGTATTATATCCATCCGAGTAGGATTTCTTCAGGTTGCTGTTGGATCCATGAAGTCCTCCCAGCCACCAGGGCCTGCTGTTGTTTCTGTCATGCGGTGAATGTCCCAAGAACTAACAATGATAGCTGTAATTTATAGCGTGCTTATAACACACACTTTACAATATCCTCATGAACACCCTGCAAATTAATTATTATATATTAGATTAAGAAACTGAGGTTCAATTAGGTTAAGTAACATGCCTTAGATCACATAGCTAGTAATAGGTTTCAAATCCAGTTTTGACCAATTCCAAAGTATTTTTCTACATTTTTTAGGATAACTTTATTCAGTTTAGGTATTATACAAAATTTCAACAGTTTTATATTTGGAAATAAGAGCAAATGCAATAGATTAGTGATCAGGGCATGGACGAAAGTCATCTGGTTTCCCAACCTATTTCGCAGAGGGGAAAAAAAAACAGCAGAAAAGTGACTTCCCTCTAGCATGCCACTGAAAACCTTGAGATCAGGTAGCTTTACTTTCTTTTGCAAACCCCAACATCCTTATTGACAATATAAAATGTTAAGTACCTTTAGTTAACTATGTTTTTTAAATCCTTGTCAAGGTTAACATCATTATCAACAGCTACAGTTCATATAGCATTCAGCATACCCCACATCTGTTCCAAGCAATTTACACAAATAATCCCATTAAATCCTTATATTCCCACCCCCACTCATCATTGCAAAAAGATATCACTAATTCTATTTTACATAAGAAGAAATAAAGTACCACAGAGAGGTGAAAAACCATGCTCAAAACTACACTGGTAAGTATGAGACTAGATCTGAGTGCAAGGCCCAAACTGTCACTGTACTGTTTTGCTGTCCTGCTCAGGGCTTCCTCTTCCAACCCTTCTCCCCTCCACTGCTCTTCAGCATGGCTAGTTATATAAGGTTCACTGAAAATACAAAAGGTCTACTTAAACATACTTTCCAATCAATTATTCTAGTCACAGAAGGCCATTCTCTGAATCCTCTGAGCCTTAAGGAGAGAATTTGCCAAATATTGTATTTATATTGCTTTGAGAAACAAGAAAATCAATTCAGGATATATTTATATTTTTAATTATTGTAAATATTTTTTGCCAGGAGATATAACCATAAACATTCAAAAATCCTTAAACAAAATAAAGCATTAAGACAATAACAACCAAGGCCATTTCTTCCTTGAGAGGGTATAAAAGCCTCCAGTTTTGGTAAAAAATATTTTGGAAGATACGTGACAGTGTGGGTAGCCCTGCTACTGATGAGAAGGATCAAGAACTTAGTAACACTATGAGAAGTCTGTGGCTCTTCAGTTGTCTTTCTTAGAGTCGACATTTCACATATGGCTGCCCCACCCCCTAAAGGAACTTGCAAAATCTGTGCAGCCAAGCCCTGGTCTTGAAGGAACCAATGGCAACGCCTAAATAAAAAAACATGGAAGGATCTTTCATGAAGGTCGAGGTGGGGAATGGAGGATACCCATTTGCCAGTCTGAAAGCCTGAATTTTCCCATGTTCTAATTATATCTATAATTTGTTTAACATTGTATTTAAGAGGTTATCTTCATTGTCACTCCTTCCAGCTTTAGATCATTTATCATCTTAACTACTATAGTATCCTTCTAACTGATCTCCCTGTCTAGATCTGAAAATCTTCCATAACTTACTACCATCTCAGTGACCATCAAAAGCATCCCCTTCTTAAAATACTCAAAATGAAATCCAAATTTAATTTGCTTTGATTCAAAATAAGACTTCCCTGGTGGCTCAGACAGTAAAGTGTCTGCCTATAATGCGGGAGACCTGGGTTCAAACCCTGGGTCGGGAAGATCCTCTAGAGAAGGAAATGGCAACCCACTCCAGTACTCTCTCACCTGGAACATCCTATGGACAGAGGAGCCTGGCGAGCTATAGTCCATGGGGTCACACACGACAAGAGTCGGACACAACTGAGCAACTTCACTTTCACTTGATTCATTTCACACTATATAAAGGTCTATTCCCAGCCCACATTTACAACCTAATTTCATGAACTAACTGTAATTCCCAATTTATCATTCTATTTCTAATCTCCATACTTTTTCTGCTTAGTCAACCTTTACTTTTTTTGAGATTCAGCTTAATCATCAGTTCCTCTAACCTTTGCATGTCCAGATTCAGTCAAATGATTTCTCTTCTGAATCCCACAGTATCTTGTACATACCTCCATTGTAGAGCATACCATACTGTTGTAATTCTCTGTGTACATGTCAAACTCTCACTAGGCTGAGAACTCCTTGAGGGCAGGAATCATGTTTAATTCATCTCCATATCCCCATCACCCAGCACAGTGTATGGCAGCAAAAAGACGGCAGAGAGAAGCTGAAGATGCAGAAAAGAGAACAATAAAGCAATATTCTTGAACTGAGGCATAATACAAATGTAATGAGTGAGTTGAAACTGTAGAAAGATATATTTTAGCTCAATGTTGCAAAGAGCTCTTAAAAGAAGAGTCAAACTAACTCAGGGAGTTCCCCACTACTAAGTGCCCTTACTTGGAGGCTAAAAGACTGTTTCTTGGGTATATTATAAAAGGACTTGAATTAGGGTCAAATTAAAATAACCTGTTTTAGATATGAGATTTTTTTTTTTAAGGTCCTTCCACATCCTTGAAGTTCTAAATCTACAACCTATGCTATAATCAAAAGAGCCATCACTCTGAGCCCATGAGAGAATGGTGGCTCCCAGAGACCAGAGACTCTCTGGACAACAGCTGAGGTCTTATTTCATTCCTATTCATTAGTAGACTGTGCAATATAACTCATTTTCCAGTGGCCTGCTTCCCAGGCGACCCTTGACCCTGAAGGAAGAAATACTTTAAAAGCTTTAAAGGCCACCAAGTAGAACCACATAACCCAAGATATCTTCTATGACCTGCTACCTAAAGCCTTACATTTCTTCCTTAAATGTGACCTTAAAGTGCATGTAATCGAACCTTTCATATGGGGAGATTCTCAAATTCCACTAGGTTATTACTTCCAAAAGTATTTTCACCTTTGGACCTTCTTGAATCTATTACTCCATTAACTAGAATTGCCTTTATGCAACAAAACCAACTATCCTTGACTTCATAAGACATCTGAAAACAAACTGTCCATTTTGGAGTTGTTTCCCAGAATCTAAATGTCTCTAATTCCTTTAATGCTTTTCATAGGACCTAAACTTAATACCTCTCTGTATCCTAGATGGTCTCCTTTAGCTACCTCTTAGAGAGTTGCTCTTAAAACTGAAGCAAAACCATCAAGTGGAAAAGGATTCTTATCTCTATGAGCTTTTTGTAGTGAAAACACAGTTACCTCTACACTGGAGGGTTTGAAGATTTTTAATGGTTATATATACTATAAACAATAAACAGAGTTCCCAGAAGCTTGCAGGATGGAAGAAGCATTTTGAAATCAATAGGAATGCAAGTGATTTCTGTGTACTGAACCTTGTATCCCATGACTGCTAAATTCACTGATTAGCTCTAGTAATTTTCTGATAGTTTGTTTTGGGTTTACTATGTATAGTATCATGTCATCTGCAAATAGTGAGAGTTTTACTTCTTTTCCTATCTGGATTCCTTTTATTTATTTTTCTTCTCTAATTGCCATAGCTAGGACTTCCAAAACTACATTCAATAATAGTGGTGAAAGTGGACACGCTTGTCCTGTTCCTGATTTTAGATTGAATGCTTTCAGTTTTTCACCATTGAGAATAATATTTGCTGTGGGCTTATCATATATACCTTTACTACGTTGAGGCAGTTTCCTTCTATGCCCATTTATTGAAGTGCTTTGACCACAAATGGGTGCTGAATTTTGTCAAAGGCTTTTTCTTCATCTATTGAGATGATCATATGATTTTTATCTTTCAATTTGTTAATATGGTGTATTACATTGATCGATTTGCATATATTGAAGAATCCTTGCATCCCTCGAATAAACGCAACTTGATCATGGTGTATGAGCTTTTTAATGTGTTGTCAAATTCTGTTTGGTAGAATTTCATTGAGGATTTTTGCACCTATATTCAATGATGATACTGACCTGTAATTTTCTTTTTTTTTCGTTGTCTTTGCCTGTTTTTGTATCAGGGTGATTGTGGCCATGCGGAATGAGTTTGGCAGTGTTCTTTCCTCTGCAGTTTTTTGAAAGAGTTTCAGAAACATAGGCATTAGCTCTTCTCTAAATGTTTGATAGAATTCCCCTGTGAAACCATCTGGCCCTGGGCTTTTGTATTTTGGGAGATTTTTTTATCACAGTTTCAATTTCGGTGTTTGTAATTGGCTTGTTCATAATTTCTATTTCTTCCTGGTTCAGTCTTAGGAAGTTGAACTTTTCTAAAAATCTGTCCATTCCCTCTACGTTGTCCATTTTATTAGCATGTAGTTGCTCATAATATTCTCTTATGATCCTTTGTATTTTAGTGTTGTCTGTTGTAACCTCTCTTTTTTCATTTCTGATTTTGTTGATTTGATTTTTCTCTCTTTTTTCTTGATGAGTCTGGCTGGAGGTTTGTCAATTTAGTTGATCTTCTCAAAGAACCAGCTTTTAGTGTTATTAATCTTTGCTATATTGTGAAAATGACTAAACTACCAAATGCCATCTACAGACTCAATGCAATTCCTATTAAATTACAAATGGCATTTTTCACAGAACTAGAACAAAAAATTTCACAGTTCATATGGAAATACAAAAGATCCTGAATAGTCAAAGCAGTCTTGAGAAAGAAGAATGGAGCTCAAGTAATCTACCTTCCTGGCTTCAGACTATACTACAAAGCTACAGTCATCAAGACAGTAGGTACTGGCACAAAAACAGAAATATAGACCAGTGGAACAGGATAGAGAGTCCAGAGATAAACCCATGCATCTATGCTGCTAAATGGCTTCAGTTGTGTCCGACTCTGTGCGACCCCATAGACGGCAGCCCACCAGGCTCCTCTATCCCTGACAAAGGAGGCAAGAATATACAATGGGGCAAAGACAACCTCTACAGTAAGTGGTGCTGGGGAAACTGGACAGCAATGTGTAAAAGAATGAAATTAGAACACTTCCTAATGCCATACACAAAGATAAACTCAAAATGGATTAAAGGCCTAAATATAAGACCAGAAACTATAAAACTTTTAGGGGAAAACATAGGCAGAACACCCGATGACATAAATCAAAGCAAGATCCTCTATGACCCACTACCTAGAGTAATGGAAATAAAAACAAAAATAAACAAGTGGGACCTAATTAAACTTAAAAGCTTTTGCACAGCAAAAGAAAGTAGAAACAAGGTGAAAAGACAACCCTCAGAATGGGAGAAAATGATAGCAAAGGAAACAACTGACAAAGAATTAATTTTCAAAATATACAAGCAGTTCATACAACTCAATACCAGTAAAACAAACAACCCAATCAAAAAGTGGGAAAAAAGACCTAAACAGACATTTTTCCAAAGACGACATACAGATGGCTAACAAACACATGAAAAGATGCTCAACATTGCTCATTATTACAGAAGTGGAAATAAAAACTACAATGAGGTACCACTTCTTACCAGTCAGAATGGCCATCATCAAAAAGTCTACAAACAATAAATGCTGGAGAGGGTATGGAGAAAAGGGAACCCTCTTGCATTGCTGGTGGGAATGCAAATTGATACAGCCACAATGGAAGATGGTATGGAGATTCCTTAAAAAGCTAGCAATAAAACCACCATATGACCCAGCAATCCCACTGCTAGGAATATACCCTGAGGAAACCAAAGTTGAAAAAGACACATGTCCCCAGTGTTCATTGCAGCACTACTTAAAATACCTAGAACATGGAATCAACCTAGATGTTCACTGACAGATGAATGTACAAAGAAGTTGAGGTACATATATACAACGGATTAGTCATAAAAAGGAATGCCTTTGAGTCAGTTCTAATAAGGTGGACAAACCTAGAGCCTATTATCCAGAGTGAAGTAAGTCAGAAAGAGAAATATAAATATTGTTCCCTAATGCATATACATAGAATCTAGAAATATGGTACTGAGTAATTTATTTGCAGGGCAGCAATGGAGAAACAGATAAAAAGAACAGACTTATATACATGGGGGAGGGAAGGAGGGAGAGGGTGAGATATATGGAGAGAGTAACATGGAAACTTACAATATGATATGTAAAACAGAAAGCCAATGGGAATTTACTGTATGACTCAGGGAACTCAATCAGGGGCTCTGTAACAATCTAGAAGGGTAGGATGGGGAGGGAGATGGGAGAGAGGTTCGGGAAGGAGGGGACATGGGTGCACCTGCCTGATTCCTGCTGATATTTGAAAGAAAACAACAAAATTCTGTAAAGCAATTATCCTTCAATTAAAAAATAAATTTTTTTAAAAAGAATTTATTATTAATGAAAATGTAAACAACATATAAAAAGATATATAACTCAATTCTAGTGAACATAGGATTTGAATATACATTTCTCTAAAGAAATACAAATGGCCAATCAGCATACAAAAAGTTGCTCAACAGAGATATACTAGGCAAAACCACATGAGATACAAGATACAGATGTTCCTTGAACAACATGGGTTTGAACTACATGAGTTCATTTATAGATGGATTTTTTTCAGTACTAAATACTGTAGTACTAGATAATCCATGCACATGAGGAACCTCAGGAGGAATAGCATATATGGAGGGCTCACTATAAGTTACATATAGATTTTGCGCTGTGAGGAGGAACAGTGCTCCAAACCCCTGTGCTGTTCGAGAGTGAACTACACTTAACATCCACCAGGATGGCCATTTATAAAAGAAAAGTGAGAATGGAGATAAACTGACATCCTCATAAATTTCTTGGTGAAAATGTAAAATGATGCAGTTACCTTAGTAGCCTGTCAATTACTCAAAAGAGTATATGGAGAGTTGCCATATTACAAAGCAATTGTAACACAAAGTAAATAACTGAGGAAAATGTCCACACAAAACCCAAAATATCGTTCAACTGATGAATGAATAAAACAAGGTTAATCCATAAAGTGGAGTATTATTCAGCTAAAAACTGGAATGAAGTACTAACATATACTATGTGTGTGTGTGTGTTCTATCACTCAGTTGTGTCTTACTCTCTGAGATCCCTTGGACTATGGCCCACCAGGCTCCTCTGTCCATGGAATTTTCCAGGCAAAAATACTGATGTAGGTTGCCATTTCCTCCTTCAGGGGATCTTCCCAACCTAGGGATTGAACCAGTGTCTCCTGCATTGACAGGGGAATTCTTTACCACTGAGCCACCTGGGAAGCCCAATCTTAATGAGAGGCACTTGGAAAAACGTCATCTATGATGGAGAAGTTGGGTGATATGGACACAACCATATGTCCTCCTTGAAGAGTAAATGGACAAAAATCCACTCAACTCAATTGAGACAGTGGTGTGCTGTTGATATCCCCACTGCATTTTATATTCTGCTTCATTACAGCAATTTTCTTATTAGGCAGAGGTTGTTTTGCATGTCTGTCCCCCACCCCCATCCCCTAAGTGTGTGCTGCAGGCGGGCAGGGTCTGTGTCATCCTGTGCCCTGGAATCTGACGCTACATGAGTTCAGTTCAGTTGCTCACTTGTGTCAGACTCTTTGTGACCCCGTGGACTGTAGCACACCAGGTCTCCCTATCCATCACCAACTCCCAGAGTTACACAAACTCATGTCCATTGAGTCAGTGCTGCCATCCAACCATCCTCTATTGTCCCCTTCTCCTCGCCTTCAATCTTTCCCAGCATCAGGGTCTTTTCAAATTAGTCAGTTCTTCACATCAGGTGGCCAAAGTATTAGAGTTTCAGCTTCAGCATCAATCCTTCCAATGAATATTCAGGACTGATTTCCTTTAGGATGGACTCGTTCTATCTCCTTGCTGTCTAAGGGACTCTCAAGAGTCTTCTCCAAAACCACAGTTCAAAAGCATCAATGCTTGGGTGCTCAGCTTTCTTTATAGACCAGCTCTCACTTCCTTACCTGACTATTGGAAAAACCATAGGCTTGGCTAGATGGACCTTTGTTGGCAAAGTAATGTCTGCTTTTTTAATATGGTGTCTAGGTTGGTCATAACTTTTCTTCCAAGGAGAAAGCATCTTTTAATTTCATGGCTGTAGTCACCATCTGCAGTGACAGAGGCCCCCAAAATAAAGTCTGTCACTGTTTCCATTGCTTCCCCATCTATTTGCCATGACGTGATGGGACCAGATGCCAGGATCTTCGTTTTCTGAATGTTGAGTTTTAAGCCAACTTTCTCACTCTCCTCTTTCACTTTCATCAAGAGAATCTTTAGTTCTTTGCTTTTCTGCCACAAGGGTGGTATCATCTGCATATCTGAAGTAATTGATATTTTTTCTGGCTATCTTGATTCCAACTTGTGCTTCATCCAGTCCAGCATTTCTCATGATGAACCAGCATACAAGTTAAATAAGCAGGGTGACATTATACAGACTTGACATACTCCTTTCCCAATTCAGAACCAGTCTGTTGTTCCATGTCCAATTCTAACTGTTGCTTCTTGATCTGCATACATATTTCTCAGGAGGTGGGTTAGGTGGTCTGGTATTCCCATCTCTTGAAGATCTTGTTGTGATCCACACAGTCAAAGGCTTTGACATGGTGAATAAAGCAGAAAGAGATGCTTTTCTGGAACTCTCTTGTTTTTTTGATGATCCAACAGATGTTGGCAATTTGATCTCTGGTTCCTCTGCCTTTTCTAAAACCAGCTTGAATATCTGCAAGTTCACGGTTCACATACTATTGTAGCCTGGCTTGGAGAATTTTGAGCATTACTTTGCTAGAGTGTGAGACTAGTGCAATTGTGCAATAGTTTGAGCACTCTTTGGCATTATGTTTCTTTGGGACTGGAATGAAAACTGACCTTTTCCAGTTCTGTGGCCACTGCTAAGTTTTCCAAATTCGCTGGCATATTGAGTGCAGCACATTCACAGCATCATCTTTTAGAATTTTAAATAGCTCAACTAGAATTCCATCACCTCCACTAGCTTTGTTTGTAGCGATGCTTCCTAAGGCCCACTTGACTTCACATTCCAGGATGTATGGCTCTAGGTGAGTGATCACATCATCATGATTGTCTGGGTGATGAAGATCTTTTTTCTATAGATCTTCAGTGTATTTTTGCCACCTTTTCTTAATATCTTCTGCTTCGGTTAGGTCCATATCATTTCTGTCCTTTATTGTGCCCATCTTTGCATGAAATGTTCCCCTGGTATCTCTAATTCTCTTGAAATGCTCTCTGTCTTTCCCATTCTATTGTTTTCCTCTATTTCTTTGCATTTGATCACTGAGGAAGGCTTTCTTATCTCTCCTTGTTATCCTTTGGAACTCTGCATTCAAATGGGTATATTTTCCTTTTCTCTTTTGCCTTTTGCTTCTGTTCTTTTCATAGCTATTTGTAAGGCCTCCTCAGACAATCATTTTGCCTTTTTTGCATTTCTTTTTTGGGGGATGGTCTTGATCACTGCCTCACGTACAATGTCATGAATCTCCGTCCATAGTTCTTCAGGGACTCCGTCTATCAGATCTAATCCCTTGAATCTATTTGTCATTTCCACTGTATAATTCTAAAGGATTTGATTTAGGTCATACCTGAATGGTCTAGTGGTTTTCCCTACTTTCTTCAATTTCAGTCTGAAGTTGGCAATAAGGAGTTGATGATCTAAGCCATAGTCAGCTCCCGGTCTTGTTTTTGCTGATTGGATAGAGCTTCTCCATCTTTGGCTAAAAAGAATATAATCAATCTGATTTCAATACTGACCATCTGGTAATGTCTGTAGAGTCTGAAGACTCTGGAGCGTATTCTCTTGTGTTGTCGGAATAGGGTGTTTGCTATGACCAGTGTGTTCTCTTGGCAAAACTCTATTAGACTTTGCCCTGCTTCATTCTGTACTCCAAGGCCAAATTTGCCTGTTAGTCCAGGTATCTCTTGACTTCCTACTTTTGCATCCCAGTCCCCTAAAATGAAAAGGACATCTTTTTTGGGTGTTAGTTCTGGAAGGTCTTGGAGGCCTTCATAGAACCATTCAACTTCTTCAGCATTACCTGTCAGGACACAGACTTGGATTACTGTGATATTGAATGATTTGCCTTGGAAATGAACAGAGATCATTCTGTCATTTTTGAGATTGCATCCAAGTACTGCATTTCGGACTCTTGTTGACTATGATGGCTACTCCATTTCTTCTAAGGGATTCTTGCCCATAGTAGTAGATATAATAATCATCTGAGTTAAATTCACCCATTCCAATCCATTTTAGTTTGCTGATTCCTAAAATGGCAACGTTCACTCTTGCCATCTCCTGTTTGACGACTTCCAATTTGCCTTGTTTCATGGCATGGACCACAGTCTTGACTAACTCCACGAAACTATGAGCCATGCTGTGTAGGGCCACCCTAGACAGACAGGTCATGGTGGAGAGTTCTGACAAAACATGGTCCACCGGAGAAGGCAATGTCAAACCACTTCAGTATCCTTGCCTTGAGAAACCCATGAACAGTATGATAAGGCAAAAAGATAGGACACTGAAATATGAACTCCCCAGGTTGGTAGGTGCCCAATATACTGACACCACATAGCAGCATCTAAATCACCAAAACATGCTAAGTAAAAGAAGCTAAACACAAATGTTACATATTGTATGATTCCACTCATATGAATGACCAGAAGAGACAAATTCATAGGAACAAAAAGTTAGATCAGTGGTTTCCAGGGTTAGCAAACAGGGAAAATGAGGAATGACTGCTAACGGGTCTGGGGCTTCTTTCTGGGGGGAATGAAAATGTCTTACAGTAAGACAATAATGATGGTTGCAGAACTCTATGAATATACAAAAAACTACTGAAACTTTAAAAGGGTAACTTTTATGGTATATTATGTCACAATATAGTTGTCTTGTTTCGTTTTTAAAGAAGTTAACTGCCTTACTCAGAGTCGCACTGATTAGCAGGGTTGCTAACATCAGTGTTCTTACTATAAAATATTTAATCTTGTTATTACAAAACTGAAATGACCCTTGTTAGCTATAAATCCAGACTGACACCAAATAATGGTTACCAGTATTTTGATAATGCTGCTGCTGCTAAGTCGCTTCAGTCATGTTCGACTCTGTGCGACCCCATAGACAGCAGCCCACCAGGCTCCCCTGTCCTTGGGATTCTCCAGGCAAGAACACTGGAGTGGGTTGCCATTTCCTTCTCCAATCCATGAAAGTGAAAAGTGAAAGTGAAGTTGCTCAGTCATGTCCGACTTCTAGCAACCCCATGGACTTGCAGCCCACCAGGTTCCTCCATCCATGGGATTTTCCAGGCAAGAGTACTGGAGTGGGGTGCCATTGCCTTCACCTATTTTGGCCATAAGTTAAGGTAAATTAAGTGTGCCAGCATCAAACTTCCCAATATGTGTTACACGTAACACAAAGCATGTTGGCAAAGATTTGAGATAAAATACCACATGGAGATTAGTCTTACCATTGAAATATTTTCATCCACTAGCACACGTAAGCCTTTCAATGACACCATGAAGTCAGAAGATGATCCCATAATACAGCTGGGCCAAATGATGATCTAGCAGAGAAGTAGCAGAGGCAACACTGTAAAAAAACCATCACCAAAGAACTTCAAAACCAGAAAAGTACCACATTTGACCATAGGTGGTGAAAAATCTTAGCAGGACCACATCTATATAACAGAGGGGTGCTCAGCCACCAACTAGCCACTTATTTTTAATAACAAGAAAACATGACAATTCTGTACCAATGTAAGGCAGTAAAAAAAATTTTTTTTTCCTTAATGGTAGAAAAAGTCTGTGCTGTGCTTAGTCCCTCAGTCATGTCCAACTCTCTTTGCGACCCCAAGGATTGTAACCTTCCATGCTCCTCTGTCCATGGGGATTCTCCAGACAAGAATACTAGAGTGGGTAGCATTCCATTCTCAAGGGAATCATTCCAACCCAGAGATCGAACCCAGGTCTCCCACACTGCAGGAGGATTTTTTACCATCTGAGCCACCACGGAAGCCCAAGAATACTGGAGTGGGTAGCCTATCCCTTCTCCAGGGGAACTTCCTGACCCAGGAGTTAAACTGGGGTCTCTTGAATCACAGGCAGATTCTTTACCAGCTAAGCTACCAGGGAAGCCCCCAGAAAAAGTCTAAGACCTACCAAATATATTTGAATTACCTTGGTGACTATGGTTTAGATTAATGCTGTTCAACAAATAACAACAGCAAGACAGAAATAATGACCATTCACCAATATAAAACTCAGGGATACATTTTTTTTATCATGATTAAACTAATATTGGCAGTATAACAAATCATAGGACTGTAGTTTCATAATATAGCAAGTAACAGGACCTCCAGAACCAATCAGTCCATGGTTGACAGATCCTAATACCAAATTATTTTGCTAGTTAACAAAGTTCCACACAGTAAACTGGAGGAGCAAATGAAGGCTAAATGGTTAATACTATTAGAATATGCCCAGTCTAAATAGCAACACTGAACTAAAAGTAAACCATGAAAAGTTCTGCATGTAAAGCAGTATAATATACTGAGCAACTCAGGTGACAACACTAAAGCATACCACCTAAACAAGTTTTGCCATTAAAGAAAAAGATTCTGGGGGCCGGTCCTAAGACGGCAGAGAAATAGGACAGGAAGACCACTTTAACCTCCACAAATTCATCAAAAGATCATTTGAATGCTGAGCAACTTCCATAAAACAACTTCTGAATGCTGGTGGAGGACACCAGGCACCCAGAAAGGCAGCCCATTCTCTTTGAAAGTAAGCAGGACAAAATATAAAGGACAAAAAGACAGACAAAAGGGTTAGGGATGGAGAGCCGTCCCAGGGAGGGAGCCGTGAAGGAAGAGAAGTTTCCATACACCACTCTCTCACCAGCAGGTCTGTGGGGAGTTATGGAATCTCAGAGGGCAACGTAACTGGGAGGGGGGAAAAAAAGTCCACAGAATACATGCCTTAACTACAACTCCCAGTGGAGATAGCCCAGATGCTCACATCTGCCACAGCGAGTAGGGGGAGGTGTGGGGTGGGGTGGGGGGGAGGCACAGGTTGTATGCTTAGGGTAAGGACCAGGCCTGGATGTCCTGAGGACAATCTGAAGGAGCCAACATGAGATAGCAACCCAAACTGTGGGATAGCCAGAGAGAGAGAAAAAGAGAGAGAAAGAGGAAAAAAAAAAAGAGAGAGAAATTTCCCGCAATTAGCCCTAACCTAAGTCATAGCCTGGCCAGCTCACAGAACAAAGGATTAAGCGAATACCAGAGGAAAGCTAGCTGGCTGTGGACTGGCCCATTGCCCTGCAGGAGGGAGAAAGGCAGGTGGATGACAGCCAGAGCTGGAAGGCGAGAGGCAATCTTGGCCCCAGAGATGGCATCCTCCAAACTGTGAGCAGGCTCCCATTTGCTAACCAAGTCTTCCTAGGTTCCTGGACGGTTGACATATGCCAGGAGAGTCACAGCCTGAGATCAGCTGGGACCAGAAAGGTGATAAGAAGCACTGCACACCTGGGATAGTGCACTCACCAAGCACCTGGTGGCCTGAGCGCCTCAGACCTGGGAAGGGCACAAAATGCAGGCCCAACAGAGTCTGTGCCTTTGTGGAGTACTCGAGAACCTGAAACTGAGCAGCTTAGACCTGGGAAGTGCATGCAATCCAGGGCCCAATTGCATAGTTCCCCTTCAGAGAAACCTGGAGCCTGGGCAGTGTAGACTGGGAAAGCACAGGTGCCATGCTGCTGCTGCTGCTACTGCTGCTAAGTCGCTTCAGTCGTGTCCGACTCTGTGCGACCCCATAGACGGCAGCCCACCAGGCTCCACCATCCCTGGGATTCTCCAGGCAAGAACACTGGAATGGGTTGCCATTTCCTTCTCCCATGCATGAAAGTGAAAAGTGAAAGTGAAGTCGCTTAGTGGTATCCGACTCTTTGCGACCCCATGGACTGCAGCCAACCACGCTTCTCTGTCCATGGGATTTTACAGGCAAGAGTACTGGAGTGGGGTGCCATTGCCTTCTCCAATGGTGCCATGAGCTGGGGCAAACCCAGTGTGGTCCATATACTGTGAGCACTCCCCACACACACCAGTGATATTTGTTTGCAGTGTTCCTCCCTCCCCACAGCACGACTGAACAAGAGAGCCTAAGTAAACGACCACCTTCGCCCCCTTGTGTCAGGGCAGAAATTAGACACTGAAGAGACTTGGAAATTTTTAAATTTTTTTTTAAATTTTTTTATTTTTAAGTTTTTTATTACTTCTTTAATTTTCATTTTTATAACCTAATATTATCTTGCAAAAAAAGACCCTATTTTTAAACCAAATTTCACATATACATTTTATAATTTTTGTTATTGATTTGGTTTCGTATTTTTAATATTGTATTTTTGAGAGTCTAACCTCTACTCTAGATTTTTAATCTTTGCTTTTTGGTATTTGTTATCATTTTGTATCTTTAAGAATCTAATCTTCAGTACCCATTTTTACTTAGGGGTGTGATTACTGGCTTGACTGTTCTCTCCCCTTTTGACTCTCACTATTCTCCCCCAGGTTACCTCCATCTCCTCCCTCTGCCTTCTCTTCTCTACTTAACTCTGTGAATCTCTCCGGGTATTCTGGGCTGTGGAGAACACTTAGGGAACTGATTTCTGGCTAGACTGGTCTTTCCCCTTTTGATTGCCCCTCTTCTCCTCCTGGTCACCTCTATCTCCCTCCTCCACCTTCTCTTCTTCATGTAACTCTGTGAACCTCTCTGGGTGTCCCTCACTTTGGAGAATCTTTTCACTATTAACCTAGATGTTTTACCATCAGTGCTGTATAGATGGAGAAGTCCTGAGGCTACTGTAAGAATAAGACCGAAAGCCAGAGGCAGGAGGCTTAAATCCAAAACTTGAGAACACCAGAAAACGCCCAAATCCAGGGAACGTTAATTGACAAGAGTGGGTTCTTCACCAGCTGAGCCACCAGGGAAGCCCAAAAGCCTACATACCTACCTTGAAACCAAGCTCAACCCAAGACCCAACAGGTTCCAGAGCAAGACATACCATGCTAATTCTCCAGGAACACAGGAACATATAGCCCTGAGTATTAAAATACAGGCTGCCTAAAGTCAAACCAAACCCATAGACACCTCAAAACTCACTACTGGACACTTCATTACATTCCAGAGAGAAGAGATCCAGCTCCACCCACCAGAATACCAATGCAAGCTTCCCTAACCAGGAAACCTTGACAAGCCATTCGTCCAACCCCAGCCACAGGCAGGAACCTCCACAATAAAGAGGAACCACAAAGTTCCAGCATACAGAAAGGCCACCCCAAACACAGCAATCTAAACAAGATGAAAAGGCAGAGAAATATTCAGCAGGTAAATGAACATGATAAAAACCCACCAAACCAAACAAAAGAGGAGGAGACAGGGAGTCTACCTGAAAAAGAATTCAGAATAATGATAGTAAAGATGATCCAAAATCTTGAAAACAAAATGGAGTTACACATAAATAGTCGGGGGACAAGGATTGAGAAGATGCAAGAAATGTTTAACAAGGACCTAGACAAAATAAAAAAGGGTCAGTCAATAATGCATAATGCAATAACTCAGATCAAAAGCACTCTGGAGAGAACCAACATTAGAATAACTGAGGCAGAAGATAGGATAAATGAGGTGGAAGATAGAATGGTGGAAATGAATGAAGCAGAGAGGAAAAAAGAAAAAAGAATTAAAAGAAATGAGGACAACCTCAGAGATATCTGGGACAATGTCAAACGACCCAACATTCAAATCATAGGAGTCCCAGAAGAAGACAAAAAGAAAGACCATGAGAAAATACTTGAGGAGATAACAGTTGAAAACTTCCCTAAAATGAGGAAGGAAATAGCCACCCAAGTCCAAGAAACCCAGAGGGTCCCAAACAGGATAAACCCAAGGTGAAACACCCCAATACACATATTAATCAAATTAACAAAGATCAAACACAAAGAGCAACTATTAAGAACAGCAAGGGAAAAGAAACACACAAAGGGATTCCCATAAGGGTAACAGCTGATCTTTCAATGGAAACTCTTTAGGCTAGAAGGAAATGGCAGGACCTACTTGAAGTGATGAAAGAGAAAAAGCTACAACCCAGATTACTGTACCTAGCAAGGATCTCATTCAAATATGAGGGAGAAATAAAAAGATTTAGACAAGCAAAAGCTGAGAGAATTCACCACCACCAAACCAGCTCTTCAACAAATGCTAAAGGATCTTCTTTAGACAGGAAACACAGAAAACATGTATAAACTCAAACCCAACACAAAAAATGGCAACAGGATCATAGTTATCAATAATTACCCTAAATATAAATGGGTTGAATGCTCCCCAGAAGACAAAGACTGGCTGAATGGATACAAAAACAAGACCCCTATATATTCTGTCTACAAGAGACCCACTTCAAACCAAGGGACACATACAGACTTAAAGTGAAGGCCTGGAAAAAGATATTTCATGCAAATGGAGACCAAAAGGAAGCAGGAGTAGCAATACTCATATCAGATAAAATAGACTTCGAAATAAAGGCTGTGAAAAGAGACAAAGAAGGGCACTACAAAATGATCAAAGAATCAATCCAAGAAGAAGATATAACAATTATAAAGATATATGCACCCAACATAAGAACACCTCAATATGTAAGGCAAATGCTAACATGTATGACAGGGGAAATTAACAGTAACACAGTAATAGTCGGAGACTTTAATACCTCACTCACACCTGTGGATAGATCAACTAAACAGAAAATTAGCAAGGAAACACAAACTTTAAATGATACAATGGACCAGTTAGACCTAATTGATATGTATAGGACATTCCAAACCAATGAATTTCACCTTTTTTCTCAAGTGCACATGGAACATTCTCCAGTACAGATCACATCCTGGGCCATAAGTCTAGCCTTGGTAAATTCAAAATAATTGAAAGCATTTCAAGCATCTTTTGTGATCACAATGCAGTAAGATTAGATGTCAACTACAGGAAAAAAACTATTAACAATACAAACATATAGAGGCTAAACAACATGCTTCTGAATAACCAACAAATCACAGAAGAAATCAAAAAAGAAATCAAAATATGCATAGAAATGAATGAAAGTGAAAACACGACAACCCAAAACCTATGGGATTCAGTAAAAGCAGTGCTAAGGGGAAGGTTCATAGCAATACAAGCCTACCTCAAGAAACAAGAGAAAAATCAAATAAATAATCAAACTTTACATCTCAAGCAAGAAAAAAGAAGAAATGAAGAAGAAAAAGAAGAAATGAAGAACCCCAGGGTTAGTACAAGGAAAGAAATCATAAAAACTGGGCATAAAAAAATGAAAAAGAAACAAAGGAGACTATAGCAAAAATCAACAAAACTAAATGCTGGTTCTTTGAGAAGATAAATAAAAGAGACAAACCATTAGCCAGACTCATCAAGAAAAAAAGGGAGAAGAATCAAATCAACAAAAAGAGAAATACAAATGGAGAAATCACAACAGACAACATAGAAATACAAAGGATCATAAGAGACAACTATCAGCAATTATACGCCAAGAAAATGGACAACTTGGAAGAAATGGATGAATTCTTACAAAAATATAACCTTCTAAAACTGAACCAGGAAGAAATAGAAAATTTTAACAGACCCATGACAAGCATAGAAATCAAATTGTAATAAAAAATCTTCCAAAAAACAAAAGCCCAGACCAGATAGCTTCACAGCTGAATTATACTAAAAATTTAGAGAAGAGCTAACACCTATCCACCTGACCTGCCTCTTGAGAAATTTGTATGCAGGTCAGGAAGCAACAGTTAGAACTGGACATGGACCAACAGACTGGTTCCAAATAGGAAAAGGAGAACGTCAAGGCTGTATATTGTCACCCTGCTTATTTAACTTATATGCAGAGTACATCATGAGAAACACTGGACTGGAAGAAACACAAGCTGGAATCAAGATTGCCGGGAGAAATATCAATAACCTCAGATATGCAGATGACACCACCCTTATGGCAGAAAGTGAAGAGGAACTAAAAAGCCTCTTGATGAAGGTGAAAGAGGAGACTGAAAAAGTTGGCTTAAAACTCAACATTCAGAAAACGAAGATCCTGGCATCTGGTCCCATCACTTCATGGGAAATAGATGGGGAAACAATGGAAACAGTGTCAGACTTTATTTTTGGGGGCTCCAAAATCACTGCAGATGGTGACTGCAGCGATGTAATTAAAAGATGCTTACTCCTTGGAAGAAAAGTTATGACCAACCTAGATAGCATATTGAAAAGCAGAGACATTACTTTGCCAACAGAGGTCTGTCTAGTCAAGGCTAAGGTTTTTACAGTGGTCATCGATGTGAGAGTTGGACTGTGAAGAAAGCTGAGCGCCAAAGAATTGATGCTTTTGAACTGTGGTGTTGGAGAAGACTCTTGAGAGTCCCTTGGACTGCAAGGAGATCCAACCAGTCCATTCTGAAGGAGATCAGCCCTGGGATTTCTTTGGAAGGAATGATGCTAAAGCTGAAACTCCAGTACTTTGGCCACCTCATGCGAAGAATTGACTCATTGGAAAAGACTCTGATGCTGGGAGGGATTGGGGGCAGGAGAAGAAGGGGCCGACAGAGGATGAGATGGCTGGATGACATCACTGACTCAATGGACCTGAGTCTGAGTGAACTCTGGGACTTGGGTGATGGACAGGGAGGCCTGGCATGCTGCGATTCATGGGTTCGCAAAGAGCCGGACACGACTGAGTGACTGAACTGAACACCTATCCTACTCAAACTCTTCCAGAAAATTGCAGAAGACGGTAAACTGCCAAACTCATCCTATATGGCCACCATCACCCTAATACCAAAACCTGACAAAGATGCCACCAAAAAAGAAAATAACAGGCCAGTATCACTGATGATCATATATACAAAAATCCTTAACAAAATTTTAGCAAACAGAATCCAACAATATATTAAAAAGATCATACATCATTACCAAGTGGGCTTTATCCCAGGCATGCAAGGATTCTTCAATATTCGCAAATCAATCAATGTGATACACCACATCAACAAATTGAAAGATAAAAACCATATGATTATCTCAATAGATGCAGAGAAAGCCTTTGACCAAATTCAACATCCATTTATGATAAAAACCCTCCAGAAAGCACGACAGAAGGAACATACCTTAAGATAATAAAAGCTATATATGATAAACCCACAGCAAACATTATCCTCAATGGTGAAAAATTGAAAAGCATTTCCCCTAAAGTCAGGAACAAGACAAGGATTCCCACTCTTCCTACTGCTATTCAACATAGTTTTGGAAATTTTGGCCACAGCAATCAGGGCAGAAAAAGAAATAAAAGGAATCCAGATTGGAAAAGAAGTAATTCTCTCACTGTCTGCAGATGACATGATTCTCTACATAGAAAACCCTAAAGGCTCTACCAGAAAATTACTAGAACTAAATCAATGAATACAGTAAAGTTGCAGGATATAAAATCAACACACAGAAATCCCTTGCATTCCTATACTAACAATGAGAAAATAGAAAGAGAAATTAAGGAAACAATTCCATTCACCACTGCAACAAAAAGAATAAAATACTTAGGACTAAATCAACCTAAAGAAATGAAAGGCCTATATATATAAAACTATAAAACACTGATAAAAGAAATCAAAGATGACACAAAGAGATGAAAAAATATACCATGTTCATGGATCGGAAGAATCCATATAGTGAAAATGAGTATACTACCCAAAGCAATCTATAGATTCAATGCAATCCATATCAAGCTACCAATGGTATCTTTCACAGAACTAGAACAAATAATTTCACAGTTTGTATGGAAATACAAAATAACCTCGAATAGCCAAAGTAATCTTGAGAAAGAAGAATGGAACTGGAGGAATCAACCTGCCTGGCTTCAGTCTATACTACAAGGCTACAGTCATTAAGACAGTATGGTACTGGCACAAAGAGAGAAATATAGATCAATGGAACAAAACAGAAAGCCCAGAGATAAATCCACGTACCTATGGACACCTTATCTTTGACAAAAGAAGCAAGAATATACAATGGAGAAAAGACAATCTCTTTAACAAGTGGTGCTGGGAAAATTGGTCAACCAGTGGTAAAGAATGAAACTAGAACACTTTCTAACACCATACACAAAAACAAACTCAAAATGGATTAAAGATCTAAGTGTAAGAGCAGAAACTATAAAACTCCTAGCGGAAAACATAGGCAAAACACTCTCTGAAATAAATTGCAGCAGGATCCTCTATGACCTACCTCCCAGAGTAATGGAAATAAAAGCAAAAATAAACATATGGGACCTAATTAAAATTAAAAGCTTTTGCACAATGAAGGAAACTATAAACAAGGTGAAAAGACAGCCTTCAGAATGGGAGAAAATAGCAAATGAAGCAACGGACAAGGAATTAATCTCAAAATATACAGGCAGCTCCTGTAACTAATTCCAGAGAAATAAATGACCCAATCAAAAAATGGGCCAAAGAACTAAACAGACATTTCTCCAAAGAAAACATACAGATGGCTAACAAACACATGAAAAGATGCTCAATATCACTCATTATCAGAGAAATGCAAATTAAAACCACAATGAGGTACCATCTTACACCAGTCAGAATGGCTGCTATCCAAAAGTCTACAAGGAATAAATGCTGGAGAGGGTGTGGAAAAAAAGGAACCCTCTTACACTGTTGGTGGGAATGCAAACTAGTACAGCCACTATGGAGAACAGTGTGGAGATTCCTTAAAAAACTGGAAATAGAACTCCCATATGACCCAGCAATCCCAATGCTTGGGATATACACCGACGAAACCAGAATTGAAAGAGATACGTGCACCCCAATGTTCATCGCAGCACTGTTTACAAGAGCTAGCACATGGAAGCAACCAAGGAGTCCATCGGCAGACGAATGGATAAAAAGGCTGTGGTACTTATACACAATGGAATATTACTCAGGTATTAAAAAGAATGCATTTGAATCAGTTCTAATGAGGTGGATGAAACTGGAGCCTATTATATAGAGTGAAGTACGTCAGAAAGAAAAACACCAATACAGTATATTAACGCATATATATGGAGTTTAGAAAGATGGTAACGATGACCCTATATGTGAGACAGCAAGAGACACAGATGTAAAGAACAGTCTTTTGGACTCTGTGGGAGAAGGCAAGGGTGGGATGATTTGAGAGAACAGCATTGAAGAATGCATATTACCATATGGGAAACAGATCACCAGTCTAGGCTCAATGAATGAGACAGGGTGCTCAGGGCTGGTGCACTGGGATGACTCTAAGGGATGGGATGGGGAGGCAGGTGGGAGGGGGGTTTGGGATGGGGTACACATGTAAACCCATGGCTGATTCACGTGGGTGTATAGCAAAAACCACTACAATATTGTAAAGTAATTAGCCTTCAATTAAAATAAATAAATAAATTTTTAAATTAAAAAAAATTCTGAAAACAAATGATACACAGCTGAAAGTAGTTTAGCAAACAATAGTCGTTGCTAGATAATACCAGCTAAATTAAAACATTCATCACTGCATTATATATATGGATGCTAGATAATTTTTTAAAGTAATAATCTGGAAAACAGGGTATAACTAAATGTTAAATATAACATTAACACATATTATCCTTTTTGGAACTTATATCAGATTGTCTCAGGGCATATGCTTACTAGGGCAGTGTTATGTTTAACAAAAGTAAGCTGAAGTTACTGCAATAATAGAACAATAAAAGTATATTATAACAACACTTGGAAATTTTGGAATAGCACATTAAGTCTTTAACAATATACGCCTTTAGGAATTTTTTTCATATATGGAGTAATGTACTCCAGTGACGTCAACTGGTTTTAGGAGAAACACAGTCCTTAGTACCTGATGTAAAGACATCATCCATGTATTTTTATTTTGTTATTAAATTTTTAAAATTGCTAGTGACAAACCAGAGTAACAAAGCTAAAAGTAAGGATATTGAATTAAACCAATTGTATATCAGCACTACACTATACTGCACACAAACACTGATGTCATATTTTATAAGCCAGAACCTATAATTGAACAAAATTAAGAAATGAAACAAGCACCCTTGAAATTCCTCAAATGAATTTTTGGCTAACTGCATAGTCATTAGGTTACTGTACTCTCAATCAAAACCATACTTGTGATGTAAGCAAAAGGGTGATATGTTGTGGATTAATACAGTACTAGAGTCTTGCGGGGAGAGGGGACCTTTGTGTCCATAAGGCGACAACAAACTTTGAAATATTTCCCGACACAAAAACCTCCATAAATTCAGGAGCAAGACACCTAAAATTATAGGAAAACAGCCACTGTAACAAACACAAAACATACACTAATCTACTTTAAAAATGTCACATACCTCAGTGAATGTGGAGATAAAGTTAATGACTTTAGAATGAAATAAACAGCTTTAATCAACACAAAAATATTTTTGACTCTTTAGTACTATTAGATTGTGACGTTAATGGAAGTTACCATTAACAACTTCCATTTTTGGAAGAGAGTAAGAGACCAAGTTTCTGATGAGAGTGATAAACCTAACATATCTGAAAGGCATCATATTATGGGTAAATTGAGTAACAGAGTTTCCATTTCGTCTCCTCTTTGTCCATTAAACCATGTAAAATCTGAATTAACTTTTCTTGGAGTTATAGGAGTTAAAACCTCACTCCTATCATGTTATGGAGTATCTACAGTAATTGGCAAGACCACTACTTTACATATCTGATGATCAAAGTGATCCTCAAATAAGAAAATCACACTGTAGATAATATGCATGCCATATATAACCTACCACAGTTGAGAATCACAGTGCCCTCAAGAACCTTACAATATTATTGTTTTCTTACCATCAGTGGAGCATTACATTGAGAGTAATAATCCCTGAAGGGAAGTATGCAACCAATACCACCAATACAAGCTGTGGAAAATTAAGTACTGGTAAATTTCTACAATCACTGCTTCTTGTTCAAAGAAATACACAGCATTTAGAGGTATACTGTAAATTGTTGAATAAGACACTAAAGGGACCAGTAAACAGCCTTATTAATATCTTCAACAACCAGAAAACACAAACTTAACAAACTATTGGACCTTAAAACCCTGTTACTCCTTAAAATTACTTAAATGTCTAACAATAAAAGACACTCAACAACAATCCTAAAACATATCAGTGACTCAGAATGGAGGAACCATACTGTAATGTTACTGAAAAACTGGGGAGCATTTCTGGTCTGTAGTGATTTCACAAAGGGTGCTGACATGTAGACAAATGAGGTATGACATAAAAGCTATTATAGTGGTTATCTTGTGTCCACAAGATGGCGCCAAATTCCTACCAATCTCAATATTTGGTTTCATAACAGAGATACTAAACTGCACTGCTGATGACACTTACCGCCTACATTTATATGAACATCAAACCATCTACATTCCCAAAGGGCAATGATGCATGTACCAACTGAATACAAGTTTGGATTAGTTCCAACTTGTCTACAGTTGAGTTACAAATCTGGAAATGCCCATTACAACCTATGAAAATGTCACACTATTACGTAACTCAGATTTAACAGGCAGTGGAATTAATAATGAAACAAGGGCCATAAAATATTGGAGCCCAGAGAATGATGCATATATTTACAACTAAATTTACCTATGTAATTTGACTTGTCAAAGGTCCCTTCAGAACCAAACTTAGAATGCAAGCTCATCACCTGACAAATAGCAGTGTGGGTAAATTTAGTACAAAATATCATTTAACTCTGAGACAGTGCCAAACCTAATATTTAGAAATATGCCAGGATAAAAGTAGCTATCAATATGTTGGAGAAGGCAGTGTTGTAAAATAATTTGCAAATGATAATGGTAAAAAATCAAATATGTTTATGAAATGTTCAGCATAAAGGACCAACAGCATACATAATATGACTGCTTCTCCACCAAGTGCCTTTATTACTGACATGCT
Organism: Bubalus bubalis; assembly: GCF_019923935.1. Lineage (NCBI taxonomy): Eukaryota > Metazoa > Chordata > Mammalia > Artiodactyla > Bovidae > Bubalus > Bubalus bubalis. Next base: position 65,859,315 of record NC_059181.1, read on the forward strand.
GATCTCCAACGCTGCAAGCAGTGCATTACTAGGAGTAATTTTCTTAAAATTCATCTAACAGCTTATAAAGGATAATACTATAAGGACAAACAAAATATACAAATCCATGGTAATGGGTCTTTTTGTCCAAAACACAGCACCAAATCTATCAAGACTTACAAAAGATATGATGGGTAGTTGCCAGATATTCAGACAAAAATGACTCCCTAAAAAAGCACACAGGCACCTAAGGATACCTAGCAAATTTTCCTGTTAAAAAAAACTTATTGTACTGGCACAGAATCAAGGGATCCTAATAAAGTGCAACTGCAAGAGACCCTGAGATGTTGACTTGTAATATCACCTCTACAGGGGCAAAGCAGAGAGAGTAGGCAACTGGGAAACTCCATACATTCATACTGTTAGGTATATTACAGGAGTAGCACTACTTAATGTAAAGGATAGCTATCTCTGCCATAAAGTGATAAGACCAAACTGCTCATAGAAAACTGATCCTAGTAATATCAAATGGCTACATTATTGCACTACAAATTCCAATTAGTGGTTCAATATTTCAAAGATGGGTGCCAAATCTGTGACTTTATTGAACAACTTGACTGTACTGCCTATTTGCACAAGATGGAAGTAGCCCAACCAGGTAAATTAACATTGCACCAAAAAACACTGACTGGCTTATTATACACATACTCATGAATATATAGTTCCGAGAAATAAAGGACCTTAAAATACAATGAGTTTTTCAATAAGCATTAGAATTCTGCCAAAAATTTTACTAGGGCTAAACTTTGGAACATGGTGCTCTGCACCAGAGATTTGCAAAGGATGAGACTGTGCCATTACATTTGATTTTCTTGCTCATTTGTCCATAGAGAAATGAAAAGTGGAAATTTGTTACAATCATATGCATGGGAAGATTTGCTGAGTTTAGCTGCTAGTTGGGTGTTACATTACATCTAAAGAATCAATTAAACTAGAAAAATGGAGTAGCATCACGTCTAAGACATTTATCCTCCCTCAGGACAGCCAATTCCCCAGCAGTGGCTGTCTATAACACGGCAGTGTACAGGAGTTTACTTAGGAGATGGACAACTAGAAAAGCGGTTATGTGCTTTCAAAGAACCAAATATTTCAAAGACATTTTTTTTTTAAACCAAGAAAGCCCATCCATACTACCAATGTAGGGAATTGTCCATATAACCTTAACTTAATGAAAATTAAAGTAACATGTATCTAGCCAGTAGAATGCTTAAAAGGAACAGCAATGGCTACTAATAGTATTAACAGAGATTATCTGGGAAAATACAACCCAGTCCATCCATGGATAGTTGAGAACCACAAAATTCAGACTCCTAGTTAGCTAAGACAAAAAGTGCTAGCACTATACAACAGCTTCTTGTCCACTTATAGGAAAACTGCCCTTAGATCCAACGGGTGGAGAATCTATTGCAAACGTGATTCACAAAGAGTAGGAGCACTATGGGTGACAAAATTATGTTAGTTTATTCTGGATAACAAGTTCATTGAAGACAGGCACTATTACTAACTAGGCATTAAAGAATTTCACCATCTAAAAGATTGTTACGTATGAGCAAAGCTATCATTAGGCAATTCTGGTTTCTTCTAAGTACTGGGGTGCATGATGGAAAGCATTTCACAATATGCTGAGAGGTTCTAGAAAAGGGCCTTTGTATGGATGGGGTCTAGGACAAACTATAATGAGACCTACGTTTCTAGTTCACACACTCTAGCACAATATAGAGGGAGCAGCAAAGGTGAACTAACCTTCACTTCCAATGATGTCACAGCATGGTACTCCTTCAAATCACTGAAAAAGCCAGGCATGGAAGTGTATTCATGGATCCCACCAATACTCCACGGATACAATAAAAAGTATTTATCTCCCCCTCCCCCTGCACCTTGTGGAAACCTGACCCTGTTCATAGTTCCCACATGTACAAAACCATATGCTTGTCACTTAAAAACTCCATTTTTGTGTATGTGTGCTAGAATCTGAAACTGATGATTCAGAAGCCGGTTTTATTCCCATCTATGCCAGTATGTCATTTTAAAAGCTTAAAATAAACCAAATCTTTCCTTTCTTGACTGCTTTTAGTATGTGGTTGATGGTTAGATGTGAACCAGGAAGTGCAAAGGAACCTTAAAAACTAAGCACAGAAAGCAACTCATCCAAAGGATGGGTAATTCAATACAGGGTAATAAAGGCAAAGTGCAGTGGACATTCTGGCAGTGATAAAAGATTACCTGTATCAATGTCTGTGGGCCTCACAAAACTCCATGGGCTAAGTACAACACAAACTAAAGGTATCAGGCTCATTCCTCCTCCCAACGAAAGCAAGAATAATCTTTGTTGCCTTCACTGCAAGCCTGTTCCAGATGATTCTTGAGGTCAATGCCCGCAACCATCCTTCTAGTTAAACCATCTCACTACATCCTGCTCTAGTCCTAACATAAGGTATGGGATTTCTTAAATCTTTTATTTTGGAGTCTCATCCAAGACTTCCTAACTGTAGAGTCCATGCTGAACTACTGCATTTAGTTAAACGTGCAGTGAGGACAGTGAGCTCCTGAGATGAACACCAAGAGTTCATCATAGCAGCATCTGTCTGGACAGCCTTCTGGCATTGGTAAGCAGAAGCCAGTGAAAAGTACAGTGAACTCAAAGACATCCCATCCCTAGGGACAGCTGGAATTTCACCAATACTATGATAGGAGACCCCTCAGGGGACCCAGAATCTTGTCTTGGGGAACAAATGTCAAATGTTGCTTCCTATTGTCCAGTAGGGGAATTCTCATCTTTAAAGAGTTCTGGCTTCCTTTATTAAGTGAACATTAGTTCCAGTAGCCTCTGAAACTTCTCAATAGGTTAACTTCTCTTAACCTTATCCTCAAGTGTAAAACATGGAAACTAAAAAGTGCTTAAAGTCAAGTTACTGAAGCAGATGGCCTACAACCTAATGTCTGTAGTTATGTATGTTGCTTAAGTATCCTGTACCTACCAGACAGGAAGATTCTTTGAGGCCTGTTGAAATCCACAAAAAAATCTTTAAGATCTTAACAGACTTGATTACCCATTGTAATCCCTCTCCCATTAACCCCCAAATTGAATAGTGGTAAGTACTAAGGAAACACTATTAGGAAACAGGCTGGCACATCAATCCCACAGGAATGAGAAGCCAGGAAGAGTGGAGAGGATTCTCAGATGTAATAATGAAGGCATTTCAAGTTTGGAACTTTCTGTATAGAGATGATCATCCCTGAGGTCCTTTTTCAACATAGTGAAGAGCTTGGGAGTGAAACGGAGAAGAGGCAAAAGAATAATTTTTTTTTCAAAGTCACTGCTAATAACTATAGTGATTATAGTTCACTATAGTTCACTCACTCAATGAGTGAGTGAGTGAAAGTCGCTCAGACGTGTCCGACTCTTTGTGACCCCCATGGACTATACAGTCCATGGAATTCTCCAGGCCAGAATACTGGAGTGGGTAGCATTTCCCTTCTCCAGGGGACCTTTCCAACCTAGGAATCAAACCGGGGTCTCCTGCTTTGCAGGCAGATTCTTTACCAACTGAGCTATGAGCTATGAGGGAAGACTATTCAATTAGTATTAGTTTCAGTTCAGTCGCTCAGTCGTGTCTGACTCTTTGCGACCCCATGAATCGCAGCACGCCAGGCCTCCCTGTTCATCACCAACTCCCGGCGTTCACTCAGACTCATGTCCATCGAGTCAGTGATGCCATCCAGCCATCTCATCCTCTATCGTCCCCTTTTCCTCCTGCCCTCAATCCCTCCCAGCATCAGAGTCTTTTCCAATGAGTCAACTCTTCACATGAGGTGGCCAAAGTACCAATAGGGCTGTATAATAGAGCTGGGGTGATCCCCCATTAAGGTGACAAAAACCTGTATCCCCTGATTTCTACAAGATATGCATCCTTCCCTCCATGCTGCCCCAAATACTTCCTCTGCTGCTCATCAGCTTGATATCACATTCCCATTCCACAGGAAACCACCCCTTCCCTACTGCTTTGGTGGCCTAAAATGGCAGCCACAAGCAGTCCCTCTCCTAGCACTTGAACTCACTCAGAGTGTACACAATCACTGGCTCCCAAAACACACAGAACCAGGACGGGCATTAAGGGGGCAGTGGTGAGGCTGAGCCCTGCCAAGAAGATGAGATGATATGAAGATCATATGATGAGATCTTCATATGAGATCACTACTGAGATCACGTGATGATGTCAGACTGATGACTGATTTCTTCAAAGCACTATGCAGTTTTCTTTGAAACTGATTCCAGATAGATCTTCCATCCCTCCCCTTCTTCCCTCAAACCCTTATTCCTAGCTATCTCCCTTACCTGAACATGAAAAGTGAAAGTGAAGTAGCTCAGTCGTGTTCGGCTCTTTGCGACCCCGTGGACTGTAGTCTGCCAGGCTCCTCCATCCATGGGATTCTCCAGGCAAGAGTACTGGAGTGGGTTGCTATGTCCTTCTCCAGGGGATCTTCCCAACCCAGGGATTGAACCCAGGTCTCCCGCATTGCAGGCAGACGCTTTACCATATGAGCCATCAACTCTCAAATACAATACCTAACAGCATCAAACTATACGACAGGAAATACTGACTACCCCACAGCTATTCCTTATCTTCCTCTTAATTGTTTCTTAATAGATGAAAAGCCAAGACTCCAAAATCCCTGAAACGTCAAAAGCAAAAGTACTGAAAGAGCTCATACAGTTTGCCTGAGTTTTCAATCTAGCTTAGGGCAGGCCAGACAAGCCACCCACAGCCAACCCTTAGATCTCAGTGTTCACACATAGAAACTGATAGGGCCTAATCAGGCAATTAGTCTATTCAACTTTATAGAATATGGATTTGTATTTCTTCTCTTAACCATACATCCCTTATCTTGAGGCTCGAGAGTGGCACCATCCACCCCAAAATAGCTCTGGTGTTAACAGCCCCAAAGAAAAATTCTCCAAGCCAGGCTTCAACAGTACATGAGCCGAGAACTTCCAGATATTCAAGCTGGATTTAGAAAAGGCAGAGGAACCAGAGATCAAATTGCCAACATCCACTGGATCATAGAAAAAGCAACAGAATTCCAGAAAAACATCTACTTCTGCTTTATTGACTATACCAAAGCCTTTGACCATGTGGATCACAGCAAATTATGGAAAATTCTTAAAGAGATGGGAATACCAGACCACCTTACCTGCCTCCTGAGAAATCTGTATGCAAGTCAGGAAGCAACAGTTAGAACTGTAATGGAACAACAGATTAGTTCCAAATTGGGAAAGGAGTACCTCAAGGTACTGTCACCCTGTTGATTTAACTTATATGCAGAGTACATCATGCAAAATCCTGGGCTGGATGAAGCACAAACTGGAATCAAGTTGCTGGAAGAAATACCAATAACCACAGATACACAGATGACACCACCCTTATGGCAGAAAGTGAAGAGGAACTAAAGAGCCTCTTCATGAAGGTTAAAGAGGATAGTGAAAAAGCTGGCTTAAAACTCAACATTCAAAAAATTAAGATCCAATCCTATCACTTCATGGGCAAACAGACGGGGAAACAATGGAAACACTGACAGACTTTATCTTCTTGGGCTCCAAAATCACTGCAGATGGTGATTGCAGCTATGAAATTAAAAGACGCTTGCTCCTTGGAAGAAAAGCAAAGACAAACCTAGACAGCATATTAAAAAGCAGAGACATCAATTCGCCAACAAAGGTTCATATAGTCAAAGCTATGGTTTTTCCAGTAGTCATGTATGGATGTGAGAGTTGGACCATAAAAAAGGCTAAGCACTGAAGAATTGATGCTTTTGAACTGTGGTGTTGGAGAAGACTCTTGAGAGTCCCTGGGACAGCAAGGAAATCAAACTGGTCAATCCTGAAGGAAATCAACACTGAATATTCATTGGAAGGCCTGATGCTGAAGCAGAAATTCCAATACTTTGGACACCTGATGCAAAGAGCCAACCCTGATGCTGGGAAAGATTGAAGGCCAGAGGAGAAGGGGACCACAGAAGACAAGATGGTTGGATGGCATCACCAACTCAACGGACCTGAGTTTGAGCAAGCTCCAGGAGATGGTCAAGGACAGGGAAGCCTGGCATGCTGCAGTCCATGGGGTTACAAAGAATCGGACATGACTGAATGACTGAATAACAACAAGAACTGGAAGTCCAGTCGTTAGGACTCTGTGCTTTCACTGCCAAGGACCTGAGTTGGATCCCTGGGTGGGGCATTAAAATGGACTTCCCTGGTGGCTCAGATGGTAAAGCGTGTGCCTGCAATGCAGGAGAGCTGGGTTCAATCCCTTGGCCGGGAAGATCTCCTGGAGAAGGAAATGGCAACCCACTCCAGTATTCTTGTTTGGGAAATCCCATGGACGGAGGAGCCTGGTAGGCTACAGTCCATGGGGTCACAAAGAGTCAGATACGACTGAGTGACTTCACTTTCACTTTTACTTGGGGCATTAATATCCTACAAGCCATGCTGAGTGGCCAAAGGAAAAAAAAATGCAGAATATGCCCTATTTAAAAAATAAATAAAGGATTTCTTCAGATTCCTCCATTTCCTGGTGGCCTCCTAGTTACCACACCAGAGGCTCAGCCATTCACCAGTTCCTTTGGCTGGTTTCCAGTAAAATTCTTACCTCCCTTACTGCCTATGATCCTCTGCAGCCTTGAAAATTATGATCCCCTCATTGGATCTATCATTTGTGCTCCTTGTAACAAAAATTTTACAAAAATAGAGATAAAATATAAAAATGTATAATAAATCTGGTCTTTAAACCCTGTTCGAAGCACAGATCTCCCAAAAAGCCTGAGTGATGGAATGTTCTTTTGTTATTCATAAGAAGTCCCTTTTGAGCACACCTGAATTTATGCTAACAAAGTGACTCAAAATGGGCTCTTAGTTTCCAGAGAGAGGGAAGTGCCATGCCAGGAAAACTAAGCGTACTAGTAGATTGTTGGAACTTTCAGCCCTATCCTCTAAGACCTGCAGAGAGAGCAAAGGGGTTGGAGGCTGAACTAAGTGGCCAGTAAGACCGAAATAAAACTCTAGAAACCCAGAGCTCAAGGAGCTCCCTTGTTGGTGAACACTTTGATGTGCCAAGAAGGTGACATATCCTGAGCCCAAGGGGCGAGGGCATGGAAACTCCAAGACTCTGTCCTATGTATCTTTTTCACTTGGTTGCTCCTGAGTTGTATCCTTTATAATAAGACTGTAAATATAATTATAGTACTTTCAGGGAGTTCTGGAAATTATTCTCCCAAATTAACAAACCCAAGATGGTCACAGGAATCCCTAGATTTAGCTCACTAGTCAGAAGGTTAGGTTGCCCTAAGAATTATTAAAGGGAATGCGGTCTTCACAAACACTTTTCGGATCAGGTGTTAATTTGAGGTAGTTAGCATCAGAATTTAATTAAAGCCAGGTGGTGTCAGAGAGTCAGCAAGCTAGTGTCAGAACAGTATCAACCTCTCACTGTCAACCTACCAACTAACTAAATTACTGACTTTTTCCAACATAGTATGTTTTCATTAAGAAAAAAAAAATCAAAGAAACCAAACACCCCAGAAGAAATAATAATTACTTATGTACACCCGTCTCAAAAGATAACTAATATACACAATATTTGAAAGCAAGTATCCTCCAACTGAAAAATAAATTTTTAAAAACTTTAAAAAAAAAAAGATAATGTGAACATTCTGTGTCTAGACAAACTTCAACACTTTAAATTTTGATGCAGAAAAATGCATCAAAGGGGTTATAGCAAGTTCTTCAATTTCTGATAAGGGAAAAAAATAGTATTGCTTGAATTATGCCCATCTGGCACAATCAGTTTTTAAATCTTCTGAAATGGAGAGGCCTGTTACTTTAAACTGTTGTAACTCTGTTTTCTAATTAAATTCATGTGAAACCATAGAACAAAACTTAACTATTCCCTTGGGCTTCTTTCATAAAGAATGGTTCCTTGAAGACCAATTTCCAAATTAATGTGTGGGGAAGGAATGACACCCAATTTTTTAAATTAACATACTTCTCTCAGTTAACTATTTGCAACAGTATGATGAGGAAAAAGGGAAATAAAAAAAGTCAATATATCAAAGATTTTGTTTAAAATACTGGGGGCTGTCCTAAGATGGTAGAGGAATAGGATAGGGAGACCACTTTCTCCCCCACAAATTCATTGAAAGATCATTTGAACGCTGAGCAAATACCACAAAACAACTTCTGAACGCTGGCAGAGGACACCAGACCCCCAGAAAGGCAGCCTATTGTCTTCAAAAGGAGGTAGGACAAAATATAAAAGATAAAAAGAGAGACAAAAGAGTTAGGGATGGATAACCGTCCTGGGGAGTGAGTCTTAAAAGAGGAGAAGTTTCCAAACAACAGGAAACCTTCTCACCGGCAGGTCTGTGGGGAGGAAAAAAATAAATAAATAAAACCCACAGATTATGTGCCTAATGGCAACTCCCAGCGGAGAAGTACCCGAGATGCTTGCATCCACCGCCAGCAAGCGGGGACTGAACAGGGAGGCACCGGCTGCACTGCTTAGGATAAGGATGGGGCCTGAATGCCCTGAGGGCAATCTGAGGGAGCTAACCTGAGATAGCAACCCAAACCATGGGATAGCCAGAGAGGGAAAAAAAAAAGAGGAAAGAGAAAGAGAGAACATTCCCATGAAAAGCTCTAACCTAAGGCACTGCCGGACTGCTCACAGAACAAAGGACTGAGCAAATACCAGAGGAGAGTTAGCCCACTGCAGACTGGCCCATCCCCCACCGGTGGTGGTGGTGGTGGCAGCCAGAGCCGGAAAGGGGCAAACTTGTCCCCAGAGACAGCATTCCCTACCAAACTACAAGCAGGCCTCCAGTTGCTAACCAAGCCTTCCAGGGATCCTGGACAGTTGACATCAGCCAGGAGGCTCGCAGCCAGAGATCAACTCTCCAGAGGAGACACATGGCTCATCTGAGACAGCGTACCCAGGAAACCAAGCAGCTGGGACCGGGAAGGTGATAAGACACACTGTACCTGGGGCGAGTGTGCTTGCCAAGCACCTGGTCGCCTGAGCTGCTCAGACCTGCGAAGGGCACAAAATGCAGGTCAAACACAGTTTGTGCCTTTGTGGAGTACCCGGGAACCTGAACCTGAGCGGCTTAGACCTGGGAAGTGCTCGCAACCCAGGGCCCACCTTAGACAGTTCCCCAGCAGAGCAACTTGGAGCCTGAGCAGTGTAGACGGAGAAAGCACACACGCCGTGAGTGAGGGCAAGCCTAGTGTGGCCAAGATACTGCAAGCACTCCCCAAACACACCAGTGATATTTGTTTGCAATGTTCATCCCTCCCAGCAGCACAATTGAACAAGTGAGCTCAAATAAATGACCACCTTCGCCCCCTTGTGTCAGGGTGGAAGTTAGATACTGAAGAGACTTGCAAACAGAGGAAGCCAAAATAAAGAAGAGGGAACTGCTTTGGAACTGACAGGTGCAACAGATTAAAAGCCTATAGTTAGCACTGGCTACATTGGAAGGGACCTATAGACCTTGAGAAGAAGTATAAGGTGGAACAAAGAATTACCTGAAACTGAACTGACCACACACTGCCCTCAACAGTGCCAGAGAAATCCCTAGATATATTTTACTATTATCATTTTTAATTTTTTGAAAGTTATTTATTACTCCTTTAATTTTCATTTTTAAAACCTACTATTATCTTGAAAAAAAAAAGCAGATCCTATTTTTAAAGCAAATTTCATTTTTTTTATATACCTTTTGTGATTTTTAAAAAACATATTGCATTTTTGAGAGTCTAAACTCTACTCTAGATTTTTAATCTTTGTTTTTTGGTATTTCTTATCAATTCTGTACCCTTAAGAATCCAATCTTCTGTATCCATTTTTACTTAAGAGTGTGATTACTGGCTTGATTGCTCTCTCCCCTTTTGACTCTCCTTTTGCTCCCCCAGATCACCTCTATCTCCTTCCTCCCCCTTCTCTTCTCTACTTAACTCTGTGAATCTCTTTGGGTGTTGTGGGCTGTGGAGAAAACTTAGGGAACTGATCACAGGCTAGACTGATCTCTCTCCTTTTGACTCCCCCCTCCTCTCCTCCTGGTCACCTCTATCACCTTCTTCTGTCTACTGTTTTCTGTGGAACTCCGTGAAACTCTCTGAGTGTTCCAGACTGTGGAGAGCAAATAGGGAGTTGATTACTGGCTAGACTGCTCTCTGTCCTTTTGATTCCCCCTCTTCTCTTCCTGGTCACCTCTATCTCCATCCTCTATCTTCTCTTCTTCATGTAACTCTGTGAACCTCTCTGGGTGGCCCTCACAGTGGAGAATCTTTTCACCATTAACCTAGATGTTTTATCATCAGTGCTTGATGGATGGAGAAGTCTTGAGGCTACTATAAGCATAAGACTGAAAGCCAGAGGCAGGAGGCCTAAATGCAAAACTTGAGAACACCAGAAAACTCCTGACTCCAGGGAGCATTAATCGACAAAAGCTCATCCAAAAGCCTCCATACCTATGCTGAAAGCAAGCTCCACCCAAGAGCCAACAAGTTTAAGAGCAAGACATACCACGCTAATTCTGCAACAAAACAGGAACATAACCCTGGGAACAAAAATACAGGCTGCGAAAAGTCACACCAAACCCATAGACACCTCAAAACTCACTACTGGACCTTTCATTGCACTCCAGAGAGAGGAGATCCAGCTCCACCCACCAGAACACTGGTGCAAGCTTCCCTAACCAGGAAACCTTGACAAGCCACGCGTCCAACCCCACCCACAAGGAAGAATAAAGAGGAACCAAAAATTCTTCCACAATAAAGAGGAATCAAAAATTTCCAGCATACAGAAAGGCCACAGCAATCTAAACAAGATGAAAAGGCAGAGAAATATTCAGTAGGTAAAGGAACATGATAAAAACCCACCAAACCAAACAAAAAAGGAGGAAATAGGGAGTCTACCTGAAAAAGAATTCAGAATAATGACAAAGATGATCCAAAATTTTGAAAACAAAATGGAGTTACAGATAAATAGTCAGGGGACAAGAATTGAGAAGATGCAAGAAAAGTTTAACAAGGACCTAGAAGAAATAAAAAAGAGTCAATCAATAATGAATAATGCAATAACTGAGATCAAAAGCACTCTGGAAGGAACCAACAGTAGAATAACTGAGGCAGAAGAAATATATATAAGTGAGGTGGAAGATAGAATGGTGGAAATAAATGAAGCAGAGAGGAAAAAAGAAAAAAGAATTAAAAGAAACGAGGACAACCTCAGAGACCTCTGGGACAACATTAAACGCCCCAACATTAGAATCATAGGAGTCCCAGAAGAAGGCAAAAAGAAAGGGCATGAGAAAATACTTGAATGGTAGGACATACTTAAAGTGATGAAAGAGAAAAACCTACAACCCAGATTACTGTACCCAGCAAGGATCTCATTTAAATATGAAGGAGAAATTAAAACCTTTATGGACAAGCAAAAGCTCAGAGAATTCAGCACCACCAAACTAGCTCTTCGACAAATGCTAAAGGATCTGCTCTAGACAGGAAACACAGAAAGCGTGTATAAACTCAAACCCGAAACAACAAAGTAAATGGCAATGGGATCATACTTATCAATAATTACTTTAAATGTAAATGGGTTGAATGCCCCAACCAAAAAAGACAAAAGCTGGGTGAATGGATACAAAAACAAGACCCCTATATATACTGTCTACAAGAGACCCACCTCAAACCTAGGGATACATACAGACTGAAAGTGAAGACCTGGAAAAAGATATTTCACGCAGATGGAGAACAAAAGGAAGCAGGAGTAGCAATACTCTATCAGATAAAATAGGCTTTGAAATAAAGGCCATGAAAAAAAGACAAAGAAGGATACTACATAATGATCAAAGGGTCAATCCAAGAAGAAGATTTAACAATTATAAATATATATGCACCCAACATAGGAGCACTGCAATATGTAAGGCAAATGCTAACAAATATGAAAGGGTAAATTAACAGTAACACAATAGTGGGAGACTTTAATACCCCACACACACCTATGGATAGATCAACTAAACATAAAATTAGCAAGGAAACACAAACTTTAAATGATACAATGGACCAGTTAGACCTAATTGATATCTATAGGACATTTCACCCTAAAACAATGAATTTCACCTTTTTCTCAAGTACACACAGAACCTTCTCCAGGATAGATCATACCCTGGGCCAAAAATTTAGCCTTGGTAAATTCAAAAATATTGAAATCATCTCAAGCAGCTTTTCTGATCACAATGCGGTCAGATTAGATGTCCACTACAGAAAAAAAAAATATTAAAAATACAAACATATGGAGGCTAAACAACATGCTTCTAAATAACCAACAAATCACAGAAATAATAAAAAACGAAATCAAAATATGCATAGAAAGGAATGAAAATGAAAACACAACATCCCAAAACCTATGGGATTCAGCAAAAGCCATGCTAAGGGGAAGGTTCATAGCAATGCAAGCCTACCTCAAGAAACAGGAGAGAAATCAAATAAATAACCTAACTCTACACCTAAAGCAACTAGAAAAGGATGAAATGAAGAACCCCAGGGTTAGTAGAAGGAAAGAAATCACAAAAATTAGGGCAGAAATAAATGCAAAAGAAACAAGAGACCAGAGCAAAAATCAACAAAGCTAAAAGCTGGTTCTTTGAGAAAATAAACAAAATAGACAAACCATTGGCCAGACTCATCAATAAACAAAGGGAGAAGAATCAAATCAAGAAAATTATAAATGAAAATGGAGAAATCACAACAGACATCACAGAAATACAAAGGATCAAAAGAGACTACTATCAGCCACTATATGCCATTAAAATGGACACCTTGAAAGAAATGGACAAATTCTTAGAAAATCTTAACAGACCCATCACAAGCACGGAAATTGAAACCATAATCAGAAATCTTCCCAAAACCAATACAATATTGTAAAGTTAAATAAAATAAAATTAAAAAAAAAAAATCTTCCAACAAACAAAAGCCCAGGACCAGATGGCTTCACAGCTGAATTCTACCAAAAATTTAGAGATGAGCTAACACCTATCCCACTCAAATGCTTCCAGAAAATTGCAGAGGAAGGTAAACTTCTAAACTCATTCTATGAGGCCACCATCACCCTATACCAAAACCTGACAAAGATGCCACAAAAAAAGAAAACTACAGGCCAATATCACTGATGAACATAGATATAAAAATCCTTAACAAAATTCTAGCAAACAGAATCCAACAACATATTAAAAAGATCATACACCATGACCAAGTGGGCTTTATCCCAGGGATGCAAGGATTCTTCAATATATACAATGCAAAAATATACAATGGAGAAAAGACAATCTCTTTAACAAGTGGAGCTGGGAAAACTGGTCAACCACTGGTAAAAGAATGAAACTAGAACACTTTCTAACACCATACACAAAAATAAACTCAAAATGGATTAAAGATCTAAATGTAAGAGCAGAAACTAAAACTCCTAGAGGAAAACATAGGCAAAAGACTCTGACATAAATCATAGCAGGATCCTCTATGACCCACCTCCAAGAGTAATGGAAATAAAAGAAAAAATAACAAATGGGACCTAATTAAACTTCAAAGCTTTTGCACAACGAAGGAAACTATAAGCAAGGTGAAAAGACAGCCTTCAGAATGGGAGAAAATAATAGCAAATGAAGCAAGTGACAAAGAATTAATCTCAAAAATATACAAGCAGCTCCTGAAGCTGAATTCCAGAAAATTAACAACCCAATCAAGAAATGGGCCCAAGAACTCAACAGACATTTCTCCAAAGAAAACATACAGATGGCTAACAAACACAGGAAAAGATGCTCAACATCACTCATTATCAGAGAAATGCAAATTAAAACCACAATGAGGTACCATCTTACACCAGTCAGAATGGCTGCTATTAATAAGTCTACAAACAATAAATGCTGGAGAGGGTACAGAAAAAAAGGAACCCTCTTACACTGTTGGTGGGAATGCAAACTAGTACAGCCACTATGGAGAACAGTGTGCAGATTCCTTAAAAAACTGGAAATAGAACTGCCATACAACCCAGCACTCCCACTGCTGGGCATACACGAGGAAACCAGAATTGAAAGAGACACGCGTATTCCAATGTTTATAACAGCACTGTTTACAATAGCCAGGACATGCAAGCAACTTAGATGTCCATCAGCAGACAAATGGATAAGAAAGCAGTGGTACATACACACAATGGAATATTACTCAGCTATTAAAAAGAATACATTTGAATCAGTTCTAATGAGGTGGATGAAACTAGAGCCTATTATACAAATTGACGTAAGTTAGAAAGTAAAACACCAATATGGTATATTAATGCATATATATGGAATTTAGAAAGATGGTAATGACGACGCTATAATGCGAGACAGCAAAACAGACACAGATGTAAAAAACAGACCGTTGGACTCTGTGGGAGAAGGTGAGAGTGGGATGATTTGAGAGAATAGCATTGAAGCATGTATATTATCATATGTGAAACAGATCGCCAGTCCAGGTTCGATGCATGAGGCAGGGTGCTCAGAGCTGGTGCGCTGGGATGACCCCGAGGGATAGGATGGGGAGGGAGGTGGGAGGGAGGCTCGGGATGGGGAACACACATACACCCATGTCTGATTCATGTGAATGTGTGGCAAAAACCACCACAATACTGTAAAGTAATTAGCCTCCAATTAAAATTAAAAAAAAATAAATAAAATACAAGTAAGCTTAAGTCACCCTTTGACATAACCTAAAACATCAAAAAATTTTACATGTCCCCAAAGAGAACAGAAATCATATATTTAAACTCACTCTTATCAAAGGGCCCTCTTTCTTCCCTTAAGCTGAGTCTGAATGTGATCAATTATCAAATGCTCTAATTTTGATCTATTATTATAGATTCAGCCCAAGTACACAGAAAAGAGTTAACATAGCAGGCCTAAAACTACTAAAAGGAAGGCAGTCTTCAGGAAACTACTCAGAATGGCCTGCTTGCATGGCTGGCCCTTGGGTGGCACCAGGAAACTTTACTGGTAAACAGTTCCCTACACTGATAGCAAACTTTCCCTAACTGATAAGGGTGG
The DNA here is from genome assembly GCF_019923935.1 of Bubalus bubalis. Lineage (NCBI taxonomy): Eukaryota > Metazoa > Chordata > Mammalia > Artiodactyla > Bovidae > Bubalus > Bubalus bubalis. The sequence goes on from NC_059181.1 coordinate 65,874,489, forward strand.
CTCACTATGCCTAAATTGCTTATAAAAATAATGTGGATCACAGTGAATATCTACTTTCCTTCTGGAAGTCTGGAATTTTGGTACATGCTAATCAGAAAGGGCCTACATGACCAGCACACAATAAAAGCCTTGGTTGCTGAGTTGCATAACAGGCTTCCCTGGCAGAAACACTGCACACATGTTACTGTGCTTCTATTGCTGGGGATGCTCTGTGTGACTGCTCAGGGGAGGGAGGAAGCAGAAGGAAGCCTGCATAGGACTTCTCCATAAAATTCCTTATGCTAATTTTAGAAAGGCTACATATCCTTACTATCTTAGCCATAACCTTATGCTGAATCCTGTGATCTAGTGACTCCCAACACATCATCCATTTTTTGATATTAAGTAGCCAAATCATACGGGCCACCTGTGGTTTCCTTGATGTTTCAAAATGCATTTTACAACCAAGAATTAAATATATTTACATTTTAACAAGTAGATTTTTTGGTTATAATTAAATCACTGGATTAGAACTATCAATAAATGAGGCTACATCTATCATATAACTTACAACTTAGTAACTATTTCTGACTTAGAACAAAATGTCAAGCTGGTGTTTAAGCAAAATAATGCACTTTCCCAGCTAGGCAGGTTTGTCTTGCTTTGTTTTTGAGAGGGCTCGTTTCTACCCTAAAAGAAAAAAAAAAAAAAGTATATTTGTTTCCTAAACTTGTTCCCAGTGAGACACTCTTCTTCTTACTGATAGTTCTTTTTAGATATTAAATTGTTATTTGCAGTTAAAATATCTTATATCCCACTTTCAGTTAATGACTTTACTATCAAGTTCCAGGCTACTAAAAGCAGGTATGCATACCTTTCAATTACAAATATTTCATGTAATCCTCTCTAGTTGTGAGAGAGTTAACTGAGACTGGTTGATACGGAGTCAAGGCCCCTTTAAGGAGGTGAACATTCTTTTTCACAATCTTTTTCCTTAGTCATGTAGGAGATGCTTCTTTTAAGCCTCTGAACAGGTATTGCAACAATATATCTCGCTTGAGACCTGGTCTTTCTTTAGGTCTGGAACTAATGATTACACAGCACAATAATACAGCTTACTCATGGCTATGCCTTTCTTAGACTCTATGTTAGTGATTGTAATTGTAAAAAATCTTGCCTGGGAACCTGTTTCTTAAGACTTGTACCCCTGATTACACATCAACAGTGTATCTTTCCTGGAACCATAGTACCTGGCTAATCTTGTGCCCTGGCTAATCTTGTATGCAAGTTATCTCAGGATGTATGCCTTGGGAAAGGGTGTGGTGGAACTCTTACAACCTTGAGGTATTCCTTTTATATATTCTCAGCAGCTAGTTGAGAAGTATATAATGCCTTGCTTAAACTAGTGAGGGTGGGTACTCTCCTACCCCCTTCTGGTGCCTTTCGCTGGAGGCTTTCTCTATCACTGTTACTTTAATAAAACTGTTGCACCAAGCTCTGAGTGACTGAGACCCCCATCTTTGGTCCCAGAGTGAATTCCTCTCCTTTGGAGACCACGAACTTCAGCACTGTTCACTGTAAGCTATCAGCTGAATGACTTCAACAAGGGTAAAAATCCTTTGGTGGCCCACTGTAGCCAACCTCCAGCAATTGTGCCTCAGGAACAAGACAAACCATATACATGCTGCTGTATCTGAATTGACTAAAGTAATTCTCTAGGTACAATTAGAAAATGAGGGAGTTTCTCCTAACAAGCTATAACCACTGATTTTTACCATATTCTCCAATACTTCTCCAAATGCATACTTACGTTCATGCCTGCTGCCAGGGACATGTCGACACTCAGTCTTTTGTCATGCTCTTTTCCATGGAAACAAACCAGGCTTAAGGGCCCTGAAAGAATCCATTGCAACTTCTGTGACTAAAAATTATGCTTGTTAAGGAAACAATGAGTCAACTGTACAAAGATAAATTACAAGGATAATCATCATAGCTAACATATAATGAGAGGTAAATAATCTTCAACATGCCAATTTAAGTTACTACAAGAAACATACCCATCTATCTAACCAGAATATTTATTTCCACACAAGGAGCATATTCTTTGTTTGTAGCCAAATTACAATCATGAAATTGTTTAATCAGGACAAAATCTGAACAGGAGGCATAATTAGAGAAAATATGTGCTCAATAACATCAAAGACATTCATGTCTATACTCCAAAAATTTAACAGTGATTTTAGTTGAATGATGGGATTACAGCTTAACTGCATTCTTTATATCCTTGTATTATCTGAATTGGTTATAAAATAATAGTACCTCTATTTTATAACCAGGAAAAAAAAGTACTTCCATTTTTAAATAAGCTAGGAAAAATAACCAGCTATTAAAATTAATAAAAAATTTTGGCTACATATGGCATAAAATTCCTAAGGAATAACATAACAAATATTGGGGGGAATCTATGTGATGAAAATTATGATTATTAGGACATTAAAAAAAACTTGACTAGATGTCTCTAGAAGAACTGTTACAAGCATATTAATTCTTTCCAAATGAATTTATAAATCAGATGCTATTCACAATAACTATTCTTAAGTGAGTTTATTTTTTTTTAAATGAAGCAGAATTTTACAAAGAAATTCTTAAATTCAAGTTAATGATGAATTGGAGATCAGCAGCTAAGTAGAATCAATCAAACTGCGAAAGAATAAAACAAGATTTGCTATGAACAAGGAAGGAACAGAACAGGGGTCAGCAAACTATAGCCAATGGGTCAAACCTGGCTGCAGACAAATTTTGCATTTGCTGTCTCTGGTTGATTCCCTGAGTGAATAGCTACAACAGACTGTGTGGCCCACAAGCCTCATATATTTGCTATTTGGAATTTTACAGAAAATTTTACTCTTGCAATAGGTACTTTAACTTTTCTGTCATGTCCATAGACTCTTCTCTAAGAGCTTCTAAGGGAGTGCATGAAGGCCAAGAGAAGGCTAATTTACAAGGTAAATGCAATGCACGAATACCCACAAGTACAGAAGCTGGAAGGTAGCAAAATAAAGATCGAGAAGTCAGTGAATAGCAAAAGAAGTATGAACAATAATAAGGGACTTTAAAAATACTGATGCCCAAGGCAACTAAATCACAGTATTCTACCCTGGTTTATTTTTAAAGTTCCTCAGTTGATTCTAATGTACAGCTCTGATAGAGAAGCACTGACCTAGGAGGAATAGCAAATGCAGAGTAGCTGAGTGATATCAATGATGTAGCATAAGAGTAATGAACCAAACCTTAATGAATGAACTTTAACCTGCTGTTAAGGTTCAAATCCAGAGATGTTTGAATCCAGTTCCCATAATCAATGTTGTTCCTATATTTAAATTTCCATTAAAGCCCCATATTCCACATTGTTCAACATATTTATATACAATAAACCCCTGTTAATGAGATAGGCTAAGTGATTTTTCATTTCTTGAGACAAAAAGAGCCAATATAGTTCAGAAATTTGTATCAGAAATATAGTCGCATGAAACAGACCCCCAGCAGAAATATAAAACATTTGAAGTTGTTAGAATATGACAGTAAGGTGAAAAATCATACACAATTTCCTCCAGACACCAGGATTCAATGTCTTTTAGAAGTCCAGGTTATGTTGTACCAAAGCCTCTAATTAGATAATTGCCTTTGTGACTCATACATATACCCACTTAGGGTGAAGCACTGAGGCAATTGGTAGTGGCTGTATTATAGCAACTACAAAAAATAAGGAAACTAGGGTTTGACAGTTATTTCTCTTCTGACAATGATGTGCAAATTCCGAAATAACCATGAGGTGCTGACCCTGGAAAGCATGACTGTATCTCTGTCGTAGCTAGACATGGTGCTCAGTTACCATTCTAATAGGCATAGAATAACATGGATTAGATCATAGTTTACTAAGTTTGAGAACCATTGGACTAAATGTGTCCAGTGTTCAGGCTCTTACAAATATACTCTCACATCCTTCTCAACACCACCACCCTATCTATGGTCACAGCTGTAGCATAGCCCTAATGACCAGCTGTTGTTTCACATTATCTAGTGTTACGTCCTCTCCACTGAGCACAGTTGATGGGACCGATCCATACATTGCCAGCAGCTTATGACATGCCTAAACATGAAAAGGCACTGCACAAATAAAAACAAACGAGGCCAATTACATTCTCACTCTTTGGAATTTAAGTAGAAACAATGAAAACTAGGTCATTACCAGTGAAAGCTGAAGCTGAAAGCCTCATCAAAGTAGGGTAGTGGCAAAGTCATTCAGGAGGAAGAAAAAAAAGAGTAGAGAGGAGAATAGAATGTAGAATAGCAGATCAAATAGCTAATTCAAGTCAACAGCACAATGGAAAAGGTCTACAAACTCAATGTGCTTAAGTGCCTAGAGCCACCACAGATATAATTTGATGCCACATTATTGTAAGATTCCTATGAAATCTCTATCTTCCTTACTGTGGATATCTTACTGTGTATCTATATGTTAAATGTCTATATCTTGAGCTAATCCTGTGTCTTTCTTAAAAACTATTTTCAATGTGAAGTTTTTAATGATGTTATAAAATGAAAAATGCATTTAAGTTCTTATTTTTGCAAACGACTACATATTCTTTAATCTATCTTCTTCATGTATGCAAACATTTTTCTTCCCACAGTATAATGTGTCTGCCATGTTTATGTACAATTTAGAATGGTACCTAGAACTTGGTAAGAACTCTGTTAGTTGTTACCTTTATCAGTGTGAAAACTAGATAGTCAAAAGTCCACAGAGTTAAATAATTGAAAAATTGACCACCTTCTGCACCCTGTAATACACACTCACCTAAAATACAATTGCTTGAAATACATAAAATAGTATATCATGTGAGTATATGATTAAAAGAAAGCTTTTGGGGCACTGGAAATCTGTCAGTGTATGTGTTTATGAATAAAGGGGAGGTGGCACTCGTGTAGGTGCTAGGTCTTATTTCCTGAAACCAGAAATCCTATGTAATTTAGAAAATAACGTAGAGTTGGGATACATAACCAGAACTTTGGCAGGAAGTAAAATATTTAGACCTGGTTATTACTTGGTGGTGGGGCAGAGAATAGACAGACCCACTACAACTCAGGCTAGAATGTTAAGGGCCTACAGGAACTGTGACAAAGTTATTGTCACAGGACCACACATCCAATGAAGTTAGGTTTTGGTACAATCATAACAGAGAAACTAAAGAGGTCAAAAAGATCACAGATAGGTGGATACTTCTAAAATTGGCAGGGAAATTTCTAAAGTGGCCTCATGATATCACTTCAGACTGTAGCATTTGGCTAGACTTACTCTCCAACATTTCTGCTTAAGTAAGAGCTGGAAAAGTATAAACAGAAGTATCTTTAGAAATGAGAAAATGAGATGAGGGTCACATGGGCTTAGTGGTCCAAGATATAGAAATGCAACACACCTGAATCAAGTGGTGGCTACACTCAGTCTCATCCAAGGCAACCTGCTCCACTTATAGAGCTCTGGAGATGAGGCAGTCTCAGAGAGCAATGAATTTTAGTGTATGACCTATCCTGTCATCCAGAGCAGAATGTACCAGGTGTGAGACACACTACCCAAGTGCTGTGTCATTACATGACTCAAAAACTGACTACCTAAGCAGGGGTGAGTTAAGTCACTTAAATCCTTGCATTGAGGAATCAACTTTGTGAAATGCAAAAAGAGTGAAGCAGAAGGAGCTGAACATTAAATGACAGTGCTAGGAAACATGAGGTACAGCCAAGGATACTGGTGCAATAAGCAAAGTTTAGTAGTGAATAACTGAAAATTTATGAGGAAGCAGAATATAAATAAATCTAGGAAGTAAACTAAAGCTCAAGTGATAATGAAGAAGGCAAAAAAGCAGAGAAAAGGAGGAATTATTTCATTTTCTTTAGTTTTTAATTGTCTTATTCAAATACAGGATTTTCTTTATTTGGACTCCTATGAAACTTTTGTCTACCTTAGAACTTGGCCACGCATAGTCGTGGGTGGTCCAAATTGCCTCACTGACCCAAGAGAGGTCTGTTTCTTGAAAATGAAAGAGGCTACAATACCAGAGATTGCTAACAGGATTCCAGCCATAACTGAAGCTCCCCAAAAATGTGAGTCTGCTGGAACTGGTTAGTGTCACAGTAGGAGATAAGGAAGTGAGAATTCCGCGCCCCCACCCCCCACCCCATATATTAGAATAGAATGATAATAGCCACTCTGGAGTTCATCTCCAGAACTCTATGAGTGGAAACTCTACATGATAAAGCTGCTAATTAGGCATTTAAAACCATCCAAGATGAGGCTGTGAGGGATCTGGGAACTGCTAACTGTTGCAACAGAGTAACTTTCAAGTTTCTCTTTAATGGCCAGGTGGTAAATATTTTAGGTTTTGCAAGCCCTATGGTCTATGTCACAACTACTTTGCCACTGTAGCATAAAAGCAGCCGGAGACAATACATAAATGAATATGCGGCCATTTTCCAATAAAACTAAAATCTGAATTATGTACAATTTTCATACATTATAACGTGTTATTCTCCTTTTGAATTTTTTCAACTGTTAAAAAATGTAAACACCATTTGTCACTCATAGGCTGTAAAAGAAAAAACAAAAACAAAACAAGTAGTGGGCCCATAGGCCATAGTTTTGCTGACTCTTGGTATATAGAAATGGAAGGTTGTAACAAAGATGGTCATGCAGGTATTTTTTAACCTGAAAGATTATATTTAACATACTCAAGGATACTCTAATGACAGCAAACTTTCTGTTTAATGGACTACTCCTGTTCTTTTTTTAAACTATCTTAACCATTTTTAAGTGTATAGTTCAATAGCATTAAGTATATTCATACTGTTGAGCAACAAATCTCTGTATCTTTTTCATCTTGCAAAATTCAAACTCTATACCTGTGAAACAACTCCTCATTTCCCCCCTCCCCTCAGCTCCTGGCAACCACCAGATATTTAAGAAACACTGTGCCAAAAGAGATCTGTCTATAGAAGGGATTTAGCTCAGAGGATGCCAGCTTGCTCACACTATTCCACGCAGTGCCTTATAAAGTTGTCTAATCTACACTAAGAAACACAATTACATTGGATCAAAGATACACATACATATAAACATATAGCTGGAACAAAAATTTCACAAAATACTTACCCTTTGCCAGATGGAGGATAATATTTTTTTCATTTTTAAATTCTATCTTCATCTATTCTTTCCTAATCTATTCTAATCTATACAATTCCATTTAAAACTATGGCCTAGTTTTACTAGTACCCAAGGAAAACTGTTAACCACAAGCCAAACTAACACACTCATGTTTTACACCATATGGGAAAAAGGTAACACTACAAACAAATCAAAATTATAAAGAAGCAGAAGCTGTGGGGTTATAAAAACATTTATTTATAAACACACTGTGTTGGCCTGCAGCATTTAAACAAATTTAAACTAATGGCTCAAACTCAGGCTCCTTGTGGAAATTATGTCAATATTGGGCTGCATTTTTACTGGACAAAAATCAACAGGAGCCAAGGAGCCAACCCATGACTGGGTTGCCTTCTAATTTTAGAGCAATTAAATGACTTTTATCCTTTGGCATGAAAGGTTCATGTTCCAGTGGACCATAAACCCAAACATTCCCCCTTAGAAGCATCAAATGCTCTTTACCATTGAATTTGAACTCTTTTCTTCTTTTAAGAGAATTCTCTGTTCCATTGTCTATCAAAAGCAGATCAACAGAACAAAAACCAAAACAAAACAAAAAGCAAAGTTTCAAGAAATTAAATATCAAAACCATCTTATACATTTATTCCCAGGTGGAATAAATGTCCCAGGTGACCTTGCATGCATTTGCAATTGCAACCCCTGAAACAAAGGATGGAAACTAGAAGAAATGAAGCAAAGTAAAAGAAACAGAGACTAAGTGCATTAATTATACTAATGGCAACTGCAGAACACAAAAGTAAAGACCCAAAAACTCCTGCTGCTGGTACATAAGTATCTAACTAAAATGGGATAAGTCAGGCCTGGTACACTTATGAGGGCTTCCATTGTAGCTCAGCTGGTAAAGAATCCGCCTGCAATATGGGAGACCTGGGTTCCATCCCTGTGTCGGAAAGACCCCCTGGAGAAGGAGATGGCAACCCACTCCAGTATTCTTGCCTAGAGAATCCCATGGACAGAGGAGCTTGGTGGGCTACAGTCCATGGGGTGGCAAAGAGTTGGACATGGCTAAGTGAGTTAACACACACTATTCTTAGGAATACATTTGTATTCTTAGGAATTAGAACTGGGCTATCAAAAGTACTAATCATAGTTAGCTATGTGAACTGAAGCTGAAAGGATAGATAGCAAGCCAACACAATGAAGACAGGTGAGGCTGCAAGGGCCAAAAGCAAGCAAAACTTATGGCAAGGTAAAGCCCTCACAACTTTAGAAATCAACTATAAGCTAACAAAAATAAATACAGTATACAATTCTTTGTGGGGGTGAGGGGGGCGGGGAGATGAAGCTCTAAGTAAGCAGAATCTATGAATAAGCTAAAAATATGAGGTAGAGAAAAAAGTAAAACAAAGTGAATTGGCATGTCGATAGGCACGGCATTTCCACATAGAAATCAATAGGGGGAATGTCCTAGACCTGCCAAATAACAACTGCCTCTACAGTCTCAGGAAACTTAACCCACAGACAGATTCACAATTTAATGACAACTGGGCAGCACAGAGAACAAGACACAAACAGATAGTTTGCAGAGAGAAAGATGATATAGAATGGAGGCCACATCTACAGAGACTGCACAAGCTCAAGTTATGAATGAGAAAAAGAAAAAAAAAAACCTAAGTATTCAGTAGCTTAGTAAGCAGAGACATCACTTTGCCAACAAAGGTCCATCTAGTCAAAACTATGATTTTTCCAGTAGTCATTTATGAATGTGAGAGTTGGTCTAGAAAGAAAGCTGAGTGCTGAAGAATTGATACTTTTGAACTATGGTGTTAGAGAAGACTCTTGAGAGTCCCTTGGACTGCAAAGAGATCCAACAAGTCCATCCTAAAGGAAATCAGTCCTGAATATTCATTGGAAGGACCTATGTTGAAGCTGAAACTCCAATACTTTGGCCACCTGATGTGAAGAGCTGACTCATTGGAAAAGACCCTGAGGCGGGAAAGATTGAAGGCAGGAGGAGAAGGGGACGAGAGAGGATGAGATGGTCGGATGGCATCACTGACTCGATGGGCATGAGTTTAAGCAAGCTCTGGGAGTTGGTGATAGACAGGTAAGACTGGCATGCTGCAGTCCATGGGGTTGCAAAGAGCTGGACATGACTGAGCAACTGAACTGAACTGATTCAGTAGCTAGGAGGCAGAGGAAGACCGAGTACAGAGTATTGAGGAAATCAGATGGAAGTAGAAATAAGATGACATGCAGAAAATAAGAGAAATAAACTGAATCACATTAATAATACCACAATGGAGTCGAGTTCTGTAAACTTCTTAAACTGATCCAAATGAGCCCATTTCTTACAAAAAATTTTGGATTGCAAAGAATAAACCCTGAAAAGGAATATAATGTGGAGTTGGTTATTTTGAAGCAATAAGGTAGTTGTTTGTGGTTGTTGCTGTTCAGTAGCTAAGTCATGTAGACTCTTTGCAACTCCATGGACTGTAGCCCGACAGGCTCCTCTGTCCATGGGGTTCTCCAGGCAAGAATACTGGAGCAGGTTGCCATTTCCTTCTTCAGGGGATCTTCCTGGACCAGGGATTGAACCATGTCTCCTTCATGGGCAGGCAGATTCTTTACCACTGAGCCACCAATGTAGACAGCCAAGCAAATCCTTTTGCTATCACCTGTGTGCTCAGAAACTTAAAATTGTGAAATATGGACAGAAACAGGTGATCAGTAGTGGAGACTACAGGTGAAACACTGCTTTAAGAGGTTATGATGGGAGATGAGTCATGAACATGAGGAAATCCACTATGACTAAGCAGAAACTTTGAGAGCAAAAGTTATTAAAGCAGAACAACACAGAGCTGATACTGGCAAACAGCCTACAGGCCAAATCCAACACCATCCCTCTTTTTTATATAAATATGGTTTTACTGGAACACAGCCACATTTGTCCGTTTATGTACTGTTTCTGGCTGCTTTCACTACAGTGGCAAAAACCACATGGTCTACAAAGCCTAAAATATTTACTATCAGGCCCTTTATAGAAAAAGTTTGCCAACTTCTGCCACAGAGGACAGAATAGGCCAGTGGTAGCAAAACTGAGAAGTCACAAAAGAGAAACAGGGGCAGAAAGAATATTTGTCATGTTAAAAAGCAGAACACTAAAGATTCTGAAAATTTTTCTGCTGAGATCCCCACTAGTACTCTTACTATTACCCCCGAACCCTGAATTTGCTGGACATTTAGACAAACTAAATAACACAAACCAAAGAGAAGATCCTCAGGGGTAAAAGATTTGTATTTAAAAGTAAATAAAGCATGAACTATATGAAACTACAAAGATAAACTATATTTATCTTTACTATGAAATGCAAGGGGAAAATAAACCATAAACAAAAAAGATACTTGAGATACATAAGCAACTTCTATGTCAAATCGAGGAAAATATATCCATGACATATATGGTAGATTAAAAATCAGTGCAAAAAATAAACTCAAAAATAAGTCCCAAGAAAGGTATTAACTGTTCCATCTCATTAGGAATCAAATAAATTAAAATATCAAGGGAGACCACGTCTCACTTTGCAACTGGCAGATTTTTAAGAGCCATAATGTAGTATATTAGTAAGGATGTGGGAAAAAATAGGTATTTGCATACATTAGAGGAATTAAACTTTTAATCCAGCCATAGGAAACAAACATGGAGATGTGCAAAAACTTATTTATAGGATGTTCACATTAAGCATTATTCACACAAACTTAGAAAGGCAGCAATTGAACAAACACCCAAATACCAGATACAAATTATTTTTTTACATTATAATGCCAATTAAAATATGTTTGTGCTGTGCTGTGCTTGGTCGCTCAGTTGTGTCCGACTCTTTGCCACCCCCCTGGACTGCAGCCCGCCAGGCTCCTCTGTCCATGGGGGTTCTCCAGGCAAGAGTACTGGAGTGGATTGCCATGCCCTCCTCCAGAGGATCTTCCCAACCCAGGGATCAAACCAGGTCTCCCACATTGCAGGTGGATTCTTTACTGAGTCACCAGGGAAGTTCAGTTGATTATTAATTTTTTTTTATTAAACAGATGTTTAAGATGGCATGGGACATGCTTGAGATCTGCTAAATTTAAAAGCTTAGGCAACAAGGTTTCATTAATAACCCTAACATCAACAACTGACAAAGACTGTCACTCCAACCAAAACCTCACTTTGAACATAGAAACAAAGTAGTAAAAAATCAAATAGAAAGTAAAATTTAAAAATAGCAAAGGTAGCAAACCTAATTCAATATTATTGAAAACTAGGAAATTTTATTCTGGAAATACAAGGTAGTTTCATTACAAGGAAAGGTATTAAATATAACAAATACAACAAAAAGGGCAAAGAAAAACATTTACTTCCATGTTTAACGCTTATTTGACTGAGATCCCTGTTATTACATCCAGATCACATTTTGAGACATCAATGGGAGGATTAATTCCTCCTAATCCTGAAAGCCATTTAGGGTTTGATATAGCTAATTACCAAAGCCATAGCCCCCTACACTGACTGCTAGGAGAGTGATTATATCAAGTAACCTGTGAATCAGATTCACTTTTGGGCCTACGTAGGGTAGAAGACATTCTGAAGAAGGCAAACACTGGAAATGATAATGTAAGAAGAAGAAATAACAAACATAAAGACAGTCATTTCTAAGTCATGCAAAGAAAGACATGTGGCAAGGAAAAGGATCCTTTAAGGGATGATAATATTAACAACATGGTCCATGAAGATTCTATTACTCTACCAAGAACTCAAGCCAATATCTAGATGACTATTAAGTCATGCACATAATGCACAGATCATGAGACACTTTCCAGTGCTAACTCAAGTATAGCTGTGTTACTGTTATTACAAGTATTTTAAATAAAAATCACCCTGAATGTTTGCTTTATCACTTCAAGTCTTCCTGTCTTAAAGACTTTATGTATATGTATTGTAGAGCAAGGATGGCATGCTATGGTCCATGGGCTGAATCTGGGCTGCTCCCTGTTTTTGTTAATGAAGTTATATTGGAGCACAGTCCTGCCCACTTGTTTCCATATTGTCTATGACTGTTTTCATGCTAGAGAGTGTGACACCCAGCTCTACCACTGGCTGGCTGTTTTACACGGGTGGCAACACCTCTCCAATCCTCAGTTTCATTATCTATAAAGTAGGGAAAAAAATCCTACTTTCCAGAGTTAACTTAAAATTAGATAACAAATATGTGTAAAGCACTTGCCTAGAACATAAAAGGTGCCTATAACTGATAAGCACTACTATTAATATTATATGATTTCAGAAATTTCCAAAAGCTGTGTGTAGGTGCTAGATGACTAGCCTAAAGAGAAAAGAAAAAGAAAAAACAACAGACCTGCTATCACAAAAGCAAGAGAGGATGGATAACATGGCTAGAGAAGTACTAGGAAAAGAAATGGCATTCAGACAGGAAAAGCCAAATTTATACAATGCATTTGGGCCCATATAGAGAAAGTGACAGGACTTTTTAAATTGCATGCTAACATTCATATCCTTATATGTAAACAATGTCATTTCAAAATACGTTGTGGTAAATGACACAGAACTCAGGGACTCTCTTTGTATCAATGAATATTTCCGACTTTTCTGTAGGGAAAAGACCACTTTTCTATCATTCAGGTTACCTGTGCAGGCTAATCTACCTAATTATGCCAACAGAATTATCCAAACACACCAGAGAAAAACCAAGAACATTATGTTATGAAGGCACCATCTCAAGACCATCCCTATGAGAAAAGGTGACTTTTATTGCTTCCATGAAAAATGGCAGATACCAAGAAATGATCTGACCCTTGGGTATTAACTTTGGATAGAGGAGCTTAAGATAGGGGTGGCTTCTGCAGAGATCTCCCAAGAATGGCCATTTTATAGATGCTGCCTCATTTAATTATGAACCATTTCAGTACTCCTTGAAGCCTATCAGGGGGTCAATCCCTGAGAAGCCAAAAATGAATGCTAGTCCAGTTTAAATGGATTATACTAAAAGATGCTGCTACCTCTGAAATTACTAATCCAAAGTGCTATATTCTTTTCTGCTGCTTAAATAATAAGCTTCTGCTAATGAGCTGGCTTTTGACAAAATGTATGCAGCTCCATAGGCTGATAAAGAAAAACTCTCAATAAGTCTGGTTTGAAAGAATAGACTCTCACCAAAGGGACTGTAATCAGTGCATGCTGACATTATTTATGGCATGCAGCTTATGCCACCTAGTTTACTTAGGAACCATTTCAATTCTTCTGATCCTCTGCAGGGGTGATCTCAGACTGGGTAAGCATATAACCTACCCCAACTGTTTTGAGAAGGATATATTGTAGAATAAACTGCAGGCTTTAAAATTACTGGCCCCTAGAAATGACATTCCTACAAGCCTCCCTAATAGGAGTCAAGACAATGTCAGTCTTTCCTCCTTCACTTACCTTAATCACTTTGTTACCTTAACCACTGAGAAGACCCACTCTTCTGCTGCACAGGCACTCACATGGAAAATCTGGTAGACTCTCTAAAACACTTTTCAAAGATATTCTCCACAGTTCAGCCTAGTGAGGGGTTACAAAAAGGAAAAAGATGCTTTCATCATCTGTGACCCTCCTATACTCAGTTTGGTCAGCCTCTATTGCACTGAGAGAGGGTGGAAGGTACTAAACAGGAGAATGGGAAGTGGGGAGAAAAGCACAGTATTTTTAGGTCCAACTCAACAATTTTTAATGCCATTTTTACACCAAAATGGAAAAACTTCTGATTTAACATTTATGATACACTATTTATTGGTTATTTATTCTTTTGTCTACTCTCACAGGAATGAAAGTCCCATGATGGCAGGACTTTGTTAATATCTAGAACAGTCTCCAGCACTCAGTGAGCACCTAATAAATATATGTTGAAGGAAGAGGGGAAGTGCCACATCAGAACCATCTCTTTTCTACCAACTGGGGAACCCCACCAAACCACCAGCAACTTACCAAGACTTCCCAACCATCTCACAAGGACATCCAGGGCAACGATGCTTCATTCTGGTTTGCTGGTAAACCCACTGGGCACGATGCCTCAGGATAAGTGACAAGTAGGTCTTGTTACTTGTTGCTCTTGACCAGTGACAAGGTTTCTAGCTGCCCAAGAATCTGCATTTTTAACAAGTATCCCAGGTGACTGTATGAATAATAAAAAAATTACATCATGGACATTTCCTTTATTAGAGGAGCACAATCTCAGAGGCTATTAAAAAAACCTTTCAGTGTGGAATAAAAATGTTTGTCTCACATGGCCTCCATGGACTTAGATGGAATCTAGAGAAAGCACTAGGTGGAAGACACAGTACTGGGCTAGGATTCAAATCTATTTTCTACACCAACTAGCTATGATCTTGTAAGAGATCATCTACAAAAATGCAAGAATGGGAGAAGGAGAGTTAGGCTCAGTAGTCTCTAGTATAGTCTGAATATTTTAAGACCTTTTTTCATGTCATAATGGGAAGATATGAAGTAACTGCCTAGGCCTAGTAAGACTACCTTTCCTGGCCCTTCCCACTAACTGGGCAAGCCCACCAGAGCCACTGACCACTTACTAAGACTTCACAATGGTTTGATAACCATGTGCAGGATGCTGACTTGAGCCTCTTCCAATTCTCTAGTAACCTCACTGGCCAGGCAGGGCTCAATATACCTCTTCACCTGTGGCATGGTTTCTGATCAAGTTTGGTGTCACCTGTAGGATAGGGAGAAGGAAGAAGAAACAAAGGTAAGAACAGTCAAAGTATGACATCTAACTTTAATTTTACTTTTACCACCTTAAGACAAGTCATCTAGGTCCACACCATGGACCTCAGAATTCACTCTTGTCAAGCACTATTATTAGCATCACAATTATCTTCTTTATCTGGCAAAGACTCTTACAACACCCACATTTAATAAGGATCCTTGCCTCTATTTTTTTTATGGGTTAAATATTTTTTTTTTTTTTTTAAATGAGACATCTTGGGTACAGAGGCACCAAGTAAATATACCAAAGCAGTAGAAGTCAGATCTGAACTAATGCTGATCCTCCTAGCTGCCTACCCTCTTTAGAGCTCAATCAATATCCTATCTTTGAAAGGAGGTAAACTTGGTATCTTAGGGGCCCTTATGGCAATTATGACTTTTTATTCCATGCTGCTGCTGCTGCTAAGTCGCTTCAGTCGTGTTCGACTCTGTGCAACCCCATAGACAGCAGCCCACCAGGCTCCTCTGTCCCTGGGATTCTCCAGGCAAGAACACTGGAGTGGGTTGCCATTTTATTCCATATTCCTGACTAAAAGTGAACTAAACCTCCATCTAATCATCATATGGCACTCGGTTCACACTGATAAGGAAAGCTAACAAAACCCTGGGCTTTGGACCAAGGCCTGTCATTTACAATCTCAACTCCCACCAGGACTGACCTTACCCATATCAACTGTGTGCATTACCAAAAGGATCACGAGGAGCTAGGTAGGCCCATGGCTAGTCCTCTACCTCCAAGACCCAACCACAAGGAGGAATGCAGCTCTGAGACCTGAGACCCACACAGGATAAGCCAAAGTCCCCAAAGGGTTCTTTCTAAGGAAGCAGCCTACTGCCTCTATGTTTCCCAGTCCCTAGCTGCTTTGCATGAAAAGCAAACCCAGAAATCTAGCAATTCAGTGATGACCCAAAGCCCAGGATATTAATTACCATTAGATGCTGGCAACACCAACTACTATAACTAGACTTCCTCTTACTGCAGGGAAGTGCAGGAAACCTTCAAATCCCAGAAGACCCAAGGAGCAGTTTCTCAGGGTTTATTTTTAACTGTTTCACCTACAGTTAAACAGAATACAGTGTTCTATAACTTACTAGTGATAATGAAGCCCAAGAGAAAGCTCTCCCACCGTAAGTTAGGAAGATTCATACTGGATAGTGTAAGCGTTGGGGGGTGAGGATGAGGCAGCTTTGATGGGTTTGAGCCCTCTCTTTATTGGATAAAGTAAAGCAGCCATTGCTGCACACCCATAAGCAGCTGTTCCCATCAGCGATTTTTTAGCTTATTAAGTCCAAAGGGGCAGGGGTGGGAAAGGAATGTGTATAGGTCCTAATTGGGAAATACACAGTAAGTGTAAAGCCTGACTCATGAAATGCCTGCACTAAGGAACCAAGAATAATTAGTAGTTAGTGCCTTTCTCTAAAGATAGAGGTCTTATTTCCACCATACCCTATTTTCACCTGGCCCAGCTCTTTTCCAAACTAAACTGCTCCAGTTCCCAGCTTCCTCACCAACCCATTTATTCCACTTCTGTTCAGGTCAGCAAATTTCTAAATAGAAACCATTTCAATGTTTGTCTTAACTTTGCTGGTCATAAACACATCATGAGAAAAAAAATTCCAGAAATACATTAAGAATAGAAAGCAAAAGTCATAGAATCCCAGAAAGTTTAACACTTGGGATATATTCTTCTTTACAACTTTTATGTACACATACAAACATGAATTTTTTCTTTTTATTGGAGGATAATTGCTTTAAAATATTGTTTGTTTCTGCCATACATCAACATGAATCAGCCACAGGTATACGTATGTCCCTTTCCTCCTGAATCCCCCCCATCTCCATCCCCATCCCATCCCTCTAGATTGTCACAGAGCACTGGGTTGAGCTCCCTGTGTCACACAGCATAATCCCACTTGCTATCTATTTTACATAAGGTAATGTTTGTATTTCAATGCTACTCTCTCCATTTGTCCCACCCGCTCCTTCACCCACAGTGTTCACAAGTCTGTTCATGTCTGTGTCTCTACTGCAGCCCTGTGAATAGGTTCATCAGTACCATCTTTCTACATTCCATATGCATGCATTTTATTTAACAAACTGGATGAAACCATGGCCTTTCTTTCGATTAATACACTGGGTACATCTTTCCAAGTCAAAAATTCATCTACAAGACTATTTTTAATGCCTGTGTTGTATTATTACATGAATACACCAAAAAATTTATTCAAATTCCTATTAAAGAACGGTAAATTTTTTCCATTTTTTATTGCTATGAACATTCCCATACCTAAATCTTTTAAAATATCCTTAAAATATTTTTGAAGAACATTTAAAATGTATTTAGAATATTTAGAGTATAGCCCTAGAAATGAAACTGCTAGGTCAAAGGATATGCAACATTTATTGTGGCCACTAATATATATTGCCAAATTGCTCCTACAAAGGATTACATGGAAATTGGATCTATCCCACCAACGCTGCTGCTGCTGCTGCTGCTATTCGCTTCAGTCGTGTCCGACTCTGCGCGACCCCACAGACGGCAGCCCACCAGGCTCCCCCGTCCCTGGGATTCTTCAAGCAAGAACACTGGAGTGGGTTGCCATTTCCTTCTCCAATGCGTGAAAGTGAAAAGTGAAAGTGAAGTCGCTCAGTCGTGTCCGACTCCTAGCGACCTCATGGACTGCAGCCTACCAGGCTCCTCCACCCATGAGATTTTCCAGGCAAGAGTACTGGAGTGGGGTGCCATTGCCTTCTCCATCCCACCAACGCTAGTGTAACATTTTAAAACCTTTGCCCATGTGATAGATGTTAAGGATAGTATTGCATTTTTTTTTATGAATACAGATATTTTTTACTTAAGAGAATTACAAAGATAAGCAAGATATAGCCTCTGCCTTTGAACTTAAATGAAAGGAAACAGACACAAACAGGTAACATTTACTATTATCATATTCATGATAAAAAAGGTTTCAGTTCATGGAGCCTCCTTTGAGTCTGCAGCTATTGCCAATAGAGAAGGTCCAAGAGAATATTATTAAACAGCAGCCCCAATTTTAAAAATCCATTTACTAAAATTCCAAGGAGTTGGGCTAATGCTATCACATCAGTGGCACTTGCTATCACTTTGCTGTTTCTCCTTCCTCAGTTCTTAAAGGAAAGAACCAAGTGGAAGCTGCCCAGGAACAACCTGCTCCCTCTCCCCGCAAGCCAGTGAAGTGAATGAAGTGTACAGCAGTATATTACTGGAAGCATTTACTGATGCTGGATCTGAACTTCCATTTTTCCTTCTCCTATTTCCAGTAAACAATGATGAGCTGCAGTCATTTTCTTTAGGAAACAAAATGTCTTCTCTTCTTGAGACTCTTATTCCCAGGCAAATATGTTTATACATAATAACCATGCCAACTTGGAAAATAACAGATAAGAATCAAAAGAAATTACTTTTCAGCACCATGATGGGTCAGATACAAATGAAATCAAAATAGATGCCAACACAAGTACTTTTAAAATCCCACCCAACAAAGATGGAGGGATAGGCAATAAAGCAAATACAGCAAAATATTAATTGCACCATCTAGGTGGTGAGTATACAAGTTTTCACTGCCAATTCTTCCAATCTTTCTGTATGAAAATTTTCATAAAATGCTGCAAAAAGTTCAACAAGCAGCTTGAAAATAATGCTGTAAGGTTTTTCCCTCCATTTTACTGCTAGAATGAGACACTCATTCTCTTAATTTTGCTTTTTTAGATCTAGATTTCTTGCATCAGACTTGGAGCTCTCCAACTTTTTAATGAAGTGAAATGAATGACAATATACTCAGGCAGGTTACCAACACAACATGTGGTAGGTTAGGGGAGGTTGAGAGAGGAGGACCCTAAGCTCCTGGAAGTGCAGGCTCACCACCTGTTATGTCTGAATAAGTGACTATTTCAGAAATCCCATTTCTCAGTTAAAAATTAACATTCAGACCCTCTAAACATTTGCCTCAGCCTACTTTTCTGCTTTATCTCATATGAATTCCTTATTTTCCATATTCTCATTGCAAAGAGCTGTGTAGGAAGGAGGGGGGCAAGGGATAAGGAACCAAAGCATGATATGCCCATATGCTTGAAGTTAAGATATAACAAAAAGAATTTTTATTTCTAGGGTTGAAGCTCAAAACTTGATGTTGAAGGACATGGTACAACTGACAGACTGCAGGACTCTGGGGAAAGCCTTATAATCAATCTCCTAGTTTGAAGTGTGTCCTGATTGGCCCATCTGTAAAACAGGAAGAAGACTCATCATAATGATCAATGAGGTAAATAAATGAGTTTCTGAGATGTTAAAAGTATCTCTAGTGAATGGGGAGGGGAATGAAGCCACGACTGTTGAGTAATGATCCAAGATAGGATAGGCAATCTTTTTCCAGGGCTAGGCTTTGAGGGTCACCATGTCTCTGATGTGGCTCCTCACTCTGCTGTTGTAGGTCAAAGAGGCCACAGACAAAACATCAACAAATAAGCATAGCTGTGTTCCAACAGAACTTTATTTGCACAACTAGGCAGACCATGAGCTGTGTTTGTCCACCTCTGATCTAGAATGTGAAGCCTACATAGGAATACCATTTGGAGGACCTGAGGAGGAGTGAAAAGAGGATGAGTCTACATATAGGAACCATTTAGCAAACACCAGACAGTAAGGATGCGGCTCCTGATCTGATAGCTTTCACCCAGGTTCCACCAAGGAAGAGACTGTCAGCAGCAGCAATAGTAGCAACATCTGTAAATACCAAGGACTGAAATCCAAACACAAAAACAGCATTATCTCATGAGAAATTCTTGAGAAGATATATCCATAACTAGAAAGAAACAGCAAGTTTCTGACTACACACATTTTGAAGAAACAGTTGACAGTTCAGAGCCTGTGGAGATCACGTTAGCAGGCACACAATAAATGTTTGTTGATGAGCCATTCATTTATTCATCCAATAAACATTTACTGAGGCCTACGAATGTGCCAGGCTGGGCTCTGGAGATGAAGACACTGTCCCTGCCCTCAAGGAGCTCACAGTCTAACTGATAACAAAGGAAGGGAGACAGGCATATACACAGACAATTACAATACAACCTGATAAGTGCTGTAACACTTATCAGGTTGTATTATAATGGCCGATGTAAAATTCATTTCCAGGGGGCGCTGCTCCAGGCTGCTGCGGGCTGTAACATCAAGAGAGGGGAGGAACAAACTGAAGAAATCAAAGGTTAAGTGCTTTTGGGCTATTTCAAATATGCAGGTTCTCCCTAACTCCTGATCATAAATGAATTTGGGAACTAAATACTGGCATGACATAAAATGGGACTCCCACTCTTAAGGTAGGTACAGACCTCCAGTAAAGGACCTTCTCAATCACCTCTACAAAGCAAGCTTTGTTGCTGTTACTTTGTTTCATTTTGCTTATTATACTCCAACCTTCCCACCATACACATAAGCCTATTCTTCAACTAGCTGAAAAAATGCTGAAAAATGGGAATTTACAACTAGATTAATTCCATATAACTAGGTAACAAAAAGCAGTAACGGCTCACTTGACACCTCTATATCCAATAATCCCCCTTAACTGAAAAAATAAAAATTAGAATGTGACTAAATATAAAGGAGATAGTATATAGCTCATGGAGTGGGAATAATAATTTAGAATGTTCTAATTAGTAAATATAATTAAACAGATTCTGAACCATAAATAACAGACACAGTTTCAGGAAACCAAAATAAAATACCTTACCACTCTCCAAGATCTTTGAGAATATATAATCTAAATCACTTCCGTATTAGAAATAAGAAAAATAAAAAAGAGGTTAACACACTCTTCCCAACACCTTCTCAAAATTCAGTGAGAGGTAGTAAGAGACGCTTGAGGAGAGATTACTAGTGTTAACTAGTCATTTGGTTCACATGATTTTATACAAAGATAGGATGGAATTTTTGTGTGTCACACAGTTCTTAATAAAGCCTAGGTTTTTAATGGCTCTTTTGTCTCTGCACCAGCAAACTGAACTGATGACATCAATAAATTGTTTCCATTTACACTGAGATCCCTGTCTTGGGACCCAGTGTCTCTGAGGCCACTATTTTCTACACTTAACATACCATTTTCCCCTAAAGCCATTACATTGCTCTTTTCTTCCCTGTTTCATTCTGCCAATTGTCAGCCCACATGCACAATGTCTTCTCAGGTGTTGCAGTTTGTTCCTCTTACCACATTACATCTCCAAAGAGTTCCATGTCATCTACAAATGTGAACATTACACCTTGTACATATCCTCCCCCAGATCACTCATAATAACATCAGTCCCCCAGTGGATGTGGGAAGGGTGGCTAGGCTACCATTTTGTGTCTTATCTACGTTGGTTGCCATGTCTTATTAGAGGCAAAATGTTGCCATGTCTTCCCCCACACCCATAACCAGGGAGCATCACTGCTGTGCAGCAATCAGTGCTTTCCTTTCAGATAAAAAGAAATAGCTATCTATTTAAAAAACAGATAAATGTTATCTCAAAATGGCTACCAAGAATTTCACATGTATTCCATGCAGTAGTTGTCTTTTTTTTTCATACTCAATGGCAACAAGCATATACCAGGTGTGTATGTCAACAAATGACAAGGGGTAATAGATTCTTTATATAGAGCACATAATATAGAGCTCTTACAAATATACAGCATTCAGACCCAAGTTGAATAGTTCACAAAAGGAAATAATAGCTAATAATTAGCATTTGAGAATCCAGCTGCATCAATAATACAGAGAAATGTACCATAAATCAAAGATACCATTCTTATACATGTAAAATTACAAAAAAAAAAAAAATTTATGTAGCTGCTGCTAAGTCATTTCAGTCATGTCCGACTCTTTGAGACCCTATGGACTGTAGCCTGCCAGGCTGCTCTATCCATAGGATTCTCCAGGCAAGAATAATGGGAGTGGGTTGCCATTTCTTAATGTAACTAAATGGGTACAAAAATTGACATAATGTTTTGGAATGCTATTATGGCAGGTCTTTAAAATGTTCAAAGTTTTTGATGAGTAATTGTAATTCTTAACTCTATAATATAAAGAATAACTCAAAAGAGAGAAACAATAAAAACTAAATGAAAAGACATTAATCATTAACTTAAAATACTTAAAATCTTAAGTACTTCCACACAATAAAATATCATGAAACCATTCGATGACAATTACAAAAATATTTAACATGGAAAAATGCACATTATAAACACAAAACATGACATAAAATAGTATAAATATATGATCCCTGTAGAAAAATTCAGAAAGAATGAAAAGAAGCAAATACATTTATTAACACTGGTTATCTCTGTGAGGTGAAATTATGGATCTTTTTCCCTCATATTTTCCCCTCAGACGAAGCTACAATGAATATTTACCACATTTCTAGACTGACGGAACTATTCAAACTTAATGGAAGAAAAACCACAAAACAGTTGACTGATTTGACCACATGATTTCAAATTTCTACTAACCAAAAATTTAAATACAAAAATTAAGAGGCAAACAATAACCTGGAGTACATATTTATAAATTACAGAAATTTGAGTAATAGCCTTTATTTATAGAACACATTAAAATAGATAATAATAATAAAACTAAAACTCCAACTGATAATCATTTAAGACATGAACTACCATCATATGAAAGAAAAATCAAGCTACTAAGAAACATATGGAGGAAAAAAGAATCCAAACTTAGAATCAAAGAAATGCAAAATTAAAGTAATACTGGTTTTTAATCCATTAAAATAACGTTTTTGACTACTCAATGCTTGTGTAAATTGGTACAATCTTTTCAGAAAGAAACTTGGCAATACATATTAAGTGTTAAAAATGTTCATACCCTTTGACATAGTAATTTCACTTCAAATGAATCTATCCCAACCAAATAATAAATGAAATCCATGTATTTTCTGTCTTTTATTATAAGAAAGAAAATTACAATTTTCTTTCCTTTACAATTAACATTGCTATCAAACACCAAAATATTAACAATGGGTAAGGAAAAAATCTCTACTGCAGCAAATGACTGGTTGTCTTAAAGCATCAGACCAGATCTCAAATCTGGCAAAACAAGAAGGGTGTGTCCAGCCTGCCGCAGTCGGCCATTTTAAACCCTCTGCAGAACAAAAAGCATAGAAGACAAGGGTAGGTAAGGATGACCACCCCACTAGGCTCCAGATCAATACTTTACTTTTTGTCTTCCACATATGTAACCTTATACAATGCACTGAGTAAAAATTAGCAAATAGGTCTCCTTTCTTAAATAGCATAGGTTAAGTTATGAATAAAATTTGAAATCGTAAGTGGAGGGTCCTTTAAATTTGCCGCATCATTTTGGTGGTTAAATATAATGTTTAAGAACACAGAATTCTGAAGCCATACTACCTGGATAAAAATCCAATCTCAGTCACTCAAAAGGATATAAAGCCTTGGATTTACTTTATCTGTATCCCTCAGATTTCTCATTTGTAAAAGATGAATAATGGTACTGCTATTTCATAAGACTGTGGAGAGTACTAAATTAGTTAAGGCATGTGTAAAAGCATATAGACCCAGTACATGACACATAGTTTAAGCTCCAAATACGTTTAAGTTTAATTATTATTATAGTTAGGCAAACAGGCCCCGAGAAGGAGAAAGACCAGTATTAGATCACAGCTAGGATTACTTAAAAGGCCTGTTTCAATTTTGAATCCTGTGCCTTTTCTTCTACATATTTAACTGCTAAATTACTAGTTTTAGCGATGATTAACAATAGATCTTTACTGACAGCCCTCTAAGAGCCATGACAGTGCTGCTGCCTAAAAATAAAACAAAATAAAAGAAAATCGTCCCCCTAGATGAAACCGTGCTCAAAGTTCTACACACACAAAAAAATAATAATTTAGAAGACAGGGTGTGAAACCCAGGTCACCTACATACTACCGTCACCATTCGCCTAGTTACCAGGTTTAAAGCAAAGTGGAACAAGGACTTGGAAACAGCCAAATCCTCACCCCTACATCCTCAAGGGGAGAAAATCAAGGGCTTCTGACCAACTGTAGATTCTCACAGTATTGCAACCACTGAGTTCTGCTACTCTGATGGAATGAGAGAAGGTGTCCAGAGCCAAGGACACCGACCCACTATCTCCGTGTCCAACAGAGAGCCCTCCAGAGGCGTACTGCCCGAACGTGGCCTTGTCACGAAGTGCTCGCGTTTTACGCATTTCTTACACACAGCCAGCTGCTGCAACCTTTTGTAAAATCATCATCGCCTCCGCATTTTTAAACCCGCATTATTCATAGGCCAGAGAGGGGCTAAGATTCTGAGTCAGTATTTAGTGGATCTAGCCACAGCGTAGGACAGCTCCGACTCAGGCTGATCCCCTCACCCAACCAGAAAGGTCGATCTGCTCCTCTGCAGGCCCTCATAGACCAAGATGGCCAAGCAAAAAGACAACTTACCTCCCCCCTCGCCATTTTGCAATCTTAATTACGCGTACGCTGCGCGCCTCCTCGCGTCATTTCGCTTGAAATACGCATGCGCCCCTCTCCCCCTCGCGTTAAATCCAACCCTCACAATGTCGTCTCAAATGCGCATGCGCAGCTTCACTCCCGCGGGTACCAACTACCAACAACTTTCCTTTCTTAAATACGAATTCCATACCCACTCCGCGCCCCAAGCCTTGCGCATGCGTATCTCCGGCTGTCCCTAGTGGAGCGTCCCCGCCCCCCACCCCCACCCCGCACATCAGACTACAAATACAGTGGACTCTCTGCGGATACGATGGACTAACTGTACTAAGCCATTCTTTATAGGAGACTTGAGCATCCGCGGAATTTAGTCTTCGCGGGGGTTCTGGAACCAATGCCCCGCGGTTACCAAAACACGACTATATACCTGCGTGCTACCGCGTCGTGCATCCTCACACTCTCAAGTATATTTGCGCACCGCGTCTGTCCCCCGACCTCCGTTTTTTATATATAAGTGCCTGATGATATCTAGATGTGCTTCTCCCTACAATTGTGCCCCAGTGCTCAATAAAGAAGAGCCATTACCAGCCTTCCTTGATAGGGGTAGGTGTGATAAACTAGGTAAGTGGAATACGGGAAAGACGTCAAAGCGTGCAGGTGTTCAGAGCAGATGCCAGCTCTAGATAGAATACGCCCTGACTCCCAGGGAGGGGCTTAGAGTACCCTCGGTTTCCGTAATAAGACCTACCACCCTGAACAAAGGCAAAGAAAGCTCTCATAACCGCCTAGTATTACAGCCCCGACCTTTAAATACATCTTCTACTGCATATGAGGAAATCCAAGAAATTTTAATGCAGGGAACATTATGGAAAATGCCGACGCTCAGGTGCTCAACCTTGATTAAAGGAAAGAAGCCTGTATTACTTTTACAATGGGAACTAAATGGTCAACATCCTTTTGTAGGTCTGAGGCCCGTACTGTCCCCCATTTTTTCCTCTCGTGAACGGGGAGAACACACAAATTAAGGATCCCCCTGGCCCGAGTTCCCTCCTCCACCCTCCATGTTCTTCCCCTATGTCGTTCCTTTACCTCCTGGCTGAATCGAAGGTCATAGCATAAATTCTTAGCGCCGGCCGTCCCAAAATATGGTGAAAGGGAACGACGGCACAGAGTTCGAGGCGCAAGAGCAGGCCAAGGTGGCAGTGGACAGCAGGCTGAGGACCAGCCCTGCCTCCAGCCGCAACGCTGATATCCGGAGAGGACCGCCTCCAGGATAGCTGCAATGTGCTTCAGGCGCATGCGCCGAGCACGCCCTCTTCTCCCGACCCCCGCCCCCACTCAAGCCTAGCTCTCTCCAAGGCAAACTTTTCGGCGGTCTTCACCCTTTCACCCTTACGCAGGTCCGTAGCTCATCCTGCTTCTTCAACATTTTCTCCCCTTGGTCACACCGGCCTCCGCCACATTTCCCTCAGCCCCTTTCCTCATGTATCCTTCTCCTGTTCTTAGCCCACCATTTCAATGCCATTCTCCCCCTTGGCTGCCTTTGTTCGGTTATCCTTAGTGGCCTATCCTTGTATTCTTGGCCTTGCCTGATCTGCAGCCCTATTGGTCCTCTTACTCAGCCCCTTGCGTGTCTGATATTGCAAACTGTAAAAAAAAAAAAAAAAAAAAGGCAAAAAATACTGTTTAAAAGGTATTATACCCTCACAATCTTCTCCAAAGCAGCTCTCAAACTGCTCCAAAAGAGCTCTCAACTAGCTAGTGTTGGGCAAACAATGCCTGGTTGATGAAGAACCAACAGAGGAGACTCAGAGGCAGGGAACCAAAAGACTTTATGCACAGAGCATAAAGGGAAAGGGTGTTCAATTAGTTTGGGGGTAAGAAGGAGTATGCAACACCTTTTTCTTTCTCTTCCTAACCCTGGTATTGTCTGGCCATTAAAAATACTGTTCAGTGTCCTTCAATGTTAAATGCAAGGCTTGTCTTCTGTGAGAAATTCACGTAGTAATTTTGAGAGAAGTGTATTGAATAGACTCTGAAATAGACTCCTCCTTGAATTTGAGAAGCAGAGAATACAAAATAATGTTTTGTTTCCCATTATGATGTTTTACTTTGGTGGCTGGTTCTTCTTGCTTTCTAAGAAAGCCAGTTTGGAAATACCAAAATTTAAGCCTCCCCCCCGCCCCAATTCCATAAATTCTGAGACCTGTAAAATGTGTACATCATCCTCTCTAATTGTTAAGAATGTTGAGACCAAAGCTTTCCCCTTAAGATCAGGAACAAGATAAGATGTGCACTTTCACAACTTACGTTTGGCAATTTAATGGTGGTTCTAGCAAATGTAAGAAGTCAAGGCAAACTCAAGAGATGTAGAAAAAGCATTTGACAAAATTCAATATGGCTGAGCCACTAGTTGCATTTACATGGTTATCATTACGTTAATGTTGGCTATTGACCAAATCAATATTAGGAGAAAGGTGAAAGTGGGGGAAGGCAAGTGGAGTGCTAGAGCATAAAGTGTACCAAAAGATGATGTAGGTAAAAGAGGGCTAAATGTTTATTCTCTGAAATGGAAAATCATAGATAATGTCTAAAATGGAAATATCAAGAAGTCATAATATAAGCATTATTTATAGTTATGAACCAAACTATGAGTTAAAATCATTTAATGAATTGAAAGATTAATGGGTCACCACCAGCATTTTTTACAACATGACAGAAAACATCAAAGTGCACTGCAAGAGGACTTCCCTGGCAGTACAGTGGTTAAGACTTCATGCTTCCAGTGTAAAGGACTCATGTTAGATCTCTGATCAGGGAACTAAAATCCCACATGCTGCACAGTGCAGCCAGAAAGAAAAAAAAGTACATTGCAGGGAATTGGTAGTCCAGTGATCAGAACTGCATGCTCTCACTGTGGAGGGCCCAAGTTCAATCCTTGGTTAGGAAACTAAGGTTTCACAAGCTGTGTGGCACGGCAACATATATATATGTTGTTGTTCAGTCATTAAGTCATGTCTGACTTTTGTGACCCCATGGGCTATAGCCCACCAGGCTCCTTTGTCCATGGAATTTCCCAGGCAAGAATACTGGAGTGGGGTGCCATTTCCTTCTCCAGGGGATCTTCCCAACCCAGGAACTAGACCTGCATATCCTCAATTAGCTGGCAGATTC
Source organism: Bubalus bubalis (assembly GCF_019923935.1). Classification (NCBI taxonomy): domain Eukaryota; kingdom Metazoa; phylum Chordata; class Mammalia; order Artiodactyla; family Bovidae; genus Bubalus; species Bubalus bubalis. The sequence continues at coordinate 65,902,179 of NC_059181.1, forward strand.
TTTACCACTGAGCCACCAGGGAAGCTTGTATAGTCATAAGCCTACATATGGCTATTATGGCCAACATAATTTTAAAGGTGCATTGTAGACATTAAGAGTAATTATTTTTTTCTTAAACTTACTTGAGTTATAGCACACACTCACATACATACCCTCTATTGTGATATAAAATACATTTCTCCCTTCATTCCTTCATGTCTCAATTAAACCTGCTTGAAAATCTATACTTTAAACTACGGGCATGCATTACTTTAATAAAAATATTAAACCTATAAAGGAATTTAAACATGATAATATGGTTTATTTAATGAACATATATCAAATTTTAAAACAGAATTTTTGCCATTTGAAACAATATACGAAGCACCATTTAATTATTTAAGAATAAAGTTCATTACATTACTCTATATTTGGCATGTGCACATGCTCTTTATCTATAACTTTTATTAGTTTTTGAAAACATTTTTCTTTGTGGTTGCATTTATGAAACCAGTTGTACATTCCGATCAAGTCATATTGAAATTAAAGGGCAATTGCTACATTCACTATTCTTGTGTCTATACATTTGTACTGGCTTCCTGAAAAAAATTCACATGCAAAACATATAGCTAACTAGTAACTTAAAGAAAAATATTTATTGTGGATTTTTAAAATTACACAACCTAAACCTTATTTCAAAAATTGTAAAATTTAGAGAAGGAAAATAAAGAGGAAAAAGTCTTATTGAATCATATAGCTCCAAAATAGCTAGAGGTTATATTTGAGTGTCTAGCTTTCTATACTTGTTTCTATATCTATATAAATGGACATGTCCATAAATCCTTATGAGTTTTATATATTATATAAACAACTTAGGAAACAGAGAGGAATACTGTCCAGTATTTAAATTAAGGTTTTTAATTTATTTTCCAAGGAATATCATGTTCTTCATACTGAGTGATTCAATCATATATGTTTTGTACCTTAAATGGTTATGATGATCTTGAAAACTAAGATTCTTGCAATAGGCTAAATTGTGAGTAAATCTTCCTGTGGCATTTTACAGATTTTTTTCCATTTTATGTATATCATATTTTTATAGACATTTGTATTTCATTTTTAACCCCCACAAATGAATTACTCTAACTTGTCATAATTTATTTCTGGATTAGATACATCTCACACATATTTTTCCTATGTCTATAGCACATGTATAAAAACTGGTCATCTACTAGACCACAAAGCAGACCTAAGACTTAATTATATGAAATCCTACAGAGCATATTTTCTGAACAAGAAGGGATTCAAACTCAAACTTCAAGACCCAAGAAACGTTTATTTAATTGAAAACTAAACAAAAACGGAAACCACCACTCAGCCGTGCTTTGGGCTTCAACTACAGGAGAAAAGTCAGGTGGGAGGGGCTGCTGGAAAGCCTGTGACACAAGAATGGGACCGTGCGCGAGCCTTGTGTGACGTCACTGAGGCCCCTAGAGAAAAACTGCCAGTTCTGTCTAAGGCGCCGTAAGGGGAGTTGTGTCGGGGCCTCCGGGGCAGCAGTGGACCCACTCACTCGCGGATCCCACCACAGCCATGAGCAGTAAGGAGTGCTTCAAATGTGGACTCGTTGGCCACTGGGCCCCGGGATGCTCTAAAAGAGGAGGAGCTCGGGGGCATGGAGCTAGAGGCCGTGGCCGTGGAGCTCAGTGCATTTCAACCACCCGACCCGTCATCTGTTACCGCTGCGGTAAGTTTGGCCATTATGCTAAGGACTGTGACATCTGCTACAACTGTGGGAAAAGTGGCCACATTGCCAAAGACTGTGCCGAGCCTAAGCGAGAGGGAGAGCGTTGCTGTTACACCTGTGGCAGACCAGGCCATCTGGCTCGTGATTGTGACCGTCAGGAAGAGCAGAAGTGCTACTCTTGCGGCAAAAGGGGCCACATTCAAAAATACTGCACCCAAGTCAAGTGCTACCGTTGTGGCGAGATTGGCCACGTGGCCATCAATTGTAGAAAGATGAATGAGGTCAACTGCTACCGCTGTGGCGAATCCGGACATCTAACCTGGGAATGCCCAATTGAGGCTGACGCTTAATTTTTCCCTTTGTTCCCTACCTCTTTTTGCTGACTGATAATTGTATTATTGTCTCTGAAACCTCTTCTCTGACCAAAGATTGATAGATTGAGGCTACTTCCGGGTCAGTGAATTTTAATTACCATGTTAAAAGAGGAAAGGGCTGGTTAAATAAAAAAAAAAATCTCAAAAAAGTTACTCACTTGTAGATGTCTTATAATTAATATGTTTCTGCATCACTGATGACTCGGATCATTGAACATCCTGAGCGTTAGGCAACTTCTAGATTCTTTGAATGCATTTTGATTTAACATTTAAGAGCCACTGTGTGCCAGCCACTGTTTGAGGAATTGGATACATATCAGTGAATAAATCAGACCAAGTTTGCAAACACAGGCCTAGAATCTATTAACAAGTAAAATAGTGTGTCAGATGAAGATAAATTGCCATAAAGGAAAAAAAAACAAACACCAGTTAAAAGGATAGAGAATGTGTGTGGGGGGACATATATTTCTGTCTTAGATACACAAGGCACCCTGAGGAGGTGACATTTCCTCAGAGACTTGTTGCACAAATAAAGCTGATCCTAGAAATGTCTATGATCTTGCCAAGTAGCTTTAACTTTAGTTATGTATTGATTGCTTTGATTTATTTGAACTCATTAGCTTTTAAATGACATTGAAATACATCTCTATCTGGTCTTACATAAGTGTATAGTTTAATGACAATAACCCAGAAAAATATGTATAATGTGTATAAGTAGCTTTGAGAGAGAACAGTGAGAAAACAACCAAACAAAGAAAACCATAGCAGCAAATTGTGAACATAAAGATACTGGTGATTAGTTAGACATACATTTTTTTATATATTTAAATTTATTTTAATTAGAGGCTAATTACTTTAGACATACATATTTTTAAAAATCTAAGAAAACAGGTGTAAACATTAAGATTCAACATAGATTGGGGCTTTGGTAATTTCAAAAACACATTTTTGCAGGTATGAATATTATGTTTAGGAATTTCTAAAAAATACATTTTCACAGATATGAATATGTTCAATTTCATATGCTATGGTCCATTTTTTAAAAATCAGATCTGAAAAACTGAAGTTCTACAAAATAGAAAAGGCAATTTTAGATTTTAAATAAAACCTGAGATGAGGAGTGGTAACTGTTGGTGTCAAAAGAAAATTGAAGTTGTGATGAAAAATGACTTACAAAATAATGATGATGACAATACTACATATCAAACAGAATGTGATAGAATTTATATCAGAAAAGGTAGTGTAGGGGGTACAGTTCATGATCCATAAACTCAAATGATCAAAGAAATATATCTGGTTTTATAACTGAAGACACATTCTGTTTTGAACGTCCATAAGACTTGATGTGTAACCTTTCATCCCCATCTGAAAGACTCTCTCAATTCAGCTGAGTTTGACCTTTTGTGACCCTCTTTCGTTTCTAGAAATTGATTCTGTCGCTCTCTGTGCTGTCTAAACAAGATAAACTCAATCACACTACTAGCCTCTCAATGGAGCAATTGCGGCAATCTCAGTCCGGTCTGTCAAAACACAGCTGAAAACTCCTATTATATCACACTGAGCCAAACAAATTCTTGAGTCTCATCGTGGTGCTGAGCTCTATTTAGGGGAGGAACACAGGAATCTGCTTTTGAATTCTGTACCCCCTTTCCCCCGCAACTATCTGGTACTTCATTTCCCATGCCCTCAGAATCCTGGCCCAGAGTTGGAGGAGGAAAAGAGGCAATGTCCCTTTATTAAGGACACACACATCAATGAAGGCCTCTTTAAATTCCCTTTAGGCATCTTTTCTAATTTCAGAGGAAGGAAGCCTTATTTTGACTCACCAGTACCCTGTGCCAGAAGTTACAAAATGGTAGCCCTCTTACTGAATCAGGTCCACAATATGTTTGACCTGCACGTTATCAACATTAGATGCCAACATCTAAAAATTGGAACATTTCCCATGGAAATTCTTTTACTTCTTTTTGGAACAAAACCAAAGATCAGGAAGCAATAGGCACTCATTTCTGTGTGGAAAATTTTAGCTGGAGGTAAGCAGCGCTCTCTTCCTCTAGCCAAGTCACAAGTTCCCTCTTTAACTTCAGAGAAAATGAGGAAGGAATTGAAGCACTTTACTTCAAAAAAAAATCAGCTAAACACGAAGATAGTAATGCGGGGAAATGAGGGACAAAGCTATAAAGCATACAGAAAACAAATATCAAAATGACAAAAGTCCTTTTTTTTTTATCAGTAATTACTTAAATTGTCAATCAATAGACTCTCCAATGAAAAGACCGGTATTGAAAGAATGGATAAAAACACATGATCCAACTACATGTGGTCTAGAAGAGATTCATTTTATATCCATAGACACAAATACATTGAAAGTGAAAAGATGAGGGGGGGGGGGAATCCACACAAATTGTAACCAAGAGAGCAGAGATGGCTAGACTAATATCAGCCAAAATAGACTTTAAACCAAAAAAGTCTACAAACAAAGACATTATGTATTAATAAAACGCTTATCACCAGGGCTTCCCTGGTGGCTCAGAAGGTAAAGAATCTGCTTGCAATGCAGGAGACCTGGGTTTGAACCCTGGGTCAGGAAGATTCCCTTGGAGAAGAGAATGGCAACTCACTGCAATATTCTTGCCTGGAGAATCCCATTGACAGAGTAGCCTGGTGGACTACAGTCCATGGGGTCGCAAAGAGTCGGACACGACTGAGTGACTCACACAACATTAATAAAAGGTTCAATATAGTTATATCTGGGAGAAGGCAATGGCACCCCACTCCAGTACTCTTGCCTGGAAAATCCCATGGACAGAGGAGCCTGGTAGGCTGCAGTCCATGGGGTCGCTAAGAGTCGGACACGACTGAGCGACTTCACTTTCACTTTTCACTTTCATGCATTGGAGAAGGAAATGGCAACCCACTCCAGTGTTCTTGCCTGGAGAATCCCAGGGATGAGGGAGCCTGCTGGGCTGCCGTCTATGGGGTTGCACAGTGTCGGACACGACTGAAGCGACTTAGCAGCAGCAGCATAGTTATATCTTATTGGCCAGAGTATGGAGGGATGAGGACCCCATACATTACCACTGGGGGCAGAAAATTCATATAACATTTTTGGGAGTCAATTTGGCATTATAGGTCAAAAACCTTTAAAAAGTCTTTATCCTTTGAAACAAACATTACACTTCTGGAAATTTAAGAGAATGATCAAAGATATATACTCAAAACGTATATTAAAAGTAGTGTTCACCTCAACATTATTTATTGAACTGATACACAAGAAACATTTATCTTTAAAGGGCATGGAATCTAAAATGGGACACATTGACACATGTATAAGATAAAACACATTGCTGCTACTAAAAATCATGTTATAGCAGAATGTTTATTGACACAGAGAAATGATCAGGCTATCAAATAAATAGTACATACACTGTAACATAGATATTTTTCCTGTTATAAAAGCTCTGATTGATTGTACTTTCTAAAACAAGAGTAAATGCCAAAAGTAAATAAATTAAAAAATTTAAACTCCCTAGGTATTTTAAAATGTATAAATCACTTACTAAATAAGTGTAGGTTCAAAAAAGTAATCACAATGAAAATGGCCAGCAATTTAGAAGATGGAAACAAAGCTGATGGACTCCAGCCAAAAACAGTATATCAAAGCAAAATATTTTATTACATTATAATTCAGATTTTCTTTAAAAAACTTAGATAAAACTGCAGAAATTAGAGAAATGAAAAAAGATCAAAACCAAAAAAATTTAAAAACAAATAATTCACAACTGATAAAGAATCAGCTTCTTTGAACAAAATAAATATATTTAAAATAGAAAAACCTGAAGAAGATACATGTACTTTTTTAAATGGAAGGAATGCATAAATATAGTAATTAGGAATGTGAAAATGTATCTGGAAAAAAGGCCGGAGCCAGAGAGATTGTTGTTGTTCAGTTTCTCAGTGATATCTGACTGTTTGCAAGCCCATGGACTGCAGCACACCAAGATTCCCTGTCCTTCACTATCTCCCAGAGTTTGCTCAAACTCATGTCCAACCACTGAATGGTCTAGTGGTTTTTCCTACCTTCTTCAATTTCAGTCTGAATTAGGCAATAAGGAGTTCATGATCTGAGCCACAGTCAGCTCCTGGTCCCTTTTTCACTGACTGTAGAGCTTCTCCATCTTTGGCTGCAAAGAATGTAATCAATCTGATTTCACTATTGACCATCTGGTGATGTCCCTGTGTAGAGTCTTCTCTTGCGTTGTTGGAAGAGGGTGTTTGCTATGACCAGTGCATTCTCTTGGCAAAATTCTGTTAGCCTTTTCCCTGCTTCATTTTGTATTCCAAGGCCAAATTTGCCTGTTACTCCAGGTGTCTCTTGACTTCCTACTTTTGCATTCCAGTCCCCTATAATGAAAAGGACATCTTTTTTGGATGTGAGTTCTAGAAGGTCTTGGAGGTCTTCATAGAACATTCAACTTCAGCTTCTTCAGCATTACTGGTTGGGGCATAGACTTGCATTACCGTGATACTGAATGGTTTGCCTTGGAAATGAACAGAGATCATTCTGTCATTTTTGAGATTGCATCCAAGTACTGCATTTCAGACTCTTTTGTTGACTATGACAGCTACCTCATTTCTTCTAAGGGATTCTTGCCCACAATAGTAGATATAATGGTCATCTGAGTTAAATTCACCCATTCCAGTCCATTTTAGTTCGCTGATTCCTAAAATGTCGACATTCACTCTTGCCATCTCCTGTTTGACCACTTCCAATTTGCCCTGATTCATGGACCTAACATTCCAGGTTCCTATGCAATATTGTTCTTTACAGCATTGGACCTTGCTTCCATCACCAGTCACATCCACAACTGCGTGTTGTTTTTGCTTTGTCTCTGTCTCTTCAATCTTTCTGGAGTTATTTCTCCACTGATCTCCAGTAGCATATTGGGCACCTACTGACCTGGGGAGTTCCTCTTTCAGTGTCCTATCTTTTTGCCTTTTCATACTGTTCATGGGACTGTGAGGAGATACCCCACATCCAAGGGCACAGGAGAAGCCCCAGAAAGACTGTAGGAGGGGCAAAGTTGTGTTTAGAATCAAACCCCATTCCCACCAGAGATGCTCAGAGGGCTGAAACAAACCTTGTGTGCACCAGGACCCAGGGACCCCACAGAGACTGAGATAGAACTGTCTTTGAGCATCTGCTGTAGAGGTACGGGTTGGCGGTGGTCTGCCACAGGGACAGGGGCTCTGGGTGTGGGTATGGCATAAGTCCTCTTGGAGGAGGTGGCGATTGACCCCACCATAGAGCTGCCAGAACTTACATAGGACTGGGAAATAGACTCTTGGGGGGGCATAACAGAACCTTCTTCACCAGGACCCAGGAGAAAGGAACAGTGACCCCACAGGAGCCTTGCCTGTGGGTGTCCAGGAGTCTCCAGTGAAGGCGTCGGTTGGTGGTGGCCTGCTGCAGGGTTGGGGGAACTGGGTGTAGCAGAACATGCATGGGATCTTTTGAGGGAGGTCACCATTACCTTGAGATTGCATCCAAGTACTGCATTTCAGACTCTTTTGTTGACCATGATGGCTACTCCATTTCTTCTAAGGGATTCCTGCCTGCAGTAGTAGATATAATGGTCATCGGAGTTAAATTCACCCATTCCAGTCCATTTTAGTTTGCTGATTCCTAGAATGTTGATGTTCACTCTTGCCATCTCCTGTTTGACCACTTATAATTTGCTTTGATTCATGGACCTGACATTCCAGGTTCCTATGCAATATTGCTCTTTACAGCATCAGACCTTGCTTCTATCACCAGTCACATCTACAACTGAGTATTGTTTTTGCTTTGGTTCCATCCCTTCATTCTTTCTGGAGTTATTTCTTCACTGATCTCCAGTAGCATATTGGGCACCTACTGACCTGGGGAGCTCCTCTTTCAGTATCCTATCATTTTGTCTTTTCATACTGTTCATGGGGTTCTCAAGGCAAGAATACTGAAGTGGTTTGCCATTCCCTTCTCCAGTGGACCACATTCTGTCAGACCTCTCCACCATAACCCACCTGTCTTGGGTGGCCCCATGGGCATGGCTTAGTTTCATTGAGTTAGACAAGGCTGTGGTCCTAGTGTGATTAGACTGACTATGAGTTAGACAAGGCTGTGGTCCTAGTGTGATTAGACTGACTAGTTTTCTGTGAGTATGGTTTCAGTGTGTCTGCCCTCTGATGCCCTCTTGCAACACCTACCCTCTTACTTGGGTTTCTCTGATCTTGGACGTGGGGTATCTCTTCACGGCTGCTCCAGCAAAGCGCAGCCGCTGCTCCTTACCTTGGACAAGGAGTATCTCCTCACTGCCGCCCCTCCTGACCTTGAACGTGGAATAGCTCCTCTAGGCCCTCCTGTGCCCGCACAGCCACCGCTCCTTGGGGGTTGCTCCTCCCGGCCGCCACCCCTGGCCTCGGACACAGGATAGCTCCTCTTGGCCGTTGCTGCACCATTGCATCCTGGCACTCACGGCTGCTGCCCCTGACTTTGGACGTGGGGTAACTAGTCTTGGCCACCGCTGCTTGGGCATGGGATCCTCCCAGCTTCTGCCCCTGATCTCGGATGTGGGGTAGCTCCTCTCGGTCACACTATGTGCACCGTCCCAGCCGCCCGCACTGTGTGTGCCGTTGTAATGATCTCTGTTCGTTTCCAAGGCAAACCATTCAATGTCACAGTAGTCCAAGTCTATGCCCCAACCAGTAACGCTGAAGAAGCTGAAGATGAACGGTTCTAGGAAGACCTACAAGACCTTTTAGAACACCCAAAAAAGATGTCCTTTTCATTATAGGGGACTGGAATGCAAAAGTAGGAAGTCAAGAAACACCTGGAGTAACAGGCAAATTTGGCCTTGGAATACGGAATGAAGCAGGGCAAAGGCTAATAGAGTATTGCCAAGAAAATGAACTAGTCATAGCAAACACCCTCTTCCAACAACGCAAGAGAAGACGCTACATATAGACATCACCAGATGGTCAACACTGAAATCAGATTGATTATATTCTTTGCAGCCAAAGATGGAAAAGCTCTATACAGTCAACAAAAACAAGACCAGGACCTGACTGTGGGTCAGATCATGAACTCCTTATTGCCAAAATCAGACTGAAATTGAAGAAAGTAGGGGAAACCACTAGACCATTCAGGTATGACCTAAATCAAATCCCTTATGATTATACAGTGGAAGTGAGAAATAGATTTAAGGGACTAGATCTGATAGATAGAGTGCCTGATGATCTATGGACGGAGGTTCATGACATTCTACAGGAGACAGGGATCAAGACCATCCCCATGAAAAAGAAATGCAAAAAAGCAAAATGGCTGTCTGAGGAGGCCTTACAAATAGCTGTGAAAAGAAGAGAAGCGAAAAGCAAAGGAGAAAATGAAAGATATAAGCATCTGAATGCAGAGTTCCAAAGAATAGCAAGAAGAGATAAGAAAGCCTTCCTCAGCAATCAATGCAAAGAAATAGAGGAAAACAACAGAATGGGAAAGACTAGAGATCTCTTCAAGAAAATTAGAGATATGAAGGGAACATTTCATGCAAAGATGGGCTCGATAAAGGACAGAAATGGTATGGACCTAACAGAGGCAGATGATATTAAGAAGAGGTGGCAAGAATACACAGAAGAAGTGTACAAAAAAGATCTTCATGACCCAGATAATCACGATGGTGTGATCACTCACCTAGAGCTAGACATCCTGGAATGTGAAGTCAAGTAGGCCTTAGAAAGCATCACTACGAACAAAGCTAGTGGAGGTGATGGAATTCCAGGTGAGCTATTCCAAATCCTGAAAGATGATGCTGTGAAAATGCTGCACTCAATAGGCCAGCAAATTTGGAAAACTCAGCAGTGGCCACAGGACTGGAAAAGGTAAGTTTTCATTCCAATCCCAAAGAAAGGCAATGCCAAAGAATGCTCAAACTACTGCACAATAGCACTCATCTCACACGCTAGTAAAGTAATGCTCAAAATTCTCCAAGCTAGGCTTCAGCAATATGTGAACTGTGAACTTCCGGATGTTCAAGCTGGTTTTAGAAAAGGCAGAGGAACCAGAGATCAAATTGCCAACATCTGCTGGATCATGGAAAAAGCAAGAGAGTTCCAGAAAAACATCTATTTCTGCTTTATTGACTATGCCAAAGCCTTTAACTGTGTGGATTACAATGAACTCTGGAAGATTCTGAAAGAAATGGGCATACCAGACCACCTGACCTGCCTCTTGAAAAACCTGTATACAGGTCAGAAAGCAACAGTTAGAACTGGCAGTGGAACAACAGACTGGTTCCAAATAGGAAAAGGAGTATGTCCAGGCTGCATATTGTCACCCTGTTTATTTAATTTATATGCAGAGTACATCATGAGAAACGCTGGGCTGGAAGAAGCACAAGCTGGAATCATGATTGCCAGGAGAAATATCAATAACCTCAGTTATGCAGATGACACCACCCTTATGGCAGAAAGTGAAGAAGAATTAAAGAGTCTCTTGATGAAAGTGAAAGAGGAGAGTGAAAAAGTTGGCTTAAAGCTCAACATTCAGAAAACTAAGATCATGGCATCTGGTCCTATCACTTCATGGCAAACAGATGGGGAAACAGTGGCTGAGTTTATTTTTTGGGGGCTCCAAAATCACTGCAGATGGTGACTGCAGCCATGAAATTAAAAGATGCTTACTCCTTGGAAGGAAAGTTATGACCAACCTAGATAGCATATTCAAAAGCAGAGACATTACTTTGTCAACAAAGATCCGTCTAGGCAAGGCTATGGTTTTTCCAGTAGTCATGTATGGATGTGAGAGCTGGACTATAAAGAAAGCTGAGCACCGAAGAATTGATGCTTTTGAACTTTGGTGTTGGAGAAGACTCTTGAGAGTCCCTTGGACTGCAAGGAGATCCAACCAGTCCATCCTAATGGAGATCAGTCCTGGGTGTTCATTGGAAGGCCTGATGCTGAAGGTGAAACTCCAATACTTTGGCCACCTGATGTGAAGAGCTGATTCATTTGAAAGACCCTGATGCTAGTAAAGATTGAGGGCAAAATGTGAAGGGGATGACAGAGGATTAGATGGTTGAATGGCGTCACCAACTCATTGGACATAAGTTTGAGAAAACTCTGAGAGTTGGTGATGGGCAGGGAGGCTTGGCGTGCTGCGGTTCATGGGGTCGCAAAGAGTCAGACATGACTGAGCGATTGAACTGACTGAACTGATAATCCTGAAGACACATTGGTACATAGCATATATAATTCATAGCAGAGTTATTCACATTAGCCAAGAGACAGAAGCAACTATAGTGTCCATTGACAGATGAATGGATAATCAAAATTGTTATAAACATGCTATGAATGGTTATGCAGCCATAAAAAGGAAGGAAATTCTGATACATACTGTAACATTAATGAACATTAAAGACATTATGCTCAGTAAATAATCCAGACACATAAGAGCAAATATTGTATGACTCCACAGTATGAAAAGCCAATCTACAGAATGGGAGAGAATATTTGTAAACCGTATGTCTCATAAAGGGTTAATAAAATATATAGGCAACTTACAGAATTAATTCAGTAGCAAAAAGAATAATCTGATTAAAAATGGGCAAAGGACTTGAATAGACTTTTTTCCAAAGAAGACATTCAAATGGCTAACAAGTATATGAAAAAGTGTTCAACATCACTAATCATCAGTCAGTTCAGTTCAGTCGATCAGTTGTGTCCAATTCTTTGCAACCCCATGGACTGCACCATGCCAGGCTTCCCTGTCCATCACCAACTCCTTTCTCAAACTCATGTCCAACGAGTCAGTGATGCCATCTAACCATCTCATCCTCTGTCATCCTCTTCTCCCACCTTCAATCTTTCCCAGCATCAGGGTCTTTTCAAATGAGACAGCTCTTTGCATCAGATGGCCAAAGTATTGGAGTTTCAACTTCAGCATCAGTCCTTCCAATGAATATTCAGGACTGATTTCCTTTAGGACTGACTGGTTTGATCTTGAAGTCCAAGGGACTCTCAAGAGTCTTCTCCAACACCACGTTCAAAAGCATCAGTTCTTCACCAATCAGCTTTCTTTATGGTCTAATTCTCACATCCCTATATGACTACTGGAAAAACCATAGCTTTGACTAGACAGACCTTTGTCGGCAAAGTAATGTCTCCACTTTTTAATATGCTAAGTTGGTCATAGCTTTTCTTCCAAGGATCAAGCATCTTTTTATTTCATGGCTGCAGTCAGCATCTGCAGTGATTTTTGGAGCCCCCCAAAATAAAGTCTGTCACTGTTTCCCCATCTATTTGCCATGACGTAATGGGACCAGAGTGCTGAAGAATTAATGCTTTTGAACCGTGGTGTTGGAGAAGACTCTTGAGAGTCCCTTGGACTGCAAGGAGATCCAACCAGTCCATCCTAAAGGAGATCAGTCCTGGGTGTTCATTGGAAGGACTGATGTTGAAGCTGAAACTCCAATACTTGGGCCACCTGATGTGAAGAGCTGACTCATTTGAAAGGACCCTGATGCTGGGAAAGATTGAGGACAGGAGGAGAAGGGGACGACAGAGGATGAGATGGTTGGATGGTATCACCGACTTAGTGGACATGCGTTTGGATGGACTCCGGGAGTTGGTGATGGACAGGGAGGCCTAGTGTGTTGTGGTTCATGGGGTAGCAAAGAGTATGACACGACTGAGCAAGTGAACTCAACTCAATGGGACCAGATGCCATGATCTTAGTTTTTTGAATGTTGAGTTTTAAGCCAGATTTTTCACTTTCCTGTTTCAGTTTCATCAAGAGGCTCTTCAGTTCCTCTTCGCTTTCTGCAATAAGGATGGTGTCATCTGCATATCTGCGATTATCAGGGAGATGTAAATCAATACTACCATCATATATCACCTCACATCTGTTAGAAAGTCTAATATAGAAAAGACAAAAGATAACAAGTGTTGCTGAGAGAATGGAACCCTTGTACAATGGTGGAAATGTAAATTGGTACAGCCTTTATAGATACACTGTGGAGTTTCTTAAAAAATTAAAAGTAGAACTACTATATGATCCAGCAACCCCAATTCTGGATATATATCGAAGGAAAATAAAAGCAGGATCTCAAAGAGCTACCTGCACCCCCCGTCCACTGCAGCATTATTCACAATAGCCAATTTAGGGAAACAACCTAAATGTTATGGTATCTATATACCATAAAAATGGTATATTACTGGTATAATGGAATATTATTCAGTTATGAAGGGAATCCTGCTGTTTACATCAACAAGGATGAACCTGGAAGGCATTATGCTAAGTGAAAAAAGCTAGAAAAGGAAAGACAAATACTGAATGGTATCACCTATATGTAAAATGTAAAAAAAGAAAAGAAAAGCTAATAGAAATAGAGAGTAGAATAGCTGTTACCAAGGACTTGGGGGTGGGGGATATGGAAAGATGTTGGACAGAGGGTACAAACATTCAGGTATAAGATGGCTAAGTTCTGAGGATCTAATGTACAGAATGGTAACTATAGCTTAACACTACTGTATTGTATACTTTAAATTTGTTGACAGAGTAGATCTTAAGCATTCTTACACACACAAAAAGGTAACTGTGAGATAATTAGCTTGATTATGGTGACTGTTTTACAATGTGTATAAATCATCAATTAGTACATTTTGAATATATATAATTTTATTTGTCTATTATACCTCAATAAACGGAGAAATAAATGGCAACCCACTCCAGTATTCTTGCCTGGGAAATCCCATGGACAGAGGAGCCCGCCAGCTGCAGTTTATGGGGTTGCAAAAGTGTCAGACATGACTTAACAACTAAACAACAACCTCAATAAAGCTGGGGAAAATGGTTAAGATGGGTAAATATTATGTTATACATATACTACCACAATTAAAAATAATAGTAAAAGTACTATCTCTAATTGTATCTCTGCTGCTGCTGCTGCTGCTGCTAAGTCGCTTCAGTCGTGTCGGACTCTGTGCGACCCCATAGACAGCAGCCCACCAGGTTCCCCCACCCCTGGGATTCTCCAGGCAAGAGCACTGGAGCAGGTTGCCATTTCCTTCTCCAATGCATGAGAGTGAAAAGTGAAAGGGAAGTCGCTCAGTCGTGTCTGACTCTTAGCGACCCCATGGACTGCAACCTACCAGGCTCCTCTGTCCATGGGATTTTCCAGGCAAGAGTACTCTAGTAGTGAGTAAATATTGATTTGTTATTATTACTTAAGCTATACATGCTAAAAATATGCTATATGTATGAAATACTTAATGATACTTTTGGAAAGCTAGTAGTTTATAAAGATGTTAATTTCCCCTAATTTATAAATTTAACAGAACCCCAACAGATAGACCTACATGGTTTTTTATTTGATTGTTAATTTTTAAGTAGACAATCAGATTTCTTAGGGAAATATATATATGTAAAAAGATGCAGAAAATATCTGAAAAAGAAAAGCAACTAGGAGGAAATTTTTACTCAGTGCTTTTAACGTTAAAGGGTGTTGGACTTTGACAAATAGCTTTTCTGCATCAATTGAGATAATCATGTGCTTTTCCCTGTTAGCTTTTTTGTGTGTGTTGAACCACTCTTGCATTTCTGGAATATTTCCTACTTGATCATACATATAATCATTTCAATACCATACTGGATTATTTTACTGAGGATTTTTGGAACTATACTCATATGGGATATTGATCTGTTATTTTTATTTCTTGTAATACTTTTATCTGGCTTTAGAATCAGAATAATGCTAGCCTCATAGGATGATTTCCAAAATGTTCCTTCCTCTTCTCTTTTTGGAAGGATTTGAAAAGGATTGGTGTTTTTCTGCTTTAAATGTTTGGTAGAATTCACTAGTGAAGTCATCTGGTCCTGGACTTTTCTTTGTTTGGAGGCTTTTATTACAAATTCTATCTCTTTATTATTATAGGACTGTTCAGATATTGTATGTCTTCTTGAGTCAGAGTCTATAGTTTGTGTGTTTCTAGGAATTTTTATATTTCATCTAAGTTATCTATTTTGTTGGCATATAATTGTTCATAGTATTTCCTTATCAATCTTTCAGTTTCTGTAATGTCAGTACTAATGCCCTCACTTTCATTTCCAATTTTTTAGTAATTTGAGTATGCTTTCATTTTTCATAGTCGGCCTAGCTAATATTTTGTCAATTTTATTGAGTTTTTGAAAACAAACAAACAAACAAACAAACTTTAATGTCTATTGATTTTCTCCATTCTCTCTTTCATTTATCTCTAACCTTTATTATTACCTAGCTTCTGCTATCTTTGGATTTAGTTTTCTCTTCTTTTTCTAGTTCCTTAAAATCAAGCAATGAATTTGAGAACTTTCTTCATTTTTAACATAGACATTCATAGCTATAAAATTTCCCCTGAGCACTACTTTAACTAAATCTCATAAATTTTTCTATTTTTGCATTCATGAAAGTATTTTCTAATTTCTTCTTTGAATCCTTCATTATTTGAGTGTGATATTAATTTCCACAGAGTTGTGAATTTCTAATTTTATTTGTTATTGATTTCTAATTTCACGCTATTGTGGATAGAGGAGATATTTTGAATGATTTCAATCTTTTTTAATGTATAAGACTTGTTTTGTGGTCTAACATGTCTATCCTGGAGAATGTTTCATCTACACTTGGGAAGAACTTATTCTGGTGTTGTCGGGAAGAATGTTCTGTATACATTTTTAGGTCTAGTTGGTTTATACTGTTGTTAAAAAAACTCTATATCTTTATAATTTATCAGCTGTCCTATTAATTATTGAGTGAATTATTGTATTCTTCAACTACTTTTGTAGAAGAGTCTATTTCTTCTTTTAAGTCTGTAAGTTTTTGCTATGTGTTTTTTGGACTTTGTTATTTGGTATATATATATGTTTATCATTGTTAAATCTTCTCAATAAATTGACCATTTTATCAATATATAATGGCTTTTTAGACTCTCGTAAATTTTTATTCTTAAAGCCTACTTTGTTTTATATTCCCAAACTGAAACTCTGTACCAATTCAAGAATAACTCCCCATTTCCCCTTACCTCAGGTCCTGGTAACAATTATTGTACTTTCCAAATTTATGAATTTAATTCTTCTAGGTAGATAAATGAAATCATATATTATTTGTAGGTACATAAATGAAATCATATATTATTTGTCCTTTTAAGTCTGGATTGAAAGTGGAGAGTGAAAAAGTTGGCTTAAAGCTCAACATTCAGAAAACGAAGATCATGGCATCCAGTCCCATCACTTCATGGGAAATAGATGGGGAAACAGTGGAAACAGTGTCAGACTTTATTTTTCTGGGCTCCAAAATCACTGCAGATGGTGACTGCAGCCATGAAATTAAAAGACACTTACTCCTTGGAAGGAAAGTTATGACCAACCTAGATAGCATATTCAAAAGCAGAGACATTACTTTGCCAACAAACATTCGTCTTGTCAAGGCTATGGTTTTTCCTGTGGTCATGTATGGATGTGAGAGTTGGACTGTGAAGAAGGCTGAGCACCGAAGAATTGATGCTTTTGAACTGTGGTGTTGGAGAAGACTCTTGAGAGTCCCTTGGACTGCAAGGAGATCCAACCAGTCCATTCTAAAGGAGATCAGCCCTGGGATTTCTTTGGAGGGAATGATGCTAAAGCTGAAACTCCAGTACTTTGGCCACCTCATGCAAAGAGTTGACTCACTGGAAAAGACTCTGATGCTGGGAGGGATTGGGGGCAGGAGGAGAAGGGGACGACAGAGGATGAGATGGTTGGATGGCATCACTGACTCCATGGACGTGAGTCTGAGTGATCTCTGGGTGTTGGTGATGGACAGGGAGGCCTGGCGTGCTGTGATTCATGGGGTCACAAAGAGTCGGACACGATTGATCGACTGATCTGATATTTCACTTAGCATAATATAGTCAAGGTTTATCCATGATGAAGCATGCATCAGAATTTCATTCACTTTTAAGGCTGACTAATATTTCGTCATATGTATATACCTCATCATATGCATATACCACATATGTACATACCACAGAAATGGTATGGACCTAACAGAAGCAGAAGATATTAAGAAGAGGTGGCAAGAATACACAGAAGAACTATACAAAAAAGATCTTGATGACCCAGATAACCACGATGGTGTGATCAATCACCTAGAGCCAGACATCCTGGAATGTGAAGTCAAGTGGGGCTTAGGAACTAGGAACAAAGCTAGTTGAGGTGATGGAATTCCAGTTGAGCTATTTCAAATCCTAAAGGATGATGCTGTGAAAGTGCTGCACTCAATAAGCTAGCAAATTTGGAAAACTCAGCAGTGGCCATAGGACTGGAAAAGGTCAGTTTTCACTTCAATCCCAAAAAAAGGCAATGTCAAAGAATGTTCAAACTACTGCATAATTGTACTAATTTCACATGCCACCAAGCTAATCCTCAAAATTATCCAAGCTAGACTTCAACAGTACTTGAACTGTGAACTTCCAGATGTTCAAGCTGGTTTTAGAAAAGGCAGAGGAACTAAATATCGAATTACCAACATCCGTTGGATCATAGAAGAAGCAAGAGGATTCCAGAAAAACATCTACTTCTACTTCATTGATTACACTAAAGCCTTTGACTGTGTGGATCACGACAAACTGGAAAATTCATAAAGAGATGGGAATACCAGACCACCTTACCTGCCTCCTGAAAAATCTTCATGCAGGTCAAGAAGCAACAGTTAGAACTGTACATGGAACAACAGACTGGTTCCAAGTTGGGAGAAGAGTATATTAAGGCTGAATATTGTCACCCTGCTTATTTAATTTATATGCAGAGTACATCATGCGAAATGCTGAACAGGATGTAACTTTAGCTGGAATCAAGATTGCTGGGAGGAATATTGATAACCTCAGATATGCAGATGGCAGAAAGTAAAGAGGGACTAAAAGCCTCTTGATGAAATTGAAAAAGGAGAGTGAAAAAGTAGGCTTAAAACTCAACATTCAAAAAACTAAGATCATGGCATCTGGTCCCATCACTTCATGGCAAATAGATGGGGAAGCAATGGAAACAGTGACAGACTTTATTTTGGGGGCCTCTGTCACTGCAGATGGTGACTGCAGCCATGAAATTAAAATATGCTTGCTCCTCGAAAGAAAAGCTATGACCAACCTAGACAGCATAATAAAAGCAGAGACATTACTCTGCCAACAAAAGTCTGTCTAGTCAAAGCTATGGTTTTTCCAGTAGTTACGTATGGATGTGAGAGTTGGACCATAAAGAAAGCTGATTGGTGAAGAATTGATGCTTTTGAACTGTGGTGTTACAGAAGACTCTTGAGAGTCCCTTGGACTGAAAGGAGATCAAAGCAGTCCATCCTAAAGGAAATCAGTCCTGAATATTCATTGGAAGGCCTGATGCTGAAGCTGAAACTCCAATAATTTGGATACCTGATGTGAAGAACTGACTCATCGGAAAAGACCCTGATGCTGGGAAAGATTGAAGGCAGGAGGAGAAGGGGATGACAGAGGATGAGATAGCTGGATGGCATCACTGACTCAATGGACATGAGTTTGATCAAGCTCTGGGAAGTGGTGATGGACAGGGAATCCTGGCGTGCTGCACTCCATGGGGTCGCAAAGAGTCATACACGACTGAGTGACTGAACTGAAGTGACTGATGGATGTGAGAGTTGGACTATAAAGAAAGCTGAGTGGCGAATAATTGATGCTTTTGAAGTGGTGTTTGAGAAGACTCTTGAGAGTCCCTTGGAGTTAAAGGAGATCAAACTAGTCAATCCTAAAGGAAATCAACCCTGAATATTCATTGGAAGGACTTATGCTGAAGCTGAAACTCCAATACTTTGGCCACCTGATGTGAAGAACTGACTCACTGGAAAAGACCCTGATACTGGGAAAGATTGAAGGCAGGAGGAGAAGGGGACGACAGAGAATGAGATAGTTGGATGGCATCACTGACTCGATGGACACGAGTTTGGGCAAGCTCCAGGAGTTGGTGATGGACAGGGAAGCCTGGCGTGCTGCAGTCCATGGGGTTGCAAAGAGTCAGACATGGCTGAGCTACTGAACTGAACCAAACTGATACACCACGTTTTGTTTATCCATTGATTTGTCAGTGGAAATTTGGGGTGTTCCTACTTTTTGGCCATTGTGAATAATACTGCTATGAACATTGGTGTGCTAATGTCTGAATCTTTGCTTTCAGTCCTTTTGGATATATACCTAGAAGTGAATTTATTGAATCATATGGTCATTCTATATTTGATTTTCCTAGGAATTGCCATACTGTTTTCCTGCACCACTTTACATCTGTACTACACACAAGGATTCCAATTTCTCTACATTCTCACTAACACTGGTTATTTTCTGTTTTGATTTATTATTTTAAAACAGTATTCATCCTAATTGTTATGAAGTGGTATCTAATTGTGCTTTTGATTTGTACTAATCTAATAATTAGTGATGTTGAGTGTATTTCTGTATGTTTATTGGCCATTAGCGTATCGTCTTTAGAGAAATGTCTAATCAGGTAATTTGCCCTGTGCATTTGTCTTTTAAATTATGTCAGAAAAAGTCAAGGTTAAAACCTAAAATACAATACTGACTCATTTCTATTTTTATCATACCTTTACCAGTGTTCTTTATCTCTTTGTAGTCTTAGGTTACTATCTGTTTTTTCAGACTGGGTGAAGGTGTGTTAGTGACAATTCTCTTAGCTTTTGTCAAAGAATGTCTATTTTCTTTTTTGTTGTTGTTTCTCTCTTGGGCCTGCTTTTATGGGGACAACCTAACAGAGGGCACGGGGTGTAGAAAACTAGGAACAATACATACATATATATTATACACAGAGAAGCATTTCTGTAAAGTCGGGCCCTGCCCCCTGCATCTGCTGAGGCTGAGGAGTTAGGTACTGAGTCAGTCAGCTCTTTCAGTGGGTACACGCACATCTTAGGGAAGGAAGAAGGTGCTGAGAAATGCTGATCAATGGCATGATCTATTTACAGGGGATGAGGAAAAGCCAAAATGGAACAAGGGTTATTTTTTCTTAAAAAAAGAACAAAAACCCAGGCCGAGGCAGGGAATTGGGGAAAAGGTAAAATGAGAGATGGATTCTGAAAGGGAAGGGGACCTGAGAGGGGTCTCACTTCCCTTAGTCGAAGCCCCTTTAAGTTTGGGGTTAAAGTGGGGAAATGGAGTTGATATCACTTAGAAATCAGGCTGCCAGCAGCACAGCTCTGGTCTCCAAAAGATGAAAAACAGTAAAATTTTGTCCTCCAGTCAAAACATTGGAATACTGTGTGTGTGAGTGGGGTGAGGCTGAATCTCTGGGATGTCAATACAAGGCTTCCAAGGTGTGGCCCTGGTAGGGCAGGAAATCTGTCTCTAGGCTGGTAGAGGGCAGGGTGAAGTATTGATGACAGGGGAGGGAGGACAATTGGAGGGGATTAATTATTGTCCAGTGAAGGGATGATTCCTGTTAAGTAGAATTGGAATTATTCAGTTTGCAAGTTTCCTTCCAGTTCCAAGATCTGAAAAATAAGGGAAAGAAGGAGTCAGGCTTAAGCATGGGCATGGGCCCTGCCCCTCCTACCCCCCTGGAGGGGACATGACCTTGAGCTCCCAGACAGCAGCATGACTTCTCTTTCTCCCTCCAGAATCCACAGGATGGGTGCTAGAGAGGGGCTGACTTGCTGCTGTCTCTTGCCCCTAGGGCACCCCTGGGCCTACTTTGTCCAGGAGCTTGTCCATCTCCTCCTTCCTTAGCATCTCTGACTCCTCCAGAACCCAGTGCTATGCTGTCTTCTTTTTCAGGAAATTGGTCTCCTGCTGGTAGTCCTTGATGAGGCACTCAGCCTTGCTGTACTTGGGCCTAGGCCTCCTGCAGGTGCTCACTCACAGCCTTGCATGGGCCCTGGGCCTCGCCCCCATAGCCCTCCAACTTTTCCATGTGATCCTTTTTCTCCTTCACACTCTGTTCCAGCTGTGCCTTCTTCACCCACCAGTGCCCCTTCTCCTGCTCCAGGCTCTGCAGTTTTCTTTTCAGCGCTGGATCTGTATCTCAGTCACAGCATGCTAGATCTGGAGCTCCTTGAACTTGTGTACAGCTTCTCAGACTCCATGTCCACAGGGGACAAGGCATCCTGGTTCTCTGCCAGCTGAACACCTTAATGGTCATGTTGCCACCTGGGAACATGGGGCTCAGCTCCTCAACCTCATCAGTGGCACACTCTCCCATCTCCTTGTTATCCTTCCCCTCCCCATGCTGAGCATATCTCTGCTCCATCATTTTCTGCTGCCGTTGCACCTGTTTCCAGGGTCTGCTAAGTTAGCTGGGCCACCTCACCTAGCTACTCCTGGCCAATCATAAACTGCACGCAGACCTTGGTGTTCCAGAGCATGGCGGCTACAAAGCTCTGGGTCACTCCCACCAGATTCATTCCATCCATCTCCATCAAGAGATCGTTCACCTGGATCCTGCTGTCCTGATGGACCACGCTGCCATCAGTCATGGTCTTGATGTACATGCCCACCTTCTCCAGGCCCATATCTGTCCATGCCCCATGCCAACAATGCTGATGCCCAGGCCCTCGGCATCCTCCCATTCCACAGGATACAGCTCCAACCTCTCCACCTGCTTCTCCAGATGTACTCACCATGGGACCCACGTCCTTGTTGCAATGATGGTCATCCTCATTGGAGTAGGTGTTGAACAGTTGAATGGGCTCCATGCTGAAATGGGTCTTCTGGCTCAGGGCTGGGTCTTTTCCCTCTGAGAGTCCCAGGATCTCCATGCACCTTGATTTGGCTCATAGAGGGGCTTCACTTCTTCCTTGTCTTCTTCATTGTCCTCCTCCAGGTTATTGCCCCCGGGAGTCCTCCCCAGTCCCACTGTAGGCACTCACATCCACCAAGTCCTCCTTCTAGGACTCGTACCTCTTTGGGGATCATGTCCTGGCTCAGCCATCACCTACCCCTCTCTCAGAAACCACCAGGGTCGCCACCTCCTCCTTGGGGGTTGCCTGGGCCTTCTGCCCCTCTGGCAGGGGTTGGCAGTAGTTTCCAAGGCACAGCCATTCTCTAGGGCTGCATGGGCTGTAACCTCCTCCTGGATCATTTCCGCGGGTGCCACTTGACCGGCCTCCAACTCCCTGCTGTCCTCCACCTCCACAGGCTTAATGAAGCCCCTCCTGGGGCTTGAGAGGCACCAGGCAGGGGCCACTCAGTGCTGCAGGGGCTGCTGTCCTCCAGGGACACACTCCTGGGCTGGGACATTCCCCAATGGGACGGGCAGTAGCAGAGGAGGCTGAAACACCAGGGACCACCTGCTGACCAGCTTCAAGTTGACCTGGGGAGCCCCCTTGGCCCCTGCCCTGGGCAGCCTGGAGCCACAATGGAGGCCAGTCCTTGAGTCAGGCTCAAGGTCTCTATTTGGCTTATTTTTATAATTTTGATATTCTCTATTTGGTGATACATCATTCTCCTGGGTTTCTCTAGTTCTTTGTTTATGGTTTCCTCTAGCTCTTTGAGCACATATAAAACAATTAACTTAAAAATCTTTGTCTAGTAAGTCCAGTGCATGTGCTTTCTCAGTGCTATTAATTTCCTTTTTTTTTTTTTTTTTTTTGTCCCTATGAATGTGACTTTTCTCCCTATGAATGCAGGCTTCCCTGGTGGCTCAGATGGTAAAGAAACTGCCTGCAATGCAGGAAGCCCAGGTTCGATCTCTGGGTCTGGAAGATCCCCTGGAGAAGGAAATGGCTACCCACTCCAGTATTCTTGCCTGGAGAATTCCATGGACAGAAGAGCCTGGCAGGCTACAGTCCATGGGGTTGCAAAGGGTCAGACACAACTGAGCATCTAAGACTTTCACTTCCATAAATGTGACCTACTTCAATGTTTCTTTCCATAACTTGTCATTTTTGTTGTTGAATACCAGACATTTTGAATATTATAATGTGGTGACTCTAGAAATGAAAGTATTTCCTTCCTCAGGATTTATTTCCTGCTTCCTGTATATGCTTTGTTGAATGTGGCCTCTGACGTCTCTGTCCTGTTAGCCTGTGATCAGCTAGTGATTTAACAGAGATGTCCTTAAACTCTCAGAGTTGAAAGAAGTACAGTAAAAGAAGAAAAGGAAAAATCTACCCTGGTCTTTATAGATTAGTTCTGTGTCAGGACACTCCTTTAATTCTTCAGTTCAGTCGCTCAGTCGTGTCTGACTCTTTGCGACGCCGTGAATTGCAACATGCCAGACCTCCCTGTCCATCACCAACTCCGGGAGTTCACTCAAACTCATGTCCATCGAG
Source organism: Bubalus bubalis (assembly GCF_019923935.1). NCBI lineage: Eukaryota > Metazoa > Chordata > Mammalia > Artiodactyla > Bovidae > Bubalus > Bubalus bubalis. Next base: position 65,925,623 of record NC_059181.1, read on the forward strand.
TCGGTGATGCCATCCAGCCATCTCATCCTCTGTCGTCCCCTTCTCCTCCTGCCCCTAATCCCTCCCAGCATCAGAGTCTTTTCCAATGAGTCAACCCTTCACATGAGGTGGCCAAAGTACTGGAGTTTCAGCTTTAGCATCATTCCTTCTAAAGAACTCCCAGGGCTGATCTCCTTCAGAATGGGCTGGTTGGATCTCCTTGCAGTCCAAGGGACTCTCAAGAGTCTTCTCCAACACCACAGTTCAAAAGCATCAATTCTTCGGCACTCAGCTTTCTTCACAGTCCAACTCTCATATCCATACATGACCACTGGAAAAACTATAGCCTTTAATTCTTAGCCAGTCCATTTACAACTCTGGTTTAGTCTTTACTTCCCCCTTGCTATGAGCCTAAATATCAGTGGGAAGTAAACATTCAGGGCTTTCTCAGGTGTTTTCTGAGATATGACCAGCCCTGGGCATGGGTTGTTGTTGTTCAGTTGCTAAGTTGTGTCCGACTCTTTGTGACCCCATGGACTGCAGCACGCTAGGCTTCCCTGTCCTTCACTATCTCCGTGAGTTTGCTCAAACTCATGTCCATTGAGTTGGTGATGCCATTCAACCATCTGATCCTCTGTTGCCCCCTTCTCCTCCTGCCCTCCGTCTTTCCCAGCATCGGGCTCTTTTCCAGTATGTGAGCTGTCTGCATCAGATGGCCAAAGTATTGTAGCTTCAGCTTCAGCATCAGTCCTTCTAATGAATATTCAGGGTTGATTTCCCTTAGGATTGACTGGTTTGATTTCCTTGCAGTCCAAAGGACTCTCAAGTCTTCTCCAACACCACAGTTCAAAAGTGTCAGTTCTTCTTCACTCAGCCTTCTTTATGATCCAACCCTCACATCTGTACATGGCTACTGGAAAAACAATAGCTTTTACTAGTCAGACCTCTGTTGGCAGTGATGTCTCTGCTTTTTAATATGCTGTCTAGGTCTGTTATAGGTTTTCTTCCAAGGAGCAAGAGTCTTTTAATTTTGTGGCTGCAGTCACTGTCCACAGTGATTTTGGAGCCCAAGCAGATAAAGTCTGTCATTGTTTCTATGTCTCCCCCATTCTATGTGCCATGAAGTGAAGGGATGAAGGGGTGCTATGATCTTAGTTTTTGAATGTTGAGTTTTAAGCCAGCTTTTTCATTCTCCTCTTTCACTTTCATCAAGAGGCTCTTTAGTTCCTCTTTGCTTTCTGCCATAAGGGTGGTGTCATCTGCATATTTGAAGTTATCAATATTACTCCCAGCAATCTTGATTCCAGCTTGAGCTTCATCCATCCAGCCTGGCATTTGCATGATGTACTCTGCATATAAGTTGAATAAGCAGAGTGACAATATACAGCCTTGACGTACTCCTTTCCCACGTTTGAACCAGTCTGTTGTTTCATGTCCGGTTCTAACTGATGATTCTTGACCTGCATACAGGTTTCTCGGGGGGGCAGGTAAGGTGGTCTGATATTCTCATCTCTTGAAAAAATTTCTACAGATTGTGATTCACACAGTCAAAGACTTAGCCTTATCAATGAAGCAGATGTTTTTCTGGAATTTGCTTGCTTTTTCTATGATCCGATGGATGTTGGCAATTTGATCTCTAGTTCCTGTGCCTTTTCTCAATCCAGCTTGTGCATCTGGAAGTTCTCGGTTCACATACCATTGAAGCCTGCTGCTGCTACTGCTAAGTCGCTTCAGTCGTGTCCGACTCTGTGTGACCCCCATAGACGGCAGTCCACCAGGCTTCTCCATCCCTGAGATTCTTCAGGCAAGAACCCTGGAGTGGGCTGCCATTTCCTTCTCCAATGCATGAAAGTGAAAAGTGAAAGGGAAGTCGCTCAGTCACTCTTCGTGACTCCATGGACTGCAGCCTACCAGGCTCCTCCTTCCATTGGATTTTCCAGGCAAGAGTACTGGAGTGGGGTGCCATTGCCTTCTCCGACTGTTGAAGCCTAGCTTGAAGGATTTTCAAAATTACCTTACTAGCATGTGAAATGAGCACAATTGCGCAGTAGTTTGAACATTCTTTGGCATTGCCTTTCTTTGGGATTAGAATGAAAACTGACCTTTTCCAGTCCTGTGGCCACTGCTGAGTTTTCCAAATTTGCTCGCATACTAAGGGCAGCACTTTCACAGCATCATCTTTTAGGATTTGAAATAGATCCACTGGAATTCTATCACCTCCAATAGCTTTGTTTGTAGTGATACTTCCTAAGACCCACTTGACTTCACACTCCAGGATGTCTGGCTTTAGGTGAGGTGATCATACCATCATGGTTATCCAGGTATTAAGACTTTTTTTTTTTTTCCTTTTTAAAGTTCTTCTGTGTATTCAGAAATGGTAATGACAATAGAAGCAGAAGGGCATGGGCATGGCTTTTCACCTCCTCTTATTAAGTGGATGCTTTTGCAGGCCCGAGTTCCCAAAGTTGTTCCCTCCCCCAGCTTTTCCTCCCAGACTTTTAGCATGCATATTTTCTGATGGAATTGTACTCTTTTGCCACAGATAACAACAATTTGTTCACTTACCTTTCAATATTTTCCAGGAATGACCTCTATTTGGCTACTTTTCCAAACTGAGATTGTTCTGAGTTAAGAAAATAAAGGCAATGCCTGCTCTGTTCCTTCCAGAACCAGATACCCACAAGAGGAACACAGGCTGTCATCAAGACAGTCACTGCACCTGGGAGGAGTTTGGAGCAAGGCTAAGTTAAAACTAAAAAGTTCTTCTACCATGTTAAAATGACTTTTTCCCGATTCGTCATTCACTTGGTTGCTGCAATCCTTTGACTACTTTCCAGAGTTCTGACGAAGTTGATTCAGACAACTTTGCTTAGTTTTTTATTTTGGTGTTTCCAAGAAGTGATAGGTGCTTGAAGCCTCCTACTTTTCCATTTTCACTAACATCTGAAAATCTTTTTTCTTTAATTATTTAATTTATTTTAATTGGAGGATAATTACTTTGCAATATTGTGGTGATTTTTGCCATACATCAACATGAATCAGCCACTGGTACACATGTGTCCCCCCATCCTGAGCCTGCCTCCCCCCTTCCTTCCCACCCCATCCCTCTGCGTTGTCCCAGAGCACTGGCTTTGGGTGCCCTGCTTCATGCATAAAACTTGCACTGGTCATCTATTTTACATATGGTAATATATGTGTTTCAATGCTATTCTCTCAAATCATATCACCTTTGCCTTCTCCCACATAGTCCAAAAGTCTGTTCTTTACATCTGTGTCTCTTTTGCTGCCTTGCATATAGGATCATCATTACTGTCTTTCTAAATTCCATATATATGCGTTAATATATTGTATTGGTGTTTCTTTTTCTTATTTCACTCTGTATAGGCTCCAGTTTCATCCACCTCATTAGAACAGACTCAAATGTGTTCTTTTTTATAGCTGAATAATATTCCATCGTGTATATGTACCACTACTTCCTTATCCATTTGTCTGCTGATGGACATCTAGGTTGCTTCCATGTCCTAGCTCTTGTAAATAGTGCTGCAATGAACATTGGAGTTACATGTGTCTCTTTCAATTCTGGTTTCCTCGGTAATACCTGAAATTCTTAATAATATTTGAACTATGAGTCTCCCACTTTCCTTTTGTACTGGGCCCTGCAGGTTAGGTTTGCCCCTAAAAGTTCAAGCCATTCAAACAATTTTTCTACCTGTTATACTTGTCACTATAGAGCATTCTTATAAGTAAGTCCATGCAGGCATCTTTCCCTGGTACTAGATTAGTACTCAACTGAGAATCATCACAACTATGACAATGAATGCCCTCAGTAATAGTGTGGATAATATCAACAATATTTATTCTTATGTCCAAGACAAATTTTGGGAATTTTTAAGGTATCTTGTGAAACTAAAGAGTAACCCTCAACTGAATTTGCTTACTCCAACTAAGATCTTGAATATCCCCTCAAGGAATGAGGATTTTTAATTTAATGGTATTATATGACTTTATAGATCAGCTTTCATAGGCCTCTGTCTTCAGCAACTTCCCAGGGAATTCTTTTATGTAATTGATAATCCTAGACATTTCAAATAAAATAAAGTGTTACCCTCCTGATTGTTCATCTAACTCCATACCACACATTCTTCCCTCCTTCTCCCCAAAATATTCAAAGGCTCAAATTTTTTTTGAGTGTCCCCAGCCTTTTCATTATCTTAGTCACAACCAGTGACTACCACCACCATCACCAGCAACAAATTATAGCATGAAATAGATTAATTTCTACTCCACTTTGTATCAATTAAGATACTTTCAGCTGAAAATAGGAGAAGACCAACTCTGATGCCCTACGTGATGAGGAAATTTAGTATCTCATATACCAAAGTCTTCAGAGATAGGATGGTTTCAGCACTGGTCAACTGAGTGATTTATGACATTATGAAAGACCCAAATCCTTTCTGTATTTCCGCTATGTTATTCTCACTCTGTTGATTTGTCTTCTAAAACTGACTTTCATCATGACCCCGTAATAACTGTTACCAACATTCGCATAGCATGTAGATGGCAATATCCCAAAATAGAAAAAGGTTTTTCTCCTCAATCTTGGAAAGCTCAGAGAAATTGTACCCAGAAAGCACTTTCCTAAACCAATCACTGACCAAGGAAATGAAGTTACCATGATTAGTTTAGACTAGGCAAAAATTATTCCAGTTTCTTTTTTTTAAAATTATTATTATTATTTTTTTATGTTACAGTATTGTATTGGATTTGCCATACATCAACATGCATCCACCACGGGTGTACACGTGTTCCCCATCCTGAACCCCCCTCCCACCTCCCTCCCCATACCATCCCTCTGGGTCATCCCAGTGCACCAGCCTCAAGCTTCCTGTATCCTGCATCGAACCTGGACTGGCGATTCATTTCTTTTTTTTTTTTTATTTTTTATTTTTTTTTTTTTTTTTAAATTTTATTTTATTTTTAAACTTTACATAACTGTATTAGATTTGCCAAATATCAAAATGAATCCGCCACAGGTATACATGTGTTCCCCATCCTGAACCCTCTTCCCTCCTCCCTCCCCATTCCATCCCTCTGGGTCGTCCCAGTGCACCAGCCCCAAGCATCCAGTATCGTGCATCGAACTTGGACTGGCAACTCATTTCATACATGATATTTTACATGTTTCAATGCCATTCTCCCAAATCTTCCTACCCTCTCCCTCTCCCACAACTAATCTCGAGAATATACAAGCAACTCCTACAGCTCAACTCCAGAAAAATAAATGACCCAATCAAAAAATGGGCCAAAGAACTAAATAGACATTTCTCCAAAGAAGACATACAGATGGCTAACAAACACATGAAAAGATGCTCAACATCACTCATTATCAGAGAAATGCAAATCAAAACCACTATGAGGTACCATTTCACACCAGTCAGAATGGCTGCGATCCAAAAGTCTACAAGTAATAAATGCTGGAGAGGGTGTGGAGAAAAGGGAACCCTCTTACACTGTTGGTGGGAATGCAAACTAGTACAGCCACTATGGAGAACAGTGTGGAGATTCCTTAAGAAACTGGAAATAGACCTGCCTTATGATCCAGCAATCCCACTGCTGGGCATACACACCGAGGAAACCAGAAGGGAAAGAGACACGAGTACCCCAATGTTCATCGCAGCACTGTTTATAATAGCCAGGACATGGAAGCAACCTAGATGTCCATCAGCAGATGAATGGATAAGAAAGCTGTGGTACATATACACAATGGAGTATTATTCAGCCATTAAAAAGAATACATTTGAATCAGTTCTAATGAGGTGGATGAAACTGGAGCCTATTATACAGAGTGAAGTAAGCCAGAAAGAAAAACACCAATACAGTATACTAACGCATATATATGGAATTTAGAAAGATGGTAACAATAACCCTGTGTACGAGACAGCAAAAGAGACACTGATGTATAGAACAGTCTTATGGACTCTGTGGGAGAGGGAGAGGGTGGGAAGATTTGGGAGAATGGCTTATACATGTTTTAATGCCATTCTCCCAAATCATCCCCCCTCCCTCTCCCACAGAGTCCAAAAGACTGTTCTATACATCTGTGTCTCTTTTGCTGTCTTGCATACAGAGTTATCATTACCTTCTTTCTAAATTCCATATATATGCGTTAGTATACTGTATTCGTGTTTTTCTTTATGGCTTACTTCACTCTGTATAATAGGCTCCAGTTTCATCCACCTCATTAGAACTGATTCAAATGTATTCTTTTTAATGGCTGAGTAATACTCCATTATGTATATGTACCACAGCTTTCTTATCCATTCATCTGCTGATGGACATCTAGGCTGCTTCCATGTCCTGGCTATTATAAACAGTGCTGCAATGAACATCCGGGTACACGTTTCTCTTTCAATTCTGGTTTCCTCGGTGTGTATGCCAAGCAGTGGGATTGCTGGGTCATATGGCAGTTCTATTTTCAGTTTCTTAAGGAATCTCCACACTGTTCTCCATAGGGGCTGTACTAGTTTGCATTCCCACCAACAGTGTAAGAGGGTTCCCTTTTCTTCACACCCTCTCCAGCATTTATTGCTTGTTGACTTTTGGATAGCAGCCATTCTGACTGGTGTGAGATGGTACCTCACTGTGGTTTTGATTTGGATTTCTCTGATAATGAGTGATGTTGAGCATCTTTTCCTGTGTTTATTAGCCATCTGTATGTCTTCTTTGGAGAAATGTCTGTTTAGTTCTTTGGCCCATTTTTTATTGAGTCGTTTATTTTTCTGGAATTCAGCTGCAGGAGCTGCTTGTATACTTTTGAGATTAATTATTTGTCAGTTGCTTCATTTGCTATTATTTTCTCCCATTCTGAAGGCTGTCTTTTCACCTTGTTTATAGTTTCCTTCGTTGTGCAAAAGCTTTTAAGTTTAATTAGGTCCCATTTGTTTATTTTTGCTTTTATTTCCATTACTCTGGGAGGTGGGTCATAGAGGATCCTGCTGTGATTTATGTCAGAGAGTGTTTTGCCTATGTTTTCCTCTAGGAGTTTTATAGTTCTGCTCTTACATTTAGATCTTTAATCCATTTTGAGTTTGTTTTTGTGTATGGTGTTAGAAAGTGTTCTACTTTTATTCTTTTACAAGTGGTTGACCAATTTTCCCAGCACCACTTGTTAAAGAGATCGTCTTTTCTCCATTGTATATTATTGCCTCCTTTGTCAAAGATAAGGTGTCCATAGGTATGTGGATTTATCTCCAGGCTTTCTATTTTTACAGTGAACAAAATCCTCTGGTGAGCATTTCCTTTTGTAGAGGATGAGCAAGAAATAAACTTTTGTTATACTAAGATACTTTAATTTGGGGTTTAACTATTTGTTACAATACAATAATTAAACCTGTCCTGAGTAGTAACAGGTATAGTAACAGGGTGTATATTGTCACCCTGCCTATTTAACTTATATGCAGAGTACATCATGAGAAACCCTGGGCTGGATGAAGCACAAGCTGGAATCAAGTTTGCCAGGGGAAATATCAATAACCTCAGATATGCAGATGACACCACCCCTTATGGCAGAAAGTGAAGAAGAACTAAAGAGCCTCTTGATAAAAGTGAAAGAGGAGAGTGAAAAAGTTGGCTTAAAGCTCAACATTCATAAAACTAAGATCATGGCATCCGGTCCCATCACTTCATGCCAAATAGATAGGGAAACAGTGGAAACAGTATCAGACTTTATTTTTTTGAGCTCCAAAATCACTGTGGATGGTGATTGCAGCCATGAAATTAAAAGACGCTTACTCCTTGTAAGGAAAGTTATGACCAACCTAGATAGCATATTAAAAAGCAGAGACATTACTTTGTCAACAAAGGTCCATCTAGTCAAGGCTATGGTTTTTCCAGTGGTCATGTATGGATGTGAGAGTTGGACTGTGAAGAAAGCTGAGCACTGAAGAATTGATGCTTTTGAACTGTGGTGTTGGAGAAGACTCTTGAGAGTCCCTTGGACTGCAAAGAGATCCAACCAGTCCATCTTAAAGGAGATCAGTCCTGGGTGTTTATTGGAAGGACTGATGCTGAAGCTGAAACTCCAATACTTTGGCCACCTCATGTGAAGAGTTGACTCATTAGAAAAGACCCTGATGCTGGGAGGGATTAGGGGCAGGAGGAGAAGGGGAAGACAGCGGATGAGATGGCTGGATGGCATCACCGACTCAGTGGACATGAGTCTGAGTGAACTCCGGGAGTTGGTGATGGACAGGGAAGCCTGGCGTGCTGTGATTCATGAGGTCGCAAACAGTCGGACACAACTGAGGAACTGAACTGAACTGAAATAATTCTTGAATGTTCCTGAAAAGGTAAGGACCGTATCATACTATTTGTACTTTTCTAAATTCTATTCATGGATGGAGTAAACTTTACTTCTAGCTCATAGCTTACCTTAAAAAAAAAAAAAGAAACTATTTTTTGAATTATGAAAGTGTGATAACACATTTACAGGAGACTTGGAAAATCCAGAACACAGTTACATATAGTTCCACTGTGTGTATGTGTGTGGGGTGTGTGTTAGTCACTCAGTCGTGTCTGACTCTTTGTAACCACATGGACTATAGTCCATCAGGCTCCACTGTCCATGGAATTCTACAGGGAAGCATACTGGAGTGCATTGCCATTCCCTTTTCCAGGGAATCTTCCCAACTTAGGGACTGAACCCGGGTCTTCCACATTGCAGGCAAATTCTTTACCATCTGAGCCACCAGGGAAGACACAGGTCCACTATATATTACAATTATTTTTTTAAGTTGATAAATTAAGATTTTTAGTTGGAGTTTCAATATCAAACTCTCAAAAAATAATAGAATGAATATACAGAGAAGTAGAGGGATATAGTAGACCCCAAAAGCTCTGTGAACTAATTCAATATGAGTAAGACATAGAATTTTCACACAACAGTAGGATACAAGTTCTATTCAAGTTCCCATAGACTATAAACCAGGAGACACTGGAACATATCCAGGGACATAAACTAAGGTGCAAAAGTTTCATGGTCTAAAGGTGTTGAAATTATAGAGTCTGTTCTCTTATCACTGTGGAATTATGTTAGAAATCAATATCAAAATATATTTGAAAATTACCCACATATTTTCAAGTACAATGTGACATTTACCAAGAAAGATCTTTGACTTAGCTGTCAAAAGCCTCAGTAAAGTTAGACTGAAAAAAACACAGAGGGTGATTACAGAGAAGAAAGCACTTAAATGAGAAGTTAATATCAAAATGAGAAATTAATGTTAAGGATATTTTAAACCAAATCTTATGTATTTGTAAATTAAATGCCCACTTTTAGATTATGGGTGTATCTAAGAAGCTGTAACAAGGAAAATTTAAAAATACTTGTAATAGAATGAAAATGAAAAGAGAATTAACCAGAATATATTGCATGTAGCTGAAGGTGCTCAATGCAATTAAATATACTGTGAAGTCTTAAATAAGGTATAAAAACAAATAATGGACACTAGCATAAAATTTTGTAAAATTTGAACAAAATCTGTAGTTAGTAATACTGTGCTGCTGTGCTTGTGCTGTGCTTAGTTTCTCAGTCGTGTCTGATTCTTTGTGACCCCAGGGACTGCAGCCCACCAGGCTCCTCTGTCCATGGGGATTCTTAAAGCAAGAATACTGGAGTGGGTTGCTATGCCCTCCTCCAGGGGGGGGGTCTTCCCAACCCAGGGATTGAACCCAGGTCTCCTACATTGCAGGTGGATTCTTTACTGACTGAGCCACCAGGAAAGCCCAAGAATTTATCACTTGTTAATTTCTTTTTCTTTTTTTTTTTAAACAACATAGTATTTCTTTACATTCCCAAAACTGGATTAGAAGTTTCCTTTATCGCTGTATTCTCCTTCTGGGACCCCTATAATATGAATGCTGGCGCATTTAATATTGCCCCAGAGGTCTCAGGCTGTTTTGGTGCATACAAGGTTTTGTTTGTGCCCTCCAAGAGTGGTCTCTTCCCCATCCTATGGAAGTCCTGTAATCAAATCCCACTGGCCTACAAAGTCAGATTCCCTGGGGATTCCCAGTTCCTTGGCCAGTTGCCCAGGCTGAGAAGCCTGATGGTGAGGCTCAGAACTTTCACAACAGTGCGAGAACTTCTTTGGTACTACTGTTCTCCAGTCCACGGGTGGCCCACTGAGCAGGTATGGGAATTGATTTTATCGTGTTTGGGCCCCTCCTATCATCTCATTGTGGCTTCCTCTTTGTCTTTGGGCGTGGGGTATCTTTTTTTGGTGGGTTCCAGTGTCCTCCTGTCAATGGTTATTCAACAGTTAGTTACAATTTTGGTGCTCTTGCAGGAGATGAGTGCATGTCCTTTTACTCTGCCATATTGAACTATAGAAAAAGCTCATAGCTTACTTTTTAAAATTACTTTACTTATTGCTGATTTTGAGTCATGTGTATGTGTGATGATAGTATTCTGATTATGTTTTAAAAGGGGAATCTTTTTTAAAAATGAATAAAAGGGGAATCTTTGCTTTTTGTACATATGGATCAGTTCAGTTCAGTTCAGTTCAGTCGCTCAGTCATGTCCGACTCTTTGCGACCCCATGAATTGCAGCACACCAGGCCTCCCTGTCCATCACTGACTCCCGGAGTTCACTCAGACTCACATCCATGAATGCTGGAGTAGGTTACCATGCCCTCCTCCAGGGGATCTTCCCAACCCAGGGATTGAACCCATGTCTGCTGCATCTCATGCATTGTGGACAGATTCTTTACCACTGAGCCACCAGGGAAGCCCATGAACCTTCTGACTGGGCATATTAGAAACTGCCTCATGCTGAGCAGGGTATGCGCTAGTCAGTTCATGGAGTATATAGAATACAACTAAATATATGGAGGTGCACATGTCAACAATGAGCCAAAATACTAATGAGTTGAAAGTGTTCCCAGTGAATGTAGCACATCCTGTTCAGCCTGTGGAAACGGAGTTGTCCAATAGAGAAATGTGCACACCTGGTCTCGCCTAAATAACCCCTTCTACACCTTAACCCTAAGTTATCTGCACTTATGCCACAAATTCCCAATTCTAGTATGTTTTGGAAGAGAACAGATGCCATTCGTAGAATGATTGAAAAATGTTAGACAGTATCTGAGGATTTCAGTTAAAGTGTAGACTAAATACCCTAGAAAACTCACAAAAATTACATTAATGGGCTATTATGAAGGCATAAATCTACTAAAACCTAGAGGAAGAAGGAAACAGTGAAGCTGACTTCACATATATGAGAAAGCTGAATCACAAGCATGGAGAAAACTGAAATCCCATTCACCCTGAGAAACCCCTGAAAAGGTCAGGAATTTGGTAACACTGAGTACTTCTAAAAGTGGGAATAAATATAGTGATAACAATGAAGGGTTGGTTGTCTAAATTTTATCTGAAATCAGTTAGATTCCTGGACCCCATGCCACAGAGCACAGCCAGTCAACTACCTTTCTTTTCCCTGGCCTAAAGATCAGTGATTCATTCCCTGGAGAGACTAATACAATTTCTGGACCAGGGAACCCTGACACAGTTGAAGTGAAGAGTACTATATTTAAAACAATGTAATTAATTTATATGAAAGTTTACATACTCAGTAATAACAGCCACCTCATCCTACGCTCTGAGATTACTTCCATTTAGACTTACTACAGGGGAAAGTTTGGAAGACTTGCAAGGAATCTGAATACCTCAACAGAAAAGACTAAAAGATGCAGAGTTACCCAAAGAAACATGCAGACTTACCCAAAGAAATGGAGCAATTAGAACACTCTACAGTGTAAACTAGTCTTCAAGTCCCATCTACATGCACAGAGTTTTCAGCTTTCTAGTACTCAAATCTTAAATACAAATAGACAACCCAGAATCATCATTCACTTAAGAAAATAAAAATATGAATAATATGAAAGACAGAGACGAAAATAAAAAAGCAGAGGAAGTAATTTGGAAGAAACAGAGTCCATTCATGGAAATGGAAACTTAAACCCAAGCATTCCATTTCTCTAACATTTCCTTAGCATATTTATTTCATAGTTCAGTCTTCCTCCTCTGGAATCCACTTGATCATGTTAGCAAAATCCTGAGCTGCTTCCAGATCTTGTGTGTGCTAGTGTTTGGGGAAGCACACTGACTGAAACTGCCCACGCTGGCCAGGCACCATAGTAACCATTTGCATGAGTTGTTTTACGACAGGAGGTCCTGGTGAGGAACATGGAACTAATAAGCCACTGCCAACTGGAAGAGTTCAGGAAAGGTCAAAAGGAGACACCACATGTCCGACCACCTCCCAGAATCCTTCTCTCTGGCATCCATCTTGGCTGAACAAGGTGTGCACCACCAAGAAGGACTCTGAGTCAGAATGATTAGCTAAAGACAACCCGGAAACTAACCCCGTTACCATAAAACCTGAGACTTCGAGCTATGTGGCAGAACTGTTCTCCTGGGTTCCCCTACCCTACTGCTCTCCACCCAGGTGCCCTTTCCCAATAAAATCTCTTGCATTGTCAGCACATGTGTCTCCTTGGACAATTCATTTCAGAGTGTTAGACAAGACCCCAGTTTGGGGCCCTAGAAGGGGTCTCCCTTCCTGCAACAAATGGCGACTCTGGCGGGGACTCTTCTTTGCTGCGACTGACATCCTGACCGCTCGGGGTACTCAGGGACCAGCTTCCCCACTGATGGATCAGACCCAGCAGCTGTGACTGGGACCCTTTTGTCCCTGGTCTCCTCCTGTCACGGACAACTGGCCAGAGTGCCCCAACTAGTAAGGAACAAGAGACTTTATTGACCTCTCTTCTTTTCCCTCTCTCTCTCCTCTCCTTAACCTTTCCTATCCTTTCCCTTTTTTCTAGTCCCCTGATCCTGGACGCAGGAATCTGGTCGAAGGGCCTCAGCCTAAGCTGAGGATTGGAGACTGATCACCTCTTGGCAGAGAACTTGAATTCTGGTTCTGTGCTGGTCTGGTTTCTGGTAGGGCCGAGTTCCAGTCCTCCCATCTCTGGAGGCCCAGGGTAAAATCCTGTAATGTCTGGGTATCTGCAGGTGGCAGGAGACATGTGTAAGGCCACCCTTTTTGCCCTCCTCTCCCACCTCCTCCCCCTTCTTTCAACCTGGCTTCCTTTCCTCCCTTTGAAATCTTTGAAGACTTGAGATATTTTCATTTACTCTGTTAGTACTTGGATCTGAAGTTCTGTGTCTCTATGGGAGGTTTTCTGAGAGACTGCATTCTTGTATTTAAGGGAGTGTCTGATGAGAACTGCCAGGTCTATGTGTGTGTTTTAACTCTGTGTTCTGTGTTGTGACTTTTGACGGCCATTTTGCTTTGTCTGGCCACCATTTGGTTTATACCTGCCACCATTTTTTTAGAACTTGATTTTCTTTCCCTGTGCCTTGAGACCAGGGCTCTGGCTCTGTTCTCAGAAACACTTATCTAGACCATCTCTAACTACTGAGACTGAGGAAAAATGGGAAAAAGCCTTTAAATTTTTTATTTATTCCAACTGTTTTTTATAAACTAGTAAATTTTATATTGTAATATCTAATTTATGACTAAGCTTAGAAAATGAAGCTAGATCTTGCCTTGTGTCTGTCTAAGTATGTCTTGGTATGTCTTTGTCTCTGGGTAATATTTTGAGGTTAATTTGTAAATGAGTTCTATTTAATTGGCTTAAAGAAAAGTAAGCACTTACAAATCAAATAATTCTAAATTAAACAATAAATTCCAGGTTCATGTGAACTGGGAGATATTCAGTATTAAATACCTAATATTAATGTTTGTTTGTTGACTTATCTAATATAGACATGTCTTAGAGTAATTAACATTAAGTAGAATATTTTCATTGTACCTCAGTTTAATATATAAGTTAAATATTATCATATGTTACAAGTTTGTCAACAAGGAAATTACCTTGAGTGAAGGAACTTCTAAAAAAAATGTAAATGAGATATGAGCTTTTAGATAAACTCTATTAAGAGTAATTATGCTTTAGGACTCACTCCAGTACTCTTGCCTGGAAAATCCCACGGATGGAGGAGCCTGGTACGCTGCAGTCCATGGGGTCGCAAAGAGTCGGACATGACTGAGCGACTTCACTTTCATGCATTGGAGGAGGAAATGGCAACCCACTCCAGTGTTCTTGCCTGGAGAATCCCAGGGATGGGGAGCCTGGTGGGCTGCCGTCTATGGGGTCACACAGGGTCAGATACGACTGAAGTGACTTAGTAGCACCACCAGCAGCAGCAGCATGCTTTAAGAATATCTTTCTAAAATAGTCTCTCAAGATTGGGATAACTTGAATTTCTAAGGGTTGTGCTAAATGAAGTGTTGAAAGTCTATTGAATAGTTAGGTCATTTCCAAATAAGATTTTGAAACATTTACTGCTAAAAACTAATTTCCTTTTACAGAGAAACTAAAGAGATTTGGGACTATAAATGAATAATATTTGGTGCCATCCTAAAATATTCTAAGAAAGCAAAAGTTTTAGAAATTATCACTGATATCTATGCTCACCAATCTATAAAATGCTGATATAAAAGATAGTTCTTGGTTGCTAAAGGAAAGTAGGAAGTGTGTTTTCAGTAAAAAAAAAAAAAAAAAGGTATGAAAAAATACTAAAAAGAGTTATGCATAATCAGGATTTTCTAAAATTGGATTACAATTAGTTAGATAAATGGATTTTGTTAGGAATGACACAGCCATAGGAAAACTGGTTAGAGCTAACTAGGTTCAAGATGGCGGAGTTGACTTTCACTAGACCTTGAGCTGTATTTACACCCATTGTGACATATAAACAAGCTAAATGATATACCCATCAACATTGACTAAATCTGACCAAATGTCCTAAACCCTTTTAATTAATTTTTTTTTTGACAAAACTTCCTAAATCGAATTCTTTTGAGGTTCCTTTGACCTCTAGCTAACTTTGGGGTGCTTCAGAGTGCCCCTGAAACATCCCAAAGAGAGATATTAAATTAATTGTGTTTATTTGGTTGGTTAAATTACATGAAAAATATTATGAAATAATAAATCCTCTCATGTTATAATGTATGGTAAAAGTACTAATATAGATATCCTAGAAATTATATGGAGTTCTTAGCATTCTGATGTGTCCTGGAATTCTAATGGAAAACCTGATGACTTCACAAAAGTTAACAAAAGGACTGAATGAACCAGCTAATATCCCTATAACTTTTATGGTTTCTATCTGAAAACTTATGGGTTTGAATCTTGTGTTTTCTGGGAGTAGGGAAAATCTTCCTCTCAAACTAATCATGACAGTAATTTGGTAAAATTATATGTTATAAAACAAAACAATTATATTTTCTCTCTATCTGACTCCTCCAGAAATTGGAAATTCTTAGGTTTGCAGTAAGTTTATTAAATGAGTTAGGAAGATTATCTCACTAACAGGTACAAAAATCTCCAAGAATTTTTGAGACCTTAAAAAGGGGAGAATTCACCTAGATTTGTTAGGTGAAACCTGTGATAAGCCTTTGGTGTGAGTTTCCCAGCCCTGTTTTATTTTAAAAATTCAGTCTGAGACTCTATAAATGTGTCAGCGAATCAAAAAGTTTATGATCAGTTATGATTATATAAATCATCAAGTCAAAATTAGTGATAGCAGGCCTATTTTGCAAACAAGCTAGTCTTAATTTGGTTGTATTTGATAAAAATGAGGATAATTTTAAGGAGAAAAAGATGTTTCAATAAATGTTAAATCCCAGTTTGTTAATGGAGGTCTGCATCTAGTAAGACTCATTTCTTGGATAGTTCTTTGCTATTATGAGATATTAGTGTAAAATTTAATTGAATTCTTAAAGAACACCCTGTTTGTTTCTGAAGCTTATCTCAGTAAACCTGGATGGAAGGACCTTTTTATCAGGAGAAACTACACTACCAGGATGAGAAGACGACGACATCAGAGGCAGACAGCTTGCCCAAGATCCTGAACCTGATTCGTATGACCATTTATAATGTTTTCTTGACTTCTTAGACCTTTGCATATAAATCACATGCTTTTCTATCATAGGCCTGATTGTATGCTAATTTTAGAAATCAATCCAATTGTTGAATTTGTAACCAATTACTTTTGTCTAGTTCTGGGTTACCTTGGTAAATTTCTCTACTACAAGGTTCTAACTGCTTGGCCCTGAGAAAATTTACTTAAAAAAAAAATTATAGTCATATTCAGGTCCCTATTGATATTACTAGATGGGATTCCCTCACCGGGCCAATTAATAATGCCTGCTCTGACTCTGGCCATAAATTTGAGTTTTCTTCTATTACTCAAGCTCAATCAGAGCAACAAGCAAAATTTCAGCAAAGGAAAAAAATCTCCCACAATTATGGGATGGATTTATATAGATAACACCAGGCTATGGCAATTTAGGTTTAAAGTCTCCTCTATGTTGGAAACAATTAAATCATACTAAGGATACTCAGTCTAGTAACACTAGAAAACTGGGCTATGTGCCTTATAGACAGTGCCAATATATAATTTCCCTGGAAGATAAAGATTTGTACAGAGTAGACTAAGTCAGATGACCTGGGATATACTGGGCTACATCCAACGGAAGCTCTTAAGTCTTACTTGTGACTTTACTAATACTGCTGGCTGTGTTATTCGTATTTCACCTGTCCTATAAAATTGCTGTTTCTTACATTGCCAAATGTGTGGCTGAGGCCTCTGATAAAATAATATGTATTACCATATGAGATGGATGATGGTAACAGTGTAACTCTATATATGGGAAGAAGCAATAAGAGGGAATGTTTTCCTGGACCAAGAGGCTAGTAAGACAGGTGATCCAGAGAATTTTGGTTACTGTTTTATGGCCTAGTCCAGTAACAGCACATTGAGTGGCCTGTCAACAAAATCTTTGCCAAACCTGAGAATGGACATTCTCAGCACCATGGGATAAAATGGTCATGAAATGCCTCCCTCAGTATCATGGTTAAGTTTATGAGCAAAAAGGGGCTCTACCAACTGAAAACTGACACTTGCCATCTATGTCTACAAAGATTAAATCATGGCCACTGCAACTGCTGACCTTCAACGCTCCTGAAAGGAGTTCAGGATGAAAATCAGGAATGAGGCACTCTGTACTCTGGGAAAAACTGGCAGAACAGGCCTTCAGATAGTTAGATCTTTTCAGGAAAAGATTTTATGAGTCCCAATTCTTGCATCTTCTCATACCTAGAAAAGCACTGACATCATTAATGGTGACATCTGCTTTGGCTATTAAGGAAAATTTTACAGTTAATTTACAGAAAATTTACAGAAAATTTTACAGTCAAAATAGAGTAGCTATGGTTCAGACATCCTGAGAAATAATTAGGTGATACTATGGGTGTAATTTCAGACTAGACCTTGTATTGCTAAACACTTGAGTTTTCTGAGTCGTGTTAGGCTTGGATGCCACCATTCTCAAAACAATGTCTGTTAGAAGCTACTAACTTCAACCTTACTTTTTATAAAACTAGGCAACTGGCTACCTGGCTACAAGTCTCCCCGAAGTGCCAGGTCCAGACTGGGTTTCAGGCCTATTCTTCTAAAAAGAAATGAGATTTATTTTGTCTATTAAAATTCCAGTTATCACTCCTCCAGCTACTTCTAATTGGGTCTGTTATACCAAAATGGCAGACCAAGGGATTGAGATTTTAATCATACAAGGCTCAGATCTAGGACTTGGAACTCAGAAATACTTCCAATTCAGTGTCTATTCTCTAAGCTGAGGCAGTCCTATGCCACATTTTGACAGGAAGTTATCACAGTCATGCCCAGTTCCCTAAATTAAAACTGAGCAAGACTCTGTGGGGCTCTGGAGTACAAATCTGCTCTGTGTTCTCCATTTCTTGTCTGTAAGATATAGGCTTCATTCAGCCTTCTTGACCTTCCCTGAGTTCCAAAAGGTGGATTCAAATAATTGCTAATCGGGGAAGGGAGGGGATACAGAAACAGAGGAGAAACAATCAAATGGTGGTACAGCCTTCAGACAGGCTCCTGGTTCCTACTCAAAAAAAAAAAAAAAAAAAGCATAACAATGTCTTTGAGTTCTTCTATAGAACTGGGGCCCCCACCCAGGTGGAGGATGGTAACTTCAGACTGAACACAAGATTCCTGGAGCACAGCTCTGTTGCCTCACCACCAACCAATCAAAAAAAGTCACAAACCCTGCAGCCCTCACCCCAAATGTTGCCTTCTGTTTCTGGGGAACAGTGATGACCATCTGTTAGGTTTCCTGTTTGGCCCCTGTCTATTTCATCTCTGAGAGGAGCCAACAGTTTTAAACTAAATTGCTGTTATTACAAGGGTGAATGCTGGTTTCAGGCCAAAAAACAAACAAACAAAAAACAAAAAACAAAAAAAAAACCTTGACTTAGATCAGGTAGAGAAAGACTTCTGCTCTGCTAGGCTGGCCTATGACCATGCACAGCAGGAAGAAGTCACAGAAGAAGGAGACCTCTGTCCCAATTCCCAAGAGGTATCTTGAGTATGAAGTCTCTCAGGGGGAGTTGTTAGGGGAAGCACACTAACTGAAACCACCCACCCTGGTCAGGCACCATAGTAACCATTTGCATGAGTTGTTTTACGACAGGAGGTCCTGGTAAGGAACATGGAACTAATAAGCTACCACCAACCAGAAGAGTTCAGGAAAGGTCAAAAGGAGACACCACATGTCCGACCACCTCCCAGAATCCTTCTCTCTGGCATCCATCTTGCTGAACAAGGCATAAACCAACAGGGAGGACTCTGAGTCAGAACGCTTGGCTAAAGACAACCCGGAAACTAACCCTATTACCATAAAACCTGGGACTGGAAGCCAAGTGGCAGAGCTGTTCTCCTGGGTTCCCTAACCCTACTGCTCTCCACCTGGGTGTCCTTTCCCAGTAAAATCTCTTGCTTTGTCAGCACATGAGTCTCCTTGGACAATTGATTTCTGAGTGTTAGACAAGAGCCCGGTTTTGGGCCCTGGAAGGGGTCCCCTTTCCTGCAACACTAGGGTCTTCCTGCTGCTGCTAAGTCGCTTCAGTCATGTCCGACTCTGTGCGACCCCATAGACGGCAGCCCACCAGGCTCCCCCGTCCCTGGGATTCTCCAGGCAAGAACACTGGACTGGGTTGCCATTTCCTTCTCCAATGCATGAAAGTGAAAAGTGAAAGTGAAGTCGCTCAGTCGTGTCCGACTCTTAGCGACCCCATGGACTACAGCCCACCAGGCTCCTCCGTCCATGGGATTTTCCAGGCAAGAGTACTGGAGTGGGGTGCCATTGCCTTCTCTGAGGGTCTTCCTACCTCTACTAAAATGCTTATGTGTGTGCCTTACCTCTCTAAGTTCAGTTCAGTCACTCAGTCGTATCCGACTCTTTGTGAGCCCATGAATAGCAGCACGCCAGACCTTCCTGCCCATCACCAACTCCTGGAGCCCACCCAAACCCATGTCCATTGAGCCAGTGATGCCATCCAACCATCTCATCCTCTGTCGTCCTCTTCTCCTCCTGCCCTCAGTCTTTCCCAGCATCAGGGTCTTTTCCAATGAGTCAGCTCTTCGCATCAGGTGGCCAAAGTATTGGAGTTTCAGCTTCAAAATCAGTCCTTCCAATGAACACCCAGGACTGATCTCCTTTAGAATGGACTGGTTGGATCTCCTTGCAGTCCAAGGGACTCTCAAGAGTCTTCTCTAACACCACAGTTCAAAAGCATCAATTCTTTGGCGCTCAGCTTTCTTTATAGTCCAATTCTCACATCCATACATGACCACTGGAAAAACCATAGCCTTGACTAGACGGACCTTTGTTGACAAAGTAATGTCTCTGCTTTTTAATATGCTGTCTAGGTTGGTCATAACTTTCCTTCTAAGGAGTAAGCATCTTTTAATTTCATGGCTGCAAAGGAAATGGCAATCCATTCCAGTACTATTGCCTGGAAAATCCCATGGACAGAGGAGCCTGGTAGGCTACAGTCTACGGGGTTGCAAAGAGTCCGACATGACTGAGCGACTTCACTTTCACTTTCAATCACCATCTGCAATGATTTTGAAGCCCAGAAAAATAAAGTCAGCTACTGTTTCCACTGTTTCCCCATCTATTTGCCATGAAGTGATGGGACTGGATGCCATGATCTTAGTTTTCTGAATGTTTAGCTTCAAGCCAACTTTTTCACTCTCCTCTTTCACTTTCATTAAGAGGCTCTTTAGTTCTTCTTCACTTTCTGCCATAAGGGTAGTGTCATCTGCATATCTGAGATTATTGATATTTCTTCCGGCAATCTTGCTTCCAGCTTGTGCTTCATCCAGCCCAGCATTTCTCATGATGTACTCTGCATATAAGTCAAATAAGCAGGGTGACAATATACAGCCTTGATGTACTCCTTTTCCTATTTGGAACCAGTCTGTCATTCCATGTCCAGTTCTAACTGTTGCTTCCTGACCTGCATATACGTTTCTCAAGAGGCAGGTCAGATGGTCTGGTATTCCCATCTCTTTCAGAATTTTCCACAGTTTCTTGTGATCCACGCAGTCAAAGGCTTTGGCATAGTCAATAAAGCAGAAATAGATGTGTTTCTGGAACACTCTTGCTTTTTCAATGATCCAGTGGATGTTGGCAATTTGATCTCTGGTTCCTCTGCCTTTTGTAAAACCAGCTTGAACATCTGGAAGTTCATGGTTCACATATTGCTGAAGCCTGGCTTGGAGAATTTTAAGCATTACTTTACTAGCGTGTGAGATGAGTGCAATTGTGCAGTAGTTTGAGCATTGTTTGGCATTGCCTTTCTTTGGGATTGGAATGAAAACTGACCTTTTCCAGTCCTGTGGCCACTGCTGCATTTTCCAAATTTGCTGGCATATTGAGTGCAGCACTTTCACAGCATCGTCTTTCAGGATTTGAAATAGCTCAACTGGAATTCCATCACCTCCACTAGCTTTGTTCGTAGTGATGCTTTGTAAGGCCCACTTGACTTTACATTCCAGGATGTCTGGCTCTAGGTGAGTGATCACACTCTCTAGAAGCAATTTAATTTTCTTTTAAACATTTGCATCATAACTAAATATTTAAGAAGCAAAGACCATGACATCTATCATTTATCCTCGAATGGTTTATTAATAATAATAACTAAAACAGCAATAAGAATAGGATAAGTTATACAGGAATTCCCTGTTTTATTATTGCAATTTTTCTACAGAAAACTTAAAAGTTTCATATTTATATTACATTAACATTTACAAGAAAACTTAGAAGTTTTACATTTTTTAAAGACAAAAGGTAAAGATACATTGTGTTAGACAACACATGTGTACACACAGCCTTATGTGGGCCACCTTTCCTTGGGATCTTTTTTAGATATTGCTCAGCAACAGTTCCAACTTGCTATTTGAAGCCCTCCCTCTTGAAGGTCACTTCACCCAGTGACTCTAAGGGAAAGAATTCAACTCTCTCTCATATCTCTTTCCACTTGGGAGAATATTTCAAACACCATTACTACTTATGCTGAGTTAATCTAAATTTTTTTGCATGATTTTTCTAACAATATGGTTGCCAGGGCTCAGACCTAAGGCATATTTAGATTTGGATAGAGTTGAAGTTCACCCCACTCCAGTACTCTTGCCTGGAAAATCCCATGGATGGAGGAGCCTTGTGGGCTGCAGTCCATGGGGTCGCTAAGAGTCGGACATGACTGAGCGACTTCACTTCCGCTTTTCACTTTCATGCATTTGAGAAGGAAATGGCAACCCACTCCAGTGTTCTTGCCTGGAGAATCCCAGGGACGGGGGAGCCTGGTGGACTGCCGTCTATGGGATCGCACAGAGTCGGACATGACTGAAGCGACTTAGCAGCAGCAGCAGCAGCAGCAGAGTTAAAGTTAACTTCATTGTTCTATTATCATGGAAAAGCCTCCAGAAGGTAACCAATATGAATACTGGACCCATGTGGTCCAATTGCTGCAAGGAGTTATACTCAAAGACGTATGTTCAGAACAGCTTAAATAATTTTAAAATATTTCCATTTTTATCTTATGTTCCTTTTGGAATATAGAATGGAATCCAGTTTATACCAACAATACTTGTTTATATTCTATTTTATCTTTCAGTTTTCTTACACATCCCACCCTAATATCTCTGAAGCCTCTCATTTGCAAAAATGCCTTCAAATACTCTTTTCCCTCTCTTTCTGCTGAATATCTTTCCTTTCTTTATTATGTAGATTAGTTTAGCTTCTTCTCTTTACATACTTCCTCTTCTTGGCCCACCTTTGAGACTGTCTTCCTCAGTTCATTATCTATTTCTGTATCACAAAAGCTCCAGACCTCACCAGGTACTGAATTGGTCTCCTGGTGGGGGCTGCTAAACTGGAAAGACTACATCTCTTTACTTCCTTGAAGGAGAGAAGAGAAGAGAATGAGAACCTTGATGCTTTATTAATTAACTTTTTGCCCTTTCACCTAGGCAATGGGAGAAAAATTCATTCAGGGACCAACCCCTAGGACAATCCATATAATTCTTCCTGGCATCTCTTTCCCCCTTGGGGCTGCTTTTAATAGACCAAACTTGCAGTAAAAAATTTTCCATATCACTCTTTAAAAGATTATTAGGTTTGAAAAGCAGAAAAATATAAAGAAGAAATAAAAGACCTAAAATTCACTGGCCAGATAAATGTCTAATGACAGTATTTTTTTTAATTAGTGTATAATTGCTTTACAACGTGTTAGTTTCTGTTGTAGAACAAAGTGAATCAGCTACATGTATACATACAACCCACTCCACATCCCCACCTTTTAGGCCATCACAGAGCACTGAGCTGAGCTCCCTGGGCTATTCAGTAGCTTCCCATTAGCTATCTATTTTACATATGGTAGTGCATATATGTCAATGTTACTGTCTCAATTCAACACAGTGTTGAAAAGCAGAGGCATATTCTGCTGACAAAAGTCTGTATAGTCAAGGCTATGGTCTTCCCATTGGTCATGTACGGTTGTGAGAGCTGGACTGTAAAGAAGGCAGAGCACCAAAGAATTGATGCTTTTAAACTGTGGTGCTGAAGAAGACTCCTTAGAGTCCCTTGGACAGGAAGGAGATCAAACCAGTCAATCTTAAGGGAAATCAACCCTGAATACTTGTTGGAAGTGTTAGGGGAAGCACACTGATTGAAACTGCCCACCCTGGCCAGGCACCATAGTAAGCATTTGCATGAGTTGTTTTATGACAGGAGGTCCTGGTAAGGAACACGGAACTAATAAGCCTCCACCAACCAGAAGTTCAGGAAAGGTCAAAAGGAGACACCACATGTCCGACCACCTACCAGAATCCTTCTCTCTGGCATTCATCTTGGCTGAACAAGGCGTGCACCACCAAGAAGGATTCTTGAGTTAGAATGATTGGCTAAAGACAACCCAGAAACTAACCCCATCACCATAAAACCTGAGACTTTGAGCCATGTGGCAGAACTGTTCTCCTGGGTTCCCTTACCCTGCTGCTCTCCGCCCGCATGCTCTTTCCCAATAAAATCTCTTGCATTGTCAGCACATGTGTCTCCTTGGACAATTCATTTCCGAGTGTTAGACAAAAGCCTAGTTTCGGGCCCTGGAAGGGGTCCTCCTTCCTGCAACAGAAGGACTAATGCTGAAGCTGAAACTGCAGTATCCTGGTTGTCTGATGTTAACAGCCGACTCATTGGAAAAGTCCCTGATACTAGGAAAGATTGAGGGCAGAAGAAGAGGGCATCAGAGGATGAGATGGCTAGATGGCATCAGTGATGCTATGGACATGAATTTGGGCAAACTTTGGGAGATGGTGAGGGACAGGGAGGCCTGGTGTGCTGCAATCCATGGGGTCTCAAAGAGCCAGACATGATTGGGTGACTGAACATCAACAATAGGGTCTATGCCCAGTAGTGGGATTGCTGGGTCATATGGTAATTTTATTTTTAGTTTTTCTAAGGAACCTCCATACTCTTCTCCATAGTGGTTGTATCAACTTACATTCCTACCAACAGTGTAAGAGGGCTCCCTTTTCTCCACACCCTCTCCAGCGTTTTACTGCTTGTAGTTTTCTTGATGATGGCCATTCTGACTGGTGAGAGGTGATACCTCACTGTAGTTTTGATTAAATTTATCTAATAATGAGTGATATTGAACATCTTTTCATGTGTTTGTTGACCATCTGTATGTGTTCTTTGGAGAAATATCTATTCAGGTCTTCTGCCTATTTTTTGATTGGGTTTGTTTGTGTTTTTTGATACTGAGCTGCATTAGCTGCTTATATATTGTGAAGATTAATCTTTTGTCAGTTGCTTCATTTGCAAACATTTTCCCCATTCTGAGGGTTGTCTTTTCATCTTGTTTATGGTTTCCTTTGGTGTGGAAAAGCTTTTAAGTTTAATTAGGTCCCATTTGTTTATTCTTGTTTTTACTTTCATTACTCTGGGAAGTGGGTCAAAAAAAAAAAAAAAAAAAGGATCTTGCTGCAGTTTATGTCAAAGAGTGTTCTGCCTATGTTTTCCTCTAAGAGTTTTACAGTGTCTGGTTTTACACTTAGGTCTTTAATTCATTTTGAGCTTAATTTTGTGCATGGTATTGTTAGGGGAAGCACACTAACTGAAGCCACCCAGGCCAGGCACCATAATAACCATTTGCATGAGTTGTTTTATGACAGGAGGTCCTGGTAAGGAACACGGAACTAATAAGCCTCCACCAACCAGAAGTTCAGGAAAGGTCAAAAGGAGACACCACATGTCCGACCACCTCCCAGAATCCTTCTCTCTGGCATTCATCTTGGCTGATCAAGACGTGCACCACCAGGAAGGACTCTTAGTCAGAATGATTGGCTAAAGACAACCCAGAAACTAACCCCATCACCATAAAACCTGAGACTTTGAGCCATGTGGCAGAACTGTTTTCCTGGGTTCCCTTACCCTATTGCTCTCCACCCAGGTGCACTTTCCCAATAAAATCTCTTGCTTTGTCAGCACACGTGTCTCCTCGGACAATTCATTTCTGAGTGTTAGACAAGAGCCCAGTTTTGGGCCCTGGAAGGGGTCCCCATTTCTGCAACAGTATTAGGAAGTGTTCTACTTTCATTATTTTACATGTAGCGTTCCAGTTTTCCCAGCACCACTTAGTGAAGATACTTTTTCCTATTGTCCTTTTTTGGTCTTTTCACCCCATTGTCTGTTTTTCCCCATTCTTGCCTCCTTTGTCAAAGATTAGGTGTCCATAGGTGCTTTCTATCCTGTTCCATTGATCTATATTTATGTTTTTCCAATGATAGCATTTTTAATAATACAACGAATACATACATATGGCCAGAAAATTCACACATAATATAAGGATATAAAGAAAGAAATGTTTCCCTTCATCATCATGCTCCCCAGTTTCCTCCTCAAAGGTAAAGGAACTAATAATAGTTTCTTGTTTATTCTTCCAGAAACATGTTTGTGCATATGTTAGCATGTGTGTACTCCATAATATCATCTCAAAAACTCTGGACAATAATGCAGCCTGAAAATAATTTTCCTAAATCAAGATGATAGGATAAAACTAGTAACAATGTTTAACTCTATTTGAGATTTGTGCTCTGGAATCACAGACACAATTTAGAAATCCCCTCACCATTTTGTGTTCTGAGAAATGGCTAACCACAAAGGGCCAACCTTTCCTCATATATTCTCCTCCATTTTTCTTCACAAGTTAAATAAAATTTGCTATTCACATTTTCCTCCATAGCTCCCTTGTTTATCTGCCTCCGTAAATTTAGGCCCTCTTCCATTTCTTTGAAACATTCTTCCACAGAAATGAACATTCTCCCTATTGCAATAGCATAAATAAAAGCATCTCCTTAATTGTCTAGTGCATTTTGCCTTTCATGTTGTTAAAGAAAAATTGTTCTGACACTTTACTAAGGAATAGTAATGATGATTTTTTCAAGGGACTACTGCAGTGGGGTTTGCACCAGGAGGGAGAGATTAGGCTTACGTCTGAATAAAGCAAGGACAAGTAGAGATTTATAGCCAAGGAGCAAGGTAGGGGTCAGTGGGTAGAAAATTACTGAGAGGAAACATCAGAAGTGAGGGGGGATTCCGACTTGATAGGATTCTTGCTGAAGGCAGGCCAAGGTGACCAGATGCCAAGGGTGAGGGATGAAGAATTTAATCTGATATCGAGGGTGATCAGATATTGAATGTGGAAATCCTTGCTAATCCATTTTAGCAGGATTTTTGCTAAAAATGAGTAATGTGAAGATGGACACAAAAGTCTATCTTTGAAAAGTTCAAGGCCTAGTTGTGAAGAGTGCTCAGAAGAGCCTGACTAAAGTTTGGTCAGAGAGTCTTTGTCACTATCAACAGAGAAATTCTGCTTTCTTTCTATAAGCAAAAAATATACACTAATCCCAACATTAGTCAAAATCTATGCATAACTTTTATTCTTTTCTCTTTCCCATTTTCAAATTTAAATTGTGAGAAGTGAGGTGTCAAAGAATCCTTTTTGTTCTTGACCAGGATGTCCAAATTCCTAAAGATGAATTCTTAAAGCCTTTAACATTATCATTTATCCATAGTAGTTCCCCAGAAATGGTTACTGATCAGCAAGTCCAATATCTCTCAGCAAACAGTAATAAAAATCACCATTATTTTTTATAGGTATTTTGTTGAAATTTACCCTCTTCCCTTTTTTTTAAAGTGTTATTCCTAAACCTCCAGAGCCAGTCTTCAATGTTGCCTGTTCCATCACTTTTTCTCACCTTATTGGCAATGTCAATGAAAGGTTATGTAGGGCAAGACCACATGGCTTGGAGCCTAATCCAAGTTCCAATACTGCCTTTGATGGCAATACAAATGAAGAGGGTTAAATTATCAGGCAATGTTAGTTGCCAAGTTTAATGGCAGGGGAATGTCAATAAGACTCTCATGATAATAACATTCTGAGTGGTCTTATTACTGTGATCTTGCCTGCAAACTGCCCATTCTTGGCACAATTACCACAGTGATTCACTTAATGACTAAATGTAATTTTGCTTGTATCCTGATCATGTAATGCCTCCCACCTCACTGAATAAAAGCCAAAGTTTTTCATCACAGCTGACAAGGCTGTATATAACCTGACTCTGTCACTCCAATTCTTTGCTATCATTCTCCCAACATTCGAATAACCTCATCCTCATTACAAGCACACCAGTCTTCTTGCTATTTTTCAAATATATCTCAGAGACTTATTATTCCTCCTACCTGAATATTTTCCCCTAGATAATCACACAGCATATTCCTGCACATACTTTAAGTGATTTCTCAAAGATCATTTCTTCAAAGATGCCTCTTTTTAGGGCCTTAAAAAATGCATATATATATATATATATATGTACACATATATACATATATAGATGGAAGATTAACATTATATTGTCTTGTTCAAAAACATCTAAGCTTATCATTAAATTCATTAGGAGCTACCTGTGTTCCCTGGATCTCAGATCTCATCCGTACCATGCCAATTTTCATATGAAATTTTAATTTCAATAATAAGAATGGGACAACATATATAAATTATGACATCCAGTTATTCTATTTACAAAGGTTAGGTATTACTAAGCAAAGAGTTTCATTGTGCAGATGATCACTGTGGGACACTTAGCAAATGACTCTAGAATTTGTCAATCTATGAAATAGAATAAATAAAGTACAGGTTCAGAATTATATTGATGTTTTGATGTTTGTATTGATATACTGATGTTTATAATTGTTATTTTCAGATTAATCAGGATTGTGCATTTTACTTCAGAATATTTAAAATTTAAAGCACTGGTTTAAATTACCAATAACTAAGTAAAATAGAGACTTTCAGCTTTCTGATCACTATACAAACAGCAAGTGCCCTGTGTTCCCTGGGTCTCAGTTCGCAGCTCTGAGAAATAAAGGGCTAGATGCCACCACACCTATGCTTCCTCTTATTCCAAAGTCTGACAGGGGTGGGGCACAGCATGGGGGCCAGAGGGGAGGTGTGGCCCCCAAAGGACTGAAGACCCACAGGGATCATTGTTTTTCATGGACACAGGCCCCACACCAGGGTCAGTGGCAAAGACAGACCATATCGACAGAGTCTGTGGGAGTGGGCCCCAGGGACCAGAGGGCCCTTCCTCTTGTTTCCAGAACACATACAGCTTCTCAATACCAAAGTACTTATGAAACAGCCTGGAAACCAGAAGACTCGGAAGTCAAACAGGTAAAATAAGGTGTTTTCTTATTTTTTTTCCTGAAAGTTTCACTTAAACATCTCCGTGTGTCCCTGAGCTCAGTAAGTAAAGAATCCACAGGACATTTTCGCATACTTTTCCCCTCTTCTTTCCTGTGTCACTTTCCCCCCACCAACCCCCCCACACACACTCCCACATACATAGGAGAAGAGCAGCAGGGATGGAGAAAAGGGGCAGCCTTGTTTCCTACCCATCATGTCAATTGTCAAGGTCAATGGAAGCCAAATCACAAACACAGGTTTGAAGAAGGAAATATCTCGGGCCTCTGCAAGAGGTAAGGGGTAGGGGACTGTGAAGGAAACTTTCTTCAGAACAGTTGAACTATTGCCGTTCTTGGAGGCCTTGCAACCCACACTTGGCATCACAAAAGCCAGCAAGGGGAAGGGCACCCCGCTAATATGCAACTTCTGCTCAGAAGAGCCACTGAAGGCTCAACAGTGAGCTTGGGGGTCCCAGGCCACTATTTTGAGAACCCCTGGTCTGATGAAGGGGAACCTCACCTCTTCTCCAAGCCCCAGAAGTTGCCCGGTTATCACTGACATGATAAAATGTTCCAGAGGGTCATCTGCAGCCTTGACCATGTCTGCCTGGCCTGAAGAGAGGAGACCAAGCCTCCCCAAGGCTACCTTCCCAATCAACCAGAATTGACTGTTCCAGAAATGGGCACAGGCAGCCGGGAAAGGGCCTGCAGCACAGGATGGTCCCTGAGCCCCTGAGGTGGGCTCTGCTGGATTCCCACTGCCCCTGGGGTGGGGCAGTTCCCTGGGTTGGACTCTCCTCTGGAGCACTTGCCCACCTGGCTAGGCTGCAAGCTCTGAGAGGGCAGGACCACATCCCACTTGTTCACTGTTCAGTTCCCAGTCACTCGGGTCACTATTTGTTGAATAAAAGAAGTAGCTAGGATACTCAGTGGCTCCTGGTGGGTAGTCAAGTTAGAGTCCCAGCTCAGGCACTTGGGAGAGTGAGGTGCTTATGACCTCTTTATGACTTATGTGGTGTGCACGCATGCATGTGTGCATGTGAGTGTGTCCTGTATTTGCCCAGGAGAACCCAGGAGCTTCCTGAGGGTGGGTGTCATAAACTGGTTTTAGTTCATGCCACAACTCTGCTCCTTAGGGGGCTGGCTCTCCACTTCACCATCAGCCACCCTGCCCAGGAAAGATCCCTCCTGAGGAGGTCCCCAGCTCTTTCCGACCCCAATCTCCTCCCTGTCCCTGCTCTGTGTGGCCTTGGACAAGTCCCTGTTTCCTTATCTGGAAAGTGAGGATGTTGGGCTACATTAAGGGCAAGGAGCCCCTTGGTGCCACAATTGCTCATCTCCATGATGTCCGAACACTGCTGCTTCCTGAATACCTCAGAGATTGGGAGCAGGGCCTTGAGGGTTCTAGAACTCACTCTCCTACCATTGAGACCGAGTTGTGATGGAAATGGCTGTCACTGCCCAGGTACTTCTGGGTCAATCAAGAAGCTTAGCTCGATCCAGACCTCAGCCAGACAAATGAGGTTCAGAGACAGTAGGACACAGGCAGGAAGACCCTCTTGACTGTAAACATAATTAAAACCAGCAATCATTTACTGAGGAATGCTGTGGGTCTCCCTTTCCTGGAGATCACAGAAACATGGAAGCTAATGGGCCCCTGGAGATGGACGGGTGCAGCCCCCTCATTGTATAGATGAGGAAGCTGAGACCTCCAGGGAGGAAGTAGCCCGCCCAGGGTCATGGAGCAGCGTAGCGAAAGAGCAGAGACCCAGATCTGTGACCAGGGCTCTCTGGCAAGAGCCAGTTTCATGACTCCAGGCTGAGAGGCTTCCTGCAACTGCAGGGCAGCCCAGGCGAATCTCTGGAGTGTATTCTCTGCACACATGAAGACTTCCTGTGGTCTCGAGGGTAAATGACCTATGGGAGGGAGGAGTGAAGCCAGAGGCGTCTGTCTTCATGACGCCCAAGTCCAGCCTGCTCCCTAGACAATCCCTTTCCTTCTCTGCAGGCAAGAGAGACTCCCTATCACTGTGGAGTGTATCTGATGGCTGCTCCAGCCTGGGATCCGGGATCTCTCCTCAAAACCTCACCTGTACATCCAGCCCACTCACCCTCCAGAAGGCCCTTCACTCAGGCAGGCAGGCAGGCAGTCAGCTGCCCTGTGGGGAGCACCTTCCAAATGACTGGGGGTGAGGCTCAGTTGGGGCAGGTCACATATATCCAGAACCAACATCCCTGTACTTGGCGTGCTTCTGGGTGAGGGAGAAACTGAGGTCCCTGCACCCAAGGGCAGACACCTGGGAACAGAGAGAAATGGGCCAGGGTGGTCAGAGGAGGTTGGAATGTGTCAGTCTTTGACACATTCTGGGTAGGACCTGGACTAGGAGGTGGGCACAGTGTGGAGGCCTTCCTGATGTCTGGAGGCAGATCGGGTGGAGTGGCAGGGCGTGGTTGTTAGGAGTTTAGGCTCCTGATGTGAGTTACCAGCCTGGCCTAGTGCCTCAGTAGCTGGGTGACCTTGAGTTCTTCATTTCATCACTTTGAATCTCAAGATTTGGGAATTAATAATGCCTCACATAACTCAAGGCAGAGCTCACAGGAGGCCTCCTGGGAAGAGCCCGGAGTTAGTGGTTTGCAGGGTAATTTCGCTTCCTTGTGATTTCAGCATACTGTTCGGACACAGCTGGGGCCCAGAGTTGGTATAAAGATTATTTTAGCTGAAGACATTTGAGATTCAATAGACAACAGGGTAAAAAGCATTTTTGGAGCTTTCTTTATCTGACTAAAAGCAGCAAATTCTAGGAAATGAAGCTGCCAAAAATTCCTTCTCGTGATTCACTGCTGGAAGGCAGAGTACGTTCAGTTGAGTTCAGTTGTTCAGTCGTGTCCGACTTTTTGCGACCCCATGAATCGCAGCACGCCAGGCCTCCCTGTCCATCACCAACTCCTGGAGTTCACTCAAACTCACGTCCATCGAGTCAGTGATGCCATCCAGCCATCTCATCCTCTGTCGTCCCCTTCTCCTCCTGCCCCCAATCCCTCCCAGCATCAGAGTCTTTTCCAATGAGTCAGCTCTTCGCATCAGGTGGCCAAAGAACTGGAGTTTCAGCTTTAGCATCATTCCTTCCAAAGAACTCCCAGGGCTGATCTCCTTCAGAATGGACTGGTTGGATCTCCTTGCAGGCCAAGGGACTCTCAAGAGTCTTCTCCAACACCACAGTTCAAAAGCATCAATTCTTCGGCACTCAGCTTTCTTCACAGTCCAACTCTCACATCCATGCATGACCACTGGAAAAATCATTGCCTTGACTAGACGAACCTTTGTTGGCAAAGTAATGTCTCTGCTTTTGAATATGCTATCTAGGTTGGTCATAACTTTCCTTCCAAGGAGTAAGCGTCTTTTAATTTCATGGCTGCAATCACCATCTGCAGTGATTTTGGAACCCCCACAAATAAAGTCTGACACTGTTTCCACTGTTTCCCCATCTATTTCCCATGAAGTGATGGGACCAGGTGCCATGATCTTAGTTTTCTGAATGTTGAGCTTTAAGCCAACTTTTTCACTCTCCTCTTTCACTTTCATCAAGAGGCTTTTTAGTTCCTCTTCACTTTCTGCCATAAGGGTCATGTCATCTGCATATCCGAGATTATTGATATTTCTCCCAGCAATCTTGATTCCAGCTTGTGCTTCTTCCAGTCCTGCATTTCTCATGATGTGCTCTGCATATAAGTTAAATAAGCAGGGTGACAATATACAGCCTTGATGCACTCCTTTTCCTATTTGGAACCAGTCTGTTTTTCCATGTCCAGTTCTAACTGTTGCTTCCTGACCTGCATATAGGTTTCTCAAGAGGCAGGTCAGGTGGTCTGGTGTTCCCATCTCTTTCAGAATTTTCCACAGTTTCTTGTGATCCACACAGTCAAAGGCTTTGACATAGTCAATAAAGCAGAAAGAGATGTTTTTCGGGAACTCTCTTGCTTTTTCCATGATCCAGCAGATGTTGGCAATTTGATCTCTGGTTCCTCTGCCTTTTCTAAAACCAGCTTGAACATCTGGAAGTTCATGGTTCATGTATTGCTGAAGCCTGGCTTGGAGAGTTTTAGGCATTACTTTACTAGCATGTGAGATGAGTGCAATTGTGCGGTAGTTTGAGCATTCTTTGGCATTGCCTTTCTTTGGATTGGAATGAAAACTGACCTTTTCCAGCCCTGTGCCACTGCTGAGTTTTCCAAATTTGCTGGCATATTGAGTTCAGCACTTTTACAGCATCATCTTTCAGGATTTGAAATAGCTCAACTGGAATTCCATCACCTCCACTAGCTTTGTTCGTAGTGATGCTTTCTACGGCCCACTTGACTGCACAGCCCAGGATATCTGGTTCTAGGTGAGTGATCACACCATCGTGATTATCTGGGTCATAAAGATCTTTTTTGTACAGTGCTTCTGTGTATTTTTGCCACCTCTTCTTAATATCTTCTGCTTCTGTTAGGTCCATACCATTTCTGTCCTTTATCGAGTCTATCTTTGCATGAAATATTCCCTTGGTGTCTCTAGTTTTCTTGAAGACATCTCTAGTCTTTCCTATTCTGTTGTTTTCCTCTATTTCTTTGCATTGATCGCTGAGGAAGGCTTTCTTATCTCTTCTTGCTATTCTTTGGAACTCTGCATTCAGATGCTTATATCTTTCCTTTTCTCCTTTGTTTGTCATTTCTCTTCTTTTCACAGCTATTTGTAAGGCCTCCCCAGACAGCCATTTTGCTTTTTTGCATTTCTTTTCCATGGGGATGGTCTTGATCCCTGTCTCCTGTACAGTGTCATGAACCTCAGTCCATAGTTCATCAGGCACTCTATCTATCACATCTAGACCCTTAAATCTATTTCTCACTCCCACTGTATAATCATAAGGGATTTGATTTAGGTCATGCCTAAATGGTCTAGTGGTTTTCCCTACTTTCTTCAATTTAAGTCTGAATTTTGCAATAAGGAGTTGATGATCTGAGCCACAGTCAGCTTCTGGTCTTGTTTTTGCTCACCGTATAGAGCTTCTCCATCTTTGGCTGCAAAGAATATAATCAATCTGATTTCAGTGTTGACCATCTGGTGATGTCCATACGTAGAGTCTTCTCTTGTGTTGTTGGAAGAGGGTGTTTGCTATGACCAGTGCGTTCTCTTGGCAAAACTCTATTAGCCTTTGCCCTACTTTATTTCGTATTCCAAGGCCAAATTTGCCTGTTACTCCAGGTGTTTCTTGACTTCCTACTTTTGCATTCCAGTCCCCAATAGTGAAAAGGACATCTTTTTTGCGTGTTTGTTCTAAAAGGTCTTGTAGGTCTTCATAGAACCATTCAACGTCAGCTTCTTCAGCGTTACTGGTTGGGGCATAGACTTGGATTACTGTGATGTTGAATGGTTTGCCTTGGAAATGAACAGAGATCATTCTGTCATTTTTGAGATTGCATCCAAGTACTGCATTTCGGACTCTCTTGTTGACCATGATGGCTACTCCATTTCTTCTATTGGATTCCTGCCCGCAGTAGTAGATATAATGGTCATCTGAGTTAAATTCACCCATTCCAGTCCATTTTAGTTCGCTGATTCCTAGAATGTCGATGTTCACTCTTGCCATCTCCTGTTTGGCCACTTCCAATTTGCCTTGATTCATGGACCTGACATTCCAGGTTCCTATGCAATATTGCTCTTTACAGCATCGGACCTTACTTCTATCACCAGTCACATCCACGACTGGGTATTGTTTTTGCTTTGGCTCCATCCCTTCATTCTTTCTGGAGTTATTTCTCCATTGATCTTCAGTAGCATATTGGGCACCTACTGACCTGGGGAGTTCCTCTTTCAGTATCCTATCATTTTGCCTTTCATACTGTTCACGGGGTTCTCAAGGCAAGTATACTGAAGTGGTTTGCCATTCCCTTCTTCAGTGGACCACATTCTGTCAGACCTCTCCACCATGACCCGCCTCTCTTAGGTGGCCCCACATGGCATGGTTTAGTTTCCTTGAGTTAGACAAGGCTGTGGTCCATGTGATTATATTGGCTAGTTTTCTGTGATTATGGCTTCAGTGTGACTGCCCTCTGATGCCCTCTCGCAACACCTACTGTATTAAGTGGGTTTCTCTTACCTTGGATGTGGGGTATCTCTTCGTGGCTGCTCCAGCAAAGCACAGCCGCTGCTCCTTACCTTGGACGAGGGATATCTCCTCACCGCCACCCCTCCTGACATTGAACGTGGAGTAGCTCCTCTCGGCCCTCCTGCATCCGCGCAGCCACCGCTCCTTGAATGTGGGGTTGCTTCTCTCGGCCGCCGCCCCTTACCTCAGCCGTGGGGTAGCTCCTCCTGGCCGCCGCCTCTGACCTCGGATGCTCTACCCCAAATCTTTTCTCTGAGTAAGTTTGTGGCCCTGAAAAAGAAAGATCACTCACACCTATATAGACAAACATTACAGCCTTTCCTATCAAGTGTTTGTTTTCCTGAATATCCATGTATGTTTCCAAAAATCATTTATATTCCTGGCAAGGACCTTTCTCCCCCATTTCATCTAGTAAGTTGGCATGTAAGCCCCAAATTCCAACCACACCTTTGAGTTATCATCACTGAGTTCTTCTGTGTATATGGAAGTTGCACATGTAAATAAACTCTGGTTTTTTTTTTTTTTTTCCTCCTGTCAGTCTGTCTTTTACCAGTTTTCACTCACAGGGCCTAGGTGCTAAACCTAAGAGAGTAGAAGAAAAGGTTTTCCTCCCCCAAAATATTCACAAAGGGGAACCTCTAGATTTCTATGTGTCCTTTTTTTAGACCTTGACTCAAGTAAACTGGAAAAAAAAAACAACAGTCAACACCTCATGACATTGATGAGGTGTTTGAACTTTGAACACTGCCTGGATATTTGATGACATTATGGAATTATTAATTACTTTAGGTGTTGTAATGACATTGTAGTTCTGTTAAAAGAGAGTTCTCATGTTTCAAAGCTACATACTGAAATGCAGATTCAATGATATGATATCTGGCCAGGGGTTGCTAATTATTGATGCTGGGCGATGTCCACAGGAGGTTCATTATGCTATTCTACTTGTATATAGGCTTGAAATTTTCCACCACAAAAAGCTTTTAATATGAAATAGAAAAGGGTGGATCAAGGAGATGTTTACCCAAATGTGGCTTAGCTGCCTGCCTTTGGAAGCATTTTCATTATAGGGAACAACAATCACAAATTTAAGAAAAGCCTGGTATCTGTTTTGTGAGCAACAGCGACATATGACTAGAGACTGATTTCACCCCCTCACTTCAGCCCCCTCACTAGGCAGCATCTGTGCTGCTCCCCTCAGCCTGTGGCAGCCCAGTTTGGTTGCCAGGCGATAGAAGCCAGAAGCCCTTTTCTTGGGAGGGAGAAAAGGGAAAGGGAGGGAGAGAAGCAAGGAGTGGGGGAAGGTAGAAAGAAGTTGCCCAGAGGAAAGCTTGTCCCTGCCTAGCAGCCTGGCCCAGGGGGAGAGATGGGGGCAGGGTCTCTTGTTGGATGCTGGTTTCCCACAGCTCCCACTTTCCATGGTTTACTCCTGGGGGCAGCCTTATCATCAGAGCTTGAGGCTCCACAGAAGTAGGATGGGGGTGGGGTGGGTGCACATGTGCACCTCCTGCAAAGATTAGGGAGGTCTGTGATTAAGTAAGATACCAGTTAGCACCCACTTAGAGTCAGAAATTTCAGACAGGCCTCCTCTGGGGGATGTTCCTGAACTCTTACTGAGTTAAAAACAATCCTGGGAAAGCAGCTCGTCAAATGGAAATTCTGCACGGGTGATCACCCTCTGTTGGGGCCATTCCAGAAGGCAGGAGGGCAGGAGGCTTCCTCTTTGGGGTGGAGAAATCTGTCCTCTCTGTCCTTTGGGGAGAGAAGGCAGAAGCCTCTGGTGCTGCACAGTGGCCTGGCAGTCTCATGGACGCTGACTGTGTTGGGGATCCCTGTGTTCTGATGTTGATTCAGACTCACCTCTCACTGGAAAGCTGTGTGGGCCTGAGCCCATCGCTGAGTCTCAATTTCCTGATCTTTAGAAGCCTTGAGTGTGGAACCCTGCCTCTCTTCAGGCTTAGATGGGCTGGGATTACAATGCACTCCCCACCCCCAATTCCTGGGCAGAAATTGCTCTCACCTAGGGTGGGGCGAAAGGCACCTGGCCCTCTCTACTTCCACCCACCAGGCCAGACTGGAAGAACCAACATAGCCAGCACCCTCTGAGAGACAGAGGGAGGGCCTTTCCTAGAGCCACCTTGCTGTGATCATGAGCTACTTCCTGCTGGCCTGGAAGGTGGGATTCATAGAAGCTCTAGGCAGGTGGGATTGGGGTGAGGTCAAGCAGCTGCCCGGGAGATCAGCCTTTCAAGACCCAGCATCTGAGAAGGCTGGCTATACTCAATGAGAAAGACATCAGGGAGGCAGCAGTCAGGAGCTGAGCAGGCGCAGGGCCCAGACAGCCCCTTTTCTCTGCAGCATCTTTGTGGCTCCTGGTTGCTAGGAGAAGGCTCTTCCGTTGCTAAGCAACTGAAGCCTGGTGGATTAAAACCGATTTTCTGAGCTCACTGGAAGGGGAGGGAGAGAAGGTGCAATGCAGTTGCCCTGGGGAAGTTCATCCCTGCCTCCAGCCTTTGTTGGTGGATGTGAGTGGAGGTGAAGGGACTGGTGAGATGCAGCTGGGAGCTGATTTCTAGGGAGAAGGTCTAGGGTGGGGCAGCTGGGGGCAGGCTATGCATCAGGTATTCATTATAAAGACCAAAAAACCAGAGTGAAACTGGCAATTAAATGCCGATTAGAGCACTAATGAATGCTAATACTGTTCCTTTTTGAAACCCCAGAAAAGGCCTGCAGTCCCTGGGGTGTTTCTGAGCCACCTGACCAGGCCAGATGGGATTGAGCAAGGTTTGTCTTCCAAAGATGGGAGGATTGGAGCATTTTAGGGTTCATGGGCCCCCAACAGTCCTGGGGTCCTACCTCCTGGTGAATGACAGAGGCCTCTCAACACACTGCCCTCTGCTTAGGTAATAACCCCCAGATGACAGGGAGCTACTTCTTCCTGTAATTTTCATTTCTGTAGCTTTCCCTTAGAAAGTGCTTTGCCTGACATGGCCCAAGTCTGTCTTCCTGTGGATCTTTCCTGCAGGTGCCAAGGGTGTTATCCCAATCTGCTTTGCTGCAGGGACCTGTAGCCTCTCTCTTCTGTAAGGCCTACCTCTTACTCTTGCCACTACTCAGGGGACAGAATGGCTGGGGCCTCACCATGACTTGGTGCTTTTTGATCCCCACCCTCAGCCTGGTCTTTAGCCTCCTTAAGGAAGAGGCTACTAGATGGACAAATTTACAAGGGGGTCCTGGATCCAATTCCTGTCCCAGGGTCCAGGCTTCTCCCACTGTTATACTTACTGTAAAGACCTTCTTTCCCAGGACTTCATCAGTCAGGATGCAGGCATTTCCTCCCTCTGGTAGGGTTTCTGTTTTGGGAAGAGCTGGCTCTGGTCAGAGGAAGAGAGCACTGTGTTTTCTCCCTGCTCGGTATCTGTGCTCTGATCCAGAATATCTTCTGGCCTCAGCTCCTGCTTCCTGAGCATGGCTGCTCCCTAGGCTTGAGCCTGCCTGAGTTTTGCTAGTTCAACCTGATTAGCAGACAACTTCCCCATGTAGGTGCCTCCCAGTGATCAAGGGCACATTCAGCTAGTGCTGAACAAGCATTTTATTTTTCTCTATAACACTTTGCATCACATAATATATGTTTTATTTATAAGTTTTGTTTTTCCGTTTCTCCACATGATGACATAAGTTCCATGAGGGTTGAGATTTCTCTGTGTTTCATTTATTGTCCTATCTCAGTGTGTAGAATAGACCTGACATCTAGTAGGTATTCAACAAATGTATGCTAAATAATCAATATATGTTTTCACATATCAACAAGCTGTTTATGTATTCATATGTCATGATATCCAAGCTAAATTGATGAATAAAAAGAAGCAAAGTACAGAACTGTATGTATTATTTGGTACTTTTTGTGTGGAAGGACAAAAGTATATAAAAAATAAATTTATTTTTGTAAATTCTCAGAATGTCATTGAGAAGATAAAGAAACTGGTAACCATGGAAGGACAATTGGCTCACTGAAAGGAAAGGCATAGAATACTTATTTCTCATGATGTACTTTTTTGTGCCTTTTGAATTTTATACCATTAACATGTATTACTTAAATGCTTTTATTAAAAGTTTAAAATTTAGAGACAATTTTTAAACCTCAAAAATAAAAGCCAGCTTACCAAATCATCTTTGGCAACCTCAGTTACTACCGTATATCTGTCAACTTGACTTAGTCATATGGACCTATGTCATGTGATCACCTAACTTTCTTTCAGGCATTCTATATTTAATTATCACTGATAAATTGCCCATGTCCAATTGTCATATTGAAAACAGATAATTTCATATTATATGCCAAATATTTCCAGCTGCATTAGCTTTAATCATCAGGATCTCATTCTTTCATTCTCTCCTATCAAGACTACCAGTATTTTCCCTTTCTGCAACACGAGGCTGTGTATACCTTTGATAAGTTCTCTCATTCACTGCCCATGGGAGTATAAATTAGCATGGTTTTCCTCAAAGGTGCTGTATGAATATGTACTAAAGCTTAAAAGTATTCATCCTCATGAGCATCCACTTCTGGGTAGCCTAAATAAAATGTTAGAAATGTGTATCATGTTTTATGCATAAGGATATTTGTCATGACATTGTTTATAATGGAAAGATATTTGCAGTCATAAGAAGTTCCAACAAGAGGAAAATAGTGTTAAAATAAATTATGGCATGACCCTGTGATAGAGTATCATGCAACCATTTTAAAAATCATGTTTTGGGGGGGAGAAAAATTGAATTTAACCTTATGGAAGAATACTGATGGGTGTGATGAATTATATGTACAAGATATACTGTCAGGGACAACCATGGGAATTAGTAGTCCCCTTCTACCGCCTTCAATCTTTCCCAGCATTAGGGTCTTTTCAAATGAGTCAGCTCTTTGCATCAGGTGGCCAAAGTATTGGAGTTTCAGCTTCAACATCAGTCCTTCCAATGAACATTCAAGACTGATTTCCTTTAGGATGCACTGGTTGGATCTCTTTGCAGTTCAAGGGATTCTCAAGAGTCTTCTCCAACACCACAGTTCAAAAGCATCAATTCTTTGGTGCTCAGCTTTCTTTATAGGCCAAGTCTCACATCCATACATGACTACTGGAAAAACCATAGCCTTGACTAGATGGACCTTTGATGGCAAAGTAATGCCTCTGCTTTTTAACATGCTGTCTAGGTTGGTCATAACTTTCCTTCCAAGGAGTAAGCGTCTTTTAATTTCATGGCTGCAATCACCATCTGCAGTGATTTTGGAGCCTCCCCCAAAATAAATTCTGCCACTGTTTCCACTGTTTCTCCATCTATTTGCCATGAAGTGATGGGACTGGATGCCATGATCTTAGTTTTCTGAATGTTGAGCTGTAAGCCAACTTTTTCACTCTTCTCTTTCACTTTCAACAAGAGGCTCTTTGTTCTTCTTCACTTTCTGCCATTAGGGTGGTGTCATCTGCATATCTGAGGTTATTGCTTTCTTTATTTATATTTATATAAGATATATATTTATATTTATGTAAGATACATTTATATCTTGCTTTCTTTATTCTCCTGCTAATAATTTAGCAATAAGGCTAAGATTCCTTGAGTGAGATATTCTTCTGGATGAATTTGTCAGAGGATTTGTGACCATTTTTGATCACATAAGACTCTTCTAACATTCTCCCTTTAATTATTTTGGTTCTGTGAGTTTGGGTTCCTGGGGGAAATGCCAAACCCCCCAGCAAAATTTGAGTTACTGCTGAGCAAACTAGAAAATACAGGTTCTAAGAGTCTATTTGCTTCAAAGGTAGAAAAATATGGGAAGCTCAAAATGTTGCTGTCAAATCTTTCTCATAAAAGATTGATTTCACTCTGTAATGTCTGGGATGGGGATACTTTTTGAAACTCTATATTTCAATGGTCCGAGGAAGACTCTTTTGATGTAGACAAATTGGTGTACCTAAAGGGATTTTGGGGCTTCCCTGGTGGCTCAGATGATAAAGAATTATCCTGCAATGCAGGAGACCTAGGTTTGATCCCTGGATTGGGAAGATCCCCTGAAGAAGGAAATGGCAACCCACCCCAGTATTCTTACCTGGAGAATCCTGTGGAAAGTGAAGCCTAGTGGATTACAATCCATGGCGTCACAAAGAGTCGGACATGTCTGAGCGACTAATGCTTTCACTTTCATAGGAATTTTTAGAAAAATCCGACCCAAACAAATGGATTATTGATATCTCTGAGATGAATATTTCTCAAGAAGTAAAGACAAGAATGAGTTGGGTAGCCATAAACAATTAATATAGTGGAGGAAGAGATTAATAAATGGAAAATTCTTTCTCCAAGTTCACAGTTCTTCCCTACTGGTGCCCTCTCCTTTTACCTTTCCTTACTTCAGTCCAAGACTTGAGAGAAGGTAGGTAATGGCCTCTTGGATGGATGGTTTCTAGTGGCTCTGAGACCCTGAGATGACTTCTTTTTGGAAGGGGAAGAATTGCCAGCCCTATTCAATATCCTGATAAAGGCTGCCTAAGTATCAATTTCACCTCTGAGATTCTCAGAAAAACAAACATATAAACATAGTTAGGGCAGCAAAAATGATTAAAGAAAAAAACAAGGAGTCATTAAGAATTTGAATAAGAGACTGTGCTTTAGAATGAAGATGTTGGATTGGTAAATGGTTGCCCTGGTAACTTGCAAGAAAAAAATTTAAAAAGCAGTTAGGTTGACTCAGGTGGCCTTGGCCTTAAGTTGCTTGAAGCAAGATTTTGGTTCCTGGCCAGAGACTGAAGTTAGGTCCCAGCAGTAAGAATGCTGAACTAACCACTAGACCACCATGGACCAGTAGCCAGTGACAAGGCCCTGGCCTATCAGCGGTATAGAAATGAATTTCCATATGGATATGAAAAGTAGTAAAATAAGCAAAGTGTTTGTTAGGAGGGAAAGGATATGTGTGGATAGACACACAGGTGGGTTCAGAGGGACAGTCATGCCCCCATAGTAGTTTGAATAACTTATATGGGGCATTTCTTCCAGGTTTCCTTTGGTCAATCATCTTGCTTTGCCTGGTTCTGAGTCAATATTTGGTTTATCTCAGGGTCCTCCCACATGTGCATGTACATCTCTTAGCCAAGATGGATTCTAGTAAAGAGGCCTATATGTAGATTGACATCATTCCCTTTATGACCTTCAAGGAGCCATTCTGCAAATGTGTAGTCAGGGAAGTCTCCTTGACCTGGACAATGAGAAATATGTGGTCTTTTATCTGGGCAGGGCTTAGCTTCTCTTCCTCTTCATCTTGGAGTATCTGTCCACGGGGACAAATTTTAACTGTTCAGCTTGGGGCCCATCTACCTCCTGCCTCAAGGCTACTAAAATGACAAAATGAGAATGGACTCTAGAATGCCTTCCAAACCTCTCTATTTTTTTAAATAAATTTAAAAAATTAATTAATTTTAATTGAATGCTAATTACTCTCAATTTTCTAACCTCAACATGAGGAAAATAAATCCTACTCTTTTGGAGCTCCAAAGACTCAAATGCTTCTTATAAGTTATCCAGGACTACTAGGAAGACTAGAAATGATGAATCCATATGTCCTTTTACCAGATGATATTACTATCTTAAGAGCTCTTTTCCAGTGGTCCAGGAAGATCTGTGATTTTTTTCTGAGGTGCTCCATGGAGTGTTTTCAATCCACAGCCCTATGCATGGGATGTACACAGGCTGCTGCATAAACTATTGATATTGGCTGACTTGCTCAACTAAAGTAATGAGCATAATGAGCCTCTGTTAAGTTTCCTAGGAATACCATAACAAAGTACCACAAATCGGGTGGCCTAAAGCAATAGAAATTTATTCTTTCACAGTTCTGGAGGCTAGAAATCTGGAATAAAGGTGTTGGCAGGGTCATACTCTCTCTGAGACTAAAGAGAATCCTTCTTTGTCTCTTCCTAGCTTCTGCTGGTGACTGTCAATCCTTGGTACTCTTGGATTGCAGCTGCATCATTTTAATTTCTGCTCCTGTCCTCACATGGCATTCTCCCTGTGTGTCTCTGTCATCACACACTGTTTTCATCTTCTTAAAAGGACACCAGTTACATTGAATTAGATCTTGCCTTTTGCTTGTTGACATTTGCAAAGACCCCAGTTCCAAATAAGGTTACATTCACAGGTTACTTGGGGTTAGGATTTCAACATATCTTTTTGGAGGGCATAATATAACTCATAACAGGGACCAAATAATAACTCCTGTTATCAAGGACTACCATGCCTCAGGAAATGTTGTTTGCCTCCTCGAACAACTTGGGCTACTTAATCTTCATACCTTCGAAACTTAGCATAAGGGATTAATGTTGGCAATCCTTGAAGCTTTTCTGCAGAAGGTGAACTGGAAGAAACTATAGTGCTGCACTCAAGAAACTGGATAAATCTTCACTGACTTTCACCAGTAATTTATTCAGTTCAGTTCAGTTGCTCAGTCGTGTCCGACTCTTTGTGACACCATGAATCGCAGCACGCCAGGCCTCCCTGTCCATCACCAACTCCCGGAGTTCACTGAGACTCACGTCCATCGAGTCAGTGATGCCATCCAGCCATCTCATCCTCGGTCATCCCCTTCTCCTCCTGCCCCCTATCCCTCCCAGCATCAGAGTCTTTTCCAATGAGTCAGCTCTTCACATGAGGTGGCCAAAGTACTGGAGTTTCAGCTTTAGCATCATTCCTTCCAAAGAAATCCCAGGGCTGATCTCCTTCACAATGGACTGGTTGAATCTCCTTGCAGTCCAAGGGACTCTCAAGAGTCTTCTCCAACACCACAGTTCAAAAGCAGCAATTCTTTGGCCCTCAGCTTTCTTCACAGTCCAACTCTCACATCCATACATGACCATAGGAAAAATGATAGCCTTGACTAGACGGAACTTTGTTGGCAAAGTAATGTCTCTGCTTTTGAATATGCTATCTAGGTTGGTCATAACTTTCCTTCCAAGGAGTAATTTATTAGGCATTATCTAAATTTACAAGGATGGATTCAGGGGAAGGTTAGAAAAAGCCCTTTGTCCTCTCTACTTTTTTGGCAGCCTTTTTGCCTAGCAATCAAGCACAAGTCAGAGAAAAAGTAGATGGATGGCAAGGACAGTTTCTAAGATATTGGCAGCATTCAGTTTTGGGAAAATATGGAGAAAGATGAAGACAAAAAAAAAATTAAGACCTCAGTGTTAGCTTTTCAGTTTTAATTATTCATAAAGGGAAGAGACTCTTATCTGAATGGAGAAAGATGAAGACAAAAAAAAAAATTAAGACCTCAGTGTTAGCTTTTCAGTTTTAATTATTCATAAAGGGAAGAGACTCTTATCTGAAGTCATTCATTCATGAGAGGGAGTCCCCTAATGTAAGGTCAATAAGGTTATAAGAAGACAGGGCATCGGAAAAATGAATGCCTGAAGAGACTGAAGAATATGTAAGGAGTAGAAACCAGCTCTGAACCTTTACAATTGCCTCAAAGATATTAACCCCAGGAAATCACACAGGAAATAACTGGCAAGTAGTGCAAACTAATGAGCAAGATTGCCATACTGGGGGACACTTTGGAGCTGAGAATGGGAAAAACTTATGTCTATTTCTTTTCCCTACCTTAATCTTTCCCTAACTGTTCTTATGGATACTGGAGGCACATATTCTGTATTTTCTAATGATCTTTCTCATTTTTCCTTTACCCATACAAATATGCAAGTTGTGAGTGTCTCCACACAAATTTTGCCTCTTTTTCTCCTCTGTTTCCTGTGCAAATAAGTCATCTCTTAGAGGAACAGGCCTTTCTCTTGTCTCCTGTTGTGCCTGTTAATCAGATGGGAGGGAACATGGTCTGTAAACTAAGGGCTGCCATATTCTTTACTCTGGATGGAGAGTTTGGTAAATATGTCCTTCTGAAACAAAGGATAGGAGAGAGAAAGACAGTTTCGCCTAATGCTGGAAAAGCACTCAGAATTATAGGAAATAGATTCATCTTTAGGAATTAGGATTTAAAAATCCTAGGAACAAATGATACAATAATAATAAAAGGGATTAATATTAATGTTAAAGCTTACAACAAATGAAAACCATGGCCATGGTTACAATAGCCTTTCTCTCTAGAGAAGGCTATCTCTCTTGAGCCTTTCTCTCAAATAGAAGAAATAGAAAATGCAATTACATAACTAGAAAGATAGGGCATAATTAAAAAATGGGGACATTTGCCATATACCTATAAAGAAGAAGAAAAATTTGACATGAAAATTTCAATTTATAGATTTGTACAAGAAGTTAGTCATTTCTTTGTTATCTCTTATATACATCCATGCTACTATCTTAACATTTGGGCTGCATCAGCTAAATATTTTTCTGTAATAGACTTATATTCAGCTTTCTCTTCTCAT
Source organism: Bubalus bubalis (assembly GCF_019923935.1). Lineage (NCBI taxonomy): Eukaryota > Metazoa > Chordata > Mammalia > Artiodactyla > Bovidae > Bubalus > Bubalus bubalis. Next base: position 65,970,419 of record NC_059181.1, read on the forward strand.
CTTTAGTTGAAGAATCATGGTTCTTTGTGTTTACCTATTGAGGCTTTTAATATTTGTGGCAATGAATGTCTCAGATTTGCTTATTATATTCTCTAGACATTTATAAATGAACTTGAATATTCACCACGGTGGCCCATGCTAGTTTAATATGAGAATGATTTATTGATAATTGTTAAGACTTTCTGGAGAAGGAAATGGCAACCCATTCCAGTATTCTTCTCTGAAGAATTCCATGGACAGAGGAGACTAGTGGGCCCTAGTCCATGGGATAGGAAAAATTTGGACATGGCTGAGAGACTAACACACACACACACACACACAAGACTTCACATACATATAAAGAATATAGGTTGGCTTTCTTAATATTTTTAGCTGCTGAAGAACATAAAACCTTCCTAGATAAATTGAAGTACTGAGAGAGTCAATTCCTAGGCAGATTGATAAGAAGTCCAGGGGTCCTCAAGGGGAGAGGGATCTGGAATTCTCAAGGAGGAAGAAAGGACAAACTTTTTTCTCTCTCTACGTTCCTTAGGATTATATGACAATAATGTATCCTGCTTGAGGACAGTCTCTGGAAAAAGCCTTCTGGCTAATCCTGTTATCTTAAGGTATAAATAATGGGAGTAGGTCTAGTGAGGTCTTTACAACCTCCAGACATTCTTTTGATTCACTATCACCCTGCTTATTTAACTTATATGCAGAATACATCATGAGAAAGGCTGGGCTGGAAGAAGCACAAACTGGAATCAAGATTGCTGAGAGAAATATCAGTAACCTCAGATATGCAAATAACACCACCCTTATGGCAGAAAGTGAAGAGGAACTAAAAAGCCTCTTGATGAAAGTGAAAGAGGAGAGTGAAAAAGTTGGCTTAAAGCTCAACATTCAGAATACTGAGATCATAGCATCTGGCCCCCCACTTCATGGGAAATAGATGGGGAAACAGTAGAAACAGTATCAGACTTTATTTTTGGGGGCTCCAAAATCACTGCATGTGGTGATCGCAGCCATGAAATTAAAAGACGCTTACTCCTTGGAAGAAGTTATGACCAACCTAGATAGCATATTGAAAAGCAGAGACACTACTTTGCCAACAAAGGTCCGTCTAGTCAAGGTTATGGTTTTTCCAGTGGTCATGTATGGATGTGAGAATTGGACTGTGAAGAAAGCTGAGCGTCGAAGAATTGATGCTTTTGAACTGTGGTGTTGGAGAAGACTCTTGAGAGTCCCTTGGACTGCAAGGAGATCCAACCAGTCCATTGTGAAGGAGATCAGCCCTGGGAGTTCTTTGGAAGGAATGATGCTAAAGCTGAAACTCCAGTACTTTGGCCAACTCATGCGAAGAATTGACTCATTGGAAAAGACTCTGATGCTGGGAGGGATTGGGGGCAGGAGGAGAAGGGGACGACAGAGGATGAGATGGCTGGATGGCATCACTGACTGGATGCAAATGAGTTTGGGTGAACTCCGGGAGTTGGTGATGGACAGGGAGGCCTGGAGTGCTGCGATTCATGGGGTCGCAAAGAGTCGGATATGACTGAGTGACTGAACTGAATAAATAATTAGAGAGTATATAACTGCATTAACACTAGCAAGGGGGTACTCTTTCTGCCCCCTTCTGATGCCTATGTCAGAAGCTTTGTTTATCTCCTTTATACTTTAATAAAACTTTGTTACACAAAGCTCTGAGCGATCAAGCCTCGTCTCTGGCCCCAGATTGAATTCTTCTCCTCCAGAGGCCAAGAACCCTGGCGTCTTTTTGTGGTTCAGCAACAACTTTTCAGTACCGTCAAATTGAAGTCAGATATTTGGGACATTTGATATTAGTCAACAGACAAAAGGTAGTTCCAGCCCAAAGTCAGCCTATTTATAAATGAAATAACCTACCATGAAAAAAAAAAAACCACCAATGTTGGGGGTTGGTTGGGTATTACAGACAATGTATCTCTACCTTTTCTGAAAATATTAACCAGATATTGAGATATCACATGATGCATCACCAGAATCTTTACTGTAGTCCAAACAAGCTAGGGAAGGCTTTTAAACCCTTAGAGTAACCCAGTGGTATTTAGAGTTTCTAACTTTGACAAAATATTCCACCTTTTTTGTAATGAAAACAAGGGAGCTACTAGTGGCGCACTTTCTTAAAAGTTAAGCCCGGACCATAGGCTAATTGCTGACTTTTCTATGTTGTTGGATTCTTTTGTTCTGGAAATGCCAGGATGTTTGTAAACCTTGGCAGCCATTGGCATTCTAATTGAAAAGGCTCAGGCTTTGACTCTGGAATATTTAATTTACTTACATGCACCTCATGCTGTTACTGCCATTTTATAAATTCATAAGATATAACATGGTCAGGAGGGATGTGGGGGGGGGGGGGCACATGCATACCAGTGGCTAATTTATGTTGATGGATGGCTTCCAATTAAAATAAATTAAATAATTTTTTAAAAAAACTAAAAAAGAGATACAACATTGTTACTGTGCCACTGGACTAGGTATGAGCAAGTCTTATTGTCTAATCTTAATGTTATTCTAGGAAAGTGTAACCTTTTGAAACCAGCTACTCTGTTGAAAATCCTGACCAAATAGGTGAACATGATTCCCTCACAGTTAGAAAAGATACTCAAACTACTTGATTTAGCTAATATTCCTTTTCCTAATCTTTATTGATTATTGTTCACTGATCAAGTTTGAGTGAGAGACTCACAGAGAAATAGAAAAGCATCATACACAGTAATCAATCCTCAAGAGGTTTTAGAGGCTTATCCTCTAAAGTCAGCACAAGAAGTAGAACTCTTAGCTGTTATACAAACTTGTAAAGTAGCCATCAATCTTAAAGTGAATATCTATACTGAAAGTAAATATGCATTTGGTGTCTGTCATGCTATGGAGCAAATGTGGAGGAATAGAGGGAACTTTCTCACAGCTGTGGTGACTGAAGTATCACACTAGAAACATAGTTGCTGATTTATTAGGGTCACCCCAGCGTCTCCAACAGATTTCTGAAATTTATTGTAGAACTCATGTCAGACAACAAGATGACATATCTAAAGGAAATTAATTTACACACCAAGACTCAGAAAGTGTTACTTAGGTTTTAACTGGGCAGACTGAAGCCTCATTACTTCTATCCAGGAACTCTTATTCACAATTTCAGAAATACACAACTCCGTAAGATTTAGAAAATTGGAAACCAAGGGGAGCTATGAAGAATATCATATGAATATGGGACTCATGTTATAGCAGTATTTTTGTATCTCACTTGTTATATGCTTGGATGGATTTTTCATGCCACGAACAAAAGGAATATACTGAAAACCTTGGAATCCTACCACATTTGGAAGAAGGATCATATAATTCAAGAAATAATACAAACGTGTGCTACTGACACAGAAAACACCTAAGGTAAGGCAAAGAAGTCTACTGAGTACATGGTTACCTGGGATCTGGTGGCAAATGGACTTTATATAGAGTGTCCTAATCCATTTGGGCTGCTATAACAGAATACTCTGCAGACTGGGTGGCTTATGAACAACAGAAACTTATTTCTCATCGGTCAGAAGGCTAGGAACTCCAAGATCAAGGTGCTGGCAGATTCTATGTCAGGTGATGGTCCACTTCTTGCTTCATAAACAGCTTTCTTCTTGCTGAGTCCTCATCTGGCATGAGGTGAGAGAGCTCTATGGAGTCTCTTTAATAAGAGAACTAATTTCATTCATGTTGTTTTCACCTTCATGACATAACTACCTCCCAAAGACCCTACTTCCAAATACAATCACATTGGTAATTAAGTTTCAACATAGAAATTTTGGGAGAAAACATTCAGTCAATAGCATAAGAGAGATTTATCAATAATGTTTGGTATGATGCCTGTATTGCCAGAAGTGTTCCTAGCAGCTAAAGCAGATGTTTAGTGTTTCAAGAACTTATTGAATTATATCATCCTAACCATTGGACTGTGTGGAACACAATAAACTGTGGAGAATTCTGAAAGAGATGGGAATACCTGACCACCTGACCTGCCTCTTAAGAAAACTATATGCAGGTCAGGAAGCAACAGTTAGAACTGGACACGGAACAACAGACTGGTTCCAAATAGGAAAAGGAGTACGTCAAGGCTGTATATTGTCACCCTGCTTATTTAACTTACATGCAGAGTACATCATGAGAAACGCTGGGTGGAAGAAGCACAAGCTGGAATCAAGATTGCCGGGAGAAATATCAATAACCTCAGATATGCAGATGACACCACCCTTATGGCAGAAAGTGAAGAGGAACTAAAAAGCCTCTTGATGAAGGTAAAAGAGGAGAGTGAAAAAGTTGGCTTAAAGCTCAACATTCAGAAAACGAAGATCATGGCATCTGGTCCCATCACTTCATGGGAAATAGATGGGGAAACAGTGGAAACAGTGTCAGACTTTATTTTTCTGAGCTCCAAAATCACTGCAGATGGTGATTGCAGCCATGAAATTAAAAGACGCTTACTCCTTGGAAGAAAAGTTATGACCAACCTAGATAGCATATTGAAAAGCAGAGACACTACTTTGCCAACAAAGGTCTATCTAGTCAAGGCTATGGTTTTTCCTGTGGTCATGTATGGATGTGAGAGTTGGACTGTGAAGAAAGCTGAGTGCCGAAGAATTGATGCTTTTGAACTGTGGTGTTGGAGAAGACTCTTGAGAGTCCCTTGGCCTGCAAGGAGATCCAACCAGTCCATTGTGAAGGAGATCAGCCCTGGGAGTTCTTTGGAAGGAATGATGCTAAAGCTGAAACTCCAGTACTTTGGCCACCTCATGTGAAGAGTTGACTCATTGGAAAAGACTCTGATGCTGGGAAGGATTGGGGGCAGGAGGAGAAGGGGACAACGGAGGATGAGATGGCTGGATGGCATCACTGACTTAATGGATGTGAGTCTGAGTGAACTCCGGGAGTTGGTGATGGACAGGGAGACCTGGTGTGCTGTGATTCATGGGGTCGCAAAGAGTCAGACACGACTGAGTGACTGAACTGAACTGAACCATTGGAATTCCTGAATATCTGGAATCTGATAGAGAAAGTCATTTCATTTCTATAATAATTTAGGAGCTCTATAAAATCTTAGCCAGTAATTTACTATACTCCTTAGTGGCTCAGCTGGTAAAGAATCCGCCTGCAATGCAAGAGACCTACGTTCGATCCCTAGGTTGGGAAGATCCCTTGGAGAAGGGAAAGGCTACCCACTACAGTATTCTGGCCTGGAGAATTCCGTGGACTGTATAGTCCATGGGGTTGCAAAGAGTCAGACACGACTGAGCGACTTTCACTTTCCCTTTATCATACTCAGTCTTCTGGACAAGAGGAACAAATGAACTACACTCTAAAGAATTCTTTGACTAAATAATTTCAAGATATCAGCTTACAATGGCCCAGATCTTCTCCTTGGGTTTTATTAAAAATAAGGTCAACTTCCTCTGGCAGGTATGGTATTTCTTTCTTCCTTTAACTTATTTTTTTGGGAAGATTTATAAACTTAGAGTTCCTTATCTGATATAATGGAAAAAAACCTAATGATCAAATCCAAAACTTAAAAGGTTTGCTGTTTCTCTGGAACCATTAACTAGTGCATGTGACCAAACGCTGGAAGAATCCTCCTGAAGAGGTGTGCCATTGATATCAACCAGGAAATAAAGTTTATAACAGAAACAGGATTGTCACAACAGTTACATAAATAAACTAAAGATGGCCCCTATGTTTACTTCTTCACAGCAGTCTTGGACCATAAGCTCAAAAGCCTGCCATACCAAACACAAATTTTAAGCATCGAATTTTTATTTCATTTTGTTTAGAGTGTTGTGGTTTTCTTTTTTTAATTTAGTTTTTATTTTATATTGGAGTATAGTTGTTTTACAATGTTGTGTTTGGTTCAGGTGTGCAGTAAAGTGATTCACTTATATGTATGCATATATCCATTCTTTTAGAAATTCTTTTCCCATATAGGTTATTATAGAATTTTGAGTAGAATTCCCTACACTATACAGTAGATCCTTAGTTGATTATCTATTTTATACACAGTAGTGTATAATGTTAAACCCAAATTCTTAATTTACTCTTCCAACTCACTTTTCCCTTTGGTAACTATAAGTTTGTTTTCTAAGTCTGTGAGTCTGTTTCTATTTTGTAAATGAGTATATAAATCAGTTCATTTATATAATTTTTGAAGATTCCACATGTAAGTGATATCATATGATATTTGTATTCCTCTGACTTATTTCTCTTAGGTCCATCCATGCTGCTGCAAATAGCATTTATTTCATTTGTTTTTATGGCTGAGTAATATTCCACTGTTTATATGAACTGTATCATATTTATCCATTCTTCCGTTGATGGACATTTAGGTTGCTTCCAATGTCTTGGCAATTGTAAATAATGCTGCAGTGGGCATTGGGGTGCATGTATCTTTTTGAAGTATGGATTTCTCTGGATATTTGCCCAGGAATAAAATTGCTGGATCATATGATAATTCTATTTTCAGTTTTAAAGGAACTTCCATACTGTTCTCCACAATGGCTGCACCAATTTACATTCCTGTCAACAATGTAGGAGGGTTCCCTTTTCTCCACATCCTCTCCAGCATTCATTGTTTGTAGACTGTTTCAGTTCAGTTCAGTCATTCAGTCGTGTCTGACTGTTTGTGACCCCATGGACTGCAGCACGCCAGGCTTCCCTGTCCGTCACTAATTCATGCAGCTTGCTCAAACTCATGTCCATTGAGTTGGTGATGCCATCCAACCATCTCATCCTTTTTCCCCCTTCTCCCCCTGCCTTCAGTTATTCCCAGGATCAGGGTCTTTTCCAATGAGTCAGTTCTTTGCACCAGGTGGCCGAAGTATTTTATTTTATTATTTTTTCTTTTTTAAATTTATTTTAATTTAATTTAATTTTTTAACTTTACAATATTGTATTGGTTTTGCCATATATCAACATGAATCCACCACAGGACTCTGTGGGAGAGGGAGAGGGTGGGATGATTTGGGAGAATAGCATTGAAACATAGCCGAAGTATTTTAGCTTCAGCTTCAGCATCAGTCCTTCCAATGAGTATTGAGGACTAATTTCCTTTAGGATAGACTGGTTGGATCTCCTTGCAGTCCAAGGGACTCTCAAGAGTCTTCTCCAATACCACAGTTCAAAAGCTTCAATTCTTTGGTGCTCAGCTTTCTTTATAGTCCAATTCTCACATCCATACATGACTATTGGAAAAAGCATAGCTTTTACTAGATGGGCCTTTGTCAGCTAAGTAACATCTCTCCTTTTTAATATGCTGCCTAGGTTGGTCATAACTTTTCTTCCAAGGCACAAGCATCTTTTAATTTCATGGCTGCAGTCACCATCTGCAGTGACTTTGGAGCCCAAGAAAATAAAGTCTGTCACTGTTTCCATTATTTCCTCATCTATTTGCCATGGAGTGATGGGACCCGATGCCATGATCTTCGTTTTTTGAATGTTGAGTTTGAAGCCAGCTTAAACAGTAGACTGTTTGATGATGGCTATTCTGACTCATTGTAGTTTTGATTTGCATTTCTATAATAATTAGAAAGGTTGAATATCTATTTATGTGCTTTTTGACAACCTGTATGTCTTTTTGGAATATTTTTAGAGATATCTCATTTATTTTATTTACATAAATAAAATTTATTTATGACATTACATTGTAATGCTAAGAATGTTGGACAATAACGTAAAATTTATTTTTAAAATTTTTATACAATGTTTAAAGATTACACTCCATTTAGTTATCATACTATATTGGCTGTATTTCCTATATTGTACAGTACACCCTTGTAACCTATCTTATACTCATTAGTTTTTACTTCCCACTCCCCCACACTATATTCTGTATGTCTTCTTTGGAAATATGTCTGTTTACATCTTCTGCCCATTTCTTGATTGAATTGTTTGTTTTTTGATATTGAGCCACATGAGCTGTTTTTATATTTTAGAGATTAATCCCTTGTCTCTCCCTTCACTTGCAAATATTTTCTCCCATTCTCTGGGTTGACTTTTGGCTTTGTTTATGGTTGCCTTTGCTGTGCCAAAACCTTTACGTTTAATTGGGCCCCATTTGTTTACTTTTGTTTTTATTTTTATTACTCTAGGAGGCGGATCCAAAAAGATACTGCTGTGATTTATGTCAAAAAGTGTTCTGCCTATGTTTTCTTCTAAGAGTTTTATGGTAGCTGGTCTCACATTTAGGTCTTTAATCCATTTTGAGTTTATTTTTGTGTATGGTGTTATAGAATGTTCTAATTTCATTCTTGTATATGCTGCTGTCCAGTTTCCCTAGCACAATTCATTGAAGAGACTGTCTTTTCTCCATTGTATATTTTTGCCTCCTTTGTCATAGATTGATTGATAAATGTGAGGGCTTTCTATCATGTTCTGCTGATCTGTATTTTTGTTTTTATGTCAGTACCAGACTGTTTTGAAGATTGTCACTTTGTACTATAGCCTGAAATCAGGGAGTCTGATTGCTCCAGCTCAGATATTCTTTCTCAGAATTGCTTTGGCTTTTCAGGGTCTTTTGTGTTTACATGTAAATTAAATTTTTTTAGTTCTGTGAAAAATGCCATTGATAATTTAATGGAGATTGCATTGCATCTGCAGATGGCCTTTTATGGTATAGTCATTTTATCAATATTGATTCTTTCAACCCAAGAACATGGAATATCTCTCCATCTTTTTGTGCCACCTTTGATATCTTTCATCAGTATCTTATAGCTTTTGAAATACAGGTCTCTTCCATCCTGAGGTAGGTTTATTCCTAGGTATTTTATTCTTTTTGATGTGATGGTAAATGAGATTGTTTCCTTAATTTCTCTTTCTGATCTTTTGTTGTTAGTGTATAGAAATGCAAAAGATTTCTGTGAATTAATTTTGTATCCTGTAACTTTACTAGATTCATTGATGAGCTCTAGTAGTTTTCCAGTAACATCTTTAGAATTTTCTATGTATAGTATCATGCCATCTGCAAAGAGTGATAATTTTACTTATTCTTTTCCAATTTGGATTCCCTTTATTTCTTTTTCTTCTCTGATTGCCATGGCTAAGACTTCCAAAGCTATGTTGAATAAAAGTGGTGAGAGTGGACATCTTTGTCTTGTTTCTGATCTTAGAAAAAATGCCTTCATCTTTTCACTATTGAGTATGATGCTAGCTGTAGCTTTGTTGTATATGGCCTTTATTATTTTGAGGTATGTTTCCTCTATGCCTGCTTTCTGGAGGTTTTTTTTTTTTTTTTAATCATGAATTGGTGCTGAATTTTGTTGAATTTTTTTTTCTCCATCTATTGAGATGGCCATATAGTCTTTATTCTTCAATTTATTAATGTGGTGTATTACACTGATTGATTTGTATTAAGTCACTTCAGTTATGTCTGACACTTTACAACCCTATGGACTGTAGCTTCCCAGGCTCCTCTGTCCATGGGGTTCTCCAGGCAAGGATACTGGAGTGGGTAGCCATTCCCTTCTCCAGGGAATCTTCCCAACCCAGGGATCGAACCCTCATCTCTTGAGTCTACTGCATTGGCACATGGGCTCTTTACCACTGGCACAACCAGGGAAGTCCAGGATTGATTTGTGGATACTGAAAAATTCTTGCATCACTGGGGTAAATCCCACTTATTCATGGTGCATGATCCATTTAATGTATTATTGGATTTTGCTTGCTGGTGTTTTGTTGAGGATTTTTGTGTCTATGTTTGTTAGTGATATTTGCCTGTAGTTTTCTTCTCAGGGGTATCTTTGTCTGGTTTTGATATCAGGGTTATGATGGTCTCATGGAATGTATTTGGGAGTGTTCCTTCCTCTGCAATTTTTGGGAACAGTTACAGAAGGATAGATGTTAACTCTTATTAAAGGTATGATAGAAATTGCACGTGAAGCCTTTTGTTTGTTTGGTATTTTTACATCACACTTTCGATTTTAGTACTTGTGATTGATCTTTTCATAGTTTCATTTCTTCTTGTTCATTCTTGGAAGATTCTACCTTTCTAAGAATTTGCCCATTTCTGCTAGGTTGTCCATTTTATTGGCATATAGTTGCTTGTAGTAGTCTCTTATGATGACTTGTATTTCTGTGGTTTCAATGGTAACTTCTCCTTTTTCATTTCTTATTTTATTTATTTTTATTTTTTTAATTAAATTTATTTATTTTAATTAGAGTCTAATTACTTTACAATATTGTATTGGTTTTGCCACACATCAACATGAATCTGCCACGGGTGTACACGTATTCTCAGTGCATGGCTTGCACGATCTTATTTCCCCCACCAGGGACTGAACCCACACCCTTGGCAGTGAGAGTCCTAACCACTTGACTGCCAGGGAATTCTCTGTTTCTAATTTAGTAGATTTGAACCCTCTCCTTTTTCTTGATGAGTGTGGCTAAAGGTTTATCAATTTTCTTTTCAAAGAACAAGCTTTTTAGTTTTATTGATCTTTTATATTATTTTCTTCATCTCTATTTCATTTATTTCTTCTCTGCTCTTTATAATTCCTTTCCTTCTATGAACGTTGGGTTTTGTTTGTTCTTCTTTCTTTAGTTTCCTTAGGTGTGAAGTTAGTTTGTTTGAGATTTTTCTTGTTTCCTAAGGTAAGGTTTTATCTATAAATTTCCCTCTTTGAACTGCTATTGCTTCATCCTGTACATTTTGGATTGTAATTTTTTTGTTTCATTTGACTCTAGGTATTGTGATTTCCTCTTTGATTTCTTTAGTGATTCATTGGTTGTTTAGTAACATATTGTTTAGCCTCCACATGTTTGTGTGTGTGTGTCTGTGTGTGTTTTACAATTTTTTTCTTTTAGTTGATTTCTAATCTCATAGTGTTGCGGGTCAGAAAAGATGCTTGATATGATTTCCATTTTCTTAAATTTACCGAGATTTGATTTGTGGCCCAGCATGTGATCTATCCAAAGAATGTGCACTTGAGTAGAATATATATTCTGCTGCTTTCAGATGAAATGTTCTATAAATATCAATTAAGTCATCTGATTTAACGTGTCATTTAAGGTCTGTGTTTCCTTATTAGTTTTCTGTCTGGATGATCTGTCCATTGGTGAAAGCAGGATGTTAAATGAAGTGAAAGTCATATAGTCATGTCCAACTCTTTGTGACCCCATAGACTATACAGTCCAGGGAATTCTCCAGGCCAGATTACTGCAGTAGGTAGCCTTCCCCTTCTTGACAGGATCTTCCCAAACTAGGGATTGAACCTAGGTCACCCGCATTGCAGGCAGATTCTTTACTAGCTGAGCCACAAGGGAAGCCCAGGATGTTAAAGTTCCTCATTGTTACTGTGTTACTGTTGATTTCTTTTCTTATGGCTGCTCACCTCAGTTCAGTTCAGTTGTTCAATCGTATCTGACTCTTTGCAACCCCATGGACTGCCGCACACCAGGCCTCCCTGTCCATCACTAACTCCCAGGGTTTACCTAAACTCATGTCCACTGAGTCGCTGATGCCATCAAACCATCTCATCCTCTGTCATCCTCTTCTCCTCCCACCTTCAGTTTTTCCCAGCATCAGGGTCTTTTCAAATGAGTCGGCTCTTCGCATCAGGTGGCCAAAGTATTGGAGTTTCAGCTTCAACATCAGTCCTTCCAATGAATAGTCAGGACTGATTTCCATTAAGATGGACTGGTTGGATCTCCTTGCAGTTCAAGGGACTCTCAAGAGTCTTCTCTAACACCACAGTTCAAAACCATCAATTCTTCGGTGCTCAGCTTTCTTTATAGTCCAACTCTCACATCCATACATGACTACTGGAAAAACCATAGCCTTGAGTAGATGGACCTTTGTTGGCAAAGTAATGTCTCTGCTTTTGAATATGCTGTCTAGGTTGCTCATAACTTTCCTTCCAAGGAGTAAGCGTCTTTTAATTTCATGGCTGCAATCACCAGCTGCAATGATTTTGGAGCCCCCCAAAATAAAGTCTGCCACTCTTTCCACTGTTTCCCCATCTATTTGCTATGAAGTAATGGGACCAGATACCATGATATTAGTTTTCTGAATGTTGAGCTTTAAGCCAAATTTTTCACTCTTTTCTTTCACTTTCATCCAGAGGCTCTTTTGTTCTTCCTCACTTTCTGCCATAAGGGTAGTGTCATCAACATATCTGCTGCTGCTGCTGCTGCTGCTGCGAAGTTGCTTCAGTCGTGTATGACTCTGTGCGACCCCATAGATTGCAGCCCACTAGGCTCCCTCATCCCTGGGATTCTCCAGGCAAGAATACTGGAGTGGGTTGCCATTTCCTTCTCCAACCACATATCTGAGGTAATTGATATTTCTCCCAGCAATCTTGATTCCAGCTTGTGCTTCATCCAGCCCAGAGTTTCTCATGATGTCCTCTGCATATAAGTTAAATAAGCAGGGTGACAATATACAGCCTTGATATACTCCTTTCCCAACTTGGAACCAGTCTGTTGTTCCATGTCCAGTTCTAACTGTGCATCCTGACCTGCATACAGATTTCTCAAGAGGCAGGTCAGGTGGTCTGGTATTCCCATCTCTTTCAGAATTTTCTGCAGTGTGTGGTGACCCACACAGTCAAAGCTTTTGGCATAGTCAATAAAGCAGAAATAGGTGTTTTTCTGGAACTCTCTTGTTTTTTCGATGATCCAGCTGACATTGGCAATTTGATCTTTGATTCCTCTGCCTTTTCAAAAACCAGTTTGAACATCTGGTAGTTCACAGTTCATGGACTGTTAAAGCCTGGCTTGGAGAATTTTGAGCATTACTTTACTAGCGTGTGAGATGAGTGCAATTGTGTGGTAGTTTGAGCTTTCTTTGGCATTGCCTTTGGGACTGGAATGAAAACTGACCTTTTCCAGTCCTGTGGCCACTGCTGAGTTTTCCAAATTTGTTGGCATATGGAGTGCAGCACTTTCACAGCATCATCTTTTAGGATTTGAAATAGCTCACCTGGAATTCCATCACCTCCACTAGCTCTGTTTGTAGTGATGCTTCCTAAGGCCCACTTGACTTCACATTCCAGGATGTCTGGCTCTAGGTGAGTGTGAGTGATCACATCTTCATGATTATCTGGTTGTGAAGATCTTTTTTGTATAGTTCTTCTGTGTATTTTTGCCACCTCTTCTTAATATCTTCTACTGCTGTTAGGTTCATACCATTTCTGTCCTTTATTGTGCCCATCTTCGCATGAAATGTTCCCTTGGTATCTCTAATTTTCTTAAAGAGATCTCTACAGGTGTGTTACAGGTGTACAAAGTAGCAATTCACAATTTTTAAAGGTTGTACTTCATTTATGAGTGAGTAAATGATAGTCGCTCAGTCATGTCCAACTCTTTGTGACCCCATGCACTGTAGTCCACCAGGCACCTTTGTCCATGGAATTCTCTAGGCAAGAATACTGGAGTGGGTTGCCATTTCCTTCTCCTTTGAACCCAGGTCTCCTGCTTTGCAGGTGGATTCTTTACCATCTGAGCCACCAGGGAAGCCCACTTCATTTATAGTTATTATATAATATTGGCTATATTCTGTATGTTGTAAAATATATCCTTGTAGCTTATTTTATACTTTGTACCTCTTAATGCTTTACCCCTATCTTGCCTCTCCCCCTTCCCTCTCCCCACTGCTAACCATTAGTTTGTTCTCTTTATCTGTGAGTCTGCTTCTTTTATCATATCTTGTCTTCACTAGTTTATTTTATTTTTTAGATTCCACATGTAAGTTATGTTATATGGTATTTGTCTTTCTCTGACTTATTTCACTTAGCATAATGCCCTCCAATTCCATCCACATTGCTGCAAAAGGCATTATTTCACTCTTTTTAATGGCTGAGTAATATTTCATCACGTGTGTGTGTATGCCACATTTCTTTATCCATTCATATGTTGATGGACACTTAGGTTGCTTCCATGTCTTGGCTATTATAAATAATACTGCTATCAACAGTATAAATAATGTTTCTATGAACAGTGGGGTACATGTATCCTTTCAAATTAGTGTTTTTGTTTTTTTCAGATATATACCCAGGAGTGGAATTGCTGAGTAATATGGTAATTCTGTTCTTAGCTTTTTGAGAAACTTCCATACTGTTTTCCACATTGGCTGTACCAATTTATATTCCCATCAACGATGTATGAGCATTCCCTTTTCTCCACATCCTTGTCAACATTTCATCTTAGGACATGGTAGTACACTCTATGAGATAGCCACAAAAAGGGCCATTCTATCTGCTTGATTATTAAAATAATCTTCTCTTGAGGTCATGCTTTGATGAGAATTAGATGGGATACAGATATTTTCACATTCTTTGTCCATTCAAAGAGATTTATCCATATATCGGCTCCTCAGACTCAAGAGCTTTTGTATAGCAAAGTTTTATTAAAGTGAAAAGGGACAGAGAAAGCTTCTGACATAGACATCAGAAGGGATATGAAGAGTGTCCCCCTCACTAGCCTTTAGCAAGGGAATTATATACTTTTAAAATTAGCTATTACAATAAATCAAAAGAATGTCTTAAGGTTGTAAAAATTTTACCAGACCCAATCCCACAATTTACATTTTAAGATACCAGGATTAGAACTTAACAATAGAAAATTTTTACTAGACCCACCCCCACAATATACATTCTCCTCAGGAAGAAGAAACTGTCCTCAAACAGGATACATTGTTGTTATATAATCCTTAGTACAGAGTTTAAACTGAGTTATTGATTGTGTAATCATCAGTTTTGGGCTTAAAGAAAAAAATGTTTTATGTGACTAAGACTAAGGAATGTAGAGGAAGAAAGACATTTGTCCTTTTCTCCTCCTTGAGAATTCCAGACCCCTATCTCCTCCTCCAGAATCCCAGACTTCTTATCAACCTGCCTAGGAATTGACTCTCTCAAAACTAGCAAGTTTTTAGGTTACTTAATAAGTGGGCCAGAATAGCACACTCAAATGAGAAATATGTTGCCTTCTAAGGAGGCCTACTAGGCATTTTGCCTCTTTTCTTTTTAATGTAGTTGGCGGACACATACAACTACTTATCCTTTGCCTTAGAAGTGATATCTCCATGTTCTACACCAATGAACACTTAAAAATTTCACTGAGGTGGAAGTGCCTTGAATTTTGGAAGATTTATTTCCCACTCTCTGACATGTCTCATCAATATGTCTAGAGTAGTTTCTACTTCTTACTTACTAGGTCCAATCAGCATAATATCATAAATGTAATAGACCAATTTGATGTCTTGTGGAAGGCAAAGGTGATAAAGTTCCCCTCAGATTAAATTGTGACATAGGGCTTAAGAGTTAAAAGTTTCCTGATATAGAACAGTGAAGATGTATGCTGGCAGTGTCAACTAAAAAAAAATGCTTCTGGTTGTCTTTACTAACTGATACCAAGAGCATTTGTGAGAACAATATCTGTATTCCAGGCACCAGGGAAAGTATTAATTGCTGAAGCAACAAAGCCACATCTGGAATAGTAGCTACAATTGGAGCCACCACCTGGTTACATTCACAGTAACTCACTGTCATTTTCTAAGATCCATCTGTTTTCTGCACAGACCAAATAGGTAAGTTGAATTGAGAAGTGGTGAGACTCACCACCCCTGCATCTTTTTAAGTCCTTCACGGTGGCACTACTCTTTGCATTCCCTCCAGAAATGTGGTATTGTTTTAGTTTACTATTTTCCTGGGTAGAGTCAGTTCTGGTGGCTTCTACTTGGCCTTACCTACCATTATAGCCCTCAATCCATAATCAAGGAACCAACATGTAGATTCTGACAGTTGTTGAGTATGCCTATTCCAATGATGTATTCTGGAACTAGAGAAATAACCACAGGATGGGTTTGAAGACTCACTGGACCCACTGTGATACGGACCTAAGCTAAAAGTACATTGATCACTTGACATTCATAAGCCCCTACTCAGAATGTTGAGTCCCAGTAACATTTGAGATATCACTGAATTAATGCCACTTCTGAGCCCTGTTCAGTAATCCTCCAAATATTTGATTTTTCTCCCCCATTGCATAGATCAGATCAGATCAGTCGCTGAGTGGTGTCCGACTCTTTGCGACCCCATGAATCACAGCACACCAGGCCTCCCTGTCCATCACCAACTCCTGGAGTTCAATCAGACTCACGTCCATCAAGTCAGTGATGCCAACCAGCCATCTCATCCTCTGTCGTCCCCTTCTCCTCTTGCCCTCAATCCCTCCCAGCATCAGAGTCTTTTCCAATGAGTCAATTCTTCGCATGAGTTGGCCAAAGAACTGGAGTTTCAGCTTTAGCATCATTCCCTCCAAAGAAATCCCAGGGCTGATCTCCTTCAGAATGGACTGGTTGGATTTCCTTGCAGTCCAAAGGACTCTCAAGAGTCTTCTCCAACACCACAGTTCAAAAGCATCAATTATTCGGCACTCAGCCTTCTTCACAGTCCAACTCTCACATCCATACATGACCACAGGAAAAACCATAGCCTTGACTAGACGGACCTTTGTTGGCAAAGTAATGTCTCTGCTTTTGAATATGCTATCTAGGTTGGTCACAACTTTCCTTCCAAGGAGTAAGTGTCTTTTAATTTCATGGCTGCAGTCACCATCTGCAGTGATTGTGGAGCCCAGAAAAATAAAGTCTGACACTGTTTCCCCATCTATTTCCCATGAAGTGATGGGACCAGATGCCATGATCTTCGTTTTCTGAATGTTGAGTTTTAAGCCAACTTTTTCACTCTCCTCTTTCACTTTCATCAAGAGGCTTTTGAGTTCCTCTTCAGTTTCTGCCATAAGGGTGGTGTCATCTGCATA
The DNA here is from genome assembly GCF_019923935.1 of Bubalus bubalis. Classification (NCBI taxonomy): domain Eukaryota; kingdom Metazoa; phylum Chordata; class Mammalia; order Artiodactyla; family Bovidae; genus Bubalus; species Bubalus bubalis. Next base: position 65,987,222 of record NC_059181.1, read on the forward strand.
TCTGAGGTTATTGATATTTCTCCCGGCAATCTTGATTCCAGCTTGTGTTTCTTCCAGTCCAGCGTTTCTCATGATGTACTCTGCATATAAGTTAAATAAACAGGGTGAGAATACACAACCTTGACGTACTCCTTTTCCTATTTGGAACCAGTCTGTTGTTCCATGTCCAGTTCTAACTGTTGCTTCCTGACCTGCATACAAATTTCTCAACAGGCAGATCAGGTGGTCTGGTATTCTCATCTCTTTCAGAATTTTCCACAGTTTCTTGTGATCCACACAGTCAAAGGCTTTGGCATAGTCAATAAAGCAGAAATAGATGTTTCTCTGGAACTCCCTTGCTTTTTCCATGATCCAGCAGGTGTTTGCAATTTGATCTCTGCTTCCTCTGCCTTTTCTAAAACCAGCTTGAACATCAGGAAGTTCACGGTTCACATATTGCTCAAGCCTGGCTTGGAGAATTTTGAGCATTACTTTACTAGCGTGTGAGATGAGTGCAATTGTGTGGTAGTTTGAGCTTTCTTTGGCATTGCCTTTCTTTGGGATTGGAATGAAAACTGACCTTTTCCAGCCCTGTGGCCACTGCTGAGTTTTCCAAATGTGCTGGCATATTGAGTGCAGCACTTTCACAGCATCATCTTTCAGGATTTGGAATAGCTCAACTGGAATTCCATCACCTCCGCTAGCTTTGTTCGTAGTGATGCTTTCTAAGGCCCACCTGACTTCACATTCCAGGATGTCTGGCTCTAGGTCAGTGATCACAGCATCGTGATTATCTGGGTCATGAAGATCTTTTTTGTACAGTTCTTCTGTGTATTCTTGCCACCTCTTCTTAATATCATCTGCCTCTGTTAGGTCCATACCATTTCTGTCCTTTATCGAGCCCATCTTTGCATGAAATGTTCCTTTGGTATCTCTGATTTTCTTGAAGAGATCTCTAGTCTTTCCCATTCTGTTGTTTTCCTCTATTTCTTTTCATTGATCACTGAACAAGGCTTTCTTATCTCTTCTTGCTATTCTTTGGAACTCTGCATTCAGATGCTTATATCTTTCCTTTTCTCCTTTGCTTTTCGCTTCTCTTCTTTTCACAGCTATTTGTAAGGCCTCCCCAGACAGCCGTTTTGCTTTTTTGCATTTCTTTTCCATGGGGATGGTCTTGATCCCTGTCTCCTATACAATGTCACGAACCTCATTCCATAGTTCATCAGGCACTCTATCTATCACATCTAGGCCCTTAAATCTATTTCTCACTTCCATTGTATAATCATAAGGGATTTGATTTAGGTCATACCTGAATGGTCTAGTGGTTTTCCCTACTTTCTTCAATTTAAGTCTGAATTTGGCAATAAGGAGTTCGTGGTCTGAGCCACAGTCAGCTCCTGGTATTGTTTTTGCTGACTGTATAGAGCTTCTCCATCTTTGGCTGCAAAGAATACAATCAATCTGATTTCAGTGTTGACCATCTGGTGATGTCCATGTATAGAGTCTTCTCTTGTGTTGTTGGAAGCGGGTGTTTGTTATGACCAGTGCATTTTCTTGGCAAAACTCTATTAGTCTTTGCCCTGCTTCATTCCGTATTCCAAGGCCAAATTTGCCTGTTACTCCAGGTGTTTCTTGACTTCCTACTTTTGCATTCCAGTCCCCTATAATGAAAAGGACATCTTTTTTGGGTGTTAGTTCTAAAAGGTCTTGTAGGTCTTCATAGAACCATTCAACTTCAGCTTCTTCAGCATTACTGGTTGGGGCATAGACTTGGATTACTGTAATATTGGATGGTTTGCCTTGGAAACGCACAGAGATCATTCTGTCATTTTTGAGATTGCATCCAAGTACTGCATTTTGGACTCTCTTGTTGACCATGATGGCTACTCCATTTCTTCTGAGGGATTCCTGCCTGCAGTAGTAGATATAATGGTCATCTGAGTTAAATTCACCCATTCCAGTCCATTTCAGTTTGCTGATTCCTAGAATGTCAACATTCACTCTTGCCATCTCTTGTTTGACCACTTCCAATTTGCTTTGATTCATGGTTCTAACATTCCAGGTTCCTATGCAATATTGCTCTTTACAGCATCGGACCTTGCTTCTATCACCAGTCACATCCACAGCTGGGTATTCTTTTTGCTTTGGCTCCACCCCTTCATTCTTTCTGGAGTTATTTCTCCACTGATCTCCAGTAGCATATTGGGCACCTACTGACCTGTGGAGTTCCTCTTTCAGTATCCTATCATTTTGCCTTTTCATACTGTTCATGGGGTTCTCAAGGCAAGAATACTGAAGTGGTTTGCCATTCCCTTCTCCAGTGGACCACATTCCATCAGATCTCTCCACCATGACCCGCCCATCTTGGGTTGCCCCACGGGCATGGCTTAGTTTCATTGAGTTAGACAAGGCTGTGGTCCTAGTGTGACTAGATTGACCAGTTTTCTGTGAGTATGGTTTCAGTGTGTTTGCCCTCTGATGCCTTCTTGCAACACCTACCGTCTTACTTGGGTTTCTCTTACCTTGGGTGTGGTGTATCTCTTCATGGCTGCTCCAGCAAAACGCAGCCATTGCTTCTTACCTTGGAGGAGGGGTATGTCCTCTCCACCGCCCTTCCTCTTTCAATGTGGGATAGCTCCTCCAGGCCCTCCTGTGCCCATGCAGCCATGGCTCCTTGGATGTGGGGTTGGTCCTCCCGGCCACCGCCCCTGGCCTCAGGCGTGGGGGCGTGGGGTAGCTCCTCCTGGCCGCCACCCCTGACCTCAGATGCGGGGTAACTCCTCTCGGCCGTCCCCCCGACCTTGGACGGGGGGTAGCTCCTCTCAGCCGTTCATGCACCATCGCAGTCTGGTACTCTCGGCTGCTGCCCTGACCTTGGATGTGGGGTAACTCCTCGTGGCTGCCGCCCTTCGGGCATGGGGTCCTCCCGGCTTCTGCCCCTGACCTCGGACTTGGGGTGGCTCCTCTCGGCCGCGCTTAGAGCGCCTGTCGCAGCCGCCTGTGCTTTAGCGTGCCCATTGCAGCCCAGTGCATAATCCCCTGGTACATGGCCATAGGTTCCTTTGAGGAAAGCTGGGAGAAAGATTTACAGTGTAAGTATATGCGTTTGGCAGTATAGCAGGGTCTTTCCTTAAAGGAACATGCCTCCTCTTCATTCAAAGAATTCTGATTCTATCATCTGACTCAAGTCTGGAAATTGATTGAAAGACAATTAATCTCTCTTTTTGTGATTCAACTTAGATGTTCACTCAAACTAGAACTCTTGCACTTATACAGATCAAGTAAGAATTTAGTAGATTGCCCATCTATTTCTTTTCTAGGGACACAATGATTGACTAGGCAATGCCAATGGTCTCTGTAAGTTAGACTATTCTGTTTACTGCTTTGACTCCAGTCAGTTATGGCAACCAAGCCCATCTTGTCTTTGGTAATTAAATTCCTTTTGGGACCTGCAACCCTAGGATCTAATTATCCTCATTATATTTAAAGATTCTAGTTCAGTGACAGCAGTTTCCACTGTAACTTCTGACCTACAGAGTAGAGTGATCATAGAGTTCTTCAGTGATGCTAGAATTTCCCTCACAAATTTATTTCTCACAGTCATGATGAAAAGTGTGACCTCTAGGGTGGATGAGTGAACCTTAAATGATAAATTCACTATAACATTCCAGTCTCCCTAAGCTTCTGGATCCCTTCCTTTATAGTATACCAAGGAAGTTCTGGTGTTTCAACTTTATTTAAATAGGTAATTTTTGGTCCATTTTCAGCCAAACAATTGAATTGTTAGAGTCATTTCTAACACCTTGAGGTAAAACATTGAATTCATAATTTCATTTTACTGGGTATATATCAATACATTTGGCCTGACTCAATTTTATATTCCTTCCATCATTATCCCACCCTCTTAATATCTATTCCCACACATATACTCTAGTTTTATATCTATATAAATTAGAAAAATCATGCACCTGATTTGGTGTGTAGCACACCTTTTAGTGGGTCACTCTTCAAGGTCTTCTGGGACTTGAGTCTAGGTATATATCTAAAAGCAAAGAGGGGTTGTGAGGTAGGTGCTGAGGAGAGTTAGCAGTGCTTTGCAAGGATACTACCTTAAGGGAGGTCCTTACAGATTTTTCGGGCAAACCAGAGTTAACCTTCACAGCAAGAGGTGGAAAGGCTGGTGAGAAGACTCAGAAGAATTTAGGGATCTGACATGCCCAGCTTCACTGGAGTCTTCCCATAGGCCCCCACTCCTATTTTCAGGATCTTATTCCTTCCTTATCAGTGCCTTCATTTGAACAGAACTTCATCTTACTCCTCAGCCCTCATCCTGCACATTTTTTGCCCTTGTCTTTTTCTTGGGTCCTGATTTGAAAATGCACTACCCCATTCATGATTAAAAGAAATTAAAAGACACTTGCTCTTTGGAAGAAAAGCTATGACAAGCCTAGACAGCATATTAAAAAGCAGATTCACTTTGCCAACAAAGGTCCATATAGTCAAAGCTGTTGTTTTTCCAGTAGTCATGTATGGATGTGAGAGTTGGACCTTAAAGAAGGCTGAGCAAAAAATCGATGCTTTCAAACTGTGGTACTGGAGAAGTCTTGAGAGTCCCTTGGACAGCAAGGAAATCAACCAGTCAATCTTAAAGGAAATGAACCCTGAATATTCACTGGAAAGACTAATGCTGAAGCTGAAACTCCAATACTTTGGCCACCTGATGTGAAGAGCTGACTCACTAGAAAAGACCCTGATGCTGGCAAAGATTGAGGGCAAGAGGAGAAGGGGCGACAGAGGATGAAATGGTTGGATGGCATCACCTACTCAGTGGACATAAGTTTGAGCAAACTCAGGGAAATAGTGAAGAACAGGAAGCCTGGTGTGCTGAAGTTCATGGGGTCGCAGAGTTGAACAAGACTTAGCAACTAAATAATAAATTCATGATTTTTCCTTACAATTTTGCTCTACTGACAGAATGAAATCTTGAGTTGCAAAGTGGGATACAAGGATACAACATCCATCTCCAATCCTCATCTCCAAGTACCAACTGGGAAATTTCACTACCACTTGTCAAGTGCTCAGAAGATTGGTGTACATGACCCAGGCTTTTCCTGTCCTCTCTATGATATGCTTCCTTTTTAGTAGCTTCCAAAACACACTCTCAGTTAGCTGGGAGACAAAAGTCATTTTCCAAACCAGTAGACTATAGTTAGTGCAGTGAAATTGCATTTTATGCCAAGGTCAAATTCTAAAGGGGATCAGATTTTTAAGCGAAAATCACATATAGTCTAAATAATCTTTGAAAGTTACATGCAAAAGACCTACACAATGTCTATCAATAGGACCAGCATTGCAACAGATCACTGTTTCTTCAGTTGAATACCAGATTAAGTAGGTGGGTTGAGTTTAAAGTCCTGTTGCCTGAAAGCTATGTATGTTTAAACACTAAAAACCACACTAATGGTGGTGACATCCTTACACTATGAGAAGCACACAGGACCTGACATCTCCTAAGTGAAGGACAGACTCAAGTCTCCCAAACCTTACTGAGACGTAGACTTACTGAGTGGAATGGTAGGTAGATTCATTGCAATTTTCTTTTTTCCCACATGTGTATATAATGTGACTCTACTATCCAGAGGAAATCACACACCCCCATAAGGGTACTTTTGGATACAAAGTCAGAAAATGCCTCTCAAACTGAAATTATTAAGAATTAATAGGAATGGGAGATTAACAACATTTAGCCAACCTGGAGAGAAAGTATATGCTTATAAAATTGTTACCTGAGTGTTTCCCACATTTCAATAAAGTGTATTACATGTTTTCTAAACATAAAGACATCAAAAGCCTTCCAAGTTCAATCAGGCTGATTCTGAAGTAGAAGTGATTGGAATGGAATTCACTGAGGGGAGTTGTCTTGGGTTCAACCATAAGAAAGATGAGGTCATTGTTGTGTTGTCATAACAAAAGGGAAGTTTACACAGAATCTTGAAAAACATCCAAGAATTTGTCAGTGTTGATCAGCTCTGTGCAAGGAAGAGAGTTGTATGTGGCAGACCTAAATCTTGGTTCTTATAGAGGTATATTCCACTAAGGAGTGCAAATATTTCCCAGGTTCCTTTGTGTTCTGCAGGAACTATCTGTAAAGATTAGCCAATTCCTTTTGCTCAGAGTCTAACTATACCCAGCCTTTTCTGATTTCCATAATAACAACTAATTTTTTTGAGTGCTTATTATGTGACAGGCACATTTTGTTTTGACTCAACACACTAAGCAGGCTACTAGTCATTTTATTTCACTACTTTAACTTCATTTTGTATTTAAATCTCTGTCTTCTTTACTATTAGAGGACTAAAAGCTGAGAGAAGTTGCCAAGGAAGCAGAGGCCTTTAGGGCTTGTTCTCAGATGCATGCACTTTGGTGCTAAAAGGAAACTGCTTGGCTGCTGTGATGAATCCTTTTTGGAGTATCTGTGTACTGCATATAATTCCTTAAATTGTCCTCCATTTTCCACTCTCTTCCTTATAGGGATGATACTGTGGCAGTGAATACAGTTTATAACTGTTGTTCCAATCCTAGGCTTAAGTCAGTTGGCCCAAGGATGAGCATGTGAGTTTTTAGAAGCTCTTTCCAGGAGTTTGAAATTACAGTGGTGAGAGAGAGGGAGGTTTGTTTATTTTCTGTGGCTGAGCCTTTGAAAGTAAACAATAATACCATGGCCCTGAAGGGAAGCTATATTTTCCCATGCTTTCTGAGAAGCAGAGGAGCTGTTCATCAGAGAGTGAAACAAAAAGAAACATTATAAAGGGAAGGATAAATTATATTTTCTGATTTTCTGAAGACTTTGTAGCTGCTTGTTCCAGTCCATTCCTGAGATCCAGTAATGGTTTTGATTTTGGGTATTGTGAGACACCCCTAAGTGCTTAAAATAAATTCCCCTCTTTTTTCCTGAAGTAGCTTTCATCGGTTTCTGTTACTTGTAGCTGAAGAATCTTAGTACAGACACCTTCAGTTCAGTTCAGTTCAGTTCAGTTGCTCAGTCTTGTCCAACTCTTTGCGATCCCATGAATCGCAGCACGCCAGGCCTCCCTGTCCATCACCAACTCCCGGAGTTCACTGAGACTTACTCCATCGAGTCAGTGATGCCATCCAGCCATCTCATCCTCTGCCGTCCCCTTCTCCTCCTGCCCCCAATCCCTCCCAGCATCAGAGTCTTTTCCAATGAGTCAACTCTTCGCATAAGATGGCCAAAGTACTGGAGTTTCAGCTTGAGCATCATTCCTTCCAAAGAAATCCCAGGACTGATCTCGTTCAGAATGGACTGGTTGGATCTCCTTGCAGTCCAAGGGACTCTCAAGAGTCTTCTCCAACACCACAGTTCAAAAGCATCAATTCTTCGGTGCTCAGCCTTCTTCACAGTCCAACTCTCACATCCATACATGACCACAGGAAAAACCATAGCCTTGACTAGACGGACCTTTGTTGGCAAAGTAATGTCTCTGCTTTTCAATATGCTTAGTCAGGTTGAACATTATACTTAAGTCCCTGAACTTATTTCCTTTAATTTGTCTATTAGCACCTTGTCCAAACAATGTTCAAGAATGCCTTCTACCCTCTGCTTTAGTCCATTCTCCAGGCCCTTTCTTTCCACTGGCTAACATGCTGCAGTTCAGTTATTCTTGCTAGTACTCCAGTAGGTGAGGTAGAGCCAAGCCACAGATCAATGCCAGCAAAGTAGTTGTGTTCATTTCCAGTCTATAGCAGTGGATGATTTATATATATGAATTTATAATAGGTTTGGTGGTTGTTGTGGAGGAAGTGGAAGGATGGAGAGTTCCAGAGTGAACATAGACACCAAATCTGTAGAGGAATAAAACACATTTATCAGACAATCTATAGGATCTCAGCCAGGGATCTCAGAAAGGATAGAGCAGAGAACTCTAGGTCAATTCTCCAAAAATTAAGTTGTCATATAAGTAAACTCCTATATGATGTGTATGTTTGCTTCTGAGACAGGGAGGGCAGAAATGTAACAAACAGCTAAAGAATAAGCAACCAGAAAAGATAAAAAGTCCAAGGCAGGGAAAGGGAGGGGCAAACTTGGAGGTATAAGGTGATATGATGGAAGAAAAATGAGGTAGAAAACCCTAGAGACAAATCAGAACATTCTAAAAGCATCAATTTAAGAACCTGTTGATTTATCTAGAGGTCAGCCAAACCAGATAGGGTAGCCCATATTGTGCTGATATAGCTAGAAGAGTCAAGAGGTTTAAAGGCAGTGACTTGGGCTTTCCTGATTATTTCTGGAAGATCACACTCCCACCCCAATACTTATATCAACATGATTTGGATGAGACCCTTTCTAATTGTCACTGCAGCTCTTCAACCTATGTCAAATGATCATGCATTCTATCAGAGAGCCCCATTTCATTCCATCTGATTTTATCACAGTTGTGCTTGCAACTAATATCTATCATTATTTGGTGCAAATTTTGTGTGAATGAAATCCAACTTTATATTTGGTAATTTTATCCAGAGTATAATGTCCCATTATAATCCATGAAAAATTGAAGAACAGAGAGTTTACTTAGGCTCAAATGGTTACAAGAAACTCACTCAAGTTAACTCATACAAAGTTAAGTTTATTCTAAGGCAATAAGTAAAGTAATGGTGTAGAAGTAGTGCAGAAATACAAGAACAAACACTGTAATGGGAATGAATATCATCAATATTAGACTGAGGGATAGTTTTGGCTTTAAGGTAGCACGAAAGAATTTCAGTAAGTGTTTAGAGTCTTCATTCTAGTGACTAAGTGATTGCTTCTTTCCATCCCACTGCCACTTGACTGCCTCTAATTATTTATTATTACTCATAATTCTCCCTAACATAGCCTATCATGGCTTCTCCAACCCCAAATATACCTCGTGATCTTTTAGCTATAACAATTCAGTTTTTTTTTTATTATTGCTGCTTTCTGTTTCATATTTTATATTTAGGAAATAAAGTATCTGACTAGCCCAGCTAATTTTCTCAAGTCAGTTTATACAGACAAGCTTATGCCCTTGTAAAGGGTCTTTTTCCCTCCCTTGCCAAAAAATTTAGTTGCAGCATGAGGAAGAAGAACGAGGGGTAGAAAATGTGGCTACATGGCCAATACCAGTGGTGCGCAAGGCAGTTTCACTCAGAGTATGGTGTGGGTAATTCTAGTACCTTAATTAACACATCCATGTAGGAAAATTATAAAGATCCAGAAGAGCATAAGAGAGTGGAATGTGCCATAATGTGGGAGGAAGGAAAATGGCTGAGATACTGGTTGATTTTTCAATCTAAGGTTGATAAAGGTCTTTAGACCCAAACAGTAGAACAGTTGTGATGGGACTCCTTTATAGGGACATTACTTATATTCTACTTTGGACAAAGCAGTTTATATTTATTAACTCATTTCTGGTTTCATATTATCTCTGAAGAATAGTTATTATTAACCCAATGGTACAGATGAAGAAACTGAAGCCCAAAGAGTAACTACCTAAACTTATGAAAAAATAAATAACAGAGAAAGGCTATAAGCCTAGGAAGCCCAGGATCTATTCTACATATTCTTTTATTTATTCAGTGGCCCATTGGTTGTTTAGTAGCATACTGTTTAGCCTCCATGTGTTTGTGGTTTTTTGCAGTTTTTTCTTGTCATTGATTTCTAGTCTTATATTGTTGCAGTTGGAAAAGATGCTTGATATGAATTCAATATTCTTAAATTTATTGAGACTTATTTTATGGCCTAATATGTGATCTATCCTAGAGAATGCTCCATGTGCACTTGAAAAGAATGCATATTCTGCAGCTTTTGGTTGGAATGTTCTATACATATTTATTAATCCCCTCTGATCTAGGCCAGTGTTTCCTCATTGAATTTCTGTCTGGATGATATGTCCATTGATATAAGTAGGGTGTTAAAGTTCCCTACTATTTTCAAGCTACTTTTCAATTTCTACTTTTATGTTTATTAATATTTGCTTTTTGTATTAGGTACTCCTATGTTGGGTGCATATATAGATTTAGAATTGTTATATCTTATTGTTAGATCAATTCCTTTATCATTATGCATGTGTGTGTGTGTGTGCCAAGTCACTTCAGTCATGTCTGGCTCTTTGTGACCCTCTGGACTGTAGCCCACCAGGCTCCTCTGTGCATGGGATTCTCCAAGCAAGAAAACTGGAGTAGGTTGCCATGCCCTCCTCCAGGGGATCTTCCCTACCCTGGGATCAAACTCAGGTTTCATGTCTCCTGCATTGGCAGGTGGGTTCTTTACCACTAACACCACCTGGGAAGTCCTATCATTATGTAATGCTCTTTTTACAGTCTTTGTCTCTCTTTACAGTCTTTGTTTTAAAGCCAGGCGGTGTTAGTGGTAAAGAACACACCTGCCAATGCAGGAGATGTAAGAGATGTGGGTTCAATCCCTGGGTTGGGAAGATCCCCTGGAGAAGACAACCCACTCCAGTATTCTTGCCTGGAGAATCCCATGAACAGAGAAGCCTGGGGGGGCTACAGTCCATGGGGCTGCAAAGAGTCAGATGTGACTGAGTGACTAACACTTTGTCTGATACAAATACTGCTATCCCAGCTTTCTTTTCATTTCCATTTTCATAAAACACCTTTTCCCATCCCCTCACTTTCAGTCTCTGTATGTCTTTAGATTTGAGGTGAATTTCTTGTAGGCACAATATATGTAGGCAAATCTTTTTTTTAATCCATCCAGCTACTCCTTGACTTTTGATTAAAGCATTTTGTCTATTTACATTTAAAGTAACTATTGATAGGTATGTACTTATTGCCATTTTGTTAATTGTTTTAAGGTTGTTTTTGTAGTTCTTTTTTGTTCCTTTCCTCTTCTTTTGCTCTCCTCCTTTGTAATCTGATGACTATCTTTAGTGTTATGTTTGGTTTCCTTTCTCTTTGTGTGTGTGTGTGTATCTACTATGGATAGTTTAGTTTGTGCTTACCATGATGTTTACATATAACAGACTATACATATGTATGTGATTATTATTTTTGACTGTTTTTTGCTGTGATAAAAGTTAAATAATATGCAGTATATTCCTTTAAACATATTTAACTGTACAGTTCAGTGGCACTAAGTACATTCACATTGTTGTACAACTCTCACCATCATCCATCTCCCAAATTTCTCACCTTCTTAAACTGAAACTTTGTCCCCATTAAAAGCTAACTGCCCATTCCCTTCCTCCAGCCCCTTGCCCCTGGCATCTACCAATGTACTTTTTGACTATGAATTTGACTATTTTACATACCTCATGTAAGTGGAATCATACAGTATTTATCTGTACCTACTGTATATTGGAATGAATTTTTCAGGTTAACTTAATATATGTCCTACAAACAGATTATACCTCCCCCCCACTACACAGTGGGTTCTCATTAGTTATATTGTGTAAGTGTACCGCTGGTACAGTGGTATCATGTAAGATTCCCATAGTAGTGTGTACATGTCAATTCCAATCTCCCAATTTGTCCTCCCCTTTCCCTCTTTGGTGTCCATATGTTTGTTCTCTACATCTGTGTCTGTATTTCTTCTTTGCAAATAGGTTCTTCTGTACTATTTTTTCTAGATTCCACTTATATGTGCTAATATATGATATTTGTTTTTCTGACTTTACTCTGTGTGACAGTCTCTAGGTCCATCTGTATCTCTGCAAAATGACACAATTTCATTCTTTTTATATCTGTGTAATATTCCACTATATATGCACCACATCTTCTTTATACATTCATCTGTCAATGGACATTTAGGTTGCCTCCTTGAAGTACAATAGCCATTGCTGGCTATTTTAAATAGTGCTGCAATGAATATTGGGGTGCATGTAATTTGAATTATAGTTTTCTCTGGGTATATGCCCAGAAGTAGCCTTGTTGGGTCATATAGTAGTTCTACTTGTAGTTTCTTAAGGAACCTTCATACTGTTCTCCATAGTAGCTGTATCAGTTTACATTCCCACCAACAGTCTAAGAGGTTCCCTTTTCTCCACACCCTCTCCAGCCTTTATTGTTTGTAGATTTTTTGATGATGGACACCCTGACTGGTGTGAAGTGACACCTCATTGTAGTTTTGATTCGCATTTCTATAATATTTAGTGATGTTGAGCATCTTTTCATGTTCCTGTTGGCTATCTTTATGTATTCTATGGAGAAATGTCTATTTGGGTTTTCTGCCCATTTTTGATTGGCTTGTTTGGTTTTTTTGGTATTAAGCTGCATGAACTGTTTGAGTATTTTGGAGATTAATTCCTTGTCATAAGCTTTATTTGCAAATGTTTTCTCCCATTCTGAGTGTTGTCTTTTCATCTTGTTTATGGTTTCCTTTGCTGTGCAAAAGCTTTTAAGTTTAATTAGGTCCCATTTGTTATTTTTGCTTTTAGTTTCATTACTCTAGGAGGTGGGTCATAAAAGATCATGCTGCAATTTATGTCAAAGAGTGTTCTGCCTATGTTTTTCTCTATGAATTTTATAGTGGCTGACCTTACAGTTAGGTCTCTAAAACACTTTGGGTTTATTTTTTTGTATGATGTTAGGGAGTTGTATGTGATTATTTTAAGTTGATGATCTCTTAGATTTAAATACATCTTAATAACCCTGCATTTTTACTCCCTTTCCCACATTCAAGATTTTTGACATCATCTATATCTTTTCATTTTGTGTATCCCTTAATTACTTATTGTGGCCACAGATGATTGTACTACTTTTGTCTTTTAACCTTCCTACTAGCTTCATAAATGATTGATCTACTTTACTATATATTTGCCTTTACCAATGGACTTTTTCTTCCATTATTTTCACATTTCTAATTGTTATCTTTTCCTTCCCATTTAAAGAACCCCCTTTAACATTTTTTATAGAACCAGATTAATGATGCTAAACTCTTAGCTTTTGAAGGTCTATAAAACTATAGTCTCCTTCAAATCTGAATGATAGCCTTCCCAGGTAAAGTTTTCTTGGTTGTAGGCTTTTTTTTCTTTTAATGCTTAAGTATATCCTGTCACTCCCTTCTGATTTGCAAAGTTTCTGCTGCAAAATCAGCTGATAGTCTTATGGGAGTTCCTTTGTATGTAACTAGTTGCTTTTCCTTTGCTGTTTTTAATGCATGCATGCTCAGTCACTTCAGTCATGTCCAACTCTCTGCAACCCCATGGACCATAGCCTGCCAAGCTCCTCTGTCCATGAGATTTCCCAGCAAGAATACTCAAGTGGGTTGCCATGTCCTTCTCTGGGGACTCTTTTCAGCTCAGTGATTGAATCCATGTCTCCTGTCTCTCCTGCATTGGCCAGTGGATTCTTTACCGCTGAGCCACCAGGGAAGCCTCTTACTGTTTTTAATAACCTCTCTTTAATTTTTGCCATTTTAATTATAATGTTTCTTAGTGTGGACCTTTTGGGGTTGATTTTGCTTGGAATTCTCTGTGCTTCCTAGATCTGGATGTCTGTATTGTATAATTAATGGAAATAGAAATACGTGAAAAGTGTGTTTGTCATCTCTCCCACCTCTGTTTTTTTGGTAAAGCAAGAACTTAAAGTACCCCTAATATATGTGTATATATCTATATATGATATTAAAAATATGGAATGCTATGAAAATTTTAAAAATATGTTAACAATGGTAGGGTGAAGGATCATGTTGATATGCTCTCTTCTCTTCAGAAGAGAGAAAGTAGGAAAAAATGGGAAGAAAAAACATTAAAAAAGGTGTATATATGACTACATTTATGAATTTACAGTAAAACTATATAGACTCATTGTGGGAAATGTGAACAATGTATCAATGTATAAGAATTAAACTTAAAAAATTTCCCTAAATCTCAACTCCCAGCAATAACCTCTAATAACATTTGATGTGTGTTTTTCCAGATAGACTCCTTTTTATACATCCTGTTTTTGCATTAAGGAAAAAAAATTTGTTGAACTATATTATACATACAGAGAAATACACAAGTCATAAACGTATAGCTCGATGATGTTTTACAATGTTGTCATCCCTATACTCATAACATTGCTTGTACTCCAACAGTCCCCTGAGGCTCCTTCCAGTCATACTTCACTCTTCAAGGGTAACCACTATTCTGACTTAATATATTGATCAATCTTTTCCTTTACATGACCAGCTTTTGTATGACACTGATTGGTTACTACTCCTCCATCAAAAATGGGAACTATCAAAACTTTTATCTTTGTCCATTGGAAAAAGATGTTTCATTGTTGGTTTAATTTACATTTATTAACTTACAAGTGAAGTTGAATGTTTCATATATATGTTAATTGACCATTTACATTTTTTTCTATGAATGGCCTGTCAAGTATTTTCTCCTATTTTTCACTGGGTTATTTGTCTTTTTCTTATTGATTTTGAAGAACTTGCTATATATTAATAGTATACATTCCCTATTGCTGTGTACATTACTTTATGGGTAGTTATTTCTAATTTCTTATTTATTTAAATAATGCAGCAATAAATATTCTTGGACAAACTCATAAGTGAATATTCTTGAATGTTTATATATGTTCATCTATTTTCAAAAAGAAGAATTGATAGGGAAAATGTATGTACTTTTGAACTGATTTATTAAATCTTGAGTCAATAAAGAACAGTCATAAAATATATACAACATACAAGGCATATATCCTTATTGAGGTTCAGCTAACACACAAATAACTGTACATATTTAAAGTATATAATGTAAGTATTGACATATGATATACCCACAAAACTATCACCACAATCAAGATAATAAACATATTCATCACCCCAAAGTTTTTTCATGCTGCTTTGTAATCATTATTTTTTTATTGCTGAGTAGTATTCTAAGATCATGACATCTGGTCCCATCACTTCATGGGAAATGGATGGGGAAACAGTGGAAACAGTGTCAGACTTTGTTTTTTGGGGCTCCAAAATCACTGCAGATGGTGACTGCAGCCATGAAATTAAAAGACTCTTACTCCTTGGAAGGAAAGTTATGACCAACCTAGATAGCATATTCAAAAGCAGAGACATTACTTTGCCAACAAAGGTCCGTCTAGTCAAGGCTATGGTTTTTCCTGTGGTCATGTATGGATGTGACAGTTGGACTGCGAAGAAAGCTGAACACCGAAGAATTAATGCTTTTGAACTGTGGTGTTGGAGAAGACTCTTGAGAGTCCCTTGGACTGCAAGGAGATCCAGCCAGTCCATTCTGAAGATCAGTCCTGGGTGTTCTTTAGAAGGAATGATGCTAAAGCTGAAACTCTAGTACTTTGGCCACCTCATGTGAAGAGTTGACTCATTGGAAAAGACTCTGATGCTGGGAGGGATTGGGGGCAGGAGGAGAAGGGGATGACACAGGATGAGATGGCTGGTGGCATCACCTACTTGATAGACATGAGTTTGAGTGAACTCCAGGAGTTGGTGATGGACAGGGAGGCCTGGCATGCTGCAACTCATGGGGTCACAAAGAGTCGGACACAACTGAGTGACTGAACTGAACTGATTCTGCAGTTTTGTTATCCATTCACTTGTTGGTGGACAAGTGTGTAGTTTCAAGTTTGAGCTATTAGAAATGTTTGAACACTTATCTAGAAATGTTTGTATTGGTATATGCTTTGCTTTCTTGGGAAAATATCTAAGAGTGGAATGATTTGATTGCATAGTAGATGTATGTTGCACCTAACAGTAACTACAAAACTGTTTTCAAAATTGGTTTCCAAGACCATCCCATTTGGAGATTCACTAGAAGGATTCACAAGACACTGTATATAGTTCTACTCATGACATATTTATTATAGTGATGTAGTAAAGATGGATAGTATGATCATTATGGGGAAAAAATAGACTTTACTAGAGGAATCTCTATGCAGCTTCTTTATACTCTCTCCCTCCCATTAGTGGTCACACAAAGAGCACTATTCCTTTAATGACAAAATGCACCAGCATATGCACTGCATTTCTGCCAAAGGAGGCCCATTGAATACTCAGTGCTCAAGGGTTTCATTTGGAGCTGGTCACATAGGCATCTTTTGTCTAGTATATACCAAAATCCCAGGCTCCCAGAAGAAAAAACAAGTATGCAACATAAACCTTATTTTAATCATTTGTACAGTCTATGAATAGTGAACCATCTTTATCAGTTTTGGGAAGGTCAAGTAAGGAACCTCAGCATTTCATTACCAGCAAATAATGAGCTGCCCACCAGATGGTGTTACTGGAGACCATGTTGAAAACTTGGGCTTCCGTTTCCCCTGGCAATAATGAAGTTTCTCTCCCACTCCCTTCTGGAGTGGTATCAGAAGAGGCCTAGGAAAGAGTCAGGATTTCACCATAATTGAGTAGTAACAAGAACATCCGCACTATGTTGTCAATGGAGAAGACATGAGGAGCCAGAACATTCATCATCACCTATCAGTAATGAGCATATCCCCAACCCTCTGTCAATGGAAGCCAAGTAAGGCAGTGGGAATTCTATTTACATCCACCTAGAAGTAATAAGGCAGTACCTCTCTTCCTCTGCAAGAGTGATATCAGAGAAAGCCAGCTACAATAGAGGATTTTAAATAATGTCCAGAGTCTCATAACATAATACAAAAATGTCCAGGTTTAATTTTAAAATCACTTATCAAACCAAGAAATAGGAAGATTATCAAAGTTAATGGAAAAAAAATAGTCAATAGTCTAGCCAATGCCTAGATGCCAGAAATGTTAGAATTATCTGACAAAAATTTTAAAGCAGTCTTGATAAAAATGCTTCAATAAGAAAAGACAAACACACCTGAGACACATAAAAAAGAAAGTTCCAACAAAAATATAAGACATATAGAAGAACAAAATGGAAATTTTATAAGTAAAAAACTGCTCAGTAATTGAAATAAAAAACTCAGTGGATGAACTCCACAACAGAATAGAGGAGCCAGACAAAAGAATCAGTGAACTAGAGGATAGTACAACAGAAATGACCCAATCTGAACAACAGAGAGAAAAATACTGGAAAAAATGAAAAGAGACTCAGGGACATGGGAAACAATGAAACAAAGATTTAACATCTGTGTCATCAGAGTCCCAAAAGGAGAGGAGAAAGAGGGTGAGGCTGAATACATACTCAAAAAATTGTGGCTGAAAACCTCAAATTTAAAGACTTAAGAATCAGAACAAACTCCAAACAGATAAAACTCAAAGTTATCCATACAAAGACACATGCTAAATAGTCTTCTGAAAATGAAAGACCAAAAAAAAAAAAAAAAAACAAAAAAAGCCCTTAAAAGCACCCAAATAAAAACAGCACCTTATCTATGGTGGAAAAATAATTGGAGTGACAATGGATTTGTCATCTAAAACCATGGTAATGAGAAGGAATTAACACACTATTTTTCAGATGCTTAAGAACTGTTAACCCAGAATCCAGTACTCATTGAAAATATCCTTTTGTAAGAAAGGAGAAATCAAGACATTCTCAGATAAAGGAAAACTAACATAATTTGTCAATGACAGGTCTACCTTGAAGGAAATCTAATGGAAATTCTCTAAATAGAAAGGAAAAAATAAGAAGGAAACTTGGCACATAGGAAGGTAGAAAGAACCTGGTAAGCAAAAATATGAGTAAATACAATAGGCTTTTTTTTCTCCTTCTGAGTTTTCTAAGTTATATTTGATTGTCAAAACAAAAAAAAAAACATAGCACTGCCTGATGTTTTAAATGTATGTAGAGAAAATTTTTAAGCAAATATATTATAAACAAGGGTGAGTAAAGGGACATTAAAGAAGGTATAATTTGTATATTTCACTGGAACTGGTAAAGTGATGACACCAGTAGACTGTGATAAGCTATGCTTCAGTTCAGTTCAGTTCAGTCCAGTCAACTCAGTCATGTCCGACTCTTTGCGACCCCATGAATCACAGCAGGCCAGGCCTCCCTGTCCATCACCAACTCCTGGAGCTCACCCAGACTCACGTCCATTGAGTCAGTGATGCCATCCAGCCATCTCATCCTCTGTCGTCCCCTTCTCCTCCTGCCCCCAATCCCTCCCAGCATCAGAGTCTTTTCCAATGAGCCAACTCTTCGCATGAGGTGGCCAAACTACTGGAGTTTCAGCTTTAGCATCATTCCCTCCAAAGAAATCCCAGGGCTGATCTCCTTCAGAATGGACTGGTTGGATCTCCTTGCAGTCTAAGGGACTCTCAAGAGTCTTCTCCAACACCACAGTTCAAAAGCATTAATTCTTCGGTGTTCAGCTTTCTTCGCAGTCCAACTGTCACATCCATACATGACCACAGGAAAAACCATAGCCTTGACTAGACGGACCCTTGTTGGCAAAGTAATGTCTCTGCTTTTGAATATGCTATCTAGGTTGGTCATAACTTTCCTTCCAAAGAGTAAGCGTCTTTTAATTTCATGGCTGCAGTCACCATCTGCAGTGATTTTGGAGCACAAAAAAAATAAAGTCTGACACTGTTTCCACTGTTTCCCCATCTATTTCCCATGAAGTGACGGGACCGGATGCCATGATCTTCGTTTTCTGAATGTTGAGCTTTAAGCCAACTTTTTCACTCTCCACTTTCACTTTCATCAAGAGGCTTTATGCTTAGGAAATATAATATCTAGAGCAACCACTAATAAAAATATACAGAGAAGTGCACTTTAAAAGACTATAAACATAAATGTAATTCTAAAAACTTTTCAAGGCACCCACATGAAGGCAAGAAAAAGAAAACAGAAAGGAAAATGAAAGAGATAAAAAAAGTAAAATGGTATACTTCTGTGCTAACATAACAATAATTATAAGAAATACAAATGGTCTAAATACACTAATTAAATGATAGAGACTACTAGAGTGGACTAAAAAGTATTACTACCCAACTGTATGCTACTAAAAGAAATTAACTTCAACTATAAACATATAGTCAGGTGGAAAAGAAAATAATGGAAAAAATATAATGCAGATATTAATCAAGGGAAGGCAGGAGTGGCTACACCATCAGATAAAGTAGATTTTGGAGCAAAAAACTTACGAAAGACAGATAAGGACATTATACAGTGATAAAAATGTCAATCTACCAAGAAGACATCATAATCCTAAATGTTATGCATCCCCCAAAAGAACTGTAAAACATGTGAAGTAAAAACTATCATAATAGATAAAAGTAGAAATATAAAAATCCACAGTTATGCTCAGGGACTTCAAACCTCCTATCTAAACAACTGATAACATAACTAAACAGAAAATCAGTAAGAATATACAAGAATTAATAGTACTATCTACCCACATAATTTCATTGACATTTATAGAACAATCTACCCAAAAATAGCAGAATACATGCTCATTTCAAGCGCTCATGGAAACATATACCAAGATAGACCATATACTGGGCCTTAAAACAAACCTCAATAAATTTAAAGAACTTAAATCATACAGACTGTGTTTTCAGAGCACAGTAGAATCAAACTGGAAATTAGTAAAAAGAAAAGAAGAAGAACATCTCCAAACACTTGGCAAATAAACAGCACAATTTTAATCCATGGATCAAAGATGGAAGTAAAAAGTATACAGAACTAAATGCAAAAGAAAACACAACACATCAAAGTTTGTAGAACACAGCTAAAGAAATGTCGATAGGGAAATTTATGGCAGTAGATGCATACATTCATAAAGAGGAAACATCTTAAATCATTAAGCTCTCACATCAAGAACCTAGGAAAATAAGACCAAAATAAGCCTAAAAGCAAGCAAAGGAAGGAAACAATAGAATAAAAATCAGTGAAATTGAAAATAGCAAAACAATGGAGAAAAATAAGTGAAACAAAGAGCTGTTTTTTTTTAACAGTTTAATAAAATTGACAAACTAAAAAGACTGAAAAAGAGAAAAGGAGAGAAGACACAAAAGAGCTAAATCAGGAATAAATGGAGTATCACTACATATACTCCAAACATCAAAAGTGTAATAAAGGATTACTATGAAAACTCTAGAGACATAAATTTCATGATTTAGACAAAATGGATCAGTTTCTCAAATAACCCAAACTATCACAACTCATACAATGATATAGATCACTTGAACAGCCCTATACTTACTAAGGTAACTGAATTCACAATTTAAAAACTCCTGAAAAAAGAAACCTTCACTTTTCAGTAACAAATGAATGACCTTAATTACATTGACAATGTTGTACAACCAGCATCACTATCTGTTTCCAAGATGGTTTCATATCTCTAAACTTTGCACCCTTTATATACAAACTCCTTACTCTCCCTCCTTGAACTCCATGTAATGATAGAATGGCAAATTTTATGTTATATATATATATATATATATATATATATATTTCATCACAATTTTAAAAACTATTTTATTATTCTATGTGAGAGATGCAAAAGATTTACATTGAAATTTTGACTTAATAAAAAACAAAAAACTTAAAAAAAAAAAAGAAACCTCCAGCTCAGATGCTCTTATGGGAGAATTCTACCAAATACTTAAAGAAGAATTAACACCAATTTTACACATTCTTCCAGAAAAAGAGAAGAAAGAATATGTCCAAATTCATTTTATAAAACTAATATTACCCTGATACCAAAACATGACAAAGAGTGCAGAAAGAGAAAAGGACAGAACAATTTCCCTCATGAATATCCTTAACAATATATTAGCAGATAGAATTCAGTGATACATAAAAAGAATTATACAGTATGATTGAGTGGAGTTTATTCCATGGATGTAAGACAGGTTCAACATTTGAAAATCAATAAGTGCAACCCACCATATTGAAAGACAAAAGAAAAATCATAAGATCTTATCAATGGATGACAAAGTTAACCTCCTATACATGATAACAGCTCCCAGGAAAACAGGGATAGAGGGCAACTTCCTCAACTTGATAAGGATTATTTATAAAAAACATGAAGCTAACACTTTATTTAATGGAGAAATACTGAATGTGTGCCCCTTAAATTGGGGAATAAGGCAAGAACGTCTGCTCCCCCACTGTTACTGAGCATAAGTTCAGAAAGTTCTTACCAGTGTAATAAAACTAGCATATGAGTTCATCTAGCAACCATTTCTTTGGGATTTTGCATACAGCATGAGATCAAACACCAGATTTTACTCTAGCCTGATCACCAAGAATTATTCTTACAGAATTTTCCAGTACCTCCTCAATAGACAATATGAGTTTATATCTAATGTTTTTATTTTTACCAGCCATACTTAATCTGTCCTTAATATTGCTGACTATTCTGTTGCCTAACATAATAGTGGTTATTTTAGCTCTGTTCCTACAAGCATCACCCAATTAAATCTTTATCATCATTACCTTATCATTACCACCTTATTACAGTGGTCTCTTGGCTGGCTTTCCAGTTTCTCATCACTTCTGCCAGATTTGGCTTCTTAGAAACAGTTTTCAGCACTCCAACCCCATTTTATTACATTTCAATGGTTATTTACCAACAGATTATGGTGAATTCAGAGTTCCAAAGAATAGCAAGAAGAGATAAGAAAGCCTTCTTCAGTGATCAATGCAAAGAAATAGAGGAAAACAACAGAATGGGAAAGACTAGGGATCTCTTCAAGAAAATCAGAGATATCAAAGGAACATTTCATGCAAAGATGAGCTCGATAAAGGACAGAAATGGTATGGACCTAAGAGAAGCAGAAGATATTAAGAAGAGATGGCAAGAATACACAGAAGAACTGTACAAAAAAGATCTTCACGACCCAGATAATCACGATGGTGTGATCACTGACCTAGAGCCAGATATCCTGGAATGTAAAGTCAAGTGGACCTTAGAAAGCATCACTATGAACAAAGCTAGCAGAGGTGATGGAATTTCAGTTGAGCTATTCCAAATCCTGAAAGATGATGCTGTGAAAGTGCTGCACTCAATATGCCAGCACATTTGGAAAACTCAGCAGTGGCCACAGGACTGGAAAACGTCAGTTTTCATTCCAATCCCAAAGAAAGGCAATGAGAAAGAATGCTCAAACTACCACACAATTGCACTCATCTCACACGCTAGTAAAGTAATGCTCAAAATTCTCCAAGCCAGGCTTGAGCAATATGTGAACCGTGAACTTCCTGATGTTCAAGCTGGATTTAGAAAAGGCAGAGGAACCAGAGATCAAATTGCCAATTGCCGCTGGATCATGGAAAAAGCAAGAGAGTTCCAGAAAAACATCTATTTCTGCTTTATTGACTATGCCAAAGCCTTTGACTGTGTGGATCACAAGATACTGTGGAAGATTCTGAAAGAGATGGGAATACCAAACCATCTGATCTGCCTGTTGAGAAATTTGTATGCAGGTCAGGAAGCAACAGTTAGAACTGGACATGGAACAACAGACTGGTTCCAAATAGGAAAAGGAGTACGTCAAGGCTGTATATTGTCACCCTGCTTATTTACCTTATATGCAGAGTACATCATGAGAAATGCTGGGCTGGAAGAAACACAAGCTGGAATCAAGATTGCCGGGAGAAATATCAATAACCTCAGATATGCAAATGACACCACCCTTATGGCAGAAAGTGAAGAGGAACTCAAAAGCCTCTGGATGAAAGTGAAAGTGGAGGGTGAAAAAGTTGGCTTAAAGCTCAACATTCAGAAAACGAAGATCATGGCATCCGGTCCCACCATTTCATGGGAAATAGATGGGGAAATAGTGGAAACAGTGTCAGACTTTATTTTTCTGGGCTCCACAATCACTGCAGATGGTGACTGCAGCCATGAAATTAAAAGACGCTTACTCCTTGGAAGGAAAGTTATGACCAACCTAGATAGCATATTCAAAAGCAGAGACATTACTTTGCCAACAAAGGTCCGTCTAGTCAAGGCTATGGTTTTTCCTGTGGTCATGTATGGATGTGAGAGTTGGACTGTGAAGAAGGCTGAGTGCTGAAGAATTGATGCTTTTGAACTGTGGTGTTGGAGAAGACTCTTGGGAGTCCCTTGGACTACAAAGAGATCCAACCAGTCCATTCTGAAGGAGATCAGCCCTGGGATTTCTTTGGAAGGAATGGTACTAAAGCTGAAACTCCAGTACTTTGGCCACCTCATGCGAAGATTTGACTCATTGGAAAAGACTCTGATGCTGGGAGGGATTGGGGGCAAGAGGAAAAGGGGACGACAGAGGATGAGATGGCTGGATGGCATCACTGACTCAATGGACGTGAGTCTGAGTGAACTCTGGGAGTTGGTGATGGACAGGGAGGCCTGGCCTGCTGTGATTCATGGGGTCGCAAAGAGTCGGACATGACTGAGCGACTGATCTGATCTGATGGTGAATCTTCTCAAAATAGCATTTTATTATTTTATTTGGCCATGCAATGTAGCTTGCAGGGTCCTAGTTCCTTGACCAGAGATGGAACCCGGGCATTCAGCAGTGAAAGCTTGGACTCCTAACCACTGGACCACCAGGTAATTCCCTCAAAATAGCATTTTAATAAAATCCCGAGTCAACAAGTCTTAGCTACATCATAAGGCTCAGTTCTTAGAATTTCCCATTACAGTTGCCTCTATTTCATCAATTTCTATTCTTCTTTACTTTTCACTTTAGATTTTTGTTTTTAAATATAATATAAACAGAAAACTACATACATAAACATACAGCTGAATTCCATGATCTTTGTTAGGCTGTATACAGTCACCTGCTTATTTAACTCATATGCAGAGTACATCATGAGAAATGCCAGGCTGGATGAAGCACAAGTTTGAATCAAGATTGCTGGGAGAAATATCAATAACCTCAGATATGCATGTGACACCACTCTTATGGTAGAAAGCAAAGAGGAACTAAAGAGCCTCTTGATTAAAGTGAAAAGGTAGAGTGAAAAAGCTGGCTTAAAACTCAACATTCAGAAAACAAAGATCATGACAGCTGGTCCCATCACTTCATGTCAAGTAGATGGCGAAACAATGAAAAGAGTGACAGACTTTATTTTCTTGGGCTCCAAAATCACCACAGATGGTGACTGCAGTCATGAAATTAAAAGAGACTTGCTCCTTGGAAGAAAAGCAATGACAAACCTAGACATCATATTAAAAAGCAGAGGCGTTACTTTGCTGACAGAGGTCTGTATAGTCAAAGCTATGGCTTTTTCCAGTAGTCATGTATGGATATTAGAGTTGGACCATAAAGAAAGCTGAACACCAAAGAACTGATGCTCTTGAACCTACAAGAGCAGATTCTTTGCTATTATACAGAGTGAAGTAAGTAAAAAAGAGAAAAACAAATGTTGTATGTCAACACATATATATGGACTCTAGAACGATGACACTGATAAACCTGTTTACAGCAGCAATGGAAATGTAGACATAGAGAAAAGACTTATGGACAAGGGTGGGGAGAAGAGGGAGAGGGTGAGCTAAATGGAGAGAGTAGCATGGAACCATCTACACTAACACATGTAAATAGATAGCCAATTAGAAATTGCTGTATGACTCAGGGAACTCAAACTGGAGCTCTTTGATAACCTAGAGGGGTGGGAATGGGTGGGAGGTGTGAGGGAGATTCAACAGGGAGGCGACATATGTACACCTATGTTTATTTCATATTGGTGTATGACAGAAATCCAATATTGTAAAGCAATAGTCAATCAATTAAAAATAAATAAATATTTTAAAAGACTGATATTCTGTTCATGAATTGGAAGACAATATAGTAAAAATTTCAATTCTCTCTAACTGATATACAGGTTTAGTGCAATTCTTATCAAGATTCCAGAGAGATTTTCTTTACTTATTTTTATTTTCATTATTTATTTATTTTCTTTCCAGCAAGATTTTCAGCAGGCATAGACAATTCTAAAATTTGTGTGCTAAACCAAAAGATCTAGAATAGAAAAAGCAATCTTGAGAAAGAATAACAAAGTGGCAGGGATCAGTCTACTCAATTTCAAGATTTATTATTTAGCTACAATAATTAAGAGTGTGTGGTACTGGTGAAGAGATAGAAGCATAGATGAATGGAACAGAACAGAAAACTTAAAAATAGACCCACACTAAAATAGCCTTTGACAGTCTCAAAAGCAATTCAATGGAGGAAAGGTAGGTTTTCTAATAAATTGTGCCGGAGCAAATACACATCCATAGGCAAAAATTGAACCTCAGCCTAAGTCTCACTTATGTGAAATGTAAAACTATAAAACATTTAGAAAAAAATTTAGAGAAAAATGTTCAGATCTAGGCAAAGTGTTCTATGACAACTTCAAAAGCACAATCCAAAAAAGAAATATTGATAAATTAGATTAAACATCATCAAAATTAAAAACATTTGCTTTGTGTAAAATCTCACTAAGTGTATGAAAATATGAACTACAGAATTGTAGAAAATATTTGCAAACCATATTCCCAACAAACTATTCAACACTAGAATAGAATCTAGATTACATAAAAAATTCTCAAAACTCAAAAGTAAAAAAAACAAAGACCAAATAATCCAATTAGAAAATGAGCAAGAGATCTAAAGAGACATTTCATTGAAGAGGCTATACAGATGGCAAATAGGCACATGAAAACAAGTTTAAAGTCATTAGCCATCTAACAAACACATGAAAAGATGCTTAACATCACTCATTATCAGAGAAATCCAAATCAAAACCACAATGAGGTACCATCTCATGCCAGTCAGAATGGCTGCTATACAAAAGTTTACAAATAATAAATGCTGGAGAGGGTGTGGAGAAAAGGGAACCCTCTTACACTGTTGGTGGGAATGCAAACTAGTACAGCCACTATGGAGAACAGTGTGGAGATTCCTTAAAAAACTGGAAATAGAACTGCCATATGACCCAGCAATCCCACTGCTGGGCATACACACTGAGGAAACCAGAATTGAAAGAGACACGTATACCCCAGTGTTCATTGCAGCACTGTTTACAATAGCCAGGACATGGAAGCAACCTAGATATCCATCAGCAGACAAATGGATAAGAAAGCTGTCGTACATATACACAATGGAATATTACTCAGCCATTAAAAAGAATACATTTGAATCAGTTCTAATGAGGTGGATGAAACTGGAGCCTATTATACAGAGTGAAGTAAGGCAGAAAGGAAAATACCAATACAGTATACTAATGTATATATATGGAATTTAGAAAGATGGTAATGATGACCCTATAAATGAGATAGCAAAAGAGACACAGATGTAAAGAACAGACTTTTGGACTCTGTGGAGAAGGTGAAGGTGGAGTGATTTGAGAGAATAGCATCAAAACATGTATATTATCATATATAAAACAGATCGCCAGTCCAGGTTCAATGCATGAGACAGGGTGCTCAGGGTTGGTGCACTGGGATGACCCTGAGGGATGGGATGGGGAAGAAAGTGGGAGGGAGTTCAGGATGGGGAACGCATGTACACCCATGGCTGATTCATGTCAATGTATGGCAAAAACCACTATAATATTGTAAAGTAATTAGCCTCCAATTAAAATAAATTAATTAATAAAAAAGTCATTAGCCATCACAACTGATCATAGCACTGTACTTTCTATGTTAATTAATTTATAACATTGAAACTAAAGATGAAGTAACTTTAATGTATACCAAATATTACATCTTAAGAAGCTTCACAGTGACTTTCATGTTAATGTACAATGTTTTCTATATAAATGAATTGATGAAGTCAAACAACATGACCAATCTCAGTGAAATCTGTGACCCAACAGTTATACAACAGTTATGCAGTTATGTAACAATTACAGTTACTACACTGTGTCCTAATACCTCAACTTCCTTAACAGGTAACTCTGGATGGATGTTATGAATGTTGATTCTGCTGCTGAATTTATGCTTGACCTTGAGCAAAGTCCTGTGTGTCTCTAGGTATATATTTCTTCAATTGTACAATGTGGGAGTTGGTCTAGATAAATTCTATTGTACAATGTGGCAGTTGGTCTAGATAAATTCTAAGCTTCCACCATTCCATCTGATGTCTGTGAATAACACATTTGTGCCTATACACTCCCATAAATAGCTTTCTAATTACCAAAGATGCCCGATCCATCTCTGGATAAGTCTAAATGCCAGTAAAGTCTTTCTTATACTGAACTAAAAAATCACTAGCCATCAGAGAAATGCATATTAAAACTGTAATGAGATAGTACCATACACCTGTGGACATGGCTGGGGGTGGGGGAGGAAGGAGACAGTAGGATGTATGGAGAGAGTGACATGGAAACATACATTGCCATATGTAAAATAGATAATCAATGGGAATTTGCTGTATGTCTCAGGGAACTCAAAACTGGGCTCAGTAACAACCTAGAGGGGTGGGATGGGGAGGGAGATGGGACAGATGTTCAAGTGGTAGGTTGTTGTTCAATCGTTCAGTCATGTCTAACTCTTTGTGATCCATAGACTGTAGCATGCCAGGTTTCTCTGTCCTTCACCATCTCCCATTGCTCAAACTCATGTCCATTGATTCGGCGATGCCATCCAACCATCTTGTCCTCTGTTGTCCCCTTCTCCTCCTGCCCTCAATATTTCCCAGGGTCTTTTCTAATGAGTTGACTCTTTGCATCAGGTGGCCAAAGTATTAGAGCTTCAGCTTCAGTGTCACTCCTTCTAATGAATATTCAGCATTGATTTCTTTTAGGGTTGATTGGTTTGATTTCCTTGTAGTCCAAGTTGGAGGAGGACATGGGTAAACCTATGGCTGATTCATGTTGATGTTTGGTAGAAACCAACACAATACTATAAAGCAATTATCCTTCAATTAAAAATAAACAAAAATTTTAAAAAGTGATAGTGGTAAGAATACAGAGACACTATCATTCATATGTTCCTGGTGGGGATGTAAGATGGGATGATGAATTGTTTGGCAGTTTCTAAAAACAAAACAAAGGATTAAACATTTAACTACCATATGACTCAGCAATTACACTCCTGGAAGTTTAAAATAAAGACTTAATGTTCACACAAAAACCTGTACCTGAATATTTATAACAGTTCCATAAGTTTTAACACGTGTATAGGTTCGTGTAAAGAACACCATAATTGCTTCCACTACTCTTCAAATCTCCTTCATGCTGTCCTTTTAAAGCCACATTCTATTGTACCTCCCACTATAATCCTTGGAAACCATTGATTGATTCTCTGCCATGATAGTTTTTTCCCAAGAATATCATATAAATGAAATGAAGCATTTAGCCATGAAGAGTAGAAGATTTAAATTGTAATGTAGCGTAGTTTATCAGTTTGATCTTTTATGGGTAGTGACAGACTTCATTTTCTTGGGCTCCAAAATCACGGCAGGTGGTGACTGCAGCCATGAAATTAAAAGACGCTTGCTCTTTGGGAAAAAGCTATAACAAACAGCGTATTAAAAAGCAGAGATGTTACTTTGCCAACAAAGGTCCATATAGTCAGAGCTATGGTTTTTCCAGTAGTCATGTATGGATGTGAGAGTTGGACCATAAAGAAAGCTGAATGCCAAAAATTTGATGCTTTTGAACTGTGGTGTTGGAGAAGACTCTTGAGAGTCCCTTGGACTGCAAAGAGATCAAACCAGACAATTCTAAAGGAAATCAATCCTGAATATTCATTGGAAGGCCTGATGCTGAAGCTCCAATATTTTAGCCACCTGATGCAGAGCCAACTCCTTAGAAAAGACCCTGATGCTGGGAAAGATTGTAGGGAGGAGCAGAAGGCGACGACAGAGGATGAGATGGTTGGATGACATCACCAACTCAGTGGACATGAGTTTGAGCAAGCTCTGGGAAATGGTGAAGGACAGGGAAGCCTGGCATGCTGTGGTACACGGGGTCACAAAGAATCAGACATGACTGAGCGACTGAACAACATCAACAACTTTGAGTGTGGTATATAAGAAATCTTTGCCAAATACCAGGTCACACAGATTTTTTGCCCTATGTTTTCTTCTAGAAATTTTATAGGTTTAGATTTAGCATTTAGATCTATGGTCCATTTTGTGTTGACTTTTATTTATGTGGTGCAAGCTATGATTGAATTTTTTTTTTTTTGCTTACAGATATTCAATTGCTCTAGCAGAATTTGATGAAATGACTCTCTCTCCTTTCTTCACTTAATTGCCTTTGCAACCTTTTCACATGTTGATTGTCCATATATGTGTGGGTCTGTTTCTGGACTTTCTATTCTGTTCCACTGATCTGTCTCCTTTATACCACTATCACACTGTCTTGATTAATGTCATTTTATAATAAATCTTGAAATCAATCCATTGGTGTTTTCTACTGCAACTTTGTTCTTTTTCAAATTTGTTTTGGTCATTCTAGGTCCTTTTTATTTTTAATCTAAATTTTGGAATCATCCTGTCAATTTACACACACACACACAAATCTTGTTGGAATTCTGATTGCTATTTCATTGAATCTGTACATCATTTTGAAAGGAGTTGACATCTACTGTTATTGAATCTTCCAAATCATGGATGCAGTATATCTATCAATTTATTTAGGTCTTCCTCAATTTCTTTCAGCAATGTTTTAGTTTTCAGTGTACAAGTCTTTCATGTCTTTTGTCAGATTTACCTCTGTTATTCAAAATTTTTGATGTTACTGTAAATGGCATTGGTTTTTAAAAATTGCTTGTTGTTATTATATAGAAAAACAATTGACTATTGAATCTTTTAAGCTTGCTAAACTTGTTTATTAGTTCTAATAGCTTTTTTTCTAGATTTCATCAGATTTTCTATATAGATAATCATATGAATAAATGCAGTTTTACTTCTTCTCCAATCTTCGAGCCTTTTTCCCCCTTTTCCTTCCCTGATTTTACTGGTAAAGTATCCAGTACAATATTGAATAGTAGTAGTGAAAGCAGACATTCTTGCTTTATTCCTAATCTTAGGGGAAACACATTCAGTCTCTTACCATTAATCATGTTTGCTGTAAATATTTTGTAGATGCCTTTTATCAGATTGAGGAAATTCCCTTCAGTCCTTTGTTGAGAAATTTTATCTGGAATGGATGTTGGCCTTCTCAGATGATTCATCTGTGTCTATTTAGATGGCCATATAGTTTTTTATTTTTAGTCTGCTAATATGGTGACTTTCTATGATTGGTTTCCAAATGTTAAACCAATCTTCCATTCCTGTGATATGCTCCACTTGTAATGTGTTATCCTTCTTATTTGTTATTGCATTTGATTTGCTAAATTTCTTTTTAAGATTTTGTCATCAAGCTCCTGAGGGTTATTGGTTTATTGTTTTCTTTAGTGTTGTTGTTTGCTTTTGTTTTACTGTAAATCTGTTGGCAGATTAATAAAATGAGTTGGGGAATGTTTCCTCACTTTAATTTTTGTTTGTTTGTTTAAAGATTTCAGTTTCCAAAGAAGTTTCAAGCTTATGGGAAAATTGAGCATAAAGTAGAGTTTTCATATACCCATTTCCTTCACTCCCCTGTACATTTTCCCTTAATATTAACATCTTGCATTAATGTGGTACATATGTTAAAATTAAATTGGCCAATATTAACACATTATTATTAATTAAAGTCCACAGTTTATATTGAAGTTGAATATTGCTTCTTTTAAAGGTTAATTTTGTGACAATTTGATTGGGCCATGGGATGTCCCAAGTTAACATTTCTGGGTGTGCCTGTGATGATGTTTTGATTAAGATTGGCATTTGAATTGATTGGTGCACTCAGTAGATTGCCCTCTCCAAGGTGGGTGGATATAATTCAATCAGCTAAGGGCCTGAATAGAACTAAAAGTGGAAGAAGGGACATTTGTCTTCTGCCCTTTGACTGGGATTTGCATCATTGAGTCACCTGATTTTCAGGCCTCCAGATCAATTATGCCATTAACTTTCCTGGATCTCCACTTGTAGACTGCACTCGGCCAGACTTTTCAGCCTCAATAATTGCATGAGCCAATTCCCCATAATAGATCTTGTTTTATATATACATATATCTCCTATTGTCTGTATTTCTCTGGAAGGCCCTAATATGTTAAGAATGGTTAATGTACTCTTTCAGGTGTTTGAAAGGTTAAAAATATTCAGCACTAAATTTTTGACTTGCTAAGTCTCTTCAGTCGTGTCTGACTGTGCGACTCTATGGACTGTATCCCACGAGGCTCCTCTGTCCATGGGATTCTCCAGGCAAGAGTACTGGAGTAGGTTGCCATTCCCTTCTCCAGGGGATCTTCCCCACCAGGGATCAAACTGGTGTCTAACCTGCATTGGCAGGGTTCTTTACCACTAGCACCACCTAACTCTTTAATGGCAGTTTAAGTTGTCGGAGACAATTTAATTAAATAAAATTCACAATAAGTGCTCCAAAAAAAAAAAAATTTCTTGACAGTTGTGTAGGACTGTTGTTATTTTCTTAAATTATTGGTAGAGTTCTCCAATGAAACCATCTAGGCCTGAAATTTTCTTTGTGGGAAGATTATTAACTACAAGTTCAATTTTTAAAAATTGGATGTAAAGTTATTCAGTTTATCTATTCTTTCCTGATTGTGTTGGGCAGAATTCTAAACTGGTCCCTAGGATCTTCTCCCTGTTATACATTCTCTGTATAAATCCCCTGCCCTTAAATGTGGCTTAGACTTGTGAATATGATGTGACAACCACCACCTTAATTAGGTTATATTATATGGCAAAGGTGATGGGACAGTCGCTCTTTTGACAAAATACTGTCTTAGCACACTGGGGAAATATTCTACTGGTTTTGAAGAAATAAGGTGCCATGCTGTGAGAAGGCAATGTGGCTGGAATGTGAGGTCAACCTCTAGTTGCAGAGAGTGACCTACTTCCAATACCCAGCAAGAAAATGGGAATCTCTGTCTTAAAACTGCGAAGAAATAAATTTTGCCAACAACTAGTGAGCTTGGACCGCAAGCTCCAGATGAGAGCAGAGGAAAACAATGAACTTTGATTGTATCTTTTGAAGAATTGTCTATTTCATCTTAATTGTTGAACTTGTTGTCATAAAGTTGCTAATAATATTCCCTTTTTATCCTTTTAATAGTTATAAAATATCATCACCTTCATCTCTGATATTAGTGATTTGTGTCTTTTCTCATTTTTTTCTAATCAAATTTTATCAATTATATTCATGCTCTCAAAAACTCCCCAGCTTTTGCTTTCATTGGTTTTCTCAATTGTTTATCTGTTTCTTACTTCACTAATTTTTACTCAACCGTTATTATTTCTTTTATTTCATTTTCTTTGGGTTTAATTTGCTCTTTCTTTCTAGTTTATTAAGATGAAAACTGAGGTTATTGAATAAAAGCTTTTCTTATTTTCTAATATAGGCTTTTAGTGTTTTAAAATTTCCCCTAAGAAATACTACTTTAGTGGCATCCCACAAATTTTGATATTTTTGTATTTTCATTTTCATTCAGTATAAAAAATATTCTAATTTACCTTTTTACTTCTTTGATCTTCTGTTACTTAGAAGTGTGTTATTGAGTTACCAGATATTTGGGGATTTTCCAAGGATCTTTTGTTACTGATAGTTTAATTCCACTGAGGTCAGAGGGTATACTTTGTATGACTTGAATCTTTTTAAATTTATTGAGATCTGTTTTACTCATTCTGATACATGTGTAGTGATATTTCACTGTAGTCTTAATTTGCATTTCCCTGGTGGCTAGTAATGTTGAATATGTTTTGTGTACTTACTTGCTATCTATATATCTTCTTTGATGAAATGTCTCTTGCCCATTTTCTAGTACTGTTGTTTGCTTTATTGCTGTTGTTTTCAGTGGTTCTTTATGTAATCTAGATACAGTTTTTTGTTGCATTTCTGGTTTGCAAATATTTTCTCCCAATCTGTAGCTTGTCTTTTTATTATTTCATTAAGATCTTGCACACAGCAAAAGTTTTATATTTGGACGAAGTACAATTTTAAAAAATCATGTTTTTTGCATGCAAGTCTGTGAATTTTTTTCCAGCTTTATTGAGATATAATTGATATATAACATTGTATAAGTTTAAGGTGTACAATGTGATGATTTGATACACATATATTGTGAAATGACTACCAAAGTAGAGTTAGTTAACACCTCCATCACCTCTCATAATTACCATTTATTTTTTGTGGTGAGAACTTTGAAGATCTCTCAAGTTGCTAAAAATATTCATAATATGAAAATGTCTAATTTTTAACAAAAGAAATCATTCATCATACAGTGTCATCAATAAATGGTACTAAAAAGCGAACGTGCAAAAAATGAAGTTGGACTCGTACCTAATAACAAAAATTAACTCAAGACCTTGCTTTTTTTTTTTTTATACCCAGAAATGGGATTGCTGATCATGTCATAATTCTATTTTTTTCTGTAGCAACTACATACACCATTTTATATTTTCACCAACAATGCACAAGTGCTATAATTTCTTCCCTTACAAAACTCATTTTTTTTTCTTTCTTTCGTTTTTTGTTTTTTGGATACTAATAATCCTAATGAGTGTGAGGTGGTATCTCATTGTGGTTTTGATTTGCACTTCCCTAATAATTAGTGATATCAAGCACCTTCTTGGGTACATATTGGCCATTTGTATATTTTCTTCAGAAAAAATAAGTTTCCCTGGTGGCTCAGATGGTAAAGAATCTGCCCGCAATGCAGGAAACTGGGGGTTGATCCCTGGATCAGAAGATCCCCTGGAGGAGGAAATGGCACCCCACTCCAGTATTCTTGCCTGGAGAATTCCATGGACAGAGGAGTCTGGTGGCTACAGTCTATGGGGTCTCACAGAGTTGGACACAACTGAGAAACTTTCACTCACTTTTGGAAAAATGTTTATTTAGTTCTTCTGCTGATTTTTAAATAAGTTTGTTTATGTTTTTGCTATTGAGTTAAATGAGTTATTTGCATATATTTTGGATATTAATCCTGTTTAAGATATATGTTTTGCAATTATTTTCTCCCTTTTCATAGGCTGACTTTTCATTTTGTTGATTGTTTCCTTTGCTGTGCAGAGGTTTTTTTAGTTTGATGTAGTTCCACTTATTTATTTTTACTTTTGTTTCTTGTGTTTTTTGTATTATATCCAGGAAATTTCTGCCAAGACCAATGTCAATGAGCTTTCCCCCTGGTATTTCTTCTAGGAAAGTTTCAGTTTCAGAACTTGTATCTACGTCTTTGTCCATTTTGAGTTAATTTCTATGACTAGTGGAGAAGGCAATGGCACCCCACTGCAGTATTCTTGCCTGGAAAATCCCATGGATGGAGGAGCCTAGTAGGCTGCAGTCCATGGGGTCGCTAAGAGTCAGACACGACTGAGTGACTTCACTTTCACTTTTCACTTTCATGCATTGGAGAAGGAAATGGCAACCCACTCCAGTGTTCTTGCCTGGAGAATCCCAGGGACCGGGGAGCCTGGTGGACTGCCGTCTATGGGGTCGCACAGAGTCGGACACAACTGAAGTGACTTAGCAGCAGCAGCAGTGTAACATAGGGATACAATTTAATTCTTCTGTATCCGTTTATGGAAGAGACCATCCCTTCCCACATTGCGTATTCTTGGCTTCCTTGTCAAATATTAGTTGACTGATATATGAGGGTTTGTTTCTGGGCTCTCAGTTATGTTCCACTGGTCTATATGTTTATGTTTATGCCTACCATACTATTTTGATTACTATAGCTTTGTAGTATAGTTTGAAATCAGGAAGTGTGATGCCTGCAGTTTTATTCTTTCTCTAGATTACATTGGCTATTTGAAGTTTTTTGTGGTTCCATGCAAATTTTAAGATTGTGTTTTCTACTACTGTGAAAAATGCCATTGGAATTTTGATAGAGATTGCATTGAATGTATAGATGACCTTAAGGAGTAAAGACATTTTAACAATATTAATTCTGATCCATGAACACTGGATGTCTTTTTGTTTGTGTCTTCTTCAATTTCCTTCATTAAAGAAATGTACAGATTTCAAATGTACAGATCTTTCACCTCCCTGATAAATTTATTCCTAAGTAATTTATTGGTTTGGATTCTATTGTGAATGGAATTATTCTCTTTATTTTTCAGATGTTTTGTTAGTATATGAAACCACAACTGATTTTTGTATATTGATTTTTTGTCCTACAACTCTACAAAATTCATTGATTAGTTCTAACAGTTAGGGTTTTCTTTTATTTAGAAAGTTTAGTATTTCCTATATGTAAGATCATATCATCTATTAACAAAGCTAATTTTACTTCTACCTTTCCTGTTTGGGTGCCTTTTCTTTTATTTGACTGTTAGCTCTAGCTAGGACTTCTAGTACTACTGAATAACAGTGGTGAGAGTGGGCATCTTTATCTTGTTCCTCATCTTAGAAGGAAAGCTTTCAACCAATTACCGTTGAATATAAATTTGGCTGTGGGTTTGTCACATATAGCCTTTACTATTTAGAAGTCAATTCCTTCTATATTCAATTTGTTGAAGATTTTCATGATAAGGGGATGCTGAATTTTGTCATGTTTCTGCATCTACTGAGATGATCACATGATTTTTATCTATTAATGTGGTGTATCACATTCATTTATTTGTATATGTTGACTCATCTTGCAACCCAGGGATAAGTTCCACTTGATCGTGGTGTATGATATTATGACTGTGCTGTTGAATTCAGATTGCTAGTATTTGGTTCAGAACTTCTGCATCCATATTCATCAGGGATATTGGTGTGTAATTTTCTTTTTTTTATGGTATCCTTATCTGACTTTGATATTGTATGGGAAAACCTTGGTCTTTCACCTTCTATATAGGGAAAAACACAGCTGTTCCCTGCTTTTTTGTGAGTCTTTTTTTTTCTTTCTTGTGATTTTCCTTTACTACTCACACAGAAAACTTTACTTCTGGTCACCAGATGTGTGAGGTTTTCCACTATACCACAAAGCAATTCTTGGACATGATCTACTGGAAATAGCATCAGATCATAGGTTTAAGTTTACAGCCCCTACCTTTACTTTAGGATGCCAGTTGCAAGGCCAGGTTATCACCTATGCTTCTGATCAACCTGCTATATATAGGCAGTTCTCCTCCTTAGGTTCAACTTTCTTTTTTTTTTGAAAGCCGTGAAGAGTAGATTTTATTTTTTATTTTTGTTTTTTAAATTAATTTTTACTGGAGTATATTTGATTTACAATACTGTGTTGGTTTCTGCTATACAGCAAAGTGAATCAGTTATTCATATACATATATTCACTCTTTTTTAGATTCTTTTCCCATAAACACCATTACAAAGTACTGAGTACAGTTCTCTGTGCTATACAATAGGTCATTATTAGTAATCTATTTTATACATAATAGTGTGTATATGTCAATCTCAAACTTCCAATTTATCCCTCCCACCATTACCACCTGATAACCACAAGTTTATTTTCTACATCTATCATTCTATTTCTGTTTTGTAGATAAGTTCATTTGTACCCCTTTTCTAAAGATTCTGCATATAAATGATATCACATGATATTTATCTTTCTCTGACTTACTTCACTCAGTATGACAATCTTTAGGTTCATCCATCTCACTGAAAATGGCATCACTTCATTCTTTTGTATAGCTGAGCAATATTCCATTGTATATATGTACCACAATCTACTCTATTCAGTAAGCCTGCTGATCTACAGTCCATGGGGTCACAAAGAGTTGGACATGACTTAGCAACTAAACAACAATGTTGATAGACATTTAGATTGCTTCCATGTCCTGGCTATTGTAAATAGTGCTGCAGTGAACATTAGGGTGCATGTATCTTTTCTTTTCTTTTTTTTTTGTTTTGTTTCTCAAGTCTCTTTAACTCAGAGCAATCAATGTGCTAAAGTGGAGTGTTTTGGGGTGAGCTGCCCTGAATGCCATCAGGAGCACAGATTACCTGGTGTGTCCCCATCCTCCTGCGGGGAGCAGAAATCAGGGAACTGATGCACAGGCCCAGAGCGGGCCTGCAAGCCTGCACTCCCTCAGGCTTCAGGCCTTTTCCCCGGGCTCACCTACTCTGTTTCTCCTGCATGTATCTTTTCAAATTATGGTTTTCTCCAGGTATATTCCTAGGAGTAGGATTGCAAGATAGTATAGTAGCTCTATTTTTTAGTTTCTAAAGGATCTTCCATACTGTTTTCTACAATATCTGCACCAACTTATATTCCCACCAACAGTGCAGGAGAGTTCCCTTTTCTACACACCCTCTTCAGCATTTATTATTTGTAGACTTTTAGACTGTTGCCATTCTGACTTGTGTAAGGTGATACCTTATTGTGGTTTTGATTTGCATTTCTCTAGTGATTAGCAATACTGAGCATCTTTTCATGTTCCTGTTAGGCATCTGCATGTCTTCTTTTGAAAAATGTCTATATTTAGGTGTACCAGCCCCAAGCTTCCTGTATCCTGCATGGAACTTGGGCTGGTGATTCGTTTCTTATATGATATTATGCATGTTTTAATGCCATTCTCCCAAATCATCCCCCCTCCCTCTCCCACAGAGTCCAAAAGATTGTTCTATACATCTGTGTCTCTTTTGCTGTCTCGCATATAGGGTTGTCATTACCATCTTTCTAAATTCCATATATATGCGTTAGTATACTGTATTGGTAGCTTGGTAGGAATTGCATTGAATCTATAGATTGCTTAGTATACTCATTTTCACTATATTGATTCTTCCAATCCATGAACATTGTATATTTCTCCATGTATTTGTGTCCTCTTTGATTTCTTTCACAGTGTTTTATAGTTTTCTATATATATATGTGTTTTGTTTCTTTAGGTAGATATATTCCTAAGTATTTTATTCTTTTCGTTGCAATGGCGAATGGAATTATTTCTTTAACTTCTCTGTTTTCTCATTGTTAGTGTATAGGAATGCAAGGGATTTCTGTGTATTAATTTTATATCCTGCAACTTTACTATATTCATTGGTTAGCCCTAGTAATTTTCTGGTGGTGTCTTTAGGGGTTTTATGTAGTGGATCATGTCATCTGCAAACACTGAGAGTTTTACTTCTTCTTTTCCAATCTGGATTCCTTTTATTTCTTTTTCTTCTCTGATTGCTGTGACCAAAACTTCCAAAACTATGATGAATAGTAGTGGTGAGAGTGGGCACCCTTGTCTTGTTCTTGACTTTAGGGGAAATGCTTTCAATTTTTCACCATTGAGGATAATGTTTGCTGAGGGTTTGTCATATATAGCTTATACTATGTTTAGGTATGTTCCTTCATGTTGAATTTTGTCAAAGGCTTTCTCTGCATCTATTGAGATAATCATATGGTTTTCATCTTTCAATTTGTTAATGTGGTGTATTACATTGATTAATTTGCAGATATTGAAGAATCCTTGCATCCCTGTGATAAAGCCCACTTGGTCATGATGTATGATCTTTTAAATATGTTGTTGGATTCTGTTTGCTAGAATTTTGTTAAGGATTTTTGCATCTATGTTCATCAGTGATATAGGCCTGTAGTTTTCTTTTTTTGTGGCATCTTTGTCTGGTTTTGGTATTAGGGTGATGGTGGCCTCATAGAATGAGTTTGGAAGTTTACCTTCCTCTGCAATTTTCTGGAAGAGTTTGAGTAGGATAGGCTTTAGCTCTTTAAATTTTTGGTAGAATTCAGCTGTGAAGCCGTCTGGTCCTGGGCTTTTGTTTGCTGGAAGATTTCTGATTATTGTTTCAATTTCCGTGCTTGTGATGGGTCTGTTAAGATTTTCTATTTCTTCCTGGTTAGTTTTGGAAAGTTGTACTTTTCTAAGAATTTGTCCATTTCTTCCAAGTTGTCCATTTTATTGGCATGTAGTTGCTGATAGTAGTCTCTTACAATCCTTTGTATTTCTGTGTTATCTGTTATGATTTCTCCATTTTCATTTCTAATTTTGTTGATTTGATTCTTCTCCCTTTGTTTCTTGATGAGTCTGGCTAATAGTTTGTCAATTTTATTTATCTTCTCAAAGAACTAGCTTTTAGCTTTGTTGACTTTTGCTATGGTCCCTTTTGTTTCTTTTGCATTTATTTCTGCCCTAATTTTTAAGATTTCTTTCCTTCTACTAACCCTGGGGTTCTTAATTTTTTCCTTTTATAGTTGCTTTAAGTGTAGAGTTAGGTTATTTATTTGACTTTTTTCTTGTTTCTTGAGTTAAGCCTGTATTGCTATGAACTTTCCCCTTAGCACTGCTTTTACAGTGTCCTATAGATTTTGGGTTGTTGTGTTTTCATTTTCATTCATTTCTATGCATATTTTTATTTCTTTTTTGATTTTTTCTGTGATTTATTGGTTATTCAGCAATATGTTGTTCAGCCTCCATATGCTGGAATTTTTAGTAGTTTTTCTCCTGTAATTGACATCTAGTCTTACTGCATTGTGGTCAGAAAAGATGCTTGGAATGATTTCAATTTTTTTGAATTTACCTAGGCTAGATTTATGGCCCAGGATGTGATCTATCCTGGAAAAGGTTCTATGTGCACTTGAGAAAAAGGTTAAATTCATTGTTTTGGGGTGAAATGTCCTATAGATATCAATTAGGTCTAACTGGTCCATTGTATCATTTAAAGTTTGTGTTTCCTTGTTAATTTTCTGTTTAGTTGACCTATTCATCGGTGTGAGTGGGGTATTAAAGTCTCCCACTATTATTGTGTTATTGTTAATTTCCACTTTCATACTTGTTAGCATTTGGCCTACATATTATGGTGTTCCTATGTTGGGTGCATATATATTTATAACTGTTATATCTTCTTCTTGGATTGATCCTTTGATCATTATGCAGTGTCTTTCTTTGTCTCTTTTCATAACCTTTATTTTAAAGTCTATTTTATCTAATATGAGTATTGCTGCTCCTGCTTTCTTTTGGCCTCTTGCATGGAATATCTTTTTCCAGCCCTTCACTTTCAGTCTGTATGTGTCCTTTGTTTTTAGGTGGGTCTCTTGTAGACAACATATATAGGGGTCTTATGTTTTTATCCATTCAGCCAGTCTTTGTCTTTTGGTTGGAGCATTCAACCCATTTACATTTAAGGTAATTATTGATAAGTATGATCCCATTGCCATTTACTTTGTTGTTTCAGGTTTGAGTTTATACACCCTTTCTGTGTTTCCTGTCTAGAGAAGATCCTTTAGCATTTGTTGAAGAGCTGGTTTTGTGGTGCTGAATTCTCTCAGCTTTTGCTTGTCTATAAAGCTTTTGATGTCTCCTTCATATTTGAATGAGATCCTTCCTGGATACAGCAGTCTGGGTTGTTGGTTTTTCTCTTTCATTACTTTATGTCCTGACATTCCCTTCTGGCCTGAAGAGTTTCTATTGAAAGATCAGCTGTTATCCTTTTGGGAATCCCCTTGTGTGTTATTTGTTGTTTTTCCCTTGCTGCTTTTAATATTTATTCTTTGTGTTTGATCTTTGTTAATTTGATTAATATGTGCCTTGGGGTGTTTTGTCTTGGGTTTATCCTGTTTGGGACTCTGTGGGTTTCTTAGACTTGGGTGGCTATTTCCTTCCCCATTTTAGGGAAGTTTTCAACTATTATCTCCTCAAGTATTTTCTCATGGCCTTTCTTTTTGTCTTCTTCTTTTGGGACTCCTATGATTCAAATGTTGGGGCATTTAACATTGTCCCAGGGGTCTCTGAGGTTGTCCTCTATTCTTTTCTTTTCTTCTTTTCTCTGCTTCATTTATTTCTATCATTCTATCTTCTACCTCACTTATCCTATCTTCTGCCTCCATGTTTCTACTATTGGTTACTTCCAGAATGTTTTTTTATCTCATTTGTTGCACTATTCATTATATATTGGCTCTTTTTTATTTCTCCTAGGTCCTTGTTAAACCTTTCTTGCATCTTCTCAATCCTTGTCTCCAGGCTATTTATCTGTAACTCCATTTTGTTTTCAAGATTTCAGATCATTTTTACTATCATTATTCTGAATTTTTTTTCAGGTAGATTCTCTATCTCTTCCTCTTTTGTTTGGTCTGGTGGGCATTTATTATGTTCCTTTACCTGCTGAGTATTTCTCTGCCTTTTCATCTTGTTTAGATTGCTGTGTTTGAGGTGGCCTTTCTGTATTCTGGCAGTTTGTGGTTCCTCTTTATTGTGGAGGTTCCTCACTGTGAGTGGGGTTGGACGGGTGGCTTGTCAAGGTTTTCTGGTTAGGGAAGCTTGTGTAGGTGTTCTGGTGGGTGGAACTGGATTTCTTTTCTCTGGAGTGCAATGAAGTTTCCAGTATTTGTGTGGTATGTCTTGCTCTGGATCTTGTTGTCTCTTGGGTGGTGCTTGGTTTCAGTGTAGGTATGGAGGCTTTTGGATGAGCTCTTATCAGTTAATGTTCCTTGAAGTCAGGAGTTCTCTGGTGTTCTCAGGTTTTGGACTTAAGCCTCCTGCCTCTGGTTTTCAGTCTTATCTTACAGTAGCCTCAAGACTTCTCTATCTATACAGCACTGATGATAAAACATCTAGGTTAATGATGAAAAGCTTCTCCACAGTGAGGGACACCTGGAAAGGTTCACAGAGTTACATGGAGAAGAGAAGAGGGAGGAGGGAGAGAGAGGTGACCAGGAGGAGAAGAGGGGAAATCAAAAGGGGAGAGAGAAAACTAGCCAGTAATCAATTCCTTATGTGTTCTCCACAGTCTGGACCCCTCAGAGAGGTTCATGCAGTTACACAGAGAAGAGAAGAAGGAGGAAGGAGACAGAGGTGACCAGGAGGAGAAAAGAGGGAATCAAAAGGAGACAGATCCAGCCAGTAATCAGTTCCCTAAGTGTTCTCCACAGGCTGGAACACACAAAGAGATTCACAGTGTTGGGTAGAGAAGAAAAGGGGGAGGGAGAAGATAGAGGTGACCTGGTAGAGAAAAAGGAGAGTCAAAAGGGGGAGAAAGCAATCAAGCCAGTAATCACACTCCTAAGTAAATCTCAGTACTGAAGATTGGGTTCTTAAAGGTACAAAATTTGATAACAAATACCAAAAAGCAAAGATTAAAAATCTAGAGTAGAGGTTAGACTCTCAAAAATACAATATTAACAAAGCAAAATCACAATATATATATATATATGGTTTGCTTTAAAAATAGGGTCTTTTTTTTTTGAAAGGTAATAGTAGGTTATAAAAATGAAAATTAAAGGAGCAATTGAGGACTTAAAATTTTTTAAAATATATTTTTAAAAATTAAAAAAAAATGATAATAGTAAAAATATATCTAGGAATTTCTCTGGAGCTGTTGTGGACAGTGTGGGGTCAGTTCAATTTCAGATAGTTCCTTGATTTGGCTTATACTTCTCAAGATCTATAGGCCCCTTCCAATGTAGTCGGTGCTAACTATAGGGCTTTAATCTGTTGCACCTGTCACTCCCAAAGCAGTTCCCTCTTTTTACTTTAGCTTCTTCTGTTTGCTCGTCTCTTCAGTGTCTGATTTCTGCCCCGACACAAGGGGGCAAAGGTGGTCACTTATTTAGGCTCTCTTGTTCAGTCCTGCTGTGGGGAGGGAGGAACACTGCAAACAAATGTCACTGGCGTGTGTGGGGAGTGCTCACTGTGTCTTGGCCGCACTGGGTTTGCCCCCACTCATGGCGTGTGTGCTTTCATGGTCTACACTTCTCAGGCTCTAGGTTGCTCTGCAGGGGAACTGTCTGAGGCGGGCCCTGGGTTGTGTATACTTCCCAGGTCTAAGCTGCTCAGGTTCAGGTTCTCGGGTACTCCACAAAGGCGCAGAGTTGGTTCGGCCTGCGTTTTGTGCCCTTCCTAGGTCCGATCAGCTCAGGAGACCAGGTGCTTGGCCAGCACAGTCTCCCCCCAGTTGGGGGTGCATCTTATCGCCTCCCTTGTCCCAGCTGCTCAGTGTGCTGTGTGTCTCTTCTGGGGAGCTGATCTCTGGCTGCAACCCTCCTGGCAGAGGTCAACCATCCAGAACCCCAAGAAGTCTTGGTTAGCAACAAAGCCTGCTTGCAGTTTTGTAGAGGATGCCTCTCTGGGGCTGAGATTGCCCCTTTCTGGCTCTGGCTGCCCCCTGCCTGCTTGTCTCTGGTGGGGGATGGGCCATTGCACAGCCAGCTAGCTCTCCTTTGGAATTCGTTCAGTCCTTTGTTCTGTGGGCAGGCCTGGCAGTACCTTAGGTTAGGGCTTTTCATGGCATAGTTCTCTCTCTCTCTCTCTTTTTTTTCCTCTCTCTCTCTGGCTATTCCACAGTTTGGGTTGCTATCTCAAGTTAGTTCCCTCAGATTGCCCTCAGGGCATTTGGGCCGGTTCTTACCCCAAGCAATGCAGCCTGTGCCTCCCTGTTCAGCCCCACTCTTTGGTGGTGGCTGTGAGCACTGGGAGTTGCCATTAGGCACATAATCTGGGGGTTTTATTTATTTATTTTTCCTCCTGGTTATGCTGCCCTCTGAGATTTCAAAATTCCCCACAAACCCGCCAGTAAGAGTGTTTCCTGGTGTTTGGAAACTTCTCTTCTTTTAAGACTCCCTTCCTGGGATCGATCTCCATCCCTACTTCTTTGTCTCTCTTTTTAACTTTTATATTTTGTCCTACCTCCTTTCAAAGACAATGGTCTGCCTTTCTGGGTGCCTGATGTCCTCTTCCAGCATTCAGAAGTTGTTTTGTGGAATTTTCTCAGCGTTCAAATG
Source organism: Bubalus bubalis (assembly GCF_019923935.1). Classification (NCBI taxonomy): domain Eukaryota; kingdom Metazoa; phylum Chordata; class Mammalia; order Artiodactyla; family Bovidae; genus Bubalus; species Bubalus bubalis. Next base: position 66,030,737 of record NC_059181.1, read on the forward strand.
TTCTTTTGATGAATTTGGGGGGAAAAAGTGGTCTCCCCATCTTATTCCTCTGCCATCTTAGGACTGGCCCCCCAACATTGCAGTCTTGCAATCTTTAATTTATCATAGATTAATTGACCATAGCTGCATGGGTTTATTTCTGGGCTTTTTATCCTATTCCATTGATCTATATGTCTAGTTTTGTGCCAGTACCATACTCTTTTGATGACTGTATCTTTGTAGTATATTCTGAAGTCAGAGATTCCTCCAGTTCCGTTTTTTTTTTTTTTAAAGATTTCTTTGGGTATTCAGGGTCTTTTGTGTCTCCATACAAATTTTATGACATTTTTGTTCTAGTTATGTGAAAAATGTCATTGGTAATTTGATAGAGACTGCATTGAATTTGTTGGAGAAGGCAGTAACAACCCACTCCAGTACTCTTGCCTGGCAAATCCCATGGATGGAAGAGCCTGGTAGGCTGCAGTCAATGGGGTCACTAGGAGTTGGACATGACTGAATGATTTCACTTTCATGCATTGGTGAAGGAAATGGCAACTCACTCCAGTGTTCTTGCCTGGAGAATCCCAGGGATGGCAGAGCCTGGTGGGCTACCATCTATGGGGTCACACAGAGTCAGACATGACTGAAATGACTTAGCAGCAGCAGCATTGAATATGTAGATTGCCTAGGGTAATATGGTCATTTTGACCATATTGGTTCTTCCAATCCATGAACATGGTATATATCTTTTCATCTGTTTGTGCTTCTTTTGTTTTTTTTCATCAGCATCTTATAATTTTTGGAATACAGGTCTTTTGTCTCCTTCAGTTCAGTTCAGTCACTCAGTCGTGTCCGACTCTTTGTGACCCCATGAATCACAGCACGCCAGGCCTCCCTGTCCATCACCAACTGCAGGAGTCCACCCAAACTCATGTGCATCGAGTCAGTGATGCCATCCAGCCATCTCATCCTCTGTCGTCCCCTTCTTATCCTGCCCCCAATCTCTCCCAGCATCAAGGTCTTTTCAAATGAGTCAACTCTTCACATCAGGGGGCCAAAGTATTGGAGTTTCAGCCTCAGCATCACTCCTTTCAATGAACACCCAGGACTGGTCTCCTTTAGGATGGACTGCTTGGATCTCCTTGCAGTCCAAGGGACTCTCAAGAGTCTTCTCCAACACCACAGTTCAAAAGCATCAATTCTTCGGTACTCAGCTTTCTTCACAGTCCAACTCTCACATCCATACATGACCACAGGAAAAACCATAGCCTTGACTAGATGGATCTTTGTTGGCAAAGTAATATCTCTGCTTTTTAATATGCTATCTAGGTTGATCATAACTTTCCTTCCAAGGAGTAAGCGTCTTTTAATTTCATGGCTGCAATCACCATCTGCAGTGATTTTGGAGCCCAGAAAAATAAAGTCTGACACTGTTTCCACTGTTTCCCCATCTATTTCCTATGAAGTGATGGGACCAGATGCCATGATCTTTGTTTTCTGAATGTTGAGCTTTAAGCCAACTTTTTCACCCTCCACTTTCACTTTCATCAAGAGGCTTTTTAGTTCCTCTTCACTTTCTGCCATAAGGGTGGTGTCATCTGCATATGTGAAGTTATTGATATTTCTCCCAGCAATCTTGATTCCAGCTTGTGCTTCTTCCAGTCCTGCGATTCTCATGATGTACTCTGCATATAAGGTAAATAAGCAGGGTGACAATATACAGCCTTGATGTACTCCTTTTCCTATTTGGAACCAGTCTGTTGTTCCATGTCCAGTTCTAACTGTTGCTTCCTGACCTGCATATAGGTTTCTCAAGAGGCAGATCAGGTGGTCTGGTTTTCCCATCTCTTGAATTTCCCCCAGTTTCTTGTGATCCACACAGTCAAAGGCTTTGGCATAGTCAATAAAGCAGAAATAGATGTTTTTCTGGAACTCTCTTGCTTTTTCCATGATCCAGTGGATGTTGGCAATTTGATCTCTGGTTCCTCTGCCTTTTCTAAAACCAGCTTGAACATCTGGAAGTTCATGGTTCATGTATTGCTGAAGCCTGGCTTGGAGAACTTTGAGCATTACTTTACTAGCATGTGAGATGAGTGCAATTGTGCGGTAGTTTGAGCATTCTTTGGCATTGCCTTTCTTTGGGATTGGAATGAAAACTGACCTTTTCCAGTCCTGTGGCCACTGCAGAGTTTTCCAAATGTGCTCGCATATTGAGTGCAGCACTTTCACAGCGTCATCTTTCAGGATTTGAAATAGCTCAACTGGAATTCCATCACCTCCACTAGCTTTGTTCGTAGTGATGCTTTCTAAGGCCCACTTGATTTCACATTCCAGGATGTCTGGCTCTAGGTCAGTGATCACACCATCGTGATTATCTGGATTGTGAAGATCTTTTTTGTACAGTTTTTCTGTGTATTCTTGCCACCTCCTCTTAATATCTTCTGCTGTTAGGTCCATACCATTTCTGTCCTTTATTGAGCCCATCTTTGCATGAAATGTTCCCTTGGTATCTCTCATTTTCTTGAAGAGATCTCTAGTCTTTACCATTCTGTTGTTTTCCTCTATTTCTTTGCATTGATCGCTGAGGAAGGCTTTCTTATCTCTCCTTGCTATTCTTTGGAACTCTGCATTCAGATGCTTATATCTTTCCTTTTCTCCTTTGCTTTTTGCTTCTCTTCCTTTCACAGCTATTTGTAAGGCCTCCTCAGACAGCCATTTTGTTTTTTTCGTATTTCTTTTTCTTGGGGATGGTCTTGATCCCTGTCTCCTGTACAATGTTACAAACCTCTGTTCATTGTTCATCAGGTACTCTGTCTATCAGATCTAGTCCCTTAAATCTGTTTCTCACTTCCACTGTATAATCATAAAGGATTTGATTTAGGTCATATCTGAATGGTCTAGTGGTTTTCCCTACTTTCTTCAATTTAAGTCTGAATTTGGCAATAAGGAGTTCATGATCTGGGCCACAGTCTGCTCCTGCTCTTGTTTTTGCTGACTGTATAGAGCTTGTCCATCTTTGGCTGCAAAGAATATAATCAATCTGATTTCAGTGTTGACCATCTGGTGATGTCCATGTGTAGAGTCTTCTCTTGTGTTGTTGGAAGAGGTATTTGCTATGACCAGTGTGTTCTCTTGCTAAAACTCTATTAGCCTTTGCCCTGCTTCATTCCGTATTCCAAGGCCAAATTTGCCTGTTACTCCAGGTGTTTCTTGACTTCCTACTTTTGCATTCCAGTCCCCTATTATGAAAAGGACATCTTTTTTGAGTGTTAGTTCTAAAAGTTCTTGGAGGTCTTCCTAGAACCGTTCAACTTCAGCTTCTTCAGTGTTACTGGTTGGGACATAGGCTTGAATCACTGTGATATTGAATGATTTGCCTTGGAAACTCACAGAAATCATCCTATTGTTTTTGAGATCATTTATCGTTTTTGTCTCCTTAGGTAAGTTTAATTCCTAGGTATTTAATTCTTTTTGATGTGATGGTAAATGAAATTATTTCTTTGTTTCTCTTTCTGATCTTTTGTACTTAGTGTATAGAAATGCAACAGATTTCTGTGTATTAATTTTGTAACCTGAAACTTTACCAAATTCATTGATGAGCTCTAGTAGTTTTCTGGTAACATATTCAGCATTTTCTATGTATAATATCATGTCATCTGCAAACAGTGACAGTACTACTTCCTGTTTTCCAATTTGGATTGCCTTTATTTCTTTTTCTTCTCTGATTGCCACAGGTAGGACTTCCAAAACTATGTTGAATAAAAGTAGTGAGAGTAGACATCCTTGTCTTGTTTCTTATCTTAGAAGGAATGCTTTCAGCTTTTCACTATTGAGTATGATTTAGCTGTAGTTTTGTTGTATGTGGTCTTTATTATGGTGAGGTATGTTCCCTCTGGGGATTTCTTGGTGGATCAGTGGTAAAGAATCCACTTACCAATGTAGGAGATGTCAGTTTGATCCCTGGGTTGGGAAGTACCCTGGAGAAGGAAATGACAATCCACTCCAGTATTTTACCTGGAAAATCATATGGACAGAGGAGCCTGGTAGGCTACAGTCCATGGGGTTGCAAAAGAGTTGGACATGACTAAGTGACTAAACAACAACATGTTTTCTCTATTCCCACTATTTGAAGAGTTTTTATCATAACTGAGTACTGAATTTTGTTAAAAGCTTTTCCCTCCATCTATTGAGATGATAGTATAATTTTTATTCTTCAATCTGTTAATGTGGTATATCACATTGATTAATTTGTGGATATTGAAAAATCCTTGGCATCCATGAGATGAATATCACTTCATCATGGTATATGGTCTTTTTAATATATTGTTGAGTTCAGATTGCTAGCATTTTGTTGAAGATTTTGCATCTTTGTTCATCAGTGATATTGGCCTGTACTTCTAATTTTTTGTGGTGTCTTTGTCTGGTATCGGTATCAGGGTGATGGTGGCCTCATAGAATGAGTTTGGACGTTATCCTTCCTCTGTAATGTTTTAGAAATAGTTTCAGAAGGATAGGTGTTAACACTTCTCTAAATGTTTGATAGAATTGGTCCGTGAAGCCATCAGGACCTGGACTTTTGTTTATTGGGAGTTTTTTTAGTCACAGTTTCAGTTTCAGTGCTTGTGATTGGTCTGTTCATATTTTCTATTCCTAGTTCAGTTGGGGGAGACTGTACTTTTCTAAGAATTTGTCTATTTCTTCCATGTTGTCTATTTTATTGGCATGTAGTTGCTTGTAGTAGTCTCTTATGAGCCTTTGTATTTCCTTTTTCACTTTCAATTTTTTAATTTTAGTCCTTTTTCTTTTTTCTTGATGAGTCAGGCTAAAGGTTTGTCAATTTTGATTACCTTTTCAAAGAACTAGCTTTTTCATCTCAAATTCAACTAACTAAATTTTTCTGCTCCAATCTTTATGATTTCTTTCCTTCTACTAACTTTAGGTTTTGTTTGCTTTTCTTTCTCTAGTTGTTTTAGGTATAAGGTTAGGCTGTTTATTTGAGATTTTTCTTGTTTCTTGAAGTAAGATTTTATTGCTATAAACTTTGCTCTTAAAACTGCTTTTGCTGAATCCCATAGGTTTTGGATCATTGTGCTTTCGTTTTCACTTGCCTCTAGGTATTTTTTTTTTCCTCTTTTATTTCCTCAGTGACTATTGGTTGTTAAGTAGCATATTATTTACCTGCCACGTGTTTGTGTTTTTTATAGTTTTTTTTTTCTTGTACTTTATTTCTAATCTCATAGCATTGTAATTGGAAAAGATGCTTGGTATGATTTCAATTTTCTCAAATTTACCAATGCTTGTCTTTTGATCCAGCATGTGGCCAGTCCTGGAGAGTGTTTCGTGTGCACTTGAGCAGAATGTATATTCTGCTGTTTTTAGATGGAATGCTCTATATATCAATTAAGTCCATTGGTCTAATGTGTCATTTAAGGCCTGTGTTTCTTTATTTATTTTCTGTATGGATGATCTGTCCAATGATGAAAGTGAAGTGTTAATGTGTCCCACTACTATTGTGTTATTGTCTATTTCTCCCTTCACAGTTGTTGTATTTGCCTTACATATTGAGATACTCCTATATTCGTTGCATATATATTTATAATTATTATGTCTTCTTGGATTGATCCCTTGATAATTATGTAGTGTCCTTATTTGTCTCTTTGTTTTAAAGTCTATTTTGTCGGATATGGGTATTGCTACTCCAGCTTTCTTTTTATTTCCATGGAATACCTTCTCTCATCCCTTCACTTCAGTCTGTATGTGTCCCTAGGTCTAACGTGGGTCTTTTGTAGACAGCATATATATGGGTCCTATTTTTGTATCAACCCAGCCAGTTTATGTCTTTTGGTTGGAGCATTTAATCCATTTCCATTTAAGGTAATTATTGATATGTATGATCCTACTACCATTTTCTTGATTGTTTTAAGTTTATCTTTTGTAGATCTTTTCATTCTCTTATGTTTCCTGCCTAGAGGAGTTCCTTCTGCATTTGCTGTAAAGCTGGTTTGGTGGTGCTGAATTCTCTTAACTTTTTCTTGTCTATAAAGCTTTTTATTTCTCCATCAAGTCTGAATAAGAGCTTTGCTGGGTAGAGTATTCTTGGTTGTAGGTTCTTCCCTTTCATCAATTTAATAAATATATAGTGTCACCCCTTTCTGGCTTGCAGAGTTTCTGTTGAGAAATCAACTGATAACCTTATGGGAGTTCCCTTGTATGTTATTTGTTATTTTTCCCTTGTTGCTTTTAGTATTTTATCTTTAATTTTTGACAATTTGATTACTATGTGTCTCAGTGTTTTCCTCCTTGGGTTTATCCTGCCTGGCACTTTTTGCACTTCCTGGATTTGGTTGACTATTTCCTCTCCCATGTTAAGGAAATTTTCCATTATTATAATTTCAAATATTTACTCAGGTCCTTTCTCTCTCTCTTCTCCTTCTGGGATCCCTATAATGCACATGTTATTGCATTTAATGTTGTCCCAGAGGTCTCTTAGGCTGTCTTCATTTCTTTCCATTCTTTTTTCTATATTCTGTTCTGTGGCAGTGATTTCTACCATTCTGTCTTCCAGGTCACTTATCTATTCTTCTGTCTTAATTATTCTGTTATTGATTCCTTCTAGTGTATTTTTCTTCTCTGCTTGTTTGTTCTTTAGATCTTCTAGGTCTTTGGTAAACATTTTTTTTTTTTCATCTTCTGCATTCCTTTTCTGAGGTCATGGATCATCTTCACTATCATTATTCTGAATAACTTTTTGGAAATTTGCTTATCTCCACTTCATTTAGCTGTTTTTCTGCAGTTTTATCTTATTTCTTCATCTAGGACATGATCCTCTGACTTTTCATTTTGATTAACATTTTATGATTGCAGCTTTTGTTTTGGAGGCTGCAATATTGTAGTTCTTCTTGCATCTTATGACTGGATAAGGCTACCTAAGAGGATCGTGCAAGCTTCCTGATGGGACGGACTGGCCATGGTATAAATTGGGCTTTACTCCAGTAGAGGGGGGCAGCTTGGTACAATTTTAGTCCACTTGTCTGCTGATGGGTAGAGTTGCACTCCCTCCCTGTTAGTTGTTTGACCTAACTCATCACAGCTCTTGAGTCTACGGGCTCTATTTTTGGGTTAATGGTGACCTCCAGTGGGCCTCACATTAATGTGCACTTCCCATAACTGCTGCTGCCAGTGCCTTGGTCCCTGTGTTGAGCTACTGCCGCCCCATGCCTCTACAGGAGACCTTCCAACACCAGCAAATATGTCTGGTTCAGTCTCCTGTAGGGTTACTGCTCCTTTCCCCTGGGTCTTAGTGTGCAGAAGATTTTCTGTTTGCCCTCCAAGAGTGGAGTCTTTGTTTCCCCTGATCCTGTGGAAGTCTTGCAATCAAATCCCACTGCCCTTCAAAGTCAGATTCCCTGGGGATTCCTAGTCCCTCTGCTGCGTCTCCAGGCTGGGAAACTTGACATGGGGCTCAGAACCTTAATAACAATGGGAGAACTTCTTTGGTATTATTGAAGGATAATTTCACTAGGTATAGATTTCTATACTGGTGCTTTTTTTTTTCCTTTCTCTCTGTCAATACTTCAACTATTTCACCACACTCTCTTCTTGCTTGCCTACTTTCTGAGGGGAAGTCTGGTGTAATTCTTATCCTTGTCTCTCTATAGGTAAAGTGGTTTTTTCCCTTTGGTTTCTTTCAAGATTTTTTCCTTATTTTTGGTTTTCTGCAGTTTGAATGTGATATGCTTAGGAGTGGATTTTTTGGTTTTTATCTTGCTTGCTGTTCCCTGAGATTTCTGAATTTTTGGTTTAGTGTTTTACATTTTACAAAATTTTCAGTTATCATTGTTTCAGATATATATTTTTTTCTGTTCCTTTCTCTCTTCTCCTGGTATTTCCATTGTGCATATGTTACACCTTTCATAATTGTTGTCACACAGTTTTTGGGTATCTGTTCTTTTTTTTTTTTTTTTTTCATTTTTTTTCAGTTTTAGAAATTTGATATATCTTCAAACTCACTATTTCCTCAGCCATGTCTAGTCTACTACTGAGCTTATCAAATACATTGCTTTTTAAAAAACAGTATTGAAATATAATTGATATACAGAAAACTGTACCTATATTATGTATTCAACTTAATGAATTTGGACATATGCACACATCCATGAAGCCTTCACCATAATCAAGTTATAGACATACTCATCATCTCCAAACATTTCTTGTGCCTTTTTGTTTTGTTTTGTTTGTGGTAAGAACATTTAACATGAGATTTATCCCCTTATATTTTTAAATACACAGTACAGTATTGTTAACTGTAGATACTAAGTTGTAAAGCAGATCTCTAAAAATTATTCATCTCGTGTAACTGAAACTTGCTATCCATTTAGCAGCAACTCTTTATTTACATCTCTGTCAGCCCCTAGACACCATTATTCTATTTTCTGTTTCTAAGAGTTTGGCTATTTTACATACCTCATATAAGTGGAATCATGTGATATGTGTATTTCTGACTGGCTTATTTCATTTAGCATAATGTCCTCCAGGTTCATCTATGTTATTGCACATGGCAGGATTTCCTTCTTTTTAAAAGTTTGATAATAGTCTATTGTGTTTGTATGCATGTGCATGCATGTGTGTGTATAATATTTCTTTATCCATTCATTTGTTTATGGACATTTGGATTATTTTCTCAAATGCTTTCTTCTTTTCCATTACAGTGTTTTATTTTTTAAATTTCAAACACTTCTTTTGATTCTTTTTAAGATTTTCCATCTCTTTGCTTAGAATTACCCATCTGTTCTTTCATGCTATCTACTTTATTCATTAGTGCCTTTAGCATACTTTATTTATTTATATTTTAAAAATATTTATTTATTTGGCTGTACTGGGTCTCTTTTGCAGCATGTGGGACCCCCAGTTGTGGCATGTGGGATCCAGCTCCCTGACTGGGACTGAACCTGGGGCCCTCACACTGGAAGTGCAGAATCCCAGTCACTGGACCACCAAGGATGTCCCAGCATATTTTATTTTAAATTACTCATGTGGTAATTCCAACATCCCTGCCATATAAGTCTGGATCTAATGTTTGGTTTGTCTGGCTTCTTTTCAAAGTGTGTTTTTTATCTTTTAGAATGCCTTGCAATTTGTTGTCAAAAACCATATGTAATGTAGTGGGTAAAAGGGACTGATGCAAGCTGGCTTTTACTGATGTGGTATTAAGGTGTAGGAGAGAAACATTCTACAGACCTGTGATTAGGTCTCAGTCTTTTAGTGAGCTTATGCTCCTGGGTAATGACTTTCACAAGTGCTTCTCAGTTGTTTCTTCCCCTTATGTGGGTCAGGAAGGTCAAAGTGTGCTGAAGTTGGATATTTCCCTTTCCCCAGGTTGGGTAGTCTCTGATAAAAGCCCAGTAGGTTACACCCTGATAAAATAGTTTGGAAGGTATAGGCTCACTGTGAAGAACAGAATGCTCTGGGCATGTTTCCAAATGGCTCCTTTTCCCATTTTTCTATTAGAAGCACAAGGATATTTTTCTCTGATCTTCATTGTGGGAACTTGGTAGGGCTTCTGAAGGGAAAAATCACAAAAGTGTTAGGGCATCTCTATGACTAGACTCTGGAATTTTTAACTCTCAAACTTGCCCACACTGAGCTACCAGCTATGTATCACTTATAGTTTAGGTTTTCCTACCCCAGAACTAGTCTACATGGATGTTTCCACTTTGGGTTTCTGTTCTGGTAAATGTAATTCTCCGTATCTGCCTGTCTGTCTCTCTAATTTGGGGCACTTCAGTTTGCCCTGTATCCTCAATTCTCTCTGATGATCTATGAAGAGTTGTTGCTTTTCAGTTTGTTTGTTTGTTTTTGGCCATGCTGCTTGGCATTTGGGATCTTAGTTCCCTGATCAGGGATCAAAAGCACACCCCCTGCATTGGAAGCTCACAATCTTAACCACTGGACCACCAGGGAAGTTCCCAAAAGTTATTGATTTTTAACTTGTTCAGTTTTTTTAGTTGTTTTTAGACTGATGATTTGCAAGCTCCATACATGTACTGGAAAGTAGGTGTCTTTTCTTCATTTTAGAAGGCTATTTTTTGCTAAATATATACTCCTTGCTTGATTTTGCCACCTGCACTTTATTTATTAAAAAATGTTTTACCTGTATTTTTAATTTTTTTCAAACTTCTAAATTTTGTATTGGGGTATACTAATTAACAAAGTTGCGATAGTTTCTCCTCGTTGGTTATTCATTTTAAATATAGCAGTGTGTACATGTCCATCCCAAATTCCCTAACTATTCCTTCCCCCCATCTTTCTTCCCAGCAACCATAGTTCATTCTCTCTAAGTATGTGAATCTATTTCTGTTTTGTAAGTTCATTTCTATCATTTCCTTTTAGAGTCCACATATAAGAGATGTCATACAATATTTCTCCTTCTCTGTCTGACTTATTTCACTCAGTATGCCAATCTCTAGGTTCACTCATGTTGCTGCAAATGGCATTATTTCGTTCATTTTTATGGCTGAGTAATACTCAATTGTTGGAGAAGGAAATGGCAACCCACTCCAGTATTCTTGCCTGGAGAATTCCATGGACATAGAAACCTGGTGGGCTACAGTCCATGGGGTCACAAAGAGTCAGACATGACTTTGCGACTAACACAATACTCAATTGTACTTATGTATCATATCTTCTTTATTTTTCCCTCTATTGATGGACATTTAGGTTGCTTCCATGTCTTGGCTATTGTAAACAGTGCTGCAATAAACATTGCCCCCAGCACTTTAAATATGTCATCTCACTGCCTTCTGGCCTCCATGGTTTCTAGTAAGAAATTGGCTTTTAATCTTAGTGGGGATCCCTTGGACATGTTCAGTCACTTCCCTCTTGTTGCCTTTTTTGGGGTCTTTGGTCACTTTGAATATAATATATCTGAGTATGGATCTCTTTCATTTCACACTACTTGGAGTTGGTTGAGCTTCTTAGATGTATAAATTCATGTCTTCCCTCAAATTTTGAAAGTTTATGGTCATATTTTTTTCCAAATGTACTTTCTGTTCTCTCTCTTCTCTCCTTCTGAGAATCCCATTATGTGCAATCTGGTACTTTTGATGTTATCCAACAGGTCTCTTGGGCTTTATTCATTTTTCTTCATTTTTTTTTCTCTTTCTACCCCCCAAAATAGATAATCTTGGTTGACTATTGTCATCTTTACTGATTCTTTTTTCTCTTGAACCCCTCCCAATAATTGTATTTCTCAGCTCTGGAATTTCTATTTGGCTCCTTTTTATAATTTCTCCATCTTTGTTGATATTCCTTATTTGCTCAGACATCACTCTCCTGATTTCCTTTTGTTCTTTGTTCATGGTCTCATTTCTTTAAGCATATTAAAACCATACATTTAAAGTCTTCGTATAGTAAGTCCAATGCCTGAACTTCTTTATGGAAAATTTATGCTCATGTCTTTTTTCCTGTGAATGGACCATATTTTCCTGTTTCTTTGATGCCTCTGATTTTTTACTGAAAACTGGACACTTTGAATAATATAATGTGACATTCTGGAAACCAGATTCTCTCTCCTCTTCAGGGTTTGTTTCTGGTGACTATTGTGGGTTGTTGTTTACTTGTATAGTGACTTTTCTAAACTATCTTATGAAGTCTATATTAGTTGTTATATGCTTACTGAGGTTTGTGTTCTGTTAGCTTAATGATCAGTTGTTTTTACAGTTACCCTAAAAACCTGGAGCTGAGAAATGCAAAAAAGAAGAAAAATAAGAAAGGAAAAAAGTACTCTTACAATCTCTGCTTATTGGTTTGGTATTGCGGCCCTCCTTCAGTGCTTTGCTGGGTCATTTACAATTCTGCCTCAGCTTCTACTTCCTACTTGGGTCAAGCCTGAAGACCAGTCAGAAATTAAAGCTTAGGGTCTTCTCAGGCCTTTTCAAGCATGTGTTTTGCCCTTGTTATACACATGGTTTTTTTTTTAAATTCCCTGGTATATATAAAAGTTTTTTATTTATTTATTTTTTTATTGAAGGATAATTGGTATACATAATTTTGTTGTTTTCCATCAAACCTCAACATGAATCAGCCATAGGTATACATATATCCCCTCCCCTTTGAACCTCCTTCCAATCTCCCTCCCCATCCCACCCATCTAGGGTAATACAAAGCCCCTGTTTGAGTTCCCTGAGCCATACAGCAAATTCCAGTTGGCTATCTATTTTACATATGGTAATGTAAGTTTCCATGTTACTCTTTCCATACATCACACCCTCTCCTCCCCTCTCCCCATGTCCATAAGTTTATTCTCTATGTCTGTTCCTCCATTGCTGACCTGTAAATAAATTCTTCAGTACCATTTTTCTAGATTCCGTATATATGTGTTAGAATATGACATTTATCTTTCTCTTTCTGACTCACTTTACTCTGTATAATAGGTTCTAGGTTCATCCACCTTATCAGAACTGACTCAAATGCGTTCCTTTTTATGACTGAGCAATATTCCATTGTGTATATGTACCACAACTTCTTTATCCATGCGTCTGTCGATGGACATCTAGGTTTCTTCCATGTTCTAGCTATTGTAAATAGTGCTGCAATGAAAAGTGGGATACATGTGTCTTTGACAACCCTGGTTTCCTCAGGGTATATGCCTAGGAGTGGGATTGCTAGGTCATATGGTGGTTTTATTCCTGGTTTTTAAAGGAATCTCCGTACCGTCTTCCATAGTGGCTGTATCGATTTACATTCCCACCAACAATGCAAGAGTGTTCCCTTTTCTCCACACCCTCTCTAGCATTTATTGTTTGTAGACTTTTTAATGATGGCCATTCTGACTGGTGTGAGGTGATATCTCATTGTGGTTTTGATTTTCATTTCTCTAATAATGAGTGATGTTGAGCATCTTTTCATGTGTTTGTTAGCCATCTGTATTTCTTCTTTGGAGAAATGTCTGTTTAGGTCTTTTCCCCACTCTTTGATTGGGTTATTTGTTTTTCTAGCATTGAGTTATATGAGCTGCTTGTACATTTTGGAAATTAATCCTTTGTCAGTTGTTTCATATGCTATTATTTTCTCCCATTCTGAGGGTTGTCTTTTCACCTTGCTTAGAGTTTCCTTTGCTGTGCTAAAGCTTTTACGTTTAATCAGGCCCCACTTGTTTACCTTTCTTTTTATTTTTGTTACTCTAGGAGGTGGGTCATAGAGGATCTTGCTTTGATTTATGTCATTGAGTGTTCTGTCTATGTTTTCCTCTAAGAGTTGTATAGTTTCTGGTCTTACATTTAGGTCTTTAATCCATTTTGAGTTTATCTTTGTGTATGGTGTTAGGAAAAGTTCTAATTTCATTCTTTTACATGTAGCTGTCCAGTTTTCCCAGCACTATTTATTAAAGAGGCTGTCTTTGCCCCATTGTATATTCTGGCCTCCTTTGTCAAAAATAGGGTGCCCATAGGTGCATGGGTTTATTTCTGGGCTTTCTATCTTGTTCCTTTGGTCTATATTTCTGATTTTGTCCCAGTACCATACTGTCCTGATGATTTTGGCTTTGTAATATAATCTGAAGTCAAGAAGGTTGATTCCTCCAGCTCCATTCTTCTTTCTCAAGACGGCTTTGGCTATTTGGGGTCTTTCGTGTTTCCATATGGATTGTGAAATTTTTTGTTCTAGTTCTGTGAAAAATGTCATTGGTAAGGGATTGCATTGAATCTGTAGATTTCATTTGATAGTATAGTCATTTTCACAATATTGATTCTTCCTACCCAGGAACATGGAATATCTCTCCATCTGTTTATGTCATCTTTGATTTCTTTCATCAATGTCTTATAATTTTCTGTGTACAGTACTTTTGTCTCCTTATGTAAGTAAGTAAGTAAGTAAATGTTAGTTGCTCAGTCATGCCCAACTCTTTGCAACCCCATGGACTTCAGCCCACCAGGCTCCTCTGTCCTTGAGATTTTCCAGGCAAGGATACTGGACTGGGTCGCCATTTCCTTCTCCAGGGGATCTTCCCAACCCAGGGATCTAACCCAGGTCTCCTGCACTGCAGGCAGATTCTTTGCTGACTGAGCTACAAAAGGTAAGTTTATTCCTAGATATTTAACTCTTTTTGTTGCAATGGTGAATGGGATTGAGTCCTTAATTTCTCTTTCTGAATTTTCATTGTTAGTATATAGAAATGCAAGTGATTTCTGTGTATTGATTTTGTATCCTGCAACTTTGCTAAATCCACTGATTAACTCTAGTAATTTTCTGATAGTATCTTTAGGGTTTTCTATGTACAGTATTGTATCATCTGCAAACAGTGAGAGCTTTACTTCTTTTCTGATCTGGATTCCTTTTATTTCTTTTTCTTCCCTGATTTCTGTAGTTAGAACTTCCAGAACTATGTTGAATAATAGTGGTAAAAGTGGACACCCTTGTCTTGTTCCTGATCTTAGGGGGATCAGTTTTTCACTACTGAGAACAATGTTTGCTGTAGGCTTATCAAATGGCAACCCACTCCAATATTCTTGCCTGGAAAATCCCATGGATGGAGGAGCCTGGAGGGCTACAGTCCAAGGGGTCGCAAAGAGCCGGACACGACTGAGAGACTTCACTTTCACTTTTCACTATCATTTATGGTCTTTACTATGTTGAGGTAGGTTCCTTCTATGCCCATTTTTTGAAGAGTTTTAATCGTAAGTGGGTGCTGAATTTTGTCAAAGGCTTTTTCTGCATCTATTGAGATTATAATATGATTTTATCCTTCAATTTACTAATATGGTGTATCATATTGATCATATGATGCAAATCATATTGATTTGCATACATTGAAGAATCCCTGCATTCCTGGAATAAACCCAACTTGATCATGGTGTATGAGTTTTTTGATGTGTTGCTGAATTCTGTTAGCTAAAATTTTGTTGAGGACTTTTGCATCTATGTTCATCAGTGATATTGGCCTGTAGTTTTCTTTTTGTGTGTTGTCTTTGTCTGGTTTGGGTATCAGGATCATGGTGGTCTTGTAGAATAAGTTTGGAAGTGTTCCTTTCTCTGCAATTTTTTGAAAGCATCTTAAAAGGATAGGCATTAGCTCTTCTCTAAATGTTTGATAGAATTCTTCTGTGAAGCCATCTGGTCCTGGCCTTTTGTTTTTTGAGAGATTTTTTATTACAGCTTCAATTTCAGTGCTTGTAATTGGGTTGTTCATAATTTCTATTTCTTCCTGGTTCAGTCTTGGAAGATTGAACTTTTCTAAGAACCTGTCCACTTCTTCCAGGTTATCTGTTTTATTTCCATATAGGTGTTCATAATAGTCTCTTATAATCCTTTGTATTTCTGCATTGTCTGTTGTAACTTATCCTTTTTCATTTCTAATTTTGTTGATTTGATTCTTCTCTCTTTTTTTCTTGATGAGTCTGGCTAAAGGTTTGTCAATTTTGTTTATCTTCTCAAAGAACCACCTTTTAGTTTTATTAATTTTTACTATTGTTTCTTTCATTTATTTTTCATTTATTTCTGCTCTGATCTTTATGATTTCTTTCCTTCTACTAATTTTGGAGTTTTTTAGTTATTCTTTTCCCAGTTGTTTTAGGTGTAAAATTATGTTGCTTATTCTGTGTTTTTCTTGTTTCTTGAGGTAGGATTGTATTGCTATAAACTTCCCTCTTAGGACTGCTTTTGCTGCATCCCATAGGTTTTGAGTTGTGCTTTCATTGTCATTTGTTTCTAGAAATTTTTTGATTTCCCTTTTGATTTCTTCAGCAACCTGTTGGTTACACAGAAACGTGCTGTTTAATCTCCACGTGTTTGTGTTTCTTACAGTTTTTTTTTTCTTGTACTTGATATCTAGTCTCATAGCATTGTGGTCAGAGAAGATGCTTGATACAATTTCAATTTTCTTAATTTACTGAGGTTTGATTTGTGACCCAAGATGTGGTATATCCTGGAGAATGTTCCAGGTGCACTTGAGAAGAAGGTGTATTCTTCTGCATTTGGGTGGTATGTCCTGAAGATATCAATGAGATCCATCTCATCTAATGTATCATTTAAGACGTGTTTCCTTATTAATTTTCTGTTTTGATGATCTGTCCATTAGTGTGAGTGGGGTGTTAAAGTTTCCTACGATTGTTTTGTTACTGTCAATTTCTCCTTTTATGTCTGTTAGTGTTTGTCTAATGTATTCAGGTGCTCCTATGCTGGGTGCATAGATATTTACAATTGTTTTGTCTTTCTCTTGGATAGATCCTTTGATCATTATGTAGTGTCCTTCCTTATCTCTTGTTATCGTCTTTATTTTAAGGTCTATTTTATCTGATATGAGGATTGCTACTCCAGCTTTCTTTTACTTCCAATTTACATGGAATATATTTTTCCATCCTCTCACTTTCAGTCTATATGTGTCTTTAGGTCTGAAGTGGGTTTCTTTTAGACAGCATATATATGGGTCTTGTTTTTGTATCCCTTCAACCAGTCTGTGTCTTTTGGTTGGAGCATTTAATCCATTCACATTTAAAATAATTATTGATATGTATGTTCCTATTGCCATTTTCTTAATTGTTTGGGGTTGATTTTGTAGATCTTCTTCTCTTTTATTTCTTGATTATGTAAGTTCCTTTAACACTTGTTGTAAAGCTGGTTTGATTTCAGCTTTAATTTACTGGAGGTTTGATTTGTGACCCAAGATGTGGTCTATCCTGGAGAATGTTCCATGTGAACTTGAGAAGGTGTATTCTTTTGCATTTGGATGGTATGTCCTGAAGATATCAATGAGATCCATCTCATCTAATGCTCTTCTCTGAATTCTCTTAACTTTAGCTTGTCTTAAAAGCTTTTTATTTCTCCATCAATTTTGAATGAGATCCTAGTAACCTTGGTTGTAGATTTTTCCCTTTCAGTACTTTAAATAAATCCTTCCATTCCCTTCTGGCCTGCAGAGTTTTTGCTGAAATATCAGCTGTTAAGCATATTTGGTTTCCCTTGTATGTTACTTGTTGCTTCTCCCTTGCTGCCTTTAATATTCTTTCTTTGTGTTTAGTCTTTGTTAGTTTGATTAGTATGTGTCTTGGCATGTTTCTCCTTGAGTTTATCCTGTATGGGACTCTTTGTGCCTCTTGGACTTGATTGACTATTTCCTTTTCCATGCTGAGGAAATTTTCAACTATAATGTCTTCAAAAATTTTCTCATATAAGCTTTATTTTTCTCTTCTTCTTCTGGGACCCCTATAATTCTAATGTTGGTGCTTTTGATATTGTCCCAGAGGTCTCTGAGATTATCTCAGTTCTTTTCATTCTTTTTACTTTATTCTGCTCTTCAGAAGTTATTTCCACCATTTTATCTTCCAGATCACGGATTCATTCTTCTGCTTCAGATATTCTGCTATTGGTTCCTTCTAGAGTATTTTTAATTTCAGTAATTGTGTTGTTTCTCTCTGTATGTTTATTCTTTAATTCTTCCAGGTCTTTGTTAATTGATTCTTGCATTTTCTCCATTTTTCTTTCAAGGTTTTTTTTTAAATCATCTTTACTATCATTATTCTGAATTATTTTTCAGGTAGTTTGCCTATTTCCTCTTCATTTATTTGGACTTCTATGTTTCTAGTTTGTTCCTTCATTGGTGTAGCATTTCTCTGCCTTTTCATTACTATTATTATTTTTTGACTTACTGTGTTTGAGGTCTCCTTTTCCCAGGCTTCAAGGTTGAATTCTTTCTTCCTTTTGTTTTCTGTCTTCCTAAGGTTGGTCCAGTGGTTTTTGTAAGCTTTTTATAGGGTGAGATTTGTGCTGAGTTTTTGTTTGTTTGTTTTTCTTCTGATGGGCAAGGCTGAGTGAGCTGGTAATCCTGTCTGTTGGTGATTGGGTTTGTATTTTTGTGTTGTTTGTTGTTTAGGTGAGGTGTCCTACACAGGGTGCTACTGGTGGTGGGTGATGTCAAGTCTTGTGTTCCAGTGGTTTCCTTTGTGTGAATTCTCACTATTTTATACCCCCTAGAGTTAGTTCTCTGGTGGTCTAGGGTCTTGGAGTCAGTGCTCCCACTCCAAAGGCTCAGGGCTTGATCTCGAGTTTTGCCTGGGTCTATATATTCTTTTCTGCTGGTCAGGTACTCCTGTTTGCTCTCAACTGGTGTTCTGCATGCAATTCTGTGTCTGTCTGAAGGTGTGTTCTTGATGTATCCATGGAGAGAGATGTACTCCATGATCACCTACTCCTCCTCCATCTTGTTCTCCCCCATAAAACCTTTTGATAGTTTTTATTCTCACATATATCTCCTGTCCAGTCTCTTCCTTCCCAGGCTTCTAGATCTATTGTTTGTCTATGTTGTCCTTTGTTCCAGGCTACTGTGCCCAATACCTTTGTATTTAAAGACTTTTGGTAATATCCTCCCTGGAAACTACCTGACTCTAGTGGAGACTTTGAGTCAAGCAAAATAAAAAGAAACCTTTTTACCAGTTCCTAAGGGAGCCTCTAGACAGGTTGAGATCTATAGCACAATTCTTTAAAAGTAAGGTCCATATTGCTCCCTTTGGGACTATCAACTTTCATCAGTTGCTCCAGGTACTGTCCTCACAGCTGCTGCTGATCCGGGGTGTGGTGGATGGTAAGTGAATGATTTAAAACACCATAGCACTTTCTTGCTGCTGCTGCTGCTAAGTCGCTTCAGTCGTGTCCGACTCTGTGTGACCCCATAGACAGCAGCCCACCAGGCTCCCCCGTCCCTGGGATTCTCCAGGCAAGAACACTGGAGTGGGTTGCCATTCCCTTCTCCGGTGCATGAAAGTGAAAAGTGAAAGTGAAGTCGCTCAGTCGTGTCCGACTCTGTGTGACCCCATAGACAGCAGCCTACCAGGCTCCTCCGTCCATGGGATTTTCCAGGCAAGAGTACTGGAGTGGGTTGCCATTGCCTTCTCCAAGCACTTTCTTACTACAAAGCAATATCTTTCTTTAGCAAATTTTTGTTTTAAGTCCCATTGGATTTTTTTTTTTTTTTTTTTACTAGATTGCAGAGCTTTTCTAAAGCTAATTCTGATAGTTTTTCTAGCTTAGTTGTTGCTTTTGGGGAGGGTTGTATACCTGGAGTGCCCTATTACATAATTTTCAGTGATTGATTTATCCTAATTCTTGAAATACTATCCCCCTGCTAGTTATGAGCGCTACTTGCAATCCAAGGACTGAAGTGGCTCTAGAATTTCCAAATAGTCAATTTTTAGGGGTGACAGAGGGTATTGGTTAGAGAAGCAGACTAGGGAACTTTTCTTTAAGACATGTTTGTGAAGCACATTGCATAAATTTGAGAAAACACCATTTTTTAATATCATGGATGCATGAGAACTGATGGAAATTATGTGGCAAGGTATTAAATCCTTCACAGGCCTCTCAGTGCTGTGGAAATAGCAAGTGGTTCCTTGACTGGGGAGCTGCTTCTAAGACTACATGTGAGGATAGGAAGATGAGCCTGGTCAAATAACAATAGTCCCTTCTTGAGATGGACTTGGGAGTCAAGCAAACTGTCTGAATGTTGGGTTAAGTCCAGGGTTTAGTGAGTCTTACTATCATTCGGTTTGGGGGCTGAACGCAGTATATAGCTGACTCAGGTGTAACAGCCAGAGCTATAAAGATTTCTCAGATTTTTTTCATACTCCACTCTCAGCCCTGCACTGCTGTCCTCCATGGTCTCTGAGGTTTATTGAAAACCACTGTGCTCTGGAACGGATGCCAATCTGGGTCAAAAGGATCTCACTATCCATGCACATTGATGCCTATCCTATGGCCACTAGGGGGCAGCTGGGCTTTGGAGACTGTTACACCACCACCCTGCCCCCTCAAAACTAATTTTGAATGGCGGCTTCCAAATTTCTTCTGATAACTTTGCCCTGGAGTCTGAAGTGCACTGCAGGAAAGTGGGCAGCTTTTCAAATCACATGATTCAGACATAGTCATCAAGTTACTCCTTGGACTAACAGAATATCCAGGTCTGGCTGTTGTGTTAGAATGTTAGAATGTCTGCACTGGGGGACCCTTGGAGGATCACCTAGGCCAGGTTCGGGGGCTTGGAGATTTGTTTTTGTTTTTTCATTCTTTAAATAAGATGCAACTCTTTTGATTAAAGGATAGTGGTGATGGTTGTCAGGGGGAGGACCTGAGCTCAACCTTAGCCTGAAGAGATGCCTCAGAACTGTAGGGCAGTGTGGTCCAACCTTCAGTCCTACTCAGAGCGCCTATATAATTATGCATTATCTACCAGCCAGTGTGATAATATTTATTTAATATGTTTCTTTAAATTGACTCATTTTTTCTTAAATAAATCCAGCATCATACTACGTAATATAGATTTAATGTCCTAAGCATATTTTTCTAATTCATATTAAAATACATCCACAACTATTGAAATTTAAGATTTATTTTTGATAGCACTTAAAATTGTCTCTGAATGGTCTAGGGGTTTTCCCTACTTTCTTCAATTTCAGTCTGAGTTTGGCAATAAGGAGTTCATGGTCTGAGCCACAGTCAGCTCCTGGTCTTGTTTTTGCTGACTGTAGAGAGCTTCTCCATCTTTGGCTGCAAAGAGTATAATCAATCTGATTTCAGTGTTGACCATCTGGTGATGTCCATGTATAGAGTCTTCTCTTGTGTTGTTGGAAAAGGGTGTTTGCTATGACCAGTGCATTTTCTTGGCAAAACTCTATTAGTCTTTGCCCTGCTTCATTCCGTATTCCAAGGCCAAATTTGCCTGTTACTCCACGTGTTTCTTGACTTCCTACTTTTGCATTCCAGTACCCTATAATGAAAAGGACATCTTTTTTGCGTGTTAGTTTTAAAAGGTCTTGTAGGTCTTCATAGAACCGTTCAACTTCAGCTTCTTCAGCATTACTGGTTGGGGCATAGACTTGGGTCACTGTGATACTGAATGGTTTGCCTTGGAAACGAACAGAGATCATTCTGTCGTTTTTGAGATTGCATCCAAGTACTGCATTTCAGACTCTTTTGTTGACCATGATGGCTACTCCATTTCTTCTGAGGGATTCCTGCCCGCAGTAGTAGGTATAATGGTCATCTGAGTTAAATTTACCCATTCCAGTCCATTTTAGTTCACTGATTCCTAGAATGTCGACATTCACTCTTGCCATCTCTTGTTTGACCATTTCCAATTTGCCTTGATTCATGGACCTGACATTCCAGGTTCCTATGCAATATTGCCCTTTACAGCATCGCACCTTGCTTCTATCACCAGTCACATTCACAGCTGGGTATTCTTTTTGCTTTGGCTCCATCCCTTCATTCTTTCTGGAGTTATTTCTCCACTGATCTCCACTAGCATATTGGGCACCTACTGACCTGGGGAGTTCCTCTTTCAGTAGCCTATCATTTTGCCTTTTCATACTGTTCATGGGGTTCTCAAGGCAAGAATATTGAAGTGGTTTGCCATTCCCTTCTCCAGTGGACCACATTCTGTCAGATAGAGTGCCTGATGAACTATGGAATGAGGTTCATGACATTGTACAGGAGACAGGGATCAAGACCATCCTCATGGAAAAGAAATGCAAAAAAGCAAAATGGCTGTCTGGGGAGGCCTTACAAAGAGCTGTGAAAAGAAGAGAAGTGAAAAGCAAAGGAGAAAAGGAAAGATATAAACATCTGAATGCAGAGTTCCAAAGAATAGCAAGAAGAGATAAGAAAGCCTTCGTCAGCGATCAATGCAAAAAAATAGAGGAAAACAACAGAATGGGAAAGACTAGAGATCTCTTCAAGAAAATCAGAGATACCAAGGGAACATTTCATGCAAAGATGGGCTCGATAAAGGACAGAAATGGTATGGACCTAACAGAAGCAGAAGATATTAAGAAGAGGTGGCAAGAATACACAGAAGAACTGTACAAAAAAGATCTTCATGACCCAGATAATCACGATGGTGTGATCATTCACCTAGAGCCAGACATCCTGGAATGTGAAGTCAAGTGGGCCTTAAAAAGCATCACTATGAACAAAGCTAGTGGAGGTGATAGAATTCCAGTTGAGCTATTCCAAATCCTGAAAGATGATGCTGTGAAAGTGCTGCACTCAATATGCCAGCACATTTGGAAAACTCAGCAGTGGCCACAGGACTGGAAAAGGTCAGTTTTCATTCCAATCCCAAAGAAAGGCAATGCCAAAGAATGCTCAAACTACCACACAATTGCACTCATCTCACACGCTAATAAAGTAATGTTCAAAATTCTCCAAGCCAGGCTTCAGCAATATGTGAACCATGAACTTCCTGATGTTCAAGCTGGTTTTAGAAAAGGCAGAGGAATCAGAGATCAAATTGCCAAAATCCTCTGCATCATCAAAAAAGCAAGAGAGTTCCAGAAAAACATCTATTTCTGCTTTATTGACTATGCCAAAGCCTTTGACTGTGTAGATCACAATAAACTGCGGAAAATTCTGAAAGAGATGGGAATACCAGACCACCTGATCTGCCTCTTGGAAAATTTGTATGCAGGTCAGGAAGCAACAGTTAGAACTGGACATGGAACAACAGACTGGTTCCAAATAGGAAAAGGAGTACATCAAGGCTGTATATTGTCACCCTGCTTATTTAACTTCTATGCAGAGTACATCATGAGAAACGCTGGACTGGAAGAAACACAAGCTGGAATCAAGATTGCCGGGAGAAATATCAATAACCTCAGATATGCAGATGACCCCACCCTTATGGCAGAAAGTGAAGAGGAACTAAAAAGCCTCTTGATGAAAGTGAAAGTGGAGAGTGAAAAAGTTGGCTTAAAGCTCAACATTCAGAAAACGAAGATCATGGCATCTGGTCCCATCACTTCATGGGAAATAGATGGGGAAACAGTGGAAACAGTGTCAGACTTTATTTTTTTGGGCTCCAAAATCACTGCAGATGGTGACTGCAGCCATGAAATTAAAAGACACTTACTCCTTGCAAGGAAAATTATGACCAACCTAGATAGCATATTCAAAGGCAGAGACATTACTTTTCCAACAAATGTTCGTCTAGTCAAGGCTATGGTTTTTCCTGTGGTCATGTATGGATGTGAGAGTTGGACTGTGAAGAAGGCTGAGCACTGAAGAATTGATGCTTTTGAACTGTGGTGTTGGAGAAGACTCTTGAGAGTCCCTTGGACTGCAAGGAAATCTAACCAGTCCATTCTGAAGGAGATCAGCCCTGGGATTTCTTTGGAAGGAATGATGCTCAAGCTGAAACTCCAGTACTTTGGCCACCTTATGCGAAGAGTTGACTCACTGGAAAAGACCCTGATGCTGGGAGGGATTGGGGGCAGGAGGAGAAGGGGACGACAGAGGATGAGATGGCTGGATGGTATCACTGACTCGATGGACGTGAGTCTGAGTGAACTCTGGGAGTTGGTGATGGACAGGGAGGCCTGGCGTGCTGCGATTCATGGGGTCACAAAGAGTCGGACACGACTGAGTGACTGATCTGATCTGATCTGAAAATTGTCACTTGTCCTTGTATTGCACTTCAGGAAATGACCTTATGGCACCAAAGAACACAGTTGAGAAAGTACTTGTCCTAGTTCATTCTATTGTCAGAGAAAGACACTAAAAGACCCAGAAGGGATAGGGAGTTATCTGAGGTCACACAGTGACAGAGCTGGGACTTAAACCCAAGTCTACTGACTCCCAGTCCTTTGTTCCTTTCACTATATCATATTCCAAGGTTATTAGGAAGCCCCTTCACTATCCAGAATCCCCCATGGGAAAGAAGGAAGGAAAGGAAGAAGAAGAAATGCTATTTGCTTATTGAAACGGGACTGCTACAGAATCTGTGACTCTCGAGTCCCAAGGCAGGTGTGGGGTACAATGATTTCCCATGTCTCTCTAGGTCAAGTACCTGTGAGGTCTCATCTTCTAAATCCTAGTCTCATTTGCTCATACACACAACACGAAATTATAGAGCACCTATTACATGCCTGAGAAGATAAAAAGGAGCTTAAATCCAGTGGGTGAAACATCTCAGCAAACAGCTGATTAGAGTGTTGGGATGGGGAACGTATGTTGCTGCAAGAGCAGAGAAAGGCTTGATGAAAGTGGGGAGGGGGAGGAGAGTGGGCACGAGCCCTGCCCTACACAACTTCAGAAGCCCTAGTCCAAAGGCTTGATTTTCTCTTCTCGCAACCGTGGAGACTGATAGGTGTTAAATACCCTTCGAAGTCTAGAGTTGCAAGGCCATATCCATAGAGTCTTTTGCTTTTTTTAACCACTGACATTTGTCACCAATGTTCCTTCCTTTACCCTACTCCTTCATATTGGTTGCAAATACAGGACTCACTCTCCAAACAGGAATGAAAAAGTCTTGGCTTTTTCACTTCCTAGTTGTGTAACTTGGAACAAAATAATTTCACCTCTCTGAGCCTCAGTTTCTTCTTTGCAAGACAGGCATGATAACCCCTGACCCACTTACCTCAGAAAATTGCTATACAGATCAAAGGGGATACTGGACATGAAGTTGCTTTGTGAAGAGCCAATCACAATATACATGTGAAATGTTAAGTGAGTCACATCTCTTTGGGCACTGGTATTTTGAAAGAGCATAACTTGAATGTGACCAGAAAACTCAACTCCAAAAGTATTTAGTGCTGGGCTGTGGCTCCTCCCAAACTCCTCCCCTACCCAGACTTGTTCATGGGGCACTTCAAAAAGAAAGTGTTGGAAATGGGTCTGTAACTGATTAGTAATGTCCGATTCTGATAACCGACCTAGGGATTGAAACCATGTCTCCTGCACTGTAGGCAGATGCTTTGCTGTCTGAGCCACCAGGAAAGTCCTGATTCTGATAACTGTATTTGGCTTTCCATAGTTGGATGAGAAGTTAGGGATCCATTCCCAGCCCCATCATACATGTTCTGGTGCTTCCCCAGAAACCTGGACTGGGCATAGGGATTTTGTTGCTGATTGGCTGGCATGGGCTTAAGGGCCATGTTTACCATCATCTCTGCTTCCCCACATACCCTCCAAAAGCTTCAAAAACCTAAAAGGAAGAAGGCCTAAAATGTTGTTTCTTTCATAAGTATCCCCTGGATTTGTACCTCACAGCTAGGAAAGTGTTCACCTTGAAGGAGCTCTACTGATACAGGTACTGGACTTAGCCACCCTGGTAAAACTGGCACCACTGAGGCAATGAGTAGAAAGAGTACAGACCAGCCACAGCATCAGACTCATCTTCAACTGTCTCTCCCCACTTCTCTCTTCAGGATACTTTTTCCCCTTTGTTGTTTTCTCTGTAGTTCTTTCTCAGTCCATTCACACCCCCAGGGAACTCAACTATCCCAGCCTTCACCAATCTGATAAATTCATTTGTGGTGGGAAAATTTCTGGATGGAGATAAGAAAACAAGAGTTCAAGTCTTGGCTTTTTCACTTCCTAGTTGTGTAACTTGGAACAAAATAATTTCACCTCTCTGAGCCTCAGTTTCTTCTTTGCATGACAGGCATGATAACCCCTGACCCACTTACCTCAGAAAACTGCTGTACAGATCAAAGGGGATACTGGACATGAAGTTGTTTTGTGAAGAGCCAATCACAATATGCATGTGAAATGTTAAGTGAGTCACATCTCTTTGGGCACTGTTATTTTGAAAGAGCATAACTTGAAGGAACCAGCCATTAATAAAGCATTTTAAACATCAGGACAGGATGGGATACACGGTGGAGGCTCAAGCCACTTTGTGACTTGATCAATCATGTGACAGTCAATAATTAAGCACCCACCATGCATTAGGCATCCTTCTAGATACTGGAGATAATAGTCCCTGCTCCCATGAAACTGACATCCTAGGAGCATGGCAGGTACCTAAGAAAAATTGCCCCTGTCCTTCTGGCCTAGGAAACTGAATCCAAAGTCTAGTTCTGAGCCTAACGGCTATCAAAAAGCTTTCAATGACTTGATTTAATCCTTTCCACACAAAATGTATTTTAGCATTAATTTGACATTATCAACCATTTGCTGAGGTCCTGTGTAGATACAAAGTAATGTGTCATATATTCAATAACATGCATTTAATTCAACAAATGTTTATTGAGAAGCTACTATGTGCTTGTCACTCTATAAGTGTGGGAATAGTAAATGGAGAAGGGTGTGCAGAATTAAACAAGGTAGAATTTCTGTCCTTGAAGAGCTTCTAGCCAAGTAAAAGAGGTAATTACAAGAAGATAGGCCCATGACACAAATCTGGTATTGCCTTAACAGTTTAACCCAGTAATGCATGAAAATAGATGTCAAATAAATGTGAAATATAATTGGGTGCGAGTGCTATGATAATTTTGAGGAGACATTTATGAGGCATATAAAATGGGAAAAGCATTATGAAAAAGGTGATATTTGAGCTGAATCTTAAAGGTAGAATATATTTTTAGTAAGTATAAAAGGAAGTAAATCACCTACCAGAATGGTCACAAGTAAAAAGATGATAATTCCAAGAGGATAAATAAATGTTTCATAAATATATTAAAAGTACTCAACCTTTTAATCAGGGAAATAAAATAAAAGCCATAATATCATTTACACCAGAATAAATAAAATGAAAAAGATTGACAATACCAAGTATTGTCAAGGATGTAGAGTGACTACTAGTGAGAGTACATATTGAAATAATCACTTCAGAAAACTGTTCATCAGCATCAACTAAAATGTAAAGATATGCATGCCTTATGAACTAGCAGTTCCACTTCCTAAGTATACATCTAACAGAAATGCAGACATATGTGTGACACCAGTCATTATAGTCAAAGACTGGAAACAACCCAAACATCCATGTCCATGTAGTTGTTGTTCAGTTGCCAGTCATGTCCGACTGTTTGTGACCCCATGGACTCTAGCACACCAGGCCTCCCTGTCCCTCACCATCTCCCAGAGTTTGCCCAAGTTCATGTTCATTGCATTGGTGAAGCCATCCAGCCATGTCATCCTCTGACACCCTCTTCTCCTTCTGCCCTCAATCTTTCCCAGTGTCAGGGACTTTTCCAATGAATCAATTGTTTGCATCAGATGACCAAAATACTGGAGCTTCAGCTTCAGCATCAGTCCTTCCAGTGAATATTCAGGGTTGATCTCCCTTAAGATTGACTGGTTTGATGTCCTTGCTGTCCAAGGAACTTTCAGGAGTCTTTTCCAGCATCACAGTTTGAAGGCATCAATTCTTCAGCCCTCTGCCTTCTTTGTGGTCCAGCTCTCACAACTGTACATGACCACTGGGAAGACCATAGCGGACCTTTGTCAACAGAGTAATGTCTCTGCTTTTCAACACACTGTCTAGGTTTGTCATTGCTTTCCTGCCAAGAAGCAGTCGTCTTCTGATTTCATGGCTGCAGTCATCATCTGTAGTGATTTTGGAGCCCAAGAAGAGGAAATCTGTCACTATTTCCACCTTTTCCCCTTCTATTTGCCATGAAGTAATGGGGCTGGATGCCATGATCTTAGGTTTTTTTTTAATTTTTTTTTTTAATATTTAATCTTAAGTCGGCTCTTTCACTCTCCTCCTTCACCCTCATCAAGAGGTCTTTAGTTCCTCTTCGCTTTTTGCCATTAGAGGGGTATCATCTGCATATCTGAAGTTGTTGATGTTTATCTTCATGCCTATCCTGCCTATCTTGATGCCAGCTTGTAACTCATCCAGCCTGGCATTTCTCATGATGTGCTCAGCACATAGCTTAAACAAACGGGCTGACAGCGGACAGCCCTGTCATACTCCTTTCTCAATCCTGAACCAATCAGTTGTTCCATACAGGGTTCTAACTGTTGCTTTTTGACCCACATACAGGTTTCTCAGGAGAGAGGTAAGATGGTCCGGTTGGTATTCCCATCTTTCTAAAAGCTTTCCACAGTTTGTCATAATCCACACAGTAAAAGGCTTTAGCATAGTCGATGAAACAGAGATAGATATTTTTCTGAAATTCCCTTGCTTTTCCTATAATCCAGAAAATGTTGGCAATTTGATCTCTAGTTCCCCTTCCTTTTCTAAACCCAGCTTGGACATCTGGAAGTTCTTGGTTTGCATAATACTGAAGCCTAGCATGCAAGATTTTAAGCATGACCTTACTAGCATGGGAGATGTGTGCAATTGTCTGATAGTTAGCATATTCTTTGGTCCTACCCTTCTTGGGGATTTGGATGAGGATTGACTTTTCCCAGTCCATGTAGTATATTCATTCAATAAAATAATATGCAGCAGTGAAAGTGAATGAACTATGGTTATACTCAAAATTGATGACTCTCAGAAACATAGAATTGAAGGAATGAAGCTAGACACAAAAGAGACACAAGTATGATTCTGTTTATATAAAGTATAAAAATTAGGTAAAATTAATCTGTGCTAACAGAGATCAGGATAGTGGTTACCACCACAGCAGAAGGAGAGGTTGTAACTCTAAGTAGGTACAAAGGGGGCATCTAGGTTGCTAGTAATGATACAGTTACTGGGATAAGGGGGCTGGTTAAATGGGAGTGTCCCATTTGTGAAATCCAATGATATGTACACATTCACTTTTCTACACAGATGAGCTAATAGTAAAAAGAGAAGAAACCAAAACAGTCCAATGCAGGAAATGAAAGTTTTTCCAATAGCATAAGAATAATAGGATATCCATATCATACACAAATATTCATTTGAAATGGATCATAAGTCAATGGCACCCCACTCCAGTGCTCTTGCCTGGAAAATCCCATGGGCAGAGGAGCCTGGTGGGCTGAAGTCCATGGGGTCACGAAGAGTTGGACATGACTGAGCAGCTTCACTTTCACTTTTCACTTTCATGCATTGGAGAAGGAAATGTCAACCCACTCCAGTACTCTTGCCTGGAAAATCCCATGGGCGGAGGAGCCTGGTAGGCTGCAGTCCATGGGGTTGCAAAGAGTCAGGCATGACTGAGTGTCTGTACACATTATCTGAAATCATAAAGCTTTCAGAGGAAAACATAGGAGAATATATATGACTTGCAGACATGCATTGATTTCTTAAACAAGTCACAGAAAGAATACCTAAACAAGAAAAAAGAGACTAAATTAGATTTTGTTGAAGTTAAAAACATCTACTCATCAAAAGGCATTGTCAAGAAAATTGGTAATCAAACTGGGAGAAAAATTTGCAAAACATACATCTGACAAAGGATTCAGGCCATGTAAAGTTCTCCTAAAACTCAATAATAAAAGATGGACAATCTAATTTAAAAGTACACAGGGAATTCTCTCACAGTCCAGTGGTTAGGACTTGGCGCTTTCACTGTGGTGGCCAAGATTCAATCCCTGGTTGGGGAACTAAGATTCCATGAGCCACGTGGCACAGCCAAGAAATAAAAGAATTTTTTTTAAAAAATACATAAATTTGGCATTAAGAATGTAAAAATATTTGAACATACACTTCACAAAAGATAAAGCCAATAAGGACATGAAAAAAAATACTCAACATCATTAGTCATCAAGGAATTTCAAGTTAAAACCACTACTCATCAACTAGATGAGTAGTAGTTTTCACTTAAAATGAAAAAATTTAAGTGAAAATTAGGTTAATTAATTAATTAATTTAATTTCACTTAAAATGAAAAAAATTTAAGGGAAATTAATTTAATTTCACTTAAAATGAAAAAAACAAACACTGGTGAGAATATGGAGTAACTGGAACTCACACTGCTGGTAGTAGTAGTATAAAATGGAACAATGTATTCTGACACAGTGCTCACAGTGTCTTATATAGTTGAACACCTATCTTACTCTATGACCTGACATTTCCACTTCTAGGTATCTACCCAAAAGAAATGAAAATATGGCCATGAAAAAATAATTCATAGCAGCCTTCTTCATAAAAGCTGTAAGCTAGAAACAACCCAGAAGCCCATCAATTGGTGAATACAATACAAATACAGTGGAATACTACCCAGCACAATGCAGCTAAATCTCAAATCATTATGCTGTGAAAGATACTATGTTCACAAACCTACAAGCTGAATTATTCCTTTTATATGAGTCTCTAAAAAGGCACAACTAATCCATGGTGGTTCTCTTGAGGGTGAGAGGGGGTGTGTTTGACTGGGAAGGCCCATGAAGGAAGTTTGCAGGGTGATGGTAATGTTCTTGATAGGGGTTTGGGTTAGTACTTGTCAAAACTCAGCAAATGTTTTCCTAAGGTTTATGTATTATACTACATGTAAGTTTTACCCCAAAAGGAAAAAACTGCAAGAAAATTGAACTCTAATAATATACATACAGAAATATTGAGGGGAAAATGTATACTAATGTCTTCAATTTACTTTGAAATGCATTAAAAATAATATGGATTGATAGATCAACAGAGAATTGGGTAGATAGATATGTGATAAAGCAAATAGAGTAAAATGTTAATGTAGAATCCAGTGATGAGTATACGGGTGTTCATGGTAAATGTATTTCAATTTTGGGGGGTTGAGTTGAGAAAAAGGAGACAAAGGCATTTGGTGGAAAGGAAAGAGCTCTGGGAAGTGGTTCAGAAACAAATTAGAGAATTGACCAGACCCCAGATACGGAGGGGCCCAGTGGGGCAGCTCAGGAGTCTGGACTTTAATTTTTAGGCAGTGAGGAATCATTTCAGATTTTTAAGGAGTTAAATGACATTATAAGAGGTAGTGTGGCATGGAGAAATGTTCTGTGATTAAGAGCTAAGAAAGAATGTTTCTGGTCTCACTTACAGCATGACCTTGGGCAAGTGGATTAATACCTCCAAGTCTCAGAAAGATTCAACAAAATATACCCTTCCTTCTTTGTCTTCTCCTCCATCCAAAAAAAAGGCCCTTGGGAAACTGAGTTTCATTGAGCACAGAAGGAACTCTGTAAATATGTACTGAAGGAGAAAAATAAACTTCTTCTTCTTTGTCCTTCCCCTCCACTCAAATCCCTTGCCCCTGCCCCTTGCACCCTTGCCCCTGCTCCATTTGAATGATTTTTTCCTGCCATTTAACTTGCCTTCTTTACCTGCAAGATCAGCAAGTTAGACTTGAAACTTGGCCCCTGGGCCAGAGCATACCAGTCACTTTCCTCTAACTCAGCTGCTGATACTTGATTCTAGCCTTAATGCTCACTACTGTTTCATCCTCTGTCTCTTACTCTCCAGAAATTTCCTGTGTAAGGGCCTTGGGGTTTCTAAAGGCCTTAGGTCTGTGGCTATCTTAGAGTCTGAAAAGCTACCCCAAAGAAATGGACCAGGAAATGTCTGAGAATGCAGACACACTTTGTCTACTCCAAGCCTTCCCACTGCTAACCTGAACCCCACCCTATCCCCACCCAGGTCTCCCCCATTTGGCCCTCCTATACTCTCCTCAGCAGTTAGTGTCTCTACCACTGACCTGGTGTTAAGGGAGTTATGTTTCTGGATGTGTTTGTCTTACCTTTTTGGCTAGACTGAATTCTTAGAAGGACAAATGGGCATGGGGCAGACAAAAGATCCTGTAAAGCCAGAGCACTTCTTAAATTGAACAAAACAAAACAAAAACCTGCCAAATGTAATACCCCAAAGACTTTACTAAAAGAAGCCTCTTGATGTGATGAGGAACTCCCATATCTCAACATGTCTCTGACACTACACTTTCTTCTTGAAGTTTCTCACTGTTTATTCTCCTTTAATAGTCTGATCCAAAGCCTGGCACAGAACTTCATGCCCCATAGAACAGATGAGACTAAACTGAAATGTTCAGCAAGACACTAGAAAAGGGAAGGAAATAACAAAAGGGAAATAAAATCCAACAGTACCACAAAGCTAGATAATTCTGGCCTCAAATATATGGCTTGATCTTAAGGCTAGCAATTCCTGATTGTATAATAGTTGCTCAATAAATATTTGTGAATGAATACCTATCCACAATGGAAGTGAGACACCATTCTTATCCCTAAGGAACTTAGGTTCTAATGAGGAGATGTGCTAAATGGATAATTTTAATACAATTTCATAAGTGCTCTGATAGAGAAGTGTTAGTGATTAAAAATCACAGACTCTGGAGCTAGACTGCCACAGTGTGAATCATAGATCCTCGGGTAAATGATTTAACTTTTCCCTGTGTTAACTGTAAAATGATGCCCCTGCCTTATATGTATGTATGTCATATTGCTGTTCACAAGGATTTCAAGTAATTAGAAGGAAAAGCTTAGATAATTTAGATATCACCTTAAGTAAGTCCTACTGCTTCTTTAGGCTTCAATGTTCCCATCTGTATAATGAGGAGACTGGATTTTGTGGAAGTACCTTCCAGCTCTGACAGCTAGGCTCTAGATTCTGGAGTTGAACCAATGCCAAAGAACATACTATGTTGTATTCTTCTTTTTCCAATGAAAGCATTCTGCAAACCATCTTGTTGTTAACATTTATTGAGCATTTACTACATGATAACATTTATTTCCAGGTGCTGTGCCAGCTGCTTTCCATATTTTATTTCTCATCCTCACAATAAACCTTAACAATAAGCCTCTTCTCTATTGTTTATAGTAAGTCTCCTACATACAAATGAGTTCTGTTCCAAGAGCATGTTCATAAGCCCAATTTGTTCATAGGTCTAACAAAGTGAGCCTAGGTTTCCAACTAACACAATCAGCTATCTAGCACTGTACTGTAATAGGTTTATAATACTTTTCAAACAAATAATACATAAAAAAACAAACATAAAAAATACAGAAAACTTTTTTAACCTTACAGTGCAGTACTTTGAAAAGTACAGTAGTACAGTACAATGGCTGGCATACAGTGGCTGGCATCAGGTGAACAGGCAAGAAGAGTTACTGACTGGAAGAGGGAGAAGAGGTGGGAGATGGTAGAGCTGAAGGACTGTCAGCAATAGGAGATGGAAGGAAAGCTGCAATTTCACTCACACCTAACGTTGTTGGAATACACATTCACATCTTTGAAAGTTCGCAATTCGAAGGTTTGTATGTAGGGTACTTACTGTATGGGCTTTGTTACACTAAATAGTTTAATTAATTAATTAATTGTACCCTGTTTGTATCAGGCATTTGTGTTAAATCCTAAGGATATAAAGATAAATAATGCTGATCCTATGCTCAAGGAGGTCACAGACTAGGAGAGGAAACCAATATAAAGGGCAAGGCTCATCCTTACACTGTATTGTAACCATATACCTGAGACACTTCTGTTTCAGTCCCACAAGGGAGCCACTCCTCAGGATGGGAATCTTTTAGCCAAGATTTAGCATAATGTTTAGAAGATGGTAGGCTCTCAGTTAGGCTTCCCAGGTGATGCAGTGGTAGAGAACCCGCCTGCCAATGCAGGAGATGCAAGAGAGACAGGTTTGATACCTAGGAAAATCCCTGAAGGAAATGGCACCCCACTCCAATATTCTTGCCTGAAAAATTCCATGGACAGAGGACCTTGGCAGGCTACAATCCATGGAGTCACAAAAGTTGGACACAACTGAGCAACTGAGCATGCATGCGTGCACACACACACAGAGATTCTCAATAGATACTCTTGAATAAATGAAAAAAATAATTAACAAAAGGCTTTTTTAAAACCCATTCCATTTCTACCTTGGATATGATCAATAAACCAATCCATTTCACCCTTTCTCTCACTTCAAGCTTTGCTGCTCTGTACTAGCTCTCAGAGGGTTAAATCCCATCTTATTGTTCTCCATAAAGCTCCGGCTGCTTCTGTCATCTTTCTCCTCTATGCCTGCTCTAATAATAGACCAACGATTGAGCAGAATTGCTTCCTTGGCATTCAGGAAGCAGGCTTCATGCATATGGTCAATTGATTTGTTTTTAATGTACCTATTATTATGAATAGCCTGCTGGCTCAAACTGAAATCAGGCTACATCCAATATCTTTTTCCTTCCATGCCTCCACTGTGGCTCCTAGGAGGTGTCAACATTCAATTTCCTTTCCCAGTAATAAGGATTTCCATCAGTACTCTTTCCTGATTCTGGACAACAAAACCTAAGTCTTCTTTGCCTTTGGACTTCTTTTGCCATCACCATTTCTTTTGCCACTACAAGCATCCTGGCTCCTTTTCACAATCAATCTTACTTGGCTGTCAGATACAAGGTGGTGCCGTGTCATCAGAACTCTTCAGTTACCCTTATAGAGATAAATAAAGAAAAGTGAACAAAGGAAGGACAAATTATGTACTCCTCTTGAGAAGGGCTTCCCAGGTGGCTCAGTGGGTAAAGAATCTGCCTGCAATGCAGAAGACTCAGAAGATGCAGGTTTGATTCCTGGGATGGGAAGATCCCCCAGAGCAGGGCATGGCAACCCAATCCAGTATTCTTGCCTGGAGAATCCCATGGACAGAGGAGCCTGATGGACTACAGTCCAGAGGGTTGCAGAAAGTCGAATATGACTCAAGCGACTGAGCATGCACACAGGCTTCTTGAGAAAGTTCTCAATATGTCATTCATTCTCAAGTAGTTAGGATGATTTAGGCACAGGACAGAGGGATGATAGAATGACCTATTGAGTTTTATTCAGCCTGAGACTTCTATTGAAAAAAAATAGAGGCCCAATGCAAGCAAGTACCTTTGGCCTGAAATTGAGAACGTCAGGGATAAAGGGCTTTCAGAGGTCATCTGGTCCAGCGAATCCCAAGCAATAATCTGCAGACCCATGGCAGTCTGTGACATTTTCATCAGTCTGCTGACACTACAAAACTTGTTGTCAACTGATCTTTCTTGAGAAAGATTTTCCTCAGTAAAAGACTATGCCCTTACTACATTTTCTATATGTCAGTATTAAGACATTATTACAATAATATGATAGTGATGATACATGCCCTTACAAGACAATATTAAAAGTTGACATCTTTATGTTGATCCCCAAAGTTTTGGGAGAAATTTTAGAGAAATTGTACTAGTCTTTGAGATCTAAAATTGTGGTTATTAATGCTTTGGTCTAGTGGTTTCAAAACCTGGCAGTGCAGTAATATTACTGGAAAGTGAAAGTGAAGTCACTCGGTCGTGTCTGACTCTTTGCAACCCCAGGGACTGTAGCCTACCAGGATCCTCTGTCCATGGGATTTTCCAGGCAATAGTACTGCCATTTCCTTCTCCAGGGGATCTTCCCAACCCAGGGATCGAACCCGGGTCTCCCACATTATAGACAGACGCTTAACTGTCTGAGCCACCAGGGAAGTCCTGGCTCCCATCCCCAGAAGCTTTGATTCAGCGAGTGCGGAGAGGGACCCAGGAGTCAGTACTTGTACATAAGTCTCTAGGTGATTCTAATGTGTAACCAGGTTAGGGAACTACTGCTTTGCTTCACCACTTGTATGATTAATCAAGGACATAAGTAATTGGAATGGTTCCATTGTGGGGTTATTCTGTTAGAGACAGAAATAGAGTATGTTCTTTCCCTTGGAGTGTAAATCAGAGACATCCGTTGGGGTTTTCTAAGATCCACAGATAGATAAGTAAAATAATTTAGAGAGTTTACAGGGGCCACACTCACTTCTCAAGAGCATAAGCCAAATTGAATGAAAAGGGGATGACAGAGGATGAGATGGTTGGATGGCATCACCGACTCAATGGACATGAGTTTGAGCAAGCTCCAGGAGATGGTGAAGGACAGGGAAGCCTGGTGTGCTGCAGTTCATGGGGTCATAGAGTCAGACACAACTGAACAACAGCAACAACAACACACAGTAGGTGCTCTCTAATGATTTGTTCCTATTGATGATGTCTGTCAACCAAGTCTGATTTAGAAATTTGTAGAGAAAACTTCATTCATCTTGAGACCTTAACTCTACTTCTGTCACCTCACTCTCAACCTTGTCTCATCCTTTACATCCTTCTCTTTCCTTTTCCTCAAGAGGACAAGGACCATTGTATGTTCCTGGGCTTGACTTAGTGACTGACACATAGTACTTGCTTAATAACTATTTGTGAAATGAATGACCGAATGGTATGACAAAGGCAAGAGGCATATCTCCCCAGTTTAAGACTAACCCTCTTATATACTTTGTTGAACCCACTCTGGAGATTCATGAAAGGCATAGAATCTCGACTGGAGGATAGTGAGGAAAATGGGTGGTGAGGGATGAGAGAAGAGCAGGTGTCCATATGTCATGGAATGATGGATAATCTAGTATGTTTGGGGTCTGCCATGAATGGGAGAAAGGGAAAGGGAGAAAATGTTAAAGAGTGGAGCTACTAGACAGGTTGAATGTGAATGTCTCAGAGACAAGTACCAGGTCTTTTTGTGTCCTTGGTATATACTATAGTCTGACACACAGAGGCTCTCAGTAAACACTTGCTGAATAATTGTGGCTGGTCCCAAAGCATAAAGGACTTTTATGCCTAGTTGAGGAATTTAAACTTAACTCAAAGAGAGAATCACTGAAAGTTTTTAAAACAGAGAAGTGTCATGATTAAAATTGTATTTTAAAGTTGTAATTGACAGGATTGTTTAGAAGAAGAGACAGAAAGCCACAGGCACCTTCAGATCTGATTTGGCTCTTAACTTCCAATCTTCACTAACACTGCTGCTACTGCTAAGTCGCTTCAGTCGTGTCTGACTCTGTGTGACTCCATAGATGGCAGCCCACCAGGCTCCCCCATCCCTGGGATTCTCCTTCTCCAATGCATCAAAGTGAAAAGTGAAAGTGAAGTCGCTCAGTCGTGTCCGACTCTTAGCAACCCCATGGACTGCAGCCCATCAGGCTCCTCCATCCATGGGATTTTCCAGGCAAGAGTACTGGACTGGGGTGCCATTGCCTTCTCCATCACTAACACTACTATCATCCTTTCCTTCACTCAAAAAAGAAGGAAATGTCAGGGTCATCTTTGCTTCTTCTTTTTCTCTTACTATCCAAATCTATTCTGTCAACTTTACCATAACAATAGTTCACAGAGCCATCCCTTTGTCCTCATTCCTAGTCAGTGCCCTATTTCAGATCATAAACTTTTTATTACCTGGTTCATTGCTTGGTTTCCTTACCTCTTATCTTTCCAAGTCACAGTAACTTTTTACACTGTCACCATGGATTTTCCCCTAAAATGCAGATCTGATATTAGTTGCCTACTCAATAATCTTCACTGGCTCTCTTGTATATGCAAAATAAAACCTAATACTTCTCAGTATGCTATTTAACAACTTTGTGATGTGGGTATTAACTCCATTTTGCAGATAAACTGAAGCTCGGAAAGGGAAAACAACTTGCTTAGGATTACACAAGTTTACAATGATAGAATCATGATTAGAATCCAGGTCTCCAGATTCCAGTGCTCTACCATTACCTTCTAAAGAGGGGATAAATGGTAGGCACTGCATGTGTTTTGAGAATGGTAAGATGGTGGCTACATCATCTTGTCTTTTGGATGGAGCACATAATGTGAAGCTCATACAAATGAGTTAAGATTCCTGTTCTAACCTCTTGATGGCTTTGTAGACTTAAAAAATTGACTTAAGAGGTTTCCTCACTTGCTTCCTCACTTGTGAGACAGGGACAAATCATTTCAATCTGATAGCATTGTTATGAAGGTCATATGAGATCATTTTTGTAAAGGGCTAGCATAGTTCTAGGTTCACAAGAGCTTCTTAGTGTCATCACAACCCCCACTCCAGTGATCTTAAAAAAAAAAACACAACAAAAAAACAAAACCATTCAAATGAGAACAGAATTTAGACAGGAGTCTGACATGGGCTACAAGACTCCAGGGTCTATTCCTGGTTCTGGGTTTGGAAATAACCCTTTTCAGCATTTTAATCAAGTTCCCTGCAAATGGAAGCCAAGGCTCGTGTTCCACTAGGGCAATAGTTGGTCCTGTAAGACTGCTGACTAAAAAATCAAATCTTAAGCACCAGTACCCATAACGTCCATGATTCGTCACTCCTCATGACTGAAGCATTGAGGATTTTTATTAAAATGCAAACGTTTCCTGGGAGAAGCAGTATACATATTAACTTTTTGGCCTGATTAGCTTTCATTTACCTTTTTCTATGAGTAGAATTCTTCATGCCTCTTTACTTTGTCCCTTTTAGGTAGGGACACCCAACCTCCATCCCCACCCTGTTAAAATCCTTCTCAAGATTCAAGGGCCATCTAAGCCACTACCTCCTCCGGAAGCCTACTGTGATAACTCAACCACATCCTGCCTTTCCTTCCTCTGTCCCTCTCCCGGGGAGTACCTCCCCAGTGGCCTGTTGTGAAGCTCAGGGAGCTCGAGACTTTGCCTTGAATTTCAGCTTGTATTTGACTTGTCCCATGACCTTAGACTAATAAACATTTCCTTAATCCTCAATCTTCTGGCCTGGAAAAAGCAGGTGATAAAAACACTCACCTCCAGGCAGTAAGGAACGTGCTCTATTCCTCTAGCAATGACTGCTTTGCTGACTGGTGGAGGCCCCATGATTTGTGAATTTGGCTTTTTCCTCTCATGGCATGGCAAGCCACCTGGGACACCTCTATCCTCCCGCTCAGCTCACCCCGCCTTCAGCTGCTTATTGACTATGTTCCTGGGCATCTGGTGCAACCCTGAGCTGCATTTTCACCTGCCGTGCAGTCTTTTCACCCAACAAGAAGGTTAATGAGATGCTGGGTATAAAGGGCTTAGCGCTTGCCCGCCCGCTGGTGGGGAGCGAAGTAGCTTGGTAACCACACCACGAATTCTTGATTAGTGCATTAGACGCGCGGGCCCTTAGGGGAAGCAGAGTTTCCCGGGATCGCTGGGGCCGGCCCCGAGGGCCGAGGCTGGAAACAGCCGTGCACTCCGGCAGGGAGCCCAGCCGCCCGCGGGGCAGATCACCCCTCCCGCATACCGGGACCCGCTCATTCTCTAGGGAGCAAACTCTCCCTTTCCCTCGCAGGGCTAGGGCCTTAGTCTCGGACTTTCAGCGGGACTCTGGTGTCTCTATGCCAGAGGTGGGCGGAAGGGCGCGGTGGGTGCTGGGAAGACATCCCTCAGCTAGCGGCTCGGCCGAGTTCTCGAGAGCCCGAAAAGCCGCGGCGGAGACCCGAGGGACCAGCCCAGCCGGGATGTTGAGGGCAGAGCGGCCCTTGCCCAAACTGGCGGCTCGACCTGGCCCCAACTCCTACTTCTCCAATGCGGGACAGAGAGCCTAGAGAAGCCAGCGCTGAGCTCCGTCTCGTGCCCCGCCTGGGCCCGGCCCCCTCCGGTGCCACTGAACCTCCCTCCCTACCTGGCCCGGCCCCCGGCCCAGACCCGGCCCTCTACGGCTCCTCTGGGCTCCAGGTTGGCGCAAACAAAGCCCTGATTGACTGCCCGGAGGGGCGGGCCTCGCTGCCGGGCCGCCTCCTCCCATCCGTGCCCCGCCAGGGATTTGCCGGGAAGGGCGGGGGCGGAGGGGGAGAGACTGGGGTGGGGGGGCTGTTGCGCAGGACTGTGGGTGGGGGCTGAGCTCCTGAGCTCGAGAAAACTGTGCCCACCGTCTGTCTGAGCTTGGGCTGTGTCCTCCAAGTCCCCCTTAAGCCCAAAGGGGGTACATAGGGATTACTGAGGGCGAGATGGGGTTCTTAGGGGCCATCTCTCGTCCTGGGGTCCCTGGGGAGACCCTAGTTCCAGGCTACTGGTGAGGAAGGAGAGAGAGTGGGAGTAAAGGATAGGCGGGGTCTTCCCTGGGGATTCTGGGTTGATCAATGCTCGTTTGGAGCCTGCAGGGAGGAGAGGCAAGGAGAACAGGATAGTTTATGCTCTCGTTTTTCCATTTTAACTATCCCTCTACTGGGCTTCTGGACTAGGAGAACGGGATTCAGTAGTTCGGAAAGGGAGTTGAGGAAGGCAGTGGCGAATTGAGGAGGAGGTAGGCAAGTGTGAGGAGGAGGAGGAAGGGCTGGAGAGAAGAGCGAGGCTGTAGGGCTGCCTGTTGACGGAGGAAGAGGTTGAGGGGGAGGGAGAGGAGGAGGAGGAGGGGGAGGAGAGAGATGACATGGGGAGAGGAGGAGGGGGATTGGACGGGGGAGGAGGAGTAGAGGGCTCGAGGGACCGTCTGTCTCGGGACAGGCTGGCCAGCTGGGGCGCGGAGCCGGGAGGAGGAGGCAGCAGCAGCAGCGCTTGGAGCAGCAGCAGCAGAAACAAGTACCAGCCACAGAGCGGCTCCTCCGGCCCGAGCAGCCACAGTCCCCCGGCCGCGATGGCGCTGCAAAGCCCGGCGAGCGAGGAAGCTAAAGGGCCCTGGCGGGAGGCAGACCAGGAACAGCAGGAGCCAGTGGGTAGCCCCGAGCCGGAGCCGGAGCCAGTGCCAGTGCCCCCACCCGAGCCCCAGCCAGAACCTCAGCCGGAGCCCCAGCCCCTACCGGACCCTGCACCGCTGCCGGAGCTGGAGTTTGAGCCTGAGCCGATGCACGAACCCGACCCTACACCCACGGTGGAGACCCGCGGCACCGCGCGTGGCTTCCAGCCCCCCGAAGGTGGCTTCGGCTGGATGGTGGTCTTCGCTGCCACCTGGTGCAACGGCTCCATCTTCGGCATCCAGAACTCCTTCGGGATTCTTTACTCCATGCTGCTGCAGGAGGAAAGAGAGAAAAATCGCCAAGTGGAGTTCCAAGCAGGTGAGCGGCCCCGCGCGCCCCACCTGGCGTTCTAGGCAAGGGTGTTCGTTCGGCTGCTGCAGATCTCATATCTCCTGGCCCGAAGCGCCCCTCTATAGTGCGCCGCTTGGACTTATCGCAGTTACCCCTAGCCCTTAGCGCTGCTAGGGCGCGGGTTGCCTGGCTCTGGGCAGCCTCGGCTGTGGAGACTAGCTGCAAGAAATCCCGGGGGGTGGGACCTGGGACCTTCGTTGATCATACACAAAGAATGAACTTTTTTGTTCTGGTACATATCCAGACGCACCCTTCGGGTTTGTTTAAAGTACTCTGAGCGTCTGTACAGGGGGGAAATATTTGCAGAAAGGTTTTTGTTATTGTTGTTGTTTTGTTTTGTTTTCGGGGGGAGGGGGGAGGCGAAGTATGAGGCCATGGAGAGAGGAGAGAGTTGGAAGGTTGGGAGGACTTTGAGAGAAATACAGTACCTCAGATGTCCGCAGCAGCCTCTGTTTCTGTACAGGAAGTGGAGGTGTTTTCTGTCAAAAGCACTTTAGGAATCCTGATGACTGAGCGAAGAGTCAAACACATGGCAGGCGTGTGTATCTGTTGGAGAGAGAGGAAGGGAAGGAAGAAGTGCGAGTGGCGGGGTGTGCGCGCGTCTATTTGCCCGCAGTGATTACTGCCTAACAGGGCGGGCTGTCCTCTGCCACACTGAGGGAGCGAGCGGATCTCTGTGCCCTCTGAGCTGAACCCCAAACCAGGCAGGGAGGCAGTCTCCAGAGAGGCGTGAGGCGGCTGGCAGACTGGGCCCTGAGACTCACTTTGCACCGCCTCCAACCTCAGCCTTGCCCTCCCTGGCGCCTCGCGCCTCTTCGCTATCCGCGGGGTGCCTCGTTAGTCTTTAGCCAGAAAGCCGGCCTCCACCCCTCCTGCCTTCGGGTGGTGCTGACTTGGTCTTCTTCCCTAAGACAAACAGGGCTGGGGGCATAGCTCTCGCTGTTCAAAGCAGGCTGCAGGACCACAGGATTGTGCGCTCCTCCCACTGAGCCTGCCAGTGGACTCAGAGAAGTTAAAGTAGCCATCCGGCTTTCTCAGCAAGCCGCCGGTGAAGCCCGTAAGCCGTTTTGATAAGGAGTCTCAGGAGCGAGCTGAAGGGCTTGGGATGCCTTCCTCAAGGCTCACTCCCTCTTGTGGCTCCTCAGGACAGCTCCACTCTAGACCTGTCACAAGTTCAAAGCTTAGAATACGTGGCTTTTAAAAACGCAGCTCAGAATGTGTTGCCTTGGGACTGAAGGGTTCCCTCCTCTCCCCACCCCCAAACACACACACTTCTGCTGCTCTCTGAGGAGCACTGGGGATTATTTAGTAAATAGAAACCTTGAATTCTGTGGGCATCCACCTGTGGATTCTCTGAGCCCTTGGAGAGCCTCTCCTACTGCTCTCAATCAAGGACTCTCTTGTTTTTTACTTTGCAGATTCACTGGGCTGCCCTTAAAGAGGTTCTGGGACTCTTGGTGCCCCTGGACTTGTGACCCATTGGCATCCTAATGTGCAGGCCCCACTTGAAAGTTTGAGTGCGTGTGAATGGCTGTACAAGGCAGTCACAGGACTTCCCAGGCTGCATTGATGCCTGAGTGGAGGGGGTTCCTGACTGTGTGGAACATCTGGGCAGAAGGTCACTACCACACTCACCCCTGGGACTACGTT
Organism: Bubalus bubalis; assembly: GCF_019923935.1. Taxonomy (NCBI): domain Eukaryota; kingdom Metazoa; phylum Chordata; class Mammalia; order Artiodactyla; family Bovidae; genus Bubalus; species Bubalus bubalis. The sequence goes on from NC_059181.1 coordinate 66,072,862, forward strand.
TTCCTTGCTTTGATGCAGTTCAGGGGCTCTTGGGAAGGCAGCCAAGGTAGGGTCTCTGGCTTTTGCCTAGATTACCTTTTAGGGCACCTGCTGAGCACTGCCCTGTGGTTAAAGACGGGCTGTTGGCCTTTTAGGTCAGTGGTAAAGTCTGGGGAAAACTTCACGCGAGGTCGTGGGGAATGGGCTGAATTTAGACCCTGGCATTCATGTGAGTGAGCAGGCCTAGAGCGGGGGCCTTGGGAGTGTGAAATAAAACTTGGAAAAACCACTATTTTACCAGGAAGAGGTTCACTGCTGGGGAACAAACTTCAAAGTAGGTGATCATAGGGGACTCAGGGGGAGGGCTGGCTGTGACTTTCCGGTCAAGACCTCACAGTGAAACTGGGAGGTGGGGGTGGCAGTGAGCTGTACAGAGGTGTGGCTGGCGTGTACTCTGACACAGACTAGGTCCATTGAGGGGCTGGGGTTACTTGTTTAAATTATGGTGAGTATGGGTCAGGAAAGGATGGAAAGGAATTTGGTATATCCCTAGGGTCTCAAACTACTTTGGCTTGGGTCCTTGCTGTGTGTGTCTTGAATTCATGAAAATTCTTTTTGATACTAGACGCTCTGGGGAGCACCTCAGTTTTTATTTTTAAAATGTCAGGAGCCCCCCACTACTTTCCTTAGTTCCTAGAAAATCTTATCCTCACCACTACCCTTCTTGAGCCCCTCAACTTTCCCAAGCAGCCATTTAGGTCCTGAGATTCCAAATATGTCTCTGCCTCCCTACACTTTCTGCAGTTTACTCAGAATTTCTCAGCTACCTGTGCCACATTACTGGTGTCTCAAAGGGATAGAAGAAGCCAGTAGAAGCTTGCTGAGATCTTTGTTAGCCAGTGTTTGCCTAATAGCCATTCTGGGGAACATGGAATGTACACCCATACAATCAAGCAGGTTGGTGCATTGTCTATTTCTATTAATGTCTGACATGCATTCCATCTCTAGAAATCTATGAATTAAATATTTGGAAGCACCCCCACAGCCCAAATTCTCTTTGGCTAGGCCTATGGCCCCGCGCATCAGAACAAGACCCAGTTTCCCCCTCAGTCAGTCTCTACCATCAGGAAGCTTCCATAAGCCTCTTATCTTTCTCCATCAGAGGGCAGACAGACTGAAAACCACAATCACAGAAAACTAACCAATCTAATCATATGGACCACAGCCTTGTCTAACTCAATGAAACTATGAGCCATGCCATGTAGGGCCACCCTAGACAGATGGATCATGGTGGAGAGTTCTGACAAAATGTGGTCCACTGGAGAAGGGAATGGCAAACCACTTCAGTATTCTTGCCTTGAGAACCCCATGAATAGTATGAAAAGGCAAAAAGATAGGACACTGAAAGATGAACTCCCCAGGTTGTTAGGTTCCCAATATGCTACTGGAGGTCAGTGGAGGAATAACTCCAGAAAGAATTAAGAGATGGAGCCAAAGCAAAAACAACACCCTGTTGTGGATGTGACTGGTGATGGAAGCAAGGTCCAATGCTGTAAAGAGCAATATTGCATAGGAACCTGGAATGTTAGATACATGAATCAAGGTAAATTGGAAGTGGTCAAACTGAAGATGGCAAGAGTGAATGTCAACATTTTAGGAATCAGCAAACTAAAATGGACTGGAATGGGTGAATTTAACTCAGATGACCATTATATCTACTACTGTGGGCAAGAATCCCTTAGAAGAAATGAAGTAGCCATCATAGTCAAGGAAAGAATCTGAAATGCAGTACTTAGGTGCAATAACGACAGAATGATCTCTGATCATTTCCAAGGCAAACCATTCAATATCACGGTAATCCAAGTCTATGCCCAACCAGTAATGCTGAAGAAGCTGAAGTTGAACGGTTCTAGGAAGACCTCCAAGACCTTTTAGAACTAACACCCAAAAAAGACGTCCTTTTCATTATAGGGGACTGGAATGCAAAAGTAGGAAGTCAAGAAACACCTGGAGTAACAGGCAAATTTGGCCTTGGAGTACAGAATGAAGCAGGGCAAAGGCTAATAGAGTTTTGCCAAGAGAACACACTGGTCATAGCAAAAACCCTCTTCCAATAACACAAGAGAAGACTCAATACATAGACATCACCAGATGGCCAACACGAAATCAGATTGATTATGTTCTTTGCAGCCAAAGATGGAGAAGCTCTATACAGTCAGCAAAAACAAGACTGGGAGCTGACTGGCTCAGATCATGAACTCCTTATCACCAAATTCAGACTTACACTGAAGAAAGTAGAGAAAACCACTAGACCATTCATGTATGACCTAAATAAAATCCCTTACGATTATACAGTGAAAGTGAAAAATAGATTTAAGGGACTAGATCTGATAGACAGAATGCCTGATGAACTATGGACAGAGGTTCGTGACATTGTACAGGAGACAGCAATCAAGACCATCCCCAAGAAGAAAGGCAAAAAAGCAAAATGACTGTCTAAGGAGGCCTTACAAATAGCTGAGAAAAGAAGAGAAGTGAAAAGCAAAGGAGAAAAGGAAAGATATACCCATTTGAATGCAGAGTTCCAAAGAATAGCAAGGAGAGATAAGAAAGCCTTCCTCGGCAATCAGTGCAAAGAAATAGAGGAAAGCAATATAACAGGAAAGACTAGAGATCTCTTCAAGAAAATTAGAGATACCAAGGGAACATTTCATGCAAAGATGGGCTCAATAAAGGACAGAAATGGTATGAACCTAACAGAAGCAGAAGATATTAAGAAGAGGTGGCAAGAATACACAGAAAACTGTACAAAAAAGATCTTCATGACCCAGATAATCACGGTGGTCTCATCACTCACCTAGAGCCAGACATCCTGGAATGTGAAGTCAAGTGGGCCTTACAAAGCATCACTATGAACAAAGCTAGTGGAGTGATGGAATTCCAGTTGAACTATTTCAAATCCTGAAAGATGATGCTGTGAAAGTGCTGCACTCAATATGCCAGCACATTTGGAAATCTCAGCAGTGGCCACAGGACTGGAAAAGGTCAGTTTTCATTCCAATCCCAAAGAAAGACAATGCCAAAGAATGCCCAAACTACCACACAATTGCACTCATCTCACATGCTAGTAAAGTAATGCTCAAAATTCTCCAAGCCAGGCTTCAACAATACATGAACTGTGAACTTCCAGATGTTCAAGCTGGTTTTAGAAAAGGCAGAGGAACCAGAGATCAAATTGCCAACATTTGCTGGATCATTGAAAAAGCAAGAGAGTTCCAGAAAAACATCTATTTCTGCTTTATTGACTATGCCAAAGCCTTTGACTGTGTGGATCACAATAAACTGGAAAATTCTGAAAGAGATGGGAATACCAGACCACCTGACCTGCCTCTTGAGAAACCTATATGCAGGCCAGGAAGCAACAGTTAGAACTGGACATGGAACAACAGACTGGTTCCAAATAGGAAAAGGAGTACATCAAGGCTATATATTGTCACCCTGTTTATTTAACTTATATGCAGAGTTCAGTTCAGTTCAGTTCAGTCACTCAGTCATGTCTGACTCTTTGCGACCCCATGAACCACAGCACGCCAGGCCTCCCTGTCCATCACCAACACCCGGAGTCCACCCAAACCCATGTCCATTGAGTTAGCGATGCCATCCAACCATCTCATCCTCTGTTGTCCCCTTCTCCTCCTGCTCTCAATATTTCCCAGCATCAGGGTCTTTTCAAATGAGTCAGCTCTTCACATCAGGTGGCCAAAGTATTGGAGTTTCAGCTTTACCATCAGTCCTCCCAATGAACACCCAGGACTGATCTCCTTGAGGATGCACTGGTTGGATTTCCTTGCTGTCCAAGGGACTCTCAAGAGTCTTTTCCAACACCACAGTTCAAAAGCATCAATTCTTCAGTGCTCAGCTTTCTTTATAGTCCAACTCTCACATCCATACATGACCACTGGAAAAACCATAGCCTTGACTAGACGGACCTTTGTTGGCAAAGTAATGTCTCTGCTTTTCAATATGCTGTCTAGGTTAGTCATAACTTTCCTTCCAATGAGTGAGCGTCTTTTAATTTTAAGGCTGCAATCACCATCTGCAGTGATTTTGGAGCCCAGAAAAATAGTCTGTCACTGTTTCCGCTGTTTCCCCATCTTTGCCATGAAGTGATGGGACTGGATGCCATTATCTTAGTTTTCTGGACATTGAGCTTCAAGCCAAGTTTTTCACTCTCCTCTTTCATTTTCATCAAGAGGCTCTTTTGCTCTTCACTTTCTGCCATAAGGGTGGTATCATCTGCATATCTAAGGTTATTGATATATTTCTCCCAGCAATCTTGATTCCAGCTTGTGCTTCCTCCAGCCCAGCATTTCTCATGATGTACTCTGAATATAAGTTAAATAAGCAGGATGACAATATACAGCCTTGACGTACTCCCTTTCCTATTTGGAACCAGAGTAGAGTGAGAGTGAAGAGGAGAGTTAAAAAGTTGGCTTAAAGCTCAACATTCAGAAAACTAAGATCATGGCATCTGGTCCCATCACTTCATGGCAAATAGATGAGGAATAGTGGCAGATCTTATTTATTTTGGCTCCAAAATCACTGCAGATAGTGACTGCAGGCATGAAATTAAAAGACGCTTACTCCTTGGAAGGAAAGTTATGACCAAACTAGACAGCATATTAAAAAGCAGAAATATTCCTTTGCCAACAAAGGTCTGTCTAGTCAAGGCTATGGTTTTTCCAGCAGTCATGTATGGATATGAGAGTTGGACTATAAAGAAAACTGAGCACCGAAGAATTGATGCTTTTGAACTGTGGTGTTGGAAAAGACTCTTGAGAGTCCCTTGGACAGCAAGGAGATACAACCAGTCCATCCTAAAGGAAATCAGTCTTTAATATTCATTGGAAGGACCTATGTTGAAGCTGAAACTCCTATACTTTGGCCACCTGATGTGAAGAGCTGACTCATTTGCAAATACCCTGATGCTCAGAAAGATTGAAGGTGGGAGGAGAAGGGGACGGCAGCAGATGAGATGGTTGGATGGCATCACCGACTCAATGGACATGAGTTTGAGTAAACTCAGGGAGTTGGTAATGGACAGATAGGCCTGGTATGCTGTAGTCCATGGGGTCGTAAAGAGTCAGACATGACTGTGTGACTGAGCTGAACTGAACTGAATATCTTCACAGCCCTAAAGCTGTGCTGATCGGCTTAATGGGCTTAAGGTTCTGCAGATGATTGGGACTATTATGAAGGTGCCCTCCAAAAAAGGTTGTTTTGGTGTTTAGGGGCTAACTCCACATCATAGTGGTCTCTGGGCATGGGAAAAAGTCATAGAAAGTGTAAGGAAAGTGGAATTCAGGGCATTCTAGAGCATGCAATGTCCAGTCTTTGTGAACTCTGTGGTGCCTACAGTTCTGTGGTGACAGTGTATCTTGTCCTTTCTCTTCACCTATTTTGAAAAGGAAACCAGCTTTCCCTGGGTCCTAAGCCTGTGAGGACCGGCAGGCAAAAAGTCCTTGAGATAAAGGCAAGTGACCAAGGTCTGATTTAGGGGAAAAAGGAAAAGATCAAGAGAGAAATGAGCCTATACTTTTTGTAGAGCTTGTGGGAAATTTGTGAGTTCCCCTAACCCAGACCAAGCAGCATATAAGACAGGGGCAACCCAACAATTTGATGGAAGTCTGTAATGCCCGCCTGATATGAGAATGGAGACTTTGGGGGGGAAGAAAGAGCAAGGTAGCATTGGTTGCAGGCCTCAGAACCCTAAAATGAGTTCAATCAGAGGCAGGTTAGGGTTGGGGGTCCAGAAGACAAGGCAGAACAAGTCAGAGTTGTTAACACTGGCTCCAAGCTTAGGTCTTTTTGGACATGCCCTAGAGTAAGCTCAGCACCCTGTACTTTCCACCTTGACTTCCAATCTAGCACTGAGTCATAAAACATGATGGGAGGCATCTTTTCCTTGGCAGTTTATAAGCATGACCCTTGTAGTCTCCCAGGTAGGGGTGGGGGGATGTCTCTCACCACCCAGAGAAAGGGGTAATAATGGTCAGGAAGGTTCATTATTGGGTACAAGATAGTTCATGCTCATGGGTCACTCTGATGGAGACAGAATTTTCTAGGCACGGGATAAATGATACATTCTGTCTTTGAGCAAAGAGTCCCAAAGATAGGTGAGACCAGGGGTAATTTAGGCTATCTTTCTCTTCCTTGTTTCAGAAGCTTTCATTGCTTAGTTCAGTGTTTCACTGGGATGACCACTAAATTGCTGACTTTGGAAGCCAGGTATCTTTCAAGCAAATGTGCCAATGTCCTGCCTTTGGCTGAAGGCCTTTGCCTACTGTCCATAGAAGACAGAGGTTGGCTCAGAGAACCAACCTTGGTCAGCCATAGAAGGTTGGCTCAGAGCCTGCTATGGAGCTTTGGGACACAGGGCCAGACATCTTTCAAGCCAATCCTCTGACTCCTCTCCAATCAAACTGGGTCCCAAACTGAGACCCTGACTCATACTGGAGGGGATGAGGAAGAGAGGTTGGGGGTATTTGGAAGCCGACCGGGGGGTGCTTGTTTGAGCTGGAGTGGCTAATTGAAGTTAGATCCCTGGCTTGTGACCTCAAGTGCTCATTCTAAGTCTAAATCTGGATCCTAATGGGTTGGTGATCTCAGTAATACCAGCTGGGCAGTGACTAGGAGTTAGACAACTTGTGCCCCTGACTTGCTCTGTGACTTTGAGTAGTCACTTTACCTCTCTGTACTTCTGTTTATCTAGTTGTAAAGTGAAAGGGTTTGACTAGATGAATACTAGATGAACTTCTTAGCTCTTCTGTTCTATCCTTCTAAAATTATATGATATTTTATTCTTTACTATTCACTTGGCATAAACTTTGACTCATTCAAACAAATGGAAATATGCTAATCTTCCTGAATGGGGGTTTGAATGGGTTGGGAGGAGATTGGGAAAGCAAAGAAAAGCTATACAGACAGCATTTCTCCATGTTGTATGTACATATGCTACTCATATGTACCAATATTGGTTGAAAAGACCCACTTAAAAAAACACAGTATGTAATGGTAACTTCAGATTCACAACTGCTTCCCCCAGAATGTCTTGCTTAGCAAAGAATTGGACCTGCAAAAGAATTCTCTCAACTTGGCCTGCTGCAGGCCAGCAGAGTGGTTCTGTATGCTGCCGTTTCCCAGCATTTGAGCCTATTCCTATAAAGCATTAAACTGAAAGCATTCCCTTAAGCCTCAGTTTGGACCCCTCTCCTGAAACTTAATTTTCTACAGCTCATTCTCATTTCTCAGAAATGCATCGTTAGTATGACCTTGGTTTGCTGTTACTTCAGGATAGAAGAGTAAACCAAGATTTATAAATTCAATAAAGTGGTTTCCTTTAGGGGACTTCAGACAGGGCATCCTTACAGCTAGCTAAGGGCTGCTGCCTGGTACTGGGTGTGCGAGAGCTGCTGCTTGTCATCCTAGAGAAGGCCATATTCATTATTCCCAATTTCTGAGCAACTTCAGTTTCACTCAGGGTTTACTGAGAGTGACTACTGAAGTAGCAGGCACAGAGCTCTCTCTTTTCTTTTTTCTGAATTTATACTTGCTTTGGAAATATTTCCTCCAGTGCCATGAAGAGTAAATAAGCAGATGGACTGTCAGCATTTGCAGAAACATATAAAGGATGTCATCTGTACATTTTCAGCAGACCAGTTTCCCAAGAGAGTGTGTCACTTTTCCCATCAGCATCTTTTTGTTTTGTTGCATTTTTTAAGATTTTGTTTTTGACTGTGCTGGGTCTCCGTTGCTATGCCAGGGCTTTCTCTAGTTGCGCTGCATGGGCTTCTCATTGTGGTGGCTTCTCTTGTTGTGAAAGACAGACTCTAGGCCCATGGGCTCAGCAGTTGCAGCTCAGGCTTAGTGGCCTCGGGGCATGTGGGACCTTCCCAGACCAGAGATCAAACCTGTGTCCCCTGCATTGGCCTCCAGCTTCTTAACCACCGGACTACCAGGGAAGTCCTATTTTGCATTTTGGAAAAAAAAAAAGAATCATTTACTCTTTTCATATTGTGTGAAAGATGGAGTGGGATTTCCTGTTTTGAAAGGAACTGTCTCACCTGGGACTGAATGAGTAAACCTTAGAGAAAACACTTTTTTCATAAAATGTTCATGCATACACACACATACACATACACGTACTCTACACCTCAAGCCATGGATTATGAGTATTCTGCCTGAAAAAGTCTTTTCTCGTCTGCTTATGGAATTAGGTTTTAATGTAACAGAAGCTTCTGTAGGGTTTGTGTGAGACTAGTACAAAGGGCCCAGACTGAGAAAACTTGTTAAGGAGGAGTGATGGAGAGAATATGGTCAGCCTAGATTGTACCTCTTGGCATGGATTCTTTGCAACTCCCCTATAGTAGTGCTTGGAAACATTTATATAAATTTCTTTCTGCTTCCATCCTCCCCTTATCCTGCATCCCATTCAAAATTTATTGGGAAGAGGGTTTAGGATACTCCAGCCCTCTCCCATTTTAAGGGTGAGAGAGGACTAAGCCTAGGGATGTTTAATCATTTGCCTTGAAGTCGAGGTATTGCGATTACTAATATGAAATCACTTGACACTTATCTGTGGGTGGAGAATGTGGCCTGCTTGGGTGGCTTGAGGAAGTACATGCTTTTTTACCCTAGTAGTCTTGCCCTTCTCTGTTCTCTTGTTTGCTTTTTCTGGGGTTGGTAGAAGAAGGGATAAAAATGGCTATCCCAACCGTATATTTTCTTGGCTCCTCCTATTTTCATAGGGCATTTGTAATACCTCTGTTTGATATGCCATCCTTTTGCTCCTAGTATTGTTCTTTCTTCTTTCTTTCCCTCACTCAATTAGAGGAACAACTAGGGTTTCAGATGTTGTATAGTCCTTACTCCAGACTGGATCTCAGGCCCATTCCCACACACCCTGTGGAAGTGTCTCTTTCCCCCTTTCCCCTCTCTCTTACTCTCCACTTTCTGAGGGAAGAGCGACTTCCTATGGAACACTCAAGAGTGTAGAAGTTATCGCCTCTGGATTTTTGCAGTAAGATCCACAGCCCTGGGACCCCAGTCAAAGAGATAGTATTGTAGCAGGTCTTACTCAATAGTATTCAACAAATGTCCTGATCAGTTGCACCCTTTCTCTTCAAATCTGCACTCTCATTGTCCCTCAATTACTGAGCCTACTGAACTTCTAGAGACTTCAGATTGGTTTTTAGTAGCCTGAGGGGTTCTGAATAAAATAGAAATCTCCACTCTATTTTGATCCCCTATTAATCTCTCTTCTTGCAAAAAAAAAAAAAAAAAAAAAAGATACTACAGAATTGATTGTAGAGGAGTTGGAGGAGGGATGAGACAAACACACTAGACTTTAAAGTGCTTTTAGTGAGGATGGAGAGGGAGGAAATGAAACTCCAAGGTTAGTTGTTTCCCTGCAACTGAAGGGAAAAAAGGAAATGTCATTAAACCAGCAGTCCCCACAGAATCTCTTGTCCAACTTATCCTGTGGCTCTGTCCACCCACCTTCTGACCCAGGCTAGAAGGGTATGTACATGTGCCCATGTGTCCAGACCTGTGGGTGCATGTGTATAGCTGGGTGTGTGATATCTGTCTGGGCCAATTAGCACAGTTGCTTAGAATATGATGCCTATGAGATTCAGGTTACAATTTTAGTCATTTGTTTAGGTTACTGAGCTTCTTACGAGGAAAAGAACTATTCTTCTGTTCACCACTCATGCCCTTCATGTGTGGTTGCCACTGATTCCAAGAGGACTGGGTATAAGTATGGAGATGACTCCCTATAAACCTTTCTTATGAGGGAAAAAGTAACAAAGCACACAGCCTAGTGGTATCTGCTCTTTCACAGTGTGAAATTTCTTTGACATTTAGCTTCTTCCATCAAGCACGCTGATAATAATAATAGTAATTGATAACTTTTATTTAGCATTTATCAATTAATTCTGTGCTTCTTTGAGACCCCATGGACTATGCAGTCCATGGAATTCTCCAGCCAGAATATTGGAGTGGGTAGCCTTTCCCTTCTCCCCAGCCCAGGGATCGAACCCAGGTCTCCCACATTGCAGGCAGATTCTTTGCCAGCTGAGCCACAGGGGAAGCCCAATTCTGTGCTAGATATTATATTAAGCACTTTACATGTACAACTGATTTCAATTCTGAACAGCTCTATGAGGTAGGTACTATTATTTCCTCCATTTCACAGGTAGAGACAGATGCATAGAAATTAAGTAGCTTGCTTCAGCTCATATAGCAAATAATGGCAGAGCTAATATTTGAACCTAGGGAGTATGAATCCAGATATCATTTAATACATCTAAAGATGAGAGGGGCCAGGTACCAAGAACGACTACTACAGAGTTTTCCATTCCTTTAGCCTCCGGGCATCCTTATGATTAAGGGATATATGAGATGACCATGAAAGGGCTTAGTAAACAAAAGTCTGACAGTCTTGTGATATGTGGTATACTCTTCTAACCACTCATTTTACTCTACCTAGAGTCACGGGTCATTGGGTCCAAAATGGGCCAGAGGAACTGTCTCTTTTCAGTTGGTTAGCCTGAATGCCACATAAACTTTCAAGGCTTCGGTGTTCTCATCTTCATAGTGAGATTGATAGTATTTACTTTTATAAGACTGTGAAGGAGCATATGAGATTCTGTATGTGAGTGGTATTTGTCAGTTGTGAAGAGGTTGGTATTATTATTATCATTATCATCATCATCATCATCCAGTAGCCTTTTCCAGCTCCTAGAAAGTGAGTTGTTACACCTTTCTCTAAATATTTCTGGGAGAGGAATCAACCCCTCCCCACTCCATCTTGTCTCCATCTCCTGTCTGTATTCTTCTGCAATTTTACCCGGGTGTCTCATAGCTAAGGATTGGCCACTGGCCATGTTTCCTTTGTTCCTTAGTTCTCTAGGAGCCCAGGGAGAGGAGGGGCCAGATCCCAGGCCATATACATTCAAGGAAACAAGGCATGTTGAAATATTTACAGTTCTTGGCAGGAGCTCACAAACCTCCCTTTGAGTCAAGGACTGACTTTTTTCTTTTTCTTTTTCTTTTTTTTTAATAAGGATTACTAGGCATTGGGGGCAGATGGTGGGTGGAGTTAGGGTGTCATTTCCTCCCGAGGGTCTCTCACAGAGCCTCTGTTCTCCTGCAGGTAGTGAAAAGAAGGAAAGGGATATTTAGGGTCAGAAGGTCTGGGCCAGGGGACATTAAGCAAAGAAGGGACCTTGCTCCTTTGTATTCAGTTTTTGAGTGGGCCAATTTCCTTATGTTCTAAACAGGATAGCCCCAGAGAACAGAGGCCACAGAAGGCCAGAAGCCTGGAAGAGGCCTGCAATAGCAGTTTTGAGCAGCATTTTAGTGACTACTTAGGAACTTCCATTAAGACCATTTAGTAGGCAAATATTTATACCATCTCACGATGAAAATATTTCTCTTTTGTTGTTGTTGTTGTAAACAACAAAACTAAATTCTCAAGTCCTTCTTTGAGACAAGATTTCAAATATACTAAGACTTGCCATCTTGATTTTCAGTTATTTAAACATGTGAGTTGAAAGGCATTTTAGAGACTACCCATTCCTATCTATCTGGTTCCCATTTTATAGGAGAACTGACATCTGGAAAGATGTAACCTCAGTCAGTATTACAGGTAGATGATTGTAGTCAAGGTTGGTTTATAAGAGTAGTTGGGGATGGGTGTAAGAAGTAATGCTCCTGGCACCTTGGGAGTTCCTCAGTTCAATCACTGGCATACTGCCCACTTTATGTCTCCCTGAACTTTTCTAAAGTCAATCCACAGGCACTATGTTGCATAAAGAGACTGTATTGTGTTGTAATAGGTGTAATTTCATTTACTTAATATGAGACAAAATTCAAGAGGTGGGATGGTGAAAAGTCTCCCTGCTACATTATCTTAAAAGTGAAAGTCGCTCAGTTGTGTCCAACTCTCTGCAACCCCATGGACTATACAGTCCATGGAATTCTCTAGGCCTGAATACTGGAGTGGGTAGCCTTTCCCTTCTCCAGGGGGTCTTCCAAACTCAGGGATTGAACCCAGGTCTCCCACATTGCAGGCAGATTCTTTACCAGCTGAGCCACAAGGGAAGCCTAAGAATACTGGAGTGGGTAGCCTATCCTTTATCCAGTGGATCTTCCTGACCCAGGAATCAAACTGGGGTCTCCTACATTGCAGGCGGATTCTTTACCAACTGAGCTATCAGGGAAGCTACATTACCTTACAGCTACCTTGTTCCCCTCCCTAGAGGCTACTAATGATATCTGGGGTGTTCTTCCAAAGATATTCTGTATATGTACAAACAATTGTGTATGTATGTGTATACCCTATATTAAAAGTACAGTGGTAACCTGTAATTCACATTATCCTCCACTTTGCCTTTTATGTAGTTGTTCAGTCACTCAGTCATTGTCTGACTCTTTATGACCCCATTGACTGCAGCATGGCAGGCTTCCCTGTCCTTCATCATCTGCCAGAGTTTGCGCAAAGTCATGTCCATTGAGTTGGTGATGCCATCTAACCATCTCATCCTCCATTGTCCCCTTCTCCTCCTGCCTTCAATCTTTCTGAGCATCTAGCTCTTTTCCAGTGAGTCGGTTCTTAACATCAGGTGGCCAAAGAATTGAAGCTTCAGCATCAGTCCTTCCAATGAATATTTGGGGTTGATTTCCTTTAGGACTGAATGGTTTGGTCTCCCTGCTGTCCAAGGGACTCTCAAGAGTCTTATCCAACACCACAGTTCAAAAGCATCAATTCTTCGGTGCTCAGCCTTTATTATTGTCCAGCTCTCACATCCATACATGACTAATTGAAAAAACCATAGCTTTGACAAGACGGACCTTTGTCAGCAAAGTAAGGTCTCTGCTTTTTGTTTTTTTTTTTTCTTTGTACATATTTTATTTTTTTAATTTAAATTTATTTATTTTAATTAGAGGCTAATTACTTTACAATATTGTGTTGGTTTTGCCAACTCTGCTTTTTGATACACTGTCTAGGTTTGTCATTGCTTTTCTTCCAAGGAGCAAGCGTCTTTTAATTTCATGGGTGCAGTCACTGTCCACAGTGATTTTGGAGCCCAAGAAAATAAAGTCTGTCACTGTTTCCACTGTTTCCCCATCTATTTGCCATGAAGTGATGGGACTGATGGCATGATCTTTGTTTTTTGAATGTTGAATTTTAAGCCAACTTTTTTCACTCTCCTCGTTCACCTTCATCTAGAGGCTCTTTAATTCTTCTTCACTTTCTGCCATAAGGGTGGTGTCATCTGCATATCTGAGGTTATTGATATTTCTCCTGGCAATCTTGATTCCAGCTTGTGCTTCATCCAGCCTGGCATTTCACATGATGTACTCTGCACAATAAGTTAAATAAACAGGGGTGACAATATACAACCTTGATGTACTCCTTTCCCAATTTTGAACCTGTCTGTTGTTCCATGTCTAGTTCTAACTATTGATTCTTGACCTGCATACAGGTTTTGCCAGAAGCAAATAAGGTGGGCTAGTATTCCCATTTCTTTAAGAATTTTGCATGATTTGTTGTGATCTATATAGCCAACGACTTTAGCATAGTCAGTGATGCAGAAGTAGATGTTTTTTTCTGAAAATCTTTTGCTTTTTCTATGATCCAATGGATGTGGGCAATTAGATCTTCTGGTTCCTCAGTCTTTTCTAAATCCAGCTTATACATCTGGAAGTTCTGTGTTCATGTACTGTTGAACCCTAGCTTGAAGGATTTTGAGCATTACCTTGCTAGCATGTGAAATAAGTGCAATTGTGCAGAAGTTTGAACATTCTTTGGCATTGCCCTTCTTCAGACTTAGAATGAAAATTGACCTTTCCAGTCTTGTGGCCACTGCTGAGTTTTCCAAATTTGCTGTCATATTGAGTGCAGCACTTTCACAACATCATTTTTCAGGATTTGAAAGAGCTCAACTGGAATTCCATCACCTCCACTAGCTTTGTTCATAGTGATGCTTTCTAAGGCCCACTTGATTTCACATTCTAGGAAGTCTGGCTCTAGATCAGTGATCACAGCATCGTGATTATCTGGGTCGTGAAGATCTGTTTTTGTACAGTTCTTCTGTGTATTCTTGCCACCTCTTCTTAATATCTTCTGCTTCTGTTAGGTCCGTACTGTTTCTGTCCTTTATTGAGCCTATCTTTGCATGAAATGTTCCCATGGTGTCTCTAATTTTCTTTTAGAAATCTCTAGTCTTTCCTATTCTATTGTTTTCCTCTATTTTTTGCATTGCTCACTTAAAAAGTCTTTATCTCTCCTTGCTGTATATCTTGAATATTATTACACAGTAAGTCTGTAAAATCATTGCTTTTTAAAAAAAATAACTGCACAGTATTCCATTATATAGATATGCTGTAATTTATTTATTCAGCACTCTGCTAATAGAAATTCAAACTATAACCAATCTTTGAATATAGGCTTTAGAATCAAACGTCACTAAATTCAAATACTCACTATATGGCTGGCCTTGACAAAGATTTTAACTTTTTGAAGTTTGAGTTCTCACATGTATAAAATACAGATAATAATAACATCAGTCATTATTGGGGTGGAGATTAAATGAGAGGAAGCATATAAAACATCTAGCATACAGCCTGGCACATACTAAGGGTTCAATAAATATTGAATAGTCATGCCCTGCTCATAAGCCTTTCCCATACTCTCCACCTTCAGTTCAGTTGATATTGATTCAATTCAAGTCAATAGGTGTTTATTACGTGTTAGGTTGGACCTTGGATGAACCAGAGAAGGAAAAGTGTCCCTCAAGAAGTTTATAATTTCTTTGAGAAGACATGACATACCAAACAACCACAGGTCACTGCTAGCTAGAAAAAATATGTATATGTGAAATTGAATGCAATTTTGGTGTGGTGATGTGGAAAAGGAGGACTTCCCTGGTGGCTCAGATGGTAAAGTGTCTGTCTACAATGTGGAGACCCAGGTTCTAGCCCTGGGTTGGGAAGATCCCCTGGAGAAGGAAATGGCAATCCCCTCCAGTACTATTGCCTGGAAAATCCCATGGACAGAGGAGCCTGGTAGGCTACAGTCTATGGGGTCGCAAAGAGTCAGACACGACTGAGCGACTTCACTTTCTTTCACTTTTGTGGAAAAGGAGAGGTAAGTGTAAGGGCCAAAGGAATCAAAAGAGCTTTGCTAGTACAGTTGTAACTTGAAAAGAGATTTAGCTAAGTGGAGAGGAGCCTATGAATTGGGTAGTGGTCAACTGAGACTTGCAAATTGGACAGATCGATTGTTACTCAAAATTGTTACTTTGCCCTCTGGAAGTCCCTGACCCAGCAGGTGGAGTGGTGTCAAAAGGAAGGGGGAGAGGAAAATACTGAGGACATTTAGAGAAAATGGTATGGGGAAGGGGGATGTTTGGATATTAGGCCACAAAATGAGGAGCCTGCAAGTGGCTTGTGGCAGAGCCCACCCAGCCTACACCATCTGCTCTTCCGTGTCAGCAGCCAAGCACTTTTTAAGAGGTCCAAGAAGAAGGATAAATGGTCTGAGAGTAGAAATAGCAGAAGCTCTCAGCCCCTCACCCTGAGTCCCAAATAGGTCCAGATGCTGTGAGCCCCAGGAGAGGGGGAGACAACTGAGTGATAATAATCCCTTCTCCATGTGGTACATTGTAATTTACATCTTAATTGATGTTTATCCTTGCAACAGAGACAGTTATGAAATAAAGTACTCAATTGAATCTCATCATGTGCCAACATCTTTGATAACAAGTGCTGTATTGAGAGGTTCCGGAAAATGAAAAGTCAGCGTGGTTTGTATTAGTCAGGGAGAAGTTCATGGCAGGGAAGGGCTGTATGGAGATTCATATTCCCATTTTATAGTTACAGAAAATGGAGAGCAGATTGAAGGTCATATACTTAATATTTAACAGAGCTGAAACTAGAAACCAGGGATCCCAATCCCATGTTCCATGGGGGCTGAGATGTAGGACCTCCCCAAAACCTGTAGGAATTTTCCCTTAACTTGATAGCAGCCTGAAACAAATTGGAATAAAAAAGCTAAGGGGGAGAGAAACAAGGGTCATGGAAGGAAGGATATGGGCATAACTAAGATCTGCTGGCTGAGGTCAAGAAAGAGCACCAGACTGGGAGTCAGGAGATCCAAGTTCTACTTCTGGCTCTACTACTGTGTTTGTGACCCTGACAAGTCTCTTCCACTTTCTGGGCCTTGATTTCTCCCCTTAAGCGATAAGAAAGCTGGGCCTCCCAGAAACTTAGTGGTGCTTAGAACCAATGGTTTATATAAACCAATGAGACATTGGGTGCTCCGTGGCAAGGGGTCAGAGGATATAGGGACAACTTCTCTGATGAAAATTGAAAACAGATACTCCCAGATTTGAGAAAAAGATGAGTCTTGGGAAGTGTAGTTATCCCATGATCTCTATTCTATCTTCTTGAAGAATTCCACCCATGAGAGGCAAAGAGAGAACATGTATGCCCAAGTGAGCAAGTACCTCAGTATGAAACTGAGATTTGGTGAGACAGGTTATGATATGCTGAGCCAATGCCTAGAACTCTCTCCTGAATATTCTCTACTAACATCACTTTTCTAAGATCTTAGCTTTATTATTTTTTTTAAAGAGAGTTTGTGTCTTATGGACAAAGTGCCACTGAAGTCCTACTTTCATGTAGTCCTCTTGAGTGAGAACTGACCCTGGAGCCCAACTGCCAGGGGAAGTCTGGCTCCACCATTTACCAGCTGTGTACTTAGGCAAGGGACTTAGTATCTCTGCGCCACTATTTCCTCATGTGTAAGAGGAGGATCGAGGAGGGCATGGCAACCCAGTATTCTTGTCTGGAGAATCCCCATGGACAGAGACGCCTGGCAGGCTACAGTCCATGGGGTCACAAAGAGTCGGACACGACTGAGCAACTAAGCACAAGGGGAGGATAACAAGAGTACTTACCAGTAAGATCGTTAGAAGAGTTATATATATCTCAGAATTATATATGTCTCAGAACAGTATGTGCTATAGAAGCATTTGCTGTTATTATCTCCCTAGTAAGCTAGTGTAACCCCAAGTGAGCCCAAGGGAGTTTAGCACCACTCATTTGGGAATTTTGAAGGTAAATGTGCCTTCTCAAGACACCGTCTGGGCTGCTCTGATGTTGGTCATTCCCAGGACCAGATTAATACCTTTAGAGGCCCAAGGCACTGTTTTTCCAATTGCCAAATTCTGGAACAATTCAATAAATTTGTAATTTTTTCATTTTGGGTGCTCTTGCTTTGTTGATGTCCTAAGCTTATACTTAGCCCACCTGTTGGATAATCCTGCACTGGCCACATCACCTATAAGCTCCTCCCTCAATTCTGGAAGGAACCAATGATTGTGGATGATCTACTCATCCACATACAACAATTTTTAACCTGAACAACTCCATCTACAATAAGGTGCTCTGTGCCCTGCCTCCTAGGAGCTTATTCTACCAAGCCCCTTGACCTCCTTGCCTATTGGGACATCCCGTCCTATTACTTGGAAAGAGGGTTTATCTTCTGGGGTGGGGGAGGGGAAGACAGGTGCCAGGAAGTCCCAAGAGGGATCCCCTGCAGGAAGCTGTAAACATTAGCAGGTTAAAATTCTGGTGACTAGTTGGGATGACTGAGTAGTAGAGACAGGGAATGGTGAGGATCCCCTGCCTCCAGATGACTAGGAGTCCCTCCCCACTTCCCTGAGCCCTGACTTCTACAGGACCTTCAAACTAATGATCCTGAAGATTTGGAGTTACTAACATTATCTCTACAACTCTTGACCAGGTTCTAACCATTCAAATGGTGAACAACAGGAAAGTTGTGTGTATTCCAAGAGCCATAGTGGTTTTTTTGCTTTGGCCTAGATTTTGCCTATGGAAAGACTAGTCAAAAGCAAGTTGTCCTTAAATCTTCTGGTTAACCAGCTGGAGGGACCTGTTGGCCAGGGTAAATGAGATTAGCAGGACCCCAAACAGGTTCATTTGTTGTTTTGCCCTGGGATGGCACCACTCACATTCAAGCCTAGCCAAGCCTGTGCTCCCTACACTATTCACAGAGTATCTCAAACATGGAAGGCTCAGTGGAACCGGTCAGACCAGATGTTGAGAGCCTGCAGCTTTTAGGAAGAGAAAGACAGACAGCCAGAGGATAGAATAAGGAAGGAACAAACCTATTGTCTTGGCTCCTAACCCTAGGAAGCCTCCCCTTAGGCTCCAGGGTAACACCAGCGAACACCCACTCAAGGGAGCCATGGCTTTTATGTGTCCCATGAGTGGAGTTGGCCATATCTCCAGGCAGGCCCAGAAACCTGAAAGCCAGTCTCCAGACCATGGTTCAACAGAGAATAGTACAGGTCCTAAAGCCCACTCCAGTACTCTTGCCTGGAAAATCCCATGGATGGAGGAGCCTGGTAGGCTGCAGTCCATGGGATCGCTAAGAGTCGGACACGACTGAGTGACTTCACTTTCCCTTTTCACTTTCATGCATTGGAGAAGGAAATGGCAACCCACTCCAGTGTTCTTGCCTGGAGAATCCCAGGGACGGGGGAGCCTGGTGGGCTGCCGTTTATGGGGTTACACAGAGTTGGACACGACTGAAGTGACTTAGCATAGCATAGCAAAGCCCTCTTTCTTTTCCTGGAAGTTGTTTCAACACTAACAGAAAAGATTACCTTGGAATGGGAGGTCATAAAAAAGATCCTGAAGTTCAAGTCCCTTTTGCCTTATTTCTCCTTGTGCTGTGTGTTATAGGGTAAGGAACAGGATCTGACATCAGATAGACCAGCATTAGAGTCTTAACTTTGTCATTTACCTAATTTTCAACCCATGGGCAGGTCATTTGGCATCTCTGAGCCTCAATTTACCCATCTGCAAAGCAGCGGTGGGAGGGGTAGTAATAATCTCTCACAGTCTTGTGATGAGGTTCAAATAAGAGGATGGATGTGACAGTCCTTTGAAAACTGATTTGAGCCTTATGTATGGATTATTGTCATGGCTGCCAGGTACAGAAGTTTATCTATAGATTTGCACATGTATTCATGCATGTAGAGCTGAATTGTGGCATAACCAAAAACACACATATGTATAAGCAAACCACTTATATGTACAAAACTATATAAATAATCATGACATAGGCAACTAAAAGCATACACATAGGCATACAGATACACATTTATCTATATTGACAGCCTCTTTCTCTTTCTGTCACATATATATCCACACATGAGCAGATGTATATGTATCTACGTATGTTTTTACATGCATATGTACATATATGTACCACCCCTAGCTGTACAGGTGAGCATACCCTTCCCTTCAGCTTCTCCTCAGACTATTCACTTTTCTAAGGGTCTGAGAAAGGTCCTGTTTGTTAATTCCCCCACTTCATACTGAAATTGTCCCTTTTGTCCTTGCTGGGGCTTCTTCCTTTGCTTCCATTTTGTTTACAGATTAGCACAGCTGCTGCCACAATTCAAGCTGCATAGTATGTGGTATCCACATGTCTGGAGAACATGGATCCTTATTCAGTTGCTCTGTGAATTGCACTCTATTATGCACAGTATATTATTATCCTTATTTGACAGCTGTTTTATATTTTTTCAAAACAAGTTAATCTAGCCATGAAAATAGTCACTGGCCCACATGCCCTGAGGCTAAAAGAAATTAGGCAGAAAGCCTAATGAAAATTAGTCAGAGCCTAAATGAGGTTGAATCAATCAATATTTCCTCTCCGTTCTTCTCCTCCTCCTCCTCTTCTTCCTATTCCTCTCCTCCTTCTTCTCCCCCCTCCCCTGTCTCCTCCTTCTTTTCCCTCCTCTCTCTCTCATGGTAGTGGTAAGGGGAGAGGGAGTTGTGTTTGCATGGCGTGTATTGGGTTCAGAGAGATCCTGTGGTCATCAAGCCCTCTTTGGGAGGAAGGAAGGGGAAGAAAGAGAAGAAAAAAGTTAGAATTTCTGGGATTATAAACTGGAAGAATATAGCTGGGGAGTTAAATGGGGTGACACCTAAAGGAAGTGGATTAATGCCTACTTTGAGGCCATCTAGGATGGCAAACCACCCCAGCCTCCCCTTTATCACCTAGATGTGAGCTAGTAAATGGTTTTGTTTGTATGAGGGGTGGGAATACTAAAAAAGACTCCCTAGTGATAGAATTGAGAAGTTAAACTTAGTTAAAGAACAAAATGGTGTCCCGGGAAGAGAGCAAGCCCAGGCCAGATGTAATGGGCCCCCCTCCAGGGGGCCTAATCATGGCCCAGGCTGAGGAGAGCTTTAGGTAGGGCTATTAGATAATTTATGTTCCAAACTGTGATAATTTAAGAATAAAAGGGTACACTGTTAATATTATTCTGAGACAATAGGCATAAACTAGGATTGTCCCGGGTAGACCAAGATGTATTTTCATTCTAGATTTAGGCCATATTGCTCTAGTTTTCCAGGAAAGGACACACTGTAAGGACTCCTCACAAGTATGACTTAAAAAATGTGTGTGAGGGGGTTGTTGGGTAGTGGGGAGCAGGGCGGGGAGATTCAGTCTTGAGACTAGGGATTGTTTATTCTAAACACAAATTCCTTTTATTGTTGTTGTCCATAAATATATAATGGAACTCTATCCCAAGTATGTTTATTTCCTAGTCAGCTTCAGAAAAGGAGACATTTTGTGTGTGTATGCACTTTTGTGTATTGTGTGTATGTATGTGTGTCAGAGTTTTGAAAGCATGTATGAATGTCCCCTGGAGAAGGAAATAGCAACTACTCCAGTATTCTTGCCTGGGAAATCCCATGGACAGAGGAGCCTGGTGGGCTACAGTCCATGGCATCGCAAAGAGTTGGAGGTGACTTAGTAACTGAACAACAAACAGCAAATGAGGGTGACTGGAAATAAGAGTATATGTAAGTGTATGTATCTATGGGCGTGTACATGTGAATGGACGTGTGAGTGTATTGAACATGGATGTGGTGAACATAAATAAAGATGTGTGTGCATGTGTGTGTGTATGTGTGTGCACGTGATTGCCAGGCCTGACCCCCTAATTCATTAAGTTGTGAACTTTTTAACTTCCAGAGAACAATCACATAGACCACCACCTCATTTTACATGTGAGGAAACTGAGGTATGTGTAATGAGACCTACTTTTACTATTTTCTTATCAGTGGTTGGGGGTAGACTAGTGACAATCACAATAATCCTGATTGGGAGCCACCTGCCAGTGGATTATGCATTGGAGTAAAAGCCTAGCTGTTTCTTTAAGGTTTCTGAAAACAACAGGTGCTTGGCAAGTGTGGGAAGAAGCTGCTTGAGAGTAAGCTTGAGGTACCTGTAAGCCGAGATTTGGGCACAAGGGGAAGATTTGACAGATGGCCAGTTCCCCTAAGCCTGCCTTCCTGAAGGACCTTTTCGAATAATGGAAACTTTCCAGTGTTTTGAACATCACACAAAGCCTCCCAGCTCCAAACATACAATGTACAGATGAGATTTACTTTGGAGACAAACCCAGATAGTAAAGACCCACTAGAGGCCTTCACAGGATGTGGGCTAGACATAGGCTGAAAGTATCCTCAGACTGAGCAATAAGACAGGAAAGCCTCTCCCCTTCTAATCTGTGACCATACGGCTTCTGTCCTCATCATTTTGGGATCTGGGCAAAGGAAATAGCTAGAGAGGCTCCAGGAGTGTTAGAGTTGGTTGTTGGAATGGGAATTTGTGCCCCCAGGAGGGTTGGGGGACTCTCTCATGAGCTCTGGCTTTTTCTATCTGTGGCTGAGAAGTTATCTGTACAAGTAAGTGCAAGCTGTGCATTAACCCAAGTGATAAGTACAAGTTGTGCATTAGCCCAGTGTTAATGAAGCCAAATTCCAAACCATGGTTCAGTCCTCACTTGAACACATCCAGCTTTCTCAAGCTTCTGTTCATGTTGTATGCATTTGCCTGACCAGTCACACAAAGAATAAAGCAAAAGAGTATGGGGTGCTGCAGCACAATGAGAAAACAACCCAGGTCGCATGTTGTGATATGCCAATTCAGACTCAGTCAGTATTTATTGAGCATTTACTATTTGCCTAGCACCATGAGAAACTTTTACCTGTGTTAATTATCTCCTCGAATCCTCACAACAGCCCTGTGAAGTAGGATTCATCTCATTAAGAAGCTCCAAGAGGTAAAGTAGCTTGCTTAAATTAAGGCAGCTAGTAATGGGGAAATCAGAATTCAACCACAACTTTGCTTGATTAGTGGTAATAAATCTATTTACATTTAAAATAAATTATTGAGAACCTACTGCATACCAGGCACTATGCTAATATTTTTCCATGGATTATCTCACTTAATAGGCTTCCCAGGTAGCGCTAGTAGTAAAGAATCCACCTGCCAATGCAGGAGACATAAGAGACGCAGGTTTGATCCCTGGGTCAGGAAGATCCCCTGGAAGAGGGCACAGCAACCCACTCCAGTGTTCTTACCAGGAGAATCCCATGGACAGAGAAGCCTGGTGGGTTACAGTCTATAGGGTCACAAAGAGTCAGATATGACTGAAGCGACTTAGCTCGCATATCTCACTTAATTCTCAAAATAGCCCTATGGGGAGGATACTCCTCCTTTTTTTACAGATATGGGTATTAAAGAATAGAAGTGCTAGGTAACTCATCCAGGGTCTAGTGCTACTATAGCACTAATATTGCCTGTTGATTCCCAAGTCTAGGGGTTTTTTTCCCTGACCTACCATGGATATCAGATTCCCCATCAAGATGATTCCTAAAACCCCTTCCAGTTTTGACATTCTAGAGGTTGGCAACTCTATGGTAACCCTTCTCCACTAACTCAAGCAGCCTTAAGTCACTTGGCTGTATTTTCCTGCCATGCTCTCCTTCCCACTAGGGAAGAGTGAGCAAGTGATCCCCGATCAGCTTAGTCTGTTGGCCTGGGGCTCTGACTCACCTCCCCCACTGCTTACCCCAAGTACCAGGTGAGGTGCTTTCTGTATCAACCTCAGAAGCTGCTCTGGGCTCTAGGCCTGGGCCCTGTAATTCTTTCCCTTTGTAAAAAACGGGAAATATCTCCTTAAATTGGCAAATGATAAAATCCTGCAAAAGGGGTGCAGAGAAGCTGCCTTCTTGCCTTCTGTGACTGTGCCTGTGTTTGTGTGCTCATTTCTCTGGGTGTATGGTACAGCCAGGAATTGCAGACAGAGGTCAACCTTTAAAAAACAAAACTTTTTAGTGACCCCTAATTGGTATACAGTTTTATATAAGTTTCAGGTGTACAACATAGTCACTCACAATTTTTTAAAGTTATGTTACATTTATAGTTATTGTATAATATTGGCTATATTCCCCATGTTGCACAATATATCCTTGTAGAATAATTTATATTTATTTATTCATTTGTATATATAGTAGCCTTTACCTCTTAATTTCTTACTCCTGTTTTGCCTCTACCATATTCCTTCCACCAAATGGTAATCACTAGTTTGTTCTCTACATCATCTGTGAGTCTGTTTTCTTTTTTGTATTTTCATAGTTTATTGTATTTTTTAGACTCCATATATAAGTGATATCATACAGTATTTGTCTTCCTCTGTCTTCCTCGTTTTACTATGCATAATACCATCTAAGTCCATCCATGTTGTTGCAGATGGCAAAATTTCATTCTTTTTTTTTTATAGCTGAGTAGTATCCCATTGTGTGTATGTGTACCACATCTTCATCCATTCATCTGTCGATGGGCATTTAGGTTGCTTCTATATCTTGGCTATTGTATGTAATGCTACAGTGAACACTGGGATGCATGTATCTTTTCAATTTAGTGTTCTTGTTTTCTTCAGCTATATATCCAGGAGTGGAATGCTGGGTCACATAGTGTTGTATTTTTAGTTTTTTGAGAAACCTCCATATTGTTTTCCATAGTAGCTGTACCAATTTACATTCCCATCAACAGTATGTCAGGATTCCTTTTTCTCCACGTCCCCACCAACATTTGCTTTTGGGGTTCTTTTTGATGATAGCCATTCTGACAGGTGTGAGGTGATGATATCTCATTGTGGTTTTAATTTGCATTTCTCTCATGATTAATGATGTTGAGCATCATTTCATGTGCCTGTTGGCCATTTGTATATCTTTAGAAAAATGTCCCAGAGAAGGCAATGGCACCCCACTCCAGTACTCTTGCCTGGAAAATCCCATGGACAGAGGAGCCTGGTGGGCTGCAGTCCATGGGATCGCTAAGAGTCGGACACGACTGAGTGACTTCACTTTCACTTTTCACTTTCATGCATTGGAGAAGGAAATGGCAATCCACTCCAGTGTTCTTGCCTGGAGAATCCCAGGGACGGGGGAGCCTGGTGGGCTGCCATCTATGGGGTCGCACAGTCAGACATGACTGAAGTAACCTAGCCGCAGCAGCAGCAGAAAAGTGTCCATCCAGCTCTTCTGCCCATCTTTTAATGAGATTTTTTTTTATGTTGATTTGTGGAAATTGTTTATATATTTTGGATATTAACCCAGATAGAGATCAACCTTGATTCCGAATCTCTTTAGTAGACTGAGATGAATATTTCCTTCTCTGCCTGCTCCATCAGACCTTTTCCTCTTGGAAGGTGATGATGAATTTTCCATCTTTTTCTTGATCAGAAGAAGGCAATTTGGCTCACAGAATGATATTAGTCAGGGTCTGGTACCTGGTGGAGGTGATATTGATTTATCCAATTAGAGATGACTCAGATGTACCTGAGTTCTCAGAGGAGGGTCCTGAGCAGCACTTGAGAAGTTACTATGGGTGGAAGGGCTGTGGTCTGGATACCTTTCCATTCTTCTTTCATCTTGATGCCACTTTCCTTCTCTATACTACCTTGCTTTCCTGGAATTGTATCCTGCCCCTGCCCCACTTCTCCACCCTTGTTGTGTGTTACAGGGAAAGGAGAACTCTGAAAGGAATCAGAAAATGTGAGTTCTACTACTATCTGCAAATTTCACCACTATCTCCCTGTGTGAATTTGAATAATGTACTTTATTGCCCTGAACCTCAGTTCCATTATCTGTAGAACAGGAAAAAACAAACTGTTTTTTAAGGTTTGACTCAAGATTTAAATAAAAAGTATGCAGAAATATGTAGGACATTTCTTTTGCTTATTTTGAGAATCAGTTGAGAGAAAAAACTAAATATTGAGTGAGCTCTAAAGTGCTGTTTGCATAGGAGGAGCTGCTATTGTTAATACCCCCTGTTCCCTAACTGCTTTGACGTACATATATATTAAAAGTTACCCAGTCTGGCTAATGTCCTATTCTCCTCTGATGCTTGCTCTGAAGATTAGGTAGTCATCTGTTCCTAGACTCTCTATGTCTATGGCAGAGAATCACAAGGTTCCCACAGGGCCCTCTTTCTTAATGCAGGGACAAACTTAGCTGGACTTTTTTGTACAGAAATTCTTTTTCACCTTACCCATAAGAGCAGTGGCAATCTCAAGTCAGTGCAAATCAGTAGGGAGAAATCTATTTGGAAAGATGCAGCTTGTCTCAGTATGTTTTTAGCCCATTTTGGCAGATGAGGAAACTGGAGCTCAGAGAAGGGCACATAGATAATAAGGGGTAGGTTCTAAGTTGTGTGTATGAATGTGTGTGTGTGTGTGTGTGTGTGTGTGTGTGTGTATTGAGGTGGGCAGGAAGTTCATCTGGAAGCATGTGAGAGGTAAAAAGTCTGGATTAGCTATTAAGATAGCCATCAGTCTCCAGGAATCAAATAAAACCAGGCAGTAAGCCTAACAAAAGTCAAGCAGTGCACCAAAAAGGTACTGACTGTGCATTACCTTTTCATCTTCTTCTTTATTTGGCTTGAGTTCCTACAGGAAGCCTTATTTTATTTCACTGTATATACCACTAGGCCATTCAGGTATGACCTAAATCAAATCCCTTATGACTATATAGTAGAAATGACAAATAGATTCAAGGGATTAGATCTGATAGATAGAGTGCCTGAAGAACTATGGATGGAGGTTCATAACATCGTACAGGAGGTGGTGATTAAAATTATCCACAAGAAAAAGAAATGCAAAGAGGCAAAACAGTTGTCTGATGAGGCCTTACAAATAGCTGAGAAGAGAAGAGAAGAGAAGTGAAAGGCAAAGGAGAAAAGGAAAGATATACCCATCTGAATGCAGAGTTCCAAAGAATAGGAAGGAGTGATAAGAAAGCCTTTTAAAGTGAAC
Source organism: Bubalus bubalis (assembly GCF_019923935.1). NCBI lineage: Eukaryota > Metazoa > Chordata > Mammalia > Artiodactyla > Bovidae > Bubalus > Bubalus bubalis. The sequence continues at coordinate 66,099,123 of NC_059181.1, forward strand.
AATGCGAAGAAATCAAGGAAAACAGTAGAATGGGAAAGACTAGAGATCTCGTCAAAAAAATTAGATACCAAGGGATTATTTCATGCAAAGATGGGCACTATAAAGGACAGAAATGGTATGGACCTAACAGAAGCCGAAGATATTAAGAGGTGGCAAGAATACACAGAAGAACTATACAAAAAAGATCTTAATGGCCTGGACAACCACAATGGTGTGGTCACTCACCTAAAGCCAGACATCTTCGAGAGCTAAGTCAAGTAGGCCTTTGGAAGCATTACTATGAACAAAACTAGTGGAGGTGATGAAATTCCAGCTGAGCTATTTCAAATCCTAAAAGATGATGCTGTTATAGTGCTGCACTCAATATGCCCATACACTTGGAAAACTCAACAGTGACCAGAGGACTGGAAAAGGTCAGTTTTCATTCCTATCCCAAACAAGGGCAATGCCAAAGAATGTTCAAACTTCTGCACAATTGCACTCATTTCACACGCTAGCAAGGTAATGCTTAAAATCCTTCAAGCCAGGCTTCAACAGTATGTGAACTAAGAACCTCCAGATGTACAAGCTGGATTTAGAAAAGACAGAGGAACCAGAGATCAAACTGCCAATATCTGTTGGACCATGGAAAAAGCAAGGGAATTCTAGAAAAACATTTGCTTCATTGACTACTCTAAAGGCTTTGACTGTGTGGGTCACAACAAACCATGGGAAATTCTTAAAGAATGGGAATACCAGACCACCTTACTTGTCTTCTGTGAGACCTGTATGCAGGTCAAGAAGCAACAGTTAGAACTGGACATGGAACAAAAGACAGTTTCAAAATTGGGAAAGGAGTACATGAAGGTTGTATATTGTCACCCTGTTTATTTAACTTATATGCAAAGTGCATCATGTGAAATGCCGGGCTGGATGAAGCACAAGCTGGAATCAAGATTGCTGGGAGAAATACCAATACCCTCAGATATGCAGATGACACCACCCTTATGGCAAAAAGCAGAGGAACTAAACAGCCTCTTGATGAAGGTGAAAGAGGAGAGTGAAAAATCTGGCTTAAAACTCAACATTCAAAAAATGAAGATCATGGCATCCAGTCCCATCAGTTCATGGCAAACAGATGGGGAAACAATGGAAACAGTGACAGACTTTATTTTTCTGGGCTCCAAAATCACTGTGAATGGTGACTGCAGCCATGAAATTAAAAGATGCTTGCTCCTTGGAAGAAAAGCAAAGACAAACCTAGACAGCGTACTAAAAAGCATAGACATCACTTTGCTGACAAAGGTCCATCTAGTCAAAGCTATGGTTTTTTTGAGTAGTCATGTACAGATGTGAGAGCTGGACCGTAAAAAAGGCTGATCACTGAAGAATTGATGCTTTCGAATTGTGGTGTTGGAGAAGACTCTTGAGAGTCCCTTGGATTGCAAAGAGATCAAACCAATCAATCCTAAAGAAAATCAATCTTGAATATTCATTGGAAGGATTGATGCTGAAGCTGAAGCGCCAATACTTCGGCCCCCTGATGCAAAGAGCTGTCTCACTGGAAAAAACCCTGATTATGGGAAAGATTGAGGGCAGGAGGAGAAGGGGATGACAGAGGATGAGATGGCTGGATGATATCATCGACTCAAGTGACATGAGTTTGAGCAAACTCTAGGAGACAGTGAGGGACAGGGAAGCCTGGCATGCTGCAGTCCATGGGATTGCAAAGAGTCAGACATAACTGAGTGAGTGAACAACAGCAACAATATATATAGCACATTTCGCTAGGTGCTATGATCAGATGGTCGAGGTGAAGTAGAGAACTGTCTCATGTTTCATGTCTGTATGAACAGACATATAATTGAGTGGAGTGATTTATAAAGAATGATATGGTCATCCCAGCACATAACACAATGCACTATATATAGTAAGTGTGTGATAAATGTGTATTGAAAAAAATGAGGGACACAAGTAGGAGACCATGGGCATGTTTGGGGAAAGGTTAATGCAATGTGGGCATGTTTCAGGCCCCCTACTTCAGGATGTACTGCTAACTTCTCGGGGTTTATTTGCAAGGCTGCTTTAAAGGTGGGATGTATTTGTTTTCCAAATCATTGTTCTTAACAGCCAAGGTTTGAGATTTTGGCTTTTCCTTTGACTATTGACAATGCCCCTCTGCCTAAGAAATCTCATAGGAAGCCCCCAAACTTCACTTTGCTCTTGGATGCCTGGTAAATGACTTTCGCATTTCCTTGCCCCATCTATGAACTCTGATTTTAGTTGTTAGGCCAAGATTCCACTCCTCCCTCTGCCTCTTTCCTCTGGGACAAATCAGGTTTCTCAATTCCAGAGGAGAACTACACTCTCACCCATCCTCTGGCTGAGTCTGGAATTCTCAAAGATCGTTTGCCTTGTCTGTATTTCAGGGGCAGCTAGACAAGGTAAATTTTCCAGACATCTGCTCTGTCCTTCTCTGGGCAGCCTGGTCTCCCAACCCCCATTTTTCAGACTCAATCTAAGTCAATTCTCTGCTTTCTTTCCCCTTTATGAGAATATCTGCTTGGTGGGGGGTAGGGACCGGCTTCTTTCTTGTCTGCTCAGTGACACCTTTGGATGGAGCAAGCAGATTGCATCCCAGCTTCAAGTGGATTCTGATGTAATTATCCTGTATGCTAAGTTCCTTCAGTCTTGTCCGATTCTTTGCAACCCTATGGACCATAGCCTGCCAGGCTCCTCTGTCTGTGGGATTCTCCAGGCAAGAATACTGGAGTGGGTTGCCATGCCCTCCTCCAGGGCATCTTCCCAACCCAGGGATCAAACCCCCCTCTCTTATTTCTCCTGCATTGGCAGGTGGGTTCTTTACCACTAGCGCCACCTGGGAAGCCCATATGATTATTTAAGGATTGATATTTTAAGCTTGCCTACCTCTCATACGAAGACCAAATTACTGGTGAGGTAAACTTGGAGCAAAAAGAGAATTCTAAGACATTGTTACGGATACAGTTCTCCATAATGCCTTGGATTCAGCTTCCTGCCTCCAGTCATGCCAGAGAGATGAAGGTCTCTATCTATTTTCTTAGTGTCAGAAGTTCAGATTTTGGCCTAGGGCCTGGATGAAGATGAGGATGACAGAATGACAGAGTTACCTAACTGCAACAGAGAATGCAGTCCTCCCTACCAGTCCTGCCCCAACATGTAATTGAATACCTCTCCCTTTGCCACCCCTCAATAAGCTTTTGCCCTTTTCTTCCTAAATAAGGTTCTTAAGTTATTGACTTAGTTATTCAAATAAAAGTTTCAGTGTTCAAGAGACCATAGTTATGTCCTTTGGGTCTGAATACATGGTCAATTTCAATCTTTTTGAGTTCTCAGAGACGCCCACAAACTCTCTATGTGAAATGTCTAGATCTGAGTCATGTGAAGGTAATTGCATGATAAAGGCTTTTTGGATGGTAACATTGATAATCATGATAAAGTACTTGGTCCAAATCTGACTTAGATTCATAGATAGTCAGGTCTGGAAGGTCCACAGCAGTTATCTAGTCCAGTGGTTCCTAGCCCTGGCTGACCATCAAAATCATCTAGGGAATGTGTTAAAAATACAGCTTCTCTGGGGCCCAAGATAAATCTAGTGTTTCAGTTTCTGAGGTGGGGCCCAGAGTCTGTACTGTATTATAAATAATCTCATCAAGTGATTCTGATAATAGACCAGGCTTGGGAACTGCTTGGTTGAATCTTTTGGGTTTGGGTCAGTGGCCTGCAGCAAAGTGGCCAGACATGAAAATAATGGCAGAGACATTCTGCCTTGGTTCTTACTATGCCCTCCTAGCGTACAACACCCACATGCACTCTGCCATTACTTATCTCTCTGTGTCTCCAGAATTATGAATACTTTGATGATGGGACAAAATCAGATCCATCTCTGAGACCTCCAAGTTCTTGAGTTTGATCTTTGAAGACAGTCAGATTGCTGCATATTCTTTGCCTCTGTACCTTCATTTTTCCAGGGATAAAAGGTTGAGGTAGGAGCCACAGTACCTCTCTTTCTTCAAAGAGCAGGGCCAGCTGTAAAGTTTCAAATGTGTGTACTGCCAGAGATCTGCCCAGAGCTGTGTGGGAGCTGGGAGCTCAGTTCTTGTGCTGAGGGAGGCGGAATGTCTAGTGGCAGCAGGTTACCTAAAGCTCAGGCTGGGGCTAAGTGTCTGTATATCTTGGGGAATTTTGGCCTTATTCCCATCACACTATCGCTGGCGGCAGCCTTAAGTGCAAGGATAATGACATGCTTTGAAAAATGCCTCAAACGTCAATTACGCAGCATTGAGGCAAACCCTGGGAGTTGTTCCTGCATGTCCACATCTTAAGCTGTGCTTATCACTCTCACAGCACTGTGTTTCACCCTGCCTAAGTCTGCAGGGCTGCCCACAGCTTTGAACTGCTCTTCTTCAGGACTAGGCTAGGAAGTAGAATGGAAAGATGGCTAGTGGAGGGCAAGGCAGGCCTGACTTGTTGGCATTTTTATTCTTTGAAGCGAGCTCAGTGCCAAGCTAGGTAGGGGAGTATGGTAGAGAGAGCGCTGACTGTCATTAGACCTGGGTTCTAGCCTCACCACTACTTGATGTGACTGGAGAGTAGGCCCTCAACCCTCTAAGTCTGTTTCCCCACCCACACAATGAAGAGGTAGTACTCGGAACCTTTCACTTTTGACTGAATGATGCTAAGAGCCATGCTGTAGGGTCCCCTAATGGGTGTTGACCATTCCCTGACCCCATGGTGCCCTATTGATCCCACATCTTCAGTTCATTCTTGGAGAAGTTGTGTGATTACCCCAGGTTCAAGATCTAACCTCCAGAGCAATTTACCTAACATGTCCCTGTCCTGCTGTGCTGGCTTCAGTGGGCCTCAGCTGGGCGATATCTCAGTGCAGCCTGGCTCCATTGCATTTCAGATATTTCAGCTTCTTGAAGGCAGCCAGGTACAACAGAAAATTGATTTTCCCACTGGATATGAGAGCCTGAAGATACAGCTAACTTCGCTTTTCAGGATCCCTGGCTGTCTTTTGCCTGGTCTGCAGCATCTGTGGGGCTTTTTAGCACATTGACTGCCTTAGCCACACACCCCTCTAACTAGGTCACCTGCTGGCAGCCTGTGGTTTCTCTGACTGGAAAGGTCTTGATTCATCCTGTTGTGGGGAACTCTTCTGTTTGGCAATTTTACTCTGGGGATTTCTCCTCTGCCTAACCCTTCTCCTCCCAATAACCCTCCCTCCCTCCTCCTACTCCTCACCCTCCACCCTAATCCTCTAGGGATAATGGGATGGTTTTGTTTTGAAACAGGCCCACCCTTCCTCTACCACCAGTAACAAGGGCTGCCTTGGGAAACTTGAGCATCACTCAGAGTCATGATTAATAAATTGATAATCTAAGCAAAATTCATGCACTTGTTATATAAGCAAGCAAGACAAGTCCTCTAGTCACCTCCTTCCAGCCAAATTGCTTTCCTTATGCCCTTCCTATTGAGAAATTATGGACGCCCCATTGTATGCCTCAGGGCCTAACACAAGGTCTGACTGACACATAATAGATACTAAATAAATATTTGTTGAATGAATAATACTGAACAAATGGAGACTAAACAGACCGAAAACCAAAGGAAATCGTGCTAGCTGAGTCAGAAGACCTGGATCAGCCAATAACTCTTTTTTAAACTTTGATCATATTCCTTCCTCTCTCTGGGTCTAAGTCTCTCCCTCTATAGAATTGGATGCTGAGTTCAGTGGTCCCTTAGAAATCTTCCATTTCTGTCAGTTTATGACTCTGTGATTTGAACTCTAATACCAAATGCTCACCCACAAGAAGTGAAAGAAACCTCCATCTACTTATCACATGGTATTTGACTCAAGTTGGTGGGAAAAAAGAACGTAACTCTGGATTTTGGACCAATTCAAAGTCAGACAAGGCACTGCCTCCCTGACAATGGAGATTACTGATCAGGTCTCACTTCTATGAGTGAAAGTCAAAACATTCAAGGTCCCCTACTTTTGCCCTTCCTACCCTTTCTTTGATGGCCCATGGGAAGTATTTTGTACAAATGGTGTCCCCTGGGCTCCAGTAGTGGTTGGGGTGGGCAGGTTCCTGAAGATCTGGGAGTCTTCATCATGAAAGAACAAATCCTTGTCTTGACTTTGAAAGTCTCATTCAGCCGTAAAATATATACAGGTTTACCTGTCTGGAATTGAAGGAAATTAAGCAGTAAAAAGACAGAAAAGGTAGAATCTCTCTTAGTTAACTGTCTTTTCCTGTCCCTCTCTCTGTATTGGGTTTCTATAGGGCTCTGTGGGTAAAGCACTTGAGTTTTAAAGATGCTTTTTATTAAGGATAACCTTTAAGAAACTTTCCAATCCCTGACATGTATGATTCTGATTCCAAATATATAACCAGTAAAAAGGTGGTTTGTTTTGTGCATATCCTTTTTAAAAAATATTTATTTTTAGTTGGAGAATAATCACTTTACAATATCGTGTTGGTTTCTGCCATACATCAACATGAATCAGCCATAGGTATACATATGAACCTCCCTCGTAAACCTCTCTCCCACCTCCCACCCCATCCCACCCTTCTAGATTGTCACAGAGCACCAGTTTGTGCTCCCTGCATCATAGGCAAATTCCATCTGGCTATCTATTTTACATTTGGTAATATATATGTTTCCATCTTACTCTCTCAATTTGTCCCACCCTCTCCTCCTCCCTCTGTGTCCACAAGTCCATTTTCTATGTCTGCATCTCCACTGCTGCCAGCAAATAGGTTCATCAGTACCATCTTTCTAGATTCCATATATACATGTTCAGTCAGTTCAGTTCAGTCACTCAGTCATGTCGGACTGTTCGCAACTCCATGAATCGCAGCACGCCAGGCCTTCCTGTCCATCACCAACTCCCAGAGTTCACTCAGACTCACGTCCATTGAGTCAGTGATGCCATCCAGCCATCTCATCCTCTGTCGTCCCCTTCTCCTCCTGCCCTCAATCCCTCCCAGCATCAGAGTCTTTTCCAATGAGTCAATTCTTTCCATGAGGTGGCCAAAGTACTGGAGTTTCAGCTTGAGCATCATTCCTTCCAAAGAAATCCCAGGGATAATCTCCTTCAGAATGGACTGGTTGGATCTCCTTTCAGTCCAAGGGACTCTCAAGAGTCTTCTCCAACACCACAGTTCAAAAGCACCAATTCTTCAGCGCTCAGCCTTCTTCACAGTCCAACTCTCACATCCATACATGACCACAGGAAAAACCATAGCCTTGACTAGATGAACCTTTGTTGGCAAAGTAATGCCTCTGCTTTTGAACATGCTGTCTAGGTTGGTCATAACTTTCCTTCCAAGAAGTAAGCATCTTTTAATTTCATGTCTGCAGTCACCATCTGCAGTGATTTTGGAGCCCCAAAAAATAAAGTCTGACACTGTTTCCCCATCTATTTCCCATGAAGTGATGGGACTGGATGCCATGATCTTCATTTTCTGAATGTTGAGCTTTAAGCCAACTTTTTCACTCTCCACTTTCACTTTCATCAAGAAGCTTTTTAGTTCCTCTTCACTTTCTGCCATAAGGGTGGTGTCATCTGCATATCTGAGGTTATTGATATTTCTCCCAGCAATCTTGATTCCAGCTTGTGCTTCTTCCAGCCCAGCGTTTCTCATGATGAACTCTGCATATAAGTTAAATAAACAGGGTGATAATATACAGCCTTGATGTACTCCTTTTCCTATTTGGAACCAGTCTGTTTTTCCATGTCCGGTTCTAACTGTTGCTTCCTGACCTGCATACAGATTTCTCAAGAGGCAGGTCAGGTGGTCTGGTATTCCCGTCTCTTTCAGAATTTTCCACAGTTTATTGTGATCCACACAGTCAAAGGCTTTGGCATAGTCAATAAAGAAGAAATAGATGTTTTTCTGGAACTCTCTTGCTTTTTCCATGATCTAGTGGATGTTGGCAATTTGATCTCTGGTTCCTCTGCCTTTTCTAAAACCAGCTTGAACATCAGGAAGTTCACGGTTCACGTATTGCTGAAGCCTGGCTTCCCATCCTGTTGTTTTGCTCTGTTTCATTGCATTGATCTCTAAGGAAGGCTACCTTATCTCTTCTTGCTTGTCTTTGGAACTCTGCATTCAGATGCTTATATCTTTCCTTTTCTCCTTTGCTTTTCGCTGCTCTTCTTTTCACAGCTATTTGTAAGGCCTCCCCAGACAACCATTTTGCTTTTTTGCATTTCTTTTCCATGGGGATGGTCTTGATCCCTGTCTCCTGTACAATATCACGAACCTCCGACCATAGTTCATCAGGCACTCTATCTATCAGATCTAGTCCCTTAAATCTATTTCTCACTTCCACTGTATAATCATAAGGGATTTTATTTAGGTCATACCTGAATGGTCTAGTGGTTTTCCCTACTTGCTTCAATTTAAGTCTGAATTTGGCAATAAGGAGTTCATGATCTGAGCCACAGTCAGCTCCTGGTCTTGTTTTTGCTGACTGTATAGAGCTTCTCCATCTTTGGCTGCAAAGAATATAATCTATCTGATTTGGTGTTGACCATCTGGCGATGTCCATGTGTAGAGTCTTCTCTTGTGTTGTTGGAAGAGGGCTTTTGCTATGACCAGTGCATTTTCTTGGCAAAACTCTATTAGTCTTTGCCCTGCTTCATTCCGTATTCCAAGGCCAAATTTGCCTGTTACTCCAGGTGTTTCTTGACTTCCTACTTTTGCATTCCAGTCCCCTATAATGAAAAGGACATCTTTTGTGGGTGTTAGTTCTAAAAGGTCTTGTAGGTCTTCATAGAACCGTTCAACTTCAGCTTCTTCAGCGTTACTGGTTGGGGCATAGACTTGGATTACTGTGATATTGAATGGTTTGCCTTGGAAACGAACAGAGATCATTCTGTCGTTTTTGAGATTGCATCCAAGTACTGCATTTCAGACTCTTTTGTTGACCATGATGTATGATATTTGGTTTTCTAACTTACTTCACACTGCTTAATAGGCTCCAGTTTTATCCACCACATTAGAACTGACTCAAATGCATTGCTTTTTGCTGCTGCTGCTGCTAAGTCACTTCAGTCGTGTCCGACTCTGTGCGACCCCATAGATGGCAGCCCACCAGGCTCCGCTGTCCCTGCGATTCTCCAGGCAAGAACACTGGAGTGGGTTGCCATTTCCTTCTCCAATGCATGAAAGTGAAAAGTGAAAGTGAAGCCGCTCAGTCATGTCCAACCCTCAGAGACCCCATGGACTGCAGCCTTCCAGGCTCCTCCATCCATGGGATTTTCCAGGCAAAAGTACTGGAGTGGGTTGCCATTGCCTTCTCCGGCATTCCTTTTTAGGGCTGAGTAATATTCAACTGTATATATGTACCACAGCGTCTTTATCCATTTATCTGTCGATGGACATCTAGATTGCTTCCATGTCCTTTCTAGCTATTGTAAATAGAGCTGCAGTGAGCATTGAGATACTTGGGTCTTTTTCAATTATGGTTTCCTCAGAGTATATGCAGAGAAGGCAATGGCACCCCACTCCAGTACTCTTGCCTGGAAAATCCCATGGATGGAGGAGCCTGGAAGGCTGCAGTCCATGGGGTCGCTGAGGGTCAGACACGACTGAGCGACTTTACTTTCACTTTTCACTTTCATGCGTTGGAGAAGGAAATGGCAACCCACTCCAGTGTTCTTGCCTGGAGAATCCCAGGGATGGGGGAGCCTGGTGGGCTGCCATCTATAGGGTCTCACAGAGTCAGACACTACTTAAGCGACGCAGCAGCAGCAGCAGCAGAGTATATGCCCAGTAGTGGGATTGTTGGTCATATGGTAGTTTTATTCCTAGTTTTTTAAGGCGTTTCCATACTGTTCTCCATAGTAACTATATTAATTTACATTCCTACCAACAGTGCAAGAGGGTTCCCTTTTCTCTACACCCTCTCCAGCATTTATCATCTGTGGATTTTTTAATGATGGCCATTCTGACTGGTGAGAGGTGATACCTCATTGTAGTTTTGATTTGCATTTCTCTAATAATGAGTGATGTTGAGCATCTTTTCATGTGTTTATTAGACATCTGTATGACTTTTTTGAAAAAATGTCTATTTAGGTCTTCTGCCCACTTTTTTATTGGGTTGTTTGTTTTTCTGGTATTGAGTTACATGAGCTGCTTATATATTTTGGAGATTAATCCTTTGTCAATTGTTTCATTTGCTATTATTTTCTCTCATTCTGAGGATTGTCTTCTCACCTTTTTTTTAGTTTACTTTGTTGTACAAAACCTTTTAAATTTAATTAGGTCCCACATGTTTATTTTTGTTTTTATTTCTGTTACTCTTGGAGGTGGGTCATAAAAGATCTTGGTGCAATTTATGTCAAAGTGTGTTCTGCCTATGTTTTCCTCTAAGTTTTATAGTTTCTTGTCTTACATTTAGGTCTTTAATCCATTTTGAGTTTATTTTTGTGTATGGTGTTAGGCGGTGTTCTAATTTCATTCTTATACATATAGCTGTCCAGTGTTCCCAAACTGCTTATTGAAGAGGCTGTCTTGTCTCCATTGTATATTGTTGCCTCCTTTGTCAAAGATAAGGTGTCTGTAGGTGTGTGGGTTCATCTCTGGGCTTTCTATCTTGTTCCATTAGCCTATATTTCTGTTTTTGTGCTAGTACCATACTGTCTTGATGATGGTAGTTTTGTAGTATAGTCTGAAGTCAAGAAGGTTGTGTATATTCTTTGAGTGTGATAAGTAAGGCTGGCGGTGGGGTTAGGCAGTATGTATGTGAGTATATGGTGAGTTTCAGAGGGGAGGTAGAAGCAGCTTTCTGAGGAAAGGCAAAAAAACATTCATTGGACAAAGTATGTATATAGCCTAAAAAGTGTAATCAATAAATTGAAAAGTTGAGCACTCATACCTCCCACTTTCCCTCATATTTACAGTTAGGCTCCATGATCAAACATCAGATTTAGGCAACATAATATTTGAGGTATGTTCCAGTTCTGCTGTTCATTCTATGACTTTATGAGATTTTTCAGACTTGAAATGCAGTTTGCCAATGATATCTCTGAGGTTATTTTCAATGTTTTATTTCAATGTTTTATTCAAGAAATGACCATGTCATATGGCTAGACCTTGGTAGGCTTGGCTATGAATTGACATGGAAAGTTGTTGGTTAGTGATGAGGGGATAAGCTATGAAGCAAGGAAAACTCTGAATCCTCAGGGCCCGGTAGCTCAGAAAGGGATTATAAAGGAAGTATGTGAATGTGTACAAGGGGGGATTTCTCATAGTGATATGCCTATTTGCATTGACATATCAACTCCCTGGGGGGTCCCCCACCTGTCATGGGACAAATGTTTCATTGGAGAATGTGACAGTTTAAATGTGCCACACCAATCAAATGCTTTTGGTGTATTTAACTTTCCTGGTGTTATAAATAGGAGGGAATGAAGCTGGATTCAAGTATGTCATGCTCTCTCAGAAGGAGAAGGGATGCACCATTATTAAAGGGTTGGAGGAGCCCATAGTTAACAAAAGGGTCCAAGGATGCCCTCTATATGAAGAAGGGAAAAGTCAATGCCTTTGTCCATTGTTAGAGCACAATTTGAGCTAAATAACTAGCAGCAGATTGGTCCTGGAACCCCCTCAGATCATGGTAAAATGACCAGAATGGAGTTGGTAAGCCCCCTAGGCACTCCCACCCCAACTGGACATGCATTGAGGCTGGGCCACCCAGTTTCCACTACCTTTCTAACTGCCAATCAGCTCTCTTTCCTGAAGCATTACCACCCTATTCTCAACAGAGTGGATTTGAGAACTAGCCTGGAGAGGGGCAAGCCTTCTCTTTTGTCCTAATGCAGGCAGTCTTATAGCTCCTGCTCTAGAAAAGAAAAGCAGTGACAAGCCCATAATTCAGGTACTATTAGTTCCTGCTCTAGAAAACAAAAGCAGTGACATGCCCATAGTTCAGGTACCATTTTGGATTAAGAAGCAAGAAATGAGCAACACAGAAGGGTAGGGGCCTATAGCATGTGGGACCCTTTAGATTTATCTAGTATACTGTTTTTCAAAGTGTTCATTATACCCCATTAGTGGGTCATGAAATTAACTTAGTAGGTCACATTCTGCATGTAAAAACAGTACAATACATTAGAAAATGTTAGTTTGTCACATAGAATAGGAATAATTACTGTTTTGTGAAATTTTTTTAAGGTATATGTAAATATCACATGTATATTTAAAATATAGATTAGTTATATATATATATATTTTGCATCATGACACAAATGTGGCATATACATATATAGGTATGTGTAATACATATATATTTTGTATATATAAATACACATAGATATACAAATATACACAGATCTTCTTTCACTGATGCTCATATAACTTTAATTGTCCTCAGTCTACTTTCCTCTAGACACATTCTAGTTGCTCTTTGTGTGTGGGGCCCTGGAACCCCAGCATCCCTCCAGGTGGTAGTCTGCTCAGAGCAGAAGAAAGAACAACTATCTCCTCCTTTGTTCTGATCAGTACATTTTGGACAACTCAGCTCAAGATTTCCAGTAAGATGGAACATCACAACTTTGATACCTGTTAAACTTGTCATTGTCTAAAACTCCTAACTATCTCTCATAGGTCTCTATTAAGCCATAGCTCCTTCATTCTATAACTGTGCAGGTTTCTTTTTATTCTAAGTAGATTAACTGTCATTTATCTTTGTTGCAGTATACCTTTCACTTTGACTCACCTTTTTTTGAATCTACTTACATATCTCATCCTTGACCATCTCCATGCATATGTAAATTTGATTTCATTGGCCCAGAGAGAGCTACATCTAAACTCCACGTAGCTCTTGTTCAACAGGTCATGTTTACTTTTTTATAGGCCATTTCTTTTACTGTTCATCTATCCTTGCACTGTCTGGCTTCCATTATGCCTCAACTCCAGCCAACTCGATGTCCTCACTGTTTTAATCTCTGTAGCTCAGACATACTTCTGCCTCTGGGCTTTTGACTACGCTAAACACTAATCTTATGATACTCTCCTTGCTCTAATTCATCTTTTATGACATAGCTTCAGTTCAGTTCAGTCGCTCAGTCATGTCCGATTCTTTGCGACCCCATGAATTTCAGCACGCCAGGCCTCCCTGTTCAACAGGTTTAAATCATATCAATCTATTCTCTGAATTTCTAAATTTCTATTTCTTTTCCTATTATATCACACTTAATATTAAAATTCGTAAGAATATATATGTATGTATGCATCTGTGTATATATATGTAAATTAATATCTTGTTGCCTGCATTGGAGTTGTATTACTAAGTCATACATGAGCACTCAAAAGCTAGACTGCCTAGATTCAAATCTAGTTCTACAATTGACTAATTGTGTGTCCTTGTGCAGATTACTTTATCTCTCTATGTGTCTCAGTTTCCTCAAAGTTAGGATAATAATTGTAAGTTTTGCATAGGGTTGCTTGGTGGTTTAAGTGAATTGATATACATATGAAGTACTTTGAATAGTGCCTGGCACATATAATGATAGGTAATAAACATTATCTATCATTATGATTATGTACTATATATTTCACATATTTTATCTCATTTAATCTGGGAGGTGGTTAGAGCAAAGATTGTTATCTCCATTTTACAGATGAGTAACTAAAGCTTGAGAGGTTAAGTGACTTGTTGAAAGGTCACACAAGTGAGCTGTCTTAGTGTTATTGAAGGGTTAATTATAAAGTAGAATAGAAAATGCTAAGGGCCATGAGAGAGAGGAGCAAAGGGCCTCTGGGAATTTAGAAGTTCTTCTGGCTGGGAGAATAGGGAAGAATTGTGATGATGAGGAGGAAGCAATGAAGAAGGAATGGGTAGTACTAACCTTGATAAGAATAAGGCCATTCCAGGCAGAGTGGACCCAGGTAAGGTGAGGGGTAGTGAAGGAGGTGGAGTGTTGCTCCTTCTACATTCTACTGCTGGTATAGAAGACCTGAGTCAAGAGGAGAATGACCCTGAAGAGGAGGCACCAGGGCATGAAAGCCATGTGAGGAGCAGGCAGGAGTAGTTCTATGGCACAGGTAGGAGTATACGTGTACTGTAGGAGTGTACTATGTGAAAGAGGGACAAGAAGAGCCTGCAGTGGCAAGTCAAGGCTTTGGACCTGTATTCTAAAATGAAGTGTATTCACTCAGTCGTGTCCAACTCTTTGCGACCCCATGGACTATAGCATACCAGGCTCCTCAGTCCAGGGAATTTTTCAGGCAAGAGTACTGAAGTGGGTTCCCCTTTCCTTCATCAAGGGATCTTCCCAACCCAGGGATCAAACCCGGGTCTCCCGCATTGCAGGCAGACGCTTTACCATCTGAGCCATCAGGGAACATATATACTCACAAAATCCATGAATATCTGGCTATTGCACTGGGCTTTTACAATCCTTGATTGATTGGCCCTGTCAACTTTATCAGATGAGCCAACTGGCCTCTTGTGAAAGGTATGCACTGGCTGCTCAGTTCTGTGTTAAGCTGTACGTGACTGAGGAGAAAGAAAGCAAGATCTCTTTCCCAGGAAGCTTCCAGTCTAAGTAATTGACTTACTTCTGAGTTGTGATTGTTGCATGGTGAAATTGTTATTGAATGGATTGTGTTCTGTAGTTGTAGTTCATGAGTAGGGCTACAAGGGAGAGGCAGGAAATGGATGAAGAAACTGCCAGGAGTCTAGTAGTGCCCTACTGGCTGGGAAAGGAGGTACAGAGAAGAGAAGTTACGAGTTGAATGGGAGGTGGAAGAAGACACTTTGCTCCCTTCCCAACTGGGCAGCAAGCCATTCTTAGCGTCTAGTGTGTGGGCTGAGAGTCTTGGCCACATTTGAGCTTGGAAAACAGTGACTTGAAATAGGAATTACTACATACACTTCTACCTCAGTTCCCTGGGCGTTCATCTTCCCAGTGGGGAGATAATAAGAATGAAGAAGAAAATGCAGTTGAAGTGGTTTAAGCTGTTTAGGATGCTACTGCAGACACACTTGTGCTGTCATGAGATGGAAATGTAGATATCAAATTAAGATCATTATCACTACTACTACTATTGCTCCAAATACTGTTAATAAATATGTATGTGATGCTATCAAAGGAGCCTGCATTTAGGCACTGCCTCTACCTAGTGAGCTCACAATTAAGGAGAATAGTTTCGATTCCTTTCAATTTGAGCTCTAGATAGGCAGGTCCCTGAGACCAACCTTTCTCCATAGGCTGGGTTAGTAGTGCTCTTTTGCATCCCCCACAGGTCAAGCCTTGAGTATACAGCAGCAGCAAAGCATCTCCCACTCCCTTCTCCTGCCTGGTAAATTCCTAGAATGTTGAAGAAATTGGAAGAACACTTAGAGGCCCATGAAATCCAACTCCTTTGTTTTACTGGTGGAGAGATAGTGGCACAGAGAGAGACAGGAACTTGACCAAGGTCACGCAGTAAAGCAGTGGCAGAAACAAGTCCTCAACCTAGGTCTCCTGGCTCATATAGGCCAGTGTGTGCTTTCTACAGCCTCCATCTCTTGCTACTTCTTCCCTCTCTGTCTCTACCAACTCCAGGTCACTTGACCTGTTACCTAAGCTGGCACCATACTGAGACTATGGACTTCTTCCAGAGCAATAGTTCTCAATCCAAGTTGCCTATCAAAATCCCTTGTGCTTAGTTGCTCAGTTGTGTCCAACTCTTTGTGACCCCATGGACTGTAGTCTGCCAGGCTCCTCTGTCCATTGGATTCTCCAGGCAAGAATACTGGCGTGGGTGGCCATTTCCTCCTCCAGGGGATTTTCCCAACACAGGAATTGAACCCAGGTCTCCTGCATTGCAGGTGGATTCTTTACCGTCTGAGCCACCAGGGAAACCATGGGGATCTTCAAAAAATGCTGATGGGCTTGCCCTATCCCAGACCAATTGAATCAATATCTCTGAGTGGGGGTGGAGGGGCAACATTTTTAAAAGTTCTCTAGGTGACTCTAATGTGCAGTCAAGATTTAAAAAAAAAAAAAAAAAACTTGCTCTACAGAAAGCAAACCTTATATCTGCGAGGCTTGAAGGACAGACTCCCAACAAATCAGGCTTCCCAGGCTCTGGTCCATTGACTCTGTGTCACCCTGCACCTCAATAAGACCCTGAACCCTGAAATATAGAGAGCCTAGGAGTCTAAAAGTCTGAGATTCAGAATCACTGATACTGTCCTAAGCCCCACTGACCCCCTTGTCATCACCTTTCCCCTCATGCTAGATCAGAAGTCTTTTACTTCCAGCCTTCTTACTCTTTCTTTACCTATCATGAATGCTTATGAAGAGACTGCCTACCTCCAATGAGAAGCCCACAAACAATTTGGACCAGTTTCTGACTTTTCTTGGAAGCCTCTCATATAAGGAACATTTCTTCTCTGGCTCCCTCCAAAGGACTCATGCTATCTAGAATATCCTTCAGCTTTTACCTCATCTACTTGCAGTTCTCACACAGAGCCTACCTCCTATGCACCAGAACTTTAGGGAGAGTTAGCACAGAGGATGGAGAACAGAGACACTGGGCACTGGGAATTCTGATGTCTGTTCATCTCTGCTTGCTCTCTTGCTGGCTTTAGGCGCATAGTGTGTGTAAGCTTGACCTGCCCAGGAATGAGGGAGATATATATATGTTTTCCCACATCACCAAGTAGTCTTTTCCTTTCTTCAGAAAAGTAAAATTTATTGAACTATCTACTAGTAAAATGAAACTTTAGTGATACTGAATAAAAAGAACATCCTCTTCAACATACTCTATATACCTATCTTTAAATAATCAGGCTGGAAAGGATTATCAATAATTGTTTGGCAACATAGACACTTTGCTATGCTGTAGTCTTTGACTACAACAAAAGACTTGGTCAAATTTCTGCTTCTCCGTCTACCTCCTACCACCAATGACCCAGTGCCCAAGAATGTGCTTGTTAAACCTCCTGGGCTGGTGTTCTGTTGGCTTTTTAAATGTAAAATCAAAGCTAGCACAATAAAGAAATCCCTTTGGACTAGTGTTGTAGTGAAAGTGAAGTCGCTCAGTCGTGTCCAACTCTTTGTGACCCCATCAGTTCAGTTCAGTTCAGTTGCTCAGTCGTGTCCGACTCTTTGTGACCCCATGAATCGCAGCACGCCAGGCCTCCCTGTCCATCACCATTTCCCGGAGTTCACTCAAACTCACGTCCATCGAGTTCACTCAAACTCACGTCCATTGAGTCGGTGATGCCATCCAGGCATCTCATCCTTTGTCATCCCCTTTTCCTCCTGCCCCCAATCCCTCCCAGCATCACAGTCTTTTCCCTCTCTCTCTTTTATTTTTTGCATTCTACTCTTTTTTTGAAATTTATTTATTTTAATTAGAGGCTAATTACTTTACAATATTGTATTGGATTTGACATAAATCAACGAGTCAACACTTTGCATGAGGTGGCCAAAGTACTGGCGTTTCAGCTTTAGCATCATTCCCTCCAAAGAAATCCCAGGGCTGATCTCTTTCAGAATGGACTGGTTGGATCTCCTTGCAGTCCAAGGGACTCTCAAGAGTCTTCTCCAACACCACAGTTCAAAAGCATCAATTTTTCAGCGCTCAGCTTTCTTCTCAGTTCAACTCTCACATCCATACATGACCACAGGAAAAACAATAGCCTTGACTAGACGGACCTTTGTTGGCAAAGTAATGTCCCTGCTTTTCAATATGCTATCTAGGTTGGTCATAACTTTTCTTCCAAGGAGTAAGTGTCTTTTAATTTCATGGCTGCATTCACCATCTGCAGTGATTTTAGAGCCCCAAAATTAAAGTCCGACACTGTTTCTACTGTTTCCCCATCTATTTCCCATGAAGTGATGGGACCAGATGCCATGATTTTCGTTTTCTGAATGTTGAGCTTTAAGCCAACTTTTTCACTCCCCTCTTTCACTTTCACCAAGAGGCTTTTTAGTTCCTCTTCACTTTCTGCTATAAGGGTGGTGTCATCTGCATATCTGAGGTTATTGATATTTCTCCCGGCAATCTTGATTCCAGCTTGTGTTTCTTCCAATCCAGCGTTTCTCATGATGTACTCTGCATATAAGTTAAATAAGCAGGGTGACAATATACAGCCTTGATGTTCTCCTTTTCCTATTTGGAACCAGTCTGTTTTTCCATGTCCAGTTCTAACTGTTGCTTCCTGACCTGCATACAGGTTTCTCAAGAGGCAAGTCAGGTAGTCTGGTATTCCCATCTCTTGAAGAATTTTCCACAGTTTCTTGTGATCCACACAGCCAAAGGTTTTGGCATAGTCAATAAAGCAGAAATAGATGTTTTTCTGGATCTCTTTTGCTTTTTTGATGATCCAGCAGATGTTGGCAATTTGATCTCTGGTTCCTCTGCCTTTTCTAAAACCAGCTTGAACATCTGGAAGTTCATGGTTCACGTACTGCTGAAGCCTGGCTTGGAGAATTTTAAGCATTACTTTACTAGTGTGTGAGATGAGTGCATTTGTGCAGTAGTTTGAGCATTCTTTGGCATTGCCTTTCTTTGGGATTGGAATGAAAACTGACGTTTTCCAGTCCTGTGGCCACTGCTGAGTTTTCCAAATTTGCTGGCATATTGAGCGACCCCATGGACTGTAGCATACCAGGCTTCTCCATCCATGGGATTTTCCAGGCAAGAGTACTGGAGTGGGTTGCCATTTCCTTCTCCAAGGGATCTTTCCAACCCAGGGATTGAACCCAGGTCTCCCGCATTGTAGGCAGATGCATTTACCGTCTGAGCCACCAGGGAAGTCACAGTGTTGTAAGGGAATATTTTATTCTGTTCATGCCAGTAAGTGGTGGGTAGACTGGAGTGCCTGGAAAGCCCAGCTAAGCTCCAATCCCTGTCTCACCAGAGCCCTGCCTGGATCCCCTCAAGCCAGTTCCAAACCTCCACTTTGGTCTCTACCTATAACTGAGCTCTGACCCTGATCTTAACCCAGGACTTTTCCTGCCTCCTATCAAGTCTAGAAGCTGAGAGATAGTCTGGGAAAGAGACACTGAGGCAGTAGCTACCCCAGTGGCTGGAGCTGAGTTGAAGGCATGGCAGTTACCAGAAAGAAAATGCAGATTAGTGGTGGCCTCCAGTGGTTCTGAAAGAGGGAAAAGCCACTGAAGGACAAAATTTGGGTCCCCTCCCACCAAGGTTTTGGTCCATTATAAGTTTAGGGTCTCTGTCACTTAGAATTGTGTGACTGTATGCAAGTGGCTTACATGTATCCTCAGTTTTCTCATCCACTAAGCAGGTATACCAATTGCCTGTTAGTACAGGTGTATAGACTAATGGAGGTTAGGTTTATTGGTGGTGGTGGGGAGGGGGACAGTTAGCAAAATGTTGGCTTGATCCCTATAGTAACACCCACTGTTGGAAGAAAACAGTTGTATGTGGCATTCTCTCCAACTTTCACCCCACCTCCTTGGCCATTCTTTGTTTGCTTTGTATTCTCCAGGCCCAGGTGATTAAGAAGCTAGAGAAAGGAAGTACAAGAGTGTGATTGGCTTCCCTGGTAGCTCAGATGGTAAAGCGTCTGCCTACAATGTGGGAGACCCGGGTTCAATCCCTGGGTTGGGAAGATCCCCCTGGAGAAGGAAATGGCAACCCACTCCAGTACTCTTGCCTGGAAAATCCCATGGACCGAGGAGCCTGGTATGCTACAGTCCATGGGGTTGCAAAGAGCTGGACACGACTGAGCGACTTCACTTTCACTTCACTGGAATAAGAAACAGTTTATACATTCAGGGTACTTGTAAGGGCTGCTAGAACTGAATGGCTTTGATTGACAACTAGCATGGGTGGTATGAGCATGTTAACCCACGACAGAGGGCAGGTCCATGGAAGAAAAGAACCCATGGCTCAAGGTGGTCTGACTTCATTGTTCCAGGGAGAGGCTCTCTGGTCCCTGGTCCTCTTCTGATCTTTCTCTCTAGAGACTCCAGTTGCCCTATGGATATGGGGAAATCATATGTATCTGGGCAAAGAAGGGGTATCTTCTACTGAAGATAAAGATGGAGTTCTTTGATACTTGAGAGAATGTACCTTGATGACCTCTGACTACAAGGAACTAAAGTGACCCAGGGTTGCTGTGCTCTGAAACCCACCCCAGCAATTGTGCTAAGGTGCCTACTACATGGCACAGATACTAAGGTAGACCCATTCATGAGAGACACAGAACTCCTCTGACTGCCTACTGATATCAGTGACATAAATCCCTGATGGCTTTTGCAAACCTTCCTTAGAGTGTAGAGCAGACTGGGACACCTCTACTCAAACTTCTCTACCTTTCCCTTTTGTTCAGGGTCAGACTTAGATTACATTCTCATGGCTCTCTTAACCTTCCCAGGCCCCCTTCTCCATGCTCTCATTTCCCTTAATAAATCCTTGAACATTTAATCCTATTTTATTGTCTGATTCTTGGAACTCCAGAATAATACAGGTTCTGGGCAATGTGAAATCAAATGATTTGATCTGGAGTTTGGATCTTTAGCCAGGGTCCTTTGTAGTGAGAAGACATGGGCCACCCTTAGAAAATAGTCAACACTTTTCTAAACTTTGAAGAAGAATCCCTAGGTTTAGAGAAATTTTGTGTTGTCTTGCTTTACTCCAAATCAGTATCTTATATGAATAAGATATGTTTTTTCAGGTTTCCTAACTCAATGTCTTATATGACTTTTTATGGAGGAACATCTTTTTTATTGAGGTATAATTGATAAACATTATAGTAGTACTATAATGATGTACAGGTGTACTAATGATTCAGTATTTGTATATATTGCAAAATGATCACCACAATAAGTCCAGTTAACATCCATTACCAAATTTTACAAAATTTTTCTTATTATGAGAAATTTCAAGATCCACTCTCCTAGCTACTTTCAAGTATGCAATACAGTATTTTTATTGCAATATAATTGCTTTACAATTACAATAAACTGCGGAAAATTCTTAAAGAGATGGGAATACTAGACCACCTGACCTGCCTCCTGAGAAATCTGTACGCAGGTCAGGAAGCAACAGTTAGAACTGGACATGGAACAACAGACTGGTTACAAATAGGAAAAGAGTACATCAAGGCTGTATATTGTTACCCTGCTTATTTAACTTATATGCAGTGTACATCATGGGAAACACTGGGCTGGAGGATGCACAAGCTGGAGTCAAGATTGCCGGGAGAAATATCAATAACCTCAGATAAGCACATGACACCACCCTTATGGCAGAAAGTGAAGAAGAACTAAAGAGCCTCTTGATGAAAGTGAAAGAGGAGAGTGAAAAAGTTGGCTTAAAGCTCAACATTCAGAAAACTAAGATCATGGCATCTGGTCCCATCACTTCATGGCAAATAGATGGGGGAACAGTGGAAACAGTGTAAGACTTTATTTTTCTGGGCTCCAAAATCACTGCAGATGGTGATTGCAGCCATGAAATTAAAAGACACTTACTCCTTGGAAGTAAATTCTGACCGACCTAGATAGCATGTTAAAAAGCAGAGACATTACTTTGTCAACAAAGGTCCATCTAGTCAAGGCTGTGGTTTTTCCAGTGGTCATGTATGGATGTGAGGGTTGGACTATAAAGAAAGCTGAGTGTCGAAGAGCTGATGCTTTTGAACTGTGGTGTTGGAGAAGACTCTTGAGAGTCCCTTGGACTGTGAGGAGATCCAACCAGCCCATCCTAAAGGAGATCAGTCCTCGGTGCTCATTGGAAGGACTGATGTTGAAGCTTAAATTCCAATACTTTGGCCACCTGATGCGAAGAGCTGACTCATTTGAAAAGACCCTGATGCTGGGAAAGATTGAGGACAGGAGGAGAAGGGGACGACAGAGGATGAGATAGTTGGATGGCATCACGGACTTAATGGACATGGGTTTGGGTGGACTCCAGGAGTTGATAATGGACAGGGAGGCCTGGCATCCTGCAGTTCATGGGGTCACAGAGTCGGACACGACTGAGTGACTGAACTGAACTGAACTGAATTGCTTTACAATGTTGTGTTAGTTTGCAATAGTATTATTAACTATTGTCACCATGTTGTTCATTACATCCCCAAGATTTATTCATTTTTAATTGGAAATGTATACCTTTTGACCCTCTTCATCCACCTCAACCCCATGCTTCAGGTAACCACCAATCTGTTCTCTATATCCACGAGCTCTGGAGTTTTCTGTTTGGTTGGCTTTTTGTTTTATTTTTAGACTCTATATACAAGTGAGATCATATAGTATTTATCTTTTCCCCTCTGACTTAATTTACTTAAGATAATGCCTTCAAGGTCTATCCATCTTGTCACAAATGGCAAGATTTCATAGGAAGCTCTTTCTTTAGTCTAGCTATTGTATTGCCTAAGAAACAATCATTCCATCTTGATCTCCATTTTGGATTGGGAGTCAGGGAAGTCTATCTCCAAATTTGCCACTAACAAACCATGTCACCTGGAAGAAATCCTTACACTCTCTATGACCTTCCCTTCCTGGGCCTCAGCTATTATTTTTTGTGACTACCACTTTTTCTCTCTTTTCTCAGTCTTTTCTTATCCAAATCATGGTGTTCAAGTTCTTCTAAAGGACAGCAATGTGTTGGAAAATGAGTGTGTGCAGTGTATGTGTGAGAAGGGTGGGGTAGGGTGGGAAGAGACATCCCCTCCATGCAGCTTGTTTCCAGCTTTGCTTGGCGGTTCCCTCACACACAGTGCTAGGCAACACACATGGTGACCTACTTTTGCAAGAAGGCTCTTTTTGTAGTTGCAATCTTCTTTACCTTGCTCCTTGGCCTGGGTTGGATCTACCACTAAATGACAGATACAGATATATGGAACAGAGGGTCTGCAGCTCTGGTATCATTACCAAATTAAAGAAATTACAAAGTTGAAAAACATTCTAGCTCTTAGCTTTATGGTGCCAGAAACCACCCCAGAGATTTGAAACTTAATCACTTCCAACTCCTCCTAGGAGAGATTCAGCCTTAATCCCATCTCCAGCCCCATATGGAGAGGCCAGGTGCTTTGCTCCAAGCTCCTGATTTCTCTAAATCTAAGCCCGTGCCCTGCAGTGGCCTTCACTCTCCGCTACCCTCAGTGGAGTGTCTTCATGAGCCCTTCAGCCCAGGCCATGCCAGCTGCTTTCATAGCTGCTGTTCCCCCTGGACTCCCTCTTCCTGTCTCTTCTTCTCCCTAGTGGTGGAAACCCCACCTCTGTTAACCCAGTATCTTTGAATACTGGGGAGTCTGGAGCTGCCCCTCTGAGTTTGGGTGGAGCCCCTTACAGGCATCCAGAGAGCGACTGGGAATCAAGGTTGTTTGTGTTTTCCGGTTCCATGGCTACTTTGAGGCTTGAGGTTCTCTTCATTTAAAGTGGCACTTGTACTGAGGTACAAGTTTCCTGGGGAGACTTCTGACTGCTAGTGTATCACCCAGAGTTTTTGATTCCAGTTTAGTGTTCTTGTCCCAGCATGTCACAACTTTCCTGTTAAACCTGCTGCATATCCATGGAGAAAGGTCTTCTCCAGAAAGGTGGGGGAAGGTTTTATAGGACTGAGCAGGGGACAGAGAAGCTGTGCTTAGGACTAGGGGAGCAGGAATTCATTAGGGGTTCAAGACACCTGTAAAGAAACTAAAAGAAAATCCCACCAAAATAAAAGCCCTTCAGAAATACCACCCACAGGCTCAACACAGGGATCTGTCTTGGGGCTCCCAAAACGTTTGGGCCACCAGTGTCTGCTTCTATCTTGTGAGACCATGTGCAGGTCCCTTCACCTCTTCATGGCTCAATTTCCCTATCTATCAAATGAAGAGACTTAGGCTCCATCATCTTTTAGGACAGATAGCGAGGCAGTAGCTAGCCTGAGAAAGACGAGATCTATATAACTCCAGAGACTATTCAGAACCCCTCAGAGACTACAGCAGAGGGACAGTATGGATGAGGAAAAAGTAAATGAGAAAAGACTGAGTGGAGTTTCCAGTATCCTGACAAGAACCCCCATCACACTAATGCAGCCCTGCTTTTGTATGATTTATACAATGTGCTTCAGTGTAAAATTGCAATTGGAAAGGAAAAGAGATTCCATGGATTTAAAAAGATTTTTAACTTTATAACTTTTAGCTTGGAGTCTGGAAATGTAAGCAATTAGTTTTTGTAGCTTTTGTAGTAGTGACAGAAATAGAGAATTAAAATGGATATTGAGTGAGCCCAGCAGCATCTGGTACAATAAACTTTTTTGCTCTGTATGTAATTACTTTTTAATAGGTTATGAAGCCATAATTGATGTACAATAAACTGTATATGTTTAAAGTTTATAATTTGGTAAATTTTGGCCAATAAGTGTACCCATGAATTCATTGCAATAGTCTAGGTAATGAACATATCACTCCCGAAAGTTTCCTCATGCCCTTGTGCAGTACATCTTTCCTTCCATCACCATCCCCAGGCAACCACTGCTCTGTCTTCTGTCACTGTAGATTAGTTGGCAGTTTTTAGAATTTTGTATAAATGGACGCATACAGTATGTGCTCTTTTGTCTTAGAGATTCTTTCACTAAGTGTAATTATTTTGAGATTCAAAATAATGTGTATATCAACATTTTGTTCCTTTTTATTGTTAAGTAGCATTCTAATGTATGGATATAACACTTATCACTTGTTGACATTTGTTTAGGTTATTTCTAGTTTCGGACTATTACAAATAAAGCTGTTATATGCATGTATAAGTCATTTACAAGTACCTTTTAACTGATGACTTCCATTTTCAAAATGTGTTTAGCAGAAACTGACTTGGCAAATGCTGCATTTGTGTTTTTCTTTTGTCCTCAATTCTATTTTTGGCAGTTTTTGTTGTTGTTGATATTTTACATCCTTTTGATGTTATTATACATTGTTGACCCTACAGTAGCATTTCCCCATGTATGAGGAATGGGTTTCTTGAAAACCCATCCATGTAGGAAGAATTTTAATTAAAAACTTAAAACTTTTCATATAGGAAGTTGTCTGGGGTGGGCTGGGAATGAGAGCCAAAACTTTTGTAAATATTATGTGTTTACTAAAGCAAGCTAATAATAATACCAAAAAAGGACAGAATTAATTTCTTTTTAAAGGCACTGGCCTAGACAAAGGCTAGGGTCTTCAGTTAGGAGAGACTAGAAGTCCATAAGTGGGAGAGGGGACACAATCCTAAAATAATCAGTTTCAGACCTATTGCTCTGTCACTGAGCCAGAGAATATGGCGACATAGAGGAACGTGGCCTTCAGGGTTGGGCTGGCCCATGGCCAGCAAACAGCTGCTGTTTCAGGAAAGGGGTTCAGAGAGAGATCATATGGTGTGCATCTGTTAATAGAACTATTACTAGAATGGAATATGAGATCTATCTCATGTCTTCCTTCTAGGAATCTCCACAGAAATTGCCATACTTTTATTTCATTCTTATTATATTTAAGTTTATATTTCCTTAACAAAATTTAAAATGGCCTCATGGGACTATTTGAAAACCAAGAGTAACTCTCAGTCCAGGAGAGTGTGGCTTGAGAAGATTTTGTCACAGTGTGAGAAGGGGCAGCCTGGAATGGGGAATCCAAGCACAAAAACTTTGCCTTGGACTCGAGTCCCTGCATGTGTTCCTGAGAATGAATTACTACAGAGAAAGGCAGGAACAGAACCCTTTAGAAAGCACCGACTCATCAGCAACTGCAGCCCTCCAGGTTCTTGCTGCCTTTGCTTACCCTTCAGATTCTTCCCCTGGGCCTTAAGGCCGCTCAAACCAGCTATTTAAGTATTTTTTGCTATGCTAGGCTTCCAGGGAGGCTGGGGGTGGTGCTCAGGCCATCCTGTAGGTTGGAGACAGTGTTTGTGCACCAGAACAGTCCCCACTGGTAGGCAGGAAAGGGCTGGAGAGAGTTGGAGAGAGGCCTAGTGAGGAGCACAGTGCACTTTTCTTCCTCAGCCAACCCCCATGCTGGAGTGACAATTCCAGGGAGGTGGGATGCATTGTTCTTGGCTAACTGCAAGTTTCTGGGCAATGAACAAAGCAGTCTAGAGGCTGTACGGGAGGGGGGGGGGATGATGAGGAGGGGACTAAACAGGAGGTGGTGGAGGCTATCTGGACGAAGAGCCCCTGGGGCTGCCCAGGAGACTGACTGATCTGCTTACAAACATTAGAACTTCCCTCTCCGGCCCTCCCAGACCCCAGGGAATGAGGATTGCTTTGCTCTCCTAGATCAGGAAGAACATGATGTCCTTATCTGGTGGGAGAGGGCTGGTCAATACCACCTCCAAGGAGAAATGAGAAGGGAACCAGGAGAATTGCAAACCCAACGCCATTGGGGGAAACCTAAGAAGAAGGATACAGACTCCATCCAACACCCCAGGGTTCCAGGAGTCCGGATGGGCGGTGGATTCAGACTCCATACTCTCACCGATGCTTCAAAAGCCTTGGTGCTTGGGGGCTGGTGTGAACTTTCTACTTTCTTTGTCTTTATGAGCTTCTTCTAGACCTGCCTCTCAAGAGCTACAAAAGCCAAACAGCTACTCAGGCAACAGCAGCACTTCTCTGATTCCCTTCATGCCATTCCTCTCACTTGAATGTATTTTATCTGAGATTTGCTGCAGACCCACACTTCTTCTAGGACTATTATTTCTCTGTGCCTATCCTCAACACAAAGAAATTGACCCACTGAGCCTGGTGAAAACAAAGTTGCCCTTCCCTGAGTTGCTTTACCAAGCTCCAACCCACTTACAGCCACTCTGAGCACTGGTTCAATGACATTGGAGGCACAATAAAACATCATCTGGCTCCCACTCCAAAGGCTCTAGAAAAATGGTTCTGAAGAATTAATTTACAGGGCAGCAATGGAGAAACAGACATAGAGAATAGACTTATGGACATGAGGAGAGGGGAGGAGAGGGTGAGATGTATGGAGAGAGTAACATGGAAACTTACATTCAGTTCAGTTCAGTTCAGTTCAGTCGCTCAGTCGTGTCCAACTGTCTGCGACCCCATGAATCGCAGCACGCCAGGCCTCCCTGTCCATCACCAACTCCCAGAGTTCACCCAAATTCATGTGCATCGAGTCGGTGATGCCATCCAGCCATCTCATCCTCTGTCGTCCCCTTCTCCTCCTGCCCCCAACCCCTCCCAGCATCAGGGTCTTTTACAATGAGTCAGCTCTTCTCATCAGGTGGCCAAAGTATTGGAGTTTCAGCTTTAGCATCAGTCCTTCCAATGAACACCCAGGACTGATCTCCTTTAGGATGGACTGGTTGGATCTCCTTGCAGTCCAAGGGACTCTCAAGAGTCTTCTCCAACACCACAGTTCAAAAGCATCAATTCTTCGGCACTCAGCCTTCTTCACAGTCCAACTCTCACATCCATACATGACCACTGGAAAAACCATAGCCTTGACTAGACAGACCTTACTGAAATAGATAGCCAACGGGCATTTGCTGTATGGTTCAGGGAACTAAAACAGGGGCTCTGTATCAACCTAGAGAGGTGGGATGGGGAGGGAGATGGGAGGGAGGTTCAAAAGGGAGGAGATATATGTATACCTATAGCTGATTCACTTGCTCCTTGGAAGAAAAATTATGACCAACCTAGACAGTATATTTGGAGAAGGTGATGGCACCCCACTCCAGTACTCTTGCCTGGAAAATCCCATGGACAGAGGAGCCTGGTAGGCTGCAGTCCATGGGGTCGCGAAGAGTCGGACATGACTGAGCAACTTCACTTTCACTTTTCACTTTCATGCATTGGAGAAGGAAATGGCAACCCACTCCAGTGTTCTTGCCTGGAGAATCCCATGGACGGGGGAGCCTGGTGGGCTGCCGTCTATGGGGTTGCACAGAGTCGGACACAACTGCAGCGACTTAGCAGCAGCAGCAGTAGACAGTATATTAAAAAGCAGAGATATTACTTTGCCAACAAAGGTCCGTCTAGTCAAACCCATGGTTTTTCCAGTAGTCATGTATGGATGTGAGAGTTGGACTATAAAGAAAGCTGAGTCACAAAGAATTGATGCTTTTGAACTGTGGTGTTGGAGAAGACTCTTGAGAGTCCCTTGGACTGCAAGAAGATCCAACCAGTCCATCCTAGAGGAAATCAGTCCTGAATATTCATTTGAAGGACTGATGCTGAAGCTGAAACTCCAATACTGTGGCCACCTGATGCGAACTGACTCATTTGAAAAGACCCTGATGCTGGAAAAGACTGAAGCCAGGAGGAGAAGGGGATGACAAAGGATGAGAAGGTTGGATGGCATCACCGACTCAATGGAGATGAGTTTGAGTCAGCTCTGGGAGTTGGTGATGACAGGGAGGCCTGGCGTGCTGCAGTCCATGGAGTCGCAAAGAGTCGGACACACCTGAGTAACTGAACTGAACTGGCTGATTCATGTTAAGGTTTGACAGAAAACAACAAAATTCTGTAAAGCAATTATCCATCAATAAAAAATAAATTAAAAAAATCACCTGGTAAGAGGGGTCGGGGAATCTGAAATGTATCATTTGGGTTGAAACCATGATATCCTGATCAAAGTTATTGTTGCCATAGGTCTAGCATGGTTCAGAAGTCCATGGCTTTGTAATAATACACAATACTTATTGTGTACTTATTAATACTCTCCCTAGAGTATTTTAGCCCAGGCTCTCCTTTCTTGGCCCAATTCTGCCAATCCAGATAACTTAATGACCAGGGAACCAATCAAGCCAGACGCTTTTCCTGGAAAAACTGATGGGTTTTGTTCCATTCAACAAACCTTTCCTGAGTACCTACTTTGTTGTGGAGGGATAGGTAGTCTTGAGGTGGAGGAGAGGAAACAGGGTGCTGGCTGGTGGTTAGATCTGGGCTCCACATCTGGCAGGACTACTCACTATGTAACTTTAGACAAGTTACTTCTCTTCCTTGGGTCTCAGTTTCCTCATGAGTAAAATTAAATGTTTGGATTCCACTAGGTTGTTGTTGTTTAGTCCCTAAGTTGTATCTGACTCTTTTGCAACCCCATGGACTTTAGCCTGCCAGGCTCCTCTGTCCATGGAATTCTCCAGGGAAGAATA
Organism: Bubalus bubalis; assembly: GCF_019923935.1. Taxonomy (NCBI): domain Eukaryota; kingdom Metazoa; phylum Chordata; class Mammalia; order Artiodactyla; family Bovidae; genus Bubalus; species Bubalus bubalis. The sequence continues at coordinate 66,128,200 of NC_059181.1, forward strand.
CTGGAATGGGCTTCCATGTCCTCCTCCAGGGGATCTTCCCAAGCCAGGGATCAAACCCATGTCTCCTATGTCTCCTGTATTCGCAGGCAGGTTCTTTACCACTAGTGCCCTGGGAAGCCTTTATTTACTGTTTCCAAATTTTTCATCTTAAAAATATTTCCCCTCCTGAACCATATATTTTGCAAGATTTTTTAACCAATAAATATATTGCTTACCTGATAACTTATTTCCTCATCTTATTAGCCTAAGTCATAACTGTCCATCAGAACTTCTGACCAGTAAAGATAATGACTGTTAGAGGCAAAGAGAAAGAAATTTCACACTTTAGTGAGCATGTACTACATGTCACCTTATCTTGGGTCAATCTAGAATTTCTTTGAGGGTTTTGGATTCATTCAATGATTTCTCTCCTCCCTTCCATTCCCTCTTTACTACCTTCTACCATTCTCAGTTAGGGGCTACTGGAACAGATGGTCACTAAGCTCCCATCAGCCATTTACATGCCCCAAGGAACGAGTCCATGCTCCCAACTTGCTGCTTTCAAACCTGGCTCCCCTGTTTCTGTGACACTGCCATACTAGTCTCTCAAACTGTGGTTGCTTTGTAGAGTGGTAGACCTTCTTCTCTGGGTTGTTTCTCCCCAGTTGTAAGGCCTCTGTGAAGTACGGTCAGGAATCCAGATGGTCTAGTGGGATGAGGGCAAGGATCCTCACCACAAGTAAGCTAAGCTTGAATGCCAAGGTTCTTTTGGTCTGCTTGCCATTGTTCAGTGGAGGTGGTTAATGAAGGGTATGCTTCTTATAGGTTCCTATCTTACCCAAAACAAAATGCTCTCCTTGATTTGGAGACATATAGAACATTGGAAAACATTAAGTACATTTTGAATTTGAAAGTGGAATCCTCCCAAGGGGCAGATGCCAGATTGAGGGTAGCATGTTTGGCTTAGGGACAGTACCCACCCTTCCCAGGCTGAACTAGGTCACTGTATACCCGGTGAGCTCTCAGCCAGAGAAAGAGGTTTAAGGCCCTTTAACGGTTTACCCCTCTTATCTATTTTCCTGTCTTTCTCTGTCTCTGCTCCTCCTGTGCCCATACATTAAAGAGCAATTTCAGAATCCTTTGTGATGTAGACAGAGAAACAAAGATCTAGAAGAATAAAGGACTTGACCTAGGCCACAGAGCAGCTTAGTGGTAGAGCTAACTGGAGATTAGGGCTGTAGGTTGAAAGAAGCTTCTAAAACAGAGAATATCCTAAGTGTGCGGGGTTGGGGTGGGGCATGCAGAAAACAGGTTAAGACCCATACTGTGGACTTCGCGGCCACCTCTAGAGTTGGTTTGCTATTTACCTAGTGGGCTCCTAGGACTGGCACCAAAGTATCTCTCAGGAACAAAGATGCCGCCTCTGAGTAATTCTTTTGGAGCTTGAAAATTGTGCATATTTAATTTTCCAAAAATAAAATCTTAGTATAGTGAGACCCTGTGGGAACAAGGCTCAGGGCAGGCCCTGGGGGAGGCAACTCAGAGAAGACAATTGAGAAAGCTCCCAGTGATAACTTTTGCAGTCTACACAGTTTACAAAAGCCTAACTGGTATTCCTGCCTCCTCTCATATATTCTACAGACTGACTATTGTCAGGGCATGCTCCATAAAGTGGAAATCTGACTTTGTCAGTTCCCAGCCCAGATACAAATCTTGGATTTCCATTGACTTGGTAAGATTAGGTCCAAACTCCTGAGCACGTTATTCAAGTTCCCAGGCTGCTTTCCCAGGCTCATATTCTTCCACCCAACACCTACCTAAATCACCCACACATACCTTCCCCCATTTACCTTCATGTCATTCATATTTCAAGTATCCAAACCATTTTTCATGCTGTCCCATCGGCTTGAAATCCTTTCTTTACTTTGTGATTATTTAATTATCCTTCAGGACTCAAAGATCACCTTCTATTCTATTAAGCTTTTAAAAAATATCAGTTTTATTGAGACAAAATTCATATGCCATACAAACAACACGTCTTAAGTATACAATCCAGTAGTACTTAGTATATTCACAGGATTGTATAACCATCACAACAACAATCAATTTTAGAACATTGTCATCTTCAAAAAGAAGCCTATACCCTTTAGCTCTTACCCTTCAATTCCCCATTCCTGCATCTTAGCAAACACTAATCTACTTTCTCTCTACATGTCTTTCATGTTCTGGACATTTCATATACATTAATGGCAACCCACTCCAGTACTCTTGCCTGGAAAATCCCATGGATGGAGGAGCCTGGTGGGGGGCAGTCCATGGGGTCGCTAAGAGTCGGACATGACTGAGCTACTTCACTCTCACTTTTCACTTTCCTGCATTGGAGAAAGAAATGGCAACCCACTCCAGTGTTCTTGCCTGGAGAATCCCAGGGACAGGGGAGCCTCGTGGGCTGATGTCTATGGGGTCACACAGAGTCGGACACGACTGAAGTGACTTAGCAGCAGCAGCATACAATATGTGGTCTTCTCTTTTGACTGGCTTTTTCACCTAGTATAATGTTTTCAGGATTCTCCTATGTTGTAGCATGTATTATTAATTTATTCATTTTTATGGCTGAATAATATTCCAATAATTATTAAAATTATTGAAATATCAATAACCTCAGATATGCAGATGACACCACCCTTATGGCAGAAAGTGAAGAGGAACTCAAAAGCCTTTTTTTTTTTTTTTCAGTCAAATAAAATTTTATTCACAGCCAAAGGTCATGATAAAAGTCTTAAAATTATCAAATTGTCCTGGATCATACAGCTTGTAGAGTATCATTTATATCCTAATAACTAGTATATAGTGTGTGAAACACCCCTACTTGCCAAAAAAAAGCCAACAGGATCATGGATTTGCCTTCTGTTTCTTGTGATGAAAGCATACAGTACATAAAACTGAATATTACAAATACCTCAAAGCAGTGATTCCCAATCTTTCTAAATATTTTTTGTTCTGTTTTTCCCCCAGCTTTTATTTTTTTTTTATTTTTATTTTATTTTATTTTATTTTAATTTTATTTTATTTTTAAACTTAACATAACTGTATTAGATTTGCCAAATATCAAAATGAATCTGCCACAGGTATACATGTGTTCCCCATCCTGAACCCTCCTCCCTCCTCCCTCCCCATTCCATCCCTCTGGGTCGTCCCAGTGCACCAGCCCCAAGCATCCAGTATCGTGCATCGAACCTGGACTGGCAACTCATTTCATACATGATATTTTACATGTTTCAATGCCATTCTCCCAAATCTTCCCACCCTCTCCCTCTCCCACTGAGTCCATAAGACTGTTCTATACATCAGTGTCTCTTTTGCTGTCTCGTACACAGGGTTATTGTTACCATCTTTCTAAATTCCATATATATGCGTTAGTATACTGTATTCGTGTTTTTCTTTATGGCTTACTTCACTCTGTATAATAGGCTCCAGTTTCATCCACCTCATTAGAACTGATTCAAATGTATTCTTTTTAATGGCTGAATAATACTCCATTGTGTATATGTACCACAGCTTTCTTATCCATTCATCTGCTGATGGACATCTAGGTTGCTTCCATGTCCTGGCTATTATAAACAGTGCTGCGATGAACATTGGGGTACTCGTGTCTCTTTCCCTTCTGGTTTTCTCAGTGTGTATGCCCAGCAGTGGGATTGCTGGATCATAAGGCATGTCTATTTCCAGTTTTTAAAGGAATCTCCACACTGTTCTCCATAGTGGCTGTACTAGTTTGCATTCCCACCAACAGTGTAAGAGGGTTCCCTTTTCTCCACACCCTCTCCAGCATTTATTACTTGTAGACTTTTGGATCGCAGCCATTCTGACTGGTGTGAAATGGTACCTCATAGTGGTTTTGATTTGCATTTCTCTGATAATGAGTGATGTTGAGCATCTTTTCATGTGTTTGTTAGCCATCTGTATGTCTTCTTTGGAGAAATGTCTATTTAGTTCTTTGGCCCATTTTTTGATTGGGTCATTTATTTTTCTGGAGTTGAGCTGTAGGAGTTGCTTGTATATTCTCAAGATTAGTTGTTTGTCAGTTGCTTCATTTGCTATTATTTTCTCCCATTCTGAAGGCTGTCTTTTCACCTTGCTAATAGTTTCCTTTGATGTGCAGAAGCTTTTAAGGTTAATTAGGTCCCATTTGTTTATTTTTGCTTTTATTTCCAATATTCTGGGAGGTGGGTCATAGAGGATCCTGCTGTGATGTATGTCAGAGAGTGTTTTGCCTATGTTCTCCTCTAGGAGTTTTATAGTTTCTGGTCTTATGTTTAGATCTTTAATCCATTTTGAGTTTATTTTTGTGTATGGTGTTAGAAAGTGTTCTAGTTTCATTCTTTTACAAGTGGTTGACCAGAGTTCCCAGCACCACTTGTTAAAGAGATTGTCTTTAATCCATTGTATATTCTTGCCTCCTTTGTCGAAGATAAGGTGTCCATATGTGCGTGGATTTATCTCTGGGCTTTCTATTTTGTTCCATTGATCTATATTTCTGTCTTTGTGCCAGTACCATACTGTCTTGATAACTGTGGCTTTGTAGTAGAGCCTGAAGTCAGGTAGGTTGATTCCTCCAGTTCCATTCTTCTTTCTCAAGATCGCTTTGGCTATTCGAGGTTTTTTGTTTTTCCATACAAATTGTGAAATTATTTGTTCTAGCTCTGTGAAGAATGCTGTTGGTAGCTTGATAGGGATTGCATTGAATCTATAGATTGCTTTGGGTAGTATACTCATTTTCACTACATTGATTCTTCCAATCCATGAACATGGTATATTTCTCCATCTGTTAGTGTCCTCTTTGATTTCTTTCACCAGTGTTTTATAGTTTTCTATATATAGGTCTTTAGATTCTTTAGGTAGATATATTCCTAAGTATTTTATTCTTTCTGTTGCAATGGTGAATGGAATTGTTTCCTTAATTTCTCTTTCTGTTTTCTCATTATTAGTGTATAGGAATGCAAGGGATTTCTGTGTGTTGATTTTATATCCTGCAACTTTACTATAGTCATTGATTAGTTCTAGTAATTTTCTGGTGGAGTCTTTAGGGTTTTCTATGTAGAGGATCATGTCATCTGCAAACAGTGAGAGCTTTACTTCTTCTTTTCCAATTTGGATTCCTTTTATTTCTTTTTCTGTTCTGATTGATGTGGCCAAAACTTCCAAAACTATGTTGAATAGTAATGGTGAAAGTGGGCACCCTTGTCTTCTTCCTGAGTTTAGAGGAAATGCTTTCAATTTTTCACCATTGAGGATAATGTTTGCTGTGGGTTTGTCATATATAGTTTTGATTATGTTGAGGTATGTTCCTTCTATTCCTGCTTTCTGGAGAGTTTTGATCATAAATGGATGTTGAATTTTGTCCAAGGCTTTCTCTGCATCTATTGAGATAATCATATGGTTTTTATTTTTCAATTTGTTAATGTGGTGTATTACATTGATTGATTTGCGGATATTGAAGAATCCTTGCATCACTGGGATAAAGCCCACTTGGTCATGGTGTATGATCTTTTTAATGTGTTGTTGGATTCTGATTGCTAGAATTTTGTTAAGGATTTTTGCATCTATGTTCATCAGTGATATCGGCCTGTAGTTTTCTTTTTTTGTGGGATCTTTGTCAGGTTTTGGTATTAGGGTGATGGTGGCCTCATAGAATGAGTTTGGAAGTTTACCATCCTCTGCAATTTTCTGGAAGAGTTTGAGCAGGATAGGTGTTAGCTCTTCTCTAAATTTTTGGTAGAATTCAGCTGTGAAGCCGTCTGGACCTGGGCTTTTGTTTGCCGGAAGATTTTTTATTACAGTTTCAATTTCTGTGCTTGTGATGGGTCTGTTAAGATTTTCTATTTCTTCCTGGTCGAGTTTTGGAAAGTTGTACTTTTCTAAGAATTTGTCCATTTCTTCCTCGTTGTCCATTTTATTGGCATATAATTGTTGATAGTAGTCTCTTATGATCCTTTGTATTTCTGTGTTGTCTGTTGTGATCTCTCCATTTTCATTTCTAATTTTATTGATTTGATTTTTCTCCCTTTGTTTCTTGATGAGTCTGGCTAATGGTTTGTCAATTTTATTTATCCTTTCAAAGAACCAGCTTTTGGTTTTGTTGATTTTTGCTATGGTCTCTTTTGTTTCTTTTGCATTTATTTCTGCTCTAATTTTTAAGATTTCTTTCCTTCTACTAACTCTGGGGTTCTTCATTTCTTCCTTTTCTAGTTGCTTTAGGTGTAGAGTTAGGTTATTTATTTGACTTTTTTCTTGTTTCTTGAGGTGTGCCTGTATTGCTATGAACTTTCCCCTTAGGACTGCTTTTACCGTGTCCCACAAGTTTTGGGTTGTTGTGTTTTCATTTTCATCCGTTTCTATGCAAATTTTGATTTCTTTTTTGATTTCTTCTGTGATTTGTTGGTTATTCAGCAGCGTGTTGTTCAGCCTCCATATGTTGGATTTTTTAATAGTTTTTCTCCTGTAATTGAGATCTAATCTTACTGCATTGTGGTCAGAAAAGATGCTTGGAATGATTTCTATTTTTTTGAATTTACCAAGGCTAGCTTTATGGCCCAGGATGTGATCTATCCTGGAGAAGGTTCCATGTGCACTTTAGAAAAAGGTGAAATTCATTGTTTTGGGATGAAATGTCCTATAGATATCAATTAGGTCTAACTGGTCTATTGTATCGTTTAAAGTTTGTGTTTCCTTGTTAATTTTCTGTTTAGTTGATCTATCCATAGGTGTGAGTGGGGTATTAAAGTCTCCCACTATTATTGTGTTATTGTTAATTTCTTCTTTCATACTTGTTAGCATTTGTCTTACATACTGCAGTGCTCCCGTGTTGGGTGCATATATATTTATAATTGTTATATCTTCTTCTTGGATTGATCCTTTGATCATTGTGTAGTGACCATCTTTGTCTCTTTTCACAGTCTTTGTTTTAAAGTCTATTTTATCTGATATGAGTATTGCTACTCCTGCTTTCTTTTGGTCCCTATTTGCATGGAAAATCTTTTTCCAGCCCTTCACTTTCAGTCTGTATGTGTCCCCTGTTTTGAGGTGGGTCTCTTGTAGACAACATATGCAGGGGTCTTGTTTTTGTATCCATTCAGCCAGTCTTTGTCTTTTGGTTGGGGCATTCAACCCATTTACGTTTAAGGTAATTACTGATAAGTATGACCCCGTTGCCATTTACTTTATTGTTTTGGGTTCGAATTTATACACAATTTTTGTGTTTCCTGTCTAGAGAATATCCTTTAGTATTTGTTGGAGAGCTGGTTTGGTGGTGCAGAATTCTCTCAGCTTTTGCTTGTCTGAAAAGCTTTTGATTTCTCCTTCATACTTGAATGAGATCCTTGCTGGGTACAATAATCTGGGCTGTAGGTTATTTTCTTTCATCATTTTAAGTATGTCTTGCCATTCCCTCCTGGCTTGAAGAGTTTCTATTGAAAGATCAGCTGTTATCCTTATGGGAATTCCCTTGTGTGTTATTTGTTGTTTTTCCCTTGCTGCTTTTAATATTTGTTCTTTGTGTTTGATCTTTGTTAATTTGATTACTATGTGTCTTGGGGTGTTTCGCCTTGGGTTTATCCTGTTTGGGACTCTCTGGGTTTCTTGGACTTGGGTGATTATTTCCTTCCCCATTTTAGGGAAGTTTTCAACTATTATCTCCTCAAGTATTTTCTCATGGTCTTTCTTTTTGTCTTCTTCTTCTGGGACCCCTATGATTCGAATGTTGTAGCGTTTAATATTGTCCTGGAGGTCTCTGAGATTGGCCTCATTTCTTTTAATTCGTTTTTCTTTTGTCCTCTCTGATTCATTTATTTCTACCATTCTATCTCCTAATTCACTAATCCTATCTTCTGCCTCTGTTATTCTACTATTTGTTGCCTCCAGAGTGTTTTTAATTTCACTTATTGCATTATTCCTTATATATTGACTCTTTTTTATTTCTTCTAAGTCCTTGTTAAACCTTTCTTGCATCTTCTCAATCCTTGCCTCCAGGCTATTTATCTGTGATTCCATTTTAATTTCAAGATTTTGGATCAATTTCACTATCATTATTCGGAATTCTTTATCAGGTAGATTCCCTATCTCTTCCTCTTTTGTTTGGTTTGGTGGGCATTTATCCTGTTCCTTTATCTGCTGGGTATTCCTCTGTCTCTTCATCTTGTTTAAATTGCTGAGTTTGGGGTGTCCTTTCTGTATTCTGGCAGTTTGTGGAGTTCTCTTTATTGTGGTGTTTCCTCGCTGTGTGTGGGTTTGTACAGGTGGCTTGTCACGGTTTCCTGGTTAGGGAAGCTTGTGTCGATGTTCTGGTGGATGGAGCTGTATTTCTTCTCTCTGGAGTGTAATGAAATGTCCAGTAATGAGTTATGAGATGTCTATGGTTTTGGGGTGACTTTGGGCAGCCTGTATCTTGAAGCTCAGGGCTGTGTTCCTTTGTTGCTGGAGAATTTGCTTGTTATGTCTTTCCCTGGAACTTGTTGGCCCTTGTGTGGTGCTTGGTTTCAGTGTCGGTATGGAGGCGTTTGATGAGCTCCTGTCAATTAATGTTCCTTGGAGTCAGGAGTTCCCTGGAGTCAGGGTTTGGACTTAAGCCTCCTACTTCCAGTTATCAGTCTTAATTTTACAGTAGTTTCAAAACTTCTCCTTCTATACAGCACCACTGATAAAACATCTACGTTAAAGATGAAAAGTTTCTCTACTGTGAGGGTCACCCAGAGAGGTTCACAGCGTTACATGGAGAAGAGAAGAGGGAGGAGGGAGTTAGAGGTGACCCAAATGAGATGAGGTGGAATCAATAGTGGAGAGAGTGGGCTAGCCAGTAGTCACTTCCTTATGTGCACTCCACAACTGGACCACTCAGAGATGTTCACGGAGTTATACAGGGAAGAGAAGAAGGAGGCAGGAGACAGAGGTGGCCAGAAGGATAAAAGGGGGAAATGAAAAGGAGGGAGACAGATCCAGCCAGTAATCAGTTCCTTAAGTGTTCTCCACCATCTGGAACACACAGAAATTCACAGAGTTGGGTAGAGTAGAGAGGGGTTAGGGAGGAGATACAGGTGACCTGGTGGAGAAAATGGAGAGTCCAAAGGGAGAGAGAGCAGTCAAGCCAGTAATCTCGTACACTAGTGAAAAATGGGTCCTGAAGATTGGGTTCTTAAAGGTATAAAATTGGTAACAAATACATAAAAACAAAAATTAGAAATCTAGAGTAGGGTTTGGAATTTCAAAAATGCGATGTTAATGAAAAGAAGAAGGAAAAGAAAGAGAGAAAAAACGAACAAAGAAAAACAAACAAGGTCGTGAAAGTAATAAAGAAACTACAGGTACAAAATTGATAACTAATACCAAAAAGCAAAAATTAAAAATCTAGAGTAGAGTTTGGAATTTCAAAAATACAACGTTAAAAAAAAAAAAAGAAGAAGAAGAAAAATAAAGAGAGAAAACAAACAAACCAACAAAAACAATGTCGCAAAAATTATAAAGAAAATACAGGTACAAAATTGATATCAAATACCAAAAAGCATAAATTAAAAATCTTGAGTAGAGTTTGGAATTGCAGATATACGATGTTATATAAAAGAAGAAGAGAAAGAAACAGAGGAAAAAAAAAGTCACAGAAATTATGAAAAAAACTATAGGTACAAAATTGATAACATATATCAAAAGGCTAAAATTAAAAATCTAGAGTAGAGTTTGGAATTTCAAAAATACAATGTTAAAGAAAAGAAGGAAAAGAAAAAAGAAAAAAAAAAAAAAACACGGTCAAAGATTTATAAAATATATATATGAAGTTTGCTGAAGAAGAAAAAAAAAATAGGGTCTTTTTTTTTTTTTTTTTTGCAAAGTAAACGTTATAAAAGTGAAAATTAAAGGACAATAGAGGACTTAAAAAAAATTTTTTTTAATTAAAAAAAAAAGAAAGAAAGATTGATCGTAAAAATAGTAAAAATATATCTAGGTCTTTCTCTGGTTTTGTTGTGAGTATTGTGGGTTCAGTTCATTTTTGGCAGTTCCTTAGTCCGACTTATATTTCTCAAGATCTATAGGCCCCTTCCTATGTAATCCGTAGTAACCACAGGGTTTTAATCTATGGCCTGTAGCTTCCAAGGCGTTTCCCTCTGTTATAGCTTCTTCTGTTTGCTGGTCTCTTCAGTGTCTGGTTCCCGCCCTGACACAAAGGGGATGGTTGAGGACACTATTTTTTTTTTTTTTTTTTTTAATTTAGGCTCACTTGTTCAGCCGCGCTGTGGGGAGGGAGGGAGGGATGCTGCAAACAGATAACACTGGCGTGCGCTCGCAGTGCCTCAGCCACACTGGGTCTGCCCCCGCTCACGGCGCGTGTAGCCTCCCTGCCCACACTGCTTGGGCTCTAGGTTGTTCCGCCGGGAACAATCAGAGGCCAGCCCTGGGCTGAGCTCCCAGGTCCAAGCCGCTCAGGTTCAGGCACTCGGGTAGTCCTCAGAGGCGCAGACTCGGTTGGGCCTGCGTTTTGTGTTCTTCCCAGATCCGAGCAGCTCAGGTGATGAGGTGTTTGGCGGGCGCCAATGCTGCGACTTATCGCCTCCCCGCCACTCGGTTATCTGGGTGTAAAACCGGCACACCTTCTCAGGCAGATGTTTACCGTCCAGACCCCCAAAAAATTTTAGTTAGCAAAGAAGCCTGCTTACAGTTTTATAGATAGTGTCTCTCTGGGGCTGCGATGTCCCCCTTCCGGCTCTGGCTGCCTGTCACCGGAGGGGGAAGGTCTGCAGCCGGCTATCTCTGTTCAGTCCTTTGTTCTGTGCGCGGGCCTGGCGGTGTCTTAGGTTAGGGCTGGCTTTTCGCGTGGTAGATATCCCACAGTCTGGTTTGCTAGCCCAAATTATTTCGCTCAGATAGCGCTCAGGACATTCGGCCCGATTCTTACTCTAAGGGACACAGCCCGCGCCGCACTTCCCTGCCCAGCCCCCGCTTGCTAATGCCGTGTGCAGGCGTCTGCGCTGCTTCTCTGCTGGGGGAGTTACCGTAGGGCTCACAATCCGTGATTTTTAATTGTTTATTTTTTTTTCCCCTCCCTTTTATGTTGCCCTCTGTGCTTCCAAAGCTCAGCACAGATTCGGCAGTGAGAGGGTTTCCTGGTGTTTGGAAACTTCTCTCTTTTTAAGACTCCCTTCCCAGGACGGAACTCCGTCCCTCCCTCTTTTGTCTCTTTTTTTGTCTTTTATATTTTTTCCTACCTCCTTTCGAAGAGTTGGGCTGCTTTTCTGGGTGCCTGATGTCCTCTGCCGGCATTCAGAAGTTGTTTTGTGGAATTTACTCGACGTTTAAATGCTCTTTTGATGAATTTGTGGGGGAGAAAGTGTTCTCCCCGTCCTACTCCTCCGCCATCTTGGCTCCTCCTCCTCAAAAGCCTCTTGATGAAGGTGAAAGAGGAGAGTGAAAAAGTTGGCTTAAAACTCAACATTCAGAAAATGAAGATCATGGCATCTGGTCCCATCACTTCATGGGTAATAGATAGGGAAACAGTGGAGACAGTGTCAGACTTTATTTTTTGGGGCTCCAAAATCACTGCAGATGGTGACTGCAGTCATGAAATTAAAAGACGCTTACTCCTTGGAAGAAAAGTTATGACCAACCTAGATAGCATATTGAAAAGCAGAGACATTACTTTGCCAACAAAGGTCCGTCTAGTCAAGGCTATGGTTTTTCCAGTGGTCATGTATGGATGTGAGAGTTGGACTGTGAAGAAGGCTGAGTGCCGAAGAATTGATGCTTTTGAACTGTGGTGTTGGAGAAGACTCTTGAGAGTCCCTTGGACTGCAAGGAGATCCAACCAGTCCATCATAAAGGAGATCTTCCCTGGGATTTCTTTGGAAGGAATGATGCTAAAGCTGAAACTCCAGTCCTTTGGCCACCTCATGCGAAGAGTTGACTCATTGGAAAAGACTCTGATGCTGGGAGGGATTGGGGGCAGGAGGAGAAGGGGACGACAGAGGATGAGATGGCTGGATGGCATCACTGACTCGATGGACGTGAGTCTGAGTGAACTCCGGGAATTGGTGATGGACAGGGAGGCCTGGCGTGCTGTGATTCATGGGGTTGCAAAGAGTCAGACACAACCGAGCGACTGAACTGAACTGACTGAATATTCCATTATATGGATATATCACATTTTGCTTATCCATTCATCAATTCATGTACAGTGGGGTTGTTTCCATTTGGGTGATATAAATAATGCTGCTATGAACACATATTCAAGTTTTTTTGTAGAAATATATTTTCATTTGTCCGAATATATACCTAGAAATAGAATTGTTGGATTATATGGTAACTCTATGTTTAACATTTTAAGGGACTGCCAAAATATTTTCTAAAGTAACTGAATCATTTTACATCCCCACCAGGAGTGAATGACAATTTCAGTTTGTCCACATCCTTACCAACATTTGTAATTTTCCTCTTTAATTATTATTATAACCACCCTACATGTATGTGGGCTCAGTCACTTGAGTCATGTCTGACTCTTTGTGACCCTATGGACTGTAGCCAGCCAGGCTCCTCTGTTCATGGGATTCTCCAGGCAAGAATACATGAGTGGGTCTCCATGCTCTCCTCCAGGGGCATCTTCTCCATTCAGGGACAGATCCCATGTCTCCTGCATTGCAGGTGGATTCTTTATCACTGAGCCACTGGGGAAACCCTATAACAACCCTAGTCAGGGTTAAGGTTTTTTTTTTTTTTTTTTTTTTTTACACTTTTACATTTTTCTTTTGATTTACACTTCTTTAATGATGTTGGGCATCTTATCAAACACTTAATAACCATTTGTATTTCTTCTTTGGAGAAATGTCTATCCAAATTTTTTAGGTCTGATTTTGAAAAAGACTATATTTTTAAAGCACTTTTAGGCTTGCAGCAAAATTGAGTAGAAGGTACAGAGGTTTCTCATATACCCCCTGCCCCAATGCACACAGAGCCTCCCCTACTATAAACATTCCAAACCAGAGTGATATATTTATTACAATGAGTGAACCTACATTGGTACGTCATCAGTATCCAAAGTCCATAGTTAACATTAGGTTCACTCTTGGTATCAGTACATTCTATGAACTCTGAGAGATGTCGAACTCCCCCATTATAGTATACAGAATAATTTCACAGCCTTAAAAATCCTCTGTGTCCTACCTATTCTTCTCTCCCTCCCCCTGAAGCCCCTGAAACCACTGATTCTTTTATTGTCTCCATAGTTTTGCCTTTTTCAGGCTGTCATATAGTTGAAATTATATGGTATGTACCTTTTCCAGATTGGCTTCTTTCACTTAGTAATGTGCATTTAAAGTTCCTCCATGTTTTTTCATGTCTTGATAGTTCATTTCTTTTTAGCACTGAATAATCCATTTTCTGGATGAACCATATCCATTCACCTGCTGAAGGACATCTTGATTGTTTCCAAGTTTAGGCAGTTATGAATAAAGCTGCTATAAATAATCATGTGCAGATTTTTGCATGGACAGAGGTTTTTTGATTAATTTCCTTAAATACCAAGAACCATAATAGCTGGATCATATGTTTAGTTTTGTAGGAAACTGACAAACTGTCTTCCAAAGTGACTGTACCATTTTGCCTTCTCACCAGCAACAAATGACAGTTTCTGTTGCTCTATATTCTCACCATCATTTTGTTGTCAGGGTTATGGATTTGTCCATTCTTATAGGTACGTAGTGGTATCTCATTGTTTTCATTTGCAATTCTCTAATAACACATGATATGGAATGTCTTTCCATATGCTTATTTGCCATTTATATATCTTTTTCAGTGAGTTATCTGTTAAAATCTTTTGCTCAATTTTTAACTGAGTTGTTCATTTTCTTGTTGAATTTTCAGTTCTTTTTATATTTTGGATAGCAAACAGTCCTTTATCAGTTTGGAGGAGTCCTTTATCAGTTTTATATTTTGGATAGCAAACAGTCCTTTATCAGTTTGGATAATATCAGAGAAAATCACAGATTGAGAGAAAATATCTGCAGAGGATATTTTCTCTTTATCAGAGATTATCAGAGAAAATATCCTCTGCAGATATTTTCTCTCAATCTGTGGCTTATTTTCTCATTTATTGATATTGTCTTTTACAGAACAAAAGTTTTAAATTTTAATGAAGTACAATTTATCAATTTTTTCTTTCATGGATCATATCTAAAAATTCATCACCACAGCTAAGGTTGTCAAGATGTTCTCCTATATTATTTTATGGGAGTTTTAGAGTTATTGCAGTACAATATAGAAAAAAGAGTGCTAAGAGGGACTATCCTTCCCTTGTTCCTGATCTTAGTAAGAAAATTTCTAGTTTCTCATCATTAAGTGTGATGTTAACTATAAGTTTTTTGCAGATGTTCTTTACCAGGTTGAGAAAGTTCCCCTCTATTTAGAGTTTGCTCAGAGTTTTATCAGTAGCAGGTTTCAGATTCTGTCAAATGCTTTTTCTGCATCTATTGATGTGCTCATTTCATTTTAGTTCTTTAGTCTGGTTATGATAAATTGCATTAATTGATTTTTGAACATTGAACCAGCCTTGCATACCTGTGATAAATTCTACTTGGTTGTGGTGTATATATCTTTGTATCCATTGTTGGATTCTAATATTTTGTTGAGATGTTTGCACATATGTTCCTGAGAGATATTGGTCTGTAGTTTTTTTGTAATGACTTTGTCTAGTTTTGGTAATAGGGTAATGCTGGTCTCAGAATGAGCTAGGAATGAGTCCCTCTGCTTCTATCTTTTGGAAGAGATGGCAAAGAATTGGTATCATTTCTTCCTTAAATGTTTGGTAGAATTCACTAGTGAACCCATTTGGGCCTGGTAACTTTCTGTTTTGGAAGATTGTTAATTATTGATTCAACTTCTTTAATAGATATAGCCTTATTCAGATTGTCAGTTTCTTCTTGTGTGAGTTTTGGCCAATTGTGTCTTTCAATGAGCTGATCTATTTTATCTAGGTTATCAAATGTGTGCCATAGAGTTGTTCATAATATTTCTTTATTATCCTTATAATGTCTATGGGATCTGTAATGACATCTCTCTTTCATTTTTGATACTTGCAGTTTATGTCTTCTCTCTTTTTTTTCTTGGTTAGCCTGGCTAGAGCCTTATCGGTTTTATGTATCTTTCCAAAGATTAGCTTTTAGCTTTATTGACTTTCTCAATTGATTTCCTATTTTCAATTTCATTGATTTCTGACCTGATTTTTATTTTTCCTTCTGCTTACTTGTATTTAATTTGCTCTTCTTTTTCTAGCTTCATAAGGTAGAAGCTTAGGTTATTAATTTATAGAGTTTTCTTCTTTTCTAATATAGGCATTTGATGCTATAAATTTCTCTATAAGCATTGCTTTCACTGCATCCCATAGATTTTGATATATTTTAATTTTCATTTAATTCAAAATTTAAAATTGTTCTTGATACTCCTTTTTGACCCATATGTTATTTAAAAGTGCATTGTTTAATCTCCAAATATTTTCATATTTTCCACCTTTTTGTTTTTATCTATTTCTAGTTTAACCCATTGTGTCCTGAGAACAGATATTGCATGATTTCTAGTCTTTCAAATTTGTTAAGGTGCGTTTTGTGGTCCAGAAAATGGACTAAGTTAATGAATGTTCCTTGTGAGCTGGAGAAGGTCTCTTCTGTTGTTGTTGGATGAAGTAATCTATAGATGTTTATTAGATCCATTTGATTTAGTTCAACTATGTGCTTACTGATTTTCTGCCAGCTGAATCTATCCATTTCTGATAGAGGGGTGTTAAATTCTCCAACTAGGATAGTGGATTCATCTATTTCTCCTTGCAGTTCTATGTTTTTTTTCACATATTTTGGCACTCTGTTGTTAGGCATATTCACATTAAGGATTGCAATGTCTTCCTAGAGAATTGACCCCTTTACCATTATGTAAATGTTATTCTTGAGAGCATTTCTTGCTCTGAAATCTACCCTGTCTGTAATTTTTTTTTACCCTGTCTGAAATTAATATAGCTGCTGCTGCTGCTGCTAAGTTGCTTCAGTCGTGTCCGACTCTGTGCGACCCCAGAGACGGCAGCCCACCAGGCTCCCCCGTCCCTGGGATTCTCCAGGCAAGAACACTGGAGTGGGTTGCCATTTCCTTCTCCAATGCGTGAAAGTGAAAAGTGAAAGTGAAGTCGTTCAGTCGTGTGCAACTCTGTGCGACCCCATGGACTGCAGCCTTCCAGGCTCCTCTGTCCGTGGGATTTTCCAGGCAAGAGTACTGGAGTGGGGTGCCATTGCCTTCCCCGTTAATATAGCTACTTCAGCTTTATTTTGCTTAGTGTTAGCATGGAGTTATTTTTAGATTTTTCTTTGATTTCTTTTTTGTCTTTACTCATCCCTTTACTCTTAATCTGTATGAGTATTTATATTAAGAGTGGGTTCCTTGTAGGCAACACATAGTTGGATCTTATTTTTTTATCCCCTCTGGCAATGTCATTTAATTGATATATTTAGACCATTAACATTTAAAGTGATCATTGATATTGTTGGATTAGATTAATGTTTTCCATATTTGTCACTGTTTTCTATTTGTTGCTCTTGTTCTTCATTTTAATTTTTGTTTACCATTCTTTTTCTGCCATTTGTGGTTTTAATTGAGCTTTTTGTATGATTCCATTTTCTCTCTTTTCATAGCAGATAAATTATACTTTTTTTTTTTACTTTTTCTAGTGGTTGCCCTAGAGTTTGCAATATACATTCACAACTAATCCACGTCCCCTTTTATATAACACTATACTGCCTCATTAGTAGTGTAAGTATCTTATAAAAACAAAATAATCCTAATTCTTCCTTCCCGCCCCTTCTGCCATTGCTGTCATTTATTTCACTTATATATTAAGTATTGAAACTATTACTATTATTATCTTGAGCAAAAAAAAATTGATCTGTTAGATCAATTAAAAATAAGAAAAATAAAAGTTTTAACTCATCTCCTCTCTAATTCTCTTTCTTTCTTTATGTAGATCAGAAGTTCTGACCTATATTATTTTCCTTCTCTCTGAAACACTTCTTCTAAGATTTTTTTGCATGGCAGGTTCACTGGCAACAAATTCTCTCAATTTTTTTTAATTTAAATTTATTTGTTTTAATTAGAGGCTAATTACTTTACAATTTTTATCTGAGAAAGTATTTCTCCTTTACTTTTGGAGGTTAATTTCCCATGATACAAAATTTCAAGTTGGTGAGTTTTTTTTCTCTTAACATGTTAAATATTTCATCCCACTCTCATGTTGCTTACATGACTTCTGAGTAGAATCCAGATATAATTCTTATCTTTACTTTTCTTTAGGTAGGATAATTTCTTTCAAGATTTTTTCTTTATCTTTGTTTTTTTACAGTTTGAATATGATATTCCCAGGTATTATTTTGGAGCATTTATTATGTTTTGTGTTCTCTGAGTTTCTTGGATCTATGATTTGGTGTCTGACATTAATTGGGGAAATTCTTAGTCCTTTTTGCTTCAAATATTTTTTCTGTTCCTTTCTCGCTTTTGTCTCCTTCTGGTATTCCCATTATGTATATGTTACATCTTTTATAGTTGTCCCAAAGTTTATAGATATTCTGTTCCATTTTTTCCAGTTTCTTTTTCTTTGCTTTTCAATTTTGGAAGTTTCTATTGATATACTTATGACCAACCTAGATAGCATATTCAAAAGCAGAGACATTACTTTGCCAACAAAGGTTTGTCTAGTCAAGGCTATGGTTTTCCTGTGGTCATGTATGGATGTGAGAGTTGGACTGTGAAGAAGGCTGAGCGCTGAAGAATTGGTGCTTTTGAACTGTGGTGTTGGAGAAGACTCTTGAGAGTCCCTTGGACTGCAAGGAGATCCAACCAGTCCATTGTGAAGGAGATCATCCCTGGGATTTCTTTGGAAGGAATGATGCTCAAGCTGAAACTCCAGTACTTTGGCCACCTCATGCGAAGAGTTGACTCATTGGAAAGGACCCTGATGCTGGGAGGGATTGGGGGCAGGAGGAGAAGGGGATGACAGAGGATGAGATGGCTGGATGGCATCACTGACTCGATGGACGTGAGTCTGAGTGAACTCCGGGAGTTGGTGATGGACAGGGAGGCCTGGCGTGCTGCAGTTCATGTGGTCGCAAAGAGTCGGACACGACTGAGCGACTGATCTGATCTGATCTGATGGACAGACTCTCAATCTCACTGACTTTCCTCAACCATGCCAATCTACTAATGATACTATTAAAGGCATTCTTCATTTAGGTTACACTATTTTTTTTTTATCTCTAGTATATCTTCTTTATTTTCTTAGGATTTTCTTCTCTCTGTGTACATTGCCCATCCATTCCTGTATATTGTCTACCTTATCCATTAGAGCCCTTACCATGTTAATCATAGTTGTTTCAAATTCTTGGTCTGATAATTCCAACACCCCAGCCATATCTTGTCTGGTTCTGATGCTCTCTCTGTCTCTTTAAACTCTGTTTTGGCTTTTAAGTATGCTTTGTAATTTTTTAGTATAATTTTAGTATAGTACTTTGCCCTGTGACTTCACTTCTCTAATGAATCTAAGAAGAGTTGTTGATTTTACAGTTTGTTCAGCTTTTTATTACTTGTTAGGATATTAATGTTGAATTGTAACTCTTCTTTATAAATTCTGGATACTCAACCCTTTTCAGATAAATAATATGCAAATATTTTATCCTATCGTGTTGGTTGTCTTTTCACTTTCTTGCTGGTGGCCTTTGAAGCATAAAAGTTTTTAATATTTTATTGTGGTAAAATATACATAATAAAACCTACCATTTTAAGCATATGCTTCAGTGGTATTAAGTACATTCACATTGTTGTGCAATCATCACCACCGCCCATATCCAGAACTTTGTTATTTTCCCAAACTGAAACTCTATACTCATTAAATAATAACTTCCCATTTTATCCTCCTATGACCCCCTGGCAACCAACATTCTACTTTCTGTGTCTATGCATTTGATTACTCTATGTAATTTATTATAAGAGAAATTATACAATATTTGTCCTTTTTAAACTCATTTAACTTAGCATAATGTCTTCAAGGTTCATCCACGTTGTAGCATACGTCAGAATTTCTTTCCTTTCTAAGGTTGAATAATAGTCTATGTTTGTATATATCACATTTTGTTTATCCACTCATCCATTAATTGATATTCGGGTTGTTTTCACCTTTCAGCTTTGAACATAAGTATACAAATATCTGTTCAAATCCCTGTTTAAAAGTATTTTGAGTATATAACCAAAAATTATTCTTAATTTTCATGAAGTTCAATTTATCTACTGTTTTCTTTTGTTGCTTGTGCTTTCATTGTTGTAACAAGCAAGAAACCATTGCCTAGTCTAAGGTCATGAAGATTTACTTTTGTGCTTTCTTCTAAGAGATTTATAGTTTTAGTTCTTACATTTAAGACTATGCTTCATTTTGAGGTAATTTTTATATTTGGTGTGATGTAGGGGTTTTACTCGAAGAAGGCAATGGCAACCCACTCCAGTACTCTTGCCTGGAAAGTCCCATGGACGGAGGAGCCTGGTAGGCTGCAGTCTATGGGGTCGTGAAGAGTCGGACACGACTGAGTGAATTCACTTTCACTTTTCACTTTCATGCATTGGAGAAGGAAATGGCAACCCACTCCATTGTTCTTGCCTGGAGAATCCCAGGGATGGGGGAGCCTGGTGGGCTGCCGTCTATGGGGTCACACAGAGTCGGACACGACTGAAGTGACTTAGCAGCAGCAGCAGCGGTTCATTGAGATTTTTACATTGATATTCATAAGAGATAAAACTACAGTTTTCTTCTCTTGTGAAGGCTTTTGCTTGCTTTGGTATCAGGATAATACTGGCCTCATGAGTTGAGAAAAGTTCTTCCCTATTGTGAAGGGAAGATTGGTATTAATTCTCTAATGTTTGACACAATTCATTAGTAAAGGCATTTGGTTTGGATTTTTTATTTTTGATAGAGTGAAGTGTTTCAGTTACTAATTCAATCTTTTGTTATATTTCTCTTCAGGTGCTTTGTTTCTTCTTGAACAATTTTGGTAGTTTTTGGTTTGTATGACTTTGTCTATTTCATCTAAGTTGTCTAATTTAGTGTCACACAGCTATTGACAGTATTCACTTCAGTTCAGTTCAGTTCAGTCACTCAGTCGTGTCCGACTCTTTGCGACTCCATGAACTGCAGTGCACCAGGCCTCCTGTCCATCACCAAGTCCCGGAGTTCACCCAAACTCATGTCCATCGAGTTGGTGATGCCATCCAGCCATCTTATCCTCTGTCGTCCCCTTCTCCTCCTGCCCCCCAATCCGTCCCAGCATCAGTCTTTTCCAATGAGTCAACTCTTCTCATGAGGTGGCCAAAGTACTGGAGTTTCAGCTTTAGCACCAGTCCTTCCAAAGAACACCCAGGACTGATCTCCTTTAGGATGGACTGGTTGGATCTCCTTGCAGTCCAAGGGACTCTCAAGAGTATTCTCCAACACCATGGTTCAAAAGCATCAATTCTTCGGCTCTCAGCTTTCTTCACAGTCCAACTCTCACATCCATACACGACCTCTGGAAAAACCATAGCCTTGATTAGACGGACCTTTGTTGGCAAAGTAATGTCTCTGCTTTTGAATATGCTACTAGGTTGGTCATAACTTTCCTTCCAAGGAGTAAGCATCTTTTAATTTCATGGGTGCAACCACTTGTACTCCTTTATTTCTGTATGGCTGTAGTGATAGCCCCTCTTTGTACTTAATTTTACTAATGAAAATTTTCTGTTTTGTTGTTCTGATCAATTTGGTTAAAGGATTGCCAATTTTGTAGATATTTCAAAGAATCAACTTGTGGTTTCATTGTTTTTCTCCATTTTTAATTCTCTCTTTTATTTATTTCTGTTCTAGTCTTAAATATTGCTTTCCTTCTGCATGCTATGTGTTTAATTGGCTCTTCTTTTCTAGTTCCTTTAGCTGGAAAATTAGGTTCATGATTTGAGATTTTGTTTTCTTTTAATCCTTTGTTGAGATAAAAATTCACATACCATAACATCTGTCCTTTTAAAGTGTACAATTTGGTATTTTTGGTATATTTTCAATGTTTTCCAACCATTTCTACTTTCTAATTTCTGAATATTTTTATCACCCCCAAGAAGACTGTTCCTAGTAGCAATCTCTTCCCAACCTCTTCATTCCCCAGCCCCTGGTGAACAGTAATCTACTTTCTATCTGTATGGATTTTGCCTATTCTGGACATTCTGTAGCAAATATTTTTGGTTGACAGGTTTTCTCTTTCATCATTTTGAATATGTCATCCTGTTGCCTTCTGACCTCTATTCTATTTGGTAGAAGTTAGCCATTAAGCTTATAGAGTTTTTTTTCTCCATGATGAGTCATTTTTCTCTTGCTCCTTTCAAGATTTCCCTTCATTTTTGGCTTTCAACATTTTGACTATGATGTCTCTGGGGTATCCTTCCTTGTGCTTATCCTATTGTTATTTGTAGAGCTTCTTAGATATGTAGATTAATGGTTTCTCCAAATTTGAGAAGTTTTCATTATTTTTGAGTATTCTTTCCTGACCCAGGGATGAAACCTGGGTCTCCTGCATTGCAGGCCGATTCTTCACCATCTGAGCCACCATGGAGTCTAAAATCTCACTGCATATGTATTGGTGAGCTTATTGGTGTCCCACATTTCTCTGAGGCTGTTCATTTTTCTTCATTCTATGTTCTCAGCCTTTTTCAATTTGCATAATATATACATTGATCTATCTTCAAATTTTCTGATTCTTTTCTTCTGCCATCTCAAATCTACTGTTGAGCTCCTTATTTTTTAATTAATTTATTTTTAATTGGAGGATAATCACTTTACAATATTGTGTTGGTTTCTGCCATAAACCAACATGGATCAGCTCCTTATAGAATTTTTCATTTCACTTATAATACTTTTCAACTCCAGAATTTTTATTTGGTTCTTTTAAAAAATTTCTGTTTATTGATATTCTCTTTGTGATGAGATATTATCATCATGCATTCTTTTCTTTAAGTATTATTTCATTCAGTTCTTTGGAAATGTTTATAACAGCTGATTTATCTTCTAAGTCTAACATTTGGCCCCCTCAAGACAGTTTTATTGCCTAATATCTCTTTCCAGTTTATGGGTTACAATTTCCTGTTTCGTAATTGTGCATGTTTCATAGCTTTTTGCTGAAAACTAAATATATATAACAAGTCAGATAATATACCGTAGCAACTCTAGCTACTGTTACTGACTTTTCTGGACAAGGCTGGTGAAGTCTATTCCCTACAGTATACAACCTCTAAAGTCGCAGCCAGTGATTATTGTGATTTCAAATGGACTCTGTTTCTTCCACTGAGATCCCCATTTAGCTTCTGAGTGATGTAACTCTAGTTAGTGGTATCATACCCAGCTATTAGCCTCTACTAATTACTCTTTAATTTCATTATTGTTTTTTTAATGATGCCTGTGGGCATAAGTCGTTCCACAATCCGATCCAATTAAATTTGCTGCTCCATTGCAGGGGTAAAGTGTTATCAGTCTTTGAGGCTTGCTCAGACTCTAGAATAGTTCTTCTTAGTTCTTTCCCTGATTCTCTCTTTTAAACTTCTAGCTGGTCTACTATTTTACAGTCCCCTACTAAAAATTCTGAAGCCCTTAGACCTTCTTAATTGCTTATCACCAAGACCTAAATTATTTCTGACAAAGCAAGAATTTTTCCAATCTTTTTTCTAAATAAAGTTATTTCCTTTAGGGAGAGCCAAAGGGGCTTTCCAATCTTCAAATACTTTCTTTCTTCTGGGTTGAATTTCTGCTTTATTGTACTTGAGCTCGAGGTAGAGAGAGGATCCTACATTCACAGAGTGCCATTACTCTATGAGAAGGGTGCTAGGCAAGATGGTAGATCCTGATTTTTCTGACTTGTCTTTCCTAGCATGGAACCTACAACTTATGAGTGAACTAGGGCCAGAGGTTGAGAAATCTGTATTCAGGACAGGAAACAACAGTTAGAACTGGACATGGAACAACAGACTGGTTCCAAATAGGAAAAGGAGTACATCAAGGGTATATATTGTCACTCTGTTTATTTAACTTATATGCAGAGTACATCATGAGAAACGCTGGACTGGAAGAAACACAAGCTGGAATTAAGATTGCCGGGAGAAATCAATAACCTCAGATATGCACATGACACCACCCTTATGGCAGAAAGTGAAGAAGAACTAAAGAGCCTCTTGATGAAAGTGAAAGAGGAGAGTGAAAAAGTTAACTTAAAGCTCAACATTCAGAAAACTAAGATCATGGCATCTGGTCCCATTACTTCATGGCAAATAGATGGGGAAACAGTGGAAACAGTGGATGACTTTATTTTTGGGGCCAAAATCACTGCAGATGGTGACTGCAGCCATGAAATTAAAAGACACTTACTCCTTGGAAGGAAAGTTCTGACCGACCTAGATAACATATTAAAAAGCAGAGACATTACTTTGCCAACAAAGGTCTGTCTAGTCAAGGCTGTGGTTTTTCCATTGGTCATGTATGGATGTGAGAGTTGGACTATAAAGAAAGCTGAGCACTGAAGAATTGATGCTTTTGAACTGTGGTGTTGGAGAAGACTCTTGCGAGTCCCTTGGACTGCAAGGAGATACAACCAGTCCATCCTAAAGGAGATCAGTCCTGGGTGTTCATTGGAAGGACTGATGTTGAAGCTGAAACTCCAATACTTTGGCCACCTCATGCAAAGAGCTGACTCATTTAAAAAGACCCTGATGCTGGGAAAGATTGAGGACAGGAGGAAAAGGGGACGACAGAGGATGAGATGATTGGATGGCATCACCGACTCAATGGAGATGAGTTTGAGTAAACTCTGGGAGTTGGTAATGGACAGGGAGGCCTGGTGTGCTGTGGTCCATGGGGTCCGGAAGAGTCGGACACTACTGAGTGACTGAACTGAACTGAACTGAGGGCAGAGGTAATTAGAGACAATGTTCTTGGTGCCATGCCTGGAGTAGAGCTCTCACAATACCAGTAGGAGCTGAGTGGCAGAAAGGCTCCTCAGTCCTCCTGGCTCTGCTTGTCTGGAACAAAGATTTTATAACACAGAGCTGAGGGAGGGATGAGAGGTAACTGTATCCTATAATTCCAGGAGTCACACTGGAGACCAATACTGGGACCTGGAGAAAGACAGAGCTCCCTATTATTGGCCACAGTCACCTGGAATAGAGCTTGTATTACACTGAGCAGGAAAGGCAGAGATGGGAGTAAGTCATGGCCCAAATTGCATGGGCTATTGCTGTTCTTACCAAGATTTATTATGGTATTTTGAATAAATACTTCTCCATTTGTTATATGTCATTAGAACAGCTCCCTAATAAAATTTAAGGAATTGTACCAATTATGGCTTTCCACCTAGAAAATGGATCCACACACCACCATTTTTGAACTGGAACCCTTTCTTTTAAGTTTGTAAACACCCTCCTACATGTCTTTCTCTCTCTCTCTCTCTCACACACACAAACACACACACACATACAAACACATAGACTCTTTTCTTTCTGACCCAAGATCTCATCTCAGCAAGATAGTGGGAGAAGCCTGAACCCTGGGACAAGAATTGGATCCAGGACCCCCTTGTAAATTTGTCCATCCTAGTAGCTTCTTCCTTAAGGAGGCTAAAGACCAGGCTGAGGGTGGGGAATCAGAAAGCACCAAGTCGTGGTGAGGCCCTAGCCAATCTGTCCCCTGAGTGGTGGCAAGAGTAAGAGGTAGGCCTTATGGAAGAAAGAGGCTACAGGTCCCTGCAGCAAAGCAGACTGGGATAACACCCTTGGCCCCTGCAGGAAAGAGCCACAGGAAGACAGACTTGGGCCATGTCGGGCAAAACACTTTCTAAGGGAAAGCTACAGAAAGGGCTGTTGCAGGAAGTAGCTCCCTGTCATCTGGGGGTTATTACCTAAGCAGAGGGCAGTGTGTTGAGGGGCTTCTGTCATTCACCAGGAGGTAGGAACCCAGGACTGTTGGGGGCCCATGGACCCTAAAATGCTCCAATCCCCACATCTTTGGAGGACAGACCTTGCCCAATCCCATCTGGCCTGGTCAGGTGGCTCAGAAACACCCCAGGGACTGCAGGCCTTTTCTGGGGTTTCAAAAAGGAACAGTATTAGCATTCATTGGCATTTAATTGCCACTTTCACTCTGGTTTTTGGTCTTTATAATGAATACCTGAGGCATAGCCTGCCCCCAGCTGACCCACCCTCGACCTTCTCCCTAGAGATCAGCTCCCAGCTGCATCTCGCCAGTCCCTTCACCTCCACTCACATCCACCAACAAAGGTTTGAGACAGGAATGAACTTCCCCAGGGCATCTGCATTGCACCTTCTCTCCCTCCCCTTCCAGTGAGCTCAGAAAGTTGGTTTTAATCCACCAGGCTTCAGTTGCTTAGCAACGGAAGAGCCTTCTCCTAGCAACTAGGAGCCACAAAGATGCTGCAGAGAAAAGGGGCTGTCTGGGCCCTGAGCCTGCTCAGCTCCTGACTGCTGCCTCCCTGATGTCTTTCTCATTGAGTATAGCCAGCCTTCTCAGATGCTGGGTCTTGAAAGGCTGATCTCCCGGGCAGCTGCTTGACCTCACCCCCCATCCCACCTGCCTAGAGCTTCTCTGAATCCCACTTTCCAGGCCAGAAGGAAGTAGCTCATGATCACAGCAAGGTGGCTCTAGGAAAGGCCCTCCCTCTGTCTCTCAGAGGGCGCTGGCTATGTTGGTTCTTCCAGTCTGGCCTGGTAGGTGGAAGTAGAGAGGGCCAGGCACCTTTCGCCCCACCCCAGGTAAGAGCAATTCCTGCCCAGGAATTGGGGGTGGGGAGTGCATTGTAACCCCAGCCCGTCTAATCCTGAAGGGAGGAAGGGTTCCACACTCAAGGCTTCTAAAAATCAGGAAATTGAGACTCAGAGATGGGCTCAGGCCCACACAGCTTTCCAGTGAGAGGTGGGTCTGAATCAACATCAGAACTCAGGGCTCCCCAACACAGTCAGCGTCCTTGAGACTGCCAGGCCACTGTGCAGCACCAGAGGCTTCTGCCTTCTCTCCCCAAAGGACAGAGAAGACAGATTTCTCCACCCCAAAGAGAAAGCCTCCTGCCCTCCTGCCTTCTGGAATGGCCCCAACAGAGGGTGATCACCAGTGTAGAATTTCCATTTGACAAGCTGCTTTCCCAGGATTGTTTTTAACTCAATAAGAGTTCAGGAACATCCCCCAGAGGAGGCCTGTCTGAAATTTCTGACTCTGAGTGGGTGCTAACTGGTATCTTACTTAATCACAGACCTCCCTAATCTTTGCAGGAGGTGCACATGTGCACCCACCCCACCCCCATCCTGCTTCTGTGGAGCCTCAAGCTCTGATGATAAGGCTGCCCCCAGGAGTAAACCATGGAAAGTGGGAGCTGTGGGAAACCAGCATCCAACAAGAGACCCTGCCCCCATCTCTCCCCCTGGGCCAGGCTGCTAGGCAGGGACAAGCTTTCCTCTGGGCAACTTCTTTCTACCTTCCCCCACTCCTTGCTTCTCTCCCTCCCTTTCCCTTTTCTCCCTCCCAAGAAAAGGGCTTCTGGCTTCTATCGCCTGGCAACCAAACTGGGCTGCCACAGGCTGAGGGGAGCAGCACAGATGCTGCCTAGTGAGGGGGCTGAAGTGAGGGGGTGAAATCAGTCTCTAGTCATATGTCGCTGTTGCTCACAAAACAGATACCAGGCTTTTCTTAAATTTGTGATTGTTGTTCCCTATAATGAAAATGCTTCCAAAGGCAGGCAGCTAAGCCACATTTGGGTAAACATCTCCTTGATCCACCCTTTTCTATTTCATATTAAAAGCTTTTTGTGGTGGAAAATTTCAAGCCTATATACAAGTAGAATAGCATAATGAACCTCCTGTGGACATCGCCCAGCATCAATAATTAGCAACCCCTGGCCAGATATCATATCATTGAATCTGCATTTCAGTATGTAGCTTTGAAACATGAGAACTCTCTTTTAACAGAACTACAATGTCATTACAACACCTAAAGTAATTAATAATTCCATAATGTCATCAAATATCCAGGCAGTGTTCAAAGTTCAAACACCTCATCAATGTCATGAGGTGTTGACTGTTGTTTTTTTTCCAGTTTACTTGAGTCAAGGTCTAAAAAAAGGACACATAGAAATCTAGAGGTTCCCCTTTGTGAATATTTTGGGGGAGGAAAACCTTTTCTTTTACTCTTTTAGGTTTAGCACAGAGGCCCTGTGAGTGAAAACTGGTAAAACACAGACTGACAGGAGGAAAAAAAAAAAACAGAGTTTATTTACATGTGCAACTTCCATATACACAGAAGAGAACTCAGTGATGATAACTCAAAGGTGTGGTTGGAATTTGGGGCTTACATGCCAACTTACTAGATGAAATGGGGGAGAAAGGTCCTTGCCAGGAATATAAATGATTTTTGGAAACATACATGGATATTCAGGAAAACAAACACTTGATAGGAAAGGCTGTAATGTTTGTCTACATAGGTGTGAGTGATCCTTCTTTTTCAGGGCCGCAAAGTTACTCAGAGAAAAGATTTGGGGTAGACTTTATTCTACCTTCCAGAAGTGGATCCCGAGAAGGAATTTTTGGCAGCTTCATTTCCTAGAAGTTGCTGCTTTTAGTCAGATAAAGGAAGCTCAAAAAAGGCTTTTTACCCTGTTGTTTATCAAATCACAAATGTCTTCAGCTAAAATAATCTTTATGCCAACTCTGGGTCCCAACTGTGTCCGAACAGTATGCTGAAATCACAAGGAAGCGAAATTACCCTGCAAACCACTAACTCCAGGCTCTTCCCAGGAGGCCTCCTGTGAGCTCTGCCTTGAGTTATGTGAGGCATTATTAATTCCCAAATCTTGAGATTCAGAGTGATGAAATGAAGAGCTCAAGGTCACCCGGAAGGCCTCCACACTGCGCCCACCTCCTAGTCCAGGTCCTACCCAGAATGTGTCAAAGACTGACACATTCCCACCTCCTCTGACCACCCTGGCCCATTTCTCTCTGTTCCCAGGTGTCTGCCCTTGGGTGCAGGGACCTCAGTTTCTCCCTCACCCAGAAGCACGCCAAGTACAGGGATGTTGGTTCTGGATATACGTGACCTGCCCCAGCTGAGCCTCACCCACAGTCATTTGGAAGGTGCTCCCCACAGGGCAGCTGACTGCCTGCCTGCCTGCCTGCCTGAGTGAAGGGCCTTCTGGAGGGTGAGTGGGCTGGATGTACAGGCGAGGCTTTGAGGAGAGATCCCGGATCCCAGGCTGGAACAGCCATCATATATACTCCACAGTGATAGGGGGTCTCTCTTGCCTGCAGAGAAGGAAAGGGATTGTCTAGGGAGCAGCCTGGACTTGGGCATCATGAAGACAGACGCCTCTGGCTTCACTCCTCCCTCCCATAGATCATTTACCCTCGAGACCTCAGGAAGTCTTCATGTGTGCAGAGAATACACTCCCGAGATTCGCCTGGGCTGCCCTGCAGTTGCAGGAAGCCTCTCAGCCTGGAGTCATGAAACTGGCTCTTGCCAGAGAGCCCTGGTCACAGGTCTGGGTCTCTGCTCTTTCGCTACGCTGCTCCATGACCCTGGGCGGGCTACTTCCTCCCTGGAGGTCTCAGCTTCCTCATCTATACAATGAGGGGGCTGCACCCGTCCATCTCCAGGGGCCCATTAGCTTCCATGTTTCTGTGATCTCCAGGAAAGGGAGACCCACAGCATTCCTCAGTAAATGATTGCTGGTTTTAATTATGTTTACAGTCAAGAGGGTCTTCCTGCCTGTGTCCTACTGTCTCTGAACCTCATTTGTCTGGCCGAGGTCTGGATCGAGCTAAGCTTCTTGATTGACCCAGAAGTACCTGGGCAGTGACAGCCTTTTTCATCACAACTCAGTCTCAATGGTAGGAGAGTGAGTTCTAGAACCCTCAAGGCCCTGCTCCCAATCTCTGAGGTATTCAGGAAGCAGCAGTGTTCAGACATCATGGAGATGAGCAATTGTGGCACCAAGGGGCTCCTTGCCCTTAATGTAGCCCAACATCCTCACTTTCCAGATAAGGAAACAGGGACTTGTCCAAGGCCACACAGAGCAGGGACAGGGAGGAGATTGGGGTCGGAAAGAGCTGGGGACCTCCTCAGGAGGGATCTTTCCTGGGCAGGGTGGCTGATGGTGAAGTGGAGAGCCAGCCCCCTAAGGAGCAGAGTTGTGGCATGACTAAAACAAGTTTATGACACCCACCCTCAGGAAGCTCCTGGGTTCTCCTGGCAAATACAGGACACACTCACATGCACACATGCATGCGTGCACACCACATAAGTCATAAAGAGGTCATAAGCACCTCACTTTCCCAAGTGCCTGAGCTGGGACTCTAACTTGACTACCCACCAGGAGCCACTGAGTATCCTAGCTACTTCTTTTATTCAACAAATAGTGACCCGAGTGACTGGGAACTGAACAGTGAACAAGTGGGATGTGGTCCTGCCCTCTCAGAGCTTGCAGCCTAGCCAGGTGGGCAAGTGCTCCAGAGGAGAGTCCAACCCAGGGAACTGCCCCACCCCAGGGGCAGTGGGAATCCAGTGGAGCCCACCTCAGGGGCTCAGGGACCATCCTGTGCTGCAGGCCCTTTCCCGGCTGCCTGTGCCCATTTCTGGAACAGTCAATTCTGGTTGATTGGGAAGGTAGCCTTGGGGAGGCTTGGTCTCCTCTCTTCAGGCCAGGCAGACATGGTCAAGGCTGCAGATGACCCTCTGGAACATTTTGTCATGTCAGTGATAACCGGGCAACTTCTGGGACTTGGAGAAGAGGTGAGGCTCCCCTTCATCAGACCTGGGGTTCTCAAAGTAGAGGCCTGGGACCCCCAAGCTCACTGTTGAGCCTTCAGTGGCTCTTCTGAGCAGAAGTTGCATATTAGCGGGGTGCCCTTCCCCTTGCTGGCTTTTGTGATGCCAAGTGTGGGTTGCAAGGCCTCCAAGAATGGCAATAGTTCAACTGTTCTGAAAAAAGTTTCCTCCCCAGTCCCCCACCCCTTACCCCTTGCAGAGGCCCGAGATATTTCCTTCTTCAAACCTGTGTTTGCGATTTAGCTTCCATCGACCTTGACAATTGACATAATGGGTAGGAAACAAGCAGCATCCCTGCTGCTCTTCTCCTATGTATGTGGGAGTGTGTGTGTGTAGGGGGGCAGCGGGGTGGGGGTTGGTGGGGGGGAAGTAACACAGGAAGGAAGAGGGGAAAATATGGGAAAATGTCCTGTGGATTCTTTACTTACTGAGCTCAGGGACACACAGAGATGATTAACTTTAAGGGAAAAAAATAAGAAAACACCTAATTTTACCTGCCTAGTCATCCCTGCTGTTTGACCTTCGAGTCTTCTGGTTTCCAGGCTGTTTCATAAGTACTGAGGTATTGAGAAGCTGTATGTGTTCTGGAAACAAGAGGAAGGGCCCTTTGGTCCCTGGGGCCCACTCCCACAGACTCTGTCAATATGATCTGTCTTTGCCACTGACCCTGGTGTGGGGCCTGTGTCCATGAAAAACAATGATCCCTGTGGGTCTTCAGTCCTTTGGGGGCCACACCTCCCCTCTGGCCCCCATGCTGTGCCCCACCCCTGTCAGACTTTGGAATAAGAGGAAGCATAGGTGTGGTGGCATCTAGCCCTTTATTTCTCAGAGCTGCGAACTGAGACCCAGGGAACACAGGGCGCTTGCTGTTTGTATAGTGATCAGAAAGCTGAAAGTCTCTATTTTAGTAATTTAAACCAGTGCTTTAAATTTTAAATATTCTGAAGTAAAATGTACAATCCTGATGAATCTGAAAAGATCAATTATAAACATCAGTATATCAATATAAACATCAAAACATCAATGCAAACATCAAGATAAACATTGATATAATTCTGAGCCTGTACTTTATTTATCCTATTTCACAGATAGATAAATTCTAGAGTCACTTTCTCAGTGTCCCCCAGTGATCATCTGCACAATGAAACTCTTTTCTTAGTAATACCTAACCTTTGTAAATAGAATAACTGGATGTCATAATTTATATATGTTGTTCCATTTTTATTATTGAAATTAAAATTTTATGTGAAAATTGGCATAGTATGGATGATAAATCAAGCATTCCTCTTCTTTACATACCATCCACTTTACTTCATATGCATTATATTATTTTTTATTTAATTTTTCCTTTTTTTTTAAGCAGTATGTACATGTTGATTCCAAACTCCCAATCTGTCTGTTCCTTCACCACTCCCCGCCACTGACCACAAGTTCATTCTCTAATTCTGTAAGTCTGTTTCTGTTTTATAAATAAGATCATCTGTATCATTTTTTATATTTATTTTATTTATTTATTTGACTGTACCAGGTCTGAGTTGCAGCATGTAGGAGCTAGTTCTCTGATCATGGATCAGACCTGGGCTGTCTGCATTGGCCATGTGGAGTCTTAGCCACTGGCTGCTGCTACTGCTGCTAAATCGCTTCAGTCATGTCCGACTCTGTGTGACCCCATAGACGGCAGCCCACCAGGCTCCCCCATCCCTGGGATTCTCCAGGCAAGAACACTGGAGTGGGTTGCCATTTCTTTCTCCAATGCATGACAGTGAAAAGTGAAAGTGAAGTCGCTCTGTCATGCCTGACTCTTAGCAACCCCATGGACTGCAGCCTTCCAGGCTCCTCCATCCATGGGATTTTCCAGGCAAGAGTACTGGAGTGGGGTGCCATTACCTGCTGGACCACCAGGGAAATCCAATTTGTATCATTTTTTAGAATTCCATATATATGTGATATGATATGATATTTACCTTTCTCTGTCTTTCTTCACTTAGTATGACAATCTCCAGATCCATCAATTTTCCTGGAAATGGCATTATTTCATTCTTTTTATGGATGAGTAATATTCTATTGTATCGATGTACCACACCTTCTTTTTCCATTTATCTGACAAGGGACATTTATGTAGTTTACATGTCTTGGCTATTGTAAACAACACTGCAATGAACACTGGGGTGCATGTATTTTTTCAAACCAGGTTTTATCCAGATGTATGCCCAGGAGCTTGGTGGTGCCAAATTATCTTAGCATTTGCTTGTCTGTAAACCTTTTGATTTCTCCATCAAATCTGAATAAGGGTCTTGCCTGTTAGAGTTCTTCTGGTTGTAGGTTCTTCTCTTTCATCATTTTGAGTATATTGTGCCACTACCTTCTTACCTGCAGTTTCTGGTGAGAAATCTGCTGGTAACCTTATGGGAATTTCCTTGTATGATATTTGTTTCTTTTTCCTTGTTGCTTTTAGTATTCTTCTTTGTCTGTAGTTTTTGTCAGCTTGATTATTATGTGTCTCAGCATATTCCTCCTTGGTCTATCCTGCCTGGGACTCTCTGTGCTTCCTAGACTTCAGTGATAGTTTCCTTTCCTGTGTTAGTGAAGTTTTTGGTCATTATCTCTTCAAATATTTTGTCAGGCCTTCTCTCTCTCTCTTCTCCTCGGGGACCCCTACAATGTGAATGTTGGTGTATTTAATGTTGTCCCAGAGGTCTCTGAGTTCTGTAAACAGTGCTGCAATGAACATTGGGGGTACATGTGTCTCAATTCTGGTTTCCTCAGCATGTATGCTCAGCAGTGGGATTGCTGGGGCATGTAACAGTTCTATTTCCAGTTTTTAAGGAATCTCCACACTGTTCTCCACAGTTTGTACTAGTTTGCATTTCTCCACACCCTCTCCAGCATTTATTGTTTGTAGAAATTTTGCTGGTGGCCATTCTGAGCGGTGTGATATGACACCTCATTGTGGTTTTGATTTGCATTTCTCTAATAATGAGTTCGGAGAAGGCAATGGCAACCCACTCCAGTACTCTTGCCTGGAAAATCCCATGGATGGAAGAGCCTGGTAGGCTGCAGTCCATGGGGTCGTGAAGAGTCGGACACGACTGAGCGACTTCACTTCACTTTTCACTTTCATGCATTGGAGGAGGAAATGGCAACCCACTCCAGTGTTCTTGCCTGGAGAATCCCAGGGATGGGGGAGCCTGGTGGGCTGCCGTCTATGGGGTCGCACAGAGTCGGACACTACTAAAGTGACTTAGCAGCAGCAGTAGCAATAATGAGTTGGTGATGGACAGGGAGGCCTGACATGCTGCAATTCATGGGGTCGCAGAGTCGGACACGACTGAGCGACTGAACTGAACTGAATAATGAATGATGTTGAGGATCTTTTCATGTGTTTATTGGCCATCTATATGTCTTCTTTGGAGAAATGTCTGTTTCATTCTTTGGCCCACTTTTTGATTGGGTTTTTCATTTTTCTGGTATGGAGCTGCATGAGCTGCTTGTGTATTTTTGACATTAATTCTTTGTCAGTTGCTTCATTTGCTGTTATTTTTTTCCCATTCTGAAGGCTGCCTTTTCACCTTGCTTATAGTTTCCTTCATTGTGCAAAAGCTTTTAAGTTTAATTAGGTCCCATTGTTTATTTTTGTTTTTATTTCCATTACACTGGTAGGTGGGTCATAGAGGATCTTGCTGTGATTTATGTCAGAGAGTGTTTGCCTATGTTTTCCTCTAAGAGTTTTATAGTTTCTGGTCTTACATTTAGATCTTTAATCCATTTTGAGTTTGTTTTTGTGTATGGTGTTAGAAAGTGTTCTAGTTTCAGTCTTTTACATGTGATTGACCAGTTTTCCCAACACCACTTGTTAAAGAAATTGTCTTTTCTCCATTGTGTATTTTTGCCTCCTTTGTCAAAGATATGATGTCCATAGGTGCATGGATTTATCTCTGGGCTTTCTATTTGTTCCATTGATCTATATTTCTGTCTTTGTCCCAGTACCATACTGTCTTGATGACTGTGGATTTGTAGTATAGTCTGAAGTCAGGAAGGTTGATTCCTCAAGTTCCATTCTTCTTTCTCAAGATTGCTTTGGCTACTTGAGGTTTTTTGTATTTCCATACAAATTGTGAAATTATTTGTTCTTGTTCTGTGAAAAATACTATTGGTAGCTTGATAGGGATTGCATTGAATCTATAGATTGCTTTGGGTAGTATACTCATTTTCACTATATTGATTCTTCCAATCCATTAACATGATGTATTTCTCCAACTATTTGTGTCATCTTTGATTCCTTTCATCAGTGTTTTATAGTTTTATATATATATATATATATATATATATATATATATATATATATTGTTTCTTTAGGTAAATTTATTCCTAAGTATTTTATTCTTTTCATTGCAATGGTGAATGAGATTGTGTCCTTAATTTCTCTTTCTGTTTTTTCATTGTTAGTGTATAGGAATGCAAGGGATTTCTGTGTGTTAATTTTATATCCTGCAACTTTACTATATTTATTAGAGGATTATGTCATCTGCAAACAGTGAGAGTTCTACTTCTTTTCCAATTTGGTTTTATTTCTTTTTCTTCTCTGATTACGGTGGCTAGGTCTTCCAAAATTATGTTGAATAGTAGTGGTGAGAGTGGGCACCCTTGTCTTGTTCCTGTTTTTACAGAAATGCTTTCAGCTTTTCACTATTGAGGATAATGTTTGCTCTGGGTTTGTCATATATGGCTTTTCTTTTTTTATTATTATTATTTTTTTCATATATGGCTTTTCTTGTGTTGAGGTATGTTCTTTCTATCCCTGCTTCCTGGAGAGTTTTTTTTTTTAATCATAAATGGGTGTTGAATTTTGTCAAGGGCTTTCTCTCCATCTATTGAGATAATCATATGGTTTTTATCTTTCAGTTTGTTAATATGGTGTATGACATTGATTGATTTGCAAATATTAAAGAATCTTTGCATCCCTGGAAGAGATGCCCACTTGGTCATGATGTGTGATTTTCTTAATATGTTGTTGGATTCTGTTTGCTACAATTTTGCTGAGGATTTTTGCATCTATGTTCATCAGTGATATTGGCCTGTAGTTTTCTTTTTTTGTGGCATCTTTGTCTGCTTTTGGTATTAGGGTGATGGTGGCCTCATAGAATGAGTTTGAGAGTTTACCTTCCTCTGCAATTTTCTGGAAGAGTTTCAGTAGGATAGGTGTTAGCTCTTCTCTAATTTTTTGGTAGAATTCACCTGTGAAGCCATCTGGTCCTGGGCTTTTATTTGTTGGAAGATTTTTTATTACATTTTCAATTTCCATGCTTGTAATGGGTCTGTTAAGATTTTCTATTTCTTCCTGGTTCAGTTTTGGAACGTTATACTTTTCTAGGAATTTGTCCATTTCTTCCAAGTTGTCCATTTTATTGGCAGTGCCCTTGAATTACCTAGGTGGTGCATATGCAGCCAGACAAGTATGGTCCTCAGGCTGGTATTTGGGATCACTGGACAAGCTCCCTTTATATGTGTATTAGCTTCCTACTTGGATTGGCTAGACCTTTGGCTTGCATTGCTTCATAGCCACTTCAGGCTCTGGTATGAAGCCAAAACCCTGGCAGGTTCTTTGACAGTGTTCATTTCATGACTGAAGACCAGGATAGAAATGTGCTTGTAACTGCCTGTATTCCTGTCCGCTCCATACCCTCTTTAGAGATAACACATGCGTGCATGCTAAGTTGCTTTTCATGGCCAATTCTTTGCAACCCTATGGCCTGCAGCCCACCAGGCTTCTCTGTCCGTGGGATTCTCCAGGCAAGAATACTAGAGTGGGTTGCCGTGCCCTCCTCCAGGGGATCTTCCAGACCCAGAGACTGAACCCGCATCTCTTATGTCTCCTGCATTGGCAGGCAGGTTCTTTACCATTAGCACCACCAACTCAGAGCCTCTACAAAAAGAAACTCCAAGCCTTCAAGACCCTAACATTACCCTTTACCTCTACCCAAATTATATGATTTTTTTTAAACTTCTCTTGTCCTATCCCTTCAAACCCCTGCCATTCTCTTCAGTAACCTCACTTTTGTGTCAGCAATCTTTGTCCAAACCCTGAGAGCTCCACATATCCAGTTAAAAGGAAACAGGGAGTATATTGGCTTTCTTTTATCTGATTCTCTTTTGACCCACAGTGCTTTCCTTGCTACCTTGTGGGCACACACATAGGTATTCAAGTGAAACAAGCCCAGACTTGAGAGTTAAGAACTTCAAGGAATTTCTCTGCTCCTGGTACAGCAGGAAATCTGGGGCAAGTTATTTGCTTTCTTTGCACCTTGGTTACCTCATCTATAGATCAGGTACCATGAAACAATGAAAGATTAAACTCTGACCTTGCTGATAGATGGCGTGTTCACCTGATCTGTGGCATTCCAAGTATATGGTGACCACAGGGTGCCTGCATTGTAGTACCAATGGCTGGGAAGTGAATAAGGGAGTGAACACTAGGCTGAGGGTCAGAAGGCCCAAATTAGGCCCCTTTCTATTACTAGCTTGTTTTGTGTCCTTGGGCAAGCCACTCAAGCTCTATAGCTTCATTTTCTTCCTTTTGTAAAATAGGGTTATGTACCTTAGCATAGTAGCTAAGAGCAAGGGCTTTAAAGTCAGATAGACCTGGGTTGGTGTCCCAGCTCTACCACTTACTAGCAATGTGCTAGTCTAGTCACCAAATCCCTTTTGGTCTGTTTACTTATTTGTGCTTAGTAGCTCAGTCTTGTCCGACTCTGCAACCCCATGGACCATAGACCACAAAGCTTCTCTGTCCATGGGGATTCTCCGGGCAAGAACACTGGAGTGGGTTGCCATGCCTTACTCCAGGGGATCTTCCCAACCTAGGGATCAAACCCAGGTCTCCCGCATTGCAGATGGATTCTTTACTGTCTGAGCCACCAGGGAAAGTAAATGGGGACACTAACAGTATTCACTTGATGAGGTTGTTATGAAGATTAAATGAGATGACATGGCTAATATGCATAAGGAATTTAACCTAGTGCCTGCCACATAGTAAGTACTATACAAGTGTCAGCTATTACTACTACTACTATGAAGAAAAGGAAGACTTGGGGGAGCACATTTGCTGGCTTATCTATATCAGGTTATTATATACTTGCTGTGAGGATGTAATGATATAAGTGCTGGAAAAGAGTTTGGAACATAAAAGGACTTTTCAAAAGTGAGGTGATATTGTAATTAAAACACAAAGGTGTTAGGTCCTCTTGCTGCCAAGAGGTTTATCCTGAGTCTGTGAGCTCTGGCTTGCTCAGTGGTGGCATGAAGGGCTATTTCCTTTCCCTCCTACACACCTATCCTTGCCATCATGATGATTTATTCTTCCTGGCAGATTGAATTAGAAGAGGAGATTTGAAATCTTGACCTCCATCCCTCTGCCAACTATCACTCCCACCCTTACTGCAGAGTCACCTCTCAGATAAGTAGCCAGTGCCCAGCCCAGGTCCATACAGCACTTTCCATTTGCTCTGCTGAGGGTCTGGCTTTTAGTTGCTGCTGCTGCATTTCAAGTTTTGGAGTGTGCTGGAACCCGTGGGATGCCATGAAGACTCACTGCTCTGAGCAGTCATTAACTTCCGCACACAAAGATCAGTTGCATAATGACCATTCAATAAATCTGGGCTGGTTAAAGGAGAGATATATGTGTCTGGGTGTGGGATTCCCTTCAATAGCAGCTTGAGGGAAGTGACTGTCTTCATCTGCTGTCTCCAGGACATTATTTAATTTCTATTAGTACATGCCAGGTCTCTCTTTTTTAATTAATTTATTTTTAATTGAAGGATAATTGCTTTACAGTATTGTGTTGGTTTCTACCAAACATCAACATGAATCAGCCATAGATTTACCCACGTCCCCTCCCACTTGAACATCCCTCCCACCTCCCTCCCCATCCCACCTTTCTAGGTTGTTACCAAGCCCCAGTTTGAGTTCCTTGAGTCATACAGAAAATTCCCATTGGCAGTCTATTTTACATTTGGTAACATATGTTTCCATGTTACTCTCTCCATGCATCCCCCATTCTCCTTCTTCTCCCCCGACCAGCCATGTGCATAAATCTGTTCTCAATGTCTGTGTCTCCATTGTTGCTCTGCAAACAGGTTCATTAGTACCATCTTTCTAGATTCCATATATATGTGTTAATATGTGATAATTGCTTTTCTCTTTCTGACTTACTTCACTCTGTATAATAGGCTCTAGGTTCATTCACCTGATTAGGACTGACTCAAATGTGTGCCTTTTTATGGCTAAGTAATATTCCATTGTATATATGTACCACAGCTTCTTTATGCATTCATCTGTTGATGACATCTAGGTTGCTTCTATGTCCTAGCTATTGTAAATAGAACTGCAATAAACATTGGTGTATATGTGTCTTTTTCAATTTTGGTTTCCTCAGGGTATATGCCTAGTAGTGGGATTGCTGGGTGATTTGGTGGTTTTATTCCTAGTTTTTAAAGGAAACTTCATACTGTTTTCCATAGTGGCTGTAACAATTTACATTCCCACCAACAGTGCAAGAGGGTTCCCTTTTCTCCACACCCTCTCCAGCATTTATTGTTTGTAGAATTTTTGATGATGGATATTCTGACCAATGTGAGGTGATATCTCATTATAGTTTTGATTTGCATTTCTCTAATAATGAGCAATATTGAGCATCTTTTCATGTGTTTATTCGTGTCAGGTATTTTATAGTACCTCACTTAATCTTCACAAAACAAACATTTAGTTGGCACTTTAAAAAAAACTTTTTATTTTGTGTTGGAGTATAGCCAATTAACAATGTTTTGATAGTTCTAGGTAAACAGCAAAGGGACTCAGCCATACATATACATGTATCCATTCTCCCCCAAACTGCCTTCCCATCCAGGCAGTAGTTGGCACTTTTATAATATCTATTTTCCAGATGAGGAAATTGAGGCTTAGAGATATGAAGAAAGTTGCTCAACATCAACCAGCAAGTAAGTAGATCTTGTTCTTAAACCCATGTCTATTTGACCTCAGAGACTGTACTCTTAATCTATACATTATAGAAAGAGTAATCCATTCCAGAATCTTCCTTGTAGTGGTACAGGTCCCAGCCTGGTTCCAGGATGGCCAGGTTGAAGCTATAGGAAATTTCTCAGTTGGGAAGAAGGTTGCCAACCACTTGTGGCATGCAGGAACTTAATTTTTCTTCCTCTGTTCTTTTCCTTATTTTCTCCATCTCTTTTATAAAATACTCAATAGAAAGGGTCACTATTCTTGGAAAAGGTATTTTACATTGAAAAATGGGTTCTACCCATGTTTTCCCAGTGCCTCCCTCTGCCATCTTCTCTACCTCCCATCTCTCTGTTCTAATAAGGAATCCAGCAGTGTTAGGGATTGTCAGCAGCTCCTATTCAGAGGCAGGAACATGGACTAATCTCAGGAGTGAGATTTACTCTGGCCTTCATACATCCTTGAAGCCATAGCAGGAGGTCCCTAACTGTGTCACTAATATTAGTGTTTATCTCAGATTTGAGGATCAAAAAATTATTGATCCTATCAGCCAGACTTCTGTTGATTGATTACCCTGTCATATGTCTCAGGCTTACCATCCAAGGTTTCCTTACTAATTACTGGACTGCAAGTATGGGGAGAGCTGCTTCTGGACACAGAGCTATCACCTGCCTACTCAAAGAAACTACCTAAACTGGCTACCTCCATAGCTCAAGAGTGTTCTCAAAGCTGAGGGCAGAGCCCTATCTAGTTTCAATCTCAGGGCTGGAAGTGGCTCATCATTTTAGCATTTGTTTCTTGTTCTGGCTCTGCAGAGGTGCTGATGATTCTTTTTTTTTTTTTTTTTTAAATTTTAATTTATTTATTTTAATTAGAGGCTAATTACTTTACAATATTGTATTGGTTTTGCCATACATCAACATGAATCTGCCACGGGTGTACACGTGTTCCCAATCCTGAACCCCCCTCCCACCTCCCTCCCCATACCATCCCTATATATGGAATTTAGAAAGATGGTAATGATAACCCTGTATGCGAGACAGCAAAAGAGACACTGATGTATAGAACAGTCTTTTAGACTCTGTGGGGGTGGGGGGGGATGATTTGGGAGAATGGCATTGAAACATGTATAATATCATATAAGAAATGAATCGCCAGTCCAGGTTCAATGCAGGATAGAGGCGCTGATGATTCTTGAAAGCAGAGATTAGAAAGTCAGCCACCTGATCCCTGCTGCTTTTGCCTGGTGGTTGGACAGATCATTGGAGGCCTGTTGGGCATTGTGGTACAGTGGAAGGAGCACTAGGTTAGGAGTCCAAAGATAGCGGTTTTAGTTCTGGCTCAGCTGGTAGGCTACAGTCCATGGGGTCGCTAAGAGTCAGCCACGACTGAGCGACTTCACTTTCACTTTTCACTTTCATGCATTGGAGAAGGAAATGGCAACCCACTCCAGTATTCTTGTCTGGAGAATCCCAGGGACAGAGGAGCCTGGTGGGCTGCCGTCTATGGGGTCGCATAGAATCGGACACGACTGAAGCGACTTAGCAGCAGCAGCAACGGACCTACTATGTCTTCTTGAATAGTTTATGTCCTCTCTGAGCCTTGATTTCCCCATTTATGGTTTTTTAAAGCTTTATTAAGAAATAATTAATATACAGTAAAGTGCATGTATTTCAAAGATACAGTTTGACGAGTTTTGACCTGTGTACACACTCATGAAACCATCACTATGATCAAAGTAATGGACATACCCATCACCCCCAAAAGTTGTCTTGTGTCTCTTTATAATTACTCTCTCCCACTCTACTTTTTGTCCTTCCCTAGGCAGCCACTAATATGCTTTCTCTCACTATAAATTAGTCTGTAGTTTTTACGGTTTTGCATAGCTAGAGTCAAATGATATGTATTTTTTGGTAAGCTCTGGCTTCTTTCAAGCCAACAAAATTGTTTCAAGCCAACAAAACTCAACAAAATTATTTTGAGATTCATCCATGTTGTTGCATGTATCATTGGTTTGTTCTTTCCAAACTTCTTACCTTCCTTCTTTCCTTCCATTATTTATTTTGAGATGGTGTTAAATTTTATTAACATGGAAAGGTTTCCAAAACATATTTAAAAATTTAAAAGCAGCTTATAAGTCACATGTACTATATATATTGTCTTTGAAACAACTATATAGATATATATACATAGAAAAATCTGGAGGAATACATATCAAGGTAAAAATACTTGTCTTCAAGTGATTGGGATTATGGAGTTTTTTTTGCCTTCCTTCTTTGTTTTTCCAATTTTTCAATTGTGAAAATATGCAGCTGTTTTTAAAAGTAAGGAAATGTTACTTTATTTTGAATAGCTTTCTTTAGGTATAATTGACATACAATAAACAACTCATATTTAAAATGTGTAAAATGAGAAGTTTTGATATATGTATACATCATTAATCCATTACCATATTCAGGATGATGAGCATATCTATCATCCTCCAAAATCCTGTTCCTAACTACAGGCAACTATTGCTCTTCTTTCTATCACTATGGATTAATATGTATTTTCTAGATATTTTTATATAAATGGAATAAAAAGTAGGCATTTTTAAAATTTGCCTTCTTGTACTCACTACAATTGTTTTGAGTTTCATCCAACCTGTTGCATATATCTGTAGTTCATTCCTTTTTATTGCTGAGTACCATTTCTTGATGTGGATATACCACAATGTATTTATCTATTTATATATTGATGGACATGATTGTTTCTAGGTTTTTTTTTTACTATTACAAATATAGTTGCTACAAATATTCATGTACAAGTCTTGATGTGGACATACGCTTTCATTTTGGAGGGTTGCTGAGTCATTATAACTCTATATTTAACCAGTTGAGGAATTTCTAAACTGTTTTCCAAAGTTATTGCACCACTTTACAGTCCTAGCAACTATTCAACTGAAACTCAAGAGTTCCAGTTGTTCCAAATCCTCACTAACACTTGGTATGGTCAGTTTAAAAAATGTTACATGTTTTAATGGGTGTGTATTGGCATCTCATTAGGTTTTAACTTGTATTTCCCTAATGACTAATGATATTGAGCATTTTTTTCATGTATTTGTTTACCACTCTTTGGAAAACTGTCAGTTCAAATCTTTTTGCTTATTTTCAGTCAGATTCTTTATTTTCTTGTTTTTGAAAATAAGAAATTATTCTCATGAACTCTGGAAATAAATCCTCCTTTATCAGATATATTTTTGCCAAATATTTTCTCCCAGTCTGTAGCTTGTTTTTTAATTCTCTCAAAAGTATATTTGAACCAGCACAATATTGTAAGGCAAATATCTTGCAATAAAAATTTTTAAAGTATATTTGAAGGATAAATTTCAAAATTTTGATAAAGTCAAATTTATTTATTTATATACTTTGTGATCTTCATGCTCTATTTAAGAAATCTTTGTCTAACCAAAGTTCACTATGATTTTATCCTATGTTTTCTAGAAGTTTTACAGTTTTAATGTTACATTTAGGTCTATTATCCAATTTGAGTTAATTTTTGAGTATGGTATGAGATATTAGTTCAACTTTGTTCTTTACTGTGTGAATATTCAGTTGATTCAGTACCATTTGTTGAAAAATACTATCCTTCCCTATTGAGTTATTTTGACATTTTTAATTGAAAATCAACTGGCCATATATGTGTGGGCTCATTTTTGGACTCTGTTATGTTCCATTGAACAATATGTCTATCTTTATGCCCATACCATAATGTCTTAATTGCTGTAATTTTATAGTAAGTCTTAAAATCAACTCATTATATATCTTCCAACTTTGTT
Source organism: Bubalus bubalis (assembly GCF_019923935.1). NCBI lineage: Eukaryota > Metazoa > Chordata > Mammalia > Artiodactyla > Bovidae > Bubalus > Bubalus bubalis. The sequence goes on from NC_059181.1 coordinate 66,170,943, forward strand.
CTTCAATGTAAAAATTATGTTTGCAATTATATATCCTTTACATTTACAAATTAATATGAGAATCAGTGCCAGATTCTATGAAAAAAAAAACTTTGCTGGGATTTTGATTGGGATTGTATTGTGTCTATAAGACAAATTGGGGGAGAATTAATATATGAACAATATCAAGTCTTCTGATGTATGAAAAAAAAATATCCCTTCATTTATTTAGGTCTTCTTCCATTTAGCTCATCAAAATTCTATAATTTTCACTGTAGAGGTCAAATTTTCCACAAGTGTGTCCATTATTTTCATCAAATTTATCCATAAGTATTTCAAGTTTCTGATGGTATTGTAAATGGCATTTTTACTTCAATTTTTAATTATTCATTGCTAATATATAGAAATAAAATTGTTTTTTGTATTATACCTTGTGAGCTTGTTTAACTCATTTATTACTTCTACTAATAGTAGCTTTTTTTTAGTCTCTAAAGTTTTCTAGATAGACAATCATATTGCCTGTAGATAGAGATAGTTGTAAAACTATGTTGCTCTTATTTATAATCTGTATGTCTTCTATTTCTTCTTCTTGTCTTATTTCTGGAATAAATATCACTTGGTCATTATTTTTATCCTTTTTATACATTGTTGGATTCAATTTACTAAAATGTTGTTAAGAATTTTACAACTGTGTTTATGAGGGATAATTCATTTGAAGTTTTCTTTCTTGTGATGTCTTTATCTGGTTATGGTATTAGGTTAACACTGAGCTCATAGAATGATTTGTAAAGTATTGCCTCCTGTTTTATTTTTTGTAAGAGTTTGTGTTGGCTTATTATTATTTCTTCCTTAAATGTTTGTAATTCACCAGTGAACCCATCTTGGTTAACCATCTATGATTCTTTTTTTTTTTTAATATAAATTTATTTATTTTAATTGGAGGCTAGTTACTTTACAATATTGTATTGGTTTTGCCATACATACCCTCTATGATTCTTGAGGGCCCTTTCATTTTTAACACTTTGCAGTTCTAGTAAGATGCTTACCGTCAATCTTCACATTTTAGATATGTGCATCTGTCTCCTTATTTTCTGTCACTGACTCCTGCCTCCTTTCCATACTCTATCAGGTGAATTCATGTCTGATAATCAGAGTTTCTAGGTGCTAACCAGCCCCCTCAGATAAAATTGATGAAACTGTTTCAATCTGTAGTTCCTCTAAAGCACTGATGATTTGGGTTCAAGAACCACTCATATACGTTAGCCATTAGAGTAGATAACTGACTGCTGTCCTACACCAGTGGTTGCCAAATCAGTAGCCATAAGACATTAAGTAAAGTCTGTCATCCCTTAAGGACTGAGGCAAGAGTTAGAAAGACTGCCTTTTCAGACCTTATGTGGGTACTTCCAAGTGAGTCTCTCCGGGCTTCAGTCTATCTGTAAAATTAGAAACTTGATTTCTAGATCTTCTGATTCCAAAAATGGAAGTAAATAAACAACAGCAGCACAGAGAAGGAGGTTAAATACAGTAATAAGAGGGTAATAAGACAACTTATGTTTTCAGTGATTATTTGACTTTACAAGTTTTGACATTCAAAAGTAGGTAGCCCATCAAAGTTGGCATGTTTTAAGATAAAGTGTGGAAGGTTAAAAATGGGGTTTGTTTAGATGATGAATGCTTGGAAAAGAATGTTTTCCAGTACTGCTGTGCCAACCAAGAAAAACATTATCACATTCTAACGAAGAGAAAAAATAAAAAAATGCCAGGACAAATATGAAAACACTTCTGGGATTTTTAAATAAAGGCTTGTTACAGATCTGGAGAAGAGTTCTAGACACAGTGGATGGTGAGTAGCTACCAAAGTAAATGGACTTAGATAGGCTGAAAGCTGGAAGTAAAAGCTTCTCAATATAATGTTTATCAGAATATGGAAAAAGGTTTGGAATCAGCTTTCCTGAACAAGAGCATTACATTTATTCCCTGGAAAAATAGCTACCTAGCACTTAACTCTAAGCTCTGTACAAGGCTAAAGAAACAGAAAATGAAGCTCAGTTGGATGTCACTCTCTAGTCAGCCACAGAGAGAATGATGGGCAGGGCTCCTGCCATCTCATTCCCTAAGGAAGATCAAAGTGTTGCATTTTTTTCTTTACAGCACCCCAGCTGATCCCTAAAGTGCTTTTATTTGCATCCTTTTAAATGTATTCCACCAATGCTTTCAGTCATCTTACTAAGGTGTGCTGATCACCTGGCTAGATGTGCCAGCATACCATCAGCACAGTCCTGAGCTACCTGCCACCAACCCCACATGGTCCCCATGCCCTATCTATGCCATTCCTACTAGGCTCACTTATCACAACTAGGTTTAGTCTCTTTACTATGTTCTTGGGACTCTAAATAACAGTGGAGATGGGGCAGAAGCAGGAATATTTCTGGCAACAGAGACTCAAATTCATAGTGACATTTTCTCCGCTTAGCATTGGGTACTACAGTAATTGGGTACTAAGCAAGCCTCAGAGTGTGGCCTCCTAATACTGTTTACTAGTCTTTCATCATACTGTTCACCTTGTCCTGAAGCAGGGGCTCTTAAATGGAGACAGCTTTGCCCTCATGTCACCCCCCTTCACCTCTCTCTCTCATCCACCCTTACCCAGCTTTGCCTTTTCTTTGGCCTTGCTCCATCATTCCCTCATTTGAGCTTTTGTTAGTTCCCTCACAGTAACAGGAATTTGTGAAAGCCTGTAATTTATTTGGAGAGTTTGGCTCTTAGAATACCCTCTCCCCCTTTCCAACTCAGAGGGAGAGCTCAGAGAGTTTGGCTTTTGGCAGCCAAGGAGTGGGGAATCTGGTCTCACATTAGAGTTCTTTTCTGAGCAGCCTCCCTGTATTTCAAAGACTTTAGCCTGTGAGCCTGGGTAAGGAGCCAGAGCACTAATTGGGCACTTGAGTGAAAAGACTTTGAATATAAGGAAACTTGAGGGCCAATAGGTCCAGAATGGAGCTGGAGAGGCCAGGGTTCTGCTTTTGCACTGCCCAGGCTCAACAGAAACCCAGCTGGCAATGGGTGCTTAGAGGAAAAAAAGAGGGAGTGCCTAATGAATACAGACATTATATTCACTTCAGGTACAGAGCTTTTGGGGGCCAACTTTTTGGGAGTACTTAACTCACTTAAGGGTAGTACTTGAAGCTGAAGAGAACTCTGGGACTCATTGGCAGAAAATTGTGTATGATAGGTTTGTACATATTTAATCCTTAAAGTCCTGGGCTATGTTGGACAGAAAGTTTATTAGTCAGAAATTAGGCACTTGCTTAGCACTTAGGACAGTTGCACATTGGAAAAAAATGCTTTCTGCCTAATAGAACACTGTGGGGTGTTATCTCTGATTTTGCCAAGTCTTCTTATAAAGACCCTCTTTATAAATGACCCTTTATAAATATAAAGACCCTTTTTATAATGACCCTCTATATCTCCCATTAAAATTTATTTTTCACCCTTTGAACTCTCCCACATCTCAACTACTTCATCAAAAATACTTCTTTGTCTACCTCATGAGAGCAAGGGTAATATGTGTGTGTGTGAGTTGCTCAGTTGTGTCCGACTCTTTGTGACCACATGGACTGTAAACCCACCAGGCTCCTCTGTCCATGGAATTCTCCAGGCAAGAATACTGGAGTGGGTTGCCATTCCTTTCTCCAGGGGATCTCCCCAACTCAGGGACTGAACACAAGTCTCCTGCACTGCAGGCAGATTCTTCCTGTCTGAGCCACCAGGAAAGCCCAGGGGTAATATGTGGGACAAAAAAACTCTCTAGCTTTGATTCAAGGACTGTCAAGCATTCTAGAAAACCTCTACATGTCTTGTATTTTCCAAAAAAGGAAACTAAGTGCAAGAAAGATAAAGAATAACTGATAGCACTCTTTTATCATCAGCATGGTTATAATTATCATTATTTGAATTATCACTATTGGTTCTTTTTTTAAATATAGTCATCCCTTGATTGTTTTTTGCTTAAAAATTTCCTCTGATAACTTTTCTTGCTAACAATTATGCTATTTTTCTTCAGTCATTAATCTAGCTATTAAATTACCTTTTTTATCTGGCGGCCCTTCCCCTTTGTGCTGTGCTGAGTGCACCTGACTGCACTCGTGGCCAGGAGAAGGTGGGCATATCTCTCCCAGGCATGTCACTGGGGGCCTGAGTGAGTCTTCTGCCTCTGATAAAGTTATGTTTGCTGTCATCCATTCTCTGGGGAGTCAGTTATCCAGAGCTCTGGTCTGTGTTGATGGTGTTGTAGGTCCTCTGGCTGTGTTCTCCACAAACATTTCATGCGGTCTCCATTTCTGGGAGCTCAAATCACAGCTACATTTTTTACCCCTCCAAGCTCTGTGAAAGACTAAGGGGCATGGAGTCTGGTATCATTTTCCTGCCCCATCCAGGATGGGTGGGTGGCCAAGTTGGGGGACAGAAGTGGCCCAAGATCCCTGCCCCTTCCTTCTTGGTAAGCCGTTGTCCGAGCAGGCGCCTGGCTATGGGGTGAACTTGGGGAAGAGTATGTTCTCTTGATCACTTGTGGGGAGATCTCCTGAGACAGAGAGATCCAGTAGTGAGCAAGAGAAGGAGGAGACATGTGGAGACAGAGGCCACTGTGTCACAGTATCCTGCAGAGGATTCTTCATGGTGGGCAACCAGGGAAGGACATCAGATCAGATCAGATCGGTCGCTCAGTTGTGTCCGACTCTTTGCGACCCCATGAATAGCAGCATGCCAGGCCTCCCTGTCCATCACCAACTCCTGGAGTTCACTCAGACTCATGTCCATCGAGTCAGTGATGCCATCCAGCCATCTCATCCTCTGTTGTCCCCTTCTCCTCCTGCCCCCAATCCCTCCCAGCATCAGAGTCTTTTCCAGTGAGTCAACTCTTCGCATGAGGTGGCCAAAGTACTGGAGTTTCAGCTTTAGCATCATTCCTTCCAAAGAAATCCCAGGGCTGTTCTCCTTCAGAATGGACTGGTTGGATCTCCTTGCAGTCCAAGGGACTCTCAAGAGTCTTCTCCAACACCACACTTCAAAAGCATCAATTCTTCGGCGCTCAGCCTTCTTCACAGTCCAACTCTCACATCCATACATGACCACAGGAAAAACCATAGCCTTGACTAGACGGACCTTTGTTGGCAAAGTAATGTCTCTGCTTTTCAATATGCTATCTAGGTTGGTCATAACTTTCCTTCCAAGAAGTAAGTGTCCTTTAATTTCATGGCTGCAGTCACCATCTGCAGTGATTTTGGAGCCCAAAAAAATAAAGTCTGACACTGTTTCCACTCTTTCCCCATCTATTTGCCATGAAGTGATGGGATCAGATGCCATGATCTTCGTTTTCTGAATGTTGAGCTTTAAGCCAACTTTTTCACTCTCCACTTTCACCTTCATCAAGAGGCTTTTTAGTTCCTCTTCACTTTCTGCCATAAGGGTGGTGTCATCTGCATATCTGAGGTTATTGATATTTCTCCTGGCAATCTTAATTCCAGCTTGTGTTTCTTCCAGTCCAGCGTTTCTCATGATGTACTCTGCATATAAGTTAAATAAACAGGGTGACAATATACAGCCTTGATGAACTCCTTTCCCGATTTGGAACCAGTCTGTTATTCCATGTCCAGTTCTAACTGTTGCAGATCAGGTGGTCTGGTATTCCCATCTCTTTCAGAATTGTCCACAGTTTATTGTGATCCACACAGTCAAAGGCTTTGGCATAGTCAATAAAGCAGAAATAGATGTTTTTCTGGAACTCTCTTGCTTTTTCCATGATCCAGCGGATGTTGGCAATTTGATCTCTGGTTCCTCTGCCTTTTCTAAAACCAGCTTGAACATCAGGAAGTTCACGGTTCACATATAGCTAAAGCCTGGCTTGGAGAATTTTGAGCATTACTTTACTAGCGTGTGAGATGAGTGCAATTATGCGGTAGTTTGAGCATTCTTTGGCATTGCCTTTCTTTGGGATTGGAATGAAAACTGACGTTTTCCAGTCCTGTGGGCACTGCTGAGTTTTCCAAATGTGCTGGCATATTGAGTGCAGCACTTTCACAGCATTATCTTTCAGGATTTGGAATGGGCATAGTCATCAGGGCATCTTGGGGCTGGCACAAGCTGGGTTTTCTCCTGGGGCCATTGCTCCCTACCAGGACTGCTTCTTTGGTTGAATTACTTGGGGCATGAGGGCTTAGGATAGACTCTTCTGAGGAAGAAAGGAGACCCAGCTATGTGGCAATGGGGTGAGCACTGTCAGCCTGGTTTTCAGGTGGCCTTCTTGTCCTGTTGGCTCTCAGTAGGTGCCCCAAGGGGATAAGAAGGACCTTGTCCAGCCTTGAACATCCTTGGGATGCTTGAGCCCCTGACTCATATGTTCTTAGCCAAGGAAAAGATTTGTCATCTCCAGGCCACTGAGATGGTTCTTCCCCTGCCCCTTAGGACCAGTCTGACCCTCCTGTCATGGCTTGTCCTATCATGCCTTCGGGAGCTGAGCAGGTGATCCTGCAGTTCTGCTCTGTTTCATTTCTCTCCAGTTAGCCACATTCTTGTTCCCTGCTGCCCTGCCCCTCCTCATTGGGTGCTTGGGCTGTGTGTGTGTGATGTTTCTTTCCTTCATGGCAAGCCAACCGTGTATTGAGGATTCACCACGTGCTGTGTGTGGCTCAGAAAGCCCATCCTGTGGCCCCTGTACTCTGAACCATGAGGGCAGGGAGGGAGCTGTTCCATTCAAGGCATAAGGACTAGATGGCCCTCTTGCAAATGGAATTCTGCCTCTTCAAGAATGCAATGTGAAGTTCCCTGCATCTATTAGTAATACAAGGATTTCACATTTTTTAGAACTATGGTGAGCATATGTATGTAATTTTATAGAATTGGTACTAGAAATTGGTGGCTTCCTAGGTGATGCTAGTGGTAAATAACCTGCCTACCAATGCAGGAAACATAATGAGGTGTGGGTTCGATCCCTGTGTCAGGAAGATCTTCTGGAAGAGGGCATGGCAACCTACTCTAGTATTCATGCCTGGAGAATCCCATGGACAGAGGAGCCTGGTGGGCTACCATCCACAGGGTCTCAAAGAGTCGGACACGACTGAAGCAACTTAGCATGTACACACACACTAGAAGTTGAGGGGCTTCCCTGGCAACTCAGTGGTAAAGAACTCAACTGCCAATGCAGGAGACACAGGTTCAGTCTCTGGGTCAGGAGGATCCCCTGGAGTAAGAAATGGCAACCCACTCCAGGATTTTTGCCTGGGAAATGCCATGGACAGAGGAGCCTGGCAGGCTACAGTCCATGTGGTCACAAAGAGTTGGACATGACTGAGTGACTGAGCCCATACACATACATCCTTAATCTAGCAACTTTTCTTTTCACTTAGAATGTCTGACCTCTCTGAAAATCTTCAAATAAAAATTTTACTCTGGTCTTAAACCATGTGATTTATACATTTTTGTGTGTGCTTGGGTGGACAGTCATATGTGACTCTTTGCAACCCCATGGACTGTAGCCCACCAGGCTCTTCTGTCCATGGGATTTTCCTGAAAAGAATACTAGAGTGGGCTGCCATTCCTCCTCCAGGGATTTTTCCTGACCCGGGGAATGCTCTATGTAAAAAGTATCCCCTATTCTACTGTGAGATCCTTGACCACAAAGACCATATGTCACTTATTTAGCACCCTCAGTGCTGTAGGATAGCTATGTGTTTGGGCCAGAGAGGATGTTAAATAACTGTTAAACAGATGAATAGCTTCATTTAAAAATGTACATTTAGCATCAAAAGCTATATCAAAGTAATTTTCCCTATTATACCTCCCATGAAGTGTGGCTAAAAGCACTGGCCATTAAATATAAAACAAACAAAAGAAGACTGAAAGGTAAAGAGAAGAAAGCTGATGGACTAAGTATCTCAAGACTCAAGGAACAACACAGTGGTGAATTAACTGTGGGTTTTTTTTTTTCCTCATATATCTTATACATGGAGCTGAAGAAACTTACAACTGGGAAATGCCAATACGGACAGATAAAATGAGCACCAAGAAAAGCCTGATTTCTCTAACCAAAAGACCAAGAAAGGAGCAGCCTAGCAAGACAGAAAAGTTTTAGACAGTAGCCACTCTACTCCAGCCAAACACCATGGGGAAAAATGTGTCTCTTCTGACCTTTACCAAAAAGGCCTAATAAGGAACCTCGACTTATAAACTCACCCAGTTGTAACAAGGTGCCCTAATCTGTCCCTCTACCATTCCAAGGTAGTATTAGATAAAACTGAGTAGGGAGCCAGAAATGTCATTCCCTCTTAGTGGCAACAAGGCCTATTCCTAAAACATTGTGTCAGTGGAGACCATGCAGGGAGACTGGACATTCACCCTTGCTAGACTGTAACCTCCAGTTCTCCCCCCATTTCTGAAGAGGTACAAAGATGGTGTCAGTGAATGCCAAGTAGGAAACTAGGACATTTAGCATCACTCAGTATACGATCCATTGAAGCAACATGGAAAATAATAAGAAAAGACTCTTACCTCTCGCAACCAGTTAAGTATCAGAGGAAGACAAGTGGGGATCTTGAACACCAACCCCTGCTCACCATAACAATGCACCTATCCTCCCCATGGTATCCATGGAGGCTAAGCAGGGAACCTGGATTTCCATCCCCATCTCTTCCACCCTATCTAGAAATAATGAGGAGATACCTTGCTGGCACAGTGTCATAGTAGGCCTACTAAAACACAAGGTTTAAGTAAGACACGAAGTCTTATGATATTCAAAATGCCCAAGGTACAACAGAAAAACCACTTGTCACACCAAAGATTAAGAAAATCTCAACTTCAATGAGAAAAGACAATTAATTGCCACCAACACTAAGATGACACAGATGTTGCAATTATTTGACAAGCATTTTAAATATAAATTTTGTTCATGACAAGCATTTTGAAGCACCCACTATTAAAATGCTTTAGTAAGCAATTACAATCATACTTGAGATGAATGAAACAATACTAAGTCTCAGCAACTAAATAGAGAATATAAAGAAGAAACAATGGAAATTTTAGAACTAAAACATAGAACTGAAATAATGATAATTTTAAAAATTTCACTGGATGAGTTCCATTAAATAATGGAGAGGGCAGAGGAAAGAATGAGTAAACTTGAAGATAGAACAATAGAAATAATCTAATGTGAACAAGAGGGGGAAATAAATTTTTAAAAAATGAACAGAGCATCAGAGAACTGTGGTCCTATAACAAAAGATGTAATGTTCCTGTCATCATAAGAGTGCTGGATGGAGAGGAGAAAGAAGGTGCAGCTGAAAAATTACTCAGAGAAATAATGGCTGAAAATCTCCCAAATTTGACAAAAGACAAACCTACAGTATTAAGAAGCTAAGTGAACTACAAAGAGGATGAACTCAAAGAAATCTATGCCAAAACACATCAGAGTCAAAGTTCTGAAATATAAACACACACTAATTTTGAAAATATTGAGAGAGAAGTGATACCCTAATTAAGGGAAAAGCCATCAAATGATAGTGGATTTCTCATAAACAAAACAAAACAAAACACAGAGGGCAGAAGTAAGAAGTGATTAAACATTTTTCAAGTGCTAAAAGAAAAAACTGTCAACTCGGAATTGCATATCCAGTCAAACTATGCTTCAGGAAAGGAGGAGGAAATCTAGGCATTTTCAAATGAATGAATACCAAGAGAATTTGTCACCAGCAGACCTACCTTTAAGGAATGGCCACCAGCAGACCTACCTTTAAAGAATGGCCAAAGGAATTTCTCCAAACAGAAAGGAAACAATAGAAAATGGAATCTTGGATCATCAAGAAGGAAGAAAGAACTCTCTGCAACCTCATGAACTCTGTCACATCAGGTTCCTCTATCCTCCACTCTCTCCTAGACTTTGCTCAAATTCATGTCCATTGAGTCAGTAATGCTTTCTAGCCATCTCATCCTCTGCTGCCCCCTTCTCCTTTTGTCTTCAATCTTTCCCAGCATCAGGGTCTTTTCCAGTGAGTTGGCTCTTCACATCAGGTGGCCAAAGTATTGGAGCTTCAGCTTCAGCATCAGTCCTTCCAATGAGTATTCAGGGTTGATTTCCTTTAGGATTGACTGGTTTGATCTTGCAGTCCAAGTAACTCTTAAGAGTCTTCTCCAGCACCACAATTCAAAAGCATCAATTCTTCATCACTCAACCTTCCTTATGGTCCAACTCTCACATATCAATGATTGTCCTTGCAAATGGTCCAAATACATTAAATAAAAAACAGAGATTGACAGGAAAAAAAAATACCCCAACCATAAGCTGTCTACAAGTAACTTCAAATATATATCTCCAGGGAATCATGCTGGGTGAAAAAGCCAGTTTCAAAAAGTCACAGATTATATGACTCAATTTATATCTTTCATGAAATACTATTATAGTATAAACACTAAGTGTTTAGTTCTTTGAAAGTGAAAGTGTTAGTTGCTCAGTCATGTCTGACTCTTTGCAATCCCATGGACTATAGCCCACCAGGCTCCTCAGTCCATGGAATTCTCCAAGCAAGAATACTGGAGTGGGTAGCCATTCCCTTCTCCAGGAGACATTGCAGGCAGATTCTTTACCATCAGAGCCACCAGGGAAGCCCTTAAATATAAAGCACAAAACTCTAAAACTCCTAGAAAATAACTTAGGGTAAACTTCGATGACCATGGGTTTGATTACAGCTTTTTAGGTTCAAGACCAAGTCGTAATCCATGAAAGAAATAACCAGACTTCATCAAAATTTAAAACTTCTGCTCTGCAAAAGACAATGTCAAGAGAATGAGAAGCTAAGCCACAGATGGAGAGAAAATATTTGCAAAAGACATATCTGATAAAAGACTGTTATCCAAAATGTACAAAGACCTCCTGAGACTCAGCAATGAGAAAATGATCAACCCAGTTAAAAAAAAAATGGCCCAAAGACCTTAACAGACAGCTCATCAAAGAAAATATATAGATGACAAATAAACATATTAAAAGATACTCAATGCTATATGTCATCAAGAAAATGGACTCTGTGGGAGAGGGCGAGGGTGGGATGATTTGGGAGAATGGCATTGAAACATGTATAATATCATATCTGAAATGAATCGCCAGTCCAGGTTTGATGCATGATACATGATGCTTGGGCATGGTGTACTGGGATGACCCAGAGGGATGGTATGGGGAAGGAGGTGGGAGGGGGGTTCAAGATGGGGAACACGTGTACACTCGTGGTGGATTCATGTTGATGTATGGCAAAACCAATACAATATTGTAAAGTAATTAGCCTCCAATTAAAATAAATAAATTTATATTAAAAAAAAGAAAATACAAATGAAAGCAATGAGATGCCACTACATATCTATCAGAATGACCAAAATTTAGGACACTGACACCACCAAATGCTGGTAAGGATGTAGAGCAACAAGAACTCTCACTCATTGTTGTTGGGAATGCAAAATAGTACAGCCACTTTGGAAGAAAGCTTGGTGATTTCTTCCAAAACTAAACATACAATTTAGCATGCTCCTTAGTGTTTAACCAAATGAGTCAAGAACATACATCAACACAAAAATTTATACACATCTATTTATAGCAGCTATATTCATAATTTGCCAAAATGTAGAAGCAACCAAGATTCCTTCAGGGAGTGAGTTAATAAATAAACTGTGGTACATCTAGACAATGAAATATTATTCAGTGATGAAAAAAAATCTTTCAAGTCATGAAAATACATGGGGAAAATTTATTTATTTATTTTAATATAAATTTATTTATTTTAATTGGAGGCTAATTACTTTACAATATTGTAGTGGTTTTGCCATACGTCGACATGAATCCACCACGGGTGTACATGTGTTCCCCATCCTGAACCCCCCTCCCACCTCCCTCCCCATAGCATCCCTCTAGGTCATCCCAGTGCACCAGCCCCGAGTACCCTGTATCATGCATCGAACCTGGGCTGGTGATTCATTTAACATATGATAATATACGTGTTTCAATGCCATTCTCCCAAATCATCTCACCCTTGCCCTCTCCTACACAGTCCAAAAGACTGTTCTATACATCTGTGTCTCTTTTCTGTCTCTCATACAAGGTTATCGTTACCATCTTTCTAAATTCCATATATATGCGTTATTATACTGTATTGGTGTTTTTCTTACTGGCTTACTTCACTCTGTATAATAGGCTCCAGTTTTGTCCACCTCATTAGGACTGATTCAAATGTATTCTTTTTACTGGCTGAGTAATATTCCATTGTGTATATGTACCACAGCTTTCTTATCCATTCATCTGCTGATGGACATCTAGGTTGCTTCCATGTCCTGGCTATTATAAACAGTTCTGTGATGAACACTGGGGTACATGTGTCTCTTTCAATTCTGGTTTCCTCGGTGTGTATGCCCAGCAGTGGGATTGCTGGGTCATATGGCAGTTCTATTTCCAGTTTTTAAAGGAATCGCCACACTGTTCTCCATAGTGGCTGCACTAGTTTGCATTACCACCAACAGTGTTAGAGGGTTCCCTTTTCTCCACACCCTCTCCAGCATTTATTGCTTGTAGACTTTTGGATAGCAGCCATTCTGACTGGCATGAAATGGTACCTCATTGTGGTTTTGATTTGCATTTCTCTGATAATGAGTGATGTTGAGCATCTTTTCATGTGTTTGTTAGCCATCTGTATGTCTTCTTTGGGGAAATGTCTGTTTAGTTCTTTGGTCCATTTTTTGATTGGGTCATTTATTTTCCTGGAATTGAGCTGCAGGAGTTGCTTGTATATTTTTGAGATTAATTCTTTGTCAGCTGCTTCGTTTGCTATTATTTTCTCCCATTCTGAAGGTGTTTTTTTTTCCTCCTTGCTTATAATTTTCTTTGTTGTGCAAAAGCTTTAAAGTTTAATTAGGTCCCATTTGTTTATTTTTGCTTTTATTTCCATTACTCTGGGAGGTGGGTCATAGAGGATCCTGCTGTGATGTATGTCAGAGAGTGTTTTGCCTATGTGTTCCTCTAGGAGTTTTATAGTTTCTGGTCTTACTTTTAGATCTTTAATCCATTTTGAGTTAATTTTTGTGTATGGTATTAGAAAGTGTTCTAGTGTCATTCTTTTACAAGTGGTTGACCAGTTTTCCCAGCACCACTTGTTAAAGACATTGTCTTCTCTCCATTGTATATTCTTGCCTCCTTTGTCAAAGATAAGGTGTCCATAGGTGCATCAATTTATCTCTGGGCTTTCTATTTTGTTCCATTGATCTATATTTCTTTGTACCAGTACCATACTGTCTTGATGACTGTGGACTTGTAGTAGAGCCTGAAGTCAAGCAGGTTGTTTCCTCCAGTTCCATTCTTCTTTCTCAAGATTGCTTTGGCTATTTGAGGTTTTTTGTATCTCCATACAAATTGTGAAATTAAATGTTCTAGTTCTGTGAAAAATACCATTGGTAGCTTGGTAGGGATTGCATTGAATCTATAGATTGCTTTGGGTAGTATACTCATTTTCACTATATTGATTCTTCCGATCCATAAACATGGTATATTTCTCCATCTATTTGTGTCCTCTTTGATTTCTTTCACCTGTGTTTTGTAGTTTTCTATATATAGGTCTTCTGTTTCTTTAGGTAGATATATTCCTAAGTATTTTATTCTTTTCGTTGCAATGGTAAATGGAATTGTTTCCTTAATTTATCTTTCTGTTTTCTCATTGTTAGTGTATAGGAATGCAAGGGATTTCTGTGTGTTGATTTTATATGCTGCAACTTTACTATATTCATTGATTAGCTCTAGTAATTTTCTGGTGGAGTCTTTAGGGTTTTCTATGTAGAGGATCATGTCATCTGCAAACAGTGAGAGTTTTACTTCTTCTTTTCCGATCTGGATTCCTTTTATTTCTTTTTCTGCTCTGATTGCTGTGGCCAAAACTGCCAAAACTATGTTGAATAGTAATGGTGAGAGTGGCCACCTTTGTCTTATTCCTGACTTTAGGGGAAATGCTTTCAATTTTTCACCATTGAGGATAATGTTTGCTGTGGGTTTATCATATATAGCTTGTATTGTGTTGAGGAATGTTCCTTCTATTCCTGATTTCTGGAGGTTTGTTTTTTTTTTTTATCATAAATGGATGTTGAATTTTGTCAAAGGCTTTCTCTTCATCTATTGAGATAATCATATGGTTTTTATTTTTCAATTTGTTAATGTTGCATATTATGTTGATTGATTTGTGGATATTGAAGAATCCTTGCATCCCTGGGATAAAGCCCACTTGGTCATGATGTATGATCTTTTTAATATGTTGTTGGATTCTGTTTGCTAGAATTTTGTTAAGGATTTTTGCATCTATGTTCATCAGTGATATTGGCCTGTAGTTTTCTTTTTTGTGTGGCATCTTTGTCAGGCTTTGGTATAGGGGAAATTTAAATGTATGAAAGTAAAAGAAGCCAATCTGAAGAGACTATTTACTATATGATTCCAATTATATAACATTCTGGAAAAGGCAACACTATAAAGACAGTAAAAAGATCAGTGGTTGCCAGAGGTTTGGAGGGGAATAGGGATGAATAGGCAGAGCATGAGTTTTTACAGCAGTGAAAATATTCTATATAATACTATAATGATGAATATATGTCATTAACATAAAGAGCTATATCCAATGTAATTTAAACTTTCTTTGGCTGTGCAAAAGATACTTTAAAGCCCAATCATCATCAGTTTTCATTGTATTTTAGATATTTTCAGAAGGGCCAGATAATGGTGAGTTGTAGTTGATAAAATATCAGTAAGATAATTTACCGAATTTAACTAATTTTTTGTTTTTGTTCAATACACTTGAACTATTTTTTTTAAAATCTGGCCAGATTAAAAATACATATATCACACTTCTTGCTTCTCTGCCCCTTTTGCTCTTCTCTTTTTTCTATAACAGATTTATTGAGGTATGATTTACATATGGTAATAGTCACTCTTTTTATATGCTCAATTCTATGAATTTTTACAAAAGAATACCACCACTTACAGTCAAGATATATAACATTTCATCACTCCATTTCATTACTCCAAAAAGTTCCCCCATACTCCTCTATAATGAGTCATTTCCCCTCACCCTTCCTCCTGGCATTCACTGATCTGTTTGACTACACAGTTTTGCCTTTTTTGGAATTACATATAAATGGAATCATTTGTGCCTGGCTTCTTTTCACTTAGCATAATGCCTTTGATAATTGTTCTAGTCATTTCATGTATCAGTAGTTTATTACTGTTTATTGCAGAGTTGTATTCCACTATATTAATGTATATTCACTTATTTATCCATTCATCAGTTGAAATACATTTTGAGTTATTGACACATTGTGGCAGTTATGAAAAATCTTCAAAAACATCTAGGTACAGGTTTTTTTATGAATATAATTTTTTGTTTATCTTGGCTAAGTACCCAAGAGAGTGATTTCAGGATCATAGGGTAATTGTATGTTTAACTTTTAAGAAGCTGCCAAACTGTTTTCCAAAGCAGGTATACCATTTTTACATTCCCATCAGCATTGTATGAGATTTCCAGTTCCTCTACAATCTCACCAGTACTAGGTATTGTCATTTTTTTAAAAAAAAAGCTTTTTTAGTGGTTATACAGGGATATTGGTTTTAACATGCATTTCTTGAATGATTAATAATATTGAGCATCTTTTCATGTACTCAATTGCTTTTCATGTCATGCATTTGTGTGTGTGTAAAATGTCTGTTCAAATCTTTTGCCCATATTTTAAACTGGATTGTTTGCTGTCTTCTTACTGAGTTATGAGTGTCAACTCACACTTGTACTCTGGATACCAGACTTTTATAAGACATGTGTGTCATAAATATTTTTCTCAGTCTGTGGCTTGCCCTTTCATGTTCATAACAGTATTTTTCAAAGAGCAGAAGTTTTACATCTTGATGAAGTCTAGTGTTGATTTTTTAATGGATCATACTTTTGGTAATTATGAAATCTTTGCCTAACTAAAGGCTAGAAAGATTTTCTCCTATACTCGCTTCTAAAAATTTTGTTTTACTTGATCCATTTGTATTAATTTTTATATATGGTGTGATTATTGATATCTACAAAGCTCTCATACATATGATCACATTTGATAATCATTACATTAAAAAAAACTTTGAAGAAGGCATGTGGAGAATTTCAATCCCCATTTTATAAATGAGAAGACTGAGGATTAGAGGAGTGCTGTGTGACTTGCTCAAGGTCCCATAGCTGATAAGAGGTGAAACTGAAAGGTGTAAGGTAAAATTTTGATGAGAGTTCAGGTCTCCTGCTGTCTCAGGCCAGTGCTTTTGGAGCCAGCCACTAAGACTTAAGATGGCACCCCTAGCAAAATAAAGATTCCCAGTGGAGATCTGAACAACCTATTAGGTACTGAGGTAAGAGACACAGACAGTAGACTTGTCTAACCTCAGACTGTACTCCTCTGGCCCTTCTGGGGCTGCACAATCCAAGAGAGCCAGAAGCTGGCCTGGCTCGCTGTTCGGGTGACACTCAGTGAATACTCTTTGATGATGTTGAAGACTTGGAACATACTCAGAGGAGAGCTCTCAAAGGAATTACAGAATTAGGAATTAAAGCTAAGAAGAAAAGTTAGGGAAACTAAGATTATTTAGCCTAGAAAAGAGAGGCTCACAATGAAACTTGGTAACAGCCTTCAAACAAAAAAAGCTTGGGCTTTCTTTCTGATGGCTGAGCAAGAATCTAAGTAAAAGGGCAAATCTCTTCCTCCCTGTTGAGGATTGTTACAAGCACTTAAGAGCCTTTATAAACAGAGTAAACTCTTCTTTTCTTTTTTTTTTACTTTTTATATATAAATTTATTTATTTTAATTGGAGGCTAATTACAATATTGTATTGGTTTTGCCATACATTGACATGAGTCCGCCATGGGTGTACATGTGTTCCCCATCCTGAACCCCCCTCCCACCTCCCTCCCCATACCATCCCTCTGGGTCATCCCAGGGATTTGCCAAACATGGGCTCTGATGAAGAATTTCAGCAGGAGGGTTATATGACTCTCTTGTACAGTGTCCTTATAAATGTTTGGGTGACTCCTGAACCTGCCCTGTGTCAATTCCAGGAGGCCTTTGTCTGTGGCCTTCCTTACTCCTTAGTCTTAGCATTTTCATAGGACTGTTCCAGTGACCAAGACAAATCTTACCTAAGCTTCTAAAGGCTTAATTAACTTTCATGTTCCTTGGCACTGAAACCAAGTAGCCTAGTGCCTAAGGCTATAAATCTGGCTTAGTATCCCTGGAAGGAAGCCTGAAATGCTGGCTAGTCCAAATCTGACACCAGTGGTTGAATCCCGTTTTATATCTAGCCTCTGCTTGCACACTTCCAATGATGGGAGCTTCATTAATCCTAATTAGAGATATAATACAATGAACATTGAAGTAGAAATAAGGAGAGTTAGGTCTGAGGCCCAGCTCTGCCACTTAACTTGCTATGTGATATTTGGCAAGTCCCTTCACATTTCTAGACTTGTTTCTTTATCAATAAAATGGTAGTAGAGGAATCTCTTTGTCTTAGTTTGTGTTTATTTAACTGCTATAACAAATAGCCCTTGAAAATTCAGTAGCTTAAAGGAAAAGAAGTTTAATTCTTAGGTAACATTCAGGGCAAGGGTTCCAGACTGGAGAGAAAGGAGGAACTCCACTCCATTCAGGGTCCCAGACAGAACTGATGGCCGTTCTTCCAGTCTTAATACATGGCATCCAAGGTCACTGCCATTATGGCCCCCAAGAAAGCAGAAACATCATGGGAGTCTTTTTATGGTCCAAACCCAGAAGTGGTATGTGTGCTTTTTACCCACATTCTATTGGTCAGAATTCTGTAACATGGTCATACCAAATAGCCACAGGAAACAGGCTAAGAAATGTAGTGCAGCTGTGTGGTAGCTAGCTAGACATCTCTACCACAGACTTGATCTTTAAAGGCCTCTTGCCCCAGCTTTGAAGTTCTGGGTATGCTTATGAACTAGACCCCTGGTTCTCACATTGCCTTGTTACAGGAACTTTGAAAATTGCCTAACCTCTCTGGCCTTTAGGGACTAACAGGCTGGCAGTGCAGGCCAACACAATGCCCCCTGTGAAAGGTCAGAGAAGAACTGACATACCAGCTGCACCACCAGGTACCACATTAAACTAAGATGTCTTTGTGCTTCTTTTCTCTGCAGCATGGGTAGGAGCCCTGTCAATGGGAATGATCTTCTTCTGTTCTCCCATTGTGAGTATATTCACTGATCGTTTGGGCTGCCGAATCACAGCAACTGCAGGGGCTGCTGTTGCTTTCATTGGCCTCCATACCAGCTCCTTCACCAGGTAAGGCTAGGAATTGCTGGCCATTTGCCCTTGGCTTTTTTCTGGGCCTCAAATGGAGACACTCTTTTCATTGCAGAATCCCCTGTGGCCTTTTCCATGTAGGGTCTTCAAATACCTTGCTCCCAGAATTATTGTTCAATGGGATTTATCTAAGTAGAGTCCCCAAGGACATATTGGTAGGGAATATACCCAAAGAGGACTCAAGATTTCCAAAGTGGTAAGAGAAGCTTAAGCTTGGGCAGTCATACAACTGAGCCCATGTTCAATTTTGGCCACTGAATGGCAATGGAACAATTGATGAGTATCATTTCCCTCTCTGGGCCTCAATTTTTATATCTACAACATGAAATTGGATCAGGTCTTTTCAGGTGTGTCTTCCACTCTGCCATTCTATTTCCCTTCAATATGCCACACATCTCATGACCTCAACTGCCCTCCTAGGAATGAAAATCTAGAGTAAGACCATGTGAACACCTACCATTAGAGGATTCTTGGGTAATCTTATGCTGAAAAAGAGGTCAGCTGAGCCCAAGGCTGTTTGGCATTTCTGATCCTTTTCCATTTCTGCATGGCAATGAAAAGACCCTGACACTGGGAAAGATTGAAAGCAAAAAGAAAAGAGGGTGGCAGTGGGTGAGATGGTTAGATAGCATCACCAACTCAATGGACATGAGTTTGAGCAAACTCCAAGAGATAGTGAAGGACAGGGAAGTCTGGTTTGCTGCAGTCCATGGGGTAGCAAAGAGTTGGACATGACTTAGCAACTAAACAACAACAAATGTTAGGACAGTTTGGGACAGATAAAGATTCACGTCTTGGGCATGAGAAAGGATGTTCAGCAGCATCCCTCACTGAGATACAGACCCAACACCCAGCTATCCAACTAGACCTAAACTTGGTAAACTCAAATTCTGGTCCCGTAGATCCCACTGGCAGAATTCGGTCAGTGTCTGGCAAGCAGTAGGTTACAAGTTCATATTCTCCTTATCTCTGCTGCCCTCCAGAAGCATATCTGTAGGAGAGGGGAGAAGGCAAAACCCTCCACCACAGCTTGAGGAATATGGCATTCCAAAAGAACTCCAATAATTTTCTGCCAAAGACACTTTGGAAGTTATGGTACCACCTACTTCCAATCTCCTGGTGTAGGAGAATGCTGACCTGGAGACATGGCTAACTTGTCAGAGACCTGTTTTCTGAGCTTGGCTTCCCAGAGGACCATAGTTATGCACTCTAGGCCTAAGGATCCACTCACAGCAGAGAATGATAATCGTGTTCTGCCACAACTGGGCCCTGTGAGATTGAGCCCACTTTATGACTTGAGCATTTCTGGCTGCCCAGTCTACCCTCCAGCAGAGCTTGGGTCTGGCCTGCAATAGTTTCTTGGCTTGGTTCTATCCAATTGGAACAGAGGCAGGGAAAACCACATCCTGTCTGTAATCTGCTCAGCCCTCCCAGGGCTGCAGCTCCAAATCTTTTCAGGACCCCTCTGGTGGCCGGCCTCATTTGCCCTCAGCAGGCTGGTGCCTGGCTTCTTGTGGGAAGGAGTTAGGCCTCAGAAGCAGCTCCAGCCTCAGCGCTACTCAGCAGCGGCCTGTTTTTAAGGCCAAGCAGAGCAAAGTGTAAACAAATTAGCAACATACGGATCCCATTTTCTTTCCAATCCACATGAGCTCAGTTACAGGAGGGGAAAGAGCTCATATGTGCTTTCTCCTGGCATTCTTCTTTAGGCACACTGTTCCCCAGCCCTTAAGCTCCTCCCCCACTCCCTTTGCCCTTTCTGTAAGAACATCTTTAGAGCCAAGAAACTTTCTGGATGGCCTCACATCCAGTGGAATATGGTTCTGTTTATGGCTAGAATTCCAAGTCATCTCTCCTGTTGTGTCTAAATCAGGGCTCTGAGTTCCTTTGGATGGTGTGAGATGGGGCAAAGTTTGGGCAGGGCTTTAGCAAGCCTACTCAGGGGCCTCCTGCCTCAGGGCGCAGGTAGAAATAGATCCACTACACAGCTCCCTGAACAGAATCCCATGCTTTACTCCCACTGGCCCCCTCCCTGAATGTCTCCTTCAGACCTTCATAATGCATTTCCCTTAGCAAGGCCCCTAGCTTGGGTCAATCCCAAAGGGTACCTCTATTCTAATGGAAGGAAGCCCCAAGGAATTTGACAGAAGAGGAGCAATTGGCTTAGCTATGTGTTCTAAGCAGAGGCAACCCTTTTGAAACCAAAGCCCTTGGTCATACCCAATGAATGCAAAGAGATGGAAAGCAATGATGACGGTGATTGTCTTAGAGTCATGAGAGCTAGCACCACTTCATCTCTGTGCCATAGGTCCAGTCCTTTAGTATGAGGACTAGGCCTATTCATGAAGAGGAACTGCCTGACCATGGGAAGCACTATGTTATTAAGTGGCCAGATAAAAAGTATTGCAAAATATGTGGAAGCATCAAAAAGAAAACAAATTTTTTTTACTAGTTTATGCCAGTATCATCTGATGGCAGATGGCCAGCCAAGCTGACCTTCCCATAGCCTTTTCCATTCTGATACTTTGCCTTCTGTTATAGAAGCTTATGGCCAAAGCAGAGCCTAAGAGTTTTAGCCAGAACTTGTCCTACTTGGACAGGCCAATAACTTTTTTGAGGTCCCATTTCCCATCAAGTAGCCAAGCTACTCTGGGAAACTAGTCCATATAATGTCCAGGAACAGGAGCCAGGCTTCAGAAGTTAAAGGAACTCCTTATCTTAGGATCCCTATGGAGATTATCTAGGGCCTGGAGTAAAGGGTTTTGGGATATCCAGACCATAGGCATGGTTGGGGAAAGAGTATCTCTGAGGATACCACCAACCACTCTCTGAAGTATTAAGGGCCCTGAGCATGGAGAAAGACACTGAAAAGTACCATGGAGGGTCTCAAACATCCAGAATCTTGGCTTCTTGCAGAATTTTCTTGTTACCTGGGATAAAGCTTTGGTTACCACCCTACCTATGTTGTCTAGATGAGCAGTACGTGAAACTGTTCTCTCTAAGCCACTAATTTACTCTTGTAGCCCCTCATCTAGACTTTGCATAGGATAGTTGTGGCTTTCTTTTGAATAGTGCTGATGGGGACCTATAATTCAAACTAGAGTCACACAGGCCTAGAGACAAGTCCAAGCTTTGCTCATCCCCAGTTATGCTGTGCTGTGCTTAGTCTCTCAGTCATGTCCAACTCTTTGCAACCCCATGAACTGTAGCCCACCAGGCCCCTCTGTCCATGGGGATTCTCCACACTAGAATACTGAAGTGGGTTGCCATGCCCTCCTCCAGGGGATCTTCCCAACCCAAGGATCAAACCCAGGTCTCCCTCATTGCAAGCAGATTCTTTACCATCTGAGCCACCAGAGAAGCCCAAGAATACTGGAGTGGGTAGCCTATCCCTTCTCCAGGGGATCTTCCCAACCCAGGAATCAAACCAGGGTTTCCTGCATTGCAGGTGGATTCTTTACCAGCTGAGCTACCAGGGAAGCACCCAGTATGCTACCTTGGGTAAATTACTTCTCTGAAACTCTGTCTCCCTATCTATAAAATGGGGATCAGAAGGTTCTATTTCTTGTCTATTCTGAGGGTCAGCAGTAACTGGGGCTGTGGGTTAAGGGTGGGGGATATAGATCTTGGTTGGGGGGGAGCCGAGAAGGGCAGGTAAATTGCTGGTCAGGCCTCTGAGAATAGCTCTTGGTGTCTCTCCCACAGCTCACTAAGCCTGCGCTACTTCACCTATGGGATTCTCTTTGGTTGTGGCTGTTCCTTCGCCTTTCAGCCATCTCTCGTCATCCTGGGCCATTACTTCCAACGCCGTCTGGGTCTGGCCAATGGTGTGGTGTCTGCTGGGAGTAGCATCTTCTCCATATCCTTCCCCCTCCTCATCAAAACACTGGGGGCTAAGATCAAGCTCGCTCAAACCTTCCAGGTGCTGAGTACCTTTATGTTTATTCTTACGCTGCTTTCACTCACCTACCGACCCCTCCTGCCGAGCTCGCAAGACACCCCAAGCAAGAGAGGTGTCCACACCCTGTGCCAACGCTTTCTGGCTCAGCTCAGGAAGTACTTCAACATGCGAGTGTTCCGCCAACGTACCTACCGCATCTGGGCCTTCGGGATCGCTGCTGCTGCCCTTGGCTACTTCGTTCCCTATGTACACCTGGTGAGAAATACCAGGGTGGGTCTACCCTACCTGACCCCAAGAAGCTGCCTGTAATCTGCCTGAAGTTCAGAGGGTAGGAGCAGAGGACATTGAAAGGGCAGAGCTAGGATCTTTGAAAAAAGACAAAAGAGGTATTTGGAGAGTAGGAAACAGCACAGGCTGAGGGAAGACCTCAGTGGGAAATGGAGGAAGTTCCTTAGGGAAAGGCCTATGCCTATGGTTTCCCCTACTGATAAATCTAGATGGATGCTCAAGAGAAGATAAGCATCACTGAGATACAGGAGACTGCCCCTAGATGAACCAACAATAGGGTTTTCTAAGAGAGTGTCTTAAGGAATGCTGGTCTTTGTAGTCAAGTAATTTTGTTTAGGAAATAATGTATACTATATCTGTCTACCTTCATAATGTGTAACAATCTTATAAAGGTACCAAAAGATCCCAAAATACAGTAAAAAATTCTATTAAGTTTTGTTTAACCAGCATCTACCCAACTTACATGATCACAGAAATGTTGGTTGTTTCCAGCTGCTATCTTCCACAGACATTGTGCTTCTTAAAACATAGTTTTAGAGTGTTACCTGGAAGCTGATGGATCCTTCTCCCTTGGTGACCTGTTGTTACCCTAGGCTGTCAGTTCTGGGTCAGGGAATGGGGAGACAATAAAGGAACTCCTAGATTTTTTTCAGTTGTTAAAGCTGTATTCTGTCCTGCCAAGGCTTGGAAGAGGCTTAGAGACACCCACTGTCCTCAGCTGTTGCTCAGAAGCCCAAAATCCAGAGAGCCGAGGGATATGCAGCCTTTTAAGCTGTTGGAAACAACCAGAGAGCTGGTTCTGGAGCTAAGGCTACAGGGGAGGGGGCTGCAGGAGAAAGCACTCTTATTATGTTCCAGGGAAGTAAGCAGTAGAGGATTCTGGGTATGCCAACAATTAACCAGTCAGATCTTCTTCTTCCTCTTATCCTGGGGGCCTGGTGTTATGCTTTTCAGATGAAGTATGTGGAAGAGGAATTCTTGGAAATCAAGCAGACCTGGGTGCTCTTGGTGTGTATTGGGGCTACCTCAGGCCTTGGGCGCCTTGTTTCAGGCCGTGTCAGTGACTCCATTCCTGGACTTAAGAAGATCTACTTGCAGGTGAGTGTGACCACCCTGTCTACTGTGGACAGAACAGCCTTCCACATGATACTAGGTTATCTCCAGCCTTTGGGATATAATGGTAGGGTATATCTGACACAGCTTGCTATGTAACATGGGAAATCAATTAAAGTCTCAAAGCCTCAGTTTCCCTAGGTTTCAAGTGAAGATCATCATCCCTGTTCTGCTCCTTCCTCAAGATGGAATAAGGATCTAGTGAGAGCAGCCACTGTAAATGGAAACTCTAAGAACACTTTCAAAGAAAATATTTATTTATAGAAGTTCTACCATCTGAGAGAGGGAAACTGAAGCCAGGAATTAGATGCTGCCTGCCTTGAGGACTGAACTCATTGGTACCTTATTCTCTCTTGGAAGGTCTTAGGCATCTGTAGTGCTCTGTGGCCCAATGTCTCTCTCCTCTAGGCCCAAGTGCATCACTTCTTATACCTCCAGAACTACTTGGCATCAAACACTGGCTCTCAAATGCCATCCTCTTGATGGACACAAAAAAAGTGCCAGAAAAGGCCAGACCTCACTTGCCCTCTCCAGGTCTCACTTTCCTCTTCTGTACAATGAGAATAATTCTTTCCTTCCTATCTCACCTCACAGGTGAGGATCAAAAGAAATAAAGATGTGACCAGGCTTTGAGAAGTAAAAAATGTTTTAACTATGCAAACTTATATTCTTTCTCAAAGTGACACAGGTAGCCTCATATTGTGGGCAGTATCCATGCTTGAGAGGCCACTTTCTGTGTGAACTAGGCTCTAGTCTGGCTTGAATACAGACTACTGCTCAAGCTGTCTGTCTTTATCTACTGGATAACAATATTGTCTTTCTGACCTGGCTCATGCTTCTTGCTACAGCAGAGGTAGCAAGTGTACCAGAAGGTACTCAAGTGTGGAACCCTATGGAGGAGTAACAGCAGCCCCAGATAACATATGGGTCATAAGGAATCCATTAGGAAGGTGGTTGAGTTCTGACTCTACTGGAGATGTCCTGAAAGCACTTCCAAGAGGCCCTGACTACACACAGCAGGGATTTCTCTGTCTTCTGATAGCCCCAACTGTTTTCCTAAATACCCTCATATATCTTGGATGAGGATATGAATAAGGTTTCCTATTGTTTTTAACTTTGTGTTAGATTTGCAAGAGCTGGTGAATCTGCTTTGTCAGAGCTTAGGGGCGCCATTATGGTCCATTCAATCCAACCTCTCATTACAGTGATGGAGAAACCGAGGAAAAGACTCAGATAGTCATGGCAGAGCTGAACTCCTATGTAGCATTCTTTTCATATTCTGCTTTACCCTAAGTGATGGATGGCAGAATCAAGTCCCAGACATGATAAGTGACTTGACCAAGGTCAAACCAAAAGCCTGTGATTGAGATAAACCAATTATGAAAATTTAATTTCCTGTGCCAATATCAGCAAGACCTTACCTGGGTGGCTTTTTGTATAGGACTATGTGTGGCTTTCCCAGCTTCTTCCACATGTCCCCATTGTGGCCAAAGGGTGCTGGAAATCAGGGTAAGTTAGCATTGCTTCTGCTGCTAAGTCGCTTCAGTCGTGTCCGACTCTGTGCGACCCCATAGACAGCAGCCCACCAGGCTCCTCCGTCCCTGGGATTCTCCAGGCAAGAACACTGGAGTGGGTTGCCATTGCCTTCTCCAAGTTAGCATTGGGCCAGGGCTTTATCTTGAGGAGTGGAAGTAGCCTTTGCCTACCCATATAGTTAATTTTTCAACATATTCCCTAGGAGAGAGGTAGAGCCCAAGCAGCTCTTGTTTTCTATTGCTCCAAGGGAGGAAGAGGCAATAACCAGTCAGAAACAGTACTAGGCTTATGGCTCAGTGCTTCTGCTGTCCATTTCCCCTACCTATCCAACATTCTCTCCCTTTTCTCACTCTTAGTTGACCCAGTTTTGCCACTTAAAAAAATAATCATGGAACTTTAAAGCTGAAACATATCTTCATCAACTCATAGTCCCAAATTCCTCATTTTATAAACTGAGGAACTGAGGCCCAGAGAGGGAAAGTGATTTGTTCAAACACATTGTGCTGGTAAGTGTCTTAGGCTGAGGGCATGAAACAATGAATGAACTTCTTCCTCTTGAGCTGCTCACAAGAATTTGCCTCCCTTTCTCCCTGGGTCAGAGCAGGAGTACAGGTCTGGGAGAGGAAAGTAGTGTACATAGCTTCAGGTTCAGAAAAGTCATCCACTAGACCTTCTGGCTCCTACTACTGAAAGAGAGGCACATGTGTCTGGTGTAAAGCCCCTGGACAGTCTGTTGGAAAGCAAATAGTGACAACTTGCAGGACAACCTCACTTTGGGTCAAATCTTGAAACCTGTTTCTTTGTTTCAAGAGGGATTTTTAATTTCCAAACCTTGGCAAAGCCTCATGGAGGATATTAAGAGGCAGCTAGATACAATAGATAGTAATTGCCACCAGTTAACTTATATGCAGAGTACATCATGAGAAATGCTGGGCTGGAAGAAGCACAAGCTGGAATCAAGATTGCTGGGAGAAATATCAGTAACCTCAGATATGCAGATGACACCACCCTCATGGCAGAAAGTGAAGAAGAACTAAAGAGCCTCTTGATGAAAGTGAAAGAAGAGAGTGAAAAAGTTGGCTTAAAGCTCAACATTCAGAAAACTAAGATCATAGCATCTGGTCCCATCACTTCATGGCAAATAGATGGGGAAACAGTGGAAACTGTGTCAGACTTTATTTTGGGGGGCTCCAAAATCACTGCAGATGATGATTGCAGCCATGAAATTAAAAAATGCTTACTCCTTGGAAAGAAAGTTATGACCAACCTAGATAGCATATTCAAAAGCAGAGACGTTATTTTGCCAACAAAGATCCATCTAGTCAAGGCTATGGTTTTTCCAGTGGTCATGTATGGATGTGAGAGTTGGACTGTGAAGAAAGCTGAGCACTGAAGAATTGATGCTTTTTAACTGTGGTGTTGGAGAAGACTCTTGAGAGTCCCTTGGACTGCAAGGAGATCCAACCAGTCCATTCTAAAGGAGATCAGCCCTGGGTGTTCTTTGGAAGGAATGATGCTAAAGCTGAAACTCCAGTACTTTGGCCACCTCATGCGAAGAGTTGACTCATTGGAAAAGACTCTGATCCTGGGAGGGACTGGGGGCAGGAGGAGAAGGGGATGACAGAGGATGAGATGGCTGGATGGCATCACCGACTCGATGGACGTGAGTTTGAGTGAACTCCGGGAGTTGGTGATGGACAAGGAGGCCTCAGTTCAGTTCAATTCAGTTGCTCAGTTGTGTCTGACTCTTTGCGACCCCATGAATCTCAGCATGCCAGGCCTAACTTTACACCTAAAACAACTAGAAAAAGAACAAAAAAACCCAAGTTAGTACAAGTAAAGAAATCGAAGATTAAAGCAGAAATAAACAAAAAAGAAATGAAGGAAACAATAGTAAAGATTAATAAAACTAAAAGCTGGTTCTTTGAGAAGATATACAAAATTGACAAACCACTAGCCAGACTCATCAAGATAAAACGAATCAAACCAACAAAATTAGAAATGAAAAAGAAATTGCAACAGACATCACAGAAACACAAAGGATCATACAAGAGTATTATGAACTATTTGCCCATAAAATGGACAACCTGGAAGAAATGGACAGATTCTTAGAAAAATTCAACCTTCCAAGACTGACCAGGAAGAAACAGAAATTATGAGGAAGCCAATCACAAGCACTGAAATCAAAACTGTGATCAAAACTCTCCCCAAAAACAAAAGACCAGGGCCAGATGGCATCACAGGTGAATTCTATCAAACATTTAGAGAAGAGCTAATGCCTATTCTTTCCAAATTCTTCTGAAAAATTACAGAGGAAGGAACACTTCCAAACTCATTCTATGAGGCCACCATCACCCTGATACCAAAACCAGATAAAGACATCACACACACAAAAAAGAAAATTACTGGCCAATATCATTGATGAACATAGATGCAAAAATCCTCAACAAAATTCTAGCAAACAGAATCCAACAACACATTAAAAAGATCATACACCATGATCAAGTCAGTTTTATCCCACGGATGCAAGGATTCATCAATATATGCAAATCAATCAATGCAATATGCCATATTAACAAATTGAAAGGTAAAAGCCATATGATAATCTCAATAGGTGCAGAAAAAGCTTTCAACAAAATTCAGCACCCACTTATGATTAAAACTCTTTAAAAATGGACATAGGAGAAACCTACCTCAACTTTAGTTCAGTTCAGTCACTCAGTCGTGTCCAACTCTTTGTGACCCCATGGACTGCAGCACGCCAGGCTTCCCTGTACATCACCAACTCCTGGAGCTTGCTCAAACTCATGCCCACTGAGTTGGTGAGGCCATCCAACCATCTTATCCTCTTGTGTCCCCTTCTCCTCCTGCTGTCAATCTTTCCCAGCATCAGGGTCTTTTCCAATGAGTCAGTTCTTTGCATCAGGTGGCCAAAGTATTGGAGCTTCAGCTTCAGCATCAGTCCTTCCAGTTAATATTCAGGGCTGATTTCCTTTAAGATTGACTAGTTTCATCTCCTTGCAGTCCAAGGGACTCTCAAGAGTCTTCTCCAACTCCACAATTTAAAAGCATAAATTCTTCAGTGCTCAGCTTTCTTTATAGTCCAACAGTCACATCCATACATGACTACTGGAAAAACTATAGCCTTGTCTAGACAGACCTTTGTCAGCAAAGTAATGTCTCTGCTTTTTAATTCGCTGTCTAGGTTGGTCATAGCTTTTCTCCCAAGGATCAAACATCTTTTAATTTCCTGGCTGCAGTCACCATCTGCAGTGATTTTGGAGCTGAAAAGATAAAGTCTGTCACTGTTTTCATTGTTTCCACATCTGTTTGCCATGAAGTGATGGGACTGGATGCCATGATCTTAGTTTTTTGAATGTTGAGTTTTAAGCCAACTTTTTAACTCTTTTATTTTCATCAATAGGCTCTTTAGTTCTTCACTTTCTGCCATGAGGGTGGTGTCATCTACATTTCTGAGGAGGCCATATACAACAAACCTACAGCAAACATTATTCTCAATGGTAGGAAACTGAAAGCATTCCCTATAAGATCAGGAACAACACAAGGGTGCCCAATCTCACCACTATTATTCAACATAGTTTTGGAAGTCCTAGCTATGGCAATCAGAGAAGAAAAAGAAATAAAAGGAATCTAGATTGGAAAAGAAGAGGTAAAACTCTCACTGTTCACAGATGATGTGAAACTATAGATATAAAACCCTAAATATACTATCAGAAAATTACTAGAGCTAATAAGTGAATTTAGTAAAGTCACAGGATACAAAATCAATACACAGAAATAATTTGCATTCCTATACACTAACAATGAAAAATCAGAAAGTGAAATTAAGGAATCAATCCCATTTACCACTGCAACCAAGAAGAATAAAATACCTAAGAATAAATCTACCTAAGGAGACAAATGGAGAAGGAAATGGCAACCCACTCCAGTATTCTTGCCTGGAGAATACTTTGGACAGAGGAGCCTGGCAGGCTACAGTTCATAGGATCACAAAGAGTCAGACATGACTGAGCTACACACACACACACACACACACACACGGAGCCAAAAGAGCTGTATACAGGAAACTATATGACTGATGAAAAAAAATAAAAAATGACATAAACAGATGGAGAGATATTCCATGTTCCTGGGTTGGAAGAATCAATATTGTTAAAATAACTATATTACCAAAAGCAGTCTACAGATTCAATGTAATCCCTATCAAATTACCAATGGTATCTTTCACAGAACTAGAACAAAAAATTTCACAATTTGTAGGGAAAAGATCCTGAATAGCTAAAGTAATCTTGAGAAAGAATGGAGCTGGAGGAATCAACTGTACTGACTTCAGACTATACTACAAAGCTACCATCATTATAACAGTTTGGTACTGGTACAAAAACAGAAATATCGACCAATGGAACAAGATAGAAAGCCCAGAGATAAACCCACATACCTATGGGCACCTTATCTTTGACAAAGGAGGCAAGAATATACAATGGAGAAAAGATAGTCTCTTCAATAAGAAATGCTGGGAAAAGTGGACAGCTACATGTAAAAGAATGAAATTAGAACACTACTTAACATCACGGTGATGCCATCCAGCCATCTCATCCTCTGTCGTCCCCTTCTCCTCCTGCCCCCAATCCCTCCCAGCGTCAGAGTCTTTTCCAATGAGTTCACTCTTCGCATGAGGTGGCCAAAGTACTGGAGATTCAGCTTGAGCATCATTCCTTCCAAAGAAATCCCAGGGCTGATCTCCTTCAGAATGGACTGGTTGGATCTCCTTGCAGTCCAAGGGACTCTCAAGAGTCTTCTCCAACACCACAGTTCAAAAGCATCAATTCTTAACATCATACACAAAGATAAACTCAAAATGGATTAAAGACCTAAATGTAAGATGAGAAACTATAAAGCTCTTAGAGGAAAACACAGGCACAATGTTTTATGACATAAATCATGGCAAGATCTTCTATGTCCCACCTCTCAGAGTAATGGAAATAAAAACAAAAATAAGCAAGTGGGACCTAATTAAACTTGAAAGCTTTTGCACAGCAAAGGAAGGGCTTCCCAGGTGGCACCAGTGGTAAAGAACTCATCTGCCAATGCAGGAGATGTAAGAGACGTGAGTTCAGTCCCTGGGTTGGGAAGATCCCCTGGAAGAGGGCATGGCAACCCACTCCAGTATTCTTGCCTGAAGAATCCCATGGATAGAGAAGCCTGGCGGGCTATGGTCCATAGGTCGCAAAGAGTTGGACACGACTGAAGTGACTTAGCAGCAGCAGCATGACCCAATAAGCCCACTACTGGGCATATACCCTGAGGAAACCATAATTGAAAAAGACACATGTACCCCAATGTTCATTGCAACACTATTTACAATAGCTAGGCATGGAAGCAACCTAGATGTCCATCGACAGATGAATGGATAAGGAATTTGTGGTACATATAAACAATGGATTATTACTCAGTCCCAAAAAAGGAATGCACTTGAGTTGGTTCTAATGAGGTGGATGAACCTAGAGCCTATTATAGTGAAGTCAGAAAGAGAAAAACAAATATCATATGTTAATGCATATGTATGGAATCTAGAAAGATGGTACTGATGAACCTCTTTGCAGGGCAGCACTGGAGGTGCAGACATAGAGAACCGACTTGTAGACATGGGGAGGATGGGAAGGAGAGGGTGGAATGGATGGAGAGAGTAGCATGGAAACATATATACTACCATATGTAAAATAGATAGCTGAGGGGGATTTACTGTATGACTCAGGAAACTCAGTTTGGGGCTGTGTGACAATCTAAAGGGGTGAGATGGGGTGGGAGGTGGGAGAGAGTTTCAAGAGGGAGGGGACATTTGTATACCTGTGGTTGATTCCATGTAGATGTATGCCAGAAACCAACACAATATTGTAAAGCAATTATCCTTCAATTAAAAATAAATACATATTTTAAATTAACTAATTATTTTTTAAAAAACCAGTTGTGTTTCCAGTGGCCCTTCTCTCTACTGAGAGGGAAAAACCAACCACTGGAAAGGCAGCTTTATTACCTCAGAGTCATTTTACTCAGCCCAAGGAAAGCCCAGTGGCTAAGTCAGTGTCCCCGAGGCTGGCTTCAGGCTCCCTAGACCTCCTCTGAGTGCCCTGCTTCTCCTTAGAGCCCCCTGTGTTGCCTTGGCAGGGTGCTCAGACAAATCCAGAAGCCCCCAGAGCCACACTGCCTTGAGCATCTGAGATGGTGGTGTGTCCCATGTCCTAAAACCTAAGGAACCTGGGTGAACCTCCTGGTGGTCTCCCTCATACTGAGGTGTTTTCTTTTAGAAAACTGCTTTTGGCAGTCTCCCACAAAAATGGGCACTGGCTCCTTCCCTATTTCAGGAAGCTGTGCCTTCCATTCATGCCCCCATCTAATCATTATTCAAGTCATCCTCACTTCCTCCCCTTCCTCTTCCTAAATCTAACTTGGATATGAAAACACCAGCATGGTCTGGTTCCAGACCCTGATGCCTGTGGCAGACAAACACAGGATCAGAAAGCAGAAACAGCAATTCCCTTTATCTCAGAGTCTAGTCAAAAGACATCTTCTTGAGGACAGGGGCCATGTCCTTTCTTTTAAAAATTTTGACAATCAACGTTAAATAGGGGCTCTCTTTAAAACTTTGAATTCTAAGTCCTTCTAAATGACTTAGAAGGAACTTAAGTAACTATTTAGTCCACTGGGCTTTCTGTTGACATCCCCTTGCCCCATTTTTCATGGGCTTCCCTGGTGGCTCAGATGCTGAAGAATCTCCCGCCTGCAATGTGGGAGACATGGGTCCAATCCCTGGGTTTGGAAGATCCCCTGGAGAAGGGAATGGCTACCCACTCCAGTATTCTTGCCTGGAGAATTCCATGGACAGAGGAGCTTGGTGGACTACAGTCCATGGGGGTCACAAAGAGTGGGACACAACTGAGCGACTAACACTTTGCCCCATTTTACAGACTGTATAAATAAGGCCCTGAGAAGGAGATGTGATTTACTATGTGGGCTTCATGGGCAAGCACAACATGACCTCAGGCTGTTGTTCCTTTAGGTCATCTCCTTCTTGCTCCTGGGCCTGATGTCCATGATGATTCCCCTCTGCCGGGGCTTCGGGGGCCTCATCGTTGTCTGCCTCTTCCTGGGCCTGTGCGATGGCTTCTTCATCACCATCATGGCCCCCATCGCATTTGAGCTGGTGGGCCCAATGCAGGCCTCACAGGCCATTGGCTACCTCCTGGGTATGATGGCCCTGCCGATGATTGCCGGACCCCCCATTGCAGGTGAGGTTAACATTGCAGGGAGAGCATGAGTGGGGGAGTCCTGTTTT
This sequence comes from Bubalus bubalis, assembly GCF_019923935.1. Lineage (NCBI taxonomy): Eukaryota > Metazoa > Chordata > Mammalia > Artiodactyla > Bovidae > Bubalus > Bubalus bubalis. Next base: position 66,203,513 of record NC_059181.1, read on the forward strand.
CCTTGGGACCTAGCCCTCCTAAGTGCCTCTGCTTAAAGTCCCTTTCTCCCTCTTCTCTCTTCAAGTAGTCTCATCAGAGTGCGTGAAACCTCTTACCACTATTGATGAAAGAGACTAAGCACAATATATGTGCATGGATTCATTTGAGGGGATGGGCATTTCCTGGCTGTGAGTTTTTATTGTAGACAGCATGGCTGATTCCAGGAGGGTAGAGAGAATAATGGGTTTGGCCTTCTGACCATTCTATTGATCCCAAATCTTCTCTCTCTCTCTCTGTCTTCACAAGCAAGTAATTATTTTCAAGGTAGTTGAGCAGGAAGAGAAACAAAAGTGGGCCCTGGTTTTATTAATACTTAGAGACATCCCTTCCTCCTCTACCAACTTCTGAACTGAGCCTGTAGAAAACATTTAATTAAGACCACAACTCAAGACTGGACCAATGAAGCTCACTTATAGCAGGCAACAGGCAAGGTGTTGGCTTGCCATCTTTCAGCGCTCCTAATTTCTCTCTCTACTTCCAAGGAGGGCATGGTTTGTACCCTAGAGAACACAAGAAACAAAGAAAACTAATAAGAGACATCATTTCCTCTCTTTATGATTTATTGCAAATATTGATTCATAGGATAGTGTCTCTTAAGCTAGCCAACTAGGCTAACTCAACAAGTATTCCTTGAATACCAGTTCAGTGCAAGGTGTTGTGAGTGCACTGGTTGTACTGCATTCCAGTGACAAAGGCCCCTACTCAGGCCATTGTACAACAGCCACACTGTCCACTGGGGGAGGCGAGCCTTTACCTAACTCCTGATTCCAAATGTGGATCCCAGAATCCATAGCTCTTTCCACTTGCTTACCTCCTAAGCAGCCCCAGGACCTACCTGCCTTTCATTAGTACTGTTTCTGGGCTCAACCTCCCTATGAGGTATCCCACATTAGCTTCTGGTGGTGAGCAGAGAAGACTCCATGTACCATGCCAAACACATTCACCACATTGGCGACCTAGAAGAACCCAGAGGGGCCAACCATATCGGTAACTTGAAGGAAAGATACACATATACCCTAACCCTAACCCTAACCCTAGCCTCCTCTTAGGGCAAATGGGCACTTCAAAGAAAGGGAAAAAGGGAACTTGGCTGAATTATTACGTAAGAACACTCTAGCCTAAGTTGGGTGTGAGAAGGTGTATCACTGTGAACCAAGACAAGTCTTGGTCATCTTCTGTGTTCTTTTAAAATAGCCTCCCTCCATACCTATCTCCATACCTTGGAGTGACTAGAAGTTAACTGTAGCTTATGAAAGCAAAAAATGGAGAACTTTGAGAAGTTTCATTTGCCTCTTTCATAATAAGCATTTGCCTCAAGAGCCTACAGTCTCAGTGGCTCAGGGAGGAGCTGCTTGTCTTTGTAATAGAGGTTTTGTGTCTTCCATTGAGGAGTGTTTAAACTGAGTTGGGCTCCCGGGTCAAGGCAGTACAGGCCAAGATTCTCTGGATAGGCATTTTGATGGCTTCTAGAAGAAGCAGAGAACATCTTTGTATAGCAGAGCAAAGCTAAACTTGACTTGTCTCTGTTAACTTTTCAGGCCTCCTCCGCAACTGTTTTGGGGACTATCATGTGGCCTTCTACTTTGCCGGTGTACCCCCAATCGTTGGGGCAGTAATCCTCTTGTTCGTCCCTCTGATGCATCAAAGGATGTTCAAGAAAGAGCAAAGGGATTCCAGCAAGGATAAGATGCTGACCCCTGACCCAGACCCCAATGGAGAGCTGCTGCCGGGCTCCTCTACCCCTGAGGAACCAATCTAATGCCTTTTATTTGCCATCGTGTGCTCCCCCCCAAACCTTTCCTTCACCTTGCCCTGCTCGGCATTTACATTTTTGCCACCAGCACACTTGTTCCCAAACCTGCACACACAGCATTTCAGCCACCTGACCATCCCCTTGGAGCCAAAGCTCCAGGTGTTCCAAACTTATTAACCAAATTCTCCCCATGAATGCCTTTAAACTTGCCAGGGTCGTCTCCTTCCAGGCTTTAGGAAAGCTTGGGATCACCCCCTGGCCTTTGGAACCTCTCCATAAACTTTGTAACTCTTGGGGGAGGAGAAGGATGGGAATTCCTGGCCCAGCTTGTTAGTCACCCACTAAAAGCAGCTGCCAAAGGTGCTACTGTATCCCCAGGAGCCTGGTGGGAAGATCTAAATCTCTGGGTGCTGAGGCATTCCTTGACATCTTTCCTTAGGAAGCATTGAGAGGTGTGGCAGAAAGGGCATAGAGGTAAAATGACACAAGGAATCTTGTTTAGCCTCAGTGTCTCTGAGGGCTGTGGTTTCCCAAGAGGTGTGGGTGACATCACTTTACAAGTGTATAGGGAGTCTCTCCATCATAAGGTTAGTTAACAGGCTGCCTCCTTCTTTCCTTCCTCCTTTTATTCCTCTACTGCCTCTTCTCCCTTCTCATTCACCTCTATTTCTTTTCATAACTGTCATAGACTAATGGGTGCTTGAAGAAAGGAGGGATCCAGAGCTTGGAACAATCAACCCTCATCTTGGCCCAACCCTCCCCTAACACTAGCATCAATTCAACTCATCTCAGGCTGAGCCACATCTCACCGTTTGGCTCAAGCTCCTATAATCGACTGGAATAATAGAATATCACATAGGAAAGGGACCTTAAACACTATAAAGTTCCATTCACTGATTTTTACAGATTTTCTGGGCTAATGCATTAACCTGCAGGCTGCCCCAGCTCCCCATCCTTATATCCACCTGTCAAAATGTGAAGAAATTCCTCTCATCTCAGGAGGCAGAGGGAGACTGATGACCGGGGGAATGGCATGGTGGGGGAGGGGCAATAATTATTGACCTGGGGAAGGACCAATTCCTCCATCGCTCATTATTCATGACAGGTCAACATTTTCACCTGGGCCAAGCCAGGAAAAGAACTGTTTGAGGGAAAATCGTATTTCCAACCTGGATTCCCCAAATGTAGAGGCAGCAGCTGCACATAGGGTTGGAAAACTTCTTTTAGGAAGAGCAAACCATCACAGCCTTTACTACCCAATGTGTCCCCCATGCTGGGCATCCTGGACCACTCAGTTAGTGGGAATGAAAGGTGCCAGGGAAGATAGACTCTGGACCATCTTCATCCTCTGAAGTAGGTGCCAGGTGCTTCCCTATGCCTAGGCTCTGGCCGGCACTCTTGCTGAAGAGAATTTCCAGCCAGGCTGTGTCCGGCTAGCACAACTCACCTTATTAGGAGCTCACCCACTTTCTTCATTCAGCCTCTTTGTGTCTCTCCCATTCTAGGTCTTTTTCTGTTGTATTCCTGTTACCCTAATCTTCTCACCAGGCACTTTGGCTGTCACTTAGAGCTAACAGTGACTTGCTATTCCGAGCCAGAGCCATCCCAGGGCCAGGAGGATTACATTGCCCCTGAGGAGCTCCAAAGAAGACAGTGGTCCCCACCCATGAGTTTTTCCGTTACAGACAGGCAGCTGGGGCATGGTTGGCCTCTGATGACTTCATTCAAGGCCAAACTCTGGAGCCCCCTCCATTGGTCCCAGTCCAGCTCTTATCAACTCCCCAAAGGAAAACCCATTGGTTCTTGGCTCTGTGAATATGAAGGGGCCTGCCTAATTACTACCCTGTTATCCCAAACAGCAGTAGAACAGGACAAGCTGGCCCCCAGGAGCTTTGTAACTCCCAGAAGAAGCCACTGAAAATATTGGAGCAACAAAGCTCCTGATTCCATTTTTCCCTGCCCACCCCCACCAAGTCACCTGAGGGCAGTTCTGCAGGGCCTCTTTTGTTGCTCACGGTGTGGACAGCTCTTAAGAATCAGGCTGCCACCCACTTCTCTCCAGATGAAGGAAAGACATTCATGGGTCACAAATCTGCTCTATCAGGTGTCATATAACATGGCAAGGTGTCAGTTTACTTCTTCCACACATGTACATGTGCATGTGTGTGCTTGTGCACTTTTGGGGAGAATGTTGGTTGGTGAAAGCAGCACAGTATTAATATTTAGGGTAAGATGCAGCTTCTTATGCACTACAGTTAAATCAAGGAGAATGAACAAAACTTGGGAGCTTGAGATCTGGGACATTTAAATACTCAAAAGGTTTGGAACAAAATAAACAAATCTAAAAATCCAGCTTTGGTGTGTTTGTTGCCTACACTGGTGAAATAGTCCTAATCTGGTTAACAGCAGAAGTTTAGCTTCAGAACTGAAATCATTTCACATCAAATTTCTGCCAGGGTCTATACTCTGTGAGAGCAGAAATTGGAGAAGGAGCTATATAGGGGTTTGAAGTTGGGTGAACTAATCCAACTAGGATTGGATGTTTAGGGAGCTCTGAAGTGAAAAAGTGTTTACTTCACAAAATGAGAACATGGTTAGTGGCTGAGTTGGAGTAGAGGTCCCACCAAAGCTACCACCTTGTTACAAGAATGCCATGTTGAAAACTATCAAAGACCTTGCCAATAATCCAGTACAAGCCCCTTTTCTTCTCCCTTGTTATTGATGGGGTAACTTGAAGTGACTAGTATAGTTAGGTTATATAACCAAGCAGCAGCCTAAAATTGAGGGTAACACAGAAGAGAGATCTATAGCAATGCCAAAGTATAACCTTAGAATCTCTGTTGTTCATACTCTGCATTGAATTTAACTGGGGACACTAATGTCTGGATAAAAGGCACTGCAGCAGGTTCACACAGAAAATCAGTGACAGAGTAGGTTGAAACTTTGAACTCAGGTCACTGACTTCCAGTCCAGTCCAAACCTCTCATTTCACAGATGAAGAAACTGACACAAGGAGGGGGAAATAACTTGCCCACTTCATTCAACAACTACATATCGAACCCATCTGCAAATGAGTGTTGGCAGGACCAGCTCCAAGCAAAAATGAAATCTGAGCCAAATCTGACTTTTAGCATAGCCCATTTTTTCACAATTAACTCTCACTTCCAACTGACATACACTTTTGGAATTCTCTCTTCTCAAGCCATTCCAGACTTTCATGCAGCCTTAGCCTTGGAGATCTGGTCCCACCTATTGCCCTTCTAGCCTCAGCAACCCAAGACATACAAATAAAGCCAATCTCCCTGTGGCTATACACTGGACAGGATAGGAGTGGAAGTGACTGGTTTCCTTTGCAAGAAGGTGGTTTACCACCCAGCTCTTGGCTATTGTTTCTCCCCTGACTCAGTGCAGGCATCCTCAAGCCGCCCACTGAGACTAAGTGGCCTGGCCCCAGGCTCTCCCACCCAAGGTCTGCTGCCCCCTTGATCCTTCCTCTAGGAGCTCCAAGGCCCTAGTCTGTGTTTGATCACTCAGGATCATTAGATTTCAAAGCTGTGGAATCCCATAATTTTTATGAGCATATGCTCTCCTCTAGGGCCTTTTCATGTCTGAAGAGGCAACCAGCAGTTCCCTGCCTCTTCACAGCAGCAGAGCAGGCCAGCTAACAGGAATTAAAAGTGTCTCCAGCAAAACCCTGGTATCTGACAGCTGGTGCTTAGATAGGGTGGGTGCTGGTTTGAACCACAGCCTTTGAAGCAAGTTCAAATTCTAATAAGCTGAAATGTAGAGGAGACTCCAGAAGAATAAGAAAAGGGATTAAATACCCAACTTCTGCAGGCATTGAGAAGGCTTTACTTTAGAAGGCCTTTCAAATCTTGCATTTCAGCTCTCTCTAGTGGTCACAAGAAGCAAAGTTCCATGCCTGGTTTTCAAATCATTTCAGTAATATTTTCTAGGGACCTGCTTTGACAGGCACTTTGCTAGAACCCAAGGATTTCGCGAATGAAAGGAACAGAGGTGGAGAAAAAAGAGAGAGAAGAAACACAAGAAAGAATTTGAACTACCTGCTTTCCAAGATGCCTTTTCCTCTTCTGGACCCCAGTGCCTGGAGCCTATGGACCTTAAAGCCTTTGGCACAGGCAGGGGCCACCACGCCACTTCCGGGATGGAGGCCTCAGCATTTCCCCCTCCCTTTTGCCCTAAGACTGGCCTCCCCCGGCCAGAACCTCTCAGAACTACAGTCTCCTCAGCGTTGGTTTCTTGCTGAGCCGGGGCGAGATAAAATTAGTCCATTGCTCACGACTAACAAGTGTCAACCCACGTCCAGCTGGAGGGAGAGGACAGAGCTAACTCATGGGTGTTCCTGCTGGCCAGTCGACACGGGGTCTGACTTCGGCTGTCCGACAACCCTGGCCCAGGGCCTCCTCATTCCCCTGTCCCACCTGCCCCAGAGATGGGGAACTAGAAAGGGGCGGGGCGACCACTACCCTACTTTCCCCAACACACACCCACCCTACACTGCCGTCGCAACGACTGGGGACTGGGCCGTGGGATCCACAGATGTGAGTGCTAGCCAGCACCATTTCCCGCCAGATCCCCATGCCCACTCCAACTTGGAGAATGCCTGAGGATGGAGATGGGGCTGGGGTGGGGGGCAGCTCACCGGCCCTGGCTGCTCTCCTGGTCCTACCACTGACTTCGGGTCACTTTAAGCAGGGTGGTGGGTGGTTCTTCCCCCTCCTTGGCTTTCCATCCATTTCCCTGTCTGGAAGGGGTCGGAACCCGGGAGACGTGCCAACTGAAATGCATCTGCTCCTGCTACTCAAACGGGAATCAGACCCATCCAGGAAAACCAAGTCTTCCCTCTCAGAGGAAGACGGTGGGAAAGAAGGTGGGAGGGCCCAACTCCGGGCCCTGCCAACTGTCTGGGGAGCCAGATGGATAGAAAGCAGCTGCGCGTGTCCTGACCTCAGCTCCTCCTCAGTACCCCACTCCCACTGCCCTGCCCGGGCCACCACCACCAGGGATTGCAGCATTGTCGCCCCCATCAAGCTTTGGGTAGAGAAACCTGGAGGTGATTCTGTCTGGGCCATCCAATAACAACCCCCTCACCCCAGCGACTCCCTACCAGATCTGTCCCCAAGGTCCTGATGGTGGGGTCAACCTGCAACTAGCAAGGACCTAAGGGCATCCCAGGTGGTGCTAGTGGTAAAGAACCACCTGCCAATTCAGGAGACATAAGAGATGTGGTTCCATCCCTGGGTTGGGAAGATCCCATGGAGGAGGAAATGGGCAATCCACTCCAATATTTCCCTGGAAAATTCCATGGACAGAGGAGCCTGTCAGGCTGTAGTCCATAGGGTTGCAAAGAGTTGGACATGACTGAAGTGACTTAGCATGTTCACATGCAAGAGATTCCAGGCAGGAGGCCTGCCAGTATGAGGAGACTAGAAGCCAGAACTACCTTCAGAAAATGCTCTGCTCTGGCCCAGAGCAGCTATCCTCCTCTCTCTTCTCTCCAACCTCCAACCCTGGTTTGGCTGTCCCCATAAAAGTTGTCCCAGAACCCCCAAGGGACAACCACACTGGCTGATCAAAGCTCTTAATTCAGGCTGGCTCTCCCAAAACAGTGTCCCCAGATCCTACTCAAGATGAAGGTGAGCACCCACCAGATGCCCTAGGCTCACACAGGTGAACTAGCAGGATTTCCTAGGGTACAGAACCCTCCTTAAAACCTGGACAGATCACCAGGAATGGAACAGGTTAACTTTAAGACCTGCCCCCTCAATTTGCTCCCCACCCAACACTCCTCCACCTTACTCTCCAACAACCTACTTCCTTCAGCTGGTTGCCTAAGAAGGGGTGAAAGAGGGGGCCAGGGCAACCATCTCCACTGCCCTCCCACACACATCCACATACATCCTTTCTCTCCCCAAGATGGAGTCTTCTGAGGCCCAGCCTTGCAGATTCTTCTGCCTTAAAGCCTGTAAAGGCCAGAGATTCCTCCTGTCAGTCCAAGACCTCCCACATACATGTGCACAGACGCACTTCTTTCATCCTTCAGCTCCAAGAACACAAGAGCCTTCCCCCAGCATATTTGGACACTGAGGACACTTTAATGATAATAGGGCATCTTCACCTGTTAGGAGGAGCAGTTTACAGGTCATAGGTGCTCCTATATCTCTTATCACACCTGACCCTCCCCCCAACACTGGAAGGCAGCTACTCCTGTGTCTATTTTACAGATAGGGAAAGTAAGCCCCGGAAAAAACTGAATCCCAGTTTTCAAACTCCTTCTCCAAGGCTCTTTCCACTGCACCTCAGAGAAAGTATGGAAGTAAGCAAGTCTTTCTTTTCCCTTGACTTCTCAGAAAGCCTGCTTGCTACTCCTGGAGTTAGTACCTGATGTTCCCCAGGCCCAATCTACCCTTCAAGGAAGGCACTGGGTAGTGAGTGGCACTACAGCCTCTCACGAGGCTTATCTCAGGATAAAAGCATAGAAAGCAGCAAAAGCTGAGCCAGAGTCCTAACCACATATCCCAGCCTCTCTTTTGGAGGGAATGGGACAGGGAGGAGAATGTGGAAGAGGAATTAGGAATCTCTGATTTTCCTTTCCCTGGGGGTGCACAGTATTGTCTTCTGGGTTCCTCTTTGCCTCAAAATTGTTTGTTGTTGTTGTTCAGTCATTAAGTTGTGTCCAACTCTTTGTGACCCCATGGACTGCAGCACACCAGTCTCCTCTGTCTTCCACTATCTCCTGGAATTTGCTCAAACTCACGTCCATTGAATTGGGGATGCCATCCAACCTTCTCATCCTTTGTTGTCCCCTTCTCCTCCTGCGTTCCATCTTTCGAAGCATCAGGGTCTTTTCCAATGAGTCAGTTCTTCGCATCAGGTGGCCAAAGGATTGGAGCATCAGCTTCAGCATCAGTCCTTCCAATGAATATTTGGGACTGATTTCCTTTATAATTGACTAATTTGATCTCCTTGCAGTCCAAGGGACTCTCAAGAGTCTTCTCCAGCATCACAATGTGAAAGCATCATTTCTTCACCACTCAACCTTCTTTACAGTCCAACTCTTACATCTGTACATGACTACTGGAAAAAACATAGATTTCACTATATGGACCTTTATCAGGAAAGTAATGTCTCTGCTTTTTAATATGCTGTCTAGCTTTGTCATAGCTTTCCTTCGGAGGAGCAAGCATCCCTTAATTTCATGGCTGCAGTCACCATCTGCAGTGATTTTGGAGCCCAGGAAAATAAAATCGGTCACTGCTTCCACCTTTTCCCCTTCTATTTGCCATGAAGTGATGGGACCAGATGCCATGATCTTAGTTTTTTGAATATAGTTTTAAGCCAGATTTTTCACTCTCCTCTTTCACCCTCATCAAGAGGCTCTTTAGCTCCTCTTCACTTTCTGCCATTAGAGTGGTATCTGCATATGTGAGGTTGCAGATATTTCTCCCTGCAATCTTGATTCTAGTTTGTGACTCATCCAGCCCAGTGTTTCTCATGATGTACTCTGCATATAAGTTAAATAAGCAGGGTGACAATACACATCCTTGACGTACTCCTTTCCCAATTTTAAACCAGTCAGTTGTTCCATATCCAGTTCCAACTGTTGCTTCTTGACCTGCACACAGGTTTTTCAGGTGACAGGTAAAGTGGTCTCATACTCCCATCTCTTTAAGAATTTTCCAGTTTGTGATCCACAGAGTCAAAGGCTTTAGCATAGTCAATCTTTATTGACTCTGAAACTCCCTTGCTTTCTCCACAATCCAACAAATACTGGCAATTTGATTTCTGGTCCTCTACCTCTTCAAAACTAGCTTGTACATCTGGAATCTCTCAGTTCACAGACTGAAGGAGCCAAGCTTGAAGGATTTTGAGCATAATATTGCTAGCATATGAAATGAGGGCAATTGTATGGTAGTGTGAGTATTCTTTGGCATTGCCCTTTGGGATTGGAATGAAACTCACCTTTTCCAGTCCTGTGGCCACTGCTGAGTGTTCCAAATTTGATTGCACATTGAGTGCACCACTGTAACAGCATCATCTTTTAGGGTTTTAAATATCTCAGCTGGAATCCCATCATGTCCACTAGCTTTGTTCAGAGTAGTACTTCCTAATGCCCACTTTACTTCACAATCCAGGATGTCTGGCTCTAGGTGAGTGACCACACCATCGTGGTTATCCAGGTCATTAAGACCTTTCTTGTATAGTTCTTCTGTGTATTATTGCCACCTCTTCTTAATCTCTTCTGCTTCTGTTATTAATAGGTCCTTACTGCTTCTGTCCTTTATCTTGCCCATCTTTGCATGAAATGTTCCTTTGATGTCTCTAATTTTCTTGAAGAGATCTCTAGTCTTTCCCATTCTATTGTTTTCCTCTATTTATTTGCATTGTTCATTTAAGAAGGCCTTCTTATTTCTCCTTGTTATTCTCTGAAACTCTTCATTCAGTTGGGTATATCTTTCTCTTTCTCCCTCGCCTTTTACTTCTCTTCTTTCCTTAGCTGTGTGTAAACCCTCCTTGTGCTCAGTCGCTCAGTTGTGTCCAACTCTTTTTTACCCAATGCAGTGTAGGCTGCCAGGCTCTTCTTTCCATGGGATTCTCCAGGCAAGAATACTGAATTGGGGTGCCATGCCATCCTGCAGGGGATCTTCCCAACCCAAGGATCAAACCTGGGTCTCCTGCATCTCCAGCACTGCAGGCAGATTCTTTACCCACTGAGCCACCAAAGCCTGCTCAGACAACTATTTTGTTTTCTTACATTTCTTTTTCTTTGGGATGGTTTTGGTCACTGCCTCCTGTACAATGTTACAAACACAGTTCTTAGTTCTCATAGTCCATAGTTCTTTTGGCACTCTGTCTACCATATCTAATCCCTTGGATCTATTCGTCACCTCCACTGTATAATCAGAAGGGATTTGATTTAGGTCATACCAGAATGGGCTAGTGAGTTTCCCTACTTCCTTCAATTTAAGCCCGAATTTTGCAATAAGGACCTGAGCCACAGTCAGCTCCAGGTTTTATTTTTGCTGACTGTATACAGCTTCTCTGTCTCCAGCTGCAAAGAACATAATCAAGCTGATTTTGGTATTGACCATCTGGTGATGTCCATGTGTAGAGTCATCTCTTGATTTATTGGAAAATGTTGTTTGCTATGAACAGCGTGTTCTCATGATAAAATTCTGTTAGCCTTTGCCCTGCTTTATTTTGTACTCTAAGGCCAAACTTGGCTGTTATTCTGGGTATCTCTTGACTTCCTACTTTGGATTCCAGTCCCCTATGATGAAAAGGACAACCCTCCCTTTATTTTGATGTTAGTTCTAGAAGGTCTTGTAGGTCTTCATAGAACTGGTCAACCTTGGCTTCTTCAGCATCAGTGGTTGGGGCATAGACTTGGATTACTGTGATGTTGAATGGTTTGTCTTGGAAACGAACCCAGATCATTCTGCCATTTTTGCAATTGCACCCAAGTTCTGCATTTTGGACTCTTTTGTTGACTATGAGGGCTACTCCATTTCTTCTAAGGGATTCTTGCCCACAGTAGTAGATATAATGGTCATCTGAATGAAACTCACCCTTCTGGTCCATTTTAGTTCACTGATTCCTAAGATGTCAATGTTCACTCTTTCCATTTCCTTCTTGACTACATTCAGTTTACCTTGATTCATGGACCTAATTCCAGATTCCTATACAATGTTGTTCTTTACAGCATCGGACTTTACTTTCACCACCAGACACATCCACAGCTGAGCATAGTTTCTGCTTTGGCCCAGCCACTTCATTAATTCTGGAACTATTAGTAGTTGCCCTCTACTCATCCACAGTAACAAACCAGACAGCTTCCAAATTGGGGGGTGGAGGGGTGTTCATCTTCCCATGTCATATCTTTTTGCCTTTTCATAGTGTTCATGGAGTTTTCATGGCAAGAATACTGGAGTGGGTTGCCATTTCCTCCTACAGTGGATCACGTCTTGTCAGAACTCTTCACTATGACCCATCCATCTTGGATGACCCTGTACAGCAGGGCTCATAGCTTCATTGAATTACACAAGCCCCTTTTCCATGACAAGGCTGTGATCCATGAAAGGGTCAAAATGGGATAAAACTCCAAACAGCTCTCCTATGCCTTACTCCTTCATTCTTTCTCTTATTATTCAATAAAATTATCATCAGTGAGGGCTAATTTCCATGACCTTTCCCCATAGACCCCCAAAGGACCCTTTGTCTGGTCTAGTTATGAGGGAATAGGAGGCAAGGATCTGTTCCTGGGAGGCCTTGCTTTCTTGGAAAAGGATTAATGTGTCTAAGTAGTCAGCACAACTAGCTCAGAGGCTCCCTGTCTTCTCAACTTCTAGCACTTTGCCAAGCTATAGACAGGGGATTCAGTATGGACAGGAGTGGAGCAGGGGTAGCAAATATCCTGCAATTAAGAGTAAGGGAGCTCACAAGGTAGCACCCAGGGAAAGGAAAAGTGGAGAACATGCCTAAAAACCTGACCACAAACCTCAGTGAGGTGGACTTGTCCTATATATGCCTCTCAGCAACTGTGGCCTTTACCCTCCTCCTCATCTCCCCTGCCCCCAGCTGAGGGATTCCCTGTATCTGCAAGACAGCTTTTTGTCATCCAGCAGCGTCCACCTCTCAGCATATTTTTGGTGGGTTCTAAATTCCCAGATCCTGATAAATCCTAGCCTAAGCCTTTCCTTCAAGGTAAATAGCTTCAAGCATCCAAATCAGATCCCTTCAAGGTTAGGACTCACCTGTCAACCACAATGACTGGGCCTGGAAATCAGAGAAAGGCAAGTTTCATAGAAAGTCAAGTTCTAGGCAAAGCTAGTTCCAGTTTAGTAGCTGTGTACATAGTTGTAACTAGTAAACTTCAGAAGCACCTTAAACATTATAATGATAGAACACAGGGGCTATAAACAAACTTAATTCCCTATTTCTAGTCAACCAAGTACTTTCTTCACAGTCCTTGGTCAACACAGTTAAGGACTGTTCTACCATGAGGAAATCAAAGACCCAAAGATCAGAAGTGAAATGGTGGAGAGCTTCTGATCTAGTAATTTTCATACTGTACTCTGTGACTCTTTGGGGGATTTACAGAGGTACCTCAAAGACTACTAAAATTTCTGGGTCTGGTTTTCCCTATTCCTCCAGTGAAGAACAGCTTAATTGCTGGGTATTATACATAAAAAAGGGCTTCCCTAGTGGCTCAGTTGGTAAAGAATCCGCCTGCAATGCTGAAGGCCTGGGTTCAATCCCTGGTTTTGGAAGATCCCCTGGAGCAGGGCATGGCAACCCACTCCAGTATTCTTGCCTGGAGAATCCCCATGGACAGAGAAACCTGGCGGGCTACAGTCCATGGAGTCGCAAAGAGTTGGACATGACTGAGCAACTAAGCACAGCACGTATATAAATAAAACCTAAGATGACTCTGAAAGTTGGAGAGAACACAGACCAGGTAGGAGTGAAGAACCTGAGGCAGAACCTGAGGGGTGATTCACTTGAAGTGAGTGCTGCAGGTTTCTGTTTTGCCTTAATATCCCAGAGTTGGTGATGGAGAAGCTAGAAACCCATAAATGGCAATGGGCATGACACAAAAAGCCCAATGAAATTTTTTTCTCTCTAGCCAAAGAATCAGGAAAGCAACAGTCTAGAAAGATAGAAAATTTTTATATAATAACTGTTCTACTACAGTCAAACACCATTGGAAAAATTGTGGCCCCACCACAGCCAGAAAAGGCAAAGTGGAAAGTCTAGATTTCCACCTTCATCATGCTATAACAAAGCACCACTCCCTTCCATCACCATGGTGATGTCACAGAAAGCCAAATATAGAGTCCAGATTTTCATCCTGGTCAGGCAGAAAAATGTGGGAAATAGTAATGAGGCATCCCTGTCCCTTGAAGCCATGCAGTATCAGAGGAAGCCTAGTGGGTGCCTGAAATGAACCCCCAAAAGCAGTAATGATAAGCCCTTCACCATCTGCATATCAGTGAAGGCCCAGTGGGAACCTGGACTTCTGTTAATACCTCAACTTGACAGTAATGATGCAGTGTACCCTTTCTCTCACTGGCGCACTGCCAAAAAAGGCCTGCTGAAACTACAACCAAGATCTAATATTCATGTAATCAGAATTCCAGAAGGAGAAGAGAAAGTAGGTGGGGCTGAAAAAGCTTTCAAAGTCATTATTTAATGACTGAAAACTCCCCAAATTGGGTAAAGGACATATTCTTACAGGTTCAAGAAACTGAGCAAACCCCAAACAGGAGAAACTCAAAGAAATCTATGCTAAAACACATCATATCAAATGTGAAAACTAAACACAAGCAAAAAAAGATCTTGAAAGCAGTAAGAGAAAAATGATACCATAATTATAGGAGAAAAAACAATTAGAATGACAGTACATTTCTCATCCAAAACCATGGTGGGGAGATAGAAGAAGTCATAAATTTTTTCAAGTACTGAAAGAAAAAGAACTATCAACTCAGAATTGTATATCCAGAAAAAATTCTTGAGTAATTAAAAAGAACTCAAGACATTCTCAGATGACAGAAAACTAAGAAAATTTGTTGCCAGCAGAACTACCCTAAAAGAATGGTCAAGGAAACTCTTCCCGTAGAAAAGAAGTGACAAAAGAAGAAATCTGAAATGTCAGGAAGGAAGGAAGTACAATGAAAAGAGCAAAAAATAAGTAAATACAACAGGTTTCTCATATCATCTTCAGTTTTTCTAAATTATGTTTTAAAAAATAAAATAAATTATTTAACAATTGAAGCAAAAGTTATAATAATATCTGATGTGGCTCTCAGTGTATGTAGAGAAATCATTTAAGACAATATTATAAATGGGAGAGAGTGAAAAGACAAAAAAGGAGGTAAGGTTTCTACACTTCACTGAAACTGGTAAAATACTGATGCCAATTGACTGTGATAAGTTATGCATATATAATGTAATACTCACATCAACCATTAAAGAAGCAGATATTCTCAAAAATCAAATAGAATTCTAACCCACAGGAAGGCAGGAATAAATGTGATAAATAAAATACAGAGGGGAAAAAACAGAAAACAAACAATGAATGTCAGACCTAGGCCATAATATTTCAATAATTATATGAAATATAAATGGTGTAAACACATCAACTGTAGAGATTAGCAGAGAAGGAAATGGCAACCTACTCCAGTATTCTTGCCTGGAGAGTCCTGTGGACAGAGGAGCCTGGTGGGCTGCTGTCCATGGGGTTGCATAGAGTTGGACACGACTGAAGTGACCTAGCATGCATGCATGCATTGGAGAAGGAAATGGGAACCCACTTCAATATTCTTGCCTGGAGAATTCCAGGGACGGAGGAGCCTGGTGGGCTGCCGTCTATGGGGCCACACAGAGCCAGAAACGACTGAAGCGACTTAGCAGCAGCATTATAGAGATTAGCAGAGTGGATTTCTTAGCACCATGCTCTAATCAACTGGGCTAACCAGCTAGCAGATTAGAGTTATTTTTTAAATGACACAACTCATCTCAAATATATAATGATAGGTAGGTTGAAAGTAAAAGGATGGGAAAAAGTGTATCAGTAGATGTCAGTCCAAGTAAAATTATCAAAAGAGAAAAAGACAAAACATAATGATAAAAGGGTTAGTCTACCAATAAGATATAGCAATCCTAAACTGTTGAAGCAAAAGCTGAGAAAGTAAAAGGGAAACAAATATTATAGTTGCAAACTCCAACATTGTATCTCAAAAACTGATAGGAAAAACTAAACAGAAAAATCAGTAAGGACATAGAAGAATTAAAAATGCTATCAACCAGTAAGATCTAATCAACTTTTAAAAGCACTCTACATCACAACAGCAGAATACACATTCTTTTCAAGCACTCATGGAACATATACCAAAATAGACAATATTCAAGCCATAAAACCAACTTCAACAAATTTAAAATAATTGAAATCATACATAATGTGTTTTCCCAGTACAATGGAATCAAAGTAGAAATCATAATCAGAAAGACAACAGGAAAATCTCTAAACATGTAGAAATTAAACAACAAACTTCTTAACCATGCATAGATCAAAGAGGAAGTCTCAAAGAAAATTAAAAAAAATACAGACAACTGAATGAAAGTTAAAATAAAACACATCAAAATACATGGGACAGAGCTGAAGCAGTATTGAGAGGGAAGCTTATAGCACTTATTGCTTATCTTATAAATTAGGAATGGTCTCAAATCAATAATCTAAGTTCCTACCTCAAGAAACTAGAAAGAGAAGTGCGAAATAAACTCGAAGAAAGCAGAAGGAAGGAAAGAAAACACAGAAATCAATAAAATTGAAAAATAGGAAAACAACAGATAAAAGCAATAAAACAGAAAGCTCTTTGAACACATCAATAATATTTATAAACTTCTAGTAAGATTGAATACAAAGAGAGACAATCTAAATCACCAATATCTGAAATGAAGCAGGATATTGCAGACCACACAGCTGTTAAAAAGGTAATAATGGAATACTTGAACAACTTTCCACTTATAACTTCAATAAATCCTCAAACCCCACAAAAACTCAATCAAGAATTCAATCAAAACAAAAAAAATAGAATTCAATCAAAAGGAAATATACTACTTGAATAATACTATTAAAGAAATTGAATTTGTAATTTAAACACTCCTCTAAAAGAAAATTCTACATGGATTCATTGGAAAATTTTGCCCAACACCCAAACAAGAATTAACAGCAATTTTACACATTCTCTTCCAGAAAACTTAAGATGAAAAACACTCCACAACTGATTTTAAGAGGCCAGATTTACACTGATAATAAAACCAAAGACAATAACCAAAAATGAAAGCTATATACCAGTTTCCCTTATTAATATAGATGCAAAATTCCTCAACAAAATATTAGCAAGCCAAATCCAATAATATAAAGAATTGTACACCATGCCCAAATGGGATTCATTCCACAAATATAATGCTATTTCCATGTTTGAAATTCAATCAATATAATGTACCATGCCAATAAATTAAAGATGAAAAATCATGATAATATCAGTTGGTGCAGAAAAAGCATTTGACAAAATCCAACAGTAATTCATGATTATGAGCTCTCCAAAAGTTAAGAATGGAAGGGAACTAATTCAATTTGATGATGATCATCTACAATCAACATCAAACTTACAAGGAAATATTCTATGCCTTCCTGCTAATATCAGGAAAAAGGTAAAGATGCCCATTCTCACCACTGCTATTTAACATAGTACTGGAAATTCTAGACACTGCAATAAAACAAGGAAAAAATGTATACAGATTGGAAAGAATGAAACAAAATTGTATTTGCAGATAACAGGATTGTCTACATAGAAAATCCCAAGGAATCTATGAAAATCTTACAGAACTAATATGTACAGCAACATCATGGTAGATAAGACCAACATACATAAATCAATCACATTTCTATATATTAATACTATCAATGAAGATGCAGACATTGAAGTTGAAAACAGTAGTATTTACAATCATTACAAAGAAAACAGGGAAAAAGCTGGCTTAAAACTCAACATTCAAAAAACTAAGATCATGGCATCTGGTCCCATCACTTCATGGCAAATAGATGGGGGGAAAGTGGAAACAGCGACAGATTTTATTTTTGGGGGCTCCAAAATCATACAGATGGTGACTGCAGCCATGAAATTAAGACACTTGCTCCTTGGAAGAAAAGCTATGACAAACCTAGACAGTGCATTAAAAAGCAAAGGCACCACTTTGCTGATAAACGTCTGTATAGTCAAAGCTATGATTTTCCCAGTAGTCATGTATGGATGTGAGAGTTGGATCATAAAGAAGGCTGAACATTGAAGAATTGATAAATTTGAACTGTGGTTCTGGAGAAGACTCTTGAGAGGCCCTTGGACCACAAGGAGATCAAACTAGTCAGTCTTAAAGGAAATCAACCCTGAATATTCATTGGAAAGTTTGATGCTGAAGCTGAAGCTCCAATACTTTGGTAACGTATGCGAAGAACTGACTCATTGGAAAAGACCCTGATGCCTGGAAAGATTGACGGCAGGAGGAGAAGCGGGTGACAGACGATGAGATGGCTGGATGGCATCACTGACTCAAAGGACATGAGTCTGAGCAAACTCCAGGAGATAGTGAAGGACAGGGAAGCCTGGCGTACTGCAGTCCATGGAGTCACAAAGAGTCCGACACGACAGAACAGAACAACAACAAAGAAAAGTAAATACTTAGGTATACATTTAATGAAACATGTACTGTATCTGTATGCTGAAAATGTCAAAATGCTCTTGAAAGAAGAGCTAAAAAAACATCAAAAGGCATAGTCTGTTCATGGATTGGAAGACTCAACACAGTAAAGATGTCTATTTTCCCCAAACTGATAGTTTTAACTCAATTTCTATCAAAATCCTAACAAGATTACTTTTTGGAAAAACGGACAAGATTATTCTAAAATGTATATGGAAAGGTAAAGGAATTAAAATAACTTCTTTGAAAAACAATAACAAAGTGAGAAGAATCACTACCTCTGATTTCAAGACATTATATAGCTATAGTAATCACAAGTGTGTAGTATTAGCTATGTAGGCTAGTTATATAGATCAATTGAATAGAATAGAAAACCTTGACATAGTTCCACACAAGTGTGATCAACTGGTTTTTGACAAAGGTGAAAAAGCAATTTATAATCTGTTTAACAAATAATGTCAGGGCAATTGGACATCTATAGGCAAAAAAAAAAAAAAAAAAAAAAAAAAAAACCTACTAAATATTTGGATCATAGACTTAAATGTAAACTTCAAAATTATAACACTTTTAGAAGAAAACAAAGGAGAAAATCTTCAGGACCTAGAACTTGGAGAGGAGTTTCTTACATATGACATAAAAAACACAATCCAGAGGGGAAAATTGATAAATTGGACTTTATGAAAAGTAAAAACTTATTCTGCAGAAGACTCTAAAGAGGATGAAGAGACAAGCTACACACTGGGAGAAAAAATTTACAAACCACACAGCTAACAAAGAACTCATATCCAGAATATGTAAATAAAACTCAATAGAAAAAATTTCTAATTGAAAATAGGCAAAAAGTGTGAAGAGATATTTCATCAAAGAGGATATACGTTTGGCAAATAGTCACATGAAAAGATGTTTAACATTTCTTGCATTAGGGAAACACAAACTAAGATCATAATGAGATATCATTATATACTTATTTGATGTCATGTGTTCTCAGTCGTGTCTAACTCTTTGCAACCCTGTGAACTGTAGCTTGCCAGTCTCCTCTGTCCAGGGGATTCTCCAGATAAGAATACTGGACTGGGTTGCCATTTCCTTCTCCGGGGGATGTTCCTGACCCTTTTACAACTGTAGCAAAGATTTCTTTTTTAGTATCACACAGCACATGTGGAATCCTTGTTGACTCACATGGAAATTTTAAAAGAAGAATGCAAGTTTTGCCACTTTTCCTATTTTACTAGCAGATTTTTTTTTTTTTTTTTTTCTGCTCTGCCCTTGGTTTGCAGGACTTTAGGTCCCTGACAAGGAATTGAATCTGTGCCCTTCCACAGTGAGAGCACAGAGTCCTAACCACTGGGCCACTAGGGAACTCCCTGGTTGTTTTTTTAGCTTGTGGGGGTTTTACTGTTCATTAGTTTTGCACCTGGTGTATCTAATTCTTTGCCTATCCAGACCCTGCTGTAGCCTGTAAATAGTGGCTAGGTGGTGAATAAGCAAAAATAAGAAGTTGCTATAGCAACAAATCTCTAGCCATTGACTTGTTGCTTCACAGGCAATTAGGTGTAATCCTGGTTTATCTGGTACCTGTAACATGGGCTTTTCTCCCCCTGAAAGTGAAAGTTAAAGTTGATCAGTCGTGTCTGACTCTTTGCCACCCCATGGACTGTAGCCCCCCAGGCTCCTCTCCATGGGGATTCTCCAGGCAAGAATACTGGAGTGGGTTGCCATGCCCTCCTCCAGGGGATCTTCCAGACTCAGGAATCTAACCAGGGTCTCTTGCATCGCAGGCAGATTCTTTACCAACTGAGCTACCAGGGAAGCCTTTATCCCCCTAGTGTCTCACAATGGACAGGTCCCATCTCATTCTAGAACAACTGTATCTGTCCCCTGCCCATCTCTCTCACACACATCTAGGTTTTTTTTTTTTTTTTTTTTTTGAGCATCCAAAGAATACTGGGCAGATGCAGTCTTCTTTATTGAAGTTGTTTTCCAGGCCACAAGCTCAACATTTTCTAAATGTCTCAAAATTAAATGTACAGATTTCACAATCATTGGAGGTTGGCTCAGCCACCTCTCCCGTGCTATTAATAACTCAATGGAATGTCTCTGCCATTAAAATACTAGGGAATTTACCTATGTGATTGTTAAGCTTCCCAACAAAGTTAGGCATCATTATCCCTGCTTTGCAGAAAGGAAGATTGAGACTCAGAGAAGATGTATCATCTAAAAGCACACAGCTTGTAAGAGGCATATGAATCTAATTGGCTCTTAAACACGCGTTCTTTTCACTACGCCTTTAAGTCCTCAAATCACCTCTCTCATGGGCCATTTGCTCAATAGGATCATTGCTCCTCATTGTCAGTAAGGGCCTGAACACTTGTATTGCCTTTTAAAGTTCCTAGGGCCATGTGTATTTATCCAGAAATGCCAACAAAGGTCCACCTAGTCAAGGCTATGGTTTTCCCAGTGGTCATGTATGGATGTGAGAGTTGGACTGTGAAGAAAGCTGAGCACTGAAGAATTGATGCTTTTGAAATGTGGTGTTGGAGAAGACTCTTGAGAGTCCCTTGGAGTGCAAGGAGATCCAACCAGTCCATCCTAAAGGAGATCAGTCCTGGGTGTTCTTTGGAAGGAATGATGCTAAAGCTGAAACTCCAGTACTTTGGCCACATCATGAGAAGAGTTGACTCATTGGAAAGGACTCTGATGCTGGGAGGGATTGGGGGCAGGAGGAGAAGGGGATGACAGAGGATGAGATGGCTGGATGGCATCACTGACTCGATGGACGTGAGTCTGAGTGAACTCCGGGAGTTGGTGATGGACAGGGAGGCCTGGCGTGCTGCAATTCATGGGGTCGCAGAGTTGGACATGACTTGAGCGACTGAACTGAACTGAACTGAACTGAACTGAATTCTAATTATTCAGTTGGATCTCCAGGTGAATAGATTCTTCTGAAGGAGCCAAGATAGAGGGGAGTTTCAGTGAGGCAAAAGCTGCCAGGAGGTAAAATTCCTAGCCAAGTGTCTTTCTTGCACAGGACTAGGGTCCATGTCAAATATGCTATTTGCAGTGTCCTTTGTCACATAAACTTAGGTCAAGTTTAGAACCAGAAATTGAACTAGGGCCTCTTCCCAAAACTTGTTGCTTAATCTGAGGAGATACCTCTGCAAATGAGCCAGGCTCCATGTGCACTCACCTACAGCCCTAAACATCTCTGGACTTGGCTGGGTCCAGGAGGAATATGGCTATGAAGTCACCATTAGACCCATCCCAACAATTAGTGACGGCATGGCAGAGAGATGAGGTAATAGGACTACAACATGGATCTACCAACTAGACTAATGAAGCAATTTATGTCACCATAACAAGTAGAAAAATACCCAATTTCTGTGTATTTTGGCTTGTTTCCTATGCTATAGCCCAGAACTTCCTTTCCTTTGGCACTATATCTGAAACCCAGAAGATGAACTAGTAACTTGTACACTGAGGTTGGGACCCCTTTTCTCATGGTTAGGTTAGGGACCTATGTCCAATAAATAGCTGGAATCTTTCAATCCAAAGTCCCCAATTTTTAAGCTACCAATTCTCTTGGGATGGTTTAAATTTAGACCTGCCTAGATGCAGACAGCTGAACTGAGAGACTGTCAATCATAATATGCAAAGGCATATTAGCTAATCCATAAATGTATGTTAAATTTACTAGATTCACCTGAGCTTGTTGAATTTAGCCTACACAAAAATTTAAAACTCAGATGTCTCTTTGGCTCATTATATGGACAACCCTGCCCCCTACAGGTACTAGCAAAGAAAAACAGAGCAATCCTAGCCTAGTTTTCAGCGAGAAGAGCTTGTTACACTATATTTGTGGCATTGGGTTCTATTACTTGAGAATTTCTCAGTGATGGCAGAAAACAGTCATTCGAATCAGATTAGAATAAAATAACATAAAAGCCACATTGTTAGGAAAACAAAGAAACCTAGAAAGAGAAATCAAAAGCATAATGTACTTCAACAGGTTAGTATGGACTTAGTTTTCCAGCACTTACAACTGGAAGTAAAGGGGCAGGGAAGAGAGAGTCTTATGTGGTATTATGGAACATGCAGGCAAGCTAGAGTCAGGTCTGTCTTTGATTTTGCCACTTAGGAGTTAAAATCGGAACACTTCACTCCCATGATCAAGACTCCAACAGCTTCTCATCTCAGAATAAAATCCTATCTCCCTTCCCTGGGCTATAAAACCCTCAAGAATTGTCCCTTACTCATCTGTTACAGGTTTCCATCCTCCAACATTGCTCCTTTTCCTCCCTCCAAATAATGAGCAGAGCTCATTTTCTGGGACTGGAATAACCCTAATCCTCTTCATTCAGGTATTGGTTTGTATCACCTCCTAAGAGAGATCTTCTCCAAACACCCTATTTCATCTCAGTCACAATCACATCATACAATTTAATTTTCCCCCAGCATTTAGTTATTGTCTTCACTTACGTTTACGAATGTATCTGCCCCTCCCTAATAAAATGTAAGTTCCATGAAGGCAAGGGCCTTTGTCTTGTTCACCATTGTATCCTTTACACTTGGAACGGTACTTGTGATATAGATGCCAAAAAAAAATTTTTTTTTGACGATCAGTACTAGCAGTGGGACCTGGAGCAAATTATTTAACCCATGATTCTATTTCAGTCATGAAATGAAAGTATTCAATTGCCCCCCCCCCAATTGTTGTATCAAATAAGAGGGGAAGTGTAGGGGAAAAAAAGCTTAGTTCAGTGGTCAATAAAGAGGTAGGTATTCAACACATCTAGGCTTCAGCAATATGTGAACTGTGAACTTCCAGACGTTCAAGCTGGTTTTAGAAAAGGCAGAGGAGCCAGAGATCAAATTGCCAACATCCGCTGGATCATGGAAAAAGCAAGAGAGTTCCAGAAAAACATTTATTTCTGCTTTATATGCCAAAGCCTTTGACTGCGTGGATCACAAGAAACTGTGGAAAATTCTTCAAGAGATGGGAATACCAGACCACCTGACTTGCCTCTTGAGAAACCTATATGCAGGTCAGGAAGCAACAGTTAGAACTGGACATGGAACAACAGACTGGTTCCAAATAGGAAAAGGAGTACGTCAAGGCTGTCTATTGTCACCCTGCTTATTAGTACATCATGAGAAACGCTGGGCTGGAAGAAGCACAAGCTGGAATCAAGATTGCCGGGAGAAATATCAATAACCTCAGATATGCAGATGACACCACCCTTATGGCAGAAAGTGAAGAGGAACTAAAAAGCCTCTTGATGAAAGAGGAGAGTGAAAAAGTTGATTTAAAGCTCAACATTCAGAAAACTAAGATCATGGCACCCAGTCCCATCACTTCATGGCAAATAGATGGGGAAACAGTTGAAACAGTGGCAGACTTTATTTTTCTGGGCTCCAAAATCACTGCAGATTGTGATTGCAGCCATGAAATTAAAAGACGCTTACTCCTTGGAAGGAAAGTTATGACCAACCTAGACAGCATATTAAAAAGCAGAGACATTACTTTGTCAACAAAGGTCCGTCTAGTCAAGGCTATGGTTTTTCCTGTGGTCATGTATGGATGTGAGAGTTGGACTGTGAAGAAAGCTGAGCACCAAAGAATTGATACTTTTGAACTGTGGTGTTGGAGAAGACTCTTGAGAGTCCCTTGGACTGCAAGGAGATCCAACCAGTCCATCCTAAAGGAGATCAGTCCTGGATGTTCATTGGAAAGAGTGATGTTGAAGCTGAAACTCCAGTACTTTGGCCACCTGATGGGAAGAGCTGACTCATTTGCAAAGACCTTGATGCTGGGAAAGATTGAGGGCAGGAGAAGGGGACGAAAGAGGACAAGATGGTTGGATGGCATCACCAACTCGATGGACATGGGTTTGGGTGAACTCTGGGAGTTGGTGATGGACAGGGAGGCCTGGCGTGCTGCGGTTCATGGGGTGGCAAAGAGTAGGACACGACTGAGCAACTGAACTGAACTGAATTTATCAGTTTTTCAATCCATATACATCTCTCCTTCCCTTTCCCTTTTAGGCCTATGCTGACATTTTACATTAACCTTTCAGTGAAATCAAAGTGTGTATACAATACTGGTGATTGGAGGGTGGGTGCTATAAGTCACGGTGTGCCTTTAAGTGGGTTCCCCAGTACCTCTCTGTAACAGTTGTGTGTAGATATTTCAGGTCATCCAAAGATGTCAGGGTCAGGAATCTTGCCCACTCAAGTTTCTAGGCTGATTTATAAACTGGCATTTTAAACAGAAAATAAGGTCTAAGCCAGGCACAGTTAATATATGCTGGACAGTTAACTTCTAAGGTATTCAAAATCAAATGTACCAATAGCGTAAACTGAAGGGAACATTTTGGGGTGGGATGGAGAGAAAGAACAAGAATGGCTTCTCCATCTTTTTCCCCAGGTGATTTTGACCTCAGACTTAAAAAATAACGGAGAAAGGGCCTAGTCAGTGCCTATATCTGTATAATGCTGCTGTGCTGTGCTCAGTCATGTCAGACTCTTTGCAACCCCATGGACTCTGTCAGGCTCCTCTGTCCACGCGATTCTCCAGGCAAGAATACTGGAGCAGGTTGGCATTTCCTCCACTAGGGGATCTTCCCGACCCAGGGACCATCTTGCATTGGCAGGCAGATTCTTTCCCACTGCACCACCTGGGAAGTCAGTATCTGTACAAGGGCTGTTAGATAATAGCACTAAAATGAATCTTGGAATATATTCCTATTTAGTAGGTAAGGCTGAATGATTTTCCTGTTTAAAAAATGTAGATGCTACTGGTCCTCACATGTGGAGAAAAGGGATTAACTCAGATGCTGGAGAAGATAGTATTATTAGGGATGTTTTCTTTTTAATTTGAACAGGAGGGCAGAATTTGGGCTTAGTTGCCAAGTTGGTCTCTCCTTAGGAATAATTCTGTACTTTGTTAACAGAGCCTCAGACACTCTTTCGTTTTTTTCCTTCTCCCAGGAAAGGGCAGGGCCAAGACAAAACAGAGCGACTCTTAATTTTCACCTTTAATCTAGAGGGGCTACACCTAAGATCCTGAAAGAAGCTTAATGATGTGCTCCTCTGGCTTCTTCCAAGTAAGCAGTCTGATTCAAGAGCTGTAGATAGGTTTGTCACCCATGCAGATGACAGAGCACTTCTTGGAAATTATTTGTATTACTTTAACATAACTAAGAGAAGTACATGAAACTTTGGGTGCTTATTCTTCAATAAGTAAATGTAGTAAATGTAACAACTGCTGTTTATTAGCTGCTATGTAATACTATGGTTGTGATGGGCCTCTCTAACTTTTAATCAAAAGAGCCCTCAACCAGCTACGGTCTTTTGCTAATTGTTTAAATATTTTATCTCAAACTTTTTTTCCTTATTGCATGGCATGTGGCATGTTGGATGCATGATCTTAGTTCCCCACCAAGGACTGAACCCATGCCCCCTGCAGTGGAAGCTCAGTCTTAACCACTGGACCACCAGGGGAAGTCCATTTTGCTAATTATTAATGTCTAAGCTTTGGTAGGCAGCGTATTCTTTTAACCCCAGAAGGGGAGGAGAAAGATGGTAGTTTGTAAGCATGGATAGACATTCTAAGCCACAGTTTTGATACACAATTAGCAGCATAATGTCTGTTTAGTTCTAAGGTAGTATAGATGAGCAGATGAAGTGTGCATATCTATAGGTGAACTTTTAAAACTTAACACCATTTGCACTTTAATCAATCTCTCCCATATTGTTCTAGAACTGCACTGTTCAATATGGTAGCCACTATCCACTTGTTGCTGTTGAGCATTTGGAATGTGCCTTGTCCAAAATGAGACATACTATAAGTGTAAAATACCAGATTTTGAAGATTCACTATGAAAAAAACCCAATGTAAGTATCTTAATTTTTATATGGATCACATTTAAATATTTTTATTTAATGGGTGAAATAAAAGTATTAACAGTAATTGCAACTATTATCTTTATTTCTTTTGTAACATGGCTGCTGGAGCTTCCTAGGTGGCTCAGTGGTGAAGAATCTGCCTGCCGATGCAGGAGACATGGGTTCAATCCCTGGGTCAGGAAGATCCCCTGGAGAGGGAAATTGCAACCCACTCTAGTATTCTTACCTGAGAAATCTCATGGGCAGAGGAGCTGGGCGTCATGGGGTCAGAGTTGGACATGACTTAGCAACTAAACAACAACAATGTAGCTGCTAGAGATTTTTAAATTACATGTGACTTGCATTTTATTCCCACTAGACAGCACTATTTTAGAACATTTGGTATAGATAGGGGAAACTGCATTTTTTGTATCAGTCAGCTTATCCACTGAGAAATTCAACAATATTTCAGAGGCTTTGGGTCCGCCAAAAACAAGGGGAAGAGAAACCTCGGACCAGCACAATCCCTAGTACATAGTGGGAGCACAACATACATTTATCTATTAGCTGAGGAAACAAATTCTAAATTCAGATGGGCCCTTGTTCACTTCATTACTCCTCAATGCTCCCCTCTAACACCATTTGCCATGGGGATGGATAATTATGCTATGTGTATCTTTTAAGGTTTTTGTAATACTTGACGTTTCCCCATTGAAATACCTGCTTCTTGTGAGTAGGGATCCTATTTCTCCATGTTTAAATGTTGAATGAGACGTGATCAT
Source organism: Bubalus bubalis (assembly GCF_019923935.1). Taxonomy (NCBI): domain Eukaryota; kingdom Metazoa; phylum Chordata; class Mammalia; order Artiodactyla; family Bovidae; genus Bubalus; species Bubalus bubalis. The sequence continues at coordinate 66,230,253 of NC_059181.1, forward strand.
TATTTTAAAGCACTCACCTCGGCAGCAATTTACTTATTCTAAATCTAGTACTTGAAATGCCATGTTCTTGGTTGCTTTCAGAGTAGAAGTGGAAGTGAGAAATATATTCAAGGGATTAGATCTGATAGAGTGCCTGAAGACTATGGACGGAGGTTCCTGATATTGTATAGGAGGCAGGGATCAAGACCATCCCCAAGGAAAAGAAACGCAAAAAGGCAAAATGGTTGTCTGAGGAGGCCTTACAAATAGCTGTGAAAAGAAGTGAAAGTGAAGTCGCTCAGTCGTGTCCGACTCTTAGCGACTCCATGGACTGCAGCCCACCAGACTGGGAATCTCCCCGTCCCTGGGATTCTCCAGGCAAGAACACTGGAGTGGGTTGCCATTTCCTTATCCAATGCATGCAAGTGAAAAGTGAAAGTGAAGTCGCTCAGTCGTGTCCGACTCTTCACGACCCCATGGACTGCAGCATACCAGGGTCCTCCGTCCATGGGATTTTCCAGGCAAGAGTACTGGAGTGGGGTGCCATTGCCTTCTCCAAAAAGAAGTGAAAGCCAAAGGAGAAAAGGAAAGATATACCCATTTGAATGCAGAGTTCCAAAGAATAGCAAGGAGAGATAAGAAAGCCTTCCTCAGTGATCAATGCAAAGAGGAAAACAATAGAATGGGAAAGACTAGAGAGCTCTTCAAGAAAATTAGAGATACCAAGGGAACATTTCATGCAAAGATGGGCACAATGAAGGACAGAAATGGTATGGACCTAACAGAAGCAGAAGATATTAAGAAGAGGTGGCAAGAATACACAGATCTATACAAAAAAGATCTTCATCACCCAGATAATCATGAAGGTGTGATCACTCACCTAGAGCCAGACATCCTGGAATGCGAAATCAAATGGGCCTTAGGAAGCATCACTATGAACAAAGCTGGTGGGGGTGATGGAATTCCAGTTGAGCTATTTCAAATCCTAAAAGATGATGCTGTGAACATGCTGCACTCAATATGCCAGCAAATTTGGAACACTTAGCAGTGGCCACAGGACTGGAAAAGGTCAGTTTTCATTACAGTCTCAAAGAAAGGCAATGCCAAAGAATGCTCAAACTCCTGCACAATTACACTAATCTCACACTCTAGCAAAGTAATGCTCAAAATTCTCCAGATGTTCAAGCTGGATTTAGAAAAGGCAGAGGAACCAGAGATCAAATTGCCAACATCCACTGGATCACCAGAAAGGCAAGAGAGTTCCAGAAAAACATCTATTTATGCTTTATTGACTATGCCAAAGCCTTTGACTGTGTGGATCACAAGAAACTGTGGAAAATTCTTAAAGAGATGGGAATACCAGACCACCCAACCTGCCTCCTGAGAAATCTGTATGCAGTTTAGGAAGCAAGTTAGAACTGTATATGGAACAACAGACTGGTTCCAAATCGGGAAAGGATTATGTCAAGGCTGCATATTGTTACCCTGCTTATTTAACTTATATGCAGAGTACATCATCCAAAATCCTAGGTTGGATGAAGCACAAGCTGGCATCAAGATTGCTGGGAGAAATATCAATAACCTCAGATATGTGGATGACACCACCCATATGGCAGAAAGCAAAGAACAAAAGAGCCTCTTGATGAAAGTGAGAGGAGAGTGAAAAACTTAAAACTCAACGATCAGAAAACTAAGATCATGGCATCTGATCCTATCACTTCATGGCAAATAGATGGGGAAACGGTGGAAACAGTGAGAGACTTTATTTTGGGGGGCTCGAAAATCACTGCAGATGGTGACTGCACCCATGAAATTAAAAGACTCTTGCTCATTGGAAGAAAAGTTATGACCAACCTAGACAGCATATTAAAAAGCAGAGACATTACTTTGCCAACAAAGTTCTGTCTAGTCAAGGCTATGGTTTTTCCAGTTGTCATGTATGGATTTGAGAGTTGGGACTATAAAGAAAGCCAAGTGTCAAAGAATTGATGCTTTTCAACTATGGTTTTGGAGAAGACTCTTGAGTGTCCCCTGGACTGCAAGGAGGTACAACCAGTCCATCCTAAAGAAAATCAGTCCTGAATATTCATTGGAAGGAGTGATGTTGAAGCTGAAACTCCAATACTTTGGCCACCTGATGCAAAGAGCTGACTCATTTGAAAAGACCCTGATGCTGGGAAAGATTGAGGGCAGAAAGGGATGACAGAAGATGAGATGGTTGGATGGCATCACCAATTCAATGGACATGAGTTTTGAGTAAATTCTGGGAGTTGGTGATGGACAGGGAGACCTGGCATGCTGCAGTCCATGGGGTCGCAGAGTCAGACACGGCTGAGCGACTGAACTGAACTGTGAGTAGGGGTCCTATTTCTCCATGTTTAAATGTTGAGTGAGACGTGATCATAATTTTAAAGCACTGACCTTGGCAGCAACTTAGTCTAAATCTAGTACTCGAAATGCCATGTTCATGGTTGCTTTCAGAGTACATATAGTATTCTTCTGAATTTGCTTATTGGTGGCAAATCTCCATGGAGAAAAAGAATTCTTCAAAACAGCCAAGATTCATCTCAAGGATAGAAGTAACATGAACAAACCTGAATAAGGGCTGCTTCTCTAAGTTGCTCACAAGTTCCAAATATCTTCTGAGCAACAATGACATTCTTTGAATGCCTGTGGTTGCCCAAAGCAACTTTAAAGGGCATTGACTTCAATGCCAATCAAGTAGTTGGCATACTAAGAGAAAAGGCTGCAATTTTTTTCCAGTCATTTCCTATTTCAAATCGTTGTAACTAGGGCCGAGAGCACATTTAATGAGATTGAGATGACCATTAACATTACAATTTGTAAAACACATTCCTGCCTCCTTCCAAACTTTTGGAAATGAAATCCCTTGATACTCACAGTGCCCAAAGTGATTTACAGAATTTACACTATGTGATCTTTAATCCTCCTCAGATTTGCCCTTTAAATTTTCCTTGGCAAACTTCCCCAATGTTTGTTCTAAGAAATGATACCTCATAAGTATACTCTAGGTGTACTTAGGACTTGAGACAAGTATTTAAAAAACTTGAGATACTCTAGGACGAAAGATACTCTAGGACTTGAGACAAATATTTAAAAAAAACTAATTAGGGACTGTAATATGGCAGCAGAATTAAGAGTACAATGTGAAAATAAGCTCTCAAATCAGATCTGACTTGGAAATACTCGGCCACTATGTGACCTTGGGCAAATAATCAGATAGAGTGGCAATAATATACCTCAGAATAATGTGAGGATTAATTTATAACACTTAATAAAATACCTTACAGCAATCAGAAAATATCATAGCTATTAGTAATCCATTTGCAGTCTGATTTAAACATTGAATGAATTTAAAGACTTCAAAGAAACTGGACCCTAGCTTTCCTGTTTTTTAAATGATCATTAACAATAAGAAAGTGAAAGTCACTCAGTCATGTCCAACTCTTTGTGACCCCCATGGACTATACAGTCCATGGAATTCTCCAGGCCAGAATACTAGAGTGGGTAGATTCTTTACCAGCTGAGCCACAAGGGAAGCCCAAGAATACTGGAGTGGGTAGCCTATCCCTTCTCCAGCAGATCTACCCAACCCAGGGATCAAACCAGGGTCTTCTGCATTGCAGGTGGATTCTCTACTGAGCTATGAAGGAAGCTCTCATAACAACATAGTTTATAATCCACTCTGATCTACCAGGTTCTCTGTTCTAGGTAATGGTCCTTTTCATTAAATTTCCCTCAATAAGATGCCTGTGTACTGGCTTACTTTGTTATCTAGAATATGAACTTTTCAGTGGCATTCTTGAGCTACAGACAGAATCATGAACAACACTAAAAGTAAAACCCTGGGAGGGTATGAGGCAAAGTAGCATTGACCACTCCAAAATTATTCCGAGGAACCGTGTTCCTATGCCAATGATAGGGTTCTGTAGTTAGGCACTAGAAGAAATGAAGCTATGATAAAATTCACCATTAGTTAAATGAATACCAGTATCAAGGGGAAGTCAAATCCACATATCCGAATGTGATGACTTACTTAGAAACAAAACTCTTAGGGGTTTAAGCAACATGTGTGAAAGGTTGGAAGTAGGAATGGAAGACAAAAGCTGTCTGAGTACACATGCACACCTAGACAAGTCTTTATACTTACAGAGGTCAAGCAAGGGAATCATCAGGTCAATAGTAATACAAGAAACGTCAAAGATGCACCTACTTAAAATGTCATTTACACAAATGTTTCCAGGATTCTTATATACGAATAGACTTTAATCTTTTATTTTACCACTGAAAGATTAAGCCATTACACAATACAGGACAGAAGTTATATTTCATAAACCAGTACCTGCCCACACTCAAACAGTGAGGGGAATCAAAATCAAGGTTGCACTCTAATTCTACATGATTTTTAAAACCATGTCTATCTGACATTGGTGTGAAGCAACAGAATCTTTATCAGATTCCTCTTTTAAAAGAAAAACCCAAGGAGAGATGATCAAGCACAAATGATCACTTCATGCATTTTATTGATAGTCTATATTTTAAATCTGCAGTATGACATCTTACATAGGGAAAAAGCTTCTTCCTAAAAGATAACTATTAATAATCAAACCAGCTTTAATATGACTGACCTTTCAAGGTCTTGTTTTGCTTTAAACAATTTTTAGCAGGTGTAAAGAAAGCACTGTACAAAAAAAAAAAAAAAAAGGAAACTGGGTACATTCTCAAAATTTAATACAGGGCTTCCCAACCAGGAGTCTGCTGGATAGATATTGGAAAAGGGTGTTATGTTCAGCTTTAAATTGAAGAAAATGAGAAACCAGATAAAGTAAGACAACCAAATTCATTTCACTTTGGTGCTCCTTTCTGCTTTTCTGAAAGTCTCTCCCAGAGGTCAGGAAGCCCTGGTTTAACAATCACTATAGTCTTTACAGAACATACATTTATGTGCTTCATGTTGAAAGACATAAAGGCCGCCTTTGTTACTGTTCCCCCTCCATATCCCTTTAGATTCTTATAGGCTTCAGAAAGCTTTCCAAAACTGCTGCCCAGTTCTTTATCTGAATCTAAGTAAACGTCTATACCAAAGCAGCTCTTCTTGGGAGAAGACAAAACAGGCACAGATACATAATCAGGCCAACTGCGTACCTACTCAACTTGATACTGGATCACATGGCCCTACATCTTTAAAAGCAGCACCAGGAACAAATGGAGCTATAAAGAGGTAAAATCCAAACATTGGACGTTAAAACACATACAAATCACTCAGTTCAAAGAATGTTAGCAAAGGGGCATTGAAAAGAGTTAAGGCTGGGCAGCTGGTTCAGCCATATCTTGGTATTAAGAAAAATCTGCAATATGAGGAACTGATAGAGGAACCCTCAAATAACTAGGCACAGTCATTCATTATGGGGTTCACTTTCACTGCGTATCTTTAAGATATGTCAATCTAAGCTTGGGGGTCTTTAGTAAACAAATCCTAACCAAAAAAAAGTATTTTGGTGATTTTGAGACTGTTGGGAGGGTGTGCCTATTTTCTTCAAATTTGAATTAGAACACCTATGTAGACATGAAAATAATCATAAAACTGATATAAACTGCTGTTATTCCTTGAACATTCCATCAGCTCAAATATACTGCATTCTAGATACAAAATGGAGTTACTCAAATCAAGTGAGATTGCTTACTTGTTCCAATATTCCTATTTTAGTAATGTTCCAGTTAAGCACTCTTTTCAGAATGCTAAAAATGTAAAGGGTAGGTATATAACTCATAGCTGTTTCTTAGGTGCTTTCTAAAAATCTAACTTAAAAATGAAATACTAGTTACTTGGACCTTGCATTTTAACTTTCCAAATGAATTACAAGTTACTGAATATTACTGAATAACAATTATTGAATAGTCCACAGGATTTTCCAGGTAAGAATACTGGAGTGGGTTGCCATTGCCTTCTCCAAGGATCTTCCCCACCCAGGGATCAAACCTGGGTCTCCTGCATTGCAGGCGGATTCATTATCAACAGAGCTACCAGGGAAGCCATTATTGAATATTACACATACTAAAGAATTATATTAAGGGAAAATAAATGCCTGACATTTGAACATGTGCCTTATCAATCTCTTGCATTACTAAGGTACAGTATACTTTAGTAAGTAGCAATCAGCACAGTATTATAAGACAGAAGTGCCCGCAAATGTGGCTTCTATGTATTTAGTATTGGTAACATATTTGACAGGGAAGCCGGTAAAACTTAAAAACTCAAATAAGGAAGATTACAAATATTTCTTTTTCACAAACAGCAAAGAAAAGGGGTGGAGTAAAGGGGGGGAATAAAAATATCCTCCATCTTTAAAAGTATCAAAAACCACCACAAGGTGCCACTGTATTCTCCCAAGCTGTAAAAATGGCTTTTTAAAAAAGCATTTTGCAACATTCACTTTCCGATTATGTGGGTATTTTGAGAACTGCTGAAAAGTTAGGGCTGATGCTGCCCCATTTCATGTCATGGACATTTGAGAAGCAGGTGATTAAATACAAAGCATATTAAGTGATAACCCTTCATAAAAATAATTTGAGACATTGACATTAGGAGAGAATACTTGGCAGGGAAAGAACATGTTTTTGGCAGGGGGCGGGGGGCGAGGATTACTTGAGGTAACACTTGTAACAGTTTCCTAACCTTAAATTTTGGATGAACTCCCACGATCATGTTTTTAGAGATTTCATGTATACACACACACATAATCCTGGTGCTAAATGTTTTTTTGGAATTGTTTATACAATTGATGACTTATACTCCAACACTAACATGAACACTTTTCTCAATCCCCACCCTCCATTACCACCACTAAGGTATAACTAATGTGTTCTTTTTAGAGCAAATATTCCAAATTAACAGTTTGGTTGATCTTCTAGGGTTGCTAAAGTCTGCAAACTTTAAAGCTAACTTGTTCAATTTTGTTTTTAGTACTAATAAATCTCAATCACGTCAGCTGCTTGCAGTTAAACACCTCAAACGTTTCAGACTAGTAAATGAGTTTTTTAAAATAATCTGAAATAATCAAGAAATGTCATTTTTAGTACTTTTTCCCTATGCTTTGAACAATGTAATGCCCCAACATTGTTTTTTCTTGTTCCTATTATTGCATGAAGTTCAAACTAGGTCCTCAAGACAGAACCTTTCTGTAATAAAGAAAAAGTGCAAAGGTACAAAATGAAATGTAAAGTCTTTTGCAAGAAAATGCTCCCTCAAGAGAACAGTTGTTTGGATGCAGGTGGGAAAAAAGATTTTTGTTCTCCATTGTACATCTGACACCTACAAATGACCTTGTCTTCAATGTCCATACTAGTAAGTACATACTGGTCATGGACCTTGCAAAAAAAAATAATCAAGTAGCAAATTCCACTAAAATATTTGTATCCATTCTACACAGTCCAATGGAAATTAATGAGTGCTATTGAAAAAGGTTTTCACATGCACATGTCCAATATGTGCACTGAAGGCTAAAAACTTAAAATTCTATTTCCAGTGTTTATGAATAGCTTCAGTATCTACATTCATAACCAGCATTCTGCATGAGTTACCTCTTAATACTTCACAAATGAGTAATAATACATCTTGGGAGGTTAGGAAGGTACCTGTTAATAATTTTCTTTTATGCTTAGAATGTGATGCAGTTGTTTTTAAACTATTTAAAATGAACACCCCTATTATAATGGGACATTTTATACCAAGAGGAAAATGAGTTTGTTTTTAGCCAATCAGGACTACCCTGCAGATCTGAAAACTGTAGATTACACCCTTAGTAAAGGATACAAGGAGGCTCACAAATATAAACAAATCCTGACTTTTACATGGACAATTTTTTTAGAAAGATAAAATGTATTACATAAGCGCCATAAACAGTAAAATCTGCTTATATTAAAAAAAAATAAGTGAAGCTTTGTTTGGACATTATTTTCTTGCAAGAGCAGTACATATCCTTAGTAAACAACTACCATATTTACAATTTCCTTGATACTTAGGTAGGATTGAAAGCCAGAGGAAAATATAAAAGAATGAGCTTTGAAATAATCTGTACAGCTGAGTTGGTAACAGTTAAGGTAGCCAGATAATTCCTAAAGCAGACTTATTTATTGTGTAGAGCATCTGACTACATACACCTGGGTATCAGCTCACTTTGTTAAGAGCCAAGGATGTGTTCAATCCCTCTTTGGGCCCACTAGCGTTTCCCAGAAAAAGACAGTCCTCCACAGTCAGACTAATCCTAACCCCAACCAGCCTCAAAAGAAAGTCGGCAAGAGTACTGGGGTTCTTCACAAAGCTAAGGAAACAACATAAAGTGCATATCCCATAGATTGTGAGTCAGCCTTCTCATCTTCAAATATGGGCAGCACAATTAAAATCTGAATTTCAAATAACCCAACATGACTCACTTTCCACAAAAAATAAAACTCCCTTAGTTCTTCATCTTGTCTTTAGATATGAGATATTAGGTCTGTATTAGAGATAGTAACAAGTGTGCACTGGTACCTTGAATAACAAATACCAAAAACAATGCAAATTTGAGACTTCCTACTAGTATACACATCTGTGCCAACTTCACTTCTTATGCTAAATAAGTGGTTTACAGTCTCTTTCCTCCATTTTTTTTCTTGAGAAGCAAACTTGCAAAAACATCAATGTAACTTGTGCTAGGGGGTAGTGGCTTGTTTTTCTTAAACCAAAACTCTGCCAAATTTGCTTCATCTACTCAAGTAGAATACTGTGCCAAGGATCTGTGGAATTACTGTCTTCATGAAAAGTTTAAGTTCTTCCAAGCAGTTTTCTCTATACTCCCTCTTTCATTTCCTGCCTAAATCCATACTCTGTCCTTTCCTTTGCAGGTCACAGTAGCTGTTCACATACATTAAATATTATAGATATGTTCTGCTCTTACATCTACACACTTACAAAAGCAGCTTTGTACTTTGTTTGGTGTGTTTTCTATTTTTTTTACTATGTTGGCTCACAAAAAGCAGTTTTTTCATTTCTAAGCATGGTACTTTACAATTTTTAATGCATTAATACAACAGTGCATTGGAAAAAGTACTGAGCCTCTACAAAATAGCTTTACATTTTTAAACAAATGAATGTGATTTTTTCACTTACACAAGCATAGGCTTTTTTTTTTAATATTTCCACAAGATAAATATCTCAATTAAACTATAAGCTCACTCTACAGTGTGCCACAGTGATGGGCTTAGAAGACAGTTATACACTTAGAAGATCCTAATCTTAGTGTTATTTACACTGATAAGTCCAATATCACCTTGTCTGAAAGGTGAACAAATGATATTCAGAATGTAGCTGAATGTGTGCCAACTAATAACTGGGAACGGTATAGCTTTAAGCAGTCACTTAGGAAACATGTACTGTAACTGAGTCTAAACTGGGAATTTCCTTCACCCCTCTTTGCTATGGCATATGAAACTTTAAAGATCAATATGAAAACAGGTGAGAGTCATTGCTAAGGCAGACCTTTTAAGATAACAAAGGAGAAACTGACAAGTATATGATAAATCATCAGTAATAACAATTACTGATACTGAAGTCAGATTTTTATGTCCTAACATGTTGCTTTTTAAATATTTCCTTTTTGGGGGAACAGAAATTAGAGAAAGGACAATGACTCATTCAGAAAGCAATGACTCAATTCTGGTTGCTACTTTACATTTAAGCACCACTCAAAAAGTGGACAGAAAGCAAGTGATTCCTGTTTGCCCATCACTATACCAGATACATAGCTGAGAGTTCAGACCTTAATCACACAACACTTTCTCTGTTACCAGAAGCTAAGACTGCTCTGCGACAAATAGGACAAGTAGAATTCTCAGATAACCAGCGATCGATGCAGTGGACATGGTACTCATGGGAACAAGGTAGTTTACGAAGTTTGTTGCCTTCTGTGTATTCTGTAATGCAAACACTACAGGTTTTTAATGCATCGTTTTCACCAAAACTTCTCATTGCCAAGTTGTCAATCTGTTCTTTGGTGAGTCCTCTAGGTTGGTCATCATCATCCTCATTTAAGAGGAAAAACTGAGCGAGACTAAGGAAGGGCAGAGAGCCACTTTCATCAAATGTTACTGGGGCCCTGTGTCGACCCTCTCGCCTGGCACCTGATGAGCCTGATGATGAGCTTCCTTCATTACTGCCTTCAAATACCTCTGAGCTAGTCTCTGAACTTTCACCATTGGAACTGGAACTAGGACTCGAACTGGAACTTGAACCAGAACTGCTACTACCACCAGAACCCCCTCTTCCATTCCGTGACTCTGACCTTTCCATATTTCGACTCGAGACTGAGCCACTAGGCTCTGAATCACTATCACTGTACATAAAGTAGCTTAACTCACCAAAACCTGTCATTATCTGCCTTAACATGGTCTGAATTGCAACAGATGTAGTCTCACTTAAACCAGTATTCAAGATTCTACGAATTGGAATTCTGATGGTACTGACATAGGTTCTCACACCTGCTCGCTCAGAACGTGAAAACGTACGCCTAAAACCTCCTCGTTCACTTTCATAAGTGACGGTGTTGTTTGGCGTCTGAGACCTTGACCGAGTTCTGCTAGCTATGCTATCTCTCTGCCGATATTCTCCAGGACGAACTCTTCTTACTTGAAGATCAAGGACTATGGTTGGAGGTCTCTGGCCTGATCCTGTAGATTCACCATTGCCAGTTGTGTCTGAAGATCCTGCTCCTTGTGAGGCATTTCTTGTTCCAGAAGCTGCAAAAAGACCTCTAGTTAGTAAGTCAGGTCCACTTATTTGCTGTCTTAATGTCACATGGTGCCGGGTTCTAGAACTTCCTTCAGTCTCATTTACCAAAGGATGCTCAAAAGTCTGAGATGAGATACTATGATGAGATCTTCGTGGAATTTCACTCATTGGATGTAGAGGTGATCTACTTCTTTCAGCTCTTGCTCGGGTTCTCCGATGGTCTGGGCTCCTACTTCTTGCCCTTCTCTGACCTCTGGTAGGTGGGGCTTCTCCTGTTAATGCTTCAGTTGAATTTCGTTCTGATCTGGGTGGCCTTGAAGATGTTGTTTCAGATCGTGGATTTTCCATTTGTCTTTGGCTGTTGTTGTCCATACTTTCTCCACTAGAACGTCTTGTAGGTGGTTCATTTTCATTCTCTGGATTTTGGCTCCCATTATTACGGTTAACATTGATCTCTAAACTGAATCTGAAATCACCACTGTTTGGATTAGTCCGGCTCACTGCTCTCCAAGATTGGTTTCCTCTTTGCCCACTTCTTGTCGTATTTCCAGTTTGTCTGACTGAGTTAAGCCAGTCTATTATAGAGTCACCATTAGATACATCATCTGAAGAGTCTCCACCTGTTTTTTAAAAAGGGAGGGGTGAAAAGGAACTATTAAAAATAAGAAACCATACTCTGAAACTTCATATTATTAGCAGAAAAACATTCTGAACAAACTTCAATTTACAGATTTTGTTTAAACTATACTGCACTGATTGGCAAGTAAAAGCAGGAAACTTTCAATTCCATTTTAAAACAGCAAGCTAATCCTAGAGAAATTTAAAGCATTTTTAAAAAAAGGGAATTGGGAGGAAGTCTATTTTTAGCATTGTATACAGAGCCTAGCGTACCACTGGGGACTGTCAGAAGACATTTTTTCAGTCCACTGTCAAAACATTAACATAATCAAATAAGGTAAAACACCAGTTAAGGTACAGGGCTAGTATTTTAGTTCAAATTACATTTTTTGGGTTAGATTTTTATTAGTCTACAACATTTCTTTGGGCTCTTAACTTAAGTGCCTTGGATAATACAGGACATTTAAAAACTACAGGACTGCTTTAGACATTGCAAAAATATAAACAAGATTTACAGGTTACTTCTTCATGTTACCAAGATTTTAAATTAACATGAAATTAGAGATCAGAACAAATAAAGAGTCTGAACCTAGCACAGTACATATACAGCACATTCAACAACCTAACTGTTATCATATTTCACACTGAAGGAGAAACACCAGACCTGAGGTAAGAACAAGATTTCTTAACAGTCCAACTATTTACATTTTGAGCCAAATAATTCTTTGTTGTGGGAGCTGTGCTGTGCATTTTAGGATGTTTAGCAGCATCCCTCACCTCCACCCACTAGAGCAAACAGCAAACTCCCAACCAAAAATGTCTCCAGACATTATACCCCAGTGAGAACCACTAGATTAGAGAATGCAACCTTCCTGCTGGTAAGGAAATCAGGTTTATAAGGAAGGAATAATTCAGTGGGTACAGGGGAATTTCAATGAAGGTGGAAAATCAAGAAAAATGATCACATTTAAGATCACATTATATATAATTCCTATATCCCAATTAACACTCAAAAAAATCCCACAGGTGAAGCAGGGAAAAAAAAAGTTAACATTCTCACCAAATATCAAGAAAATGCCAGTTCTTTTTATGAGCAGTTACTTAACACCAAATTAATTTGTGCTACTGATTTGGATTATCTTTGGCTGACATTTATCATTAGGAAGCTCCTTATCCATTTCATCCTTTACACCCCTCTTCCAAGAAAAACTTACCTCTATTTTCATCTGAGTTTTGTGGTGGTGGGCCCTCTTTAATTTGTTGAAGTCTCCTCAGCAACTCTTCCTCAGTACTTTCACCTGAAAACAGTTTAAAATGTTTGCGAAGTTATAAATAAAATCCAATGACTTATCCATCTGAGATGACAACCGAAGAGTAGGAACCTGAGTAAAATTCACCTATTTGAGAGCATGACATTACAACTTATATTTATTTGTATTCCTTTCCAGTTTACAATATGCTTTTGCATACAATATCTCATTCTTTAAAAATGCAACTCTGGGAGATAGATATTATCTGCATTTAAGACAAAGAAACTCAGAGTGAGTGAGATGATTTGTTAATATAATAACCATGCTAACACCTTACCTTTTAAAATTTAAGCAATCGCTCAAACGTTAATAGAATTAAACAGAAATGAGGAGAAAGTGATATAATGAATTTTAACTAGAATCAAATGGGACCTAATGAGGCAAAAAAGAATAACCAAGCACAAATTTCTGAATAACTGACTATTTTACCCAAGGCTAGCTCTGGTTGATTATGATTGGGACATATTCAGAGAATGAGAGATGACAAAACAGAGTTAAGTCTGTCCTAAGAACCAAAGTTCCCATTAGCTCTTCCAGACCATTGTCTAGTAGTTAAATAAAGATAAATAACAAAAAGATTGTTCAGCTCCACTCTTTTCAATTCAGCTTACTATGAATTCATAATATAATTCCTCACTATAAATCCTGACATAGGATAATTGCAAATATGAGTGAACAAAATCAAGTAGTAAGTACAGCAGTAAATTTCATTCTCTATCCCTGGTATTAAAATCACACTTCACAATGGTAAACAAAACATTTTTTAAAAAAACAGTTGTTTTTTTAAAGACCAGCAATTTATATATATGTAAATCTTTAAACTACACATTGCATACCTGGGGTGCCTAGCAAATTGTTATCCCTCATAAGCCTATAATCTTCTTCACTGAGGTTATTTACAAATTGATAGAAAGCTTCTTCCCGATCCAAGCGGTCCATCTGACTTCTGCGCTGTGCTGCAGACTGATCACCACTTCCTTTATCGTTACAATCTGAGCTTTCCATCTTGATGAACAAGTGGAAAATTACCTAAAAGGAGAAAGGAGATCACTCTTGAAAACAGAAGTCAGTATATCTTCTATAGAACAGTTTTAATTATGTGAAAATCCAGAATTCAGTTTGAGACATGAATTTTAAGACCTCATATGAATGCAAACTTCCTAATACAAACACTGAAAAGCACTATCATACTAGGAAAAGACTAGGTCAGGGGTTGGCAAACCATGGCCCATGGACCAAACTTAGCCCTGGTGACTATTTTTTCTCCTTGAGATCTAAGGATGATTATTACACTTTTAAATGTTTTTCTAAGAGAATATTTTGTGATGTGTGAAAATTATGAGATCCAATAAATAAATTCTTAGCTACTTGTCCAGAGAAAAGTTTGGTTAGAGAAATACAGATAAGAATTCAGCAGTGTAGCAAGAATTGAACGGTGTCTATTCAACAAGGTTAAACCCAAGCAGCTTACTGAATTCTTGGCACTATAATTGCTTTTGTTTTTTAGTCCTCACAATGACACTGTGCACAAACACTGTTGTTGTTGTTATTCCTTTTTTACAGATGAAGAAACTAAAGTATAGAGGTTATATAACTTGATCAGGGTTACACAACTAACAAGTGACAGGGCCAGAAGCTGAACCCGGACAATCTGAATTCAGGTTTCTCTATGCTCTACTGCCTCTCACAGAGATATGCCATGTAGAACAGAAGTTCTAAAAATGCTAATGGTCAAGCCCACTTTCTCCATTTAATACGATGAGTGTGCACTGGTAATTTAGAAAAATGTTACAGGATGAGCATGGCACTTGAAATGCTGTCAAGTTATAATTGCATCACCGTGACTTGCAGTGCACAGACCACCAGTGCAAAGGAGTGACGGTGCCGCATAGTCTCTGTCACAACTACTCAACTCTGCCATTATAGGAAGAAAGCAGCCCACAGGCAGTATGTAAATGGATGCGTACAGCTGTATTCCAGTAAAACTTGCTGAACACTGAATACCATCTCTAAAGGCACAGTGGAGTATGGATTATTTTATTAGAGTAGATGGCAAATATTTTATTTATAATGCAATGACACTGAAACTGTGCTAAAATAATAAAATATACATTAATATTATTAGACTAAGCACTCATCATAGTATTTCCAATTCACAGGAAAGCAATGGTCTGAAAAACTAGAAAATTTAAAACAAAGATCACAAAATATTTCCTCACAAAAATAAAAAATGAAGCTTCAACCAGAGTAAGTTTCTAAGTGGCTCATTTGTTGGCTAAGCAAGGAAAGACATTTATCAATGTTGTGTTAGCTAAATTGCGTTTGACTGCAGAAGCTAAACAAATAGTCCACAGGAAATAAACTGGTTTAAGATTATTAGCCTTTTAATGAGAACAGGTGCTCAAAAAATGACAATACTGGGATATATCAATCATCAAGTGAAAAACAAGGAAGCAAATGAGTAGTTCCCTTTGGTTCTTGAGGAGTTGACAAATATAACTGATACTATTCAGTTGCTTATTCAAGGAGTCAAGTTATTTGAGGAGTTTGAAGTAACTAAAGCAGTAGTCTCTATGAATAGTTTGCATGGAACAACTAACTACAGGTGATAACATTTTCAAAGAAGCTGAGAAACACTAATTCAGCACAACCTGAGGTGGAATCTGTGAAGATGTGTTACAACTGAAATGGTGGTTAAAAAAAAAATGCATAGAGCAAAAATATATTGAGTCAGGCAAATTTACAATTAAAATTATATGTTTGTATATTGATTAGACAGCATACTTAATGTGTGAAGATATTTTCAACGACGAAATATGTAAAATCTCATTTCAAATCAGAAAACACTAAATGGACATCTGCAAATGATTCTGATGATAAAGAATGTTTAGCCCCAATTTAGCAAAATGTTATCCTACCAAAAAGAATACCATTCTTCTCATTAGTAGACCTGTATTATAAAACATTGTACTCATTTATTATTACATCAAGAAAAACTGGAAATTTGGCTTCTTTTTATATAAATAACTACGTAATATGTTCAATTTTAATTAGCAAAGTGAAAAAAAAATTACTATCTGGCCTTTTACAGAAAAAGTTTGTCAACCCCTACTCTGTATAGTACATAAAACTAGCCAAAACTTAATTGCCACTCACTATTTGTACAGCCCTAGGAAACATATAGTATATTCTTTTCCTTCCAACCCCAGATTGACTCAAGTTCACAATGACAAAATAAAAGTTAACTCAGAAACATGTGAAAATCTGATTTGTGGAAAAGCAGTAATCTATGTTGGTACTACAATTTAATCCCACACACAAAAGACCAAGTATCTGGATGTTTATGTCAATACTAGAGAAAAATAAAAACAAGCCATCTTTCAGATATTAAAAAAACAAAGAAGACTGTCTAGCTGATGAGTCTAAACAAATTTTAGTCTATACATGGGCACATCTGGCTCTCCACTGTTTTTCTTAGATCATTATTCTTAGAACTAGTCTATCATTCTTTAAACAAACAAGATGAATTATCTCAAGGAAAGGGAAAGGGAGAAAGACCTTAATATTTTTTGGAGTTTCCTAATTTCATAACTAAGATTTCTTAATTTTGGTAAGACTAAACTATATAAATTTCTGAAAGATGCTGTTTTTTACATAACTTGAAACTGTAAGACTAGAAGTCAACAGGTTAAATAAAACACCCATTAACGTTATATGGACCAGGCAATGAAAAAAAAACAAGCCAAAATTTTCTACAACTTAGTATTGGTAATAAATAGCACACAGTTAATTAAAAAAAATATAGAAAAGCACAAAGAAAGTCCAGCCATAATTTCCCAAACCAAAGAAAATCACACTAGGCTAATATTAAGCAGTTAATATTCTGAATAGTAGTAACATGAAAGGATCAATTCCACTTATGAAGGAATTGATCAATAAATAGTTCTGAAAATTTCTAAAAACTGAAAACTCAGTAGGGTTGAAAGGCTTTAAGAATGCAAAGCTTTCAAAGAAGGCAAAAATTTCTGATAAGTTCTGACATTTGAAGGACAGGAACCAAAGATAACAGAAAAATCACATACCAAGGACTGTTGCAAGAATGGCACAAAGTCTTAAAAATAGCGTCAGAGGTTAAAGCCCACAAGGAACAGAAACTTTCAAAAGTATGGGAAAGAGCTTTTAAATGGCTTTGAAAAACAAATCTGAAATAAGAATGAGATCTTTTACTAAGCCTCTGATACAGATGGTATATTAATAGAAGATGGTAGGTAGAGGCACTCAACTTCTATCTTATTCAGCAAGGAGAATCATCTTCCAACTGAAAGTAGTGGAAAAAACCAAGTTTCTAAAAAAAACAAAACAAAACACAAAACAAAACAAAATCCAAACTGCAAAATTTCGTCTTTGAGAAATCAGAGAACAGGGCATACCAGATGATCTTAATCTGCAAAGAAAGTGACGTCTGTAAGCTTTAACACAGCAAAATCTGGCACAAAACCTGGGGAGGGAGAGCGCATGGAATTCTGCTATAGACTATCAGATATATTGCAAACATGTAGAAAAACATGTTCACCACAAGTGGAATTCACTGTCAAATGAACCTCATTTGCATTACATAGTCTTCTTTCACACAGAACTTGCTTTACAAGATTCTCACATTAAAATCACCTGAGGAGCTTTCTCTGGGGCCAATCAGACAGCGACATTTTAAAAATTCCGCAGGTAATTCCATTGCACAGTCAGGGTTGAGAAACTTTTTGATAGAGGCATCAGGATAATACTGCTGAAACACCTGGCTTGGTTTTTGTCCAGAGTCTGAAAAATTTTTGCATCCTATTTTATGGAGAAATATAGGCTAGATCCATGCTTCTCAAACTTCCAACATACAAACGAACCACCTGGAAATCTTGTAAAAATACAGGTTCTGATTAAGTAGGTTGGGGGTGAGGCCTGAGAGCATGCATTTTAAATAAGCCTTCACGTAATGCTGATGCTGTTAATCCTAGAATCAGTTTGAGTAGCAAGGAGCTTGATGACAATACAATTTAACAGATTCACAGTTGCTGAATACCACTCTCAAAGATTATGGAGCAATGTTAACCTGCAAAGAGCCCAGTCTTAAGCATTTTGAAAAGAACCAAGTCAAAGACATGCCAGCCAAATCTATAGACAACTCAACGCTGGGAGTTAGTAATGAAGATGTATATAATAAAAAAAACAAATCCTGAATTCTCAGTGGGCTGTGAGGATGAGTGGAAATCAACAAAAATGATGGTAAATGTGCTACTTTAAACACTTTAAGGGTAAATGTGCTACTTTAAACACTTTAAGGGTTATCAAGCTGATGGGGAGAGGGGGACCTGTCCTGGCAACATGAAGATGACCTGAAGTTTTTAGTTAACAAAAGCTCAGTTAAAAGCATGTTTGACTTGACCGTTAAGAAACCTTGGAGTCACAGGTTGACAAATCTTTCCTAGGTCACAGTATTCAGATAAAAATAGGTAGTAGTGTCAATGCTACTTGCTGTTCAGACTCTATGTGGAGTATTTGAAACATTAAAAATACATCCAAAAGGACACTGACAAACACAAGAAAATATCTCGAGTGACTAAGATGGTGAGAAGCCAGGGAATACCATAAAATAAATGGCTGAATTACTTGAAAATGCCCAAAGACAACACTAAAAATGGACACGATTACCACCGTCAAATATTTGGAGTTATAACATATAAGACAGCAAACCACAGGGTCAAATTAGAGCCTAGAGTTGGAAAAAATATGAAGCAAATAATTCTGTCTTTTAAAAGTGAAACAAATAAAGACTGTCCAAAAGTAGAGATGCAACCAGTCTCTTGAAGTAAGCTACTACCAATTTCTGCAAGTATTCAAGTAGAGGCTAGATATTAGGTAGGAGTTTGAACAGACTGATTTCAAAAGACCCTTTGGACTAAAATGTCATTAAGGATAGACAGTCCCTTGGTTTCCTTAGTCTGGGTCTAGGGTCATACTAAGCCACATATTCCCAGTGACACAATTTTGTTATAACATTTTCTTAACAAGACCAATCCACTTTATATTGCCCCATCCTTTCCCTCCAACACATCTTGTACTTTACTGCCTTCACACTTCTAATGCTCTCCCTTCAGCCCTCCGTTTAGTCTCTCCCCATTTCACTCACCCCTCAAGGTTCAGTGAAATCTTACCACCTGAGAAGCTATGACTGCCTACCTCAGGTAAATTATTTTCAACTGTCTCTGCACAGCATTTGCCTGTGCCACTAGTGTCACTTCCTGCCTCACAAGGTCTTTTATGTTTTTGAAATACTAATTGTATTCATATCTTATTTACCCAACAGATCCAAAAGATCATTTCAACATATTATCAATATAAAAATTATTGAGATGTATTATATTCTTTTTTAAAATTCTAAGTCTCAGAAATTTGGTATGTTATTTTATACTTACAGCACATCTCAAATTGGATGCTAAATTTTCAATGGTTAAAGTGAAATGTAGTCCTAATGAAACAAAAAAGTCATGTTTCATGGAAAAAATTTACATTGTTTATTTAGCGTAATTAAAATGAAAGAAAAGTAAAAGTTCAGTTCCAGTTAATTAATGACATTTCAAGTGTCCAGTAGCCACATGTGCTTAGAGGTTACCATATCGGACAATGCATGCAGCTTTAAAGAATTTGTTCGTAAGGTAGAGAAACTCCACATACGGAAACAGCTCTAAAGTGTTCCCAATATACTGTTTCTGCTCTATAAACCCACTATTTATGAATCCCCTTTACGCTTTTCAAAAGTAAAATAATAATGGTGACGGTGAGGTGAGGGTTAGTCACTCAGTCATATCCGACTCTCTGTGACCCCATGGATTGGGGCCCGTCAGGCTCCTCCATCCACGGGATTTTCCAGGCAAGAATACTGGAGTGGGTTGCCATTCCTTTCTCCAGGGGATCTTCCGCACCCAGGGATCGAACCTGGGTCTCCTGCATTGCAAACAGACTCTCTTTACCATCTGAGCCACTAGGGAAGATAATGGTGAATACTCTACAAAAACACATGGAATAGATGATTCTTAATTACACTCACCAATCTTCAAGTTCACTCCTGACCTAAAAATTCTAATATTTCCTACATGGAAACTAGAGACCAAAAAAAAAAAAAAAATCACACCTCTGTTCAAAACCCTCTCAACACTGTGATTTTGGAGACTGCTAAATCCTAAATAGCTCCTGCCTGATGAGTTTAGAAGTTGGGTTATTCTATTCAAGAGGGATTTTTATTTTGGTTTATTATTTAATTCAAAATTTTAACAATGAGACACACAAAGTAACACGTAAACAAATCCAAATTACTATTACTTCCATAGTAACATGCTGCTCTCCCTTCCCCCTACCTACACCAGAGAAAATAAAGGAAATTATTTTCCCCACATGGCATCCTTGCAACACACTCATTTATTTCAAAATTGCAATCAAATTGGCAAGGCTTCATTAAACAGAACACACCATGTTTTTTGCCAAGGTATAGACTTTCATTTAAAATGCTGTTCGTTTCTTGCAGTTGATTAAGGCACAGGGAGAGAAAAAGCCTACTTGGTTCCCTACTTTTGCCCAAAGCATTCATTCTTTCTGCTTTATTCTACATTTGCCTGGGTTGGGAGTGGAAGTCAAGAGATTCCAGCACTGGCAAGACAGATGTTACAGCTTTAGAGAGTTACAGCTTTAACACCTGCCAAGGTCCACTGGACTAGAAGTTAATTACATTTTGGAAAAAAAAAAAAAAAAAAAAAGGAAATCCTGAATGTAAGCAATGCCTTCAAATGCCTTGTAAAATCATCTTATGAACATACACCCAGTGAGTCTGGTCTCATTTTAAGCAGTGCCTTCACTACCTAAGCGGTGAAAAAAAATGAAAAAATGTTAATAATTCTAAATCACAAGTTCGGAAAGTTAAAACATGCCAAAGATGTCAGGAGACTGCAGTTCAAATATTCAAATACAGATCTCTCTCCATTTTGGTGTGAAAAGATCATGTTAATAAAATGGGTCTCTAGATTCTACTCTGTGGTGAACAACATTGTGGTACATTTCCAGTCTAAATTAGGTATGAGAAAAAAAGAATCCCCATACCCCCTGGGCTCCTTCTATCATCATAAATGAGAAAATTTTAAATCTTTTCATTCAGTTACCTTATATTGAGTTATAATATTCATGTGCACAGTCAGAAATTTTGGATTAAATAGACGGTTATCATCAGTCAATTTTAAACTTAAATATTTTTATGGAAAACTTAACCAATAAAACGTAAAAGAAAAAACGTGTAACTGTTCTTAAATCACTTAGGTCTCTTCCTAGTTAAAAGTAATATCCATTGCCCTATTCATACAGCCCTTTCACCTATATTTCATTTAAGCCTTCCAACAATTCTATGAAGTAGGAATCACAAACTCTATTTTACAGATAGGAAACTGAAGCATAGAGAGAGGAAGTGATTTACCAAAGGCCATGAGGCTAGTAAATGGAAAGAGCCAGCAATTAAATCCAGGTCTCCTGATTCCAAATCCAGTCAACTTTTCAATAAATGGTCAACTGCCTCCCAATATATCCTAAGACCATATACCTTAAAAATACATTCCTTCAATCCTAACAGGCATGTCCAATGTATTCAACCTCACTATCAGCTTTTTAGTTGATGTTTGGGGTTTCCCTGGTGGCAAAGAGTCTCTCTGCAATGTGGGAGACCCGGGTTCGATCCCTAGGTTGGGAAGATCCTCTGGAGAAGGAAATGGCAACCCACTCCAGTATTCTTGCCTGAGGCATGGACAGAGGAGCCTGGCAGGCTGCAGTCCATAGGGTCACAAAGAGTTGGACATGACTGAGCAACTTCATTACTTTCACTTAGCTCATGTTCACTTCTGGTATGAAAACTTCCAAAAGGACAAAACATCTTTTATAAGCAGTATGAACCCAGCAGGGCTTCTTTTTAAACAAGTCAACTTTTAGTATTTTTGTTTTAAATACAGTTGCCCCTCAGATGCATAGCATATGTTATTATCCTTATTTCTTTCAGGGTACTGTGTGCCAATACAGCCAAATCTAGTCCTGGAAAGTAAGTAGCCAAATTAGAAAATTTGCCCAGTCATTTCAAAAACTACTCATCTGGTCAGTAACTGTATGACTGTGTCAGGTAAATTTAATTCTGGGGAGGAAAAGCCAGCAAGAAAACCAAACTTGAGATTTATTCTATAATTAGGGTGTTTAAAGCAGATTTTATTCACCTTGAGAATTTTAAAGCATTTTTAGTGATTTCAATTATTCTACAGTAATTATCATATATTAATATAAATTATGCACGTTTCTGACCACTGCTATAATTATTTAATTCTTCTAACCCACGTACAGTAATCTTTAAAACATGTATTTTTGTTTTGTTAGGGCAAAAAGTCACTTAAAACATACTGTTCAGTATTAATGGGTCAGGAGACCTGGTGCTAAATGTAAGCAAACATACTATATTCAATGGACATACTCCATCAATTAAGATTTAAGGCACAAAAATATAGAGTTAAAAAAACAACAGACATAAAAAAATGAATTCTGAAATTCAAAAGGTTGTATGAGTATCAGTTTTAAAATAGACCACATCTATTAAGTCTGGAAGAAATCACTTCTTTTTAAAAATCAGAAAGTACAGGAGGGAGGAATCAAGATAACCTAATGTCAACCAACTACTGAAGTTATCTTGGGCATTATCACCTTTTGGATGTGTTCAAACAAGCTCCAAAATTCAATAGTGTCCTAAAGTACAACACACCAAAAAAAAAAAAAAATCATAGGTATCAACATAAAAATGTGTCATACTGAAAAAAGGGCAGGCATTATTCTGTTTTCTGTTTGCAACAGAGTTTCTTTCTTCATTAAGAACCTCATAGAGCATATGAGAATTAATGACAGGCAAGCCTTGTATATAAAGAAAATGTCAGGTCAATAATACCATCATCAAAATGAAAAATACTTAATATAGTTAAAAACAACAAAAAAAGCCAAGTCACAAAGAACTACTGAATTTGAGGTCTGGATATAAAATACCATTGTATATGTAGTTACCAGAAGTGTTGGGAATTTTTCCTATACAGAATGATTAAAACTTTACAGCATTTGCAGCCAACAAATCAAAGGTTGACTGAGTAGCAGGGTGGAATTCAGCTCTGTGAAAATGAAAAAAGAGAAGATACTAGGTTCTAGTCTTGGCTATAAGATTAACTACGTGAATTTGGCCAATTATTTAACCTTTTGCATCTCAGGATCTCCATCAGTATTAGTGTACTGGATTAAGCTATCTACAAGATACCTTTCCAATTCTATGAATCCAGACTATGATATAACCCACATCACATTACAATATAGGCTGGAAAAATAAAGGTCAAGAAACATGAATAACTAGGATGTAAGTTTAAAAGCTGCGCTTTTCTCACTGCTACTTCACTCGTACACTTCTCTTTTTATGACTATCTTGTTTTTAAAAAACAAATACAAAGCATTCCTCTTTAAAAAATAGGGTAGGCTTTATGTTTCACTGCCTTACTGCACAGTACCTCTCACCAGCCACACAATTTATTTCCATTATTGGCCTATTGGAGGATGGTACTAAAACTTCTGCCACTGCTGATACTACTAGAGCAGTATGAGATTACAAAATATCTGCATGGCATAATTCAGAGAGACATTGAATACAATGTCTTTTGTATTCTATAATGTATTCTACACAATGTCTTTTGTATTCTACTAAAACTTCTGCCACTGCTGCTACTACTAGAGCAGTATGAGATTATAAAATATCTGCATGGCAAAATTCAAGAGACATTGAATACAATGTCTCTTGTATTCTATCTTTATCACTTGAAAAGGACATGAGGGATGGTGTGGGGAGGGAGGAGGGAGGAGGGTTCAGGATGGGGAACACATGTATACCTGTGGCGGATTCATTTTGATATTTGGCAAAACTAATACAATTATGTAAAGTTTAAAAAATAAAATAAAATTAAAAAAAAAAAAAGGACATGAGGAAAAAAAAAGGATTCAGCACGTGTTTAATCTCTAGGCAGGAGTTGTGCAGCTTACAAACAATTCTAATGACAACAACCTTCTAAAACAGTTAAATCAAAAGAATATTAAGAACGTCAACGCATATATATGGAATTTAGAAAGATGGTAACAATAGCCCTGTGTACGAGACAGCAAAAGAGACACCGATGTATAGAACAGTCTTATGGACTCTGTGAGAGAGGGAGAGGGTGGGAAGATTTGGGAGAATGGCATTGAAACATGTAAAATATCATGTATGAAACGAGTTGCCAGTCCAGGTTCGATGCACAATGCTGGATGCTTGGGGCTGGTGCACTGGGAGGACCCAGAGGGATGGAATGGGGAGGGAGGAGGGTTCAGGATGGGGAGCACATGTATACCTGTGGCGGATTCATTTTGATATTTGGCAAAACTAATACAATATTGTAAAGTTTAAAAATAAAATAAAATTTAAAAAAAAAAAAAAAAAAAAAAAAAGAACGTCAACAAATCAAAGGATGGAGACCAAGCCAAATGCTGCCAATTCACAGGAACAAGTTAGTTTAAAAAGGAACCCATTATGACATTTCGATTCACTCAAGTACTTAAGACAGGGAATTTAATCTTCGATTACCCAGTTCATGTTCTTTTACTATCAAGCTATGCCACTAAATTAGAATTTGGTCTTATGCACACTAACTCAATTCTGATTTCTCATTATTCACAAGAAGTCAATGACTCAAAAACCCAAAAGGCTCATGCGCTTATTTTTAAAACGTTTTAAAGCAAAAGTCATTGATTACTGGCAATTCTGGTGTTAGTAAATAAAGTACTATTTTTTAAGATATAAGTTTCCCACCAAAAATGAACTATTTTAAAATCACATGACTGAAAAATATCACCTACACAAATGACTCCTATATTGTCTGAGGAAAATAATTTTGTGTTACAGAACCAAACACATTGACAACTGTGATTTCTGAACCAGTGCTCCTACAGAGAGATGATGACAAAGGTGACCGTGTATACCCAGCTTGTCCATATGAGTAGCAGTCTACAACTGCTGTCCTATAGTGATTATTAATATGGCCTTCTTTCACTCTTAAAAGTGTCCCAGTTTGGATAAATTATAAGGTGACCTCAAATGTAACTGACACTAACAGGAACTTTGGTCAATACAAAATGAAAAATGTAATTATGAATTAAACCCTTTCTTCACACAATCAAATGTAGAGCAAGAGGAAAGAGACTATTTTTCATTTCAGAAAAATCTGAAAACACCGAACACAATATCTCCTTCCCACCACAGAATGGATTATGTTCATCATCATGTAAATACTGTAATAGCAGTCCAAACTGCTGCTGTGAAATTATTGCAGTAAGTCCACAAATCTATATACACACATGTATTATCTACAGATATTAGTCTTCTAAACATATGTATGTGATATTTTGACTAATGAAATTAAACCCTTGAGTTGAAACACTAAAATACAAGAATTTGTTGTTCAGTCTCTAAGACATGTCCGACTCTTCTGCAACCCCATGGACTGCAGCCCGCCAGGATCCCCTGTCCGTGGGATTTCCAAGGCAAGAATACTGGAGTGGGCATTTCCTTCTCCAGGGGATCTTCCAGACCCAGGCATTGAACCACTTCTCCTTCACTGGCAGGCAGATTTTTTTTTTTTTTTTTTACCACTGAGCCACCAGGGAAACCCCAAATATAAGACTATGTACAGCAAAAACATCAAATATCTATTTCAGGAGCAAAACCACAAGTTCACAAATATACTCCCAAACTGTTTAAGATTGTCAAGATTTTTACCTCTAAAATAAACTGCTTTATCTGGGAAACTTCTATTTCAAAAAAAAAAGAAAAAAAAAAAGTGTTATTGCTTTCTTACACTGGGTATCAAAATGTCAAAGGATCATGTAAACTGGATACTTTTAAAAATCAATGGGCTATAAGGTTTGGAAATGTCTGTATTACAAAATGTTTATACACACATTGTAATTTGATAAATGCAAATGTCCCATTTGATCTACTGTATATAAGGCCTCACTACATGTTCACTAACATCAAAAATATATCCAACCAGCCTAACACTTCTAGATATCACTTCATTATTAAGCTACTTCTTAAAACCACTTCTAATTTTAAATTGTTTATCAAATTATATTACAGGCAGTAACAGCTGAAACAAAGAACCCTGACAGACAGAAAAAGAGAGTGTAATCGTTAGATAAGTCTTACTTGCTTCATAAAGCAAATTTCCTTCGAGTGTTAACAGAAGTTTTTGATGCAACTTAACCTATAGATATTTTTTATTACAACCTTTCATTTTTTTTGCATTTCTGATCTAATAACAATTCTAAGGACATAAAAGTTTATTGATTTTGGCATCAGACAGACCTGGGTTAAAATAGGGGCTCCTACCACTTATTACCTTTCTGAGAACAAATTATCTAATAGAGAACAAATTATCTAATCTCTCCTCTGAGTCTCACTCTGTAAAACAGGTAACATCCTCATGAAGCTTGGCTGTAAGGATTACAAAATCACACATGTGAAGCACAGGACCTAACACATAAGTATTCAATCCAAATTAATTATGAATTTAGGCTAATTACCCATCCTAGTTTGCATGGGACAATCCTGGTTTGCACCTGTTGTCCAGGAAAATAATGTTCCTTTTTTTCTTAAAAGCATCGTAGCTAGGGCAATAAATTGTGTGGTTACCTTAACAACGATGATGAAAGAGGTTGATATCAATTAGAGTATTATATATTATGACTTCTCCGATCTTGAAGCAAAAATATCAAATGTCACACAAAATAACTTGAGATTATATTCCTGTAATATAGTCTACTGTTAGTTCATTTAGTTATTCAATAAACATTTAAATATTATTTATTTATACTCATCCCATTCCAACAGTGATTAAAGGAAGCAAATTTCTATTTTGTTCTTTCTGTTTTATACAGGTACTGATAAATTTCAGACATTATTTTAAAAGAAAACTGACAGCGCTAATGAGGTTCCAGCTACTCAGAAACACTACCCTTTGAATTCCCAGTGAAAAACACCCATTCTGACCATTAAGAATGCCCGACACCAACTAATATATACCAAAGAAGCCCATTCAATTACAGGGCCCCCAAAACAGAATAAATATTTTAAAACATGCATTCTACACATAAATCATCAGGAGACGCAACAAAAAATAAAATTACCTGACTGTTATGACATAGTATTGTATACAATAAACTGGATTTTAGTTTTCTTCACTCTCTGCTCTAGAAAAAAAAAGAATCCATTATTCTTCCTCTTTTATAAGATAGACATTTTCTTTGTAACAGACACATCCTAAAAATTACATATCCTATGTATTTTAGATACACACCCGTCATAATTCAACCTAATTCCACATTAGTATTAGGATATTTGGTGAGACTAAGGTCAGAGGGAACCAACAATCTTATATGTTAGACAGAAGGTATCTTTTAAAGGCTGACAGCCCATCTACCTTTTAATATAAACTTACTTAAAATGGACTTTTACGCATCAGATCAGTAATTATTTTCAGATTCTCACAGTTACTTTCAAGAACTTATTTGGTACATTACACTAGCCTAAGGCAGGAACTAAAATACGAAAAATCATCAGGACATCTTAGGCTAAAGAAAAACACTTTTTCAGTAAGAGAAGAGTATCCTAAAACAAAATTTAAAAAATATTTAGATTGGTCTTCCTGGATATTTTATTTCTACAACTTAGAAAACTGATTCTGGGGCAGCGATAACTGTGCCTGCCTGCTCTCAAGTCATCCAGGAGGGACATAATATACCTGATGGGGTGATAAGTGTATTTTGTCTTCAATAATGACAAGAATTTTTTAAAAAAGGACTAATAGTAATTTATTTCTTCCTCCTTTCAATCATCCGAAGCCACTGCGGTTAATTCTGATTCAGGAAATGCGGACTCCTTATTTCCAGCAAAAAAATAATTATTGTGGGGCCTTGCTATGACTGAATGACAACCTAATATAAATGCTTCCTCTTTCTGCAAAACGAAAGAACGACCTAAATAGACAAGCCTGCTAGGCCTCAGATTCCCGGACTAACCTGTGGAATAAGTATGGTGAAACTGTCTAGGGAAGGAACGTGGCTGTCTCCTCCATCTTGAAATTAATCAGCATAAGGGAAAAAGGGACGGAGTATTCAGGAAGCAGAAGCCCAACCGGTTAATACTAGTTACTAAAGCTATGGCGTACGTGGCAGGTACCGCCCGCAGAAGCCGAGACCCTCAGGCATTTTTTGAGGGGGGAGGGGTTGGGTTGTGCACGGATTGAACGGAAATTAACTTCAAAATCATTTGGCCCAATTCCCACCCTCAGCCAGGGAAAAACAACAAACACGCAACGGCTTTTCCCTCCCTTTTGGGGGGAATCCGTGCAGTGGTATCTGGCAAAGGAAACGCAAGGGTTATTCAAGCAAGGGAGTAAACCACATTTGTCTTAGATCCTCAGGGAAGATGTCATCGTGGCCTCAGGGGGCGCCTAACTGATAGTGCCCTGTAGAAGCAGAAGGCTCAAAATGGGGTTTTGCAAATCCTGGGAAATCTCAAGGCCCAAGAGTTCCCAGCATCTAACTTAGAGCAGCCTGATTTTTTCCCCATTTCCTAAACCCAAGCCCGCCATGTAAAAGAAAGGGGGAGGAGGAGAAGGAAGTCTCCAGAGAACTGAGGAGAGGAAAACCTGAGACGATCAAAGATTCTCATGCCTGAGGCCAACACTCGAAAATCGCCTCCCCCAAATTCTTAAGGTTTTGGAGGGCCCCAGCTGCGGCTCGCGCGGCCACGGAGAGGAAGTACTACCTACCTCCTTCCCCTTCTTCAAAAAGCCTGTCGACTATACACCCAACTAAAATGGCAGCGGAGACTACGCCACGGAGCCCCCCGCAGCAACCGGTGCCTGGGGTCCGGAAGCGGCGCTAAGCCTCCACCACGATGCACCAGTCAGGCCATTTTGAGAGAAAGCAGCAGATGGGGCTTCGCTGTCTTCCTCTCGCTCTCCATCCGTTTCCCAAGGCTTCACTTACTCGGTTTTGGTGTCGGGATCCGACTCGGTCGGTTCGGCCGCCGCCGCCGCCGCCGCCGCCGCCGGGGCTCCTGCGCGCCTCCCCTGCCGCAGCTCTCAAGCCCGCCTCCGATGAGTCGCTGGTCGAGACCCGCCTCTAGTCCAGCGCCTGCTCGGAGACGTTGCTCAGGCAGCCATTATCTTCCCCATTGTTACCAAGCAGCGACAGGAAACGCCTGCCCACAACAGGAAGTGATGATGCCGCGTCCTGGCCCCGCAGCCGCAGCCGATTATCCACTCCCAGCCGCTTATCCAATCCCAGGCGATTCCTCGAAAAACCCTCGGTGAGAGGAGGAGGTGGCCGGCTGACGACGCGGCAGGGCGGGCCGCGGCCTGGAAAAGGAAAGCTGCTGTGCCGCCCACCATGTGACAGGCCCCACCCTCCTCCGCCATTTTGAATTGTGGCGAGAAATTCGCGTTCTGAGAACTGTGAGAACCTTTCCCATTTTGAAAACTGGAGGACGTCACCGTATGACTGCTGGAAGCCCTTTTCAGAGAGTGAGAAACGCGATATTAGTCTAGCCTGACGTCGATTCACACAGTCAGGACCGGTTAATACAGCATCCTACTTTTATTCGAATACATTTATCGAATGCCAACTGTAGGTGTCAAACACTAGTATAGATTTTGGGGATACAGCGCAAATTAAAGCAGACCAAAATCCCAGTTCTTGTGTATCTTTATATTCTTGGGGGGAGGGACAATAATTATAGTATATAAAATTAATGATAAATGCTAGGGAGAAAAATAAGGCGAGGGAAGGTGGGTGGGAGAGAGCCCGGTGGCGGCAAATGGGAATTGCAGTTTTAAAAAGAGTGGTCCGAGGTGGCCTCTCTCAAACGGTAATTCTGAAATTCTTGAGAAGGGGCGGTGTTTGTAAAAGGGTGGGAAAATTTGATAACGTTGGAATCTAAGGGCGGTTAAGGAAGGCCTTTCTTAGATAGTAATGCATGAAAGAAGGTACAGTATGAGCTAGCAAGTCGTTTTCACAGTTAAGAAAAACAACTACATGGACTTCCCCTCATAGGTCAGTCGGTAAAGAATCTGCTTGCAATGCAGGAGACCTGGGTTCGATTCCTGGGTCAAGAAGATCCCCTGGAGAAGGAAATGGCAATTCACTCCAGTATCCTTGCCTGGAAAATCCCATAGACAGAGGAGCCTGGCGGGCTACAGTCCACGGGGTCGCCAAGAGTCGGACACGACTTAGCGACTAAACCACCACCACCACCACCGAGGAAGGCCTTTCTTAGATAGTAATGCATGAAAGAAGGTACAGTATGAGCTAGCAAGCAACAACTCTCGTTTTCACAGCTAAGAAAAACAACCACAGTTTTAGGGTGTTATCTCGTTTCTTTTCTCATTTTTCTGTTTTCTGTGTTTTCAGGTAACAGTCCAGCTACACTGGCTTTCTTAGTATTCTTCCAACGAACTAAACTTGTTCCCACCTCTACAACTTTACTTAGGCTGGCATTTTCCTCTTCATATCTTTGCTCTCATCACCCAAACCTTTTCTCAATTGTCATCTCCCCAGAAAACACTTCCCTAACCACCCTATCTGAAATTACAACTTCCCCCATGCCCTTACTGGGCTTCCCTGGTGGCTTAATGGCAAAGAAGCTACCTGCCGATGCAGGAGACACATGTTCCATCCCTGGGTCAGGAAGATTCCCCTGGAGAAGGAAATGGCAACTGACTCCAGTTTTCTTTCTGGAGAAATCTCATGGACGGGGGACTCTGGTGGGCTCCAGTCCATGGGGTCTCAAAGAGCTGGACACGACTTAGCAACTCAACAACAACAACATCCCCTTCCCAGCTTACTTTTCTTTAAAGAAATTCATCTGAAAATATTTGTTTATGCCCACCCCCTTAACAGTAAGCCTCTTATTCACTGTTATATCCCCAACAAGCTCATAGTAGGCCCTCAAATATTATTTGAGAGAGTGCCAGCCTCAGCATGATGGCCATTTCATCACCCAGACATGTATTTCATTCCAAGCAGTTACAACAATATCCCTCATACTTACCTGCTCAACTTTCAAGCATATTAATAGTACCATTTTTGACAGTATGGGAATGTGGATTAGATACTGTGTGTCTACTCAGCTTGTGTCTTATATTGCATAATCATATACTAGAACTTTTACCTAGTGTAAAGTGAATTCTTCAGTGGCCAGCAATTGCTGTTAAGCTTGATATTGAGATTATGGCAATAACATTAGCCACTTCTTGACATATTCTTGAGACAAACATGGCTTAATGTAAAATATAAAATCATAAAAAAAGTAGAAAACATAAGTGTATATGTCCATAGCTTTGGGGATGTAGAAGGACTTTCTAAATATGACACAAAATCCACAAAAGGAATTATTGTTAAATACAACTTCATAAATGAAAGCTTCTGAATATCAACACACAATGTTAATAAAATTAAAAGACAAATGATACACTGAGAAAAATAATTTCAATATGATAGCTAAGGATTAGTACTGGTTTATAATAAAAAGGGAAATTAGCAAAAATGCTGCATATATGATAAATATATGATAAGCATGTATGGCTAATATTACTACAGACAGTGCCCAGTTTATAATGGTTCAACTTAAACAGTTTTTTTTACTTTAAGATAGTATAAAGTGATACTTATTCAGTACTTCAAATTTTGAATTTTGATCTTTTTCTGGGCTAGCGATATGCTGGGCAGTGATATGCTGGTAATGCTGGGCAGCAGCAGTGAGCTGCAGTTCCCAGTCAACCACATCTTGAGGGTTAATAACCCAGATACTGGTAACAATTCTGTACCCACACAACCATTCTGTATTTCAGTATTCAATAAATGACATGAGATATTCATCACTTTATGATAAAATAGACTTTTTGTTAGATGATTTTGCCGAATTGTAGGCTAATGTAAATTATCTGAGCGTGTTTGAGGTAGTCTAGGTTAAACTATGCTGTTTGGTAGGTTATGTGCATCAGATGCATTTTCCACTTAGGATATTTTCTACTTAGGATGGATTTTTTGGGGACATAATCCCATCATAAATTGAGGAAGATCTGTAGTCTATGAAGTGCTATTATAAATGTTTTTAAAGGTAAGTGCTCCAATTAAAAAATATGCAAAAGACATGAATTCAGTTCAAATGAGGAGAAAACATTTGGCTGATAAACATAACAATAATAGTAATCAGAGTGAGTAATCAACCTCACGAGTAATCAGAAATAAAAACAATACCTTTTTTGCCTAGCAGAATGTCAAAGATTAAACATTTTATAATATTAAGTGTGGATGAAGATAGTATGAAATGGGCACACTTGTATGCTATTGGTACAAATTGATACAGCCATTTTAAGGTAATCTGGCAACATGTATCAAAAGCCTCAACATCCATATTGTTTGACCAACAAGTCCACATATAGAAATTTATTTTAAGGAAAATAAGTGGACAAGTTTGCAAAAATGTACCTACTAAATATATAAAGATGTTAATCTTGATTAATTG
Source organism: Bubalus bubalis (assembly GCF_019923935.1). Lineage (NCBI taxonomy): Eukaryota > Metazoa > Chordata > Mammalia > Artiodactyla > Bovidae > Bubalus > Bubalus bubalis. The sequence goes on from NC_059181.1 coordinate 66,262,657, forward strand.
TATAGTATTGAAATACTGAAAAATCAGAAAAATAACTATTCAACAATAATTAGTTAAATACAGTACATCCACATAATGGACTACTACATAGCTATTAGAAATGAGTAGCTAAAAAAATGGATAGATCTGGAAATATGTTTTTATTTTTTTTTATTTTTTTTTAAGTTACTGTTTTATTTTTTTTATTTTTTTATTTTTATTTTTTTTTAATTTTATTTTATTTTTAGACTTTACATAACTGTATTAGTTTTGCCAAATATCAAAATGAATCCGCCACAGGTATACATGTGTTCCCCATCCCGAACCCCCCTCCCTCCTCCCTCCCCATTCCATCCCTCTGGGTTGTCCCAGTGCACCAGCCCCAAGCATCCAGTATCGTGCATCGAACCTGGACTGGCAACTCGTTTCATACATGATATTTTACATGTTTCAATGCCATTCTCCCAAATCTTCCCACCCTCTCCCTCTCTCACAGAGTCCATAAGACTGTTCTATGCATCAGTGTCTCTTTTGCTGTCTCGTACACAGGGTTATTGTTACCATCTTTCTAAATTCCATATATATGCGTTAGTATACTGTATTGGTGTTTTTCTTTCTGGCTTACTTCACTCTGTATAATAGGCTCCAGTTTCATCCACCTCATTAGAACTGATTCAAATGTATTCTTTTTAATGGCTGAGTAATACTCCATTGTGTATATGTACCACAGCTTTCTTATCCATTCATCTGCTGATGGACATCTAGGTTGCTTCCATGTCCTGGCTATTATAAACAGTGCTGCGATGAACATTGGGGTACACGTGTCTCTTTCCCTTCTGGTTTCCTCAGTGTGTATGCCCAGCAGTGGGATTGCTGGATCATAAGGCAGGTCTATTTCCAGTTTTTTAAGGAATCTCCACACTGTTCTCCATAGTGGCTGTACTAGTTTGCATTCCCACCAACAGGGTAAGAGGGTTCCCTTTTCTCCACACCCTCTCCAGCATTTATTACTTGTAGACTTTTGGATCGCAGCCATTCTGACTGGTGTGAAATGGTACCTCATAGTGGTTTTGATTTGCATTTCTCTGATAATGAGTGATGTTGAGCATCTTTTCATGTGTTTGTTAGCCATCTGTATGTCTTCTTTGGAGAAATGTCTGTTTAGTTCTTTGGCCCATTTTTTGATTGGGTCATTTATTTTTCTGGAGTTGAGCTGTAGGAGTTGCTTGTATATTCTCGAGATTAGTTGTTTGTCAGTTGCTTCATTTGCTATTATCTTCTCCCATTCTGAGGGCTGTCTTTTCACCTTGCTAATAGTTTCCTTTGATGTGCAGAAGCTTTTAAGGTTAATTAGGTCCCATTTGTTTATTTTTGCTTTTATTTCCAATATTCTGGGAGGTGGGTCATAGAGGATCCTGCTGTGATGTATGTCAGAGAGTGTTTTGCCTATGTTTTGCCTATGGAAATATGTTTTTAAATAGAAAGGCAATCTGTTCAAAATTGGAAAAGGAGTACAAAAGGGCTGTATATTGTCACTCTGCTTATTTAACTTATATGCAGAGTACATCATGAGAAACGCTGGGCTGGAAGAAGCACAAGCTGGAATCAAGATTCCCGGGAGAAATATCAATAACTTCAGATATGCAGATGACACCACCATTATGGCAGAAAGTGAAGAGGAACTAAAAAGCCTCTTGATGAAAGTGAAAGTGGAGAGTGAAGAAGTTGGCTTAAAGCTCAACATTCAGAAAACGAAGATCATGGCATCCGGTCCCATCACTTCATGGGAAATAGATGGGGAAACAGTGGAAATAGTGTCAGACTTTATTTTTGGGGGCTCCAAAATCACTGCAGATGGTGATTGCAGCCATGAAATTAAAAGATGCTTACTCCTTGGAAGGAAAGTTATGACCAACCTAAATAGCATATTAAAAAGCAGAGACATTACTTTGTCAACAAAGGTCCATCTAGTCAAGGCTATGGTTTTTCCTGTGGTCATGTATGGATGTGAGAGTTGGACTGTGAAGAAGGCTGAGCACCGAAGAATTGATGCTTTTGAACTGTGGTGTTGGAGAAGACTCTTGAGAGTCCCTTGGACTGCAAGGACGTCCACCCAGTCCATTCTGAAGGAGATCAGCCCTGGGATTTCTTTGGAAGGAATGATGCTAAAGCTGAAACTCCAGTATTTTGGCCACCTCATGCGAAGAGTTGACTCATTGGAAAAGACTCTGATGCTGGGGGGGATTGGGGGCAGGAGGAGAAGGGGACGACAGAGGATGAGATGGCTGGATGGCATCACCGACTCGATGGAAGTGAGTGTGAGTGAACTCCGGGAGTTGGTGATGGACAGGGAGGCCTGGCATGCTGTGATTCATGGGGTCGCAAAGAGCTGGACACAACTGAGCGACTGAACTGAACTGAATAAACATTACAAAGGAGATATGGGTACAATAGGAGGGATATATAAAAGGAACGTTTAACCCAGAAAAGTTGCCATTTTTAGCTCCGACTTGAGCTGAAGGAAAAATGATGGTTAAAGAGGGAAGGAAGATAAGGGAGGAGCCCTGAGGGAGGGAATAACCTATACAAATTACCTGGGGTCAGACAATGGAAACTTAGGAAACTGAAAGAATAGCTTGTTTTCTCTAGAAAATCATTCTGTTTTCTTCATAGCACTCATCACACTGGAATTTATCTTGTCTATTTGCTTATGATGTTTACTGATTGTATTTCTATGTTTATAGTCTGTCAGTCTTCCCACTGGCCCGCTCCCAGTGTAAAGTTCTGTGGGAACTGAGGCTTAGCCCAACTCCTTCACCACTGTATTTTCCAAGCCTGAAATACATAATAGACATTCATCAGTATTTCTGGACTGAATCAATGAATTGCTGTGCTGTGCTTAGTTGCTCAGTTGTGTCCAACTGAGTGGGTTGCCATCCCCTCCTCCAGGGGATCTTCCCAACCCAAGGATTGAACCCATGTCTCCCACATTGTGAGCAGATTCTTTACAGTCTAAGCCACCAGGGAAGCCCAAATCAATGAATTAGCTTGTAGTCCAAATTAGAGATTTTGGATCTTATCCTCAGAGCAATGGAAAGTTGTTGAAGAGTTTTAAAAAGATTACTTAAAAGCAATCTTTATGGCTGCTATGTGTTAATTTTTTAATTTTTTGCATTTTCTTTATAGTGGATTTATTTACTATTTAAAGAGTCCAAACTCCTTTATTTTTAAGAAATTCAACAGGCTTTGTGGCATCCTCCCAAATATCTATTTATTTAGTTTGGATACTGCCTCTAATGTCTTTGTTAAATTTTTTTGCACAGGAATTACTGGACAAAATCAATTAACCAGAAAACCAATATCTGCTTCTTAGCACTTCCATTTTGCTTAAGTTCATTCCTTTAGGAGTTCATAATAATATTCAAAACATGAATGGATTTTAAATGTTTTCTTCAGTTTGCCCTGAGAAAGGGGCAACAGGTTGGGAAGAGACAGCTGAGCTCATTCATTCATTTATTCATTGATTCAGTTTAGTCTTTCATTCAACAGTATTTGTTGTGTGCCATGGCACTGTGCTATGTCTTGGGGCTACAGATATAAAAGATATAGTCTCTATCTTGAGAAAGTTCACAATCTAGAAGAAAGGCATCCTGGGAGGATATATTTAATCTGCAGTCATTTTGTGCCAATATGTGGAAGCTAAAGCTGATCTGTTGGTTCCATTATAGGGGCCCCAGCAACACTTTTTAGGAAGTCAGCCACAAGTTTGTATTTATAGAGTGTTTGAGGTCTTAAAAATAAATGAAAGATTAGAGAGTAAAGCACAAAAAGTGTAAGAGTAAATCCCTTTTATTCCTTACCATCTGTGGAAGATATTTTTAACCTAAAAACCTTAAGAACATCTTGTATATTCGACTTAGACTAGTTAAAAAGATTACAATTGTTTCATTCCTAGCAGCACAATGCCATGTTTATACCAGCACTGCTATTTAAGACCTAGTTGCTCTAAAACTCAGTTCATCTCTTTGAAAAGGTATATAGTGATGTGTATGATTTCTCCAACCAATGCCCTGTAAGTTAATTAAGTGAGGTTGTTCTCCTCCAGTAAAATATACTATAGAAAAAAATAAGAAGTGTTATTGCAAATATTCAAACATAGTAGAAATAAAATATGTACCAATGCCTGGTTAATTACATTAGTAGTGGGGTAACTCAGTAGACTCACTGTTTATCTTTTTTCCCCAGCTATTACAGCAACAATTAAACAGTTCCCTTTCCATTCTATGCTTTTGGGGGATATAAAAAATAACCTGCCTAAGGAAGCAATATCAAGCACCTTATGTACTGAAACATCAGTGTTTCAGATGTTCTGGTTTAGAAAGCACAGGGCAGTTTTCCAGCTCATGCCAGAAACAACCAGGAACTGATCTTCCTGTAACAAATCAAGTGCAATATAGCAGAGAGAAGACAGAAAGCTTGGATTTAGAGAAGAAATACTCATCTTATCTCCAATTATTAATCTATTTTAATAAATACTTGGTCAATTATTTAAAATGGCAAATAACTAAATATTTTAAATAGATGAAGCTGACTATGCACTTTCCCTGGCATCAAGCAACTTTATACCAAGTTTCTGTTTAGAGAGATGACTGTCCATGCTTATCTCTGTCCTCTTCAGTCATCATGAAAGCTTCAAGCTCGTCTGGTCCTACACCCATTTAAACTTTCATTTCCATAGAGATCAGGTGTAAATACACTTCTACTACCACCTGTCCAGTTTTACAGCCTCTCAACACTTTCGACGGAGCCCTCTGGGACTGCACACTCAATACTAACACACTCCCCTGCTCTCTCAGTCTTTTCATAGAAAGATCTCTCCTTCTCAGCACTTTGAAAAGCGCCAGCTTCCAAAAGACCTCCTCTCCCCTCCAGACTCACTGAGAAATAAAAAACCAAGTGCAGACTTGTTTTTCCTCACAAAGCCTTTATATCTCAAACCCAGAAGGAGAGTTTGGAGGGGCACTTAGATAAAATACAGATTCCTAGGCCTCACTCTAATAATCTGATTCAGAAATTTTAGGATAGAACCCAAGAATCTTCATTTTATTTTATTACTTTGCATTTTATTTATTTATTATTAATTTTTATTGGAATTTACAACTATACTCCAATAATTGTGTTAGTTACTGCTATACAGCAAAGTTAGTCAACTATATATATATACATATATCCCCTCTTTTTTAAAATTTCCTTCCCATTTAGGTCACCACAGAGCATTAAGTAGAGTTCCCTATGCTATACAGTAGGTTCTCATTAGTTATCTATATTATATTAATACATAGTAGTGTATATATGTCAATCCCAATCTCCCAATTCATCCTACCCCACCTTCCCCCTTGATATCCATATGTTTGTTCTCTACATCTGTGTCTCTTTCTGTTTTGCAAATAAGTTCATCTATATCATTTTTCTATATTCCACATATAAGCGATATTATACAATATTTGTTTTTCTCTTTCTGACTTACTTCACTCTGTATGACAGTCTCTAGGTCCATCCACATCTGCAAATGGCACAATTTCATTCCTTTTTATGGCTGAGTAATACTCCATTATACGTATATGTGTGTGTGTGTGTGTATATATATATATATATATATATCACATCTTTATCCAAGGAATCTTCATTTTAAAGAAACTCTCTAGGAGATTCAGATGCAGGTTATCTGCAGAGAAGTGTTTGGAAGATGGGCTTTAGTTAAAACAATACTGTGTCCCTAATATGTGCCAAGAACATTATGCACATTATCTCATTTAACTTTTACCAAAAAAAATCTTAAGAGATGTTATGAGCATTTTATAGTTGAGGGAAATGAAGCTTAAAGCAGCAAAACCAAAATTTGCATGAGATCACACAGCTGGTAAATAATGAAGATAGATTTGTACTATGTAAGTGCATGCTGCTTCTAACAACCCAGATCTCCAAGCTCCTAAACCAGAGATCAAGTGAATAATACATTAAAAAATGTGTTCTTAAAGATGATTGAAAAGACAGAAAACCTAACTTTGCTGGAAATCATATTCCCCAGAAGGTCTATATATCTTACAATACTAAAGATATTAAATGGGAATGGTCTTTTCAAATAAAAGTTTTCATCTCCCTCCACCCTGCCCTCACAGATAATTGCAGAAATCAGGTAGTCACATATTTCTTTGGCTTAGGTTAATTCCTTGTTTTGTGTGTGTTTGTGGGTTTTGTTTGTTTTTTATTTTTTTGGCAGGACATAAAGCACTTGGAAATACCTACAGAAAGAGTGCAGTTTCTGACTTCAAGAAGGCCTGAACAGTGCTCACCTGCTTCTTTGCTCCAGGGCTTGGTTGAAATATCAGACTTAGGCAGCAGTGTAGCTGGACTGGTCACTTTCCCTTGGTGTAGAGTTGGAATTGTACAGTTTGACTGGTTCATGTTGCCCGTTGAGTAAATATAGTAAAAGTCAGCACAAGATGAGGTAAGGAACCTACCTAAAAGACACCAATACAGTTGGTATTAGCTCTAACCCTGAGCAAAGCTTGCCAGACAAACAAGTTCATTTTAGTTTTCCCTTTGGCATTCCTCCCTAACTAAATTTCCAACCATCTATCCCAGGAATCTCATTGTCAGAGTTTAGTGAACTTCAGTTATTTCTAATCATAGTCAAAAGTTTATTATATCCCCTTACTATCAGTGATATTTTCCTTTAAACTTATCCACCTTTTAAAATTATGTTTATTTAAAAGATATTTTGTATCACTATTATAAATGGAAAACCAGTGTCACTTGTTATAAATGGAAGAAAATCAGAAAAATCAGTACATAATTAGTAAAACAGTGTTCACCTGAATATCACCTAAGATCATGCAGATTGCATTTAATATGCTGACTAACATAAGCAAGAGAAACTTTGTCTATGGACTGGTATTCCTAGCCTGGAACCCAATGCTGTCCAGATGCTATTACTGCATTATGTTCCTTCCTTCCCTTCCAAATTAAAAGCCAGTTCTATATTTTTCCTTTCAGGGCTCAAGCCTCTAGTGGCCTATTCCAAGGGGATAATTAGCTCAAATTGAATAAACCAATTTATAACATAGGAGAAGGATTAGAAGAGATTCTCTCCAGATAATACATACGGGTTTTAACTCTTGCCTTCTTGAAATAACTGTTATCTTTTTTCTAGAAACCTATGATTGCCAAACCTCCAAATCATTGGGGCCAGAGCCTACCCTGGTGAGTCTGATTCCAGTAGAACTAAGATGGAGTCCAGATAAGTAATTTGAATGTGCAACCTGTTTGGGAACTTTGGAATAACTGAAAGAGAGGTCTTTTGGGGGAGAAATAATAAGTTGATGGGGAAGATATTTTCATATGGAAGTGCTTGATGATATTTGTCAAATCACAGTGACTACAGACAAGGTTAATTCTGTAGACTTCAGTACCTAAGTAAGAATTTAATTGGAATCAAATCAGGTATATTCTTATTACATTATTTTATTAAGAGAATTTCAAAGTAGTGCCAGATACAAGTTTGGGGTAGGGGGTATAGACAGCCTGAGCCATATGCAAATATTCCAAGTAAATATCTGATAAAGATGGAATTTCAAATCAACTGAATGACAGACTACTTTTTAATCAGTGATTTTGAGACAATTAACTTTGCACAAAATGGTAGAAAAATAATATCTGTATGGATGAAACCATTTTATGTATAAAAAATGAAACTCCTGAAAAAAGTGAAACATGCAATTAGTGAAAGTATACATTGGTCCATCCTTTTTGAAGTAAAATTCGACATTATATCCCCCAAACCTTACAAATACTTTTACTTAGCAATTCTGCATTTAGAAATTTATCTTGAGGAAATAATCACATAAGTGCACAAAGTTGTAGAATTCTCAGAAAACACTGTTAATAATAATGCAAAACTAGAAACAAAATATTCAGAGATATGGTTTGGTTACAAAACTTATGGTACACTTGTACAGTGAAATGTATTTCAAGAATGAAATATGATTATGCCTATTTATTGGTATGGAAAGACACATGATATGTTATAATATGAAAATCCAGGTTACCAAATACAATATGCTTATTTTAAAATATATATAGTTATATATTCAAAGAAAAAGCCTAGATAGTCTCCAAAATATTAATAGTCTTTGTCTCTGGATGGTGGAATTAAAAGTAAGTTTTGTCTTGTTTTGTTTTTTTATATTTTTGGACATTTTCTGAAAAAAATGACAAGCACAAATTATTTTTAAAATTAGGAAAAACAATAAAGATATTTCTATTTTTTCACATACCCTTTAGCTTAGCAGTTCTAATCTAGGAATTTTTCTTATAGAAATAATCAGAGATATATGCACATGCACCAAAATAACACTCAAAGATTGTTCACTATGAAATTATTCATAATAATGAAAAATTAAAGTACCCTCTCTTCAATAATTAGGGTTTTTTGGTTTGTTTTTAAAGTTATTTTAACCATCTTAACTATTTTTAAGTGTATAGTTTAGTAGTGTTAAGTATGTTCACATTGTTGTGAATTATGATATTTGTTAATAAATTATGGCATACTTTATTATGAAATATTATTGACGTGGAAAACTTTGTGACATAATGTCAGGTAAAAAAATCATTTCATAGCAAGGTATGTGTAATATGATTCTATTTTGTTTTAAAGACATTTAAAACAATTTTTTATTGAAGTATTTAACAATGTTATGTTAATTACTGCTGTACAACAAAATGATTCAGTTAGATACACACACACACACACACATATATTCTTTTTTCTTCTTTTTGGCCATGCCACATGACGTGCAGGATCTTTCCCAACCAGGGATTGAACCCATGCCCCCTGCATTGGTAACATGAAGTCTTAACTATTGTACCACCAGGGAAGTCCTATACATTTAAAAAAAAAATCTTTTCCATTATGCTTTATCATAAGATATGAATATAGTTCTCTGTGCCATACAGTAGGACCTTGCTGCTTATCCATTCTACATATAAAAGCCTATATCTACTATCTCCAACCTCCCACTCCAACCCTCCCATAACCCCCTCCCCCTTGTCAACCAACAGTCTGCTCTCTATGTCTGTGATTTTGTTTCTGTAAAACAAGCTTTTAAAAGAGTTTACTTTTTTGGAGAAGTTTTAGTTTCATAGGAAAATTAGGGGAAGATATAAATCTTTCCCATATACCCCCCTGTCTGCACACATGGCTAACCTTTTCCACTTCAACATCACTCACCAGAGTCGTACTTTTGTTATAATTGATGAACTGGAACTGACAAATCATTATCACCTGAAGTGCATAGTTTACATTAGGATTCACTTCTCATGTTGTACAGGCTGTGGTTTTGGACAAATGTATAATGACATGTATCCATTGTTATAGCATCATAAAAAGTGTTTTCACTCCCTGAAATTCTCTGTGCTCTGACTTCTCTGTGCTCTATTCATCCCTCCATCCTTCTCCCTCAACCTCTGGAAACCACTTATCCTGTTATTATCTCCATAGTTTTTCCTTTTCCAGAATGTAATATAGTTGGAATCATACCATATGTAGCCTTTAAAGACATTTTATAAGCACAGGAAAAACAAGCCTGGAAGGATATATATTTAAATGTATACATACATATTTCTGGATACTGGCATTACAGGTGATTATGTCCCCAAGTTTTTGCAAGAAACGTGTATTACTTTTGTACTCAGAAGGGAAGAAAAAGTAAATGTTATGGAAGAGAAAGGTTTTTATCTCTAGAGTAATCAATTTTTGTTCATCTTCCTGTGCATCTCAGATTGTCTATTAGAGTATAACTATCATGTGGGCAGAGATTAGGTGTGTGTGTTTTTTTTTTTAATTTTCCTTGGTTCTTCCTGCTATATAGAGTTCTGCATTCAATAAATGTTGACTAACTGCATTCATGCATGTGCATACATATAAGCCTGTGTACCTATGTGGGCATGTATAAATATGCCAACTTCTTTCTCATCAATAATGAGAAAAATAGTGACAGGTTTTGTTTGTTTGTTTGTTTTTTAAGTGCCATAGTTCTACTGACTTTTCACCATATGTTGGGAAAAGAAAATACTTGCCAAGCTATGAGTACAAAGTGACCATTAAAGATTTGGGGGGCATACCAGTGAAGCTTGTCAGTTTTAGCCCAAGCAGTTATTTTTTTTGCGTGTGCTATCTCACTTTGGATAATATTTGCTCTAGTTCCAGTTTTCTATAATTCTACTAATTAGTCTATCTGGGCATTTTATTTGTAATATTTAAATAAAACTCCAACTGGTAAGTGGGCTATCTGTACCCACTCTGGGCTCCTAGTTATAAGCAAATGTTAAATCAGCTGAAGTGATATGGGCTTTGAGCTGTTGGGAGGCTGGTAAGCAGGACAGGTGTATGTGTCTTTAGTCACATTTCATTTCTCATCGCCAAAACTCCATATTCCATATCAAAACTGAGACAAGAGTACAAAGTTTGTGCTTTAGGTTATCAGCAGGTGCCCAAGAGAGAATTAATATTAAAATCCCTAAAACCACTAAATTATTTTAAAAGATTTCTTAAAGTTCTGCAGAATCAGATAGCAGAGCTTAAGGATTTATACATTTAACCTTAGAAATAGGACAGAATAAAGACCCAATTTGAGTCCTTGATGATTTGATTTTTTTTTTAATAGTTATGACTGTGCAAGGAAGGCTTGGAATGTGACGGACATTTTAAAGGTAGATTGTGGTTTATCCTTAATTATAGCTGTAGCTGAGCCTAGTACTTGGGTTGGGGCCTAATCATGGCCCAGGCCTTTCCTCAGAGACACAGCTGGTAACTGGGTAGTACTTCTGCTTTCTTTAATCCTCTGATAGAGAATTATTGATTCTGAAATCTCTTGTAGGATGTTTTTACACAGGGAAGTGGTGACTACAGAGGTGGGAGTTTAGAAATCTGAGCAGATGGACCATCTGTGAATTTATACTGCCTCATTACTGCCCTCTAATGGGTTACCCATTAGAGGCTGTATCTGAGTTACAGCCCAGATACATCTACCTCAGTTTCATGGACTACAATAAAGCCTTTGACTGTGTGGATCATAACAAACTGTGGAAAGGTCTTAAAGAGATGGGAATACCAGACGATTTTACCTGTCCCCTGTGAAACCTGTATGTGGGTCAAGAAGTAACAGTTAGAACCCTGTATGGAACCAACTGATTGGTTCAGGATTGAGAAAGGAGTACGACAGGGCAGTCTGCTGTCGCCCCGTTTGTTTAATCTATAAACTGAGCACATCATAAGAAATGCAAGGCTGGATGAGTTACAAGCTGGAATCAAGATAGGCGGGAGAAACATCAACAGCTTCAGATAATGCAGATGATGTCACTCTCATGGCAGAAAGTGAAGAGGAAATAAAGAGCCTCTGATGAGGGTGAAGGAAGAGAGTGAAAGAGCTGGCTTAAAACTAAATATTAAAAAAACTAAGATCATGGCATCTGGCCCCATTACTGCATGGCAAATAGGGATTTGACAAAGTGACAGATTTCCTCTTCTTGGGCTCTAAAATCACTGCGGAGGGTGACAGCAGCCGTGAAATCAGAAGACGATTGCTTCTTGGCAGGAAAGCTATGACAAACCTAGACAGTGTGTTGCCTAGCAGAGACATTACTCTTCTGACAAAGGTCCATATAGTCAAGGCTATGGTCTTTCCAGTGGTCACATATGGTTGTGAGAGCTGGACTGTAAAGATGGCAGAGCGCCGAAGAATTAATGCCTTCGAACTGTGATGCTGGAGAAGACTCCCAAGAGTCCCTTGGACAGCAGGGGGATCAAACCAGTCGATCTTAAGGGAAATCAACCCTGATTACTCATTGGAAGGACTGATGCTGAAGCTGAAGCTCTAGTATTTTGGTCACCTGATGTGAACAGCTGACTCATTTGAAAAGTCCCTGATGCTGGAAAAGATTGAGGGCAGAAGGAGAAGAGGTCGTCAGAGGGTGAGAAGGCTGGATGGCATCACCGATGCAATGAACATGAACCTGGGCAAACTTCAGGAGATGGTGGCCTGGTATGCTGCAGTCCATGGGGTCACAGAGAGTCGGACATGACTGGGAGGCTGAACAACAACAATGTTAACCCATTGGAGGCTGTATCTGGGGGACACACTAATACCACTGTCTTCTTACATATTTAATGCACTGTCAAGGTATAAAATGTCCCTATGAAAATCCAAAGTGCTACTCAGCAGACCCTATATTCTTTCTGTTCATCAGCAAGCCCTATAAGTCTCACACACCCAAAACCTGGCAGTAGGATACCTACACTCAGCAAAGATTTAATAGCAGAGAGCACTAGTGAGGTCTCATGTGACCCAGATGTACTCCTCTTTCAAATTAACCAGGAAGTGTTAATTTGTGAATAATTAAAATCCTAACCCACTTTGAGGCCCCTCAACCAGACATTTTGTGGGGAGATACAGAGGGTACCCTTTTGATGAAAACATGGGAACTGGCACAGGAGTCAGTGAGAATTACAGGTTTATAAGCAACACATTCCTAATTCAGGATGCTATGGTCCCACTCACACCCTTGTCCTGTGAAACTTCTATACCACAGCAAGGTCTGTACCCTTATAGAATATACTCACAGCCTCTAATTTAGTGACTCATCCTCAGTTTCACCCGATGAATAAATAAGTGACTCTAGAGAAGTCTTATTTTTAAAATGCCTGGTAGTGTTAAATTGTGTATGAATGAACTTTCAAAATATAGTCCATCATAAAATGTGTGACCAGTTGTAGGGAGCAGACCCTTGAAAAGAGAGATTGTCTAAAACTGACCACTGAGCATCAGTTCTAGATATTTTTCTTTAGCAGTTCAGTTTCTAGGCTGAGCCACTCACTTTGCCTTTTTTAAATATCCTACAGATTTTGGAAGGGTCAGAAATCTGGCCTTTGCAGTTCTTTGTAGAAATCTGCACACTGGCTACTTTTATTGCCTCCTAGCTGAATATTTTTAAATTCTGTTATTTTGTTTCCATGTTGTCATTGGTCTAGCCAATGCCCATTCCTTGTTTATTCCTCTTCATCCTCATATAAGACTCCTGTTTCACTTTCCCACTCTCCATATACAATTATCCTAACTTTAGTTTCAGTTCAGTTCAGTTCAGTTCAGTTGTGTCCGACTCTGCAACCCCATGAATCGCAGCACGCCAGGCCTCCCTGTCCATCACCATCTCCCGGAGTTCACCCAAACCCACGTCCATCGAGTCCATGATGCCATCCAGCCATCTCATCCTCTGTCGTCCCCTTCTCCTCCTACCCCCATCCCTCCTAGCATCAGAGCCTTTTCCAATGAGTCAACTCTTCGCATGAGGAGGCCAAAGTACTGGAGTTTCAGCTTTAGCATCCTTCCTTCCAAAGAACACCCAGGACTGATCTCCTTTAGAATGGACTGGTTGGATCTCCTTGCAGTCCATGGGACTCTCAAGAGTCTTCTCCAACACCACAGTTCAAAAGCATCAATTCTTCGGAGCTCAGCTTTCTTCACAGTCCAACTCTCACATCCATACATGACCACAGGAAAAACCATAGCCTTGACTAGACAGACCTTTGTTGACAAAGTAATGTCTCTACTTTTGAATATGCTGTCTAGGTTGGTCATAACTTTCCTTCCAAGGAGTAAGCATCTCTTAATTTCATGGCTGCATTCACCATCTGCAGTGATTTTGGAGCCCAAAAAAATAAAGTCTGAAACTGTTTCCATTGTTTCCCCATCTATTTCCCATGAAGTCATGGGACCAGATGCCATGATCTTTGTTTTCTGAATATTGAGCTTTATTTTTTTATTTATTTTTTTTTTTTGTAATTTTATTTATTTTAGTTGGAGGCTAATTACTTTACAATATTGTAGTGGTCTTTGCCATACATTGACATGAATCAGCCACGAGTGTACACATGTTCCCCATCCTGAACACCCCCCACCTCCCTCCCCATCCCATCCCTCTGGGTCACCCCAGTGCACCAGCCCTGAGCACCCTGTCTCATGCATCAAACCTGGTGAATATTGAGCTTTAAACCAACTTTTTCACTCTACTCTTTCACTTTCATCAAGAGGCTTTTGAGTTCCTCTTCACTTTCTGCCATAAGGGTGGTGTCATCTGCATATCTGAGGTTATTGATATTTCTCCCGGGAATCTTGATTCCAGCTTGTGCTTCTTCCAGCCCAGCGTTTCTCATGATGTACCCTGCATAGAAGTTAAATAAGCCGGGTGACAATATACAGCCTTGACGTACTCCTTTTCCTATTTGGAACCAGTCTGTTGTTCCATGTCCAGTTCTAACTGTTGCTTCCTGACCTGCATACAGATTTCTCAAGAGGCAGGTCAGGTGGTCTGGTATTCCCATCTCTTTCAGAATTTTCCACATTTTATTGTGATCCACACAGTCAAAGGCTTTGGCATAGTCAATGAAGCAGAAATAGATGTTTATCTGGAACTCTCTTGTTCTTTCAGTGTTCCAGTGGATGTTGGCAATTTGATCTCTGGATCCGCTGCCTTTTCTAAAACCAGCTTGAACATCTGGAAGTTCACGATTCACGTATTGCTGAAGCCTGGCTTGGAGAATTTTGAGCATTACTTTACTAGCGTGTGACATGAGTGCTATCGTGCAGTAGTTTGAGCATTCTTTGTCATTGCCTTTCTTTGGGATCGGAATGAAAACGGACCTTTTCCAATCCTGTGGCCACTGCTGAGTTTTCCAAATTTGCTGGCATATTGAGTGCAGCCCTTTCATAGCATCATCTTTCAGGATTTGAAATAGCTCAACTGGCATTCCATCACCTCCACTAGCTTTGTTCGTAGAGATGCTTTCAAAGGCCCACTTGACTTCACATTCCAGGATGTCTGGCTCTAGGTGAGTGATCACACCATCATGATTATCTGGGTAGTGAAGATCTTTTTTGTACAGTTCTTCTGTGTATTCTTGCCACCTCTTCTTAATATCTTCTGCTTCTGTTAGGTCCCTACCATCCTGCCCTTTATTGAACCCATCTTTGCATGAAATGTTCCCTTGGTATCTCTAATTTTCTTGAAGAGATCTCTAGTCTTTCCCATTCTGTTGTTTTCCTCTATTTCTTTGCATTGATTGCTGAGGAAGGCTTTCTTATCTCTTCTTGCTATTCTTTGGAACTCTGCATTCAGATGCTTATATCTTTCCTTTTCGCTTCTTGTCTTTTCACAGCTATTTGTAAGGTCTCCCTAGACAGGCATTTTGCTTTTTTGCATTTCTTTTCCATGGGGATGGTCTTTATCTCTGTCTCCTGTACAATGTCATGAACCTCATTCCATAGCTCATCAGGCACTCTATCTATCAGATCTAGGCCCTTAAATCTATTTCTCACTTCCACTGTATAATCATAAGGGATTTGATTTAGGTCATACCTGAATGGTCTAGTGGTTTTCCCTACTTTCTTCAATTTAAGTCTGAATTTGGCAATAAGAAGTTCATGATCTGAGCCACAGTCAGCTCCTGGTCTTGTTTAGTGTGTATCTTTTCACTTATAGGTATTCTTTCAAAATGTGTATATGAATATTTTTTCGGTTGATGTTAGTGGCATTCTGTTCTATATCTCATTTCTTCCTTAACATTATTTAAAAGTTCCATTCATGTTTCTATGTGTACATCTAACATATAGCTTTTATCTGCTGTATTCACTCTCCTAGCATCTTCAACTTCCCACTACCACAAACCATACTACAGTGAACATAACTCTGCATGAACCCATGTAAGAATCTGGGATACCAACTCAGGAAAAAAATGCTGGGTCATGGGACATGCAAATTTAACTGCCTGCCAGTTAACTCTTCAGAGTGACAGTACAAACCTACACTCTTACCTTCATGAGAAGGTCTCCCCCAGCATTTGGCATGACCCTACTTTCTCATTTTTATCAGTTTAATAGGTACAAAGTGATATTTCATTGTTTTTAAAATTTACATCTATCTGATTACAAATGAGCTTCAGTATATCTACATATGCTTTATTAGTCTTCTGGGCTTTCTGTTATGTAAATTGCTTATAAATATCATTTGCCTCTTTTTGTACTAAAGTTGCTGATCTTTTTACTTTAAAAATAAACTTATTTAGTTATAGTTTACACACAGTGAAATTTGCACTTTTCAGTGTATAGAGTTTTGTCAATGTACACTGTCATATAACCAATCAATAGCACAGTCAAGATATAGAACATGAAGTTGCTGACTTTTTGTTGATTTGCCAGTTCTTGTGTACTTCAGGTATTCCTTCATCAGTTTCAGACATTGAAATTTTTTTTCTAATCTTATCATCTCTCTTTTAGTTTTCTGCATGGAACTTCATATTGAATAGAAATCCTTAATCTTAACATATTTGAATTTATCAAAGACTTGCCTTATGTTTTGATTATTAGGATATTGTTTCCACTCTAAATTCAGAGAAACAAATAATTCTTCTTAGGGAACCCAGAGTTCAGCTTGAGAAATATAAAGCTAACTTAAATGAGAATTAAATATCAGGAGGATGAGGAGGAGTTAACACAAACAGGCAGTTACCGTGATATAACTGCTGTTCATTGGGTGCAAAATAAAAAGAAGCAGGTCATTCTCATAATCCTGAGAATGGTCCAGAGGTAGAGCTATGTTATATCAGTCATTTAAATTTATTTTATTTTTTTTTAATTTTATTTTATTTTTAAACTTTACATAATTGTATTAGTTTTGCCAAATATCAAAATGAATCCACCACAGGTATACATGTGTTCCCCATCCTGAACCCTCATCCCTCCTCCCTCCCCATTCCATCCCTCTGGGTCGTCCCAGTGCACCAGCCCCAAGCATCCAGTATCATGCATCGAACCTGGACTGGTAATTAAAAATATTTTGCTGAGAAAAGATTGACACAAGGATTACTACATTAATATGTTGTTGTTCAGCAGAAGATATTAACAAGAGGTGGCAAGAATACACAGAAAAACTATACAAAAAAGATCTTAATGACTCAGATAACCACGATGGTGTGATCACTCACCTAGAGCCAGACATCCTGGAATGTGAAGTCAAGTGGGCCTTAGGAAGCACTGCTACGAACAAAGCTAGTGGAGGTGATGGAATTCCAGTTGAGCTATTTCAAATCCTAAAAGATGATGCTGTGAAAGTGCTGTGCTCAATATGCCAGCAAATTTGGAAAACTCAGCAGTGGCCACAGTACTGAAAAAAGTCAGTTTTCATTCCAGTCCCAAAGAAGGCAATGCCAAAGAATGCTCAAACTACCACACAATTGCACTCATCTCACATGCTAGCAAAGTAATGTTCAAGATTCTCCAAGCCAGGCTTAAACAGTATGTGAATTGAGAAATTCCAGATGTTCAAGCTGGATTTAGAAAAGGCAGAGAAACCAGAGATCAAATGGCCAACATTCATTGGATCATTGAAAAAGCAAGAGAGTTCCAGAAAAACATCTGCTTCTGCTTTGTTGACTACACCAAAGCATTTGACTATGTAGATCACAACAAATTGTGGAAAATTCTCCAAGAGATGGGAATACCAAACCGCCTTACCTGCCTCCTGAGAAATCTGTATGCAGGTCAAGAAGCAACAGTTAGAACTGGACATGGAACAATAGACTGGTTCCGAATAGGGAAAGGAGTATTCCAAGGTTGTATATTGTCACCCTGCTTATTTAACTTATATGCAGAGTATATCATGCCAAATGCCAGGCTGGATGAAGCACAAGCTGGAATTAAGGTTGCCAGGAGAAATATCAATAACCTCAGATACTCAGATGACACCACCCTTATGGCAGAAAGTGAGGAACTAAAGAGCCTCTAGATGAAAGTGAAAGAGAAGAGTGGAAAAGTTGGCTTGAAACTCAACATTCAGAAAACTAAGATCATGGCATCCAGTCCCATCACTTTATGACAAATAGATGGGGAAACAATGGAAACAGTGACAGACTTTATTTTTTGGGGGGCTCTAAAATCACTGCAGATGGTGATTGCAGCCATGAAATTAAAAGATGCTTGCTCCTTGGAAGAAAAGCTATGATCAATCTAGACAGCATATTAAAAAGCAGAGACATTACTTTGCCAACAGAGGTCCATCCAGTCAAAACTATGGTTTTTCCTATGGTCATGTATGGATGTGAGAGTTGGACCATAAAGAAAGCTGAGCACCAAAAAATTGATGCTTTTGAACTGTGGTGTTGGAGAAGACTCTTGAGAGTCCCTTGGACTGTAAGGAGATCTAACCAGTCAATCCTAAAAGAAATCAATCCTGAATATTCATTGGAAGGACTGATGCTGAAGCTGAAGCTCCAATATTTTGGCCACCTGATGCGAAGAGCTGACTCACTGGAAAAGACCGTGATGCTGGGAAAGATTGACAGCAGGTGGAGAAGGGGACGATGGTGGGATGGCATCACCGACTTGATGGACATGAGTTTGAGCAAGCTTCAGGAGTTGGTGATGGACAGGGAAACCTGGCATGCTGCAGTCAATGGGGTCGCAAAGAGTCGGACACGACTGAGCGACTGAACATGTCTGATTCTTTTTGACCCCATGGACTGCAGCACACCAGGCTTCTCTGTTCTGCACTACCTCCCAGAGTGTGGGAGAACTTAAAGCTTTTGCACAGCAAATGAAACTTGCCAAAAAAGACAATCTACTGAATGGGAGACTTATGCAAAGTATATGATATATAAGAGGTTAATATCCAGCATACATCCATCATACAAACCCAATTTAAAGATGAGCAGAAGACCCAAATAGACATTTTTCCAAAGAGGAATTGCAGATGGCTAATAATCACGTGAAAAGATGCTCAACATCACTAATTATGAGGGAAATGCAAATCAAAACCATGTGAACTATCACCTTATACCTGTCAGAATGGCTATAGCAAAAAGAACAAAAATGTGGAGCAAAGGATACCTTCATTCACAGTTAGAGGGAATGTAAATTGGTATAGTCATTGTGGAAAGCAGTATGAAGGTTTCTCAAAAAACTAAAAATAGAACTACCATGCTGTGTGGTGCTTAGTCACTCAGTCGTGTCCAACTCTTTGTGTCTCCGTGGACTGTATGTAGCCCACCAGGCTCCTCTGTCCATGGGGATTCTCCAAGCTAGAACGCTGGAGTGGGTTGCCATGTCCTCCTCCAGGGAATCTTCCTGACCCAGGAATCGAACTAGGATCTCCTGTATTGTAGGCGAATTCTTTACCAGCTGAGCTACCAGGGAAGCCCAGAACTACCATTTAACCCAACAATCAATTCCACCCCTGAGTATATATCTTAAAAAACAAAAACAACACTAGTTTGAAAAGATAAATGCACCCAAACGTTCATAGCAGCATTAGTTATTCACTATTGCCAATATATGGAAACAATCTAAATGTCCATCAACAGATGAATGGATAAAGAAGATGTGATATACTGTAAAGAACTGTGTGTGTGTGCTGTGTTTGTGCTCAGTTGTTTCAGTTGTGTCTGACTCTTTGCAACCCCATGGACTGTAGCCTGCCAGGCCCCTCTGTCCGTGGGATTTTCCTGGCAAGAATACTGGAGTGGGTTGGCATTCCCTCCTCCAGGGCATCTAACCCATCTAACTCTAGGGCATCTAACTCGACCTAGAGATCTAACCCATTCCTCCTGCGTCTCCTGCATTGCAGGCAGATTCTTTACCACTAAGCCACCAGGGAAGCCCCAGAGAACAGTGTGGAGTTTCTTTAAAAAACTTAAAACAGAGCTGCTATATGATCTTGCAATCCCACTCCTGGGCATATATCCAGACAACACTATAATTTGAAAAGATACATGCACCTCAGTGTTCATTGCAACACTATTTACAATAGCCAAGACATGCAAGCAACCTAAATATCCATCAACAGAGGAATGGATAAAGAAGGTGTGGTATAATCATTTAATAGAATATTATTCAGCTAGAAAAAGAATGAAATAATGCCATTTGCAGCAATATGGATGGACCTAGAGATTATCATACTAGGTGAAGTAAGCCAGAGAAAGACAAATATCATATTATATCACTTATATGTGGAATGTAAAAAAAATTGATATGAATGAGTTTCTATACAAAGCAGAAACAGACTCATAAACATAGAAAACAAATATGTTTATCAAAGGGGAAGGGGGGAACTTCCCTGGGGTCCAGTGGTTAAGAATCCATCTGCCAATTCAGGGGACACAGGTTCAATCCCTGGTCTGGAAAGATTCCACATGCTATGGAGGAACTAAGCCTGTGCACCATAACCACTGAGCCTGTGCTCTAGAGCCCATGAACCACAACTTCTGAGCCTATACACCACAACTATTGAAGCCCACGTGCCCTAGAGCCCATGCTCCACAACAAGAAAAGTCACTGCAAAGAGAAGCCTATGTACAGCAAATAGAGTATAGCCCCCACTTGCTGCAACTAAAAAAAGCTCACTCACAGCAACAAATATCCAACACAGATAAATCAATAAAATTTATAAAAGTTGAGGAAGGGAGAGGGATAAATAAGGAGTTTGGGACTGACTTATACACTTTACTATATGTAAAACAGATAACCAACAAGAACTTACTGTATAGCACAGGGTACTATGCTTAATAGTTTGTAATAAACTCCATGGTAAAAGAATCTCAAAATATATATATATATATATATGTGTGTAACTGATCACTTTGCTAAAACTAACACAGCATTGTAAAACAATTGTATTTTTGTTTTAAAAACCACTTCAGTCCAAAAAAAATGTGATATGTATATTGGCCAACTCAGTATATATGGAATACTACTCAGTCATAAAAAGGATGAAATTTTGCATTTGCAACAACATTGAGGACTTGAAGGGTATTACACTAAGTGAAATAAATCAGACATAGAAAGAAAATACTGTGTGATATCACTTATATATGAAATTTTAAAACTAAAAGAAACTATTAAATATAACAAAAATGAAGCAGACTCACAGATATAGAGAACAAACTAGTGGTTACAAGTGGAGAGAAGGAAGGTAGGAGGGGCCAGTTAGGGGTAGGGGATTAAAAGCTGCAAGCTACTATGATAAAATAATTAAGCTACAAGGATATATTGTACAACATGGGAAATATAGGCAATATTTTATAATAACTATATATGGAGTATAACCTTTAAAAATTGTAAATTACTATGTTGTACACCTGAAACATAACATTGTACATCAGCTATTCTTCAATAAAAAAACATTTAGTGTGGTTAACATTTTTTGTTTTAGCCATTTATTTATCTATTGGCTATGAAATGTTATATTATTTTCCTATTGCTGCTGTACAAACTAACATGAATTTAATGCCTTAAAACAGCAGAAATTTATTTATCGTACAATTCTGAAAGCCTGAAGTTTGAAATGAGTATCATAAGACTAAAATCAAAGCACAAGACAGACTGTTTTCCTTTTGGAAACTGCAAGAGAAACTCCTTTCCCTTGCCTTTTCCATCTTCTAGAGGCCACCTACATTCCTTGGCTCATGCCTGGCCTTTTTCTCCATCTCCAAAGCATATCATTCCAATCTTTGTTTCTGTTGTCACATCCCTTTCTTTCAACAGATACTCCAGCTTCTCCCTAAACAAGATTCTGGTGGTTATTTTGGGTCCATACAGATAATCTTGGATGATCTCCCCAGCTCAAGATCCTTGACTTGCTTGTATCTGGAAAGCACCTTTTACAATGTTAGATAACAGTCACAGGTTTCAGGGATTATGACATAGGCAAATTGTGGGAGAGGAAGCATTATTTAGCCTACCACAATTGACACTTCATTTTATGTATGTGTTCTTAATAGCTTGAGATAAAATTCACATACCATAAAATTCACCCTTTTAGTAGTTTTTAGTTTCAGTAGTTTTTAGTACATTAACAAAGTTGTGCAACCTTCACCACTAATTCCAGAACATTTTTATCACCCCAATAAAATATCCTCATACCAATTAGCATGTTCCCTCCTACTTTCCTCTCATTCCCTTTTTCCAGCCTTAGGCAAACATTAATCTGCTTTCTGTTTTCATGGATTTGCTTGCTCATTTAATGTACATGGACTCCTACAACACATGGTCTTTCATGACTGGATTCTTTCATTTAGCATGTTTTCCAGGTCCATCCATTTTGTAGCATGCATCAGCACTTTATCATTTATCCTAATTTTATTTTTACTTTTCTTTAAGGACAAAAAACATTTTATACTGGGGTATAACTGATTAACAATGTTGTGATGGTTTCAGGTGAACAGTGAAGGGACTCAGCCATACATATTCATGTATCCATTCTCCCATAAACTCCCCTCCCATCCAGACTGGCATAGAACATTGAGCAGAGTTCCATGTGCTATGCAGTAGGTTTTTGTTGGTTAACCATTTAAAATATAGCAGTGTGTACATGACCTTCCAAAAGTCCTTAACTATCCCTTGCCTCCAGCAACCATGAGTTCATTTTCTAAGCCTGTGAGTCTGTTTTGTAAGTTCATTTGTATAATTTCTTTTTAGATTCCACATATAAGGGATGTCATATGATATTTCTCCTTCTCTATCTGACTTACTTCACTCCATATGACACTCTCTATGTCCATCCATGCTGCTGCAAAAGGCCTTATTTCATTCTTTTTAATGGCTGAGTAATATTACATTATATATATATATATATATATATATATATATATATATATATATGTATCTCAACCCACTTCAGTGTTCTTGCCTGGAGAATCCAAGGGACGGGGGAGCCTGGTGGGCTGCTGTCTATGGGGTCACATAGAGTCGGACATGACTGAAGCGACTTAGCAGCAGTAGCAGCATATATATATACACACATACATATACATACAAACATACATCACATCTTCTTTATCCATTTATCCATTCCTCTGTCGATGGACATTTAGGCTGTTTACATGTCTTGGCTATTGTAAACAGTGCAGCAATGAACACTGGGGTGTATGTATCTTTTTGGGCCATGTTTTTCTCTGGATATATGCCCAGGAGTGGGATTGCAGGGTCATATGGTAGCTCTATTTTTAGTTTTTTTAAGGAACCTCCATACTGTTTTCCATAGTGACTGTACCAATTTACAGTCCCACCAACAGTGCAGGAGGGTTCCCTTCTCTCCATACCCTCTCCAGCATTGTTGTTTGTGGGTTTTTTGATAGCCATTCTGGCTGTGTGAGGTGATATCTCATTGTAGTTTTGATTTGCATTTCTCTAATAACTAGCAATTTTAAACAACTTTTCATGTGCCTATTGGCTATGAACAGTGGATAAAGATGTGGTGTATATAGGAATATTACTCAGTCATTAAAAAGAATGGCCTATTCTTGTGTATGTCCTCTTTAGAGAAATGTCTATTCAGATCTTCTGCCCATTTTTTGAGTGGGTTGTTTGTTTTGATACTATTAATTGTCATAAGCTGTTTGTAAATTTTGGAGACTAATCCCTTATCAGTTACATCACTTGCAAATATTTTCTCCCAATCTGTGGGTTGTCTTTTGTTTACTGTTTCGTTTGCTGTGCAAAAGCTTTTGTGTTTAAGTAGGTCCCATTTGTTTATTTTTGCTCTTATTTCCATTATTCTAGGAGGTGGTTTAAAAAATATGTTGCTGTCATTTATGTCAGAGAGAGTTTCGCCTATGTTTTCCTCTAGTAGCATTTTTTCTCTAGGAGTTTTATAGTGTCTGGTCTAACATTTAGGTCTTTAATCCATTTTAAACTTATTTTTGTGTATGGAGTTAAGGAGTGACCTAATTTCTTTTTTTTTTATCTTACATGTGGCTGTCCAATTTTTCCAGCACCATTTGTTGAAGAGATTGTCTTTCCAACATTGCATAGTCTCACCTCCTTTGTCACAGATTAAAATTGAGGTGCATGGGCTTATTTCTGGGTTTTCTATCCTGTTCCATTTATCTGTATTTCTGTTTTTGTGCCAGTACCATACTGTTTTGATGACTGTGTTGCATTTCTATATACTAACAACTAAAGATCAGAAAGAGAAATTCAAGAAGCAATTCCATTTACCATTGCATCAAAAAGAATAAAATACCTAGTAATAAACCTACGTAAGGAGACAAAAGACTTGTACTCTGAAAATTATATGATACTAATGAAAGAAATCGAAGAAGACATAAACAGATGGAAAGATATACCATGTTCATGGATTGGAAGAATCAATATTGTCAAAATGACTATACTACCCAAGGCAATCTGGACTTCTAACCCATGACTCAGTGGTAAAGAATCTGCCTGCAATACAGGAGATGCAGGAGACTTGAGTTCAATCCCTGGATCAGGAAGATCCCCTAGAGGAGGGCATGGCAACCCACTCCAGTATTCTTGCCTAGAGAATACCATGGACAGAGGAGCCTGGCAGGCTACATTCCATAGGGTCGCAAAGAGTTGGGCACAACTGAAGTGACTGAGCATGCATAGATGCACCCAAGCAGTCTACAAGGAATCAGGTCTTCCCTTGTGGCTCAGCTGGTAAAGAATCCACATGCAATGAGGGAGTCCTGGGTTTAATCCCTGGATCAGGAAGATCCCCTGGAGAAGGAAATGGCAACCCACTCCAGTACCTTTGCCTGGAGAATTCCATGGACAGAGGAGCAGGACAGGCTGCAGTCCATGGAATCGCAAAGAGTTGGACAGGACTGTGCGACTAACTTTCACTTTCACAAGGCATCTACAAGTTCGTTCAACACAATCCCTATCAAATTACCAATGACATTTTTCACAGAAATAGAACAAAAAATTTCAAAATCTGTATGGAGACACGAAAGAACCCGAATAGTCAGAGCAATCTTTTTTTTTTTTTAATTTTAATTTATTTATGGCTGTGCTGGTTCTTCGTTGCTGTGTGGGCATTCTCTAGTTGAGGCAAGTGGGTATTACTCTCTAGCCGTTGTGCGAGGGCTTCTCATTGCAGTGGCTCCTCTTGTTGCACAGCACAGGCTCTAGGGTGCTCGGGCTTCAGTAGTTGTGGTTCCAAGGCTTTAGGGCACAGGCTCAATAGTCGTGGCACACAGGCTTAGTTGCTCTGTGGAATGTGGAATCTTCCTGGATCAAGGATTGAACCCAAGTCTCTTGCCTCTCCTGCACTGGCAGGTGGATTCTTTACTACTGAGCCACTAAGGAAGCCGGCCAAAGCAATACTGAAAAAGAAAAATGGAGCTGGAGGTTTCAGGCTCCCTGACTTTATACAGCACTTTATCAATTTCTGTAGCTGAACAATATTCTATTGTATAGATGTACTACATATTATGTATCCATTTTTCAGTTGATAGACAATAGAGGTGTTTTCATTTTTTCCCACTATTATGAATAATGCTACTGTGAACATTGTGTAGATATTTTTCGTGGGCATATGCTTAGTTTCTATTGGAATTTCCTTTCTCTTGGAAATGCCAGTTCAGATGGTATTCCTTTGTTTTACTTTTTGTTGTTTTTGTTGTTCAGTCACTGCCATGTCCAACTCTTTACCATCCCATGGACTGCAGCATGCCAGGCTTCCCTGTCCTTCTCTATCTCCCAAAGTTTGCTCAAACTCATGTCCACGGAGTCGTTGATGCCATCCAACCATCTCATCCTCTGTTGCTCCTTTCTTCTCCTGCCCTCAGTCTTTCCCATCACCAGGGTCTTTTCCAGTGAGTCAGATCTTTCCATCAGGTGGCCAAAGTACTGGAGCTTAAGCTTCAGCATCAGTCCTTCCAATGAATATTCAGAGTTGGTTTCCTTTATGATTGACTGGTTTGATCTCCTTGCTGTCCAAGGGACTCTCAAGAGTCTTCTCCAGCACCACAATTCAAAAGTATCCATTATTTGGAGCTCAGCCTTCTTTATGGTCCAACTCGCACATCCGTACATGACTACCTGGAAAAACCATAGCTTTGACTATATATATGGATCTTTGTCAGCAAAATTATGTCTCTGCTTTTTCATATGCTGTCTGCGTTTGTCATAGCTTTTCTTCCAAGGAGCAAGCATCTTTTAATTTCATGGCTGCAGTCACTGTCTCCAGTGATTTTGCACCCCAAGAAAATAAAATCTGCCACTGTTTCCAGTATTACCCCTTCTATTTGCCATGAAGTGATGAGACCGGATGCCATGATCTTAATTTTTTGAATGTTGAGTTTTAAGCCAGCTTTTTCACTCTCCTCTTTCACCCTCATCAAGAGGCTCTTTAGTTCAACTTCACTTTCTACTATTCAATTCAGTTCAGTTCAGTCTCTCAGTCATGTCCAACTCTTTGCGACCCCATGAATTGCAGCACGCCAGGCCTCCCTGTCCATCACCAGCTCCCGGAGTTCACTCAAACTCACGTCCATCAAGTTGGTGATGCCATCCAGCCATCTCATCCTCCGTCGTCCCCTTCTCCTCCTGCCCCCAATCCCTCCCAGCATCAGAGTCTTTTCCAATGAGTTAACTCTGCGCATGAGGTGGCCGAAGTATTGGAGTTTCAGCTTTAGCATCATTCCTTCCAAAGAACACCCAGGACTGATCTCCTTCAGAATGGACTGAGTGGCACCATTTGCATATCTGAGGTTGTTGTTATTTTTCCCAGAAATCTTGATTCCAGCTTGTGATTCATCCAGCCCAGCATTTTGCATGATGTGCTCTGCATGTAAAGCTGCCAAATAATTTTCCCAAGTGTCCACATCATTTTACATTACCAACAGAAATATATGAAGGTTCAGATTTCTATACATCCTCACCACCACTTGTCCACCTTTTTTTTTTTTTTTTTTTTGCTATAGAATTCCTAGTGGTTGAGATGCAGTATCTCAGTGTGGTTTTTATTAACATTTCCCTGAAAACTAAAGATGTCAACCAACTTTTCCTGTGTGTATCACCTATTTGTATGTCTCTTTTGGAGAAATATCTATTCAGATTATTTGTCTGTTTCTTAATTGATTTGTTGTTGAGTTGTAAAAGGTCCTTTATATATCTGGGTACAGTTCCTTATCAGATATATGATTTGCAAATATTTAATCCTGTTATTTAGGTAGATCTTTTCATTTTCTAAATTATGTCCTTTGAAGCAGAGGAATTTTTAATTTTGTTGTCTTAATTATCTATTTTTTCCTTTGTTGCTTGTGCTTTTGGTGTCACATCTAAGAAACCAATTTTGAACTCACAATCACAAAGATGTACTCCTATTTTTCTCTAAGAGCTTTATTGGTTTATCTCCCACATCTAGCTCTTTCATTCATTTTGAGTTATTTTTTGTGTATGGTGTGAGGAAAGGCTCTAACTTCATTCTTTTGCATGTGTATATCTAGTAGTCCAAGTTTATTTGTTGAAAAGACATATTTTCCCCCAATTGGATTATCTTGGATTGCATGTCAAAAAGCATCTATCCATACATTTGAGAGTTTATTTCTGGACATTCAATTCTACTCAATTGATCTATCTGTTTAACTTTATGCTAGTACCACACTGTCTTGATTACTCTACTGTAAGTTTGTAGTAGGTTTTGAAATTAGGAAAGTGAGTGTTCCAACTTTGTCCTTTTTTCAAGATTATTTTGACTATGGTGAATCCCTTGAACAGCCACATACTTTTTAGGATTCACTTGTCAATTTCTGCAATATGGTCAGTTTTTGCACTGCCACTTAATATTTAAGTCTTAATTCAGAAATATTGGATGTCTTACTATATTTAGGTCTTATTTAATTCCTTTCAACAACATTTTGTAGTTTTCATTTTACAAGTCTTGCATTTTCTTGTTAAATTTATTTCTAAGTATTTTATTTATTTTGATGCTATTGTAACAAGAATTGTTTTCTTAACTTCATTTTCAGATTGTCCATTCCTAGTGTAGAGAAATACAGTGGCTTTGTATATTGACCTGCAACATTGCTTAACTT
The DNA here is from genome assembly GCF_019923935.1 of Bubalus bubalis. Taxonomy (NCBI): domain Eukaryota; kingdom Metazoa; phylum Chordata; class Mammalia; order Artiodactyla; family Bovidae; genus Bubalus; species Bubalus bubalis. The sequence goes on from NC_059181.1 coordinate 66,290,582, forward strand.
ATTTATTCATTTGAATAGGTTTTTCTTTTCTTTTCTTCTCTTTTTTGAGATTCTTTAGTATTTTCTATATACAAGATTGTGTCATCTGCAAATGGAGTTAGTTTTGCTTCTTCCTTTTCAGTCTGCATGTCTATTATTTAATTTTCTTTCCTAATTGTCCTGGCTAGAAATTCCAGTACAATGTTCCATTGAAATGACAAAAGGGACATCCTTGTCTTGATCCTTACCTTAGGGGGATATCTTTTGGTCTTCCACTATCATGTACAATAGTACCTATGGGTACTTTGGTAGATATTCTCTATCAGATTGAGGAATCTCCTGCTTCTAATGAGTTGGGTGTTTGTTTGTTTGTTTTTGTCATGAAAGTGTGTTGGATTTTGTCAAATGCTTTTCCATACCAGTTCAAAGGATCATGTAGTTTTGTCCTTTGTTTTATTAATACAGTATTTTACATTGATTAAATCTCATATTTAAAACAAACTTTCATTTCTTGGGGTAAGTCCTACTTCGTTCTTGGTTGTGGTAAATAATTCTTTCTACATATCACTGGATTCCAATTTTCAGTTGCTAGGGGTTTTGTTTTGTTTTGTTTTTTAGGATTTTGTATCTACAGTCACAAGAGATATTCAGACCAGTTATTTTTTCCTGAGGTCACTTGCTTCCTGTCTGAAGAATTTTTCTGAGTATTTCTTATAAGGTAGGTCTGCTAGCAACAAATTCTCTCAGCTCTTGCTTATTTGGGAATGTTTTTATTTAGCTTTCATTCTTATAAGACAGCTTTACTGGATATATGATTACTGATTGACAGAATTTTTCTTTCAGCTCTTTGAATATATCATTCTACTCTCCCCTTCTACTTTCGATGCTTTTTGATTAGTAGTCACCTGTTCATCTTACTGGGGTTCCCTACATGTGAGGAGTCATTTTTCTCTTGCTGCTCTCAAGATTTTGTCTTTGTCTTTTAATATTTTTACCATGATGTGTCTTGGTATTGATTTCTGCATTTATTCTACTTGCAGTTCTTTGAGCTTCTTAGATTGTAGATTAATGTTTTCCGTCAAAACTCAGAAATTTTCAGCCATTATTTATTTGAATATTTTTCTGCTCCTTTTCTTCTCTCTTCTCCTTCTGATATTCTCTTTGTGCATATTTTGGTGCATTTAATGTTGTTGTACACATCTCTGAGGCTCTGTTAACATTTCTTTATTCTTTTTTCTCTTTATTATGAAGATTGCATAATCTCTATTGATCTATTTTCAAGTTCACCATTTTTTTCTTCTGCTAATTCAAGTCCACTCTTTGAAGCCTACTAGATCTCTTACAGTGAGTTTTTAATTTTGTTATTATACTTTTAAACTCCAGAATTTTGATTTTTAAAACTAATTTATATTTTTAATGATATTTTCTTTTTATTGAAACGTTGTCATCCAGCAAAAGAAACAAAGATGTATAGAACAGTCTATTGGACTTGGTGGGAGAGGGCGAGGGTGGGAAGATTTGGGAGAATGGCATTGAAACATGTATATTATCATATGTGAAACAAATCGCCAGTCCAGGTTCGATGCATGATACAGGATTCTTGGGGCTGGTGCACTGGGATGACCCAGAGGGATGGGATGGGGAGGGAGGTGGGAGGAGGGTTCAGGATGGGGAACACATGTACACCCATGGTGGATTCATGTCAATGTATGGCAAAACCAATACAATATTGTAATTAGCCTCCAATTAAAATAAATAAATTTATTAAAAAAGTTTAATTAAAACTTCAAAAAGAGAAACATTGTCATCACACCTTTCTTTAATTTTTTAAGTAAAGTTTTATATAATTCTTTAAACATATATACTATAATACCAATTCTGAAATATTCGTCTTCTCAACTGATATCTAGGCCCTCTCACTGGCAGTTTCAGTTTCTTCTTTTTTTCCCATGTATGGGAAAAACCCATGTATGAGTTATATTTCCTGTTTTTCCTTTTTTGCATGTCTAATTATAGCAGCTTTGTGTACTGACCCTCCCTTACTCAGGGTTTATTGTTGTTGTTTGCTTCTTTGTTTAGTGATATGGATAGACTATTTTAATGAAGTCTATTTCCCCTATAGTGTGCAGTTCCCCATTAATGTCATTCCTCAAAAAGCACAGCTTTGGGCATGCATGCAGTCACCCTGAGATGACAGTGGTTTTAGCAGAGATCTTTTTTTCTCTTTCTCTAATGTCTCTGTTAAGCTATCTACCTCTGCTGGTAACACACAGAGCTATTAGAAATCAGTAGTTGCCAAGTAATTACCCTGCTGCTTTTGAGATTGCCCTGTGTCATATATTGCTCCTCAGTCCAATCCAATTAAATTTGTGCCCCTTTGTAGAGGTAGGTTTTGAGGCCAGCCTTTGAGTTTTGTTCTGACTACAGGAGGACTTTTCTTATTTCTTTCCCTCATTCTCTCTAGTAAATTGGTCTATGATTAGTTTTGCTTATTCTCATGAAGCTACTAGCCTCTTCTTATGTGCTTACTACCAAAATCTCCAGCATTTCAAAAGCACCCTTTGGCTTGAACTTCCCCATACTATGTTTCAATAAACTCAGTTCCCCTGGGGAGAGCATCAGAATTCACTGTTCTTATGGATCACCTTTCTCCCTGGGGAAAATCTCTGTATCACTACTCCAGAGCTGGAACTGGGATCAGTGGTCTGTTTCAGAATGAAACACCTACTTTACAAGCACAGTGTGTCTTGGCCTCTCTTGCTGTGGAAAATAGCCTATAAGTCAGCTGGAGTGAGGGTGACTGGGGACAAGTGTTTTTGACCTGACATGCCTAGGTTAGAGCTGCCATACTATGATTTAAAGCTGGCTAGAGGAAGGGAGCCACAATCCTCTCAACCATGCTTAGATGAAACAGAGCTTCAAAATAGGTCTTGGGACAATAAGAAATGCTGGTTCCCACCCCTCCTGGGGAAAATCTTCATCTTCTTGGATGCATCTGTCTGCAGTGGAGCTTCTGTCATTGAACTTGAGATTCTCACTGTTTTTTAAAATCAATATTTAGTAGATTTTATTGTATGTGCTGCCAACTGTATATCTTCTTTGGTGAAGAATCTGTTCAGGTCTTTGGCCCATTAAAAAAAAACCCTGAGTTCTTTGTTTATTATTAAGTTGAGAAAATTAGTTATATATTCTTTACTGAATATGTGATTTGCCAATATCTTCTCTCAACTGATTTTTTTACAAAAGTACAAAGGCAATTCAATGGAGAACTGATAGGATTTTCAATAAATAGTGCTGAAGTAATTGGATATCTGTATGGGAAAAAGGCAAACCATGACCTCTACTTCAGATCATACACACACACAAATGAAATGTGCAGCAAGATAAAGCTAGGTTTTCAGAATTGTGGCATGAGGGACTTGGCACATTACCTCTCCTCTTAATTCAGTATTTTTTATTGCTTTATAGTATTCCACTGAAAGGATAGACCATTGTTTATTTATTTCATGGTATGTAAATAATACTCCAATAAAGCTGCTTTTAAAAAGTATGAACACAAATGCATTTAATAGTTTGGCTGAATCTAAAAAGCTATCTGTTGATTTAAAGAAGTCAAACAAAACAGTATATACTGTATGATTTCACATACTGAAATTCTAGAAAAGATTAAACTAACCAACAGTTACAGAAAACAGCAATAGCTTCGTAGCGCTGGAAGTTGACCATCATGAGGCCTGCAGCAATTTAGGGAAATTCTATATCTTGATTGGGGTCGTGGTTATATGACTGTATATATCAGTGCTGATTCAACTGTAGACATAAAACAAAATTTTAGGTGATTGATAAAACAAGGCAGCCCACATCCCATACCCTCATAAAAATCAGAGAGCCCATCTTGCCTTCAATGATGAGAACCAGGGCTGCTTCATCTCTACTTGGTGTAAGACAAAACTCAGTTGAAGAATCTGGAGGCCACCTCAGAGACTCTGTCTTCTAGGGATGCAATGTAGACTAACCAATTCTTAGCCAGACTAACAAAACCCTTCAAATTTATATTGGGTATTATTTACTCTGATGCCATCTAAATATATATATACTGCCCATGTTCATAGGACAAATTCTAAAAGGCTTTTTTTTTTTACTCCTAGACATCAAATCTCTTTTTTTGAAAATGAATCAGTCTTGCTCTATTAAGATGCTAGGGTTAGAGGGAGGGAGGCACAACAGGGAGGCACAACACATACTTATAGCTGATTCACTTTATCATACAGAAGAAACCAACACAACACTGTAAAGCAACTATCCTCCAAAAATGTTAGTATTCCTATTTTATACTCTGACATTATCAGGGCCCTGTACCTTATCAGTATCTGAGATTTTTCACCAACCTTTTAATGGCCATGTTTTGCTTTAAGGGCATACAAGATATTTGAAAATACTTTTTACCTAACCCAATCACCTATAAAAAGGGCAATCAAGACTGAGTGATACTAAGATATGTTAATAATTGGTTTTGTTTTTCAGAGAATATTTACTCTTTGAGGCAGAAAACAGTTGTTTTAGGAGTAATAAAAAATGATTTAAAGACACATTGAGATTTAAAGACAAAATGAGAATTAAATGAACAAATAGTATATTATTTATCATTTATTATGATGAACATCGTCCCTTATCATGGAATTTCAATACTGACATTCTGCCCTGAGGGATATGAGTTTTATTTCTAAGACCAGACTGAAATTATGGGTAAAGGCAACTTTCTTTTTCCCTTCTGATTCAATTTCTTAAATTTATGGAACCTTCTTTCCTTTTTTTTTTTCTTTTCCCTGATTATCAAAGTGGTAAGCATACAGTTTGGAAAATTTGGGAAGTGTGGAGAAATATATAAAAAGAAATAAGTCACTTGTCATCTCTACAGCAAGAGAGCACAAGAAACAGTAGACATACGAAAGAAAGGCAGCATTATTTCCAGTTACTGAGAAATTAACTTTGTCCCTCCATCCCCAAATGATTCACCAGCTTAATGATAATAAGCTAACTTCATTTCCACCAGGATTTCATTGATACAGGGGCTTTTAGATGGAGCTGGTCATAAAAAGAGTGAACTACAGATGAAAAGGATTCTATGGCAAGTTTTAACTAGAGATCATAAAATAAAGTATTAGCAATGATGGTTCCAGGGACCAACCTCATTTAACTTCTAGTCTGTTTCTTCATCATATCCTGTTGGATGTGGTCAGTCCTATAAGTCCCAATCCCATAAGTCCTGCCAGCGAGGTACTAATATAAGATTTTTTATGATAGTAATTTGGTGTTACAGGCAGGGATTCAGGAATATGACTTAACCCATGCAAAGGTCATAAAGGAAAGATATACACAGGGTGCAAAGATAAATAGAAATTAAAACATTACTTTGTGATTAGTGGAGTTAGTGCCCAGTACTTTGGTACAGGGCTCTCTGTAAAGCTAGGTTTCAGTAAATAACCTCAGCTCAGGGTCCAGAAAGGACTTCACATTCTCCTGCCAAGTCTTAACCTTAGTAATTGACCACTGAATTGATAAGAACTCTTAACTACATGAAATATCAAGTGAAGGACACAGGAAAGCAAGATGGTTGGGCACCCAGGAGACTCTGGCTTAGTGTTTTAATATCTCTGAATGGCAGGAAAAAAAAAACACTAAAGAGAAAGATCTTTTAATCCATAGTGACCAGCCTAAACACACTAGCAAACATAGCTCAAGGGATCCATTCAAATTACTAGGTCCTCTGGAGGGAGGTAGTAGAGGTGAGGAAGCTGTGATCCTTCTCTTTATTCTCACTTTGTGCTAACTGTCACTCTGTGAGAAGAAACTGTACAATATGTGGATACCCCCATAAGAGCATGGGAATCAGATGGTCCTAATTCTTTTATAGATGGAAATTTTCTATAATTGGATCTTAAGGACACAAGTTTTAGCAGGCTCACATTCTGTCTTCTTTTAGTATTACATTCATTGTAGTGGTCCCTCAAGTTTCTACATCCTTTCTAAGCCCCCCCTTTTCTTCATTATCCATCCTACATATTTAAAATACAGTTAACTTTTGAATAACACAGGTTTGAATTGCATGAGCTCATTTATGTATGGTTTTTAAAAAATAAATAGTTATCATGTACTATATAGTTTCCAAATCCTGAAAGATGATGCTGTGAAAGTGCTACACTCAATATGCCAGCAAATTTGGAAAACTCAGCAGTGCCCACAGGACTGGAAAAGGTCAGTTTTCATTCCAATCCCAAAGAAAGGCAATGCCAAAGAATGCTCAAACTACCGCACAATTGCACTCATCTCACACGCTAGTAAAGTAATGCTCAAAATTCTCCAAGCCAGGCTTCAGCAATATGTGAACCGCGAACTTCCAGATGTTCAAGCTGGTTTTAGAAAAGGCAGAGGAACCAGAGATCATATTGCCAACATCCACTGGATCATGGAAAAAGCAAGAGAGTTCCAGAAAAACATCTATTTCTGCTTTATTGACTATGCCAAAGCTTTGACTGTGTGGATCACAATAAAATGTGGAAAATTCTGAAAGAGATGGGAATACCAGACCACCTGACCTGCCTCTTGAGAAATCTGTATGCAGGTCAGGAAGCAACAGTTAGAACTGAACATGGAACAACAGACTGGTTCCAAATAGGAAAAGGAGTACGTCAAGGCTGTATATTGTCACCCTGTTTATTTAACTTCTATGCAGAGTACATCATGAGAAACGCTGGGCTGGAAGAAACACAAGCTGGAATCAAGATTGCCGGGAGAAATATCAATAACCTCAGATATGCAGATGACACCACTCTTATGGCAGAAAGTGAAGAGGAACTAAAGAGCCTCTTGATGAAAGTGAAAGTGGAGAGTGAAAAAGTTGGCTTAAAGCTCAACATTCAGAAAACGAAGATCATGGCATCTGGTCCCATCACTTCATGGGAAATAGATGGGGAAACAGTGGAAACAGTGTCAGACTTTATTTTTTTGGGCTCCAAAATCACTGCAGATGGTGACTGCAGCCATGAAATCAAAAGACGCTTACTCCTTGGAAGGAAAGTTATGACCAACCTAGATAGCATATTGAAAAGCAGAGACATTACTTTGCCAACAAAGGTCCGTCTAGTCAAGGCTATGGTTTTTCCTGTGGTCATGTATGGATGTGAGAGTTGGACTGTGAAGAAGGCTGAGCGCCGAAGAATTGATGCTTTTGAACTGTGGTGTTGGAGAAGACTCTTGAGAGTCCCTTGGATGGCAAGGAGATCCAACCAGTCCATTCTGAAGGAGATTAGCCCTGGGATTTCTTTGGAAGGAATGATGCTAAAGCTGAAACTCCAGTACTTTGGCCACCTCATGCGAAGAGTTGACTCATTGGAAAAGACTCTGGTGCTGGGAGGGATTGGGGACAAGAGGAGAAGGGGACGACAGAGGATGAGATGGCTGGATGGCATCACTGACTCGATGGACATGAGTCTGAGTGAACTCTGGGAGTTGGTGATGGACAGGGAGGCCTGGCATGCTGCGATTCATGGGGTTGCAAAGAGTCGGATATGACTGAGTGACTGATCTGATCTGATCTGATATAGTACCTGATGGGCTTCCCAGGTGGCTCAGTGGGCAAAGAATCCACCTGCCAATGTAAGAGATGGGGATTTGATCCCTGGGTTGGGAAGATCCCTGAAGAAGGGCATGGCAACCTACTCCAGTATTCTTAACTGAAGAATCCCATGGACAGAGCAGCCTGGCAGGCTACAGTTCATGGGGTTGCAAAGAGTTGGACACGACTGAAGCAACTTAGCATGCATGCATGCATATAGTACATGATACAATCCAAGGGTGGTTGAATCCAAAGATGTAGAACCATGGATAAGGAATTGGTTCCAGCTGTAAGTTTATATCTGTTTTTTTGACTGAGGGGTGTTGGTGCCGCTAAACCTCGTGTTGTTCAAGGGTCAACTGTATTTTCATTTTCATTTCCCTTTGACTCTTTTATTCTTAACAATCTCATCTACTTCCTGTTTGAGAAGGTGCATGCTAAGTCGCTTTAGTCATGTCTGACACTTTATGATCCCAGGTTCCTCTGTCCATGGAATTCTCTGTGCAAGAATACTGGAGTGGATTGCTATACCCTCCTCCAGTTATGAGAAGGTACCTTACATTTATAAAAGATAGCTCTCTGAGTGAAATTTATATCCTAACAGTCTTCACAGTATCCGTCTCTTGCTCATCTATATATACATCTCTGTCCCCAGCAAGATACCAAGGATTTTGCTCTGTGTCACAGTGACTGTTGTTATCACTCTCTGCTCCAGGTTCCTTCAGACTACAAAACCTGCCTTTTAAGGAAGGTTCATCCCTTGTTCTCACAAATGACCCAATAAGGAAAGCACCCTCGACAAATTCCTAAACCAAAGGGGCTGCTGTTGGTAACTTCCAAAGGCAGTCACCCACTCAGTGAGTACCAGTGTATCTGCTGTCATGTCTTCTTTCCTGAAACCTTGTGTTCCCTTTGGTTTTTAAACAACTTGTAGTATAACATTCTTTTGCACTCTACCCCCAGAAGTAGTAGCATATGCTTCTATTTCTATTTCCTTCTATTTCTCCCCGATTTATTTCTTAAGGTTCTGTACATCCCCTACCATGCATAATGCTGACACTATTTGTGGGACCATATTGTCTTTTGTCTTTCCTTTCCCTTCTCTTTCTTTTGTGTTTTAGACATTTGTTTTCTTAACATACTCCAGGCTTTACCTCAGGGGATTCCTCCCACAGTAAGAACTGTAAAGAAAAGAAGTTCTAGGGGCTTCCCTGGTGGAGTGATTAAGAATGCGCCTCCCAGTGCAGGGGATACAGGTTCGATCCCTGCTCCAGGAAGAGCCCGCATGCCATAGAGCAAGTAAGCCCATATGCCACAACTACCGAGCCAGCACTCTTGAGCCCGCAAGCCACAACTACTGAACCCAGCACCACAACTACTGAGCCCATGCACCCTAGAGCCCATACTCTGCAATAAGAGAAGCCACTACAGTAAGAAGCCCATGAACTGCAACTAAGAGTAGTCCCCACTCACTGCAACTAGACAAAGCCTGGTTGCAACAATGAAGACCCAGCACAGCTAAAAATAAATAAATATTAAAAAGAAGAAAAGAAGTTCTAAGTCTGCAGAAAGCAGTCACAGTTCAAATAAAACTACCTTATCCATCTTCACATCCATGAATAGAAGAATTTCTTTCAGCTGATATCTTTGCATCATTCCAATATCTAACCTACACCAGATCCATACATATTGAAATCCTAGTTTAGTGATTTCATCTTTTCTCCTCTTCCCTTAGAGCTCTAACTCTCTAAGTGTTATGGGCATCTTCCTCTTTGCTCCAAACTATACCTGAGTCCCCAATCACAAGTGGTGTCTCCTGAAATTCACTAAATAATGCCTGAAGTATCCTTTGCCATCTTGTGGTCTTTCTCTCTTGATTTTTTTCCCTGAATATCTTGTAATCTGTCATGAAAAGGACTGTAATCTGCTCTTATTAGTGACACTTTGTCTGTAATACTCAGAGGACTCCTCAATAGTTTTCTGGGCCTGGGATAGTTTGTGGGAAGAGGAGGGGCAATGAGAGGTCATTCCAGTTTACTCTCATCTTTCTTTTTCTGTTAAATCTCTTTGACCTGAGTTATCTTCCTTGACCTAATAATAGAGCATATACCCTCCTTTTTCCTACTCTATACCAAAAAGCTTTTAGGCCTGGGGACATTTGGGGGGCGGGGTTATCCTTCTTTTCCTTTTCATGTAAGTCAAATTTGACCACTAAGATCTTAAGGCTTCTCAATCTTCATTTCCTGATAAACCTATGGTTTGGTTTCTGACATTTCTAAATCTAAAATGGTCTCCTAGGCTGTGATTCTCTGTTCATTTACAACACGCTGTACTTTCTCTGCCTGCTGCCAATGTCTTTAAGCTGTTGCTGTGCCAACCAGATTCTCAAAGCCAAGGCATTACTGCCACAGTCTCTTTTAGTGTATTGCTTTTTTGTTCTGACTTTTTCTTTTGAATTTTTGGTAATTTATTTCACTGTACCCTCCACCCCTTCAACCTTAATTGTAAAAGCTGCCATATTCTTCCATGTATTTAAGGCTTTCACACTTCTTGATTTGGTTTCTAACAAAGTCTACCGTCCTTTGGGTCTTTGAAGTCAACAACAAGGATCATGGTATACCTGAGGGATAGCCAGAATGGATTCACAAACTTATGAAACAGGAAAGAGAGCCTTAGAAGTATGGCTCTAAGTCACACAGAATAAGGTAAGCAGCAACATAATATGGGCAGATGGCACCAACTATAAACACTTAAAGGCCTAATTGTCTCCCACTAAAGTTCAGTTTACAGTCATGACAGAGGGACAGAATGAAAAAAGGGGGAAACAAACTATGGTATCCAAAATAATTCCATTGTATTAAAGAGAAAGGATATGTCCAAAGAAAAGACACATAAACTGTCACTGTTTGCAGATGACATGTTATTATACATAGAAAATCTTAAATATTCCACCAGAAAACTATTGGATCTAATCAGTGAATTTGGTAAACTTGCAGGATACAAAACTAATGCATGAAATCTCTTGCATTCCTATACACTAACAAAAAGGCAGAAAGAGAAATTAGGGAAACAATCCCATTTACCATCACAACAAAAAAAATGCCTAGGAATAAATCTACCTAAGGAAGCAAAAGATCTATACTTATAAAATTATAATACTCCAATGAAAGAAATCAAAGAGGACACAAATGGATGGAGAAATAAACCATGTTCTTGGACTGGAAGAATCAATATAGTGAAAATGAATATATTACCCAAAGAAATCTACAGATTAAATATAATTCTTATCAAATTACCAATGGCATTCTTTACAGAATTAGAACAGATTTTTTTTTTTACCATTTGTATGGAAACACAAAAGACTCCAAGAGTCAAAGTACTCTTAAGAAAAATGGAGCAGGAAGAAACAGGCTCCCCAACTTCAAATTATACTAAAAAGCTATAGTAATCAAAACAGCATGGTACTGGCACAAAAACAGAAATATAAATCAATAGTACAGGATAGAAAGCCCAGAGCAAACCCATGTACCTATGGTCACCTAATCTATAACAAAGGAGGCAAGAATAAACAATGGAAAAAAGAGAGTATCTTCAATAAGTGGGGCTGGTAAATCTGGATAGCTACATGTAAAAGAATGAAATTAGAACACTACCTAGCACCATACATAAAAATAAACTCAAAATGGATTAAAGACCTAAAAAGGCCTGCATAGTCAAAGCTATGGTTTTTCCAGTAGTCATGTACAGATGTGAGAGTTGGACCATAAAGAAGGCTGAGCACCAAGGAATTGATGCTTTCCCAAGAATTGATGCTTTCAAACTGTGGCTCTGGAGAAGACTCTTGAGAGTCCCTTAGACTTCAAGGAGATCAAATCAGTCAATCCTAAAGGAAATCAACCCTGAATATTCATTGAAGGGACTGATGCTGAAGCTGAAGCTCAAATACTTTGGCCACCTGATGGGAAGAGATGACTCACTGGAAAAGATCCTGATGATGGGAAAGATTGAGGACAGGAGGAGAAGTGGGCAACAGAGGGTGAGATGGTTGGATGGTATCACCGACTCAGTGGACATGAGCATGAGCAAACTCCAGGAGATAGTAAAGGACAGAGAAGCCTGGCTTGCTGCAGTCCATGGGGTCACAAAGAGTCAGACATGACTTAGTGATTGAACAACAGCAACAACAACAAATGTAAGACCAGATACTATAAAACTCTTGGAGGAAAACATAGGAAAAACACTCTTTGACATAAATCACAGTAAGGTCTTTTTTGAAGCACCTCCTGGAATAATGAAAATAAAAAAAATAAATAAATAAAAAAGGTCTATATAGTCAAAGCTATGGTTTTTCCAGTAGTCATGTACGGATGTCTGGTTTGACATAGCTTTCCTTCCAAGGAGCAAGCATCTTTTAATTTCATAGCTGCAGTCAACATCTGCAGTGATTTTGGAGCTGAAGAAAATAAAATCTGTCACTGTTTCCACATTTTCCCCTTATGTTTGCCATGACATGATGGGATGGATGCCATGATCTTAATTTTTTAAATGTTGAGTTTCAAGCCAGCTTTTCACTCTCCTCTTTCACCCTCATCAAGAGGGTCTTTAGTGTTCACTTTGGCAGCACAAATACTAAATTTGGAATGTACAGAGAAGATTAGCATGGCCCCTGTGCAAGGATGACACACAAATTTCTGAAGCATTCCATATTTTTAGACATAGAGAACAGACTTGTGGACACAGCGTGGGGGAAGGAAAGGGTAGGATGAATGGAGAGAGTAGCATGGAAAAATATCTACTACCATATGTAAAATAGACAGTCAGTGGGAATTTGCTATATGACTCAGGAAACTCAAACCAGGGCTCTGTGACAACCTAAGAGTGGTGGAATGGGGTGGAAAGTGGGAGGAAGTTTTAAGAGAGAGGGCACATATGTATACCTATGACTGATTCATGTTGGTGTATGGCAGAAACCAACACAATGTTTTTAACCAAGTACCCTTCAATTAAAAATAAAATTTTAAAAAGAGACTCTTTAGTTCCTATTCACTTTTTGCCATTAGATTGGTAAGTAAGTAAGTGTTAGTCACTCAATGGTGTCCAACTCTTTGCAACCCCATGGACTGTAGCTCAGCAGGCTCTTCTGTCCAGCGTTCTCCAGGTGAGAATACTGGAGTGGGTTGCCTATGCTCTTCTCCAGGGGATCTTTCCAACCCAGGAATTGAACACATTCCTTTTCATTTTAGTTCACTGATTCCTAAGATGTTGATACTCAACCTTGCCATCTCCTGGTTGACTACATCCAATTTACGTTGATTCATGGACCTAACGTTTCAGTTTCTTAAGCAATATTGTTCTTTATAGCATCAGACTTTACTTTCACCACCAGACACATCCACAGCTGAGTGTTTTTCCCACTTTGGCCCAGCTGCTTCAGTCTTACTGGAGCTATTAGTAATTGTCCTTCATTCTTCCCCAGTAGCATACTGGACACCTTCTGACCTGGAGGGCTCACCTTCCAGTGTAATATCTTTTTGCTTTTCATACTATCCAAAGTGTTCTCCAGGCAAGAATACTAGAGTGGTTTCCTTCTCCAGTGGGCCATGTTTTGTCAGAACTCTTCGTTTTCAACCATCCATCTTGGGTGGCCCTGAGAAGCATGGTTCATAGCTTTTTTGAGTTACACAAGCCCCTTTGATATGATAAGGCTATGATTCATGAAATGGCTCAGCGGTAAAGAATCTGCCTGTCAATGTGACTCAGATTCAATCTCTGGGTTGGGAGGACCCCCTGGAGAATAAAATGACATCCCACTCAAGTATTCCTGCCTGGGAAATCCCAGGGACAGAGGAGGTTGGCATCTACAGTTCATGGGGTGACACACACACACACACACACACACACATATGTACACAAATACGTAGCAAGTAAACAATATACTACTAAACTAGCAATGGATCAGTGACAAAATCAAAGAGAAAATCAGAAAACACCTATAGAAAAATGGAAATGAAAATGTAATTTTCATTTATATTTGTAAATGAAAGCACAACAGTCCAAAATCTATGGGATTCAGCAAAAGCAATTCTAAGAGAAAAGTTTATAACAATACAATCTTACCTCAAGAAACAAGAAAAATCTCTAATAGATAATCTAACCTTACACCTAAAACAACTAGACAAAGAAGAACAAAAACAAACCTAAAGATAGTGAAAGAAAAGAAATCATAAAGATCAGAGCAGAAATGGATGTAATAGAGGCATAGAAAACAATCGCAAAGATCAATGAAACTAAAAGTTGCTTCATTGAAAAGATAAACATAATTTATAAACCTTTAGCCAGACTCATCAGGAAAAAAAGGGAGAGGGCCCAAATCAATAAAATTAGAAACAAAAAAGCAGAAGTTATAACTTGCACCACAAAAATAGAAAACAACATAAGAAAGCAATTGTATGCCAATAAAATGGACAACCTGGAAGAAATGGACAAATTCTTAGAAAGATACAGTCTCCCAAGACTGAACCAGGAATAAACAGAAAATATGAAAAGACCAATCACAAGCACTGAATTGAAGCTGTGATGAAAAACTCCCAAAAAACCAAAGTCCAGGACCTGATGGCTTCACAGGTGAATTCTATCAAGCATTTAGAGAATTAACACCTATCCTTCTGGAACTGTTCCAAAATATTGCAGAGAAGGAAAACTTCCAAATGTATTCTGTGAGGCCACCATCATGCTGATACCAAAACTAGCCAAAGATGCCACACACAAAAGAAGAAAATTACAGGCCAATATCCCTGATGAACATAGATGCAAAAATCCTTTGCACATTACTAATGTTTTGAATCCAACAATACATTAAAAAGACCATATACCATGATCAAGTAGGATTTATCCCAGGGATGCAAGGATTTCTCAATATCCACAAATCAATCAATGTGATACACTACATCAACAAGTTGAAAAATAAAAAACATTTAATCATCAAAAAGAATAAAATACCTAGGAATAAACCTGCTGAAGAATACAAAAGACCCATACTCTGGAAAATGTAAGATGCTAATGAAAGTAATCGAATAAAACACAAACAGATGGAAAGATATATCATATTCATGGATTGGAAGAATGAATATTTTCAAAATGACTATACTACCCAAGGCAATATAGAGAGTCAATGCAATGCCTATCAAATTACTAATGGCATTTTTCACAGAACTAGAACAAAAATTTTTTTTTTTAGTTAATTTTAATTTTATTTTATTTTTAAAATTTACATAACTGTATTAGTTTTGCCAAATATCAAAATGAATCCGCCACAGGTATACAAAAATTTTTTAAATTTGTTTGGCGACACAACAGACCCTGAATGGCCAAAGCAATCTTGAGAAAGAAAAACAGAGTTAGAGAAATATAACTCAGCCATAAAAAGAATGAAACAATACCACTTGCAGCAAATGGATACACCTAGGAAGTGTTATACTGAGTGAAGTAAACCAGACAGAAAGACAAACATTATATGACATGTGTGGAATCTAAAAAATTAATACAAACAAACTATTTATGAAACAGAAACAGACTCACAGACTTAGAGAACAAACTTGTGGTTGCTGGGGGAAGGGAAAGAGGGGAAGGGAGGGAGTTTGGGATGGACACGTACACACTGCTACATTTAAAATGGATGACCAACAAGGGCCTACTGTAAACACAGGGAACTCTGCTCAATGCTAGGTGGCAGGCTGGATGGGTAGGGAGTTTGAGGGAGAATGGAAACATGCATATGCATGACTGAGTCTCTTTGTTGTTCATCTGAAACTATCACAACATTGTTAATGGGCTATACTCCGATACAAAATTAAAAGTTTTAAAGAAAACGTATTTGTATATTTTACTATGAGTATTAACATATATTTTGTCCATTTTTCTTTCTTTTTGTTGGAGACTTTGGGATTCTAGTTACCCAGCCTAGTTCCAGGCCCTTGACAGTGAATGTGCTGAGTCCTAACTGCAGTATTGGGGGATTCCCTTGCCCATTTTTCTATTAAGTGATTTTGGTAATTTCCCTTATTAACTATATATTAAGGAAATTGTTTGTTATATGTGTTACAAACTATTCCCCAGTTTCTCATGTGCCTTTTGATTTTTATTTATAGCATTTTTCCCATGTAGGAAATAAAGCCCATGATTTTTATGTAGTCAAATTCATCAATCTTTTCTCTAGTAACTTCATTATTTTCCTTATTTTAAGTTTTTTTATTAAATATAATGGACATAAAAGTGATTATTATCACATGTCATAAATGTAGTTCAGTGAATTTTTGTAAACTGAATACTTCCCTGTAACCAGCATCCAGATCAATAAATAGAACATGAACAGTATCCATGGTATTCCCACACAGTCACTACCTGTTCCTTCCCACACAAGGTAGTAAATTAGTTTTATAAGGTTTCATTTTTTAATATAACATTCAAAAACTCCTTTTTAGGGAAAAGAGTGAATTCAGGAACCCATTTTATTTTTTAAAATGACTAGTTAGTTGTCCCAACACCATTTATTAAATAATAAATAAATAAATAAATAATAATATAATATTTATTATAATTAAATAATAAATAAATAATAAAAAAAAGGTAAATAAGAAATTTTACCTTTATATCAATCTCTTTTATGTATTTGAACCTATTTCTAAACTCTTTTTTCCACTGATGTGACTATCTCTTCATGGTTTCTAGCAGAGGAATGACATAGTCTATGCTTTCAAAAGATCATTTTGGCTGCTGTGTGGAGAATGGACTGTATGGTGGGATAGTGTGCAGGGTGCAAGTAGGGAGTAAGGATATTGTAGTCATCTAGGTGAGAGGTAACAGTGGCTTAGAATAGGAAGTTACTGCAGAATAGAGAAAAGTGGTCATAGATGAGGTAAGATTTGGGCATTTAATTCATATATCAGTACCACACAGCTCTTTTAATTTCTGTATCTTTATAATATACTTTAATATCTCAGAAGACCAATTTCCTCCTCATTAGTATTTTTTCCAGAATTTTTCTTACTTTTCTTGATATGAGCTTTTCTTTATATTAGCTTAAGAATCAGTTTTTTCAGTTTCAAAAAATTCTATTGTTGTCTTTAAAAGGTCAAATTAAACTTATGTAGTAATACATACAAGAAAGAACATCTTTATACTATGAGTAGTCCCATCCAGTAACAGAAAATTTAAGACTCTGTGATTGTCAAAAGTATATAAAAGATTTCTTCATACAGATCTTTTAAGTTTCATATTTTTAAGTCCTGAGGGTTTTTATTGTTGCCATTTGAAACTGGACATTCTCTACCATTATATTTTTATTACCAGTTATTATCTCAAATACACAAAAGGACAAAAAATCAGACACCCATGTTTTTATTATCTAGACTTAACTGAATGTTGACATTTTTCATGCTTGCTTCAGGTCATTTTAATCCTATTTTTAAATCGAAGTATTATTGATCATAATGTTATATGTTATATGTTACAGATGGACAATATAGTGATTCACAATTTTAAAGGTTATATTCTATTTATAGTTATTATAAAATATTGGTTATATTCCTGGTGTTGTTCATTATATCCATGTAGCTTATTTTATGCCCAATAGTTTGTACCCCTTAATCCTTTATCCCTATATTGCTCCTCCCACTGCTTACTTCTCCCCACTGATAACCACTGGTTTGTACATATTTTCAATTTTACTGAATATTGACTCACTTTCTGAATAGCAGTTAGTTCAGTGCACAAATATTTATTTACTCCACAACATGTGCCAGACACTATTCTAGGAGCTGTGTTACAAGAGTGAACAAAGAAGACAAAATCTCCTGCATTCTGAAGAGTACATTGAAGTTGGGGGAGATAGACAAAACTCAAAATATCTAAAGAAAATGCAGAATGTGTTATATCAGATAAATTAGAAAAAAATAAGACTGGGAAAGTGAATATAGAGTGCAATGGTGGTTAATCTTAATTGTTAACTTGGCTAGGCTATACTACCCAGTTTTTTAATAGAACTAACCTAGATGTTGCTGTGAAGGTATTTTACCAGATGTGGTTAGCATCTACAATTAGTTGACTTAAAGATTACCCTAATTAATGTGGGGGCTTGCGTGTATGCCCAGTTGCTCAGTTCTGTATAAGCAAAGATGCAATAACAGAAATTCTAGCCTGCCAGGTTCCTCTGTCCATGACATTTTCCAGGCAAGAATACTGGAGTGGGTTGTCATTTCCTTCTCTAGGGGATCTTCCTGACCCAGGGATTGAAATCATGTCTCCTGCATTGACAGATGTATTCTTCACCACTGAGCCGCCTGGGAAGCCCTAAATAATGTGGGTGGACCTCACCAATCAGTTGAAAGTCTTAAGAGAAAACCTGAAGTTTCTTGGAGGATAAAGAATTCTACCTCAAGATTGCAGCATCACTTCTTGCAGTTTCCTGCCTGATGACTTGCTTTATGGATTTGTGACTGACAGTCCCTGCAATTGTGTGAGCCAGTTCCTAAAGATAAATGTCTTATTATAAATATATTAATGCACTGTATATATATATATATATATATATATATATATATATATATAAATTATGTCCTATTTGTTCTGTTTATCTGAAGAACCATGACAAATGTACAGTTTGGCTTGAGAAGACAGAATCTTAAGGATAAATTTTCATTTTTATTATTGTTGTTGTTTTGGCCATGCCACACAGCACATGGGATCTCAGTTCCCTGACCAGGGATAGAACCTGTGCCCCCTGTAGTGGAAGCATAGAGTCTTAACCACTGGATCACCAGGGAACTCCCAAGGATAAGTTTTATGAGTTGGTTCTGGAGTTTCTGGAATTGCTTCTCTAATCTATTAGGTTTAAATACATTACTGACTCTGGTAATGACATTGGTAAAGAAGTGGTAAAGAAGGCACTGGGGAAAAATAAATAATCAGACTTTCAGGAATTATTGATCATGAGCTCTGAAATGACATTAATTCTAGGAGAACCAAAAGAACAGTATACTCCACTAGTCAGAGTAAGGCTCACACGTGTCAAGTGATAATGGATAGCTCAGGTCCATCTCACAGTGGACACAGTGGGTCCTCAAATCTGTCTTGTGGTTATTTTTCTGATCTGGAATGCATAGTTGGAATAGATATAGTCAGTAACTGGCATAATCCTTTCATTGGTTCCCTAACCTATGTAGTGAGGTCTATTATGGTAGGAAAGGCCAAGAGGAAACCACTAGAACTGTTTCTACCAGAAAAATAGGAAAACAAAAGCAACACCACATTCCTAGAGGAACTGCAGAGATTAGTGCCACCATTAATGACTTGAAAGATGAAGGGGTGTTAATTACCACCACACCCACATTTAGTTTGCCTATTTGGCTTATGTAAAAGACAGGTGTGCCTTAGAAAATGACAAAGGATTACCATAACTTTAACCAGATGTTGAGACCAATTGCTGTTGCTATTCCAGATGTGGTTTCTTTGCTTGAGAAAACTAATATATCCCTTGGTATCTGGGGATATTTCAGTTGTTGATCTGGCAAATGCCTTTTATCAATGCCTGTTAGTAAACACCACCAGAAGCAGTTTGCTTTCAACTTCCAAAGCAGCAATACTGTCTTGTTGCAAGTATATCCATTGCTCTACTCCTAATTTTCATACTTTATAGAGATCTTTTACTTTGCCTTTTACTTCTATAAGACACCATACTACTTCATTACATTGATGACATTGTGCTGATTGGACCTGGTGAGCCAGAAGTGGAAACCACTCTAAACTTACTGGAAAGACATTTATGTGTCAGAGGGTGGGATATAAATCCTACAAAATTCTGAAGCCTTCTATCTCAGTGAAACTTCTAGGGGCTCAATGGTATTATGTGAAGATATCCCTAGGATGGCTAAGTTGCTGCATCTGACCCCTCCTACAGCCAAAATATAGACCAAATGCCAAGTGGGACTTTTTGGATTTTGAAGTTATGTTTCTCATTTGGATGTGCTACTCTGATCCATTTACCAAGTGATCTAAAAAACCACTATCTCTGCATGGAGCCCAGAAGAAGAGAAGGCTTTGCAACAAGTCCAGGCTGCTGTACAAACAGCTCTGCCATTGGGCCATATGATCTAGCAGATCCAGTGTCACTTGAAGTGGTATTTGTCAGTGGCAGATAGGGATTCTATTTGGGGCCTTTGGTAGGACCTTATAAGTCAATCATAGTGTATGCACTTAGGATTTTGAAGCAAAACCCTGCGAGCCTCTGCAGATAACCACTCTCCTTTGGAGAAATAGCTTTTAGCTGCTTGCTATTGGGCTTTAGTAGAGACTGAACACTTAACCATGAGCCACAAAATTACTATGAGACCTGAGATGCTCATCATGAAGTGGATATTGATTCCCCCACAAACCCATAATGTTGGCTATGCACACTGGCACTCCACTAGCAAATAGAAGTGGTATATAAAATTATGCTTTAGCAGGCTCTGAAGGCACAGGTAAATTAAATAAATAAATGTCTCAAATGCTTATGGCCCCTACTACTTCTATGAAAGTGAAAGTGAAGTCGCTCAGTCGTGTCTGACCCTTTGCAACCCCATAGACTGTAGCCTACCAGGCTCCTCTGTCCATGGGATTTTCCAGGCAATAGTACTGGAGTGGATTGCCATTTCCTTCTCCAGGGGATCTTCCCGACCCAGGGCTCGAACCCGGGTCTCCCACATTGTAGACAGATGCTTTACCGTCTGAGCCACCAGGGAAGTCCTATATTACCTCCTTTTTCTCAACCTATATCTATTGCCTCATGGGGAGTTCTCTATAATCAGTTGACTGAAGAAGAGAAAACTTGGGCCTGCTTGATATACATGTATATCAAGATGGTTCTGCTTGATATGCATGCAACACTTAAAAGTAGACTGTTCCACCACTACAACCTCTTTGTGGGACATCCCTGAAGGACAGTGATGAAGTGAAATCTTTCCATTGTTCAGAACTTTGAGCAGTGAACATGCTTGTTCATTTTTACTTTGAAACAGAAATGGTCAGAGGTATGAGTGTGTATATACCAATTCATAGACTGTAGCCAATGATTTAGATGGGTAAGCAGGGGCTTGGAAGGAACATGATTGGAAAATTGGTGATGAAGAGGTCCAGGGAAGACGTATGTGGGTAAGTCTCTTTGAATGGGCAAAACCCTTCACAAAACTGGATATTTGCATCCAATGTGAATGCTCACCAAAGAGTGACATCAGCAGAGGAGGATTTTTATAATCAAGTGGAGAAGATGATCTGTTCCCTGGATAGCCATGAGCCACTTTCCTCAGCCACTCCTGTCATTGCTCAAGAGACTCATGAACAAAGTGGCCATGGTGATAGGGATGGAATTTATGCATGGGCTTAGAAACATCAAGTTCCACTCATCAAGGACAACTTGTCTCCACCCACTGCTCAGTGCTCAGTCTGTTAGCAGCAGAAACCATTGCTTTGTCTCTGATCAGACACAATTTCCAGGGGTGATCAAGCCAGTTATTTGGTGGCAGGTGGCTTATTAATACATTTGACCACCTCTATCATAGAGGGGACAGCCCTTTAGTTTTACTGGAACAAATGCATTAGATATGGACTTGTCTTCCCACCATTCAGTTCTTCTGCCCAAAATACACTCTGTGGACTTACAGAATACCTTACCCACTACCATGTATTTCAAACAGCATTGCTTCTGATCATGGATCTCATTTCATAGTACTTGAAGTGTGGCAACAGGGCCATGCTCATGGAATTCACTAGTCTTACCATGTTTCCCCTCATCCTGAAGCAGCTGGGTTGATAGAACCATGGAATGGCTGTATGAAGGCTCAATTACAGTACCATCTGGGTGACAATATTTGCAGGGCTGAGGCATGTTCTCCAGGAATTTGTACATACCTTAAATCAGCATCCAATACATGGTACTGTTCCTCCTATAGCCAAAATTTATGGGTCTAGGACCCAAGGGGTGGAAATGGGAGTGGCACCACTACTATTACCATAGTTATCCAATAGCATAAATTTGGCTTTCTGTTTCTGCAGCCTTATGCTCTGCAGATCTACAGGTCTTAGTTCCAAAGACTGGAATGCTTCCACCAGGAGACACAACAGTGACTTCATTGTATTTGTAGTTAAGAGTGTCACCTTGCCACTTTGGGCTCCTCATGCCTTTGAATCAACAGACAATGAAGGGAGATACTTTATTGGCTAAAGTGATTGATCCTGATTACTAAGGAGAAACTGAACTCTACAACACAATGGAGGTAAGGAAGAGCTTGTATGGAATACATTAGGTACCTTAAGGCATCTCTTAATACTACTATCCTTGTGATTAAAATCAATGTAAAGCTATAATAACTCAATTCGGTGGGACTACTAATGGCTTAAACCTTTCAGGAATGAAGGTTTGAATGGCTTCATCAGGCATAGAACCACAGTCAGCTAAGGTGCTTGCCAAGGTCAAAAGGAATATGGACTAAGAAGTGGAATGAGGTAGTTATGAACACCAGTTATGACCATGTGACCAGTTGCAGGAAAAATGGCTATAATTGTTATAATACATAATCCTTATTTTTATGAATATATTTGGGTGTATATTTATGTCAAATGCCTTTCTCCCTCCATTATCTCCTCATAGAACATGAGATGCATTAACGATAATTAAATTTACATCATAGTATTTGAGTTACAGGATATCAAGGAGAGGAGTGACTCAAAGACTTTGCATACTCTTATGGTGAAAAAGTTAGCACATTTTTCAGTTGTAAATGACTTTGTTATTGTATTTATTTAGAGATATGTGTATGGACACCCACTGGACAAGAGTGGGACTGTGATAGTTCATTTTATGTATCAACTTGGCTAGTTTATTGTATTCAGTTATTTAATCAAGCACTTACATAGGTGATGGTGTATGCTAGATGTAGTTAAAATATGCAATCAGTTGACTTGAAGTAAAGATTACATTTGATAATGTGAGTGAGCTTCATCAATTAGTTGTAGGATATAAGAGAAAAAACTGAGATTTCCTGGAGGAAGAAATTCTGCCTCAAGGCTGAGGTGTCACATTCTGCCTAATTTCCATCCTGCGGGGTTTGCCCTAGATCCCACTCAAGACTGCAGCATCAACTCTTCTTGAGTTTGCAGCCTGCTGGCCTGGTCTACAGATTTCAGATTTGCCAGGCCCCACAATCACAATCACATGATCACATGTTCTAATTCCTTAAAATAAAATTATATATATAAACATATATACTATGTTTCCCTGAGGAACCTTGACTGATGTAATTGTGCAGGTGCAATTTTAAATAAGATGTTTAGGAAAGGTGGCATTTGAGTATCATTTATGTTTCCAATAATAGTTTATGCCTTTTTACTGTTTAAAATTATTTCTTTATTATTTTTATTTATTAAAGTTTCATTTTTAGATAGTGTAGATTCACAGTTTTTTTTATAGTTCCACAATATATTACAATTATTTTTTAAGTAGATAAGTTAAGATTTTTCATTAGAGTTTCAATATCAAACTCAATTAATAGAACGAATAGACAGAAAAGTAGGAAGATACAGATCTGAAAAGCACTATGAACCAATTCAACATAATTAAGATTTAAACAATTTTCACACAACCACATGATACAAATTCTATTCAAGTCCCCATAGATTATAAACCAGGAAACACTGGAACATATCCAGGGACATGAAACAAGGTGCAAAAGTTTCATGGTCTAAAGGTATTGAAACTATAGAGTCTGTTCTCTTATCACTGTGGAGTTACGTTAGGAATCAATATCAAAAGATATTTGAAAATAATCATTCTGGTTCAAGATGGCAGAGTAGAAGGTTGTGCGCTCATCTCCTCCTGCAAGAGCACCAAAATCACAACTAGCTGTTGAACAACCATCAACACTGGAACTCACCAAAAAAGTATACCCCATGTTCAAAGACAAAGAAGAAACTGCAGCAAGATGGTTGGAGGGGCACAATCACAATAAAATCAAATCCCATACCCACCAGGTGGGTGACCCACAAACTGGAGAACAATAATACCAAAGAAGTTCTCCCACTGTTGTGAAGGTTCTCAACCCCATGTAAGGCTTCCTAGCCTGGGAATCTGACAAAAGGACTGAGAATCCCCAGGGAATCTGACCTTGAAGGCCAGTGGGATTTGATTACAAGACTTCCACAGGACTAGGGGAAACAGATACTTCAGTCTTGGAGGGCACAAACAAAACCTTGCATGCACCAAGACTCAGAGGAAAGGAACAGTGACCCCACAGGAGAATGAACAAAAACTACCTGCTAGTGTTGGAGGGTCTCCTGTGAAAGTGTGGGTGGGCAGGGGCTCACCAGAGGGATGGGGGCACAGGCAGCAGCAGTCCTGAAATATCCCTCATGGTGTAAACTCTCTTGGAGGTCACCATTAACCCAATCACAGAGCCAGTAGATGCGAGGTCTGGGTCACTTATGGTCAAAACACTACCAGGGAAGGAGTGCAACCCCACACATGAGCAGATAATTGGATTAAAACTTTACTAAGGCAAGACCCAGTTTTTCCCACTAGCAGTCCCTCTCATCAGGAAGCTTACACAAGCCACTTAGCCTTCTCCATCAGAGAGCAGACAGAAGAAACAAGAACAACCACAGTCTCACAACAACTAAAACAAAAATCACATTACAGAAAGTTATCAGCATTAAAAAGCAGAAAGTTATGTCCCAGATGAAGGGACAAGTTAAAAGCCCAGAAAAACAACTAATTGAAGTGGAGATAGGCAACCTTCCAGAAAAAGAATTCAGAATAATGATAGTGAAGATTCAGGATCTCAGGAAAACAATGGGGAAGATGCAAGAAATGTTTACCAAAAACCTATAAGAACTAAAGAACAAACAAACAGATGAATAGTACACTAGAGGGAATCCATAGCAGAATAACTGAAGCAGAGGCACTGATAAGTGACCTGGAAGACAGAATGGTGGAAATCACTGCTGCAGAACAGAAAGTAGAAAAAATGATTAAAAGAAATTAAGACAGCCTAAGAGACATCTGGGGCAACATTAAGTGCTGTCCCCTACATTATAGGGGTCCCAGAAGGAGAAGAAAGAGAGAAAGGACCTGAGAAAATACTTGAAGAGATCTTAGCTGAAAAATTCCATAACATGGGAAAGGAAACAGTCAACCAAGTCCAGGAAGCACAGATAGTCCCAGGCAGGATAAACCGAAGGAGGAACACACAAAGACACATAGTAATCAAACTGACAAAAATTAAAGACAGAGATAAAATATTAAAAGCAACAAGGGGAAAATGACAATATACAAGGGAACCCCCATCAGGCTATCAGCTGATTTCCCAACAGAAACTCTACAAGCCAGAAGGGAATGGCATGATATATTTAAAGTGATGAAAGAGAAGAACCTACAACCAAGAATACTCTACCCAGCAAGATTCTCCTTCAGATTTGATGGAGAAATCAAAAGCTTTCCAGAAAAGCAAAAGTTAAGAGAATTCAGCACCACCAAACCAGCTTTACAATAAATGCTAAAGGAACTTCTCTAGGCAGAAAACAAGAGAAGGAAAAACCCTACCTACAGAAAATAAACCCAAAACAATTAAGAAAATGATAATAGGATCATACATATGGATAATAACCTTAAATGTAAATGAACTAAATGCTCTGACCAAAAGACATAGACTGGCTGAGCAGATGAAAACATGTGCATGTATGTACTTCCACATCACTCTGCTTGACCCCCAAAATTGTAAGTAATTATTTTATATTGTTAGGTTAGTCACGTTCCCGTTATGGCTTTCAGTTGTAATCATCTTTAATTTTTTGTCTGGTTATTGATTGTGAAAACTGATAAACATCATTTACTATTGTGATTAGGTAACTATTACTCACTTAATACCATTGTGTTGGTTAACAGAAAAATAATAGAACTCTATATGACCAAAACTACCATTTAATAGAAAAACCTGTAATCACTTTTAAAAATCTAGATGTATATCAGAATCATCTTGGAATTTTTTGAAAAATACAAATGCCCAGGAATTGCATTTTATTCACCAGCACTCCAGATACGTTCCTAATGAGCAGTCATGTTTAAAAACAACTGGACTCTATGAGGATCTTTTACTTTTATCTGGTTTGTTTCACTTTTTCTATTTCACATTCAGTGCTCCCATTTCATTTAGTTTATGTTTTCCAATTTCTCCATATCTTCTTTTTTTTTGATGTTCTTTCTCAAGCCTTTATCACACATGGTAGAAAAGCTCTTGTATATATATATATACATAATGTGTATAATATACGTATTTCAGAAAACTTATGAATTTTTGCCTAGCTAAAAATTTTATGACATTTTGATTCCACTTGTTTGACTTAATATAAATAGAATGCCAGATTTCTAATTAATAAAACAGATGTGCAACAAGCAACAAAGATTTACTGTCTAACACAGGGAACTATAGTCAATGAAAAGTAATTTCAAAAATAATATATGTGCTTATATATAAAACTGTATCACACACAAAAAATAATTCTATTTTTTGAAATTTAGTAATGCTTATCTTTTCATCAGTTTTTCTAAATGTCCTATGAAAATCTAATAACAATGTATGAGATACAAAATTTTAAATATATTTGTGTAGCATATGATTAATATAAATTAGTTAAATAGAAATCTATTATTTTTAAAGTATTGGTGACATGATTCAAGATCCTCCTATTCTTGTTTTTCTGCACTTGATAAAGTATTCTCAGAGAAATGTTAATATGTCTCACTATGATTATATATTTTTTCTTTTCCCTGATAGTTCTTCTGATTTTTGCTTTATGTATCTTTGTTTCTTTGTTAGGTGTCTAATGGTTTATGATGTCCATCTCTTTTGTGAATTGTACCTTTTATCATTACAAATATTTCTATGTGTTTCATTTAAAAATAAATAAATTTAATTAAAAAATGGATATTTGAAAATAACCTACACATTTTCAAGTGCAATATAGATTTAGTTTTATTGATCTTTTCTCTTACCTAGATTTTGCTCAGGTTTTCAATATTGTTGATTTTGGCTCTTTATTATTTCCTTCCTTCTTACTCTGGCTTTGTTTTGCTTTTCTTTTTCTAGTATCTTGAGTTAGAAGTAGGATTACTGCTCTGAGACCTTTCCTGTTTTCCAATGTAAGCAGTTAGTGCTATAAATTTCCCTCTTAGCACTTTAACTGCCATTGCACATATTTTGGTATTTTGTATTTCCATTTACATTTAGCTATTTTTTTTTCCTTTCAAGACTTCCTTTTTGACTGATGAATTATTTAGAAGTCTAATTTCCACATTTCATGATTTCCCTGTCTTTCTATTATTGACTTCAAATTTGACTCCATTGTGGTCAGAGAACACATTCTGTAGGATTTCAATTCTTTTAAATTTATTGAAGTTTGTTTCATGGTATGGTCTACCCTGATGAATGTTCCATAGTGAAGTGCAAGTTGCTCAGTCCTGTCTGACTCTTTGTGACCCCATGGACTATACAGTCCATAGAATTCTCCAGGCCAGAATACTGGAGTGGGTAGACTTTCCCTTCTCTAGGGGATCTTCCCAACCCAGGGATTGCACCCAGGTCTCCTGCATTGCAGTCGGAGTCTTTACCAGCTGAGCCAGGTAAGCCAAAGAATACTGGAGTGGGTAGCCTATCCCTTCTCCAGCAGATCTTCCCAACCCAGGAATCAAACCGGGGTCTCCTGCATTGCAGGCAGATTCTCTACCAACTGAGCTATCAGGGAAGCCTGATGAATGTTCCATAAGCTCTTAAAAAATTTCTGCTATTTTTGGGTGGGGTGTCTTATATATCCTAATTAGATACTGTTGGTTGATGGGTACTTCTATATCCTTACTGACTTTCTGTGTAGTAAGTAGATCTATCAGTTGCTGAGAGTGAGATATGGGAGTTTCTAATGGTTGATTTGTCTATTTCGTATTTTGGCTCTATAAATTTTTGCTTTGTGAATTCTTGGACTTAGGTTTTTGATGTGTACACATTTAGGATTATTAAATCTGGGAGGATTTACCTTTTTATTCTATTTAAAGGTTTTATTTGTATCTAGTAATAGTCTTTTCTCTGAAGTCTACTTTATCTGACATTATGTAGGCACTTCTGCTCTTTTTAATTTATGTTTACATGGTATATCTCTCTCCATCTCTTTTCCCCCAACTATCTATATCATTAAAGTTGAAGTGAGTTTCTTATAACCAGTACATAGTTGGGCTGTATTTTATTTTATTTTTTTTTAATTTACTTGCCCAATCTTTGCCTTTTGAATAGTTTAGACCATTTAAATGTGTTTAGACCATTTAAATTTAAGATGATCATTAATTTGTTAATACTTAAGTTTATCATTTTATTCTTTATTTCCTGTTCATTTCCACTGTTTTTTATTCCACTGTCTTTCTCTTATTGCCTTCCTGTGAGTTATTTGACCAAATTTTACAATTTTATATTTATTTATGTGTAGTTCTCTGGGGTGTATTATTTTCTATAGCTTTCTTAGTGGTTGCTCTGGATATTACACTATCCATACACGACTTATTACAGTCTGGTGATATCACATCTCAATTGTGATGTGGAAATCTTACTTCCATTTAGGTTCTTGTAGCCTCCTAATTTTAAAATATTATTGTTTTGAGTATCAGATGGAGTTTTAATTTTTTGTTTCAATCATCATGTCTGATATGCATTGAATTGTGCTTCCTCAAAAGATATGTTAAAATAATACCACTTAGCTTCTCAGAATGTGACCCTATTCAGAAATAGGGTCATTGCAGATGAGGCCATACCAGAGTAGGCTGGACCCTTAATCCAATCTGACTGGTGTCCTTATAAAAATAGAAGAGACAAAGAAACAGAGACACACACAAGGAAAGATCCACATAATGATGACAGCAGGGATTGAAGCACTTAACAGCTACAAGTATTGCCAAGTATTGCCAAAGATTGTCAACAAATCACCAATAACTAGGGAGAGGAAAGGCAGGATTCTCTCCCTTAGGTTTCAGAAGGAGCATGTCCCTGTCAACACCTTGATTTTGGAGCATGTCCCTGCCTTCAGAACTGTTAGATCGCCAGTCCAGTTTTGATGCATGATACAGGATGCTCGGGGCTGGTGCACTGGGATGACCCAGAGGGATGGTATGGGGAGAGAGGTGGGAGGGGGGTTCAGGATGGGGAACACGTGTACACCCGTGGTGGATTCATGTTGATGTATGGCAAAACCAATACAATATTGTAAAGTAATTAGCCTCCAATTAAAATAAGTAAATTTATATTAAAAAAAAAGAACTGTTAGATATTACATTTTTGTTTTCATAAGCCATACAATTTGTGGTACTTTGTTACTGTGCCTTAGGAAACTGATACAGATTTTGGTAGTGGGAAGTGAGGTGCTGCAGTGAAAATTACCTAAATATGTAGAAATGGCTTTGAAATTGGGTAATAGATAGAGGTTGGAGGAATTTTGAGGTGCTTGATTTAAAAAAAAAACAACCTAGATTGCATTGAATAGACAGTTGGTAGTAATATGAACATTAAAGGTACTTCTTGTAAGGAATCAGAAGGAAATAATGAACAAGTTATTGAACACTGAAGGAAAGGTGATTGTTGTTATAAAGTGTCAAAAAGCTTGTCTGAATCATGTTCTGACTTTGGACAGAAAGTAAACTTGCAAGTAGTGAACTTGGAGATTTAGTTGAGATTTCCAAGCAAAGTACAAAAGAAAGGTCCTGGTTTCTCTTTTCTGTTTATGATTAATGCATAGAGAAATAAACTGTGGAATGAACTTCTAAGTGGAAAGGAATTAGACAAGTAATAGAAATAAAAGGTATCAAAATTGCAAAAGAAGAAAAACTGACACCATTTGCAGATGACATGATACTACATACAGAAAACCCCAAAGACTCCATCAGAAAACTACTAGAACTAATAAATGAATTTAGAAAAGTTGAAAGATGCAATTAACACAGAAAAATCTGTTGCTTTTCTATATACCAATAATGAACTATCAGAAAGAGAAAGCAAGAAAACAATTCCATTTATAATTGTGTTAAGGAGAGACCTACACTTTCAAAACTATAAAATACTGATGAAGGAAACTGAAGTTGATACAAAGATATGGAAAGGTATCCCTTGAATCAGAAGAATTAATATTGTTAAAATGTCCATACTGCCCAGGGCAACAAACAGATTTAATGCAATTCTATCAAAATATCCATGACATTTTTCACAGAACTAGAACAAATAATCCTGAAGTTCATATAGAACCACAAAAAACCCCAATTGCCAAAGTAATCTTGAGAAAAAAGAACTAGGTTAGAAGTATTATGTTCCCAGAAGTCAGATCATACTACAAAGCTACAGTAATCAAACCACATAGTGCTGGCACAAAACAAACACATAGATTAATGGAACAGACTTGACAGCCCAGAAATAAACCCACACACTATGATCAATTAGTCTATGACAAAGGATGCAAGAATATACAATGGAGAAAAGACAGTCTCTTTGGTACATGGTAGTGGGAAAATTGGACAGTTACATGTAAAAAAAATTAGAATATTTCCTCACACCATATACAAAAATAAACTAAAAATAAATACCTAAATGTAAAACCTGAAACTAAGAGCCTCTTGATGAAAGTGAAAGAGGAGAGTGAAAAAATTGGCTTAAAGCTCAACATTCAGAAAACTAACATCATGGCATCCACTCCCATCACTTCATGGCAAATAGATGGGGAAACAGTGGCTGACTTTATTTTTTTGGACTCCAAAATCACTGCAGATGGTGATTGCAGCCATGAAATTAAAAGATGCTTGCTCCTTGGAAGGAAAGTTATGGCCAACCTAAACAGCATATTAAAAAGCAGAGACATTACTTTGTCAACAAAGGTCCATCTAGTCAAGGCTATGGTTTTTCCATCAGTCATGTATGGATGTGAGAGTTGGACTATAAAGAAAGCTGAGCACCGAAGACTTGATGCTTTTGAACTGTGGTGTTGGAGAAGACTCTTGAGAGTCCCTTGGACTGCAAGGAGATCTAGCCAGTCCATCCTAAAGGAGATCAGTCCTGGGTATTCATTGGAGGGACTGATGTTGAAGTCAAAACTCCAATACTTTGGCCACCTGATGCGAAGAGCTGACTCATTTGCAAAGACCCTGATGCCGGGAAAGATTGAGGGCAGGAGGAGAAGAGGACGACAGAGGATGAGATGGTTGGATGGTATCACCAACTCAATGGACATGAGTTTGGGAGTTGGTGATGGACAGGGAGGCCTGGCATGCTGCAGTTCATGGGGTTGCAAAGAGTCGGACACAACTGAGCAACTGAACTGAACTGAACTGAAAACCTGAAATCATAAAACTCTTAGAAGAAAACATAGGTGGATCACTCTTTGACATAAATCATTACAATAATTTTTTGATCTGTCTCCTAAAGCAAGAGAAATAAAAGCAAAAATAACAAATGGGACCTAATTACACTTAAAAGCTTTTGCACAGAAAAGAAAACTATTGACAAAACAAAAAGACAATCTACTGAGTGGGAAAAAACATTTGTAAATTATATGACCTATAGGGGTTAATATATTAATACAACACATATAAACAGTTCATACAACTCAATATCAAAAAAATCAAACAACCAAATGAAAAAATGGGCGAAAACTAGGAATAAAACTATCATATGACCCTGAAAGCCCACTACTGGGTATATACCCTGGAGAAAATCATAATTCAAAAAGACATATGTATCCCAATGTCCATTGTACCACTATTTGCAATCACCAGGACATGGAAGCAACCTAGATGTCCATCGACAGATGAATGGATAAAAATGTATACATATACAATGTACACATATACAATGGAATATTTACTCAGCTGTAGCAAGGAATGAATTTAAGTAAGTTAAAATGAGGGGGATGAACCTAGAGCGTATTATACAGAGTGAAGTAAATCAGAGAAAAACAAACACTGTATGTTAATGTATATATATGGAATCTAGAAAAAATGGTACTGATGAACATATTTGCAGGGGGGAAAGGAGATGCAGACATAGAGGACAGTCTTGCAGACACAGCAGCAGAAGGAAAGAGTGGGACAAGTCAGGAGAGTAGCATTGACATATGTACATACTACCATATGTAAAATAGCTAATGGAAAGCTGCTATATAATACAGGCAGCCCTGTCCTGTGCTCTGTGATCACCTAGAGGGGTGGGATTAAGGGAGAGTGGGAGGGAGGCATATACTTATGGCTGATTCACATTGTCATATGGCAGAAACCAACAGAACACTGTTAAGCAATTATCCTCCAATTAAAAAAAAAACTAAAAATATATTAGAGTGCTAACTCTAAGGTTAAAAAATGGGTAGAAGACCTGAATAGACATTTTTACAAAGAAGATATACAGATGGTCAACAGCCATACGAAAAGATGCTCAACTTTGTTAACCATCAGAGAAATACAGATCCAAACCATAATGGGCTACCACCTCACAACTGTCAGAATGGCTATCATCATAAAGTCCACAAGCAAGAAATGTTTTCAAGAATATGGAGAGAAGAGAACCCTTGTACACTGTTGGTGGGATTATGAATTGGTGTGGCCATTGTGGAAAACAGTATGGAAGTTCCTCAAAATAGAAAAATAGAATGACCATTTGATTTACCAATTCCATTCCTGGGTATATATATATATATATATATATATATATATATTTTTTTTTTTTTTTTAAAGTGCTAATTTGGAAATATACATGCACCTCAATGTTCATGGCAGTGTTGTTTACAATAGCCAGTGGGCACTTATATGTGGGGTCTAAAAAAAGATCAAACCCAAAGACAAAGTGAGGTATGTCTTCATTTTATGTGTATGTTCATGAAAGGGTGGTTAATTCAAAGTTGGTATAATTCTGACTAAAGATGGAAAGAATTTCTATTTAATGGCTAAAATAATATAAAAATGTTACAGTAGCATAACAGATTATTTCACATACTTGCCCATTTTGAAACTAATTATGGTCTTTCTGATAATTTTTAAATTTGAACTATTTCAAAAGCTGCACATCGTCAAACTCTCAATATTTTGTATTGTACTATCTCAAATTTTCATAATTAAAATTACTATAAAATGTCATCAAATTGGAAAACATGAAGCATTGCTCTCTGATCTCATCTCTCTACTCCTTTCCAGCCATACTAGCTGTCTTCTAGCTCCTAAAGTACTGCACATTTCTCTCTGCCAAAGGATCTTTGTATGTGGTGTTTCTGGGAAGTTCCCTACTCTCATTTCCATATTCCTCTTCACCTAGGTCAATCCTACTTATCCTTGGTGTGCAAGTCCAAGTATCAGGTCAGGTTTCTTTATTAGTGGTTCTCATAAAACTATGTTCCTTTCCTTCAGAGCTCTTATATCAGTTTGAAATCATATGTTCATAATTAAAGTGATTTTTAAAAACTAGTGTAAGTTTTATGAGGAGAAAGTCAAAGTCCAATTTTGCTCACCATCAGTATTCTCAGTACCTAGCCTAGTTCCTAGGGCATAGTAGGTGCTCAAAATAATGTTTAATTGATTAATGAACAAGTATCCATAGTTGCTTCAGTAATCTCTAATTTTGCCACAGCAGCTCAATATAATAATAGCTGATATGTATGGAGTATCCTATATATGTACCAGCCACTACTTTAAATTCCTTTTTAAAATTAATTTATTTATTTTAATTGGAGGCTAATTAATTTACAATATGGTGGTGGTTTTTGCCATATGTTTACATGATTCAGCCACCAGTGTACATGTGTCCCCCATCCTAAACCCCTCTCCCACCTCCCTCCCCACCCCATCCCTCTGGGTTGTCCCAATGCACTGGCTTTGAGTGCCCTGTTTCATGCATCAAACTTGTATCGGTCATCTATTTTACATATGATAATATACATGTTTCAATGCTATATCATTCCATGCTTGCCTTCTCCCACAGAGTCCAAAAATCTGTTCTTTATATCTGTGTCTTTTTTGCTGTCTCGCATATAGGGTCGTCATTACCATCTTTCTAAATTCCATATATATGTGTTAATATACTGTATTGATGTTTTTCTTTCTGACTTACTTCACTCTGTATAATAGGCTCCAGTTTCATCCACCTCATTAGAAGTGATTCAAATGTGCTGTTTTTAATAGCTATCTCATTTCCCAAATTCTGTGAGATTGGCACCATAATTATTCCCATTTTACTGATAGAGAAATTGAGGTAAGCCTTACTGTTAACAAGAAGGGAATACTGAATTCAATTCCAGGCATTCTACTTCACACTCCATGCTCTTAAATGCTAAGCCATCTAACCAAACCTCTTCATTTTCCAGATGGAAAATGGAGGCCAAGAAGGGAAGTGACTTGTCTAAGTTCTTACACTGAATTTAGTGGCAAAACCAGGAATAGAACCAAGGTATCTTGATTAGTAATTTATAACATTTAACTACTTCATTCTGCTACTGATAATAAATTAACTCTGACAGAACCATTACACATATGCAATTATAAAACATATTATTATGTTTAATATAATGACTCTTTCAATTTCATCTTTAAAGATGGCATCTTTCTCCAAATAAAGATCAAAAGTTTTTTGAGCTAGTTTACTAATTTTCTTAGTTTTTAGCCTAATAAAAAGACAAATACTTGAGGGTAAGACGCTGGAGTGATTTCTAAGAATCCAAAATAAGAACTTTTAAGAAAACACCTATACCTACCTGTTAAACAATAGCAAGTGTTAAGTATTACCTGACTGCCCACTTGGTTCCAAGACTTCACAAGTGTGATCTTTAATTCACAATAAGTCTATGGGAACAATAATCTTGTTATGCTGCTGCTGCTGCTGCTAAATCGCTTCAGTCTTGTCCAACTCTGTATGACCCCAGAGACGGCAGCCCAACAGGCTCCACCATCCCTGAGATTCTCCAGGCAAGAACACTGGAGTGGGTTGCCATTTCCTTCTCCAATGCATGAAAGTGAAAAGTGAAAGTGAAGTCGCTCAGTCGTGTCTGACTCCTAGCAACCCCATGGACTGCAGCCTACCAGGCTCCTCCGTCCATGGGATTTGCCAGGCAAGAGTACTGGAGTGGGGTGCCATTGCCTTCTCCGAATCTTGTTATACTAGTTTGTTTTTTGTTTAAGCAGAGACTCTGGGATACAGAGCTATCAAAGTAACTTATCACAAATTTCGCAATTATTAAATGAATCTAGGCTCATTCTCAACTGATTCCAAAATAGGGGGTAGAGTGGAAGATTAGATATTGATTACTGGGAGTGGCATTTTGTGACATTATTCCTCCATAACAATGAATGGAAGGTTCCCCACACCCCCCGCTCAGGTACTTATGCGCAGCAAATCACTATAGGTAGATCTCATTTTATTCAGCTTACTTGGAAGATACTGCATTTTTTACAAATTGAAGAGTTGGGGCAACCCTGCATAGAGTAAGTCTAGTGGCACAATTTTCCCAACAGCATTTGTTCACTCCATGTCTCTGTGTCACATTTTGGTAATTCTTGCAATATTTCAACCCTTTTCATTATTATTTTTGTTATGGTGATCTGTGATCATTATTGTTACTCTTACGACTCACTGAAGGCTCAGGTGATGGTTAGCACTTTTTTTTTTAGCAATAAAGTATTTTAAAATTAAGATATGTACTTTTTTTGGTAGACATAATGCTATTGGACACTTTAAATAGACTGCAGTATAGTTAAACATAACTTATATGCACTGAGAAGCCAAAACATTCATGTGACTTGCTTTAGTGTGATATTTGCTTTATTGTAGTGGTCTGGAACTAAGCCTGCAATATCTCTGAAGTATATACCTGTAGTAACTTTATGTGACATTATTAAACTGACCAGTGGGTGTTTTTCTTATTAAATTATACCTCTGCTGTATGTGTGAGCTCCTAGAAGGCAAGGCATGTGCTTTATGCAGTTGACACAGGACTTGAGGAACTGACCCTCTGCCCCGTTGAAAATCCACATGTAACTTTACAGTGGGCACTCTGTATCTTCAGTTCTGCATTTGTGGACTCAACCAATCTCAGACCCTATAGTATTGTAGTATCTCCTACTGGAAAAAGTCTGGATATAAGGGGACTTGCACAGTTCAAATTTATGTTGTTCAAGGGTCAAGTGTATTTAAACTTTTCTTTTTTTACTATCTAGCACAATATGTGGCATAGCTGAATATTTATTGAATAATTTTCAGTATTAATACTTATAATCATATTTTTGAAGTGGTATAGGCAATACAGTTTATGCTAGAAATAAATGTCTTGAGTTAGAGACATGGGCTTGGATGGGACAAGCACAGAGTGTGTTGTCAGCTTGGGTGAAAAATCTTTAAAGACTATTCATTGTATGATCTTGAGGAAGTTTACTATACCTCTCCATGTTCCAATTTTCTTAAATGTAAAATGGAGAAAATGCCTCTTTTGCAGAGTTGTTGTGAGAAATAGTAATTCATTAAAGTGCTTTGCACATAATAGACAATAAATAATAGCTATTATCTTGCGTCAGTGCAGAGGAGGAGATAGACTAAAACTCCATTATACTGTGGGGAAGATATTTTGGAGAATTCATGCCCCTAATATGGGTGTTCCTAACCTGTGAATCCTCTGAAATTCTATGAAAACTTTTGAGTATGTTCATTTTCAGGGGGCAAAGGCCCATTGATTTCATTAGATTCTTAAAGTGGTATGTGGCCTGAAATATTTATTAACTACAGCTCCAATTATTTTAAATAGACTACTGTATAAAAGGAGTGTGATAATCACTCTCCCCCAAATTAAGTCCATTAAAAGCTCAACTACAAGATGTATCAAATGTCTTTAGACAAAGGACTTGCCATCTTCCCCATGAGCTCTGGTACTGTCTCAACTTTGATCAGGAGTTGGGAAGAAAAGGATGTGAAATCACTGGGAAAAGAATAGAACCACTTATTCACTACAACCATGCCGTTAGTTTAGTTCAAGAGGAATCTTTCTCTAGGGCCATAGTCACCAGAATACACCTCTGAATCCTGCACAGAGTGAAGAATATACATTTGTGATATCCATCACATAGGAAACTCATAGGAATTGGGAAAAGCAAAGACTCAGAATATTAGAGGGGCCCAATTGTGGGGGCTTTACTTACTCTGTCCCTCATTCTCTATCCTCCCCCACTTGCTTGGTATGGAATCTCAAAATCTCTTTTTGTTCTTTAAAGCAATGGCTTGGGACCTTGGTTTCAGTCTTTCATAGTTCTGATGAAGAGAAAAAAGACAATATAGTGCATTTAAATAAAGGATTGCCTGATTGTCTTTTGGTGTTAAAATGATCTTCTGTGAATTGATAATGACTAGTTTTATTTTAAATGTCTTTACTTACCAAAATAAAAAGTTGGTAACTATAAAGACTCCCCCTCCATCTCTTTTTCCTTATTTAAAAATTTCCCAAATCTGAAATCTAAGTCTGGAAACCATTGAATTAAGACAATGTTGCAATAGTCCAGGTGAAATACCATGAAAGCTTGAATTAATGCAGTGTCACTGAGCAGGGGGATAGAAAGGCAGGAGAATTGAGGGTGGCCAATTGGATATGAGGATAGAAGAGAAAAGAATTGCTAGTGAACCTTGCTCTCTGGCTTGGGTCACTAACTAGATGAATGGCAGCACCATTCACTGAGCAAGAACATACTCAGGGGATATACGGATAATGAAATGATCTTGAATACATAAGTCTGAAGAACTTGTAGAATGTCCAAGTGGATATAACCAGCCTACAACTGGAAATATAGGATGGGAATGCAGGAGAGATTTGAGGGAATCTAAGTGATAGTTCAAGTGGTAGAAGTGGATGAGATCCTTAAGTGAGAATAGAGGGTCACTTTCTCATACACATTTTTTTTTCACAATTTCCTTGAGTATATTTAAAACCAATGAAGTGGCTGTTGGCTGTATGTGCCACAATGACCTTGTGGTTATCCAGAGCTCTAGGCTCTCATAGGTGGCTCACATGGACTGGGCACTTGGAAGCAAAGTCGTTTTCTAGACATAGCCTATATTAATATACTGAGCACCATGGGACAAGAACTTAAGAAAGTCTCAGTTTAAAAGAATTACGAAAAATCTGATATCTTTTGGGTACCAGGCAAATTAACATGTATTACTTTCCAATAAACAGCTTTGATACTTTGAGATGACTGTATCTCTGTAAAATCCATCTGGATCAGAAAATAAGGACATCATTTGTTCCTTTGAAGACTAGACACATTAGAAAATGATTCCCCAACTCAAGGGGTAGAAAAACCCCTCTGCACAAAACTTACCCAGTGCTCCTCAAATTTTAACATGAACACAAATCACCTAGGAATCTTGTTAAAATTGAGATTCTGATTCAGTAGAATTGTTGTAGAGCCTGGAATTCATCATTCCTGGCGAGTTCTCAGATGATGGTGATACTCCTATTCCTATTCAAAGTGTTACTCAAAGCATGGTTAGAACCTTCGATGGCAATTTGACATTGATCAGTAGACTTGTCGGGCTTCCCTGATAGCTCAGTTGATAAATAATCTGCCTGCAATGTAGGAGATCACTGTTTGATTCCTGGGTTGGGAAGATCCACTGGAGAAGGGATAGGCTGCCCATTCCAGTATTCTTAGGCTTCCCTTGTGGCTCAGCTAGTAAAGAATCCATCTACAATGCAGGAGACCTAGGTTCGATCCCTGGGTTGGGAAGATCCCCTGGAGAAGGGAAAGGCTACACACTCCAGTATTCTGGCCTAGAGAATTCCATGGACTGTGTGTATAGTCCATGGGGTCACAAAGAGTTGGACACGACTAAGCAACTTTCACACACAGTGGACTTGTCTCAAATATGGTACCAATTTTTTGCAATTCTTTCCTTTTCTCCTACATTATGTTTGTTTTGAAATGTAATTTTACATATTGAATTGAATATATTAGAGCTTTTATTTTGCATATCATTTTAAATTTTACTTTTAAAAATTCACTCTTATTGTGTTTTATAATAGTATTAGTTTTTAATGGATTGGAGGAAAACATTGGTCCTTCATCACAGACAGTTTGAGAAACATTGATCTAGACAATGAAGAACTTTTTATTTGGGACATAGAATTTAATTAGAAATGGTTGGTTTCTGTTACATATGATTCTAAAGCAGTATTTTAAACTTTTCTTTTTTATTTATTCCATAAACAATAACAAAACTCAGCTAAGTAACATTATGACAGTTTCACCATACACTCAATCACAAATATTTAAAACCTTTGCAACAAGAACAACAAAACCAGAGGTGTTACAAGAATAATTTACAAGAAAATCTATAAAACAGCAAGAAGCTCACAAATGTTCATTTTCTTTTGCACAATATCACTACACTCGTTCACAACATGTTTTGTGTTACAAAATTCCCAACAAAAGTGTATTTTTTCTTTGTATTGTGGTTTCTAAAACCAGAAACTTTGAAGTAAATATCCTTTTATTAGCACCTAGTGGTGCAGAAAAAGGAAAATTCTCACATACAGACACTTCACAGCACTTTTCTAAGAAAAATATACACTTACAAAATATGTTACAAATTGGCACACTTAAAAATAT
The DNA here is from genome assembly GCF_019923935.1 of Bubalus bubalis. Taxonomy (NCBI): domain Eukaryota; kingdom Metazoa; phylum Chordata; class Mammalia; order Artiodactyla; family Bovidae; genus Bubalus; species Bubalus bubalis. The sequence goes on from NC_059181.1 coordinate 66,329,902, forward strand.
ACAAGATTTTGTAGGCGTCTTAAGAGTGATCCCTAAGCTTTATTCTTCGATTGACTCTACAGATTATTTATAAAGTTTAACTCTAAAAGAAAAAGGCAAATAATTTCCTAACATTTTAAAGTTGCAGTGTCATATGTCAAACAGAAACTTAGGTTACATTCATAAAAAGGGCCTTTAACACTTTTAAATTTTCTTAAATGCTTAAGGGGCTTGGGAGAGGAGAAAAAATGGGGATAATCATTTTATTTAGCACCATAAATCAGTAACTTACTAAAGAGGTGCATTCAGTTTTATGGAAATTAAATTAAGGACTAGTACATTCAAAACTCTGTAGGCAGCAAACTCTAATCAGTGCTACAGGAATCCCAGTAGAGCATCTCAAGCTTTCTCTCATTCTTACTGGGAGTCAAAAACAAAAAGCCTCTTATAGTTTTCATTCTAAGCCTTTTCTTTTGTGCTGTAAAACTAGGCATCTCTCAAAGAGGCAAAATGATTTAAATATCTCCTTTCTTCTTTGTGAAGGGGGTGTCTTTCTCAGACTCAGAAATCACCGAGCTTGTTAGATGGACAGACATCCTTTCCATATCATGTTGATGAGTGCTTCTTTAGTATCTTTAATATCTATTTACTCAGATACCAATTTTAAAAGCCTCATTCACACCGTAAACTTTGAACTAAACCTCTTTCTTTTACATTATCCTTCTCCAATGCTTTATCTCTTAGTTATTATTCTGAAATCAAGAGTACATCTCAAGTATCATGTAGCTGCATAGGGAGCTCTGCTTCACGACTGTAGCTACTGTTTAGTATTCTGAGAAAAAAAATGTACCTTAAAGGGTAGCCTGAGTACTGCCATCAAAATAAGCCCGTGCTGGCTGAGGACCTTCAAGCTGATACTGTTTCCCAAGTTACACAGCCCACCTAAAGTTTTTTCTATCTTATTTTGTTCCTTGAGAAACCTTTACAAAATTCCTGGGCTACACTTTGTTGACAAGATTCCTATTTGTTACTAAAAATACTTGATTTTGGTACTAAGTCTTCCAAACACAATGATGGGCTTAGTGAATTTTATTATTAGAAAGTCAATCTCATGTTAGTTTTATTTCATAAAAAGGACATATTCCTGTAGTGATGGGTAGTCACTTAAAAATCTCTAAATGAAAACAAAAACTCCTTAAATTGGACAATTTCTCAATAATACAGGAGAAAACCAATACTTCTAGTTCTAGCACCAGTTAGGACTAGCTAATGCTTCATTCTCTTCAGCACAGAAACTTAGCTCTCTTTCATTCTTGGAACTGTTCTGAGAGCATCTGTGAATTGAAGATGTGGCAGATCTGCATCAGACTGGTTCAGCTTGGTAAGACCAAGCTTGGTTAAGAGGTTCTTGGATATGGGTTTTCTCCTTTAGGCAATAACTGCTAATTAGAACTCACTAAAATGGAAATTTACTAGAACTGCAGAATCTCACATAACAGGACAAAGGATGCTAGCCAGAGTTGTTTACAGCTTGTGAGCATCCTTTATACCTCTCTCTTTTTTATGCACACTTGCCCCCTCCCTATCCTGCCTGCACACATGCAGATGCTTCTTAAGAAGCAAGGAAAAAGGTCAGAGAAGGTGAAAGTTGTCACGAAAGTCCATCTAGCACCAAGGACTTCAGGAAGATGGCTAAAGAAGTAATGGTCAAGGTAGTGCCGGAGTTTTGAAAACATTGAGGAAAAGGTAAGGCCTTAACACATAACTACACAAAGTAACAAGTCAGAAGAGAGAGCTGTGAGGAAGCTGGTATATGAGACACTGGAGAGGCCATGGGTTCAAGTCAGTTATCAAAGACCAAACATAACACTGAGAGTCTCAAAGAACATTGGTCAAGGCCACTATTTCAGCACCCTGCTCCTCATAGTCCAACAACTAACCAGGGCAGAAAGGGATCAGATCTTTCCTTATAGATCTTCAAGGAAAAGGAGTTTCCAACTTTCCTTAGTCATGTAATATAATTCTGCGTGTGTGTGCATGTGTATCTGCATTTAAAACTAGATTTGAAAGTAGCCAAGGCAATGAAAAGTAATTAAGTGTATGAAAGTTTCCCTTTGAACTTCCATAAGAAAGTAGCCTGGCTAAAGTTCTTATAGTCTGACACCTTAGGGAGGTGGAATATAAGGTTATAAAAGAAGAACATTTTTAAGATCAAGAACTGAAATTAAGTAAGGAGAATAATGGAGAATATCACTCCCAGGAAAGAAAAGATTAAAGGGGATTCTGTTGGGGGAGGAATTATAAGAAGAAGCTTCTTAGAAGAGAGAAGGGAGTGGCAATCAGGAAATTCAGACCAAGGAAAATTCCATATAGCTAATTTCGGATATCTATGATAGGGTAAAAACACTACCTTTCTGTTACTGGTCCTCACTCCACTAAGGCAGCTGGTTAAATAAGGAATCTCCAAAAGTCAGGCCTATTATGTTGTTAGAGGGAGCAAAGGATTGCGAGAGCAGAGACAAGACCAACAAAGCTTCCCAAACTGAAGACCTCAGAACATGATATACTGAGAGGGAAATAGAATGCAATTTAGAGAACAATTATCTTCTGCCTAATCCCATTTTTCATTTCTCAGACTCGGTTCCTTTTCATGTTTCAGTACAAAACAATTGGTTATAAGCCACTAATTTAACCTTAAAGGCATAGAATTAACTGTAGGCCAAGAAAAAAGGTACTTTAAAATGGCAGTTCTCTTCGGAGAAAGGGATAAACCATGTCCTAGATTAGGCTCCTAATGGGCTCCATAGGAGCGACTGAAAGAGTATCCATTCCAAAGGATTCATGATAGCAAGTTCTGACAAGGAAATTATTTCCAACAGTTTTAGGCTGTCCTTCTACCCCACCTCACCCTATTTGCCAAAGCTGAACTGATACTGAGGAAAAGTGGGACAACTGCTCCCATATTTATTTTTATAAAACATACTGTACTCATGGAACATTTTCTTTATTCCTTCTTTCATTGCCACCATTAGATTACATAGAGAGCACTCCATTCCTGTAAGCTGGTGACTTTGAGATTTGGAGTCTTGGGGATCAGAATACAGGCAGAGTTGGTGATTCCGAACTAAATTCAGCTGGAAAATAGAAAAATAAAAACAAAACAAAGACCAGTTCCGAGGAACCAGCCATAGCATTTAGCAAAAACAGCTAGCTATCAGAGTGGAGAAATAGAAGAAAATGTTCCCATTTGATTATTTTTCCTTTTGAATGGCTGCTGAAGAGCAGGAGACATGTCACATCTGGTACTTTTCCATTAAGTAATTTTCCAGGACTCACCACACACTAGTGTCAAAACCTAGGAATAGGCCTGAAGCAGCCTCACGAAATGCTCTTCACCCACTCATTCCCCACAGACATACACAATCACACCATCAAGAAGAAAAGTTGGTTCATTTTACTACCTAGTTGTAAGTAGTAGAGCTGGCTGGTAAAAGGAATCATGGACAAGTGTGTATACTTATATATGTGACAGGCTTCCTTCCATTTCTCTCTGACTACTTTCAAATGTTGCTTCTCTGTTTGTGAATATATTTAGGTGGCAATGACTAGGTAGGTTCATATTTTGCTTAAAATTTTCCTTTTGAAATATATTCCCTTTTTTAAAATCCCCTTTTCCCCCACCCACCTATTCTCCACCCTCCCACCCACAGCCTATATATCCACAAGTTAATAGGTTAGTAACAATATTAGTAAGAATAGTAAGAGTAACAACAACAACAACCAACAACATTAATAATATTAATCCCCTATATCTGTATAGCACTTTACGATCTACAAAGCGCTTTCATATCCATTATCTCATCTGTGCCATAATGCATCAGTCATCAGACACACAGGCCTTCAACTGTGCAAGGAAAAGAGATCAAATGTTAGAAGTCAAGTGGTGAATAAAAGGGAAGAAAAAGCTAGTTGTGAGGGATGTTGGGGCTGTGAAATTTTTTAAAAAGGGAAAGGGCTAAATAAAAAATGTGATTTCAAAAATGTATATAAAAGATTGAGATTTAAGTTTAGTGTGTGGCATCAGATACTCTAGTTATCCTCAAACTAAGTATATATGGCCCCAATTAGTTGTTACAAATTATTCAGTTTATCAAATATATGTATGTGATTCATAGGCATCAAACTGAGATACCTTAACATTTTCTTTAAATGACATTGGCATTGCAAGATTAAACACTTAACACTAAAGCCATGATATGAGTGCATTTCTGACAAAACTGGAATAAAACATTTATGAAACTACTTAAAAGCAATCTATGTATTTCATTTATCGTAGTCTTGATTTTATAGCTATTTTATAATTTATCCCAGACTATTATAAAATATATAAAACTGAGATATAAAGTATCAGCAATATAACTTTGCACTTTAAATAATTTTCAGATACAGATTTTCCTTTTAGAAAACAAACTTTAAAGCAGCTGCTTTGTTTCCTTGTAAAAGTTTCTGTAAATGCATATACTTGGGTCCCTGATGGACTTAGCTGTTGTGACTTTCAGACTTTTCCAACACTTTAACCCTTAGACAATGGAACAAACAAACCTTTATTGTGCCTTATTTAATGGTTCATGTTTCCACACAGGACAGTAGAATTTTAATTTTAAAAATAAGGTATGTATTCTTATATTTTAAATTAATTAATGAGCTTTAAACTGTGGGGGTGAATATGTAAGATGAGGTAAGGAAATTTGGCACATTTCAAACAGTATCCTTTAAGTTTTGGTAAATTGTGTAACACAACATATTTTTCCACTGTGATCTACAGGTGCTATCCACATAAGTGGGGGTGGTTAATAGCAATAATCACTGGAATGTTTCTAGTAAATTAACAGGGACAAGTTCCCCAAATACTCACAACCAAATGTTGATATAGAAGTAAAAATATATACAATACAGTCACCTGTTTGTAGTTTGGCACAATGTTTTCCTTTATTTCCCCTTGGATAAATAGTGCATAAACTACTTGTGCAACTGTATGACTTCTAAAGTCTTTTACATAGAACATCAGATTAAAGTTTGCTTCTAAAGACTTATTCCCACACTTTAAAATTCTTTTCTTTAAGCACTTACATGTCAACATACATACCACAAGGCATATTTTGAAAGAAATAAAACACAAACATCAAATGTCTTTCTGGAAAATGAGAGTCTCTTCTTCAAACACAGGTAAAACCCAAAATGTTGTTTCTGCATTTAGGAGATTGTAGTCGGAATCCCTGCAGAAAAACCAAACAATTTATGCCATCTTAGTTAGATTTAGTGTATGTCCCACAAAGGGATCATACAATCTAAATTTGTTTACATCATACTAGATGCCGTATGATGCAGAAAAAGATACCAATAGCAGGGGGCACTAGAAAGCACTCCTAATTGCCTTATGATGAGATTTTTGTTTTCCAAATTATGCTCTTTTTGTTTAAATCATCTTGGTTTTTTGGTCTATATAACTTTTAAATTCTGTTGGTCAAAATTTTTCTTACTGCAAAGCCCTTCCCTTCCCCAAATCATCCAAAAGCATATTTTAGTTGTATTTTCTCAGTAAGTAAAAATTAATGCTGACTAGCAGAAAAAGTAGCCTTGTCAAAATTTATCCCTAGTCAAGCCACAACAAAATTGCCCAATCTTTTTGGTGGCTTAGAGGTATAGAGATTTTCATGCACGTTTTTCTTTTTGTTTTAATTTGAAAAAGAAAGGAATGGGACAGTTTCTTTCATGCAAACTTTTGCTTTCAAGAGGGAAAAAATGAGGGACTGTGGGCTTAGCAGAGTAGGAAAGCTAAGGTGCATCATCTCAGCCATTTTGGTGCAGTATTACCTCAGTTTTTCAAAAGAAGCTGTCCCAGCCTCATCCTTGTGGACCTGTTCTCGCTCCATACGCTTTCCCTTACACTTCTCTTCTCTCAGGGCCTTGGAGCTGGTTTTGTGACGATATAACTTTTTGTGTGTCGGTACATTATTGCCTAAAGTGCTCAGGTTATTAAGCTTTTTATCAAAGAAGGCAGAGCGAGAGTCCTCATTATAACCAGACATGCTTGCACGACCAGGATCACCTATTGCTGCTTTCCCATTGCTTTTACTCACACCCTTGATAGACCTGTGATTCTTAGTGGCTCCTGGAGAGCCACTGTTGACCTTTTTCTTAGATTCCTGTGGTGTCCCAGCCAATATTTTGAGGGTTTTTAATTTTAGACTATTGGACTCAGGGGAGTAGAATATATTAGGGTCCCCATGGTGCTCCATGGGTTCCCAAAGGGGTTCTATGGAGGCCATCATGAACCTCTGCACATCTGCCATACCAGAGGCAATGTTGGACAAGATATATGAAGGCTCCTGAAATTCCCGTTGGTCATCATCCAAAAGGTTGTTGGTGCTGGTGCCCATGTTCATGTCATTCCAGCCTGGGCTGCTCTCCTTCCCCAAAGACCAGTCTCCAGAAAGCCCCTTCTGACTTGGCATCTTCATAGAGGCCACAGGGCCATGTTGGATACATTCAGCCAATGTCTTCCCTGTGGAGGATATGCTGTTGATTTGGCCTCCTCCACGACTGATGCCAATTTGCATTTTCTCTCCATTGATTGCAGCCATGAATTTCCCTTTCTTTGCTGACTTAGGGACCTGGCGGGAGGTTTTGCCAGGTGGTTTTTCCATCCCTTTGTTGTTGCTTTTGGGGGATTTTTTCCTGTTGTTTTTCTGAGAAGAGCTTTGGTTCATAGCCCCACTCTTGCTGGATGAACTTTTCTTTCTTGATTTTGACACCTTGTTGCTGGTACTTATTTGACTAGATGGATCATTAAATGTTGATAAGCAAGGGGCTTTCTGGAGCAGGCTGACAGAATCCTCATCATTGAACATATGGAACTGAAACTGATGGTTATGTAAAGTAAATCCATCATCCACTTGAACCTGCTGTGAAAGGGTACTGCAGTCCCACTTGATTTTCTCCATATTGCCCAGTGTTCCTGGGACACCCTCTTGAAATCCTTTTAGTGTTCCTAGTGTCTTGATATTCTCACATCTGGTAATTTGAGGGGAAAGACTGGGAGTATCAGGTGGAGATATCTCTGAGAGGGAAGAGTGGCGGAATTTGTCAGGAGTGAAGTTGGAGATATCCAGGAGGTCAGTGGACTCCTTTAGTGGTGCTATCTCATCAATGCTCTGCTGTATCACCAGCTTGGGGCTGCAGTGGGCCAAGAAGTCATCAGCAATATCATCATCACCATCCTTTTCACAAGATTTCAAGCTTAAGGAGCAATAATTGCTTGAGTTGACAGAGAGAGGGGCAATGGAATCAAAGCTAAAGAGCCGCACATTGTCCATATTGACTGGACCCTGCTGGAAAGGAAAGCAGACCTCTCCATTATTAAAGTGACATAATTGGTAAGAGTCATCAGATGAGAGCGGGGTGTCTTGCACAGAGGTATATATGACCTTGTTGCAACTACTGCCACCACTATTGAGACAGATTGAATTGTATGTTGTAGCTGTGAGGCTATTTTCCATGGAGACTACTTGGGAGACTCCAAATTCACTGGACTGGGTTGGAGCTATCTCCCTTGAGACTTCAGCCATGAATTCCTGGGAGCCAGAAGTAGGTTTGTTGTGCCACACATCTCCATAGCTGCTTGATTCCATTTTGAAGTTTTGGGATGACTGAAGCAGCTCAGACTCAGAAGGTGAGGAAAGCACACAGTCCTGGGAGGGTTGGAGAGGTACAAATGATTTTTCTGTTTGAGGGAGCCTGTCTTCATTTTGCTCTGGAGAATGATGATTGAAGTATGAGATACCAGTATTATTTGACAAGTCTGAAGCATCTAACAATGTCTGTAGATACCCTCCAGGAATAACAGGTATATTGTTGGCAACATGAGCAGATGATAGAGGCATTTCAGAAGAGCAGCTGGTTGGTAGGAACGTAGAATTCTTAGCAACCTTTGTCTCATGAAATTCAGATAGATGAGAACTGTTTGAGGTCCCAGCAATAGGTTCATTCTTTGAATTAGCCTTGGAGGATTGGTTTTCCAAAAGAGGGCTCATTTGAACAACTGGCTTGCTTTCTTGCCCAGCTTTGATTTTTTTGGATTTTAACCTGGCTTCACTTTTAAATTTGATTTTGTTAAGCACTTTCCTCTCTGGTGCCTTAAACTGACCATCTTGGGCTTTGACTTTCTCTGAGTCAGGACCTGTGATGTCATTTAAATGTGATCCATTTGCACAGCTGGGGGCAGCCAGAGGTGCTGACTTCAGTGTGCCTTTCAGGCCTCCATCTTCTTTACGATTATTAGCTTGCCTTTCATCATTGCAGAATGAAACCTGCTTACCACTTGCTGACGTTTCTATGGATGGAATTCTTTGAATCCTGTGCCTGTTGCCAAGTTTAGATTTTCGTTTGCGAGCAGGTGGCAGAAATGACATCTCAAAGCTACCTGGTTCAAAGCTTTGCTTTTGGCATAAGGATGTTTTGCTGGAGTCTGCATTGCTGTTTCTCTGCTTTTTCTTCTTCTGCCAGAAGCCCTTCAAGGGAGCCAGCTTGGCATATTTGTTGAGCTGATTTTCACTCAAATTAACTGTTGTTTCACTGGCATCCACTCTACCCAACTTCACCAGCATGTTTTTCTCACCTTTAAAACGGTTGATGATAATATATTTGATAATAACAGGGGGCTCCTTACGGGTTACTTTTCTTCTCTTTTTGGGACACCATTCATCATCATCTTCTTCTATAGAACCACCTGGCAGCCATTCCTTCCTCTCATTTACTTTTTCACCCTCTAATGAGTCAACATCATACAGATAATCTTCACTATACCTGACTTTTCTCTTGGCTCGTAGCCCATAGTTCTGCTGGGAGGAGGAGCTGCCAGAATTAGTGTCCCGAGCCATATAGCGGCTACAGTCCTTGATCTCCCCCATGGTATCAAATGAGACCTCAATGAAGGAACTACCATCACTGAAATTCCCTGATGCCTCCAAGGAATTGGCAAGATGGCCTTGCTTTAGATTCTTAAATTGCCCTACTTCAGTTCCACTGCATGGTTTATTTAAGGCAGATTTTTCATCATTATCCTTCCCATCTTTTTTCTCTGCACCTTTTTCTTCCTGGCCTTCTTCTTTGCCTTTCTTCTTGTCCAGGTTTTTATCTTCCTCCCCCCAGATAATGCTCACATCAGGGGCCTTGAATTGGGAAAAATCGCTACTTTGCTTCAGGGCCCCAGTCTTAGACTCCCGCTTGGGGCAGGTAGTAAAGACACTGGGAAAAAAGTTGAACTGGGCATCTTCCTGCATCAAAAGGGTGGTCTTGTCTCGAACATTGTCCTGGAAGGACTCATATCGAATTTTCAGGGAGCAGACATCACTTCCCAGTGTTGACTCATCATCATCAAACATGTAGTTATCCACATCTTCTTCAGAGAACAGGTTGACAGATAGCTCATTCTTGGAACAGAGGTCAAGTAGTTCGATTTTACTCTCACTGATGAAAGTCTCAAAGTAACCCCAATCCTGATTGGAATTTGCCAGCAAAGCCTCTTCTGTATTGCACTTATCTAACAGTAATGCCTCATAATAACTTTTCTGACCTGGGTCCTCCAAGTCAATGTCAGGTTTCTCAGCTTCTCGTCTATCTCCTGCCCTTGATTTGTGCAAGGGGAAGCCTAGGAGCTGATCTGAGAGAAGCTGTTCTCCATATTTCATGTTTTCTCCAGCATTAATACACTGAATCCCTATATCAGAGACTGCACAGGTTTCATAATCCCTGTTTAGATCACTGACTTTTAGACTGATCCCTGGCTCAGGATCTACTGAATCCTTGGATTCCATGAAGCAGCCCAAGCAAGTCCGGCTTGGCTGCATGAGGCAGTCCCCATTCAGAGCTGACATGCCTGCAGGCTCCATTATGGCAAATGGAGCTTTCTCACACTCATTGGGCAATGACCATGTGTTCAGGCCCTTTGCAACACCAGATGTAAGGGAGATGGCATTCACAGAAGCACTATTAGCAGCATGCTCAGGTGCTTCAATCAGGCCCAAAGGAGAGGGAGGGCTCTGCATACAGGGCTTCTTAGAGGGCAGAGGCAGGAGACCTCTGGGGTACATCAGGTTCTCTTTTTGAGCCACTGGTATAGACTGGATTGGTGCAGCAGCTTCTAGAGCTGCAAATGACTTCATTGCCACATCCTGGTCCTCTGAATCTAGAGAAAAGGGGGAAAATGACAGAAATAAAGTTAAAGATCTTAGACCAGACTCATTAACTCTTCCCCTTGATCAGTTTCTGGTACTTGATCTTAATGTATAAAAGGTAAGCTTCAGCTTCTCTAACTTTAGAACTAGAAACTACAAAGTTAAAGAATGACCCTGATTTTGTACTGAACATTTATGAGAGTGAAAAGTAATTATTTCTTTACATTCAGCTTTTTCTTCAGACACACACAACACTCTCCTCAGAAATGAGGGGAAAATGGATTGCTTGATCAATTGGAAAGTCAAAGCTTTCAGGGTGGGAAAATGCTCAGATGGTATATATTCACGATTTTTAAATTCTCTAAGGCATATTCCTATCCTTCAGACTTACCTCTGTTTTGGAAGCTTCTACGGAATCTAGACATTTCAAACTTCACATCAAAGCAGATTTCTAATTCACTACGAATGTAGGGGAACCTAAGTATTCATTTGATAGAGATGATTTCAGAGAGCAAAGGGGTTGGATTAGATACCTCCTTGAGACCCTTCTAGTCTAGTTACAGATTTGGTGGGATAAAGTTTAGGATTAACACCTATCTCAGATGTATCCTAGACTTAACTTGCCCCTGCTCTGTGGATACTGAAAATCTATAGCAATAACAAAGTACTACTGGGAGAGCTAATGCATACTATAATTAAATTCCCTTACCATTTTCCTTGACCCCATTAATCATAGTGTTTTCTCCGTTGGTTGAGGCAACAATAGCCTTATCTTGTTGGTTATCCATGAATGGGACCTCTTATTGTTTCATTCCAAGTCCAAATGCTGTCCAACCTGCACATTTCAAATACATAACAATATCAGTCACTAAATTTTTTCTCTGTTTTAAGGTTATTTCAGCTAGAGAGGTCTTAAAAGCTTTACTGGAATTTACCTGTTTCCAGACTGGCTTCATAGCCACTATTGTTTTGTTTCATAGCTTATACATACCATATAAGTCAGTTTGGAAATTCACACTTCATTCATACATTCTAGATCCTTCTATCCCCTCTTGGCTACCATACTATTAAAACAGAAGTCTGAGGAAGCAGGCAAACTTACATCTTCTTTCAGATAGTAACACATTTAACCACTTCCAACCCCTAGCCAAAACAAGGCTACAAAAATGTTTCCACAGATGACTGATCTATACTTATATCCCCTTTCAAGTAATGAAATAAAGAACAGCTGCTTCAGGCAAATATTACTAGCAAAAATTAATGTATCATGAAATATATACAGGAGCAATGCACTTAATTATCAAGAATTATCTAATCTTGTCAGATACAACAAGAATACTGGAACAAGTATACTCCAACAAGAATCATGGAACATATAAGTGCCACTGTAACTTTACTCTGGGATGCTGTTTTCCTGAGAACATAAATTTCTCCTCAGAAAAAATCTGACCAAGCACCCAGGATTCATTGCTCTGAATTAAATGCAAAAAAAAAGTGTTGAGAATAGAGATAATATGCTTTGGCAAAAGAAGAGGTGGAGACTGGTATGGGAGTTTGATAAGTTGGGAAGGGGAGAGGAAGGGAGCACTAGGTGCTAGGCTGGATACAGTTACAGAAGTTCTCTCATTTTGTACTTATAATCACCTTGTAATTTTGGCTCTACTAGGTTCTTATTTGTTTTCTTTTTCTGGGCCATGCCACGCAGCTTCTGGGATCTCAGTTTCCCCACTAGGGATTGAATCTGGACCATGGCAGTGAAAGCACTGAATCCTAAGCTCTAGACCACCAGGGAGCTCCCTTATTCCCTTAATTTTTTTCAAAAGGGCAAACTGAGTATCATAGATACTGGCTTAGATACTAATAGAGATACTATCATAGATATTAACAATGATTATCAATTATTTGGGCCTTTTTCCCCCTACAGAATCAGAAGGCTAAACCCCGAGCAGAAAATCCTTTAGTCCATTCCTATGACTTTTTAAATCTCAGCTCTAAATGACACAACTTAAGGGCATGTATTTTCGCACATTTTAATTTATACCTTGGCTGTTTATAAAAAAAGATTTGGGAGAAGGATTATAATTTTTTATGCCTGCAATACAAACATCTCTGCACTTGTTTAACTCTTCCCTGTCGATCAGCATTTTAGGATAACAAATTTTATGGGGTGATTAAAATCTATTTTGAGCTGAAATTGATTAGCACGTTTGGAATAATGTACAAGCTGCTTTGCTGATCATGGTAAATCATGCAGTGTAATGGCACTGATATAACATTAGCATGGAGACAGGTATTTTGAAGCAAGAAAATGCTCAGTTAAAGTGGAAAAGCAACCTCTCCTACTTGATCTTCCCTCAGTTGGGTCTGAAGAAGGCTCACAGATCTTGTCCTAGTAGATTGCTATGCTCTTCCCCAAAGGCCTTTAGGGCTCAGGTCTCAGAGTCTAGATGACCCATGCCTATGATTGTGTTGGGAGCTGTCCTTGGCCTTTCCCAACTGGGAAAAAATAAGGCAAGAAAGTAATTCATGTTTCTGCCTATGGATCTGGGACAACATAGCCTTTCGGATGAGTAGTGCTAATCTCTGGGATACCAGTTTAAATTAATTCAACAAATTTACCATGTACTACCTGTGGTCATGGTGGTGTACCAAAAACTGCAGTGGAAAAGCTAGTTTACTGAGACCAGATCCTTGCTCTCAAGGTGCTCAGAATTTATGGGAGAAAGCAAGTCATAGACAAATACTAATAAATATATTTTATTCACTGAAATAGAGGGAAAAAGTTTCTATAGGAGTTCAAAATAGAGAGAAATTATTCCACTTCTAGAAAGGAGGTAAATCAGTGAAGGATTCACTAATAGCAGCATTTGATTTGGACCTTGAAGGATGCTGTTCCAGGGAGTAGGAATGGGGAATAATAGAGGAGAGAAAGGCATTCTAGGCTTCAGGAACTTCATGAGTTGCCATGAGTCTCTCCCTACTCCAGTCAGCCTAAACAACTGCAACAGAATCATAGGCCTGACACTTTCCTTGCATATAACACCCTTTTCCTTATTTTTTCCATTGTTCTTTTTTAAAAATTAATTTATTTTAAATGAAACAAAGATGAATATTTTTATAATAAAAGGTACAATTCACCAAGAAGATAGACATCATAAATCATTAACAGCAAAGCAACCTTAACAACAAAGAAACAAAGATACAAAAGCAAAAATCAGAAGAAATATAAGTGAAAAGAAAAAATATATAATCATAGTGAGACATATTAACATTGCTCAGAGACTATTTTACCAAGTGCAGAAAAAACAAGAATAGAAGCATCTTGAATGATGTCATTAATAATCTAAATATACTAGATTTACATTTAATTAATTTATATTAATCATATACTACACAAATATATTCAAAATTTTGTATTTCATAAGTTGTTATTAGATGTCCATAGGACATTTAGAAAAACTGGTAAAAAGATAAACATGACTAAATTTCAAAAAATATAATTCTTTTTTATGTGTGATTCAGTTTTATATATAAGCACATATATTATTTTTGAAATTATTTTCTGTTATAGGTTATTATAAGACATTGACTATGGTTCCCTGTGCTATATAGTAAACCTCTGTTGCTTGTTGCATATCTATTTTTAAAAAATTAGAAATATAGCATTCTATTTATACTAAGTCAAATAAGTGGAATCAAAATGTCATTTTTTTAGACAAAAATTCATAAGTTTACATATATATTCATAAGTTATACATATATATATGTATACAAAAGCCTTTCTACTATGATTGATAAAGGCTTGAGAAAGAACATCAAAGAAAAAAAGAAGAGATGGAGAAATTGGAAAACATAAACTAAATGAAATGGGAGCACTGACTATGAGATAGAAAAATGAAACAAACTAGATAAAGGTAAAAGATCCTCATATAGTCCAGTTGTTTTTAAACATGGCTGCTCCATAGAAACATATCTGGAGCTCTGGTAAAAAAAAAAAAAATACCTGGGCATTTGTATTTTTCAAAAAATTCCAAGATAATTCTGATATGCATCTGGATTTTAAACAGTGATTACAGATTTTTCTATTAAATGCTAGTTTTGGTGATATAGAATTATATAATTTTTCTGTTGATCAATCATGATACAATGGTATTAAGTGAGTAATACTTACATAATCACAATAGTAAAAGATATTTATCAGTTTTCACAATCAATAGTCAGACCAAAAATAAAAGATGATTACAATTGCAAACCATAATGGGAACATGATTAACCTAACAATATAAAATAATTACATACAATTTGGGGGGTCAAGCAGAGTAATGTAGTAAGTGGAAGTGCATACATGCACATGTTTTCATCTGCTCAGTCAATCTATGTCTTTTGGTTGGTGCATTTAATACATTTACAGTTAAGGTAATAATCGATATGTATGATCCTATTCCCCTGGAGAAGGGAATGGCAACCCACTCCAGTATTCTTGCCTGGAGAATTCCATGGACAGAGGAGCCGGGCAGGCTAAAGTCCATGGGGTAGCAAAGAGTCAGATATGACTGAGTGACTAACACTTTCACTTTCACTTTCATGATCCTATTATCATTGTTTTGGGTTTATTTTCTGTAGGTAGGGCTTTTCCTTCTCTTGTTTTCTGCCTAGAGAAGTTCCTTTAGCACTTGTTGTAAAGCTGGTTTGGTAGTGCTGAATTCTCTTAACTTTTGCTTGTCTGGAAAGCTTTTGATTTCTCCATCAAATCTGAAGGAGAGTCTTCCTGGGTAGAATATTCTTGGTTGTAGGTTCTTCCCTTTCATTACTTTAAATATATCATGCCATCCCCTCCTGGCTTGTAGAGTTTCTGTTGAGAAATCAGCTGATAGCCTGATGGGAGTTCCCTTGTATATTGTCATTTTCCCCTTGTTGCTTTTAATATTTTATCTCTGTCTTTAATTTTTGTCAATTTGATTGTGTCTTTGTGTGTTCCTCCTTGGGTTTATCCTGCCTGGGACTCTCTGTGCTTCCTGGACTTGGTTGGTTATTTCCTTTCCCATGTTAGGGAAGTTTCAGCTATGACCTCTTCAAGTATTTTCTCAGGTCCTTTCTCTCTCTCTTCTCCTTCTGGGTCCCGAATAATGTGAATGTTGGTGTGTTTAATGTTGTCCCAGAGGTCTCTTAGGCTCTCTTCATTTCTTTTCATACTTTTTTCTATGTTCTGTTCTGTGGCAGTAATTTCCAACATTTCTGTCCTCCAGGTCATTTATCCGTACTTCTGCTTCAGTTATTCTGCTATGGATTCCTTCTAGTGTATTATTCATTTATTTGTTTGTTCTTTAGTTCTTCTAGGTCTTTGGTAAACATTTCTTGTATCTTCTCAATCTTTGCCTCCATTCTTTTTCTGAGATCCTGAATCATCTTCACTATCATTATCTTGAATTCTTTTTCTGGAAGGTTGCCTATCTCCACTTCTTTAGTTGTTTTGCTGGGGTTTATATTGTCCCTTCCTCTGGGACATAACTTTCTGCTTTTTCATGCTGATTAACGTTCTGTAATGTGCCTTTGTTTTAGTCGCAGCTGGATTTTGGTTCTTCTTGCTTCTTCTGCCTGCCTTCTGATGGAGGAGGCTAAAATGCTTGTGTAAGCTTCTTGATGGGAGGGACTACTGGTGGGAAAAACTGGGTCTTGCTCTGGTGGGTAGGGCTCTGCTCAGTTCAGTTCAGTTCAGTCGCTCAGTCGTGTCCGACTCTTTGTAACCCCATGGACTGCAGCACGCCAGGCTCCTCTGTCCATCACCAACTCCTGGAGCTTACTCAAACTCATGTCCATCAAATCGGTGATGCCATTCAACCATTTCATCCTCTGTTGTCCCCTTCTCCTCCTGCCTTCAATCTTTCCCAGCAACAGGGTCTTTTCGAATGAGTCAGTTCTTCGCATCAGATGGCCAAAGTACTGGAGTTTCAGCTTCAGCATCAGTCCCTCCAATGAACACCCAGGACTGATCTCCTTTAGGATGGGCTGATTGGATCTCCTTGCAGTCCAAGGGACTCTCAAGAGTCTTCTCCAACACCACAGTTCAAAATCATGAATATTTTGGTGCTCAGCTTTCTTTATAGTCCAACTCTCACATCCATACATGGCTACTGGAAAAACCATAGTTTTGAATAGATGGACTTTTGTTGGCAAAGTAATGGCTCTGCTTTTTAATATGCTGTCTAGGTTGGTCATAGCTTTTTTCCAAGGAGCAGGCGTCTTTTAATTTCATGGCTGCAGTCACCATATGCAGTGATTTTGGAACCCCCCAAAATAAAGTTTGTCACTGTTTCCATCATTTCCCCATCTATTTGTCATGAAGTGATGGGACTGGATGCCATGATCTTAATTTTCTGAATGGTGAGTTTTAAGCTGACATTTTCACTCTCCTCTTTCACTTTCATCAAGAGGCTCTTCAGTTCTTCTTCACTTTCTGCCATAAGGGTGATGTCACCTGCATATTTGAGATTATTGATATTTCTCCCAGAAATCTTGATGCCAGCCTGTGCTTCATCCAGCCTGGCATTTTGTATGATGTCCTCTGCATATAAGTTAAATAAGCAGGGTGACATTATACAGCATTGACCTACTCCTTTCCCGATTTGGAATGAGTTATGTTGTTCTATGTACAGTTCTAGTTGCTTCTTTACCTGCATACAGATTTCCCAGGAGGCAGGTAGGTGGTCTGGTATTCCCATCTTTTTAAGAATTTTCCATAGTTTGTTGTGATCCACACAATCAAAGGCTTTGGCATAGTCAATAAAGCAGAAATAGATGTTTTTCTGGAATTCTCATGCTTTTTTGATGATCCAGTGTATGTTGGCAATTTGATCTCTGGTTCCTCTGCCTTTTATAAATCCAGCTTTAACATCTGGAAGTTCACAGTTCACATACTATTGAAGCCTGTCTTGGAGAATTTGGAGCATTACTTTACTAGCGTTTGAGATGAGTGCAATTGTGCGGTAGTTTGAGCATTCTTTGGCATTGCCTTTCTTTGGGATTGGAATGAAAACTGACCTTTTCCAGTCCTGTGGCCACTGCTGAGTTTTCCAAATTTGCTGGCATATTGAGTGCAGCACTTTCACAGCATCATCTTTTAGGATTTGAAATAGCTCAACTGGAATTCCATCACCTCCACTAGCTTTGTTCGTAGTGATGTTTCCTAAGGCCCACTTGACTTCACATTCCAGGATATCTGGCTCTAGTTGAGTGATTACACCATCATTGTTATCTGGATCTTTAAGATCTTTTTTGTATAGTTCTTCTGTGTATTATTGCCACTTCTTCTTAATATCTTGTGCTTTTGTTAGGTCCGTACCATTTCTGTCCTTAATTGTGGCCATCTTTGCATGAAATGTTCCCTTGGTATCTCTAATTTTCTTGAAGAGATCTCTAGTCTTTCCCATTCTGTTGTTTTCCTCTATTTCTTTGCATTGATTGCTGAGGAAGGCTTTCTTATTTCTCCTTTCTATTCTTTGGAACTCTGCATTCAGATGCTTATATCTTTCCTTTTCTCCTTTGCTTTTCGACTCTCTTCTTTTCACAGCTATTTGTAAGGCCTCCTCAGACAGCCATTTTGCCTTTTGGCATTTCTTTTTCTTGGGGATGGTCTTAATCACTGCCTCCTGTACAATGTCACGAACCTCTGTCCATAGTTCTTCAGGCACACTGTCTATCAGATATAATCCCTTGAATCTATTTCTCACTTCCACTGTATAATTGTAAGGGATTTGATTTAGGTCATACCTGAATGGTCATGTGGTTTTCCCTACTTTCTTTAATTTCAGTCTGAATTTGGCAATAAGGAGTTGATGATCTGAGTCACAGTCAGCTCCCAGTCTTGTTTTTGCTGACTGTATAGAGCTTCTCCATCTTTGGCTGCAAAGAATATAATCAATCTGATTTTGGTATTGACCATCTGGTGATATACATGTGTAGAGTCTTCTCTTGTGTTGTCTTCTCTTGTCTATGTGCTCTATGGTTGGGTCAATGGTGACCTCCAAGAAGGTTTACCCCAAAGGGGATCTTTCCAGACAGTTACTGCGAGTCCTGACCAATCCCTGTGGTGAGCCCCTGCCAACCCATGCCTCCACAGGAGACCCTCTAACACTAGCAGGTAGTTCTGGTTTGGTTTCAGTGGATTCACTGTTCTTTTCCTCTGAGTCTTGGTGTGTGCAAGGATTTATTTGTGCCCTCCAAGACTGGAGTCTTTGTTTCCCCTGTCCCGTGGAAGTCTTATAATCAAATTCCCCTGGCCTTCAAGGTCAGATTCTCTGGGGATTCCCAGTCCATTTGTTGGGTCTCCAGGGTGGGGAGCCTGATGTAGGGCTCTGAACCTTCACAACAGTGGGATAACTTTTTTGGTATTATTGTTCTCCAGTTTGTGGATGACCCACCCAGTGGGTATGGGATTTGATTTTATTGTAATTGTGCCCCTCCTACCTTCTTTCTGCAGCTTCATTTTTGTCTTTGGATGTGGCGTATCTTTTTTTTTTTTTTTTTTTGGTAGGTTCAAGCAGTCTCCTGTTGGTTGTTGTTCAACAGCTAGCTGTGATTTTGGTGCTCTTGCAGGAGGAGATGAGTGCACGTCCTTTTACTCCACCATCTTGAACTGGAAGCCTCTTTTTAAATTATTAATTAATGTATTTTAATTGGAAGATAATTACTTTAAAAGATTGTGATGGGTTGTTTTTTTTTTTTTTGCCATAAATCAACATTAATTGGCCATAGGTATACATGTATACCCCCACCCTGAAGCCCCCTCCCACCCCCCTCCCCACCCTATCCCTCTAGGTTTTCCCAGAGCACCAATGCCCTGCTTCATGCCCTGAACTTGCACTGGTCATCTATTTTACATATGGTACTGTACATGTTTCAAAGCTCTTCTTTCAAATCATTCCACCCTTGTCTTCTCCCACTGATTCCAAAAGTCTGTTATTTATATCTGTGTTTCCCTTGCTGCCTGCATGTAGGATCATTGGCACCAGATTTCTAAATTTCATATATACGTGTTAATATATATTTGTCTTTCTCTTTCTGACTTACTTCACTCTGTATAATAGGTTCCATCTCATTAGAACTGATTCAAACTCATTTCTTTTTATAGCTGAGCAATATTCCATTGTGTATATGTACCACAACTTCCTTATCCATTCATCTGATGATGTACATCTAAGTTGCTTCCATGTCCTCAGTTCAGTTCAGTTCAGCCGCTCAGTCATGTCTGACTCTTTGCAACCCCATGAACTCCAGCATGCCAGGCCTTCCTGTCCATCATAAACTTCCGGAGTCCACCCAAACCCATGTCCATTGTGTCGGTGATGCCATCCAACCATCTCATCCTCTGTTGTCCCCTTCTCCTCCTGCCCTCAATCTTTCCCAGCATCAGGGTCTTTTCAAATGAGTTAGCTCTCCTCATCCGGTGGCCAAAATATTGGAGTTTCAGCTTCAGCATCAGTCCCTCCAATGAACACCCAGGACTGATCTCCTTTAGGATGGACTGGCTGGATCTCCTTGCAGTCCAAGGAACTCTCAAGAGTCTTCTGCAACACCACAGTTCAAAAGCATCAATTCTTTGGTGCTCAGCTTTCTTTATAGTCCAACTCTCACATCCATACATGACTACTGGAAAAACCATAGCCTTGACTAGATGGACCTTTGTTGGCAAAGTAATGTCTCTGCTTTTTAATATGCTATCTAGTTTGGTCATAACTTTCCTTCCAAGGAGTAAGCGTCTTTTAATTTTATGGCTGCAATCACCATCTGAAGTTATTTTGGAGCCCCCCAAAATAAAGTCAGCCACTGTTTCCCCATCTATTTGCCATGAAGTGATGGGATCAGATGCTATGATCTTAGTTTTCTGAATGTTGAGCTTTAAGCCAACTTTTTCACTGTCTTCTTTCACTTTCATCAATAGGCTCTTTAGTTCTTCTTCACTTTCTGCCATGAGGGTGGTGTCATTGCATATCTGAGGTTATTGATATTTCTCCCGGCAATCTTGATTCCAGCTTGTGCTTCTTCCAGCCCAGCGTTTCTCATGATGTACTCTGCATAGAAGTTAAATAAGCAGGGTGACAATATACAGCCTTGTCGTACTTTTTCCTATTTGGAACCAGTCCATTGTTCCATGTCCAGTCTAACTGTTGCTTCCTGACCTGCATACAGGTTTCTCAAGAGGCTGGTCAGGTGGTCTGGTATTCCCGTCTCTTTCAGAATTGTCCACAGTTTATTGTGATCTACACAGTCAAAGGTTTTGGCATAGTCAATAAAGCAGAAATAGATGCTTTTCTGGAACTCTCTTGCTTTTTCCATGATCCAGCAGATGTTGGCAATTTGATCTCTGGTTCCTCTGCCTTTTCTAAAGCCAGCTTGAACATTTGGAAGTTCATGGTTCACGTTTTGCTGAAGCCAGGCTTGGAGAATTTTGAGCATTCCTTTACTAGCATGTGAGATGAGTGCAATTGTGCGGTAGTTTGAGCATTCTTTGGCATTGCCTTTCTTTGGGATTGGAATGAAAACGGACCTTTTCCAGTCCTGTGGCCACTGCTGAGTATTCCAAATTTGCTGACATATTGAGTGCAGCACTTTCACAGCATCATATTTTAGGATTTGAAATAGCTCAACTGGAATTCCATCACCTCCACTAGCTTTGTTCGTAGTGATGCTTCCTAAGGCCCACCTGACTTCACATTCCAGGATGTCCAGCTCTAGGTGATGTGAGTGATCACATTTTGTTATTATCTGGGTCATGAAGATCTTTTGTGTATATTTCTTCTGTGTATTCCTGCCACCTCTTCTTAATATCTTCTGCTTCTGTTAGGTCCATACCATTTCTGTCCTTTATTGTGGCCATCTTTGCATGAAATGTTCCCTTGGTATCTCTGATTTTCTTGAAGAGATCTCTAGTCTTTCCCATTCTATTGTTTTCCTCTATTTCTTTGCATTGATCACTGAGGAAGGCTTTCTTATCTCTCCTTGCTATTCTTTGGAACTCTGCATTCAGATGCTTCTATCTTTCCTTTTCTCCTTTGCTTTTCGACTCTCTTCTTTTCACAGCTATTTGTAAGGCCTCCTCAGACAGCCATTTTGCTTTTTTGCATTTCTTTTTCTTGGGGATGGTCTTACTCCGTCTCCTGTACAATGTTACGAAACTCCATCCATAGTTCATCAGGCACTCTGTCTATCGGATCTAGTCCCTTAAATCTATTTCTCACTTCCACTGTATAATCATAAGGTATTTGATTTAGGTCATACGTGAATGGTCTAGTGGTTTCCCCCACTTTCTTCAATTTAAGTCTGAATTTGGCTTCCATGTCCTAGCTAACATACATAGTGCCACAGTGAACATTGGGGTACATGTGTCTCTTTCAATTCTGATTTCCTCAGCATATAGTCCCAGCAGTGGGACTGCTGGGTCATATGGCAGGTCTATTCCCAGTTTTTAAAAGTAATATACACACTGTTCTCCATAATGGTGTACCAGTTTGCATTTCCACCAACAGTGTAAGAAGGTCCCCTTTTCTCCACACCCTCTCCAGCATCTATTGTTTGCAGATTTTTTGATGATGGCCATTCTGACCATTGAGAATACCCTTTTCAATCAATACTCACTTTCATTCTCTTCAGCTCTACCATATACTCCAAAATATTTTTACTTAATATTCTAGACCACTTTTTGCTTCCAGGTATCTTGCTTGATATTCTCTGTGCCTGGAACATCTCTCCCTATTCTTTCTCCTTCCTCTATTCTTCCCCTCCTCCCTTTCCAGCTTTTGTTTCATTTCCCTCTCCTATTCCCCACTCAAAATTTCCTGACACTTTCCTTGATTCTCCGTACCACAAACAAAATTAATTTTTTCCCTTCTCTCTGTTCCCAAAGAACTTTGCTCTTCTCCGTGTTTATCATCTTATATAAACATTACTTCTTTATATCTGATACCCTCAAAAGACTATGCACCCTTCATCTCCATAGGGCTTAGCTCAAATAGTGTTTAGAATATGGTATATACTCTGTCAAAGTTGACTAGAAGATGATGTTGAATGATAGAAAATGATGGGGGAGAATTTGGGGAATAATAGTGTTTTGTTTTTTTTTTTTAAACATCAGGTACATATAAGGAGCTATGGTTGAAAAGATGAGAACTATACTGTGGAGGCCAAAAATCTTAAAGAAAACACTGAAGGGTTTTGAGCAGGGAAATACTATTATTAGAACATTAGCACCAGTGAGAGAGGGAGAATCAGAGGTAAGAAAATATGTTAGGAGACAATGTTCAAGGGTGAGCGGTCAAGAAGATTAGAATTAGGGCAGAGGAAATAAAAATGGAAAGATTTTAGATTTGAGTAAATTGCAGAGGTATGCTGTAGAGTTTGAAAAATGATTTAGATGTGGCAGATGAGGGAGCAGGAGTTGGCATATGGAGAGGAGAGAGGTCAAAGAATTAATTTATTGTTGTTTAGTCACTAAGTTTGGAGAAGGAAATGGCAACCCACTCCAGTGTTCTTGCCTGGAGAATCCCAGGGATGGCGGAGCCTGGTGGGCTGCCGTCTCTGGGGTCGCACAGAGTCGGACACGACTGAAGTGACTTAGCAGCAGCAGCAGCAGTCACTAAGTTATGTCTGACTCTTTGCAATCCTATAGACTGTAAGCTGCCAGGCTCCTCTGTTCATGGGGTTCTCTAGGCAAGAATACTGGAGTGGGTTGCCATGCCCTCCTCCAGGGGCTCTTCCTGGACCAGGGATTGAACCTGCATCTCTTGTATTGGCAGGCAGATTCTTTACCACTGAGCCACCAGGGAAGCTCTCAAAGAGTTATTAAATGATTGTAAAAGGAGCATTAGGAGTGGTTGGATTCCAGACCAGAGTAACCTCAGAAACACAAGTGCCAGGATGTTTATGAGAATAAAGCAAGATGAGTAATAAGCCTGATCATCAGGTCAAACATATATAATGAAGCTGAAAAAGGTCTTAGCTGGAAAGTAGGCAACTGACCAGCAAGCTGATATGGATGGAGAAACTACGGGTTTGGTTAGGAACTGAAATGGATCAATGAAATGAGACTGTTGTAGTAAACAGGTCCACAGAAGTTCTCCAGGTTAGCCTAGCCAAGATCTATCTAGTCTAAATCTTCCCAGTTCAACTCCAGTCAGCTGACAGATGACAGAATCAGCATTAGTACAGAGAGTACATAGTTATCCATAATGCTACTTGACTAATTCAACTTTCTAACATCTACCAGGATTTCAAGATACTAGGTTAGATATATGGAGATGTGATGCTTTTAAGAAAACATGCTTAAATGAGGAGTCATACAAGTTTTTTAAATATTAAGGATAAGAAAGACATCAAAAAAAGATGATCACAGTAAAACACTAAAAAATTATATATATCTCAGAAGTATGGTATAATTCTATGTTGTCTTTCATGATTAATAGTCCAAAATTCAAAAGATATGCACAAAAACTCATGTAAGAACTGATATAATAGGATGGATGAAACACAACCACTAACTAGCTGGGTAACAAAGCTCTGCATGTTCCATCTACTTTGATTTTTGGCAGACATAAATCTAAGACATAAGTCTTTGCTGTTAGGTTCCTGGGCAGCAACTATAGTGGCTGCATTTTGGCGTAGCTCAGTGGTTCAATATTTGGATCTCCATTCCTCTTATTTTTCCCTCCCTCACTATTATCTGCACCATCCTTTCTGATATCATTGTAAAGAAATTCACAGGAAGAACAAGTTCATAGGATCATAAATCAATGAGAAAGTATGTGAAAATGCATTGTCCATGTTAAAGCACTACACAGATGCTAGAAAACCTTATATTCAATAAGATGTGAATTAGAAGTGGACAGAAACAAGCAGAGGCATTCATAGGCTCAAGTTGGGAATGGCCAGACTCCCCACTAGACTTATAAACTTTATTATTTTATTTTTAATTCTTAAAAAAAATTTAATGGGACTTCCCTGGTTGTTCAGTAGTTGGGGATGAACCTGCCAATTCAGGGGACACAGGCTCAATCCCTGGTCCAGGAAGATTCCGCATGCCATGGGGCAGCTAAGCCCATGTGCCACAACTACTGAGCCTGCGCACCCTAGAGCCCATACTCTGCAACAAGAGAAGCTATCTCAGTGGGAAGCCCATGCACTGCAACTAAAGAGTAGCCCCCGCTTGCCCCAACTGGAGAAAGCCCACGTGCAGCAACAAAGACCCAGCACAGCCAAAAATAAATAAATAAATACATATTTAAAATTTTATATTGGAGTACTGTTTATTTACAATGTGTGCTAGTTTCAGGTGTACAGCAAAGTGAATTAGTTATATACATATATACTTATATCCACTCTTTTTTAGGTTCTTTTCCCATTACAGAGTATTGAGTAGAGTTCCTTTGAGTTGAGTTCCCTGTGCTATACAGTAGGTTAGTTATCTGTTTTATATATAGTAGTATGTACATTTGAATCCCCAAATCCTAATTTATCCCTCCCCTCATTTCCGCTTTGTAAACTGTAAGGTTGTTTTCTATGTCTGTGAATCGTTTTCTGTTTTGTAAGTAAGTTCAATTGTATCATTTTTTTAGATTCCATATATAAGCAATATCATATGATATTTATCTTTCTCTGCCTGACTTACTTCACTCAGTATGACAATCTCTAGGTCCATTCATGTTGCTGCAAAGGACATTATTTCATTCTTTTTAATGGTTGAGTAATATTCCATTGTATATACATACCACACCTTTATCCATTCCTCTATCAATGGACATTTAGGTTGCTTCCATGTGTTGGCTATTGTAAATAGTGCTGCAGTGAACATTGGGGTACATATATCCTTTCAGACTATGGTTTTCTCTAGATATATTCCTAGGAATGGGATTATTGGATCATATGATAACTGTATTTTTAGTTTTTAAAGAACATTCATACTGTTCTCCATAGTGGTTTTATCAATTTACATTCCCACCAACAGCGTAGGAGGGTCCCCTTCTCTCCATACCCTCTCCAGCATTTATTGTTTTTAGACTTTTTGATGATGGCCATTCTGAGCAGTGTGAGGTGATACCTCACCTGTAGTTTTGATTTGCATTTCTCTATTAGTGATGTTGAGCATCTCTTCATGTGCTTTTTGGCCATCTGTATTTCTTCTTAGGAGAAATGTCTATTTAGATCTTCTGCCCAATTTTTGACTGATTTTTTTGCTTTTTTTATATTGACTTGCATGAGCTGTTTGTATACTTTGGAGATTAATCCCTTGTCAGGTACTTCATTTGCCAATGTTTTCTCCCACTCTGTGGGTCATCTGTTCATTTTGTTTATTATTTTCTTTGCTCTCCAGAAGCTTGTAAGTTTGATTAGGTCCCATTTGTTTACTTTGGTTTTATTTTCATTACTCTAGGAAGTGGATCAAAAAGATATATTGCTGTGATTTATGTCAGAGTGTTTTGCCCACATTTTTGTCTAAGAATTTTATAGTATCCAGCCTTACATTGAGCTCTTTAATTAATTTTGAGTTGATTTTTGTGTATGATTTTAGACAGTGATCTAATTTCATTCTTTTACATGTAGCTCTCCAGTTTTTACAGTACCACTTATTGACGATATTGTCTCTTCTCCATTGTACATTTTTGCCTCCTTTGTCATAGATTAGGTGATCATAGGTGCATGGCTGTATCTCCAGACTTTTTATCTTGTTCCATTGATATATATTTCTCTTTTTGTGCCAGTACCATACTGTTTCGATTACTGTAACTTTGTAGTACAGTCTGAAGTCAGGGAGCCTTATTCCTCCAGCTCTGTTTTTCTTTCTCAAGATTGCTTGGACTATTTGAGGTCCCTTTTGTTTCCATACTAATTGTAAAACTTTTTGTTCTAGTTCTGAGAAAATGCCCTTGGTTATTTGACAGGGATTTCATTGAATCTGTAGATTGCTTTGGGTGGTATAGTCATTTTCACAATATCGACTCTCCCAATCCAAGAACATGGTATGTCTCTCCATCTGTTTGTGTCATCTTTTATTCCTTTCATCAGTTATCTTATAGTTTTCTGAATATAGGTCTTTTGCCTCCTTAGGTAGATTTAGTCCCAGGTATTTTATTCTTTTTGATGCAGTGGTAAATGTGATTTTTTTTCCCCTTGATTTCTCTTTCTGATTTTTCATTGTTAGTGTATAGGAATACGAGAGATTTCTGTGTGTTTATTTTGTATGCTGCAACTTTACTTAATTCATTGAAGAGTTCTAGTAGTTTTCTAATAGCATCTTTAGGATTTTCTGTGTATAGTATCATATCATCTGCAAACAATGACAGTTTTACTTCTTTTCCCTTTGGGATTCCTCTTATTTATTTTTCTTCTCTGATTGCCATGGTGAGGATTTCCAAAATTACATTGAATGATAGTGGCAAGAGTGGACATCATTGATTTGTTCCTGATCTTAGAGAAAATGCTTCCAGTTTTTCACCATTAAGAATGATGTTTACTGTGGGTTTGTGGTATATGGCTCTTATTATGTTAAGGTAGGTTCCCTCTATGCCCACTTACTGAAGAGTTTTTTAAAAAATCATAAATGGACATTTTCTGCATCTATTGAGATGATCATATGGTTTTTATTCTTCAATATGTTGATGTGGTATACCATACTGATTGATTTGCAGATGTGGAAAAAATCTTGCATTCCTGGGATAACTCCAACCTGATCATGGTGTATGATCCTTTTAATGTGTTTTTGGATTCAGTCTTCTCATATTTTGTTGAGTATTCTGTGTATATGTTCATCAGTGATACTGGCCTGCAATTCTCTTTTTCTGTGTGATATCTTTGTTTTTGGTATCAGGGTGATGTTGGCCTCATAGAATGAGCTTAGGAGTGTTCCTTCCTCTGCAATTTTTTCAAGAGTTTCAGAAGGGTAGGTGTTAACTCCTCTAAATGTTTGATAGAATTTGCCTGTGAAGCCATCTAGTCCTGGACTTTTGTTCATTGAAATATTTTAATCAGTTTCAATTTCAGTACTTATGATTGTGAAAGTGAAAGTCCCTCAGTTGTCTCCAACTCTTTACGACCCCATGGACTATATACAGTCCATGGAATTCTCCAGGCCAGAATACTGAAGTGGGTAGATGTTCCCTTCTCCAAGGGATCTTCCCAACTCAGGGATTGAACCCAGGTCTCCTGCATTGCAGGTGGAGTTTTTACCAGCTGATCCAGGGAAGCCAAAGAATACTGGAGTGGGTAGCCTATCCCTTCTCCAGCAGATCTTCCCAACCCAGGAATTGAACCGGGGTCTCCTGCATTATAGGTGGATTCTTTACCAGCTGAGCTACCAGGGAAGCCCCGAAACTTGTGATTGGTCTGTTCGTATTTTCTATTTCTTCCTGGTTCAGTCTTGGAAGGTTGTACCTTTCAAAGAATTTGTCCATTTCTTCTAGTTTGTCCATTTTATTGGCATATAGTTGCTTGTAGTATTCTTTTATGATACTTTGTATTTCTGTGGTGTCTGTTGTAACTGTTTTTTTCATTTATAATTTTATTGATTTAAGTTCTCTACCTTTTGTCTTAATGTGTCTAAGTTTTATTAATTTTGTTTATCTTCACAAAAAAAACAGCTTTTAGTTTCATTGATCTTTGCTATTGTTTTCTTCATCTCAATTTTATTATTTCTGCTCTAATCTTTATGATTTCTTTCCTTTTACTAGCTTTGTTTGTTCTTCTTTCTCCAGTTGTTTTAGATGTAAGGTTATGTTGCTTATTAAAGGTTTTTCTTGTTTTGTGATGTAAGGCTGTTTTGTTATAAACTTCCCTCTTAGAATTGCTTTTGCTGCATCTCTTAGGCTTTGGACCATTGGCTTTCATTGTTATTTGTCTCTAGGTACTTTTTTAATGTCCTCTTTGATTTCTTCAATGATCCATTGGGTATTCATTAACATATTGTTTAGCCTCTACATGTTTGTGGTAGTTTTTTTTTTTTTTACAGTTTTTTTCCCCTGTAATTTACTTCTACTCTCACAGTGTTTTGGTTGGAAAAGATTCTTGATATGATTTTTATTTTCTTAAACTTACTGAGGTTTGTTTTGTGGCCCAAGATGTGATCTATCCTGGAGAATTTTCCATGTTCATGTGAGAAAAAAATATATTCTGCTTCTTTAAGATGGAATGCCCTATAGATATCAGTTATGTCCATCCAGTTTAATGTGTCATTTAAGTCTGTGTTTCTTTACTGATTTTCTGTCTGGATGACCTGTCCGTTGATGAAGGTAGGGTTTTAAAGTCCCCTACTGTTATTGTGTTACTGTTGATTTCCCCTTTTATGGCTGTTAGTATGTGCCTTATATGTTGGGGTGTCCTATGTTTGGTGCATATATGTTCACAAATGCTATATCTTCTTCTTGGGTTGATGCCTTGATCATTATGTAGTGTACTTCCTTGCTTCCTGTAACAGTCTTTAATGTCTGTTTTGTTTGATATGAATATTGCTACCCAGTTTCTTTTGATTTCCATTTGCATGGGATATCTTTTTCTATTCCCTTACTTTCAGTCTGTATGTGTCCCTAGGTCTGGTGTTGGTCTCTTGTAGACAGTGTATATCTGTGTCTTATTTTTGGATCCATTCAGCCAGTCTACATCTTTTGGTTGGAACATTTAATCCATTTACATGTCAGGTAATTATCAATATGTATGCTTCTATGGAATTCCAGTTGAGCTATTTCAAATCCTGAAAGATGATGCTGTGAAAGTGCTGCACTCAATATGCCAGCAAATTTGGAAAACTCAGTAGTGCCCACAGGACTGGAAAAGGTCAGTTTTCATTCCAATCCCAAAGAAAGGCAATGCCAAACAATGCTCAAACTACCGCACAGTTGCACTCATCTCACATGCTAGTAAAGTAATGCTCAAAATTCTCCAAGCCAGGCTTCAGCAATATGTGAACCGTGAACTTCCTGATGTTCAAGCTGGTTTTAGAAAAGGCAGAGGAACCAGAGATCATATTGCCAACATCCGCTGGATCATGGAAAAAGCAAGAGAGTTCCAGAAAAACATCTATTTCTGCTTTATTGACTATGCCAAAGCCTTTGACTGTGTGGATCACAATAAACTGTGGACAATTCTTCAAGAGATGGGAATACCAGACCACCTGACCTGCCTCTTGAGAAACTTATATGCAGGTCAGGAGGCAACAGTTAGAACTGGACACGGAACAACAGACTGGTTCCAAATAGGAAAAGGAGTACATCAAGGCTGTATATTGTCACCCTGCTTATTTAACTTCTATGCAGAGTACATCATGAGAAACGCTGGGCTGGAAGAAGCACAAGCTGGAATCAAGATTTCTGGGAGAAATATCAATAACCTCAGATACGCAGATGACACCACCCTTATGGCAGAAAGTGAAGAGGAACTAAAAAGCCTCTTGATGAAAGTGAAAGTGGAGAGTGAAAAAGTTGGCTTAAAGCTCAACATTCAGAAAATGAAGATCTGGTCCCATCACTTCATGGGAAATAGATGGGGAAACAGTGGAAACAGTGTCAGACTTTATTTTTCCGGGCTCCAAAATCACTGCAGATGGTGAATGCAGCCATGAAATTAAAAGACGCTTACTCCTTGGAAGGAAAGTTATGACCAACCTAGATAGCATATTGAAAAGCAGAGACATTACTTTGCCAACAAAGGTCTGTCTAGTCAAGGCTATGGTTTTTCCAGTGGTCATGTATGGATGTGAGAGTTGGACTGTGAAGAAAGCTGAGCGCCGAAGAATTGATGCTTTTGAACTGTGGTGTTGGAGAAGACTCTTGAGAGTCCCTTGGACTGCAAGGAGATCCAGCTAGTCCATCCTAAAGAAGATCAGCCCTGGGATTTCTTTGGAAGGAATGATGCTAAAGCTGAAACTCCAGTCCTTTGTCCACCTCATGCGAAAAGTTGACTTATTGGAAAAGACTCTGATGCTGGGAGGGATTGGGGGAAGGAGGAAAAGGAGATGACAGAGGATGAGATGGCTGGATGGCATCACCGACTCGATGGACATGAGTTTGAGTGAACTCCGGGAGCTGGTGATGGACAAGGAGGCCTGGCGTGCTGCGATTCATGGGGTCACAAAGAGTTAGACACGACGAGTGACTGAACTGAACTGATGGCCATTTTCTTAATTTTTTGGATTTGTTTTTGTTGTTCTTTCTTCCCTTCTTTTGTTCTCTTGTCTATCTGTTTTATAACTATCTTTAGTGTTGTGTTTGGGCTGCATTTTCTTTTGTGTGTGTGTATCTAGTTTTTTGGTTTGCAGGTTCTATGATGTTTTGATATAGCAGTCTATATATGTACAGGGTTGTTTTAATTTGCTGGTCTCTTAATTTCAAATGCAATGTGCATTTCTTACGTTTGTATTCTCCTCTTCTCATGGTTGCTGGTTTTGATATCATATTTATGCACCGATGATTTCCTAATATTATTTTTTCATGTTTGCTTTGACTAATGAGTTTTCCTATTTATAATTTTCTTGTTTCTAGTTGTGGCCTCTTTCCCCCTCTGCCTAGAGAAGTTCCTTTAGCATTTGTTGTAAGGCTGGTTTTGTGGTGCTACATTATCTTAGCTTTTGCTTGTCTGTAAAGCTTTTGATTTCTCCATCAAATCTGAATGACAGCTTTGCTGGGTATAGGGTGTTTTTTTTTTTTCTTTTCAGGTGGAATATTCTTGGTTATAGGTTTTTCCCTTTCATCACTTTAAATATATCATACCACTGTCTTCTGGCCTGCATGGTTTCTGCCGAAAAATCAGCTGATAACCTTATGGGGATTGCTTTGTATATTATATTTGCTTTTCCCTTGTTATTTTTAATATTTTTCTTTGTATTTCATTTTTGTCAGTTTGATTAATATGTGTCTCAGCATGTTCCTCCTTGGGTTTATCCTGCCTGGAACTCTCAGTGGGCTTTCTTGATAACTCAGTTGTTAAAGAATCCACCTGCAATGCAGGAGACCCCTGTTTGATTCCTGGGTTGGGAAGATCTGGTGGAGAAGGAATAGGCTACCCACTCCAGCATTCCTGGGAACTCTCAGTACTTCCTGAGCTTGGATGGCTGTTTCCTTTCCATGTCAGGGAAATTTTTGGCTATAAAGTCTTCAATTATTTTCTCAGACCCTCTCCCTTTCTGTTCTTCTTCTGGGGCCCCCTATAATATGAATGTTAGTGCATTTAATGTTGTCACAGAGGTCTCTGAAACTGTCTTTTCTTTTCATTCTTTTTTTCTTTATTGTGTTCCATGGTAGTGATTTCCACCACTCTGCCTTCCAGCTCACTTATTCTTTCTTCTGCCTCAGTTATTCTTCTACTGGTTCCTTATAGTGTATTTTGTATTTCAGTGATTGTGTTGTTCATCTCTGTACCTCTGTTTGCTTGTTCTTCAAATCTTCTATCTCTTTTTTAAGCATTTCTTGTATATTCTCAAACTGTGCCTCCATTCTTTTTCTGAGATTTTGAGTAATCCTTACTATAATTACTCTGAATTTTTTTCCAGGTAGAATTCCTATCTCCTATTTGTCTAGCTGTTCTTGTGGGTTTTTTACCTTGTTCCTTCAACTGTAACGTGTTTCTCTGTTGTCTCATTTTGTCTAACTTTCTGTTCTCGTGGCCTCCTTTCTGCAGTCTGCACTCTTGTAGTTTCTCTTGCTTCTGGTGTCTGCCCCCAGTGGGTGAGGTTGGACCAGGAGCTTGTGTAGGCTTCTTGGTTGGAGGGACTGGTGCCTGCCTTCTGATGGGTGAGGCTGAGTCTTTTCCCTTTGGTGGGCAGGGCCACATCAAGAGGTAAGTTTTGAGGTGGCTATGAGCTCAGTATGACTTTAGGCAGCCTGTCTTCTAATAGTTGAGACAGTGTTCCTATCTTATTTGTTGTTTGGCCTGAAGCTTTACAGCACTGGAGTCTGTAGGTTCTTGGGTGTGCCTGGGTCTTCTTGCTGAAATGGAGACCTCACACCAATTACTATTTGTTGGGGCCTCTGCTACCAGTGTCTTTGCCCCCACAAGTGAGCTATATCTAACCCTTGCCTTCCCAAGAGATCTTCCAAAACCTCTAGTTTGGTGTAGCCCAGGTTCATATGAAGATACTGCTTTGCGCTGGGTCCCAGTGCATGTGAGACCTTGTGGTGCACCCTCCAAGAGTGGAGTCTCTGTTTCCCCCAACCCTGTGGAGCTCCTGCACTCAAGCCCCACTTGCTTCAAGGCTAAGTGCTTTCAGGGTTTTACCTCTTGATGCCAGACCCTCAGACTTCCTTGGGGGACTATTTTTATGTGGGGACACATGTTCTGTGTGGGTTTGATATTTTTTGGTGCAAAAACTGTTTTTTAGATATCTGCCACCACTGTCCGTGGTGTATTCTGATCATTATTCCCTTGATAGGAGGTGTGACTGATGTGGAGACCACAGCCTGCACTGGGTATTGAGCATGGCATCTCTGTTGTGCTGTGGTTGTCACTGCCTGTGTGTGGTAGTGAGTCACACTGAGTCACTGCAGTGTGAGGTAGGTGGGATTGGAGCACTCCCACTGGAAAAGAAGTCACTGAGTATTCCTTCTCTAGAGCTGTTCACCTGTGAGTGTGCTCTGTTGTGTCACCTTTCACCCACTGTGTGAGCTCTCAGATTACAAGGTTGGTGGCACTGCTCTCAGCCCGACTTTAACAGTGTATATGCTGGCAACTGGCCCTGGTGTCTCTCAGGTGTTATTTTCACCAGGCCACCAGCATTGATCCACTGAATTCAGGTCCCAGGATTGCATTAAGTGTGGAACAGGACCTGCTGTGGGCACTATTGGGCTCACACTCTGGCATGGCCAACCCCCACGTGCACATGCCCATAAAATTCACAGTTGCTAAAGCCAGATTTGTCTTGGCTGTGGGAGCACTCATTGTCCATTCAGATGTTCTGCAGGTGCTGAGTTTACCAAGTCAGTTGCAGGGGTATAAATTTGCAGTTTGTGCAGCCATGAGGTATAAATTTGCAGTTTGTGAAGGTATAAATTTGCAGTTTGTGCAGCTTTTTCCTTGGTTGCAAGGTTCTTGGGGTTCAGCTTAATTAATTATTAAGCCCCACTTCTTTCTGTGGGCTACCCACAGGTATCTGCTCCTGAGGCTGCCCTGGAGCATATGAGGAGGGGATGTGAAGGAGGAGGTGGCAGCCAAGAGCACGAGAGCCCATCCGGACAGGACCAGGTGTAGAGGAGGTGGTGACTGGGGTACAAGAGCCCATCCTTTGGGGGATTGGGCACAGAGGAGGACATGGCAGTTGGGGGTGTGAGAGTCTGTCCCAGCAGGAGTGCTTCTTAATGCTTGGGTATGCAGGGGCTAGCACACAGGGAGAGAGGCTGCAATGGTGGCCCTTCCTTTTGCATGTCACTCAATGGTGCTTCAATTTCACGGTGGTCCAGGCTTCTTTCACGAGCAATCCTCATTACAGAGCTCCTCACTACTATCCCCTAAGGCTGTCTTCTCATAGCCAACAGTAGTCCCCTCCCCAGGTCTTCTCTCCAAACCCAATTTTCCAGTACCTATTCCCCATCTGCACTGGCAGACACACATGTTAGGCTGGGGAGCACATGGCTGTGGCAGACCATTTGCATAGGTCTCACTGTCCTGCATGCCTCAGACCGGTAGCTGGGCTTTCCTCTGAGCCCCTGAAGCTCCCCTTCTGTTATAGCAATCTCCCCACTGGTGAGGGGGTTTCCCCAGATGCAGGAACCTAGCCTCTTCCTCAGCAACCCCCCAGGGGCACAGGTTCCATCCCACTTCCTCTCCTCTTCCTTTTCCTTTCTGGTTTCCTTCACTCTACCTGGTTACACAGAGATCTGTCTTGCTTTTAGGTGTCTGAGGTCCTCTGGTAGTGTTTAGCAGGTGCTTACAGAGAATTGTTCCATTCATAGATGTATTCTTTTTTTTTTCTTTTTTTTTTTTTAATGAAGGACAATTGCTTAACAGAATTTTGTTGTTTTCTGTCAAACCTCAACATGAATTAGCCATAGGTGTACATATATCCCCTCCCTTTTGAAACTCCCTCCCATTTCCCTCCCCATCCCACCCCTCTAGGTAGATACAGAGCACCTGTTTGAGATTCCTGAGCCATACAGCAAATTCCTGTTAGCCATCTACTTTACATATGGTAATGTAAGTTTCCATGTTACTCTTTCCATACATCTCACCCTCTCCTCCCCTCTCCATGTCCCAGAGTTCACTCAAACTCATGTCCATCGAGTCGGTGATGCCATCCAGCCATCTCATCTTCTGTCGTCCCCTTCTCCTGCCCCAAATCCCTCCCAGCAGCAGGGTCTTTTCCAACGAGTCAACTCTTTGCATGAGGTGGCCAAAGTATTGGAGTTTCAGCCTCAGCATCAGTCCTTCCAATGAATGCCCAGGACTGATCTCCTTTAGGATGGACTGGCTGGATCTCCTTGCAGTCCAAGGGACTCTCAAGAGTCTTCTCCAACACCACAGTTCAAAAGCATCAGTTCTTCGGCGCTCAGCTTTCTTCACAGTTCAACTCTCACATCCATACATGACCACTGGAAAAACCATAGCCTTGACTAGACGAACCTTTGTTGGCAATGTCTCTGCTTTTCAATATGCTATCTAGGTTGGTCATAACTTTCCTTCCAAGGAGTAAGTATCTTTTAATTTCCTGGCTGCATTCACCATCTGCAGTGATTTTGGAGCCCCCAAAAATAAAGTCTGACACTGTTTCCCCATCTATTTGCCATGAAGTGATGGGACCAGATGCCATGATATTAGTTTTCTGAATGTTGAGCTTTAAGCCAACTTTTTTCACTCTCCTCTATGGTGGTTTTATTTCTAGATTTTTAAGGAATCTCAATACCGTCTTCCATAGTGGCTGTGTCAATTTACATTCACACTAACAGTGCAAGAGTGTTCCCTTTTCTCCACACTTTCTCCAGCATTTACAGTTTGCAGACTTTTTGATGATGGCCATTCTGACCGGTGTGAGGTGATAGCTCATTGTGGTTTTGGTTTGCATTTCTCTTATAATGAGTGATGTTGAGCAACTTTTCATGTGTTTGTTAGCCATCTGTATGTCTTCTTTGGAGAAATGTCTGTTTAGGTTTTTTCCCTACTTTTTGATTGGGTTGTTTGTTTTTATGGCCTTGAGTTGTATGAGCTGCTTGTATATTTTGGAAATTAACCCTTTGTCAGTTGTTTCATTTGCTATTATTTTCTCCCATTCTGAGGGTTGTCTTTTCACCTTGCTTATAGTTTCTTTTGATGTGCAAAAGCTTTTACGTTTAATCAGGTCCCACTTGTTTACTTTTGTTTTTATTTCCATTACTCTAGGAGGTGGGTCATAGAGGATCTTGCTTTGATTTATGTCATCGAATGTTCTGCCTATGGTTTCCTCTATGAGTTTTATAGTTTCTGGTCTTACATTTAGGTCTTTAATCCATTTTGAGTTTATCTTTGTGTATGGTGTTAAGAAGTGCTCTAATTTCATTCTCTTACATGTAGCTGTCCAGTTTTCCCAGCACCATTTATTGAAGAGGCTGTCTTTGCCCCCATTGTATATTCTTTCCTCTTTTGTCAAAAAGAAGGTACTCAGAGGTGCATGGTGTATTTCTGGGCTTTCTAACTTGTTCCATTGGTCTATATTTCTGTTTTTGTGCCAGTACCATACTGTCTTGATGACTGTGACTTTGTAGTATAACCTGAAGTCAGGAAGGTTGATTCCTCCAGCTCTATTATTGTTTCTCAAGATTGCTTTGGCTATTCAGGGTCTTTTCTGTTTCCATATGAATTGTGAATTTTTTTGTTATATTTCTGTGAGAAATGCCATTGGTAATTTGAAAGGGATAGCATTGAATCTGTAGATTGCATTTGGTAGTATGTCACTTTCACAATATTGATTCTTTCTACCCAGGAACATGGAATATCTCTCCATCTGTTTATGTCATCTTGATTTCTTTCATCAGTGTCTTATAATTTTCTGTGTACAGTTCTTTTGTCTCCTTAGGTAAGTTTATTCTTAGATATTTAATTCTTTTTGTTGCAATGGTGGATGGGATTGATTCTTTAATTTCTCTTTCTGATTTTTCATTGTTAGTATATAGAAATGCAAGCGATTTCTGTGTATTGATTTTATATCCTGAAACTTTGCTAAATTCACTGATTAGCTCTAGCAATTTTCTGATACTACGTTTAAGATTTTTTTCTGACCTGGATTCCTTCTGTTTCCTTTTCTTCTCTGATTGCTGTAGCTAGGACTTCCAGAACTATGTTGAATAACAGTGATGAAAGTGGATGCCCTTGTCTTGTTCCTGATCTTAGTGGGAATGCTTTCAGTTTTTCACCATTGAGAGTAATGTTTGCTGTGGGCTTATCATATATGGCCTTTATTATGTTGAGGTAGGTTCATTCTATGCCCATTTTTTGAAGAGTTTTAATCATAAATGGGTGCTGAATTTTGTCAAAGCCTTTTCTGCATCTATTGAAATTATCATATGGTTTTTACCTTTCAATTTGTTAATACGGTATATCACACTGATTGATTTGCATATATTGAAGAATCCTTGCATTTCTGGAATAAAACCAACTTGATAACTAGTGATAACCAACACTAGTATGACCTTGTTGATGTGTTGCTGAATTCTGTTTGGTAAAATTTTGTTGAGGATTTTTGCATCTATGTTCATCAGTGATATTGGCCTATAGTTTTCTTTTTGTGTGTTGTCTTTGTCTGGCTTTGGTATCAGGGCGATGGTGGCCTCATAGAATGAGTTTGGAAGTGTTCCTTCCTCTGCAAGTTTCTGAAAAGAGTTTTAGAAGGATAGGCATTAGCTCTTCTCTAAATGTTTGATAGAATTCTCCTGTGAAGCCATCTGGTCCTGGGCTTTTGTTTTCGGGGAGATTTTTGATCACAGCTTCAATTTCAGTGCTTGTAATTGGGTTGTTCATAATTTATATTTCTTCCTGTTTCAGTCTTGTAAGATTGAATTTTTCTAAGAATCTGTCCATTTCTTCCAGGTTATCCATTTTATTGGCATATAGTTGTTCATAATAGTCTCTTATAATTCTTTGTATTTCTGTACTGTCTGTTGTAACCTCTCCTTTATCATTTCTAATTTTGTTGATTTGATTCTTCTCCCTTTTTTTCTTGATGAGTCTGGTTAAAGGTTTGTCCATTTTGTTTATCTTCTCAAAGAATCAGCTTTTGGTTTTATTAATTTTTACTGTTTCTTTCATTTCGTTTTCATTTACTTTTGCTTGGATCTTTATGATTTCTTTCCTTCTATTAATTTTTGTTGTTGTTGTTGTTCTTCTTCTTTATCCAGTTGTTTTAGGTGTGAAGGTAGGTTAGGTTGTCTATTCAATGTTTTTCTTGTTTCTTGAGGTATGATTGTTTTGATATAAAATTCCCTCTTAGGACTGCTTTTGCCTCATCCTATAGATTTTGAGTTGTCATGTTTTCATTGTCATTTGTTACTAGAAATTTTTTGATTTTCCTTTTGATTTCTTCAGTAGCCTGTTGGTTATTTGGAAACGTGTTATTTAATCTCTATGTGTTTGTGTTTCTAACAGTTTTTTTCTTGTAATTAATATCTAGTCTCATAGTGTTGTGGTCAGGGAAGATGCTTGACATGATTTCCATTTTCTTAAATTTACTGAGGTTTGATTTGTGACCCAAGATGTGGTCTGTCCTGGGGAATGTTCCATGTGCACTTGAGAAGGTGTATTCTTCTGCAGTTGGATGGAATGTCCTGAAGATATCAATGAGATCCATCTCATCTAATGCATCATTTAGGACTTGTGTTTCCTTATTAATTTTCTATTTTGATGATCTGTCCTTTGGTGTGAGTGGGGTGTTAAAGTCTCCTACTATTATTGTGTTACTGTCAATTTCTCCTTTTATGTCTGTTAGTGTCAGTCTTATGTATTGAGGTGCTCCTATTCTGGGTGCATAGATATTTACAGTTGTCATGTCTTCCTCTTGGATTGATCCCTGGATCATTATGTAGTGTCCTTCCTTATCTCTTGTAATCTTATTTAAGGTCTATTTTGTCTGATATGAAGATTGCTACTCCAGCTTTTTTTTCTTCCCATTTGC
The DNA here is from genome assembly GCF_019923935.1 of Bubalus bubalis. Taxonomy (NCBI): domain Eukaryota; kingdom Metazoa; phylum Chordata; class Mammalia; order Artiodactyla; family Bovidae; genus Bubalus; species Bubalus bubalis. The sequence continues at coordinate 66,368,215 of NC_059181.1, forward strand.
ATGGAATATATTTTCCATCCTCTCACTTTCAGTCTATATGTGTCTTTAGGTCTGAAGTGGGTTTTTGTAGACAGCATACATATGGGTCTTGTTTCTGTGTCCATTCAGCCAGTCAGTGTCTTTTGGTTGGTGCATTTAATCCATTTACATTTAAAGTAATTATTGGTGTGTGTGTGTGTGTGTGTGTGTTCCTATTGCCATTTTCTTATGTAGATGTATTCTTGATGCACATGTGGGACGAGGTAAACTCCATGACCTCCTACACCCCTGCCATCTTGAGTCCTCTTAACTCATAAACTTTTAGGCCATAGGTAGCTCAACTCTACTGGCACAGCTCAGAGTTCCTTTACTTTTGTGAAATAATTATATTTTCAAGACTTCTGCCTGATCTCTCTCTCTCTCAAGTACAAGGAACAAGTAGTAAAGAAGCCCAGGCACTGTTTGTCAGTATATTTATTTACTCTTTACTCTTATTTTCAAAGAGTCCCTTTCTTCTTGTTGTCAGACCCATACAGGAAGTGTAATGGCACATTAATTACAGGGAGACTAACCTGGAACACCCATTGATGTGTAAAAAATGGTGAATCTTTGAAAGAACTGTTCCACTGTAGCTTGGCAGTTTGTGAGAATAGAAGAATTGTGTTTATACAAGAATTGTGTTTTTATAAGAATTGTGTCCTTCATTGCCAGGCTGCACTAAGTTACATTTAAAGCTTGAGTACAATAATTGTAGGCTGAATTATCTTTTAACTTTCTCTGTATGGTTTATAATATCTTTTCTTATTACTAATCTAGACTGTTAAAGGAATTTTAAAACTATTATTAAATTATTTTAAGAAATATAATCATCGAAACACAGAGCTGAAAAGATCTTAGAAGACAGTCAAATCCCTAAATCCTCATTTTACAATGGGGTAACCAAGTCCCACAAAGGAGAAACTTCTCAGTCAATGTCACATGGTGAGTTGGTAACACAAAACATTCTTTGAAAAATCCCCATGGCACCATGTTACATATAAGGTAAGATATACCTTATAAATAAAAATAACCACCAATCAGAGGACTACCAACTTTTTGTCTTTACTAGTGGGAATACTGTCACAAATAAGAAAAATGCCTTTGCTTATCCCAAGGTGGGGAGTGGAAGGGAGTGGAGAAAAAGCCAAACCCCAAACCCATCTGGGAAGGAAGCACTGGTCTTCCAACCTCTGGATTCTAGGGCTTTGTATAGGTATAACATTTCCAGAAACATCTCTCTCTCTCTCTCTCTCTCTCTCTCTCTCTCTCTCTCTCTCACACACACACACACAATGTTCATGTATATTCAGAAAAAATCATTGTGTCTTTTCTCATTGTAAAAGTATAATGCTGCATATTAAACTAGAGTTGGAAGATATGCAGAGGTGGGAATTCATTTGATCTGAAAGTGCTGAGATAAACTCAACTACTTAATAATACCTAGTCAAAACACCAGTTGAAATTTTATATGTGGATTTGAGGGACCAGAGATACCAGACAAGTAAAAAGGCTTTTGAAAAAGTCCCAAGTGATCATAGTCTTTTACTTATCTTTTACAGCATCTTAATCCCCAAAGCAGATAACAAGAATATAAACATTAAATCAACTATTATGTTTATTTAGAACCCCTAAGGAATTACAAATCTACTCATTTTCGGATAGATAGTGATTTTTAGTAAGTAGACAAGTATGTGTGCTCAGTCACTCATCTATAAATGGTTCCAAGTAAATTGAAGACAACACATAACCAAATACAAAACATCCCATACGCTAAAGTGATACCACTAACCTGGCCCAGGAATTTGGAATCAATCATGGTCCTACTGGAGTCATCCCATGAGATGATGAGCTAGCTGTTATAGCTAACTGGGTTCTTTACTTTTACCAATGATAAAATCTCTGGCCTTCCTTCCTAATTTCAGAGATAGTTTTAAGGCTTTCCCAGTATGTATACTTGAAAAAGGGGTACCTGTCCTCTATTCTAACCAGTGAAGAACAGTATAGTTCAGCACTGATGAATATCTATGGATCTGGGGCTTCGTTGAGTACCTACTTCCTTGTGTCTTTTGGCTATGTGGAAACTAGAACAAACAGCTGGTTGGAAGGCTGGGACTGTCACAAGTGTGAACATATGCTAGCCACTTACACAACTGTTAAATACCTGTTTTATATGTTAGACTATACCATGAGAAAAAGAGAAGTGAGAAGCACAAAATCTACTGCCCAGCCACTTATAGTCTAGGAGATGTAGGAGTATACTTGGTATAGCAGGTATCTCTCAGTGTGATAAATCTTGAAAAGCGAAAGTGTTAGTCACTCAGTTGTGTATGACTCTTTGTGACCCCATGGACTGTAACCCACCAGGTTCCTCTTCCATGGAATTCTCCAGGAAAGAATACTGGAGTGGATTGCTATTCCTTTCTCCAGGGGATTTTCCCAACCCAGGGATTGAACCCAGGTCTCCGCATTGCAGGCAAATTCTTTACCATCTTAGCCATGCAGAAGACATGATTACTCTTAGATTGGCTCAAATATTTACTTCTCTATGTTGACTTTACTCTCAAACTATTCTGCTAGCCTTATTAATCTCCATGATAGGTCTTTCAGATATTGGTCCAACTAATATTTTCTTCACTAAGGGGGAAAATTTCCCCCTGATCCATATGCCCAAGGCTTAGAAAAATGATCCATCTTGGATCCCTCCATGAAGATAGGTGCAGCTTCCCACTTGACTCTGGACTTGTTCTTGTTAAATACACAGCTGCCAGGCAACCCTTAGCAAGTGGTGAGACTACTGTTTCAAATCCCACCCCACCCTCCTCACAGTCCTTTTGCACATATGCTTGTAGTAGGCAGAGCTTGACACTCACTCTCAAACTGATAGGCTGGTAAATGGCTGGATTTTTTCACAACCAGAAGATCTGTCACTACCAAAGGTCAGAGGTCCCAGACATCCTTCACCAGTAAGTAGACTCCACCAGAGTGTCTCTTTGTATAGTTACTTATATGTAGAGAAAAATACTTTAAGATGAGTTTGACCATTTACAATAGCATTTTTATAACTGCTATAGTTTTACTCAGCACAGGAAGGAAAAATTCCAATAACCCCAGAAAAGCACCCAGCAATCCAATGCCATATATTCACAGACTACACACCTCTTTCCAATCAGAAGGATTTTTGTCATATTCTTTTAATTTTCTACATGGGGCCAGGAAAGATTATCCAAGGGAACAATAGAAAGGATAGGTGTACAAGGTGGGGATACATCACAAAAGAAGAGGGGTTGAATCTAAGAATACATATGTTGCCATTCTAGTTGGAGTTCTGCAACAACAGCCTAGCAATCATCTATCACTATTATCTCTCTAGTCTGGCCTCTGGAAATGCATTACTGTAACCCATAGCCAAGGCAGCAAAAAAGCCCTCATAGCAACAGAATCTGTGAAATAGCACTCAGCTCAAGCCAATCCTGGATAAAGCTGTAAAGATGGCATTCTGGGACACTGTGCTCATTAAAGTCTAAATAGGAAGCACCACACTGCATGTGCAGTTCCAAAGCCTACATTTGCTAAGCAGCAGCAGTCAGCTCTGTAAGACTTGTCCCAGTTCCAGCAGCCAAGTCAACAGCAGGGAAGAACCCCCCAGGGCCAGACGTTCTGGAGGTTCACCTACTGATGAGAAACCCAGGTCCTGGAAAAGGCAAGGATAAGTGCTGTTCTTTCCTAGTGATCCTTTCTTAGGTTCCTTTGCTATCTCCTCATCTACTGGCAGGGTCAAGTGTTTTTCAGAAGGACTGTTGTCTGAAATGACAGCAACTATTTATCTCTTCTATGCCAATATCTGGGCTCATGTGCAACTTCTAACCTGAGCCATCCAATACAGTAGCTACTAGTCACATGTAGTTATTTAAATCAAAATACAAATTAAATAAAATTAAAATTTCAGTCCCCTAGTCACATGAGTCATATTTCAAGTGCTAAGTAATCATATGTGGCTACTGGTTACCATATTGGACAGCACAAATACAGAACATTTTCATTATCAAAGAAAATTCTACAAGATAGAACTGTTATCCTTACTCCCCAATCATCTAGTCACGTTCTAAATAAATTTTTAGCATTTTATTTATCTTATTGGTCTCACAAAAAAGAATTGATCTCATCATATTCCTCAATTCATCAGTAATCAAAATAAAGCTTCTTTTTTGTCATTCTTCATTTATTCCTACACTCTTCCATAGTTAATCATTGGAATGTGGTAAATGTCTATTTTTGTATGTGTTCTTTTTAAAGAACATACTGTTTTATGTGTATATTATAAAATTTTATTAAAATGATACCATGCTATAGAGTTCATTATTTTAATTTTACTATGAATCATGTTTTTAAGATTCATCCATACTTCTATATGTATATCTAATCTGTTGTTTTTATCTGCTGCATAATGCTCTATGGTAGTCACCCATCACATTTAACCTATTTGCTCTCATTATAATTATAAAATCTAAGATTCCTGGCTTGGGCTTCCTAGGTGGCTCTAGTGGTAAAATTCTTGCCTGGAGAATCCCATGGACTGGCAGGCTACAGCTCATAGGGTGGCAAAGAGTCAGACATGACTGAAGCAACTTAGCACAGCACAGTAGGATGCCTGTCTTAGCATTTTATAGAACTCCTGGCAGAAATTCCTGGCTCACAGAACCTCTTCAAAGAAAATCATATAAAAAATACTTGTAACTTGAATATATGACCTCACTTTTAATTGTGGGCATCTTCACTCTCTGGAACACACTCTTGTCCTACCCTTCAATAGTGTAACTTACTGGTATTCCTTTTTGCCTGTTAATGGTCACTGTCCATTTTTTGCTTGGCTCTTGTCTTATAGGAGGTTTCTTCCCTATTCTTGATTTGAAATGTTTTTTTCATTAGTCTTTGGTTCCTATTACCTGGACTCATGTTACGTTCCTTATCTCTTCTGTTTATTTCTGAGTCTTCCTGTAACTCCTTTTCTTTGCCTTGCTGTCACTCAAGATTCAGTTCAATAGGCAGTTTCCTGGCTAAAGTTTTCACTGAGCAGTGGGGGTTAGAAACCTAACAGGACACAGGATTGCTGCACTGATAGCCAGAGACAGTCAGCACCTAGTAGGACGGTTCATGCTTTGTGTTAGCCTGACACACTAGGGAAATAACCTTTCAATTCAATGCAGCATACTTCATTTATTGTAGTGTTATCCAGTTTGAAGATATTATGGAAAACATCTCCAGAGAGATTTAAGATTTCAAAATCATCCTGAGTTTGAACTTAATTCAACTACTCCAGAAGGCTAAAACAATGCAAGATGACATTTTAGACACTTCATATGCCAGGCATTATTAGGCCAGATAATGTCATGTCAAATTAGAATGTTTGTCTCCTGGGTAGGAAGGAGGATTGGTGGGAAAGAGAGGTTGTAGGTATGTGCTTTAATTAAAATCATCTTTCAGTATTAATGACCTATCATTTAAAAAATGATTACTCTATAGAGATACAAAGAAAGAATTGAACAGGGGATACCTGATGTCAATATGGTGGCAGAAAGGGAACAAAAATATGTTCTAATCATCTTTGATAAGGGATGAAACAAACAGGAACTCATTTAGAGGAAAAAGTCCAGGACAAGGGGATCCAAAACTGATGGAAGAAAACTGATGGAACTCAGAGAAGAAAATTCAAGATGCGTTTTCTGTCTTCCAATGCTTGAAGACCAATCACAAAAAAGTGAAACTAAATTTGTGATTTTTTTCCCTATTTCCTACCCAGTGGCATTCAGATGTCTTTTTAAAATTTTTATTGAAGTATTGTTGATTTACAATGTTGTATTTAAATTCTGCTGTACACCAAAGTGACTCAGTTTTACATACATGTGCTGTGTGTGCTTAGTGGCTCAGTTGTGTCTGACTCTGCGACCCTACAGACTGCAGCCTGCCAGGCTCCTCTGTCCAAGGGGATTCTCCAGACAAGAATACTGGAGTGGTTGCCATTTCCTCCTCCAGGGGATCTTCCCAACCCAAGTATCAAACCCAGGTCTCCCACATTGCTGGCGGATTCTATATATATTCTTTTTCACTATGGTTTATCACAAGATATTGAATAAGTCCCCTGTGCTATACAGTAGGACCTTGTTGTTTATCTACCCTATGTATAATAGTTTGCATCTGCTAGATTCATTTAGTCAGACCACAGTGGGAAGTAACTTGAGGGAGGAAGACTGTAGTTCAACATATGAATAAACAGAGATGTCCAGAGACAAAATGGGTGTTGAGGGAGGAGCACAGGAGAAAGAGTGAGCTCAGTGGCTGTATTCAAGCAGAGGCCAGGCAAAAATTCAGCAATATTAAAGAACAGATCTGAGTATTGGATGGAGAAGCTGGACTAGATGATTTGAATACTTTATAATTCAATGTGATAGCAAGAAAATCATTTGCACAAATCTGAAACAAATTCACCACTCCAGTACTCTTGCCTGGAAAATCTCATGGACGGAGGAGCCTGGTAGGCTGCAGTCCACTGGGTTGCTAAGAGTCGGACACGACTGAGCGACTTCACTTTCGTGCATTGGAGAAGGAAATGACAACCCACTCCAGTGTTCTTGCCTGGAGAATCCCAGGGACGGGGGAGCCTGGTGGGCTGCCATCTATGGGGTCACACAGAGTCGGACATGACTGAAGTGACTTAGCAGCAGCAGCAGAAACAAATTCAATGAGCTGTTAAAGATATATAAAAAAATACAGCAAAGCCAATAAAATTGGGTCCTACTCAAGCTACTCCATAATATGTGTGAGAAAGAGAATAACAGAAGACATTCCCACACTCTGACACCAATACCACCTTGGATATGGGCCCATAGCAGCAAGGACCATGGCCTGTCCATGGACTCAAGCCATATTGAGTCAAGTTTTTATAAAGCACAGAGAGAGTCTCTCAGGAACACGGAGCTTTGGGTACTGGAGAAATGCTATTAAAAAATGAAGTCTTAAAGAACCAATCTATAGTTTTTTTTCCTCAGCCAAAGTCATGACAGTTTTTCCAAAGCAATTAGTATACATGCAAATTGGCCTAGGTAGATAAGGATTCTTGCCTTCAATACATTGGCACTACTTCCTCTCCCAACCTAAAAAAAAAGTGTTTTCTCCAGGAAGGCCTTGACACATTTTTCCAGGGCTCTGCCCAGAGTTTGAAAGCTCAATGACATGACACTCCACTTGGCTGGATTTTATTGCCTGCTGTACTCTTCAGTTTCCCTTCTAGCCCAGACTTGATTATAATCAAGGTTTGCAGAAGGCACACAACATGCAGGAAACCTGTTGCATTGCCAGTTAAGTACAAACATATCCTGAAAATGAAAACCAAATGTCAATACAATGAAAAGAAACTCACAGCTTCTTCAGAAGTGTTGAATAAAGACAGATACATGAACGTGCTTTTAGCCTAGCAATTCAGTCCCAGTCCTGTTATATAATATTCCATCATCTCCCACATCTGCATACTCTATATCTTTATCAAATTGTTTATGTTTTAGCACATTTATAATGAAGGTGCCAACATAGCTTTCATAAATTTTATTTAGTGACACATGGTTGCTCTAGTTTTCCAAAACAACAAACATACTTTGCCCTAGCCACCCAGTAAAGATGACTATTCACAATCTTTAGGTCTCATCTGTGTGTTGACAGGACAAAAGACACTTTATGGCCTAGGAAATTGCTCCAGTATGGTGGTAGTTTCTAGCATCAGAATTGGTTAGTTTGAAATCCCTGATTACACAGATCAGATTTATTTCAATAAATCCCATCTGTGGAATTTTTTTTTATGGCCTAGGGAATTGCTCCAGTATGGTGGTAGTTTCTAGCATCAGAATTGGTTAGTTTGAAATCCCTGATTACACAGATCAGATTTATTTCAATAAATCCCATCTGTGGAATCAAAGATCCCAAATCAACCTTAAAGGCTATAGTCCGAAAGTAGTTACCAGTTACTGTTATACATCCCCTCAGTGCCTAGTAAGCCCAGGGCTTACTAGACTAGGGCTTAGTAAATATCAGTTTCTTTTTCTCCTTCTTTCTCTCTACACCTATTTCAGTTCCAGAGGCAGGTGGTACATGATAATAATAATAGCTAATACTTAATTAGTGCTATCTTCCTTCAGAGATGGATAAAAGTAGGGGTGGGGAAAATAAATTAATCAGTATTGAATGAAGTTAGTAGGCTGGCTGCTAGTCTCAGCTATGTAATTCTGGGGACATCATTTAAACCTGCCAAGCTCCAGTTTACTCATCTGTGAAACAAGAGTACAGGTTTCCCTGCTATCTGAAAGAAGAGTACTCCTAGAGAACCTTTTGTAAGTCAAAATGGGGTAAAAGGAAGAAGCAATTACCTTCGCACACATCTTGCTAATTGATACACAAAATAAAGATAAAGCACAGATGCTCACAGACACAGTTCAACACTATGGTGGTGTGATGTTGAAATACTGAGTGTAGTTCCTGGAAAGGAGCTTGGTAGTGCCACTCTTACTGATCTGGGTGCACACCGCCTCTTGTAATATCTCTCTGCAAACAAACACTGAACACTATTTTTGATTTTCTTTTTTTTTTTTTTTTCCAGTAAAAGTGAAAACCGTCTTCTGATTTACTTCAGTTTGTGGAAACAGGTACTAATGTAGGTCTTTCATAAAAGTGAAGTGGTAGAAAGCAAATTTTCAAAAAGTGAGGGATACATGTAATAGTTACCTCATAGGGTTAATGTGAGAGTTAACTGGTTTATGAATATACATAAAGTAGCACAGCACCTGGTTCACAGTGGGTCCTCAAAAGTATAGTTATCTTCTTCTCCCTCCTCAGCCCAGAGTACTATTTAAAAAAATTCTGGCAGTATACTCTTAAGTTGGTAGGTGAAATCCCCAGGATCTTTGGGGGTAATTCAAGGCAGGAGGCACAGAAACCAGCTTTGAAGCAACTCAACAGGTTGGAAGAGAACTACCTAAATGGGGCAGTCTGGTCCTTTATCTTTCCTGTTGATCTCTTAGATATTTTGTGGTACTTAGAGCAATGGGAATGATGAAGTTCCTATGATCGATCTTTTTGGTGCCTGAAAAGTATTCCTAAGTTGGGGAGTGCTTTAGAACCTGATGTGACATGGTTTAAGATAAATTTAAAAACTTTGCCCTCTGCCATGCAACTGAGCTCCCCCATGGCTGTAGACTGGATGGTTTTACATTGATTTAGTATAATTCTACTTTTTATTCCCCCCTTCCCCTCCCTACTAGTGCTATCCTGGTGACTGAATCTTGCCTTTCCCCCATGTCCTGAGAAGCTGATGCTGTTAATCTCAAAACAGCCTGAGGTAGAATCCAGAAACCATTTGGGAATTTAGGTGGAGGGAGGAAAGAGGGTTTTGCCTCCAGAAAGTTGATGACAAAAGCCTCTGTTACCTTTCCCTTCCAACCTCTCCTTGGGGAAAAAGAAAACCCTCTATTTACGTTACCTGCCTCTGCTGAGAAGGAGACTTAAGAGAGGTGGGATTGATCCCCGAATATGAAGACCACCTCGAGGAGGAAATGGCAACCCACTCCAGTATTCTTGCCTGGAGAATCCCCATGGACAGAGGAGCCTGGTGGGCTACAGTCCATAGGGTGGCAAAGAGTCCAATATGACTGAGACGACTTAGCACACACTCACACCTCTACTGAACTTCTTACATTCAATGACAATTTCTATCTTGCTTATTGCCTCACCTAGTTATCCATCAAGCTTTGATATAGTATCTGTTCCCAACAGATATGAAGGAAACAGGACCTTCTGGGGAAAACAAACAAACATGCCATTAAAGCTTTCATTCCAAAGTCCTTAACTCCTTATTTCCTCAGGTATCGACTACCTCCTGTTTTCCAAATGCTAATTGAGTTTTTTTATTTTTATTTTTTTTAATTTAAATTTATTTATTTTAATTAGAGGCTTATTACTTTACAATATTGTATTGGTTGTGCCATACATCAACATGAATCTGCCATGGGTGTACACGTGTTCCCAATCCTGAACCCCCCTCCCACCTCCCTCCCCATACCATCCCTCTGGGTCATCCCAGTGCACCAGCCCCAAGCTTCCTGTATCCTGCATCGAACCTGGACTGGCAATTCGTTTCTTATATGATATTATACATGTTTCAATGCCATTCTGACTGGTATGTGTGTGTTGGAGGAGGGGGAATGGGAGGGGTCAAGTTACAATTACATTTTTTAGTCAGAAAAAAACAAATCAGATGGTAATCAAATCCAAGGAGAAAACATAGATTAAAGTCTTTACTTTCTAAATCTGATACTTAACTAAACACAGCTGTTAAAGATGATGTTTTTGTTGTGCATGTGTATCTATAATAATGCTGTTATTAGTATTCAGATATGATGCTGAGAACGCTCCCCATCTCTAAGATATGCACTCAGAAGGACTTTCTCCAAGACTGGGAGATTCTACACTGATCCATCTACAACCTCACTGGGTTACTCTATATCCACAGTATAGGAAGGGAAAGAAACTAACATTTATTTAGTGGAATTCTGCCAAGTACTATAAATATATTTATTATCCTAATTTAAACAGTCTTGTGTGGAGAAGGCAATGGCACCCCACTCCAGTACTCTTGCCTGGAAAATCCCATGGATGGAGGAGCCAGGTGGGCTGCAGTCCATGGGGTCGCTAAGAGTCGGACACGACTTCACTTTCACTTTCACTTTTCACTTTCATGCATTGGAGAAGGAAATGGCAACCCACTCCAGTGTTCTTGCCTGGAGAATCCCAGGGACAGAGGAGCCTGGTAGGAGGCTGTCTATGGGGTCGCAAAGAGTCGGACACGACTGAAGCGACTTAGCAGCAGCAGCAAACAGTCTTGTGAGATATATATTATAATCTCTTTAGTATATAAGAAAATTGAGACACAGAAGAAAGTTAACTCTTACAGGCCCACCTAGCTAGCAGGAAGGGAATCAGGATTCAAACCTAGCACTGAGTTTCTCCAAAGCTCACAGTCCTTCCACTCATCACAGGCTTCTTCCAAGATGCCTGGGCTGAGGGCTAGGGTTCAGTCTTTGGTGGGACCATAAAAGCGGACTAACTCACCCTGAGACTGATAAGATAGCTTTAATTCAGTAACATGCTGCTATAAACAATCCACTTGAACTCTACATATAAAACATTCCTTGGAAGGAAATAAAGAAGGAAAGGAGAGAAGAGGTTGCACCAGGTTCCCAATTTGAAAAATACCTGAAATCAAGAACCAGCACTCATTTGAAGGTTTTTTTTAGGTCAGACTTACCAAAAGACCCCCAGCACAATAGTGTCTTAACAAGAACAGACTTTTTCACAGCTAAGAAATTAATATATACTATTTTTCCATGACCAGTCCTAATTAAACTGAAGGAATTAAGTGAATATGACAATGGGGCTATAGAGGACTTGACAGTTTCATGCAATTATTACAAAAATAATATCCTGAAAATTACCACCCAGTGAGTCAGGAAAATAAGCATCATCATCTCTGTTTACAGATGAGAAAACTAAGGACCAGGGAAGTAATAACATAAAGTTGTTGAGATGGGGCAGGATGGGCCCTGAAGTCGTGAATGCTATTGTTTATTCAGTACAGTTTTAAGTAGGGGAGTGACATGATCAACATCATATTTTAATAGTAGTCAACTCAGGACGAATTATGAGAGTTAGAGCTGTAGCAGAGAGGAATGTTGGACCAGAAGCCAGGGGCTCTGGGTTCTAGTCATAGTTTTATCACCTTTATTAACCTGTGAAAGTGCAAAAGGAAGATAAATCTCCCTGCCATTTTTCTTTTACAGGACTCTTGGGGACTCAAATGAGAGAAATAATGGATATAAATTTGCTGAATATGTCATCAGATCCTTGGTGACTAGAGAAATTAGTCAGTTTTTAATAAATATTTCTGGAGGATCATTCATTCTGTTGTCACTTATGGTACCTAAGTACACAGTCATGACAATCTAAAACATTCTTAGTGAAGAAATAAGACCTAAAAATATGCTCTAAGCTTTTGGATAGTTTAGGTACTTTTTAAAATTGAAGGATATTTGATATACTTGGGAGTACCAGACCACCTTACCTGTCGCTTGAGAAACCTGTATGCTGGTCAGGAAGCAACAGTTAGAACCAGACAGGGATCAACTGACTGGTTCAAAATTGGGAAAGGAGTACAACAAGGCTATATATTGTCACCTTATTTATTTAACACAGAATATATCATGTGAAATGCTGGGCTGGATGAAGCACAAGCTGGAATCAAGATTATCAGGAGAAATATCAACATCAGATATGCAGATGATACCATTCTAATGACAGAAAATGAAGAGGAACTAAAGAGCTTCTTGATGAAAAAGGGTGAAAGAGGAGAGTGAAAAAGTTGGCTTAAAACTCAACATTCATAAAACTAAGATCATGGCATCTGGTCCCATCATTTCATGGCAAACAGAAGGGGAAAAAGTGGAAGCAGTGACAGATTTCATATTCGTGGGCTCCAAAATCACTGCAGATGGTGACTACAGCCACAAAATTAAAAGATGCTTGCTCCTTGAAAGAAAAGCTATGACAAACCTAGACAGCATAGTAAAAAGCAAAGACATCACTTTTGCAGACAAATGTCCATATAGTCAAAGCTATGTTTTTTCCAGTAGTCGGATACGGATGGATGTGAGAGTTGGACCATAAAGAAGGCTGAGCATGGAAGAACTGATCCCTTTGAATTGTGGTGCTGGAGAAGACTCTTGAGAGTCCCTTGGACTGCAAGGAGATCAAACAGTCAATCTTAAACGAAATCAATCCTGAATATTCATTGGAAGGACTGATGCTGAAGCTAAAACTCTAATACTTTGGCCACCAGATGTGAAGAGCTGATTCATTGGAAAAGGCTCTGATCCTGGGAAAGACTGAAGACAATAGGAGAAGAGGGCAGCAGAGAATAACATGGTTAGATAGCATCACTGACTCAATGGACACGAAATTGAGCAAACTCTGGGAGAAAGTGGAGGATAGAGGAGCCTGGCATGCTATGGCTTATGGGGCTGCAGAGTCAGACATGACTTAACGACTGAACAACAACAACAACAAAGTTGATTTACAATATTACATTAGCTTCAGGAGTACAGCATAGCAATCAGTATTTTTACAGATTACATTCCATTATAGCCTATTACAGCCTTTCCCAGGTGGTAAAGAATATGCCTGCTAATGCAGGAGATATGGGCTTGATCCTTGGGTCAGGAAGATCCCCTGGAGGAGGAAATGGCAGCCTGCTTCAGTATTCTTGCTTTTAAAATCTCATGGACAGAGAAGCCTGGCGGGCTACAGTCCATGGGGTTGCAAAAAGTCGGACATGACTGAGCATCCATGCACACCTGATAGCTTATTACAAGACAGTGCCTGTAATTCCCTGTGCTATACAATATATCCTAATTGCTTTTCTATTTTACACATTGTACTTTGTAACTGTTAATCTTATACCTCTACTTTGTCCCTGCCCTCTTCTCTCTCCCCTTTGGTAAACATCAGTTTGTTTTCTACATCTGTGAGTCTGTTTCTGTTTTGCTATATACATTCATTTGCATTATTTTTTTAGATTCCACATATAAGTGATATCCTACATTATTTGTCTTTCTCTGTCTGAGAAAGAGACACTTTCAAAAGTGAAACACTTTGTTTCACTTCACACAATATCCTCTGTCTATACATGTTGCTGCAAATGGCAAAATTCTGTTCCTTTTTGTGGCTGAGTAGTATTCCATTATATATATGTTTCTTTCAGTCCAGCGTTTCTCATGATGTACTCTGCATATAAGTTAAATAAGCAGGGTGACAATATACAGCCTTGACATACCCCTTTTCCTATTTGGAACCAGTCTGTTGTTTCATGTCCAGTTCTAAATGTTGCTTCCTGACCTGCATACAGATTTCTCAAGAGGCATGTCAGGTGGCCTGGTATTCCCATCTCTTTTAGAATTTCCCACAGTTTATTGTGATCCACACAGTCAAAGGCTTTGGCATAGTCAATAAAACAGAAATAGATGTTTTTCTGGAACTTTCTTGCTTTTTCTATGATCCAGCGGATGTTGGCAATTTGATCTCTGGTTCCTCTGCCTTTTCTAAAACCAGCTTGAACATCAGGAAGTTCACGGTTCACGTATCATATGGTAGCTTTATTTTTAGTTGTTTGAGAAACCTCTATACTGTTTACCATAGTGGCTGTACCAATTTCCACTCACACCAATAGTGTATAAAGGTTCCCTTTTCTCCACATCCTCACCAACATTTTTATTTGTGTTCTTTTTGATAATAGCCATTCTGACAGGTATGAGGTGATATCTCATTGTTGTTTTGAATTAGGTACCTTTATTGAATTAAGAATATGATGAATGTGATAGAATTGCTGACTCTCATCTGGCTACCTCTTTACCTAACCTGAGTTTCCTCAGAACTCACTAGGATCCAAAGGAAGCAGCCTCATTTAAAGATTAAGGTATATGCAAGAAGGCACGCAGAGCAAGCTTATGAATCACAGGAGAGAGACAGATAGCATAATGCCTCCTAACATCTGCCATCACGGGGTGTAGGATGAAGAGGAAGTAAATCTTACATTTTAATTTTTTCCCAGTACACAGACAGCTTAATTAACTTTCATAACATACCTAGATAAAAGTCTTAGACCAACAAGTCCAATATTAGGCTTGCCTGTGGGCTATAGACAAGCAGCAGCATCTTGGCATCTATGACAAGGTGTTGGGGGAGAGAAAGGAGATTGTTATTTTAACCCGTGTTTTCTTTATTCCCCTCTTCTTGCTCCACCTCTTACTGGCCCCCTTTCACTTTTGGTCTATCTTCCCAATTTTCTTGTTTCAACCAGTTTTGTGCTATCATTCACCTCTTCTGGTCACAAAATGTTCCAAAATATTTATAATAGTTCTGAAATAATTGTTCACATTCAGATAGGGTAACTCCACATCCTCCCTTACAATTTGTCTGAATTTGTGGGTTCTTTTCTGCCAGAATACTAGGGCTTGAAAAGGTGAAAGCCAGTATTATAAAGACAGTGTCTGAAATGTGTTCAAGTTATTAACAGTTCAGAACTCCCACTGATACTACCTAATAAAAGGCACTTTGCTGTTTGCAAATACAACACAGAATCAGTTTAGAGTCTGTCATTTTGCTCATGCCTTGCTCATTACTGAGCTTTCTCTGCCAGAGAGGTATTCTTGGGTTCCTGAAATATAAAGAATTGAGACAAGGAGTTGGAGTTTTCCATTCAATGGGTATGGAGAGTTGAAAATTTTTTCAGTAGGTTAACATGACAAAGTCTGTTGCTACTTCTTACCTCTGCCCCCAGCTTGGATATACTAGGGCTCAATCCTGTTACCTTATGGTGGCAGGTCTAGCTGCTGACACTATCTAAACCTCTGCTGTAATCCATTTGTCATCAAGAAGCTTTGGAGTGATAAGGCAATTTGTGATTTTATTCCATTTCGATGGAGAAGCCACAGTAGCCTTAGAATTGTAATATCTGCTAAATTACTATGGAGAATTATGTAATACTTTAGAGCCAATGATTTCCAAATATTTAATTACAGCTAAGTGATTTCTTTGGTATTTTTCTGTAGATTTATACTGAACACATACTTTATATATTTATTTACTTACAGGTGGCGCTAATGGTAAAGAATGCATCTGTCAATTCAGAAGACGTTAAGAGACACAAGTTCCATCCCTAGGTCAGGAGGAACCCCTGGAGGAGAGGATGGCAACCCACTCCAGTATTCTTGCCTGGAGAATCCCATGGACAGAGGAGCTTGATGGGCTATGGTCCATAGCACTGCAGAGTCAGACATGACTGAAGCGACTTAGCATGCTTGCATGGACTTACTTGGCTTATTTATTTATTTAACCATAAAAGTGATCAAGGACCAGGGGACAAGATGTACAGGATACTTTACCTGGAAATGGCCTGGAAGCATTTGTACTATCTTAGATAAAATCCTGGCCCTATTGAACAGAGAAGGAAACCCATTCAAGCAGAAGGGGAATTTCTCAAAAAATATGAACATGCAAAAAATTCATCATGTACTGCAGATAAATAGAGGGTGTTTTTGTTCTAGTATGCCTGACTAGGTGGTACAGACAGCACTCACAGGTGAATGGCAATAAACAGCTCTTGCTGCCAACATCTCTCATATGCTTTCTTTCATTTTTTCTTGAGCTCTTCCAAGTGAAGCTACACCATAGTCAAGGCTCATGAGGAAATACAGGGAGGTAGATTTTGAACCAGTTAAACTGGAATCACATTACCCTTAGGAGTGGCCTCACTTTATTCATAGAGTATGATTAACTTACTCTTCCTTGTGGACCCGGCTTCCTTGGTGGCTCATATGGTAAAGAGTCTGCCTGCAATGCGGGAGACCCAGGTTCCATCCCTGGATCAGGAAGATCCCCTGGAGAAGGAAATGGCAACCCGATCCAGGATTCTTACCTGGAGAATCCCATGGACAGAGGAGTCTGATTACAGGATCAGACTCATAGGATCACATAGAGTCAGATACGACTGAGCGACTAACACTTTTTTTCTTCAAGATTAACTTATATATGATGAACAAGTCAACTTTTTAAGGTTAAAAATATAGTATTTACCCTGGAGAAGTTATACATCAGATTACTAGCTGCTGACCACTCTCCCAACACAATCCCAACCCAACTGCAGGAAATTATATGAACTGAAACCCAAGCTGCTATTTAAGCAGCTACTGATAGGACTGAGTTAAATTCCACACATTTGCAACTGCTTAAAGAGCAGGCTGGAGAATACTTTGACTACTTTCAGATGAATGCAAGGGAGTCCAAAAAACTAAGATGACTTATCACCTTATGATGACTAATGATAAGGGTATTAATATTTATCCATCACTTACTGTATACTAGAAGGTTGATATTATTTGCATTTAACCCTTATAAAAGCCCTGTGAAGTAAGAAGGAATTAACATTGTTATTTTATAAATTAGAAAACTGAAGCTTCTAAAAGAGTTTAAGGTAATTTGCTCAAATGCACACAGCCTATTACTGGTGCTAAGACAATATGTTCAGGCCACATACAGAAATTTTAATAGCAGGGAGAGATGTGTATGTGTGTGTAAAAGTGAACAATACTTTGCTAAGTAACTAAGGACATTGCTACTTCAATGTTTTTCTCTTATCTTCATTTAATTTCCCCTCCGTTTCCAGCCTTTTTGTGCTAGTGTTCAGTTTGTCTTTGGAACTTGCTTAATTTCTTTTCAGAGATGAAAGAGTCCTTCATTTTAATCCAGGCACACAAACATAAATGCTGAGTCTTCCAGCTCTAAGAAAGCCTAGAAAAGATTCTTGCCCATGCTTGCTGCTGGAAACAGGTCAGTTGCAGAAACCACTCATTGATTCGACTCTGGGAATGCACTATATTTTCAGCCTATAGGTGAAATAATCATTTATTGTTAAAATGTATTTATAAAGGAACAGACACTTTCTTTCCCCCACAAAAGTCACCTATGATGTCAGAGTTTTAACTGAGACACAACCTGACTTTTATTATGGCCCATTGTTCTTGTTCTTTTTATTTTATTTTTTAGCCAATATATTGTTTTCAATAGTCATTCTTCATGTCTATCATCATCATCCTACAAGGGGAGCTAACAAATGCATTTTTGATAGTAGGTGCCTATCTCTACTTTAATTCACCCTGCACATTGTTTCCAACCAAACTATTCATCAATATCCTGGCTCAATTGCTCAAAATGAATCATCACCTCTTATTATATCAAATCCAGTCACCTCTACAAGGCTTTCAAGGATTTCCATAATCTGGCTCCACCATACCTCAGCAGCCATACCTAGCACTGTGCACAGCACTCGACATGCTTACTGTCCCAATATACACAAGGTTTCCTTGCATTTTTCCTTTCTGCCTCTCTAAATTCCACCTTCCAAGGCCCAGACCACTAACAATAAAACCTTTTTCTTCCCTTATGTTTTGTGGACCCAACCAGAATTTGTACTCCTGAAAGCAGGTTTTCAGGATTTTACATCTACTGCCATACCATACCCGTACACAGTTCTGGGTATGCAACAGGAATCACTAGATCCTCGCTGCTTGATTCCAAAAAAATATTTCCTTTGGGGAATTTAGAACACAGATTTATATAGTTTATACTTGGAAATGTCTGGGAGAAGATAGACTCAGTTTTGATCTGTTTGTTACATTTTACTAATTCCCTTTAATGTACTTCCTCCACCAGAGTCAGTCTCCTTTAATTATTCCTGGGCATTCTTTAGGGAATTCCACCAAGATACCAAAGGAAAATGAAATCTAACTACATTTAAATGATGTAATCGCCATTGGCCTTTGTATCAAACACAGATAAAGGTTGAATTTTTTTCTTTCTTAATGTTAACTTTAATTAAAGTGTACAAATGAGCTAAACCTAAGCAAATGTGGGCATATAATAAGGCCTGGAATTCTATAACATAATCTAATTGGAAGCATGATTCACATATGTGATAAAATTGTGTGCTTTCATTCAAAAAAATAGAAATCATTCCAAGCATCTTTTCTGACCACAATGCAGTAAGATTAGATCTCAATTACAGGAGAAAAACTATTAAAAAATCCAACATATGGAGGCTGAACAACACGCTGCTGAATAACCAACAAATCACAGAAGAAATCAAAAAAGAAATCAAAATTTGCATAGAAACGAATGAAAATGAAAACACAACAACCCAAAACCTGTGGGACACCGTAAAAGCAGTCCTAAGGGGAAAGTTCATAGCAATACAGGCACACCTGAAGAAACAAGAAAAAAGTCAAATAAATAACCTAACTCTACACCTAAAGCAACTAGAAAAGGAAGAAATGAAGAACCCCAGGGTTAGTAGAAGGAAAGAAATCTTAAAAATTAGAGCAGAAATAAAAGCAAAAGAAACAAAAGAGACCATAGCAAAAATCAACAAAGCCAAAAGCTGGTTCTTTGAAAGGATAAATAAAATTGACAAACCATTAGCCAGACTCATCAAGAAACAAAGGGAGAAAAATCAAATCAATAAAATTAGAAATGAAAATGGAGAGATCACAACAGACAACACAGAAATACAAAGGATCATAAGAGACTACTATCAACAATTATATGCCAATAAAATGGACAACGAGGAAGAAATGGACAAATTCTTAGAAAAGTACAACTTTCCAAAACTCGATCAGGAAGAAATAGAAAATCTTAACAGACCCATCACAAGCACGGAAATTGAAACTGTAATCAAAAATCTTCCAGCAAACAAAAGCCCAGGTCCAGACGGCTTCACAGCTGAATTCTACCAAAAATTTAGAGAAGAGCTAACACCTATCCTGCTCAAACTCTTCCAGAAAATTGCAGAGGATGGTAAACTTCCAAACTCATTCTATGAGGCCACCATCACCCTAATACCAAAACCTGACAAAGATCCCACAAAAAAAGAAAACTACAGGCCAATATCACTGATGAACATAGATGCAAAAATCCTTAACAAAATTCTAGCAATCAGAATCCAACAACACATTAAAAAGATCATACACCATGACCAAGTGGGCTTTATCCCAGGGATGCAAGGATTCTTCAATATCCGCAAATCAATCAATGTAATACACCACATTAACAAATTGAAAAATAAAAACCATATGATTATCTCAATAGATGCAGAGAAAGCCTTTGACAAAATTCAACATCCATTTATGATCAAAACTCTCCAGAAAGCAGGAATAGAAGGAACATACCTCAACATAATCAAAGCTATATATGACAAACCCACAGCAAACATTATCCTCAATGGTGAAAAATTGAAAGCATTTCCTCTAAAGTCAGGAACAAGACAAGGGTGCCCACTTTCACCATTACTATTCAACATAGTTTTGGAAGTTTTGGCCACAGCAATCAGAGCAGAAAAAGAAATAAAAGGAATCCAAATTGGAAAAGAAGAAGTAAAGCTCTCACTGTTTGCAGATGACATGATCCTCTACATAGAAAACCCTAAAGACTCCACCAGAAAATTACTAGAACTAATCAATGACTATAGTAAAGTTGCAGGATATAAAATCAACACACAGAAATCCCTTGCATTCCTATACACTAATAATGAGAAAACAGAAAGAGAAATTAAGGAAACAATTCCATTCACCATTGCAACGGAAAGAATAAAATACTTAGGAATATATCTACCTAAAGAAACTAAAGACCTATATATAGAAAACTATAAAACACTGGTGAAAGAAATCAAAGAGGACACTAACAGATGGAGAAATATACCATGTTCATGGATTGGAAGAATCAATGTAGTGAAAATGAGTATACTACCCAAAGCAATCTATAGATTCAATGCAATCCCTATCAAGCTACCAACAGCATTCTTCACAGAGCTAGAACAAATAATTTCACAATTTGTATGGAAAAACAAAAAACCTCGAATAGCCAAAGCGATCTTGAGAAAGAAGAATGGAACGGGAGGAATCAACCTACCTGACTTCAGGCTCTACTACAAAGCCACAGTCATCAAGACAGTATGGTACTGGCACAAAGACAGAAATATAGATCAATGGAACAAAATAGAAAGCCCAGAGATAAATCCACGCACATATGGACACCTTATCTTCGACAAAGGAGGCAAGAATATACAATGGATTAAAGACAATCTCTTTAACAAGTGGTGCTGGGAACTCTGGTCAACCACTTGTAAAAGAATGAAACTAGAACACTTTCTAACACCATACACAAAAATAAACTCAAAATGGATTAAAGATCTAAACGTAAGACCAGAAACTATAAAACTCCTAGAGGAGAACATAGGCAAAACACTCTCTGACATACATCACAGCAGGATCCTCTATGACCCACCTCCCAGAATATTGGAAATAAAAGCAAAAATAAACAAATGGGACCTAATTAACCTTAAAAGCTTCTGCACATCAAAGGAAACTATTAGCAAGGTGAAAAGACAGCCTTCAGAATGGGAGAAGATAATAGCAAATGAAGCAACTGACAAACAACTAATCTCGAGAATATACAAGCAACTCCTACAGCTCAACTCCAGAAAAATAAATGACCCAATCAAAAAATGGGCCAAAGAACTAAATAGACATTTCTCCAAAGAAGACATACAGATGGCTAACAAACACATGAAAAGATGCTCAGCATCACTCATTATCAGAGAAATGCAAATCAAAACCACTATGAGGTACCATTTCACGCCAGTCAGAATGGCTGCGATCCAAAAGTCTACAAGTAATAAATGCTGGAGAGGGTGTGGAGAAAAGGGAACCCTCTTACACTGTTGGTGGGAATGCAAACTAGTACAGCCACTATGGAGAACAGTGTGGAGATTCCTTAAAAAACTGGAAATAGACATGCCTTATGATCCAGCAATCCCACTGCTGGGCATACACACTGAAAAAACCAGAAGGGAAAGAGACACGAGTACCCCAATGTTCATCGCAGCACTGTTTATAATAGCCAGGACATGGAAGCAACCTAGATGTCCATCAGCAGATGAATGGATAAGAAAGCTGTGGTACATATACACAATGGAGTATTATTCAGCCATTAAAAAGAATACATTTGAATCAGTTCTAATGAGGTGGATGAAACTGGAGCCTATTATACAGAGTGAAGTAAGCCAGAAAGAAAAACACCAATACAGTATACTAACGCATATATATGGAATTTAGAAAGATGGTAACAATAACCCTGTGTACGAGACAGCAAAAGAGACACTGATGTATAGAACAGTCTTATGGACTCTGTGGGAGAGGGAGAGGGTGGGAAGATTTGGGAGAATGGCATTGAAACATGTAAAATATCATGTATGAAATGAGTTGCCAGTCCAGGTTCGATGCACGATACTGGATGCTTGGGGCTGGTGCACTGGGACGACCCAGAGGGATGGAATGGGGAGGGAGGAGGGAGGAGGGTTCAGGATGGGGAACACATGTAAACCTGTGGCGGATTCATTTTGATATTTGGCAAATCTAATACAGTTATGTAAAGTTTAAAAATAAAAAAAAATTAAAAAAAAAAAAAAAAAAAAAAAAAAAAAAAAAAAAAAAAGAAATGGATGCTCAAAATATTTAACATAAAAAAAAAAAAAAAAAAAAAAAAAAAAAAAAAATTGTGTGCTTTCAACATTTCTTGAGCAATCTGATAAAACTGTCTTACATTTTCACAATAGTTTATAGGTTATAAAATATTCCATGTCTGTTATTTTGTTTGATCTCTGTAATAAAACTATAAAACAGATATTATCTCTCTTTTGTGTAAGGTAAAACAAATTCAGAGTCAGAAAAGTTAAGAAAGGCCTTGAGCCAGGAGAAGAAAGAAACAAGGCCTAAACCTATGTGCAGAGAAACTGGGTGGGGAAGGGACAGTGAAGCACAAGAGGTGCTTGGTAACTTTAGCTGAACATCAGCTGTGTGCTAGGTACTGTCAGATGACACAAATATGAACCACAGTCCTACCCTACAGGCGCATAAATGTGTGAGAAATATATATAAAGTCTAGACAACTGTTAGTTAATAGAAAACTAAGTCCCAAAGTCTTCACACCTAATGTTCCTTTTCCTACAATTCTGTTGCAAGGATCCAGTTCCCACTTACCACCTTCTGTCTCTTCTCTCTTTGGTGCTCAGAGCCCACCTTCTGAAATAGCTACAGAAGAGACTTTGCTGAAGCCCTATGGCTCCAGACAAAGAATAAGAGCACATTAGTTGGAAAGGAATATTGGGAGAGGATGCTAGGGTCTCATGCAGAGACAACCAAATCAGGAAGTTAGTGGTGTGAACATATGAGAGCAGGAACTTTGTATTTTGGTCCATTACCAAATTACCAAATAGAAAACTATAAAGAAGTATGTTTGGAAGAGAGAGTCAAAGGAAGAGTACATGGAAAAAGAGGTAGAGGAGGAAAAGAGGGAGAGAGAACAAGAGAGAAATCTTAGGTTTAGTGTATATGAAATTTATACTAAGATTTACTCTCTTACCAGGATATAGTACAGCTCTGTTCATGGAGGCCAGTGGTTTATTGATACTTGTCCTTGATGACAAGGCAGGGACGGACTAATTGAGAATTTTGTAAGTCTTCGCAATATAGGGAACCAACAAAGTGACATGAATATCCGAAAGTCTGTAAAGTGTAACAGTAGGTAAGAACTTGAGTGCCCTGAACCAAAATGGTGGCTAAATGACAGTGCTGCCACCGCTTAGTGGCTCAGTCACGGCCAACTCTTTTGCGGCCCTAAGGACTATAGCCCACCACACCACTCTGTCCATGGGATTCTCAGGCAAGAATACTGGAGCGGGTTGCCATTTCCTTCTCTAGGGTATCTTTTCAACTTCTTCGAACCTGCATCTCCTGCGTTGGCAGGTGGATTCTTTACTGTTGAGCCACCAGGGAACCCCATTTTCTGCTAAATCCAGAGATTAAAAAGGTCAAGAGAAGGGAAAGTGGCTTAAGGATGCATCTCTCCCTCAGTAGCTCCATTTACTTTAAATTCTTCTAATTTACGATGCCAGAGAGAGGTCTCTAGGAGCTGGCAGCATCTCCTAGGAGGGCAAAATCCTTATTACTATGACAAAGAATTCTGAAACTCTTTCAAAGAGTTTCAAGGAGTTTCAAGGAGTCCAGAAGAGGACTCCTTCTGAGCTTAGGTTTGGAAATTTGTCAACTAACATATTATACTACTTAGTAATTTAGAATATTTTGATAAAATAAATTTCATATTCAGAGTTGAACAAGCCAGAAGGCAGAAGGGGCCATCATTTCTAAATCCAAGTGTCCACAGAAACCAGAAAACCCTAAGTCCCCCTACTATATACCATTCCCCAATACGAGGCCACCTACATGGGCCTTATTTCCTACCATATCATGTCCCAACATTTCTACATGGCTTTCAAGACCTACCTCCAAACAATTCCTGCTGCCCTGGTTATTAGGTTTGGCTTTATTACTCCACAGACATGCTCTTTCTCCTATCTTCCTATGTGCTGTCATTGATAGCTCTATCTGAACACCCTTTCCTCTGTATCTCACCCAGTGAAATTATACCCATATGCCAAAGTCCATCTCCTCCTTGAAGTCTTTCCTGACTATTAGACACTTGGTTGATCTCCCTCATATCTGAAGAGTAAATGTGATCTGTAGTAAGGATAATGGAAGCAGTGTGATGGAGAATTTAAAATAGTACTAGAAGATTAGGAGAAATTTTGAATTCAAGTTGCAGGTTTGCCAGTAAATAGAGTAAATGACTTTGGCAATGTTATCTAAACTTCAATTATTTGTATTTTATTATATTTCTACTCCATTATTCATTACTTGTCTACCCTATGCTTATTGTTGAATCTTATCTAAATCTTTCCATTAAGGATTTTACAGTCTACTAAATGAGATGTGTATATAAACAATTAGAAGTCAAAATAGGAAAAGTGGTTAAATATTAAGAGAGCGTCATAGAAAGTTCCTCAAGAGGTTAGAGGAAGTTTGCATTTCTCTATGTAGAAAATAGCATTGGAACTTGCATGAACAAAGGTATTCTGCTGCTGCTGCTAAATCACTTCAGTCGTGTCCAACTCTGTGTGACCCCATAGACGGCAGCCCACCAGGCTCCCCCGTCCCTGGGATTCCCCAGGCAAGAACACTGGAGTGGGTTGCCATTTCCTTCTCCAATGCATGAAAGTGAAAAGTTAAAATGAAGTCGCTCAGTTGTGTCCAACCCTCAGCGACCCCATGGACTGCAGCCCTCCAGGCTCCTCCGTCCATGGGATTTTCCAGGCAGGAGTACTGGGGTGGGGTACCATTGCCTTCTCCAAAAGTATTCTAAGGATCAAAAAATATATAGGAAAGTGTTAGGAAACAATACATAGAAAAATGCCATACAAATGCAAGGGCCAGTAGTATTTTAACTGGGGTGAGTGGGAAGAGAAGCTGTTCCAAGGAATGATAAAGTGGAGCAACGAGTGCTTCAGTCCCTTATTACAACCTGCCAAATACTTTTGTTCAGAAGAAGCAATGGGCTCCCTTGATGTCAGAGTTGCCCTTTCTGCCAGCACACAAAAGAGCCTACATTACATTGTAGTCCATGAAAACTTTCCAGAGCCACCTGCAGCAGGGGACTCAGAAAGAGCCTCAAATAATGCTCAGTAACTGGCAGCAGATGGCCAATTTGAAGAGAAGCACTGCTATGCCCCACATACCTCCAAGAACATACCAGCAATATGAATGAGCTGGTTTTTAATCTTATATTCAGGATAAGGGCAACTGTCTCAGGCCCCACTGTTAAGCAGTTGGTGGGGGGGGGGGGGCACTACAGCAGCTACATAGGTATAAAGCAGAGGAGGAATCTGACAGCAGCTGAAATACTCTGAATACATGTACTCTCTCACCAAAGTTCCAGCAAGAGGCTTGTTGTCCATCAGTAAGATCCTCCCTCCTCCAAGTGGTTCTCCAATCTACTGGTTGCAACCACCAACTGGGTTCAGACAATACAGACCATCCTTTGGTAAATGCTTTCAGCAGTTTTAGGTATGAGTATGTGTGTGCCTCCTCAGGATGACCTTCCTTCTTCCCCTCTACACAAAGAAATCATTCTAATATACAATGCTAAATTTCACTTCCATAGTCTTTTTCTTCATCCTTAGAGGACATTTTTTTTGGGGGGGGGAACAAGGTTTGGCTGGCCATCTAGTCCAATATTTAGCTCAAAATGATATTCCAACAGTATCTAGGTTCATATAAACTCATCTAAATTAAATTCCATTCAGACACAAATTCACCACTGGTATTAGTTTTATTATTAATTATAGTCTTTTACTTACACTGTATAATCATAAGGGATTTGATTTAGGTCATACCTGAATGGTCTAGTGGTTTTCCCTACTTTCTTCAATTTAAGTCTGAATTTGGCAATAAGGAGTTCATGCTCTGAGCCACAGTCAGCTCCTGGTCTTGTTCTTGTTGATTGTATAGAGCTTCTCCATCTTTGGCTGCAAAGAATATAATCAATCTCTACACATGGTGATGTCCATGTGTAAAGTCTTCTCTTGTGTTGTTGGAAGAGGGTGTTTGCTATGACCAGTGCATTTTCTTGGCAAAACTCTATTGGTCTTTGCCCTGCTTCATTCTGTATTCCAAGGCCAAATTTGCCTGTTACTCCAGGTGTTTCTTGACTTCCTACTTTTACATTCCAGTCCCCTATAATGAAAAGGACATCCTTTTTGAGTGTTAGTTCTAAAAGGTCTTGTAGGTCTTCATAGAACCATTCAACTTCAGCTTCTTTGGCATTACTGGTTGGGGCATAGACTTGGATCACTGTGATACGGAGTGGTTTGCCTTGGAAATGAACAGAGATCATTCTGCCATTTTTGAGATTGCATCCAAGTACTGCATTTCAGATTCTTCTGTTGACCATGATGGCTACTCCATTTCTTCTAAAGGATTCCTACCCACAGTAGTAGATATAATGGTCATCTGAGTTAAATTCACCCATTCCAGTCCATTTTAGTTCACTGATTCCTAGAATGTTGACATTCACTCTTGCCATCTCTTGTTTGACCACTTCCAATTTGCCTTGATTCATGGACCTGACATTCCAGGTTCCTATGCAATATTGCTCTTTACAGCATCGGACCTTGCTTATATCACCAGTCACATCCACAACTGGGTATTGTTTTTGCTTTGGCTCCATCCCTTCATTCTTTCTGGAGTTATTTCTCCACTGATCTCCAGTAGCATATTGGGCACCTAACAATCTGGGGAGTTCCTCTTTCAGATTTAAGGGACTAGATCTGATAGATAGAGTGCCTGATGAACTATGGACTGAGGTTCATGACATTGTACAGGAGACAGGGATCAAGACCATCCCCATGGGAAAAAAATGCATTAAAGCAAAATGGCTGTCTGAGGAGGCCTTACAAATAGCTGTGAAAAGAAGAGAAGCGAAAAGCAAAGGAGAAAAGGAAAGATATAAGCATCTGAATGCAGAGTTCCAAAGAATAGTAAGGAGAGATAAGAAAGTCTTCCTCATTGATCAATGTAAAGAAATAGAGGAAAACAACAGAATGGGAAAGACTAGAGATCTCTTCAAGAAAATTAGAGATACCAAGGGAACATTTCATGCAAAGATGGGCTCGATAAAGGACAGAAATGGTATGGACCTAACAGAAGCAGAAGATATTAAGAAGAGGTGGAAGGATACACAGAAGAACTGTACACAAAAGATCTTCAAGACCACGATAATCACGATGGTGTGATTACCCACTTAGAGCCCAACATCCTGGAATGTGAAGTCAGGTGGGCCTTAGAAAGCATCACTATGAACAAAGCTAGTGGAGGTGATGGAATTCCAGTTGAGCTATTTCAAATCCTGAAAGATGATGCTGTGAAAGTGCTGCACTCAATATGCCAGCAAATTCGGAAAACTCAGCAGTGGCCACAGGACTGGAAAAGGTCAATTTTCATTCCAATCCCAAAGAAAGGCAATGCCAAAGAATGTTCAAACTACCGCACAATTGCACTCATCTCACATGCTAGCAAAGTAATGCTCAAAATGCTCTAAGCCAAGCTTCAGCAATACGTGAACCATGAACTTCCAGATGTTCAAGCTAGTTTTAGAAAAGGCAGAGGAACCAGAGATTAAATTGCCAACAACTGCTGGATCATCAAAAAAGCAAGAGAGTTCCAGAAAAACATCTATTTCTGCTTTATTGACTATGCCAAAGCCTTTGACTGTGTGGATCACAATAAACTGCGGACAATTCTGAAAGAGATGGGAATACCAGACCATCTGACCTGCCTCTTGAGAAACCTGTATGCAGGTCAGGAAGCAACAGTTAGAACTGGACATGGAACAACAGTCTGGTTCCAAATAGGAAAAGGAGTACGTTAGGGCTGTATATTGTCACCCTGCTTATTTAACTTCTATGCAGAGTACATCATGAGAAACGCTGGGCTGGAAGAAGCACAAGCTGGAATCAAGATTGCCGGGAGAAATATCAATATCGTCAGATATGCAGATGACACCACCCTTATGGCAGAAAGTGAAGAGTAACTCAAAAGCCTCTTGATGAAAGTGAAAGAAGAGAGTGAAAAAGTTGGCTTAAAGCTCAACATTCAGAAAACGAAGATTATGGCATCTGGTCCCATCACTTCATGGGAAGTAGATGGGGAAACAGTGGAAACAGTGTCAGACTTTATTTTTTGGGGCTCCAAAATCACTGCAGATGGTGACTGCAGCCATGAAATTAAAAGATGCTTACTCCTTGGAAGAAAAGTTATGACCAACCTAGATAGCATATTGAAAAGCAGAGACATTACTTTGTCAACAAAGGTCTGTCTAGTCAAGACTATGGTTTTTCCTGTGGTCATGTATGGATGTGAGAGTTGGACTTCAATGAAGAAAGCTGAGTGCCAAAGAATTGATGCTTTTGAACTGTGGTGTTGGAGAAGACTCTTGAGAGTCCCTTCGACTGCAAGGAGATCCACCCAGTCCATTCTGAAGGAGATCAGCCCTGGGATTTCTTTGGAAGGAATTATGCTAAAGCTGAAACTCCAGTACTTTGGCCACCTCATGCGAAGAGTTGACTCATTGGAAAAGACTCTGATGCTGGGAGGTTGGGGGCAGGAGGAGAAGGGGACAACAGAGGATGAGATGGTGGATGGCATCACTGACTCGATGGACGTGAGTCTGCGTGAACTCCGGGAGTTGGTGATGGACAGGGAGGCCTGGCGTGCTGTGATTCATGGGGTCGTAAAGAGTCAGACACGACTGAGCGACTGAACTGAACTGAACCGAACTGATAGTCTTTTACTGGGCTGTGCTCAGGGTTTGTTCGGAACCACCTGCCTATGCCTTTTTCCAGACTTTCGAATCTACACCTTCCTTGGAAGGGTCAGATACTTGCCAAAAGTCCTTCGTGGGTGGTGGAAAAATTTGGCTTGTGCACCCCTCCTCAAGAAATATATAGCTAATGATGAGAACATATAGTGTCAAACTGAAGAGGGACAAAATATTTCTCTATTACAAACAAAAACCCCTCAATTTGGAATTTTTTTCACAGCCTTCCATTTACTGCTCTGAAGAGTTACCTTGCAAATGTCCATTATTACTCTCCTCAGACATTAGGGACAGCTCTAGCCTTCATTACTTGAGTCTTCATTACTTATTTGTAATAATACCTTGCATTTAAGGTACTGTTTATCATGTGTATCATATAACATATATGAAGTGAAATTAGTCACACAGTCATGTCTGACTCTTTGCAATCCCATGGACTGTAGCCCATCAGGCTCCTCTGTCCATGGAACTCTTCAGGCAAAAATACTGGAGTGGGTGCCATTTCCGTCTCCATGGGATCTTACTGAAGGGATCAAACCCAGGTCTGCCTGCATTGTAGGCAGATTCTTTACCATCTGAGCACAAAGGAAGCCCTTATATATTTATTTATATAAATAAATATTTTTTAATCCCTTATATATTTATTATATAAGGAAGCCCTTATATATATTTATATTTAATTATAATTTAATGTATGTATTTTATAATATACTGCTTTATCATACATGTATACACAGTACATTACATTGACAATAATTTAATACCTATCTGTGAAGTAAAGAATTAACCCAGCAGGCCTGCATTACTCAAATTGTATACATTCTCAGAAGGGCCTACTTGTATGACTAGACTTTGGCTGGCTCCTAGGAACTGAGGTCTTAGAATGTTCCCTATGCTACTGATTAGGGCGCTGTGCATGCCTGAAGTCTTGAACCACATTATACCAACTTGTGTGGATAGTTTGTGTAAAAAATGTAATTTATGCTGAACATCTGTTTTCTTTCTTTGGGGTAGGGGTTGTTCTGAAGTTTTGGTAACTACAATCAGCACTAGAGTTACCCAAATAAAAACCCTAGACTATTAGGCAAAATAAAACTTCCCTGGAAAAAAAGTTTGCATGTATTTCTGAAGTTCATTGCTGGGGGATTTAGTATGTCCTGTGTGAATCCACTAGGAGAGGACTCTTGGAAGCTTCTGCCTGGTATGCTCCAACTTGTGTCTGATCTACCATTTTCCTTTACTGATCCTTCTTTTAATCCCTTTGCTGAAATGAACTGTAGCCTCACTATAATGACTTCTGAGTCCTGCAAATCCTTCTAGCACACCAGTGAATCTAGGGGTGAACTTGGAATTCAACAATACAATCTTACAATGTCACGAGGATTATCACTTGCATTTTACATATAAGGAAACTGAGTTTCAGAGAAATCAAAAGACTTCTTCAAGAGTGGTTAGTGCTTGAGCTGAAACTAGAAAACTATTCTCTCCAAATCTCTTTCTTTCCCTACGACACTAAACTCTCCCCTAAGTAAATTTTGTTGAACTTGGAGAGGTAGATAAAATGGTATCAGGTATCTTTCAGCTCTGACAGCCCATAACTGTATATTCAGAAGCCTACATAAAAAAAGAAGTACAACTTTTAAAAAATTAATTTATTTATTTTTAATTGGAGGCTAATTACTTTACAATATTGTGGTGGTTTTTGCCATACATTGACATGAATCAGCTATGGGTGTACATGTGTCCCCCATCCTGAACCCCCCTCCCACCTCCCTCCACATCCCATCCCTCAGAATTGTCCAGCTTTGAGTGCCCTGTTTCATGCATTGAACTTGGACTGGTCATCTACTTCACATATGCTAATATACATGTTTCAACACTATTCTCTCAAAACATCCCACCCTTGCCTTCTCCCACAGAGTCCAAAAGTCTGTTCTTTATATCTGTGTCTCTTTTGCTGTCTCACATATAGGGTCATCATTACCATCTTTCTAAATTCCATATGTATGTGTTAATATACTGTATTGGTGTCTTTCTTTCTGACTTACTTCACTCTGTATAATAGGTTCCAGTTTTATCCACTTCATTAGAACTGAGTCAAATACGTTCTTTTTAATAGCTGAGTAATATTCCATCGTGTAGCACAGCTTTCTTATCCATTCATCTGCTGACAGACATCTAGTTTGCTTCCATGTCCTGGCAGTTGTAAACAGTTCTGTGATGAACATTGGGGTGCATGTGTCTCTTTCAATTCTGGTTTCCTCACTGTGTATGCCCAGCAATGGGATTGCTGAGTCATATGGCAGTTCTATTTCCAGTTTTTTAAGGAATCACCACACTGTTCTCCATAGTGGCTTTAGTAGTTTGCCTTCCCACCAACAGTGTTAAGAGGGTTCCTTTATCTCTGCACCCTCTCCAGCATTTATTGTTAGTAGACTTCTTGATAGCAGCCATTCTGACTGGCATGAGATGGTACCTCATTGTGGTTTTGATTTGCATTTCTCTGATAATGAGTGGTGTTGAGCATCTTTTCATGTGTTTGTTAGCCATCTGTATGTCTTTGGAGAAATGTCTGTTTAGTTATTTGGCCCATTTTTTGATTGGGTAGTTTATTTTTCTGGAAATGAGATGCATGAGCTGTTTGTATATTTTTGAGATTAATTCTTTGTCAGCTGCTTCATTTGCTATTATTTTCTCCCATTCTGAAGGCTGTCTTTTCACCTTGCTTATAGATTCCTTCGTTGTGCAAAAGTTTTTAAGTGTAATTAGGTCCCATTTGTTTATTTTTGTTTTTATTTCCATTACTCTGGGAGGTGGGTCATAGAGGATCCTGCTGTGATTTATTTCAGAGAGTGTTTTGTCTATATTTACCTCTAGGAGTTTTATAGTTTCTGGTCTTACATTCAGATCTTTAATCCATTTTGAGTTTATTTTTGTGTATGGTGTTAGAAAGTGTTCATTTCATTCTTTTACAACTGGTTGACCAGTTTTCCAAGCACCACTTGTAAAAGAGATTGTCTTTTCTCCATTGTATATTCTTGCTTCCTTTGTCAAAGATAAGGTGTCCATAAGGTTTCCATAGGTGTGTGGATTTATCTCTGGGCTTTCTATTTTGTTCCATTGATCTATATTTCTATCTTTGTGTCAGCACCATACAACTTTTGAAATTCAAAGTTTTTTCAGGTCATCTCTTTCTATCCCCATATTGCACACATCATTTCTGTCCTAGAGTGTCCGAGGCTCTACTGACAGTCTACAAGAATTCACGGGCAAGGAAAATACTATACTTTAAAGAATGACTAGTTCTGCTATGCATACTTCCCCCAGATGTTTTGTCTAATCCTTGATAAATAAAACTGTACACATGGATACGAGAAAGACCCTGGCTAGATTTGTTCAGTATCACTATTAGGGTAAGTGAAAGTCACTTAGTCGTGTTTGACTCTTTGAGAACCCATGGACTATAAAGTCCATGGAATTCTTCAGGCCAGAATACTGGAGTGGGTTGCCATGTCCTAACCCAAGGATCGAACCCAGGTCTCCCCCATTGCAAGCAGATTCTTTACCATCTGAGCCACCAGGGAAACCTGAATGGAAGGGAAAGTTTATAGCCTTCTCTGACCTGATATGCCAGCATAATGTTGCCTTGCTCTAAATTCCCAAAGGACATACACATCTGTGTAGTCTGTCTCACTAACTATATCTGTGTGTTCTGCAAATGGTGGGGGAGGAGATTGTGCCTACATGGAATAAAATATAAAACTTATGAAATATATCTCCTTTCATGAAATTCTTATTTTGGATTTTTTTTTGGGGGGGGCATGCTGTGAGGCTTGTGGGATCTTAGTTCTCCAACCAGGGATCAAGCTAGGGTTCCCAGCAGTGAAAGCTCAGAATCCTAACCACTGGACTGCCATTGAATTCCCCTGCCCTTTCGTGAAACTTAATATTTATAAAATATGATATATATTTTAAAGAGAACAATAAAGTAAATGAATAAATTAGGCTGCAATCTTGCTTCTATCCCCAATATTAAAATATCATTGGGTGAGTTTCAAAAACCTGGGCTGAGCTTTGCTTTGTAATGCTCTGCAAGATTTTCCACTGAACAGGAAAAATGGGAAGACACCCACCTGTGTAACAATCAATGTTTATCTTTGGATAAAGGATCTTTACTAAAGGATCTTGCTGCTCTGATTTTGGCGTTGGCAAGTCCATTTTCATTACAATGTTTGGGGATCTTCACAGATTTATATCATGAAGAAAAGAAGTCTGTTTGTCTATGTGGAGAATGTTGAGTTAGTTGTACAGTGTGGACCCTTGTTGTTGCTGTTGTTGTTCAGTCACTCAGTCATGTCCAACTCTTTGCAACCCTATGGACTTCAGCACACCAGGCTTCCCTGTCCTTCACCATCTCCCGGAGCTTGCTCAAACTCATGTCCATTGAGTCGGTGATGCCACCCAACCATCTCACCCTCGGCCATCCCCTTCTCCTCCTGCCTTTAATCTTTCCCAGCATTAGGGTCTTTTCCAAAGAGTTGGCTCTTCGCATCAGGTGGTCAAAGTATTGGAGCTTCAGCTTCAGCATCAGTCCTTCCAATGAATACTCAGGGTTGATTTCCTTTAGGATTGAGTGGTTTGATCTCCTTCCAGTCCAAGGGACTCTCAAGAGTCTTCTCCAACAGCACAGTTCAAAAGCATCAATTCTTCAGCACTTAGCCTTCTATATGGTCCAACTTTCACATCCATACATGACTACAGGAAAAACCATAGCTTTGACTATATGAACTTTCGTTGGCAAAGTAATGTCTCTGCTTTTTAATATGCTGTCTAGGTTGGTCACAGCTTTTCTTCCAAGGAGCAAGCGTCTTTCCATTTCACAGCTGCAGTCATCTTCTACAGTGATTTTGAGCCCAAGAAAATAAAGTCTGTCACAGTTTCCATTGTTTCCGCATCTGTTTGCCAAGATGTGATGGGACCAGATGCCATGATCTTCATTTTTTGAATGTTGAATCTTAAGCCAGCTTTTTTTTTTTTTACTCTCTTCTTTCACCTTCATCAAGAGGCTATTTAGTTCCTGCTTGCTTTCTGCCATAAGGGTGGCATCATCTGCATCAGTTCAGTTCAATAGCTCAGCTGTGTCCGACTCTTTGCAACCCCATGAACTGCAGCCCACCAGGCTTCCCTGTCCATCACCAACTACCAGAGCTTACTCAAACTCATGTCCATCAAGCCAACTTTTTCACTCTCCTCTTTCATTTTCATCAAGAGGCTCTTTAGTTCTTCTTCACTTTCTGCCATAAAGGTGGTGTCACCTGCATATCTCAGGTTATTGATATTTCTCCTAGCAATCTTGATTCCAGTTTGTGCTTCACCCAGCCTGGCATTTCACATGATGTACTCTGCATATAAGTTAAATAAGCAGGGGGACCATATAAAGACTTGACATACTTCTTTCCTAACTTTGGGCCAGTCCATTGTTCCATGTCCGGTTCTAACTGTTGCTTCTTGACCTGCATACAGGTTTCTCAGGAGGCAGGTAAGGTGGTCTAGTTTCCCCATCTCTTTAAGAATTTTCCACAGTTTATTGTGATCCAAACAGTCAAAGGCTTATAGCATAGTCAATGAAGAAGTAGATGTTTTCCTGGAATTCTCATGCTTTTTCTATGATCCAACAGATGTTGGAAATTTGATCTCTGGTTCCTCTGCTTTTTCTAAATCCAGCTTAAACATTTGGAAGGTCTTGGTTCATGTACTGTTGAAGTCCAGCTTGAAGAATTTTGAGCATTACTTTGCTAGTGTGTGAAATGAGTGCAATTGTGCGGTAGTTTGATCATTCTTTGGCACTGCTTTCTTTGGGATTGGAATGAAAACTGACCTTTTCCAGTCCTGTGGCCACTGCTGAGTTTTCCAAATTTGCTGGCATATTGAGTGCAGCACTTTCACAGCATCATCTTTCAGGATTTGAAATAGCTCAGCTGGAATTCCATCACCTCCACTAGCTTTGTTCATAGTGATGCTTTGTAAGGCCCACTTGACTTCACACTCCAGGATATCAGCTCTAGGTGAGTGATCACACCATCCTGGTTATCTGGGTCATAAAGATAATTTTTCTATAGTTCTTCTATGTATTCTCACCACCTCTTCTCAACATCTGCTTCTGTTAGGTCCATACTGTTTCTGTCCTTTATTGTGCCCATCTTTGCATAAAGTGTTCCCTTGCTATGTCTAATTTTCTTGAAGAGATCTCTAGTTTTTCCCATTCTGTTGCTTTCCTCTATTTCTTTGTATTGATCACTGAGGAAGGCTTTTTTAAATCTCTCCTTGCTATTCTTTGGAACTCTGCATTCAGATGGATATATCTTTCCTTTTCTCCTTTGCTTTTTGCTTCTCTTCTCTCACCTATTTGTAAGGCCTCCTCAGACAACCATTTTGCCTTTTTGCATTTCTTTTTCTTTAGGATGGTTTTGATCACAGCTTCCCATACAATGTCATGAACCTCTGTCCATAGTTCTCAGGCACTCTATCAGATCTAATCCCATGAGTCTATTTGTCATTTCCACTGTATAATCATAAGGGATTTGATTTAGGTCATACCTGAATAGTCTAGTCGTTTCCCCCTGCTGCTGCTACTGCTAAGTCGCTTCAGTTGTGTCTGACTCTGTGCGACCCCATGGACTGCAGCCTACTAGGCTCCTCCATCCATGGGATTTGCCAGGCAAGAGTCCTGGAGTGGGTTGCCATTGCCTTCTCTGTGGTTCTTCCCTACTTTCTTCAATTTCAGTCTGTATTTGGCAATAAAGAGTTGATGCTGACTGTATAGAGCTTTTCCATCTTTGGCTGCAAAGAATATAATCAATCTGATTTCGGTATTGACCATCTTGTGATGTGCATGTGTAGAGTCGTTTCTTGTGTTGTTAGAAGAGGGTGTTTGCTATGACCATTATGTTCTCTTCGTTTTGTACTCCAAGGCCAATACTGATACTCTGGGTTATAAGGGAACAACCTAGCCCACAGTACCAAAGTCAATCAAGAATTCCATATGAAACCCCAAACAGTAATATGTACTGAATATGCCAATATTTACTTTGTAAACTGAAGTAGTATTGATTTTGTGAGGGTAAGGAAGCTATAAAATTAGCTCCACTTGAAATGAAGCTGATGTATTTTCTTTTCTTTTTTTTCTCCAAGTTGATGCATTTTCAACACTGCTAAAGCAAAAAGAAAAATTTTAAAATACTGGGTCACTTTAATAACTAAATATCTACCTGTCCTGATGCAGGAAAAACAGATCATGTCTTCAAGACTGAGTTTTATTTTACTTTATTTTCTTTTAAAGAATATTTACTTATTTTTGTGTTTTATTCATTTGTTATTTATTTGGATGTTTTGGTTTTAGTTGCAGTACATGAAATCTTCATTGCATCATGTGGGACCCTTTGTTCCAGAGCACAGGACTCTCTAGTTGAGGCATGCAGGTTCAGTGGTTGCAGCATACCATCTCTCCAGTTGCAGTGTGTGGGTTTAGTTGCTCTGTAGCATGTGGGATCTTAGTTCCCTGACAAGGGATCAATCCCATGCCCCTTGCATTGCAAGGCAGACTCTTAACCACTGGACCACCAGGGAAGTCTCCTATTTATTTATTTGATTGCACTGGATATTTAGTTGCAGCATGTGAACTCAGTTACAGCATATGGGATCTAGTTTCCTGACCAGGTATTGAACCCAGGCCCCTGCATTGGGAGCGTGAAGCCCTAGCCACTGGGCCACCAGGGAAGTCCCCAAGACTAATTTTTAAATGTATGATACCATCTAATATATGTATCATTGTATA
This sequence comes from Bubalus bubalis, assembly GCF_019923935.1. Taxonomy (NCBI): domain Eukaryota; kingdom Metazoa; phylum Chordata; class Mammalia; order Artiodactyla; family Bovidae; genus Bubalus; species Bubalus bubalis. The sequence goes on from NC_059181.1 coordinate 66,405,032, forward strand.
TTCTGTCTAATATGATTATTAAAATTTAATAATTCACATTTGTGTGATAAATTTATAATGTACTAATATATTTCATATTGTTCATCTTATGTTGATCCCTAGCAATAACTCTACATGTGAATGGGTTGGTGTTGTCCTCATTTTACAGATGTCATGGATAGAAGGCTAGGAGAGGCTGAGCACTAGATAGCTGGCATTAGAATACAGGTATCAATGTTCCAAGCTTCCTCTGCTTTGTAGAGGAAGTGGCACTAGTGGTAAAGAATCTGCTTCCTAATTCAAGAGACACAAAAGACATGGCTTTGATTCCTGGATCAGGAAGATCCTCTGGAGTAGGAAATGACAACCCACTCCAGTATTCTTGCTTGGAAAATTTCATGGACAGAAGAGCCTGGTGGGCTACAGTCCACGGGGTCGCAGAGTCAGACATGACTGAGCTCACACACATACAGCAAGGGACACGAACATGATGAGATGCTGCATACTCCTTTCCAGGTCAAAACTCATTATCTAACCCAAAGTTTATAATTACACAAGTTTATTTGTTGAAATACTAGCCAACATGAAACCCAAGCCTAGTTTCCTGAATTAGTAGTGAGGTACATGCTGTGACACATAAATATTGATTATATTTCCTGATTTTGACTCACATATCCCTTTACTAAGAAAAGAGGAGAAGATGATACAATTTTAATAGTCTCCCAGAAACTTCCGAAGACTTCTGACTCCCATGGGGCTAGCAAGTACCCTGCCATCTAGTGGTCATTTATAGAAACTTCATCTTTCTGGTACCCGTGAGAGGAAACATCCTTTGGCTATATTCCATTTTCCTTCCATAGGCAATATGGTATAAGAGTGATCACTATTCCAATAAAGCTCAGTATCAGATACCCTACTGCATCATACACACATTTTCCAGTCAGACTTCTTGGAAAGAGATTGAATTAAATATAGTTTAATCATAGCAGCAAAAGCACTCCAAGGTATATACCCAAGTGAACTTTTGTCCACACAACAACCTGCACGTGATGTTTATAGAAACTTTATTCATAATTTCTAAAACCTATAAACAATCAAGGTTTCTTTCAATAAGAGAATGGATAAACATCTTTACAATGGAATATTATTTAATGATAAAGAGGAACTATTTAAAAACTATTTGAAAGAACTACTGTCAGGTGCAACAACATGGATAACTCTTAAATACATTTTGCTAAGAGACAGAAAGCACACATAAAAGTTACATATTTTATGATTATATTCATATGACACTCTGGAAAAGGTAAAACCATAGGGATGGGATTCTCATCAGTAGTTTCTGGGTGTCAGGAAAAAGGGTAGTTGATAACCAAGGGGATACACAGAAGAATTCTCAGAGTGACAGAACTCTTCTTTGTGGTTTTGGGGGTCATGAATACATGATACTATGCATTTGTCAAAATCTATAAATCCATAATTCATAGATAATGAGCCTTAGGGTATGCACATTAAAAGTTCAACCAGGATGTCAAGAGATAAAGGATGGAATGAAGACTGTGACAAAGGAATCTCTGTTACAAATGTGTGAAATAACTGCACTAGGTGAGGATATGTGCCTTAACTTTGGAAAATCCTGTTTTGACTGGAAACTAAAACAGCAGAAAGACAAAAGCTGAGGACATTCATTATCACTAACCCACCCTACAGGAAATCCCAAGGGGAGTTTCTCAGGTTGAAAATAAAGGTCAAAACTCAAAGTAACTCAGAGCCATATAAAGACATAAAGACCTTTAACAAAGTTAAACTAGTGAGCAAATGTTTAAACCAGTATTTTTGAAATTTTTATTTCTAACTCTACATTTTATTAATATTTTCTACAAGATTTAAAATATAAAATTCGTGGCATCAATAATATAGGGGAAAGGTGTTGTTTAGAGCTGTTTTTTTAATCCAATTTAACTCACATTGGTTTCAATGCATGATAGATTGCTTTAACTATGGGATGCTTAGCTTTCATTCTTTGTTACAGCTGAGAAAAATTCCATTGTATGTGTATTAATTATATATATATATATTAATATATATATATATATTAATATATATATATACACACACTGCACTCATATGCCAGCAAATTTGGAAAACTCAGCAGTGGTCAGTTCAGTTCCGTTCAGTCGCTCAGTCGTGTCCGACTCTTTGCAACCCCATGAACCGCAGCATGCCAGGCCTCCCTCTCCATCACCAACTCCCGGAGACTACATAACTCATGTCCACTGAATCGGTGATGCCATCCAAACATCTCATCCTCTGGCATCCCCTTCTCCTCCTGCCTTCAATCTTTCCCAGCATCAGGGTCTTTCCCAGTGACTCAGTTCTTCACATCAGGTGGCCAAAGTATTGGAATTTCAGCTTCAAAATCAGTCCTTCCAATGAACACCCAGGACTGATCTCCTTTAGGATGGACTGGCTGGATCTCCTTGCAGTCCAAGGGACTCTCAAGAGTCTTCTCCAACACCACAGTTCAAAAGCATCAATTCTTCAGCGCTCAGCTTTCTTTATAGTCCAACTCTCACATCCATACATGGCCACTGGAAAAACCATACCCTTGACTAGATGGACCTTTGTTGACAAAGTAATGTCTCTGCTTTTTAATATGCTGTCTAGGTTGGTCATAACTATCCTTCCAAGGAGTAAGTGTCTTTTAATTTCATGGCTGCAATCACCATCTGCAGTGATTTTGGAGCCCAGAAAAATGAAGTCAGCCACTGTTTCCACTGTTTCCCCATCTATTTCCCATGAAGTGATGGGACCGGATGCCATGATTTTAGCTTTCTGAATGTTGAGCTTTAAGCCAACTTTTTCACTCTCCTCTTTCACTTTCATCAAGAGGCTCTTTAGTTCTTCTTCATGTTCTGCCATAAGTGTGGTGTCATCTGCATATCTGACGTTATTGATATTTCTCCTGGCAATCTTGATTCCAGCTTGTGCTTCATCCAGCCCAGCATTTTTCATGATGTACTCTGCATATAAGTTAAATAAGCAGGGTAACGGTATACAGCCTTGATATACTCCTTTTCCTATTTGGAACCAGACTGTTGTTCCATGTCCAGTTCTAACTATTGCTTCCTGACATTGTACAGGAGACAGGAATCAAGACCATCCCCAAGAAAAAGAAATGCAAAAAAGCAAAATGGCTGTCTGAGGAGGCCTTACAAATAGCTATGAAAAAAAGAGAAGCGAAAAGCATAAGAGAAAAGGAAAGACATACCCATTTGAATGCAGAGTTTCAAAGAATAGCAAGGAGAGATAAGAAAGCCTTCCTCAGTGATCAATGCAAAGAAATAGAGCAAAAGAATGGAATGAGAAAGACTACAGATCTCTTCAAGAAAATTAGAGACACCAAGGGAACATTTCATGTGAAGATGGGCTCAATAAATAACAGAAGTGGTATGGACCTAAGAGAGGCAGAAAATATTAATAAGAGGTGGTAAGAATAAACAGAAGAATGGTACAAAAAAGATCTTCACGACCCAGATAATCACAATGGTGTGATCATTCACACTCACCTAGAGCTGGACATCCTGGAATGTGAAGTCAAGTGAGCCTTAGGAAGCATCACTATGAACAAAGCTAGTGGGGGTGATGGAACTCCAGTTGAGCTATTTCAAATCCTGAAAGATGATGCTGTGAAAGTGCTGCACTCAATATGCCAGCACACTTGGAAAACTCAGCAGTGGCCACAGGACTGGAAAAGGTCAATTTTCATTCCAGTCCCAAAGAAAGGCAATGCCAAAGAATGCTCAAACTACTGCACAATTGCACTCATCTCACATGCTAGTAAAGTAATGCTCAAAATTCTCCAAGCCTGGCTTCAGCAATACGTGAACCATGAACTTCCAGATGTTCAATCTGGATTTAGAAAACGCAGAGGAACCAGAGATCAAATTGCCAACATCCGCTGGATCATTGAAAAAGCAAGAGAGTTCCAGAAAAACATCTATTTCTGCTTTATTGACTATGCCAAAGCCTTTGACTGTGTGGATCACAAGAAACTGTGGAAAAGTCTGAAAGAGATGGGAATACCAGACCACCTGATCTGCCTCTTGAGAAATTTGTATGCAGGTCAGGAAGCAACAGTTAGAACTGGACATGGAACAACAGACTGGTTCCAAATAGGAAAAGGAATACGTCAAGGCTGTATATTGTCACCCTGCTTATTTAACTTCTATGCAGAGTACATCATGAGAAACGCTGGGCTGGAAGAAGCACAAGCTGGCATCAAGATTGCCAGGAGAAATACCAATAACCTTAGATATGCAGATGACAGCACCCTTATGGCAGAAAATGAAGAAGAACTAAAGAGCCCCTTGACGAAAGTGAAAGAGCAGGGTGAAAAAGTTGGCTTAAGCTCAACACTCAGAAAACTAAGATCATGGCATCCAGTCCCATCACTTCATGGGAAATAGATGGGGAAACAGTGGAAACAGTGGCTGACTTCATTTTTCTGGGCTCCAAAATCACTGCAGATGGTGACTGCAGCCATGAAATTAAAAGACACTTACTCCTTGAAAGGATAGTTATGACCAACCTAGACAGCATATTAAAAAGCAGAGACATTACTTTGTCAACAAAGGTCCATCTAGTCAAGGGTATGGTTTTTCCAGTGGCCATGTATGGATGTGAGAGTTGGACTATAAAGAAAGCTGAGTGCTGAAGAATTGATGCTTTTGAACTGTGGTGTTGGAGAAGACTCCTGAGAGTCCCTTGGACTGCAAGGAGATCCAGCCAGTCCATCCTAAAGGAGATCAGTCCTGGGTGTTCATTGGAAGGAGTGATGTTGAAGTCGAAACTCCAATACTTTGGCCACCTGAGGCGAAGAGCTGACTCACTGGAAAAGACTCTGATGCTTGGAAAAATTGAGAGCAGGAAGAGAAGGGGATGCCAGAGGATGAGATGGTTGGATGGCATCACCAACTCAATGGACATGGGTTTGGGTGGATTCTGAGCGTTGGTAATGGACAGGGAAGCCTGGCGTGCTGCGGTTCATGGGGTCGCAAAGAGTCGGACACGACTGAGTGATTAAACTGACTGACTGACCTGCAATCAGGTTTCTCAAGAGGCAGGTCAGGTGGTCTGGTATTTCCATGTGGTTATAGGACTGAAAAAGGTCAGTTTCCATTCCAACCCCAAAGAAAGGCAATGCCAAAAATGTTCAAATTGCCATATAACTGTGCTCATTTCACATGTTAGCAAGTTCAGTTCAGTTCAGTCACCATGCTAGCAAGATTATGCTCAAAATCCTTCAAGCTAGGCTTCAGCAGTATATGAACCAACAAATTCCAGATGTACAAGCTGGATTATAAAAAGGCAGAGGAACCAGAGATCAAATTGCCAATATCTGCTGAGTCACATAAAAAGCAAGGGAATTCCAGAAAAACAACTACTTCTGCTTCATTGTCTATGCTAAGGTCTTTGACCACGTGGATAACAACAGACTGTGGAAAATTCTTAGAGATGGGAGTACCAGACCACCTTACCTGTATGCAAGACAAGAAGCAACAGTTAGAATCAGACATGGAATAACTGACTGGTTCGAAATTGGGAAAGGACTACGTCAGTGTTGTATATTGTCACACTGCTTATTTAACTTCTATGCAGAGTACATCATACAAAATGCCAGGTGGGATGAATCACAAGCTGGAATCAAGATTTCCAGGAGAAATATCAATAACCTCAAGTATCCAAATGATACCACTCTAATGGCAGAAAGCAAAGAGGAACTAAATCGCCTCTTGATAAAGGTGAAAGAGGTGAGTGATAAAGCAGGCTTAAAAGTCAACATTCAAAAAATGAAGATCATGGCATCTGGTCCCATCACTTCATGGCAGACAAATAGGGAAAAAGTGGAAACAGTGACCTATTTTATTTTCTTGGGTTCCAAAATCACTGCGGAGGGTGACTGCAGCCATGAAATTAAAAGACGCTTGCTCCTTGGAAGAAAAGCTATGACAAACCTAGACAGTATATTAAAAAGCAGAGATATCACTTTTCTGACAAAGATCTGTATAGTCAAAGTTATGGTTTATCCAGTAGTCATGTGCAGATGTGAGAGATGGACCATAAAGAAGGCTGAGTGACAAAGAATTGATGCTTTCGAACTGTGGTGCTGCAAAAGATTCTTGTGAGTCCCTTGGACTGCAAGGAGATCAAACCAATCAATCCTAAAGGAAATCAGTCCTGAATAGTCATTGGAAGGACTGGTACTGAAGCTCCAGGACTTTGACCACCTGATGGGAAGAACTGACTCATTGGAAAAGACCCTGCTGCTGGGAAAGCTTGAAGGCTGGAGGATGAGGGGACAACAGATGGTTGTATTGCATCATCGATTCAATGGCCATGAGTTTGAGTAAGCTCCAGGAGATGGTGAAGGACAGGGAAGCTTAGCCTGCTGAAGTTCATGGGATTGCAAAGAGTTGGACACGATTTAGCAACTGAACAACAATAACAATATATACATATGTTACACATTCTTTATTCATTCATCTATTGATTAACACTTGGGTTGCTTCCATACTCTGGCTATTGTAAGTAATGCTGCCATAAACACTGGTGTACTTGTATTTTTCTTAATTTGTGCTTTTGTTTTCTTGAGGTAAATACTCAGAAGTGAAATCCCTGGATCTATGGCTGTTCTATTTTCTATGTTTTGAGGAACTCCCATACTGTTTTCCAAAATGAGTGCAACAATTTACAATCCTATGAATAGTGCACAAAGGGTACTCTTTTCTCCATACTCTGATAATTATTTGTTATTTATTGTGTTTTTGATAGTAGCCAATCTGACAGTTGTGCAGTGATATTTCATTGTGGTTTTGCTGTACATTTCCCTGATGAGTAGTCATGTTGAGCATTTTTTCTTATGACTCTTTGCCATATGCATGTCTTCTTTGGAAAAAATGTCTGTCAAGGGTCTCTGCTCATTTTTTTTTTTTTTTGGTTGAGTTAAATGAGTTCCCTATATAATCTGGATATTAACCCTTTATGAGATATATCATTTGCAACTATCTTCTCCCATTCAGTAGGCTGCTGTTTCATTTTGTTGATTGTCTCCTCCACTGTACAAAAGATTTTTAATTTGATGTAGTCCCATTTATTTAGGTTTTCTTTTGTTGCCTTTGCCTGAGTAGACAGATAAAAAAATATCACTAAGATTAATGTTAAAAATGTACTGTCTATATTTCTTGCAGATTTATGGTTTCAAGTCTTACGTTTACATCTTCTACCCATTTTGAATTTATTTTGTGTAATGTGAGAAAGTAGTCCACTTTGATTCTTTTTAATATAGCTGTCAAGTTTTCCCAATACCATTTACTGAATATAATTGTATCATATATACACATATCTGTATATATATTACATATTCTTGCCTCTTTCATTGAATGTTAATTGACCATTTAAGCTTGAGTTTATTGCTGGCCTCTCTATTCTATTCCATTGATTTATGTGTCTGTTTTTGTCCCAGTACCATACTTTTTTGATTACTGTAGCTTTGCAGTATAAAGTCAGAAGTCATAACACTTTCAGCTTTCGTCTTTCTTAAGAGTTCTTTAGCTCCCATACCTTCATTTTTAAATACAATTTTCCAATAAAAGGAACTAGGGTTCTTTGAAGAATTGGTGAATTCTAGGACTAGGGAAAGTAAAATACCAAATAAGCCTGAAGTATCTTGTAGTACCAGAAAATAAGGCAGTACTGAAAAGATAACATGAAGGGGACATTTCAAAGGGCCACAGGAGCCAAACTCAAAGAATTCCTGATGGACAGAGCTGTGAGAATTTTGAGCAACAAAATAAATGAGGTAATATTGGATTAAAACTCAAAGTATAAAATAAATATATGTGAGTTCATACACATATAAATGTAAGAATAAATTAAGGTATAAAAGATACATATATTCCTTATGGATGATTCCAAATAATATGTATATAATATCTTTCTCCCTTCCTGAAGGACAAGCTTCAGTGGGGGCTACACTTAGTGAGCTACTTCCAAAGAATAGAGAATGGAAAGGCAAAAAAAAAGAAACTTTACTTTGGATAAAAATGGCAAATATTAGGTTAACAAAGTGATCAAAGTTAAGTAGTGATATTAGTGATACATCTTGTTGATATATGTTATTGTTGTTGTTAAGTCACTAAGTTGTGTTTGATTCTTTGTGAACTCATGGACTGTAGCATTTCAGGCTCCCCTGTCCTTCACTATCCCCTGGAGTTTGCTCGAATTCATCTCCATTAAGTCTGTGATGCTATCTAACATCTCATTCTCTTCCACCCCCTTCTCCTTTTGCCTTCAATCCTTCCCAGTATCAGGGTCTTTTCCACTGAGTCAGTTCTTCACATTATGTGGCCAAAGTACTGGAGCTACAGCATTAGTCCTTCCAATGAATATTCAGGGTTGATTTTCTTTAAGATTGACTGGTTTGTTCTCCTTGCAGTCCAAGGGACTCTCAATAGTCTTCTCCAGCACCACAATTTGAAAGCATCACTTCTTCAGCACTCAGCCTTCTTTATGGTCCAAATGTCACATCCATATATGACTACTAGAAAAACCATAGTTTTGACTAGATGGAACTTTTTCAGCAAAGTGATATCTCTGCTTTTTAATGCAATGTCTAGGTTTGTCATAGCTTTCCTTCTAAGGAGCAAGTGTCTTAATTCCATTGCTGCAGTCACCATCCACAGTGATTTTGGAGCCCAGAAAATAAAATCAGTCACTGCTTCCACTTTTTCCCCTTCTGTTTGCCATGAAGTGATGGGACCAGATGACATGATCTTTGTTTTCTGAATGTTGAGCTTTAAGCCAGCTTTTTCACCTCCTCTTTCACCCTCAACAAGAGGCTCTTTAGTTCCTCTTCACTTTCTGCCATTAAAGTGGCATCATCTGCATACCTGAGGTTGATGGTATTTCTCCTGGCAATCTTGATTCCAGCTTGTGATTCATCCAGCCCAGTGTTTCACATGATGTACTCTGCACAGAAGTTAAATACAGATGGTGACAATCTACAGCCTTGTCCTACTCCTTTCCAAATTTTGAACCAGTCAGTTGTTCCATGTTCAGTTCTAACTGTTGTTTCTTAACCAGCATACAGGTTTCTCAGGAGACAGGTAAGGTGGTCTGGCATTCCCATCACTTTAAGAACTTTTCAGTCTTTTGTGATCCACATGGTCAAAGGCTTTAGTGTAGTCAGTGAAGCAGTGTACGAATAGTGTAGTCAACAGCATAGTCATTAAAACAGTCAATGAATAGTGTAATCAATGAAAAAGAAGTAGATGTTTTTCTGGAACTCCTTTACTTTCTCCATGATCCAATGAGTGTTAGTAATTTGATCTCTGGTTCTTCTGCCTTTTAAAAATCTAGCTTTTACATCTGGAAGTTCTTGGTTCGTGTACTGATGAAGCCGAGCTTGAAGCCTTTTGACATAATCTTACTAGCATGTGAAATGAGTGCAATTATATGGTAGTTTGAACATTCTTTGGTATTGCTCTTCTTTGGGATTGGAATAAAAATTGACCTTTCCAGTCCTGTGGCCACTGCTAGGCTTTCCAAATTTGATGACATTGAGTGCAGCACTTTAACAACAGCATCATTTAGGATTTGAAATAGCTCAGCTGGAATTCCATCACCTCCGCTACCTTTGCTTATAGCATTGCCTTCTAAGGCCCACTTGACTTTGCACTCCAGGATGTCCAGCTCTAGGTGAGTGACTACACCATTGTGGTTATCTGGGTCATTAAGACTGTTTTTCTGTAGTTCGTCTCTGTATTCTTGCCCCTTCTTCCTAGTCGCTTTTGCTTCTGTTAGGTCCTTACCATTTCTGTTCCTTATTGTGCCCATCTCTACATGAAATATTCCCTTGATATCTCCAATATTTTAAAATAGATCTCTAGTCTTTCCCATTGTATTGTTTCCCCCTATTTCTTTGCATCATTCACATAAGAAGGCTTTCTTATCTTTCTTTGCTATTCTCTGGAACTCTGCATTCAGTTGGGTATATCTTTCCCTTTCTCCCTTGTCTTTCACTTCTCTTCTTTCCTCAGCTATTTATAAAGCCTCCTCAGACAACCATTTTGCCTCTTGCATTTCTTTTTGCTTGGGATGATTTTGGTTATTGCCTCCTGCACAATATTAGGAACCCCTGTCCATAGTTCTTCAAGCACTCTGTCAACCAGATCTAATCCCTTGATTCTATTCATCATTTCTACTGTATAAGTGTCAGGGATTTGATTTAGGTCATACCTAAATTGCCTAGTGGTTTTTCCTACTTACTTCAATTTAAGCCTGAATTTTGCAATAGGGAATTGATGATCTGTGCTACAGTCAGCTCCAGGTATTGTTTTTGCTGACTGTATAGAGCTTCTCCATCTTTAGCAGCAAAGAATATAATCAATCTGATTTCTGTATTGATCCTTTGGTAATGTCCGTGTGTAGAATTGTCTATTGTGTTGTTGGAAAAGGGTGTTCTCTTGACAAAACTCTGTTAACCTTTGCCCTACTTCGTTTTGTACTTCAAGGCCAAACTTGTCTGTTACTCCAGGTATCTCTTGACTTCCTACCTTTGCATTCCAATCCCCTGTGATGAAGTGAACTTTTTTTTTTTTTTTTGGTGTTAGTTCTAGAAGTTCTTATAGGTCTTCATAGAACCTGTCAACTTCAGCTTCTTTGGCATTACTGATTGGGGCATAGACTTGGATTACTGTGACGTTGAATGGTTTGCCTTGGAAATGAACTGAGATCATTCTGTCGTGTTTTGAGACTGCACCCAAGTACTGCATTTCAGACTCCTTTGTTGAATATGAGGGCTACTTTATTCTTCAAAGGGATTCTTGCCCACAGTATTAGACATAATAGTCATCTGAATTAAATTTGCCCATTCCCGTCCATTTTAGTTCACTGATTCCTAAGATGCTGATGTTCAATCTTAACATCTCCTGCTTGATGACGTTCAATTTTCCTTGATCGATGGACCTAATTCCAGGTTCCTATCCAATGTCGTTTTTTTTAAAGCATTGGACTTTACTTTCACCACCAGACACATCCACAACTGAGCATCATTTTTGTTTTGGCCTAGTTGCTTCATTCTTTCTGGAGCTATTAGTAATTGCCTGAACTCTTCCCCAGTAGCATTTGAATACCTTCTGACCTGGGAGGCTCATCTTCCAATATCAAATCGTTCTGTCTTTTCATATTGTTCATGAGATTCTCACAGCCAGAGTGGTTTGCCATTTTCTCCTCCAGTGGACCACGTTTTGTCAGAACTCTTCATTATGATCCATCTGTCTTGGATGTCCCTGCATGGCATTGCTCATAGGTTCATTGATTTATGCAAGCCTCTTAGTCACAACAAGGCTGTGATCCATGAAGGGGATATTATGTACCCTCCTTGATATAATATGATAAAAATGGCACTTTACTTCTGTGGTAGTCTTCTCCAAAAGGTCTTCCTTAGGGGCTTCTTGGTAAAGACTCTGCCTGCCAATGCAGGCAACATGAGTTCAATCCCTGAGTTGGGAAGATCTCCTGGAGAAGGAAATGGCAACCCATTACAGTACTTTTGCCTAGGAAATACCATGGACAGAGGAGCCTATTGGGCTATAGTCCATGGGGTCACAAAAGAGTTGGACATGACTTAGTGGCTGAACAACGATAACAACAGTCCTCTACAAAACCAATAACCCCAGTGTGCTCATGAAAAAAACATCAGACTTACAGAAATTGAGAGGCCTTCTACAAAACTTCTAACCAGTACTCTACAAAAATGTTAGAGTTATGAAAAAGAAAAAAAAAAAAGGAAAAACTGAGAAAGTGCCACAGATCAGAGATGAGTAACAACACATGATGATTAAATGCAATGGACTGATTAAACCTTGGACTGGATTCTAGTACTTTTTAAAAAAGGACATTAATAGGAAAACTGGTGAAATTAGTAGTAATATACCAATTTAAGTTTTTTTTTAATTAGAGGATAATTACATTAAATACTGTAATGATTTTGCCATACATCAACATGAATCATCATTAGGTATATGCATGCCCCCTTCCTCTTGAACTCCTGTCCCACCCACTCCCCATCCCAAACCTCTACGTGTTAACACCCCTATGTGGCTTTGGGTTCCCTCTGTCATACATCTAACTCCCACAGGATATCTATTTTACATATGGTAATGTGTATGTTTCAATGCTATTCTCTCATCTCATCTCACCCTCTCCTTCCCTAATTGTATCCAAAATGTTTGTCTCCTTTGCTGCCCTGAAAATAGGATCATCAGTACTATCTTTCTAGATTCTATATATCTGCATTCATGTACAGTATTTGACTTTCTCCTTCTGATTTACTTCACTCTGTATAATAGGCTCTAGGTTCATCCACCTCACTAGAACTGACTCAAATGTATTCCTCTCTATAGTCGAGTAATATTCCATTGTGTATATGTACCACAACCTCCTTGTCCATTCATCTGACAATGGATATCTAGGTTGCTTCCATGTCTTAGCTATTGTAAATACTGCTGCAATGAACATTGGAGTACATGGGTCTTTTTCAGTTATGGTTTTCTCAGGGTATATGCCCAGTAGTGGGATTGCTGGGTTGTATAGTAGCTTTATTCCTGAAAGAAAAGAAAGAAAGGGCTTCCCTGGTGGCTCAGAGGTTAAAGTGTCTGCCTGCAATGCGGGAGACGTGGGTTCGATCCCTGGGTCAGGAAGATCCCCTGGAGAAGAAGCTTTATTCCTAGGTTTTTTTAAAAGTTCTATTCTCCATAGTAGCTGTATCAATTTGCATTTCCACTAAAAGTGTAAGAGGGTTCCCCTTTCTCCACACTCTCTCCAGCATTTACCGTTTGTATATTTTTTGATGATGGCCATTCTGACCAGTGTGAGATGATACCTCACCGTGGTTTTGATTTGAATTTTTCTAATACTGAGTGATGTGAAGAACTGACTCATTGGAAAAGATGCTGATGCTGGGAAAGATTGAAGGCAGGAGGAGAGGGGATGACAGAGAATGGGATGGTTGGATGGCATCACCAACTCGATGGACATGAGTTTGAGCAAGCTCCAGGAGTTGGAGATGGGACAGGAGATGAGACAGGAGATGGACAGGGAAGCCTGGCATGCTGCAGTCCATGGGGTCACAAAGAGTTAGACAAGACTGAGTGACTGAACTGAATAATGAGTGGTGTTGAGCATCTTTTCATGTGTTTATTGAGCATCTGTATGAATTCTTTGCAGAAATGTCTGTTTAGGTCTTCTGGCAGTTTTTGATAGGGTTGTTTGTTTAAATGACCTGCTTGAGCTACATGACCTGCTTGTATATTTTGGTGATTGATTCTTTGTCAGTTGTTTCATTTGCTGTTAATTTCTACCATTCTTGGGGTTGTCTTTTCACCTTGCTTATAGTTTCCTTTGTTGCACAAAAGCTTTGAATCTTAATTAGGTCCCATTTTCTTATTCTTGTTATTTCCATTATTCTAGGATGTGGGTTACAGAGGATCTTGCTGTGGTTTATGTAAGAGAGTTTATGTAAGAGCTTTATTGTTTCTGGCCTTACATTTAAATTTTAATCCATTTTATTTTTGTGTATGGTGTTCTAATTTCTAATTTCATTCTTTTACACATAGTTGACCAGTTTTCCTACCACCACTTGTTGAAGAAATTGTCTTTTCTCCATTGTATATTTTTGCCTCCTTTGTCAAAGATATTGTTCCCATAGCTGCATGGATTTATCTCTGGGCTTTCTATCTTGTTCCATTGGTCTATACTTCTGTTTTTGTGCTTTAACCACACTGTCCTGATGACTGTAGCTTTGTAGTGTAGTCTGAGGTCAGGAAAGTTAACTCCTCCAGTTCCATTCTATTTTCTCAAGATTGCTTTGGCTATTCAGGGTCATTTGTGTTTCCCTGAAAATTGTGAAGTTATTTGTTCTAGTTCTGTATGCAGGTCAAGAAGCAACAGTTAGAACCACACGTGGAACAACAGACTGGTTGCAAATTGGGAAAGGAGTATGTCAAGGCTTTATATTGTCACCCTGCTTATTTAACTTATATGCAGAGTACATCATGAGAAATGTTGGGCTGGATGAAGCACAAGCTGGAATCAAGATTGCTGGGAGAAATATCAATAACCTCAGATACATAGGTGATGCCACCCTTATAGCAGAAAGTGAAGAACTAAAGAGCCTCTTGATGAAAGTGAAAGAGAAGAGTGAAAAAGTTGGCTTAAAACTCAACATTCAAAAAATGAAGATCATATCATCTGGTCCCATCACTTCATGGCAAATAGATGGGGAAACAATGGAAACAGTGACAGATTTTATTTTCTTGGGCTTCAAAATCACCGAAGATGGTGACTGCAGCCACAAAGTTACAAGATGCTTGCTTCTTGGAAGAAAAGCTATGACCAACCTAGACAGCATATTAAAAAGCAGAGACATTACTTTGTTGACAAAAGTCCATCTAGTCAAAGCTATGGTTTTTCCAGTAGTCCTGTATGGATGTGAGAGTAGGACTATAAAGAAATCTGAGTGACAAAGAATTAATGCTTTTAAACTGCGGTGTTGGAGAAGACTCTTGAGAGTCCCTTGGACTGCACTGAGATCAAACCAGTCAATCCAAAAGGAAATCAGTCATGAATATTCATTGGAAGGACTGATGATGAAGCTGAAACTCCAATACTTTGGCCACCTGATGTGAAGAACTGACTCATTGGCAAAGACCCTGTTGCTGGGAAAGATTGAAGACAGGAGGGGAAAGGGACGACAGAGGATAAGATGGTTCGATGGCATTACCAACTCAGTGGATATGAGTTTGAGCAAGCTCCGGGTGTTGGTGATGGACAGGGAGGCCTGGTTTGCTGCAGTCCATGGGGTCACAAAGAGTCAGACATGACTGAGTTAATGAACTGAACTGAACTGAGTTCTGTGAAAAGTACTGTTGGTAGTTTGATAAGGATTGCATTGAATCTATATATTGCTTTTGGTAGTATAGTCATTTTCACTATATTGATTCTTCCTATCCAATAACTTGGTATATCTCTCCATCTTTTTGTGTCATCTTTGATTTCTTTCATCAGTGACTTATAGGTATCTGCATATAGGTCTTTTGTCTCTTTAGATAAATTTATTCCTAAGTATTTGATTATTTTTGTCACAATGGTGAATAAGATTGTTTCCTTAATTTCTCTTTCTGATTTTTCATTGTTAGTGTATAGGAATGCAAGGGAGTTCTATTTTTTTTTTAATTTTATTTTATTTTTAAACTTTACATAACTGTATTAGTTTTGCCAAATATCAAAATGAATCCGCCACAGGTATACATATGTTCCCCATCCTGAACCCTCCTCCCTCCTCCCTCCCCATTCCATCCCTCTAGGTCGTTCCAGTGCACCAGCCCCAAGCATCCAGTATCGTGCATCGAACCTGGACTGGCAACTCGTTTCATACATGATATTTTACATGTTTCAATGCCATTCTCCCAAATCTTCCCACCTCTCCCTCTCTCACAGAGTCCATAAGACTGTTCTATACATAAGTGTCTCTTTTGCTGTCTCGTACACAGGGTTATTGTTACCATCTTTCTAAATTCCATATATATGCGTTAGTATACTGTATTGGTGTTTTTCTTTCTGGCTTACTTCACTCTGTATAATAGGCTCCAGTTTCATCCACCTCATTAGAACTGATTCAAATGTATTCTTTTTAATGGCTGAGTAATACTCCATTGTGTATATGTGCCACAGCTTTCTTATCCATTCATCTGCTGATGGACATCTAGGTTGCTTCCATGTCCTGGCTATTATAAACAGTGCTGCGATGAACATTGGGGTACACGTGTCTCTTTCCCTTCTGGTTTCCTCAGTGTGTATGCCCAGCAGTGGGATTGCTGGATCATAAGGCAGGTCTATTTCCAGTTTTTTAAGGAATCTCCACACTGTTCTCCATAGTGGCTGTACTAGTTTGCATTCCCACCAACAGTGTAAGAGGGTTCCCTTTTCTCCACACCCTCTCCAGCATTTATTACTTGTAGACTTTTGGATCGCAGCCATTCTGACTGGTGTGAAATGGTACCTCATAGTGGTTTTGATTTGCATTTCTCTGATAATGAGTGATGTTGAGCATCTTTTCATGTGTTTGTTAGCCATCTGTATGTCTTCTTTGGAGAAATATCTATTTAGTTCTTTGGCCCATTTTTTGATTGGGTCATTTATTTTTCTGGAGTTGAGCTTTAGGAGTTGCTTGTATATTCTCGAGATTAGTTGTTTGTCAGTTGCTTCATTTGCTATTATCTTCTCCCATTCTGAAGGCTGTCTTTTCACCTTGCTAATAGTTTCCTTTGATGTGCAGAAGCTTTTAAGGTTAATTAGGTCCCATTTGTTTATTTTTGCTTTTATTTCCAATATTCTGGGAGGTGGGTCATAGAGGATCCTGCTGTGATGTATGTCAGAGAATGTTTTGCCTATGTTCTCCTCTAGGAGTTTTATAGTTTCTGGTCTTACGTTGAGATCTTTAATCCATTTTGAGTTTATTTTTGTGTATGGTGTTAGAAAGTGGTCTAGTTTCATTCTTTTACAAGTGGTTGACCAGATTTCCCAGCACCACTTGTTAAAGAGATTGTCCTTAATCCATTGTATATTCTTGCCTCCTTTGTCAAAGATAAGGTGTCCATATGTGCATGGATTTATCTCTGGGCTTTCTATTTTGTTCCATTGATCTATATTTCTGTCTTTGTGCCAGTACCATACTGTCTTGATAACTGTGGCTTTGTAGTAGAGCCTGAAGTCAGGTAGGTTGATTCCTCCAGTTCCATTCTTCTTTCTCAAGATAGCTCTGGCTATTCGAGGTTTTTTGTATTTCCATACAAATTGTGAAATTATTTGTTCTAGCTCTGTGAAGAATGCTGTTGGTAGCTTGATAGGGATTGCATTGAATCTATAGATTGCTTTGGGTAGTATACTCATTTTCACTATATTGATTCTTCCAAAGGATCATAAGAGACTACTATCAACAATTATATGCCAATAAAATGGACAACGTGGAAGAAATGGACAAAGTCTTAGAAAAGTACAACTTTCCAAAACTCGACCAGGAAGAAATAGAAAATCTTAACAGACCCATCACAAGCACGGAAATTGAAACTGTAATCAAAAATCTTCCAGCAAACAAAAGCCCAGGTCCAGACGGCTTCACAGCTGAATTCTACCAAAAATTTAGAGAAGAGCTAACACCTATCCTGCTCAAACTCTTCCAGAAAACTGCAGAGGATGGTAAACTTCCAAACTCATTCTATGAGGCCACCATCACCCTAATACCAAAACCTGACAAAGATCCCACAAAAAAAGAAAACTACAGGCCAATATCACTGATGAACATAGATGCAAAAATCCTTAACAAAATTCTAGCAATCAGAATCCAACAACACATTAAAAAGATCATACACCATGACCAAGTGGGCTTTATCCCAGGGATGCAAGGATTCTTCAATATCCGCAAATCAATCAATGTAATACACCACATTAACAAATTGAAAAATAAAAACCATATGATCATCTCAGTAGATGCAGAGAAAGCCTTGGACAAAATTCAACATCCATTTATGATAAAAACTCTCCAGAAAGCAGGAATAGAAGGAACATACCTCAACATAATCAAAGCTATATATGACAAACCCACAGCAAACATTATCCTCAATGGTGAAAAATTGAAAGCATTTCCTCTAAAGTCAGGAACAAGACAAGGGTGCCCACTTTCACCATTACTATTCAACATAGTTTTGGAAGTTTTGGCACAGCAATCAGAGCAGAAAAAGAAATAAAAGGAATCCAAATTGGAAAAGAAGAAGTAAAGCTCTCACTGTTTGCAGATGACATGATCCTCTACATAGAAAACCCTAAAGACTCCACCAGAAAATTACTAGAACTAATTAATGACTATAGTAAAGTTGCAGGATATAAAATCAACACACAGAAATCCCTTGCATTCCTATACACTGATAATGAGAAAACAGAAAGAGAAATTAAGGAAACAATTCCATTCACCATTGCAACGGAAAGAATAAAATACTTAGGAATATATCTACCTAAGGGAGTTCTATGTATTCATTTCATATACGACAACTTTCCTATATTCATTGATTAGCACTAAGTAATTTTCTGATGGTATCTTTAGGATTTTATATGTAGATAATCATGCCATTTGCAAACAGTGAGAGTTTTAGTTTTTCTTTTCCAATCTGGATTCCTTTTATTTCTTTTTCTCCTATGATTGCTGTCACTAGGACTTCCAAAACTATGTTGAATACCAGTGGTGAAAGTGGGCACCCCTGCCTTATTCCTGAATTTAGAGGAAATGCTTTAACTCTTTCACCATTGAGGATAAGGTTTGCTGTGGGTTCTTTGTTTGTGGCCTTTATTGTATAGAGGTATGTTTCTTCTGTGCCTGCTTGCTGGAGAATTTTTATCATAAATGGGTGCTGAATTTTATCAAAGGTTTTCTCTCCATCTATTGAGATGATCATGTAGTTTTTGTCTTTTAGTTTGTTAATATGGTGAATCATATT
Organism: Bubalus bubalis; assembly: GCF_019923935.1. NCBI lineage: Eukaryota > Metazoa > Chordata > Mammalia > Artiodactyla > Bovidae > Bubalus > Bubalus bubalis. The sequence continues at coordinate 66,423,619 of NC_059181.1, forward strand.
GATGGATTTGTGTATACTGAAAAATACTCACATCCCTGGGATAAAGCCTACTTGATCATGATGTATGATCTTTTTAATGTGTTGTTGGGTTCTGTTTGCTAGAATTTATTGAGAATCTTTGCATGTATGTTCATCAGTGATATTGGCCTGTAATTTTCTTTCCTTCTTGTGTGTGGCATCTTTGTCTGCTTTTGGTATCAGAGTTATGGTGGCTTTGTAGAATGAGTTTTGGATTTTTCCTTCCTCTGCAATATTCTGGAGGAGTTTGAGCAAGATAGGTGTCAGGTCTTCTCTAAAGTTCTGGTATAATTTGTCTGTGAAGCCATCTGGCCCTGGGATTTTGTTTGTTGGAAGATTTTTTTTACTACAGTTTGAATTTCTGTTCTTGTGATTGGTCTGTTCATATTTTCTATTTCTTCCTGGTTCAGTTTTAGAAGGTTTTACTTTTCTAAGAATTTGTCAATTTCTTTCAAGTTGTCCATTTTATTGGCATATGGTTGCCCATAGTAGTCTCTTATGATCCTTTGTATTTCTTTGTTGTCTGTTGTAACTTCTCCTTTTTCATTTCTAATTTTATTGAGTCTTCTCCCTTGATTTCTTGATGATTCTGACTAATGGTTTGTCAATTTTGTTTATCTTCTCAAAGAACCAGCTTTTAGTTTTATTGATCTGTGCTATAGTCTCCATTTCTTTTTCATTTATTTCTTCTCTGATCTTTATTTCTTTCTACTAGCTCTGGGTTTTCTTGTTTGTTTGTTCATTCTTTTTCTAGTTGCTTTATGTGTAAGGTTAGGTTATTTATTTGATATCTTTCTTGTTTCTTGAGGTAGGTTTATATTGCTATAACTTTCCCTCTTAGCACTGCTTTTACTGCATTCCATAGGTTCTGACTTGTCATGTTTTCAGCCAGTTATTTTTAGGCATAGTTTGACTTCCCATCAGCGATCTGTTGGTTATTCAGAAGTGTATTGTTTAGCCTCCATGTGTTCGTGTTTTTTATAGTCCCCCCCCCCCCCGTAGTTAATATCTAAACTTACAGAGTTTTGATCAGAAAATATGCTTGAAATGATTTCAACTTTTTTAAATTACCAAGGCTAGATTTGTGGCCCAGAATGTGATCTATCCTGGAGAATGTTCCATGTGCACTTGAGAAAATATTGAAGTCTATTGTTTTTTGGTGAAGTGCCCTATATATATCCATTAGATTCAGCTGGTCCATTGTATTGTTTGAAGTTTGTGTTTCCTTATCAATTTTCTGTCTGAATGATCTGTCCATTGTGTGAGTGGGGTATGAAAGTCCCTAGATATTATTGTGTTACTGTCAATTTCCCTTCTAATAGTTGTTAGCATTTGCCTTATGTATTGAGCTGGTCCTATGTTGGGTGAATATATATTTATAATTGTTATGTCTTCTTGGATTAATCATTATGTAGTGTCCTTCTTTGTCTCTTGTATTGGTTTTTATTTAAAGTCTATTTTATCTGATATGAGTATTGTTACTCCTACTTTCTTCTGATATCTATTTGCATGGAATATATTTTTCTAGCCCCTCACTTACAGTCTGTATGTGTCCTTAGGTTTGAGGTGGGTCTCTTGTAGACAGTATATGTAGGGGTCTTTTTTTGTATCCATTCACCCAGTCTATGTCTTCTGGTTGGAGCATTTAGCCCATTTTCATTTAAGGTAATTATTGATATGTATGATCCTGTTACCATTTACTTCATTATTTGGGGTCTGTTTTATAGGCCTTTTCTGTGTTTCCTGTCTAGAGAAGTTCCTTTAACATTTGTTGAAGAGCTTGTTTGGTGATTCTGAATTCTTTTAGCTGCTGCTTGTCTGTAAAGCTTTTGAATTCTCCTTAGAATCTGAATAAGATCTTTGCTGCATAGCATAATCTTGTTTGTAGGTTTTTCCTTCTCATTACTTTAAATATATCTGCCTTTCCCTCTGTGCTGCAGAGTTTCTGTTGAAAGATAAGCTGTTATCCTTATGGGGATCCCTTTGTATGTTATTTGTTGCTTTTCCTTTGCTGCTTTTAATATTTGTCCTTTGTGTTTAATATTTGTTAGTTTGATTAATATGTGTTTTAGCATATTTCTTCCTGGGTTTATCCTGTTTTGGACTCTCTGGGCTTCCTGGACTTGGGTGGCTATTTCCTTCCATACATTAGGGAAGTTTTCAGCTATAATCTCCTCAAATATTTTATCATGCCCTTTCCTTCTGTCTTCTTCTGGGACAACTATGATTCGAATGTTGGGGCACCTTAATGTTGTCCCAGGAGTCTCTGAGGCTGTCCTCATTTCTTTTTATTCTTTTCTCTTTATCTGCTCTGCTTCATTTATTTCCACCACTCTGTCTTCCAGCTCACTTATCCATTCTTCTGCCTCAGTTACTCTACTGTTGGTTCCCTCTAGTGTATTTCTAATCTCAGTTATTACATTTTTTCATTGTTGATTATTATTTAATTCTTCTAGGCCTTTGTTAAACATTTATTGCATCTTCTTGATCCATGCCTCCAGTCTATTTAACCGTGCTTCCATTTTGTTTTCAAGGTTTTGGATCATCTTTACTATCATTATTCTGAATTCTCTTTCAGGTAGAATTCTCTTTCCTTATTTCCTCCTCACTTGTTTGGTCTGGTGGGTTTTTACCTTGTTCCTTCACCCGCTGCATATTTCTCTGTCTTTTCCTTTTGATTAGTTTACTGTGCTTGGGGGTCTCCTTTCTGCAGGCTGGGAGGTCATAGTTCCTCTTAATTTTGAAGTCTGCCCCCCATGAGTGAGGTTGGACCAGTGTGTAGTGGTTTCCTGGTTGGGGGCGGGGGGGCTTGTGCTTGTGTTCTGGTGGATGGAGCTGGATCTTGTCTCTCTGAAAGGCAGTGCCATGTCGAGTAGTGAGTTTTGGGGTGTCTATGTATTTGGTATGCTTGGTATGGCTTTGGCAGCCTGTCTGCTAATGCACAGCACTGTGTTTCTGTTTTGTTGAAGCACTGGTGTGGGGCATCAAGGCACTGAGCTTGCTGGTCCTTGGGTGGTGGGCTTGGTTATGGTGTGGAGATGGGGGCCTTTGGGAAGGCTGTCACCTATTAATGTTCCCTGGTGTCATCATTTATCTGGGGGAGCAAAGTCTTGGGCTCGGGTCTCCCACCTCAGGGTTTCAGGCTCTACCCCTCTGTAGTCCAAGATCTCACAAGCCACACAGCACAGAAGACAAGTCCCCAACATTCAGCAGCTAAGAACATCCAGCAAGACTTACACAAAAAATCCTCTAATATTTCTAAGAGGTTTCTGGGCCTGTTGTGGGTGGGCACCACGGTGTTAGTTCAGTCTCAGTTCTGGCCTTATTCCAGCTTGTACTTGCTCCTAAAGTTCACAGTTGCCCCTAAAGTCCACAGTCTGTTTCCTCCTGGGCATGAGGGGGTGAAGGATGAGGCTTGTCAGGGCTCTTGCTTTCTTGGGCTGGGGAGAGGGGAGGGTATAGCAGCCACAACTGGAATGTACTGGGGAGTGCCTGAGGCCATAGAGACCTGTTGGATGCTATTACAGTATGAGGCAGGTTGTGAGTTCCCCAGAGGAAAAAGCCCCAGGCTGGGGGTCCCTAGAAATAGCTCAGCTGTTTAAGCTACCATCAAGGTGCAGGCAGTAACCTGTGCCTACTCACAGCCTGGTGGTAGCTGACAACTTTGGGGTCAGGACTGCGTCAGCAATGTTTTATTTCCTCCCTCAGGCTTTGGCATTGGCAGTCACATCTAATTCCCCAATTGTGTGGAAGTAGTCTTCTCAGAATATCCTCATGGCCACCAGCCCCCGACCTCTCCTTGGAACCTTTGCTGGAGCCTCTGCCCCCCTGCCCTCACCCTCTGATGTAGGCTGAGTCTTGCTAGCCACTTCTCTTGGCTTCCTGCCCTCAGCCTCTGGTCTGGGCTGAGTCTTGTGAGCTGCTTATCAGCTAAGAAAAGGTGTTTGACAGCAGCAGTGATTTCTGTGAATTTTCTCTGTGTTTTGCCCTCTGAGTTGGCACTGTTGCATGGCACTCTGAGGTTTGGTAGTTCCCCCTTGGCCCCACCTGTGAAGGGGTTTTCTAATGCATGGAAACTTTTCCTCCTTCACAACTCCCTCCCTCACTTGAGGCACAAGTTCCTGTCCTGAAATCCTTTGTCTCTTTTTATGTCTTTATCCTTTGTCCTATCTTGTTCTAAGGAGACTGACTTGCCTTTTTGGAGGTTTCAGGTGTTTTTCTGTTGTTCAGAAGTTGTTCTGCAGGAGTTGTTCCAAATTCTGATGAATTTTTGATATACTTGTAGGGAGGCAGGTGATATCCCCAACTTACCCCTCTGCCATCTTCTTCCATCTCACCAGTGTAAGTTTTGGTAAATATACCACAGTAATATAAGATAATAACATTATCAGAAACTGAGTGAGTGTATGGAAACTCCCTGTACTATTATTGCAACTTTTCTGTAAATATAAATTTAATTTAAAATAAAAATTTTAAAGTTAAACCACATGGAGTATGTGAAAATGTTTTCACACAGAGAGAATTAGTTTAAATAGATACACCAGTCAGATTCCTCCTTAACATACGACCAAGGAGGAATAACAGCCTTCTGAAGGCAGAGGCCCACCATTATCTTACTGTGTGACCTTAAGGAAGCTCCTTTCTTCAACTCGGGGCTTGAATTTTCCATCTGTACCATGAAGGGTTGAACAAGATGGTCTCCAAATGTCCTTTCAGATCTACCCATTCTGAGCTCCTTTTTAGCTGTGTGAAAGGCAGGAACACAGCCTAAGAGCTTCCCTTGGGTTTGCTTTACAATACCAGCTGTTTTACCAAACACAAGCTCAAAGAAGAATGTTCCACGTGAGTTCCAATCACCAGAAATCCCATAGAGATGGGTTCAGTACAAAGCAGGATGAAACCACATAAGCCTCCTTTCTGGGTAGAGTTCTATGTTCTACAAGAAATGAAGGTAATGTGAAACCCATCTATATGTAGTGTTTTTAAAAAGGGAGAATGAACCAAAACTTATATTTCTATGGTTAAAATACATGTTGCTTCTTGTTAAGCCATAGCCACTCAATCACACTGGCTAAGAAGAACATGTTGCCAGCAAACCAAAGTGCCTTCAAAATATCACTCTTTCTGCTCACTAGATATGGAGAGGTAATATTTGAAAGCGAGTAATGCTTACCTCCCAAGGAGAGTTGGAGTCACTCAGGGCAATCATAATACTATTATCCCTGCTCTTGAAGGCCATTTGTCAGGCTTGACTCTTCAAGGAAATAACAGTTAATTCCCAAGAACCAGAATGTGCTAGCTTCATACTTTGACATCACTTCAAAGGCTTTGTAGGAAAGAGATGGCTGAAAAAGCTGTGCACCTGAGGGTGCAAAGATAGTGACTTTCAAAGATAGTGACTCTGTGTGATAAATATATATATTTTCATATATATATATATATTCACACACAGTACACCTTCACAACTCCCTCCCTCATTTGAGGCACAAGTTCCTGTCCTGAAATCCTTTGTCTCTTTTTATGTCATATTTTTATGCCATATATATGTGTGTGTGTGTGCATATATATATATATATATATATATTCACACATAGTATACCAATCTCAAAACTAAAGGGCCATATCACCATCTTATAAAAGATTTAAACTGCCAAAAGTCTTCCTAGCCCATTCTAGACTGACTACAGCCTGAGGGAAGATTAAAAATATTAGAGGTGGAAAATAAAATTCAATGGAGATTTCCAAATTTTAAGATTTCTTTCCTTCACTAACCCTGGGGTTCTTCATTTATTCCTTTTCTGGTTGCTTTAGGTGTAGAGTTAGGTTATTTATTTGACTTTTTTCTTGTTTCTTGAGGTATGCCTGTATTGCTATGAACTTTCCCCTGAGGACTGCTTTTACAGTGTCCCACAGGTTTTGGGTTGTTGTGTTTTCATTTTCACTCATTTCTATGCATATTTTGATTTCTTTTTTGATTTCCTCTGTGATTTGTTGGTTATTCAGCAGTGTGTTGTTCAGCCTCCATATATTGGCATTTTAATTATCTCCTGTAATTGAGATCTAATCTTACTGCATTTTGGTCAGAAAAGATGCTTGGAATGATTTCAATTTTTTTGAATTTACCAAAGCTAGATTTACGGCCCAGGATGTGCTCTATCCTGGAGAAGGTTCCGTGTGCGCTTGAAAAAAAGGTGAAATTCATTGTTTTGGGGTGAAATGTCCTATAGATAACAATTAGGTCTAACTGGTCTATTTTATCATTTAAAGTTTGTGTTTCCTTGTTAATTTTCTGTTTAGTTGATCTATCCATAGGTGTGAGTGGGGTATTAAAGTCTCCCACTATTATTGTGTTATTGTTAATTTCCCCTTTCATATTTGTTAGCATTTGTCTTACATATTGTGGTGCTCCTATGTTGGGTGCATATATATTTATAATTATTATATCTTCTTCTTGGATTGATCCTTTGATCATTATGTAGTGTCCTTTGTCTCTTTTCACAGCTTTTGTTTTAAAGTCTATATTATCTGATATGAGTATTGCTACTCCTGCTTTCTTTTGGTCTCTATTTGCATGGAAAATCTTTTTCCAGCCCTTCACTTTCAGTTTGTATGTGTCCCCTGTTTTGAGGTGGGTCTCTTGTAGACAACATATATAGGGGCCTTGTTTTTGTATCCATTCAGCCAGTCTTTGTCTTTTGGTTGGGGCATTCAACCCATTTACGTTTAAAGTAATTATTGATAATGGCAACCCACTCCAGTATTCTTGCCTGGAGAATCCCAGGGACAAGGGAGCCTGGTGGGCTGCCATCTATGGGGTCACACAGAGTCAGACACGACTGAAGCAACTTAGCAGCAGCAGCAGCAGCATGATCCCGTTGCCATTTACTTTATTGTTTTGGGTTCGAGTTTATACACCCTTTTTGTGTTTTCTGTCTAGAGAATATCCTTTAGCATTTGTTGGAGAGCTGGTTTGGTGGTGCTGAATTCTCTCAACTTTTGCTTGTCTGTAAATCTTTTGATTTCTCCTTATTATTTGAATGAGATCCTTGCTGGGTACAGTAATCTGGGCTGTAGGTTATTTTCTTTCATCACTTTAATGTGATGAAATGTGATGAAATGTCTTGAAATGTCTTGCCATTCCCTCCTGGCTTGAAGAGTTTCTATTGAAAGATCAGCTGTTATCCTTATGGGAATAAGGATGAAATGTGATGAAATGTCTTGAAATGTCTTGCCATTCCCTCCTGGCTTGAAGAGTTTCTATTGAAAGATCAGCTGTTATCCTTATGGGAATCCCCTTGTGTTTTATTTGTTGTTTTTCCCTTGGTGCTTTTAATATTTGTTCTTTGTGTTTGATCTTTGTTAATTTGATTAATATGTCTTGGGGTGTTTCACCTTGGGTTTATCCTGTTTGGGACTCTCTGGGTTTCTTGGACTTGGGTGATTATTTCCTTCCCCATTTTAGGGAAGTTTTCAACTATTATCTCCTCAAGTATTTTCTCATGGTCTTTCTTTTTGTCTTCTTCTTCTTCTGGGACTCCTATGATTCAAATGTTGGGGCATTTAACACTGTCCTGGAGGTCTCTGAGATTGTCCTCATTTCTTTTAATTTGTTTTTCTTTTTTCCTCTCTGATTCATTTATTTCTACCATTCTATCTTCTAATTCACTAATCCTCTCTTCTGCCTCTGTTATTCTACTATTTGTTGCCTCCAGAGTGTTTTTTATCTCATTTATTGCATTATTCATTATATATTGACTCTTTTTTACTTCTTCTAGGTCCTTGTTAAACCTTTCTTGCATCCTCTCAATCCTTGTCTCCAAGCTATTTATCTGTGATTCCATTTTGATTTCAAGATTTTGGATCATTTCCAAATCTTATCAACCTGCAAGAGAAGTAAGGAGTGCCTCACTTGTATAGGAACACAAGGCTATTCTGCCACCACCACTGTGCTTAAACATAATAGCTGCTTTTATATTTCATTATTCCCTTAATCAGCACTTTCAAGAGCCCAATAGCCAGTGTGACAAACAACCTGAGAAACACTGGGTTTTGCCTGAAATTCATGGTTTTGAAGTGAAAAGGGCTTTCCGCAGAAGGTGTTCTTAGAGTAGCATCTTGCTTCCTTCTTTGTATTTAGAGAATTTCTGTAAAGAGCAAGGGGAATATTTGGGCCCAGTTACTATAATTTTCTTACCAGGTAAAAAAACTTTTTTAACGCTTTTTACCCCAGTACATTTGCTGCCAACACAGAAGCGCCAGTTAGATAACAATAGAGTACAGGTTTTTTTAATCTTAATTTCTACAATTTTCCCCACAAAGAAACAAAATTATGGTTATTCCTTCTATTAACATATCCCCATTGAAGCTAACTTAAAATACATAGTCTCATGGCCAGTGTTCAATAATGGAACATTCTCAGGATAAATGGAATAATAGAGAAAAGGAGAAATCAGAGAGAAAGTTCCATGGGAGAGAAGGGCAAAGAAAAGGGAAAGTGGAGAAGAAAAACAAGGAAAGATGGAAAGAAAAAAGGGAAATAAAATAGCTGAAAAACAGAAGAAAAAAGAAGTAAAGGAAAAAGATGATAGTGAGACAATAAAGCAATGAAGAAAAGCCTCAACATGCCACTGCTTTTTAACTTTATTGAGTAGCTATACTGTAGACCTAAGAACATTTGTTGCTGGGTATGAAACAGATTGGATTCCAACTGCTATTTTTGCATAGAGGGAGATTTTCACAAAGGCCAGATGAAGGCCTGGGTCTCCTTCACAATAAGTCCACTGACTCATTTTCTTTTTTTTTTTTTTAATTTTAATTGGATGTTAATTACTTTACAATATTGTATTGGTTTTGCCATACATCAACATGAATCCGCCACAGGTATACACATGTTCCCCATCCCAAACCCTCCTCCCTCCTCCCTCCCCGTACCATCCCTCTGGGTCGTTCCAGTGCACTAGCCCCAAGCAACCAGTATCATGCATCGAACTTGGACTGGCGATTCGTTTCATATATAATATTATACATGTTTCAATGCCATTCACCCAAATCATCCAACCCTCTCCCTCTCCCACAGAGTCCAAAAGACTGTTCTATTAAAAAAAAAAAAAACTAGAAATAGAACTGCCTTATGACCCAACAATCCCACTGCTGGGCATACACACCGAGGAAACCAGAATTGAAAAAGCCACTGACTCATTTTCAACCCAGCTATAGGATTTTATTAAAGCAGGTAGTTAATGATACAAATTCAAACTGGTTTCAGAACTCCCAACAGAAAATGCTTTCAATCTTTCACAGAATTAAAGGTCAAGTGGCCCCCTCTCCCCACTGCTATTTACCCCACTGGCCAGTAGCACATGTGCATGCACACACACACACACACACACACAAACACTTCCTTAAATTTGGGGATTTAGGGGGCCCAAAACAATAATGAACTCATAAAACCCAGTAAAAGAACATCATATATTGATAAAAGAATCTATTTATCAGGAAAATATACTAGTTATAAATATGTACACACATAACATCAGAATCCCAAAATATATGAAGCAAAACTTGACAATTGAAGGGAGAACTACACATTTCTATAATAATATTTGGAGAATCCAGTATCCCACTTTCAATAATGGATATAGCAACTAAACAGAAGATCAATGAAGATATAGAAGACTTGAACAAAGCCATAAACCCTTAAGGCCTAACAGAAACATAAAGAATGCTAGACCCAACGACAGCAGAATACATTTTTCTCAAGTGTACATGGAACACTCTCCAACTAGGCTATATGTTAGGCCATAAAACAAGTCTTGATAAACTCAAAAAGATGACGATCATACAAAGTATCTTTTCCAAAATAGAAATCAAAAATAGAAAACTAGAAATTCACAAAAGTAGATATTAAACAACACATGTTTTAAAAACCAATAGGACAAAAAAGAAATTAAGATGAAAAAAATACATATCAAAAGCTATGTGATGCAGTGAAAATGGTGCTTACAGGGTAGTTTATAGCTATATATGCCTATATGTAAATCCTTGAGAAAGATTTCAAATCAATAACTTAAAGAGCTAGAAAAAGAATAGCAAACTGAGCCCAAAGAGAGTAGAGTGAAAGAAATAATCAACATTAGAGTACAGGTAAATTAAAGAGAGAATGGAGAAAGAGAATCAACAAAACTGTAAGTTAGTTCTTTGAAAAGATCAACAATATTTACAGATCATTGGCTAGACTGATAAGGAAAAAAGATAAGACTCAAATTACTAAAATCAGAAATGAGAGTAGAGACGTTACTACAAGCCTTAACAGAAATGAAAAGCACCATAAGAAATAATATGAATAATTGTATTCCAACAGAGTAGATAAGCTATATAAAAAGGACAAATTCCTAGAAACATACAAAACTACCAAAACTGTTGTCGTTGTTCAGTCGCTCAGTTGTGTCCAACTCTGCAACCTCATGGACTGCAGCATGCTAGCCTTCCATGTCCTTCACCATCTCCTGGAGTTTGCTCAAACTCATGTCCATCAAGTCGGTGATGCCATCCAACCATCTCATCCTCTGTCGTCCCCTTCTCCTCCTGCTTTCAATCTTTCCCAGCATCAGGGTCTTTTCTAATCAATCTGCCCTTTTCACCAGGTGGCGAAAGTATTGGAGCTTCAGCTTCAGCATTAGTCCTTCCAATGAATATTCAGGGTTGATTACCTTTAGGATTGACTGGTTTGATCTCCGTGCTGTTCAAGGGACTCTCAAGAGCCTTCTCCAGCTCCAATTCTTCAGTGCTCAGCCTTTTTTATTGTCCAGCTCTCACATCCATATATGACTACTGGAAAAACCATAGCTTTGACTACATGGATCTTTGTAGGCAAAGTAATGTCTCTGCTTTTTATATGCTGTCTAGGTTTGTCATTGCTTTTCTTCCAAGGAGCAAGCATCTTTTAATTTCATAAGTGAATGGATCAGTATTCAAAACACTCCTAAAAGAGAATTCAGCTTCAGTGCTGAATTCTATCAAACATTTAGAGAAGAGTTATTTAACACCAATTATCCTCAAACTCTTCCAAAAAAGGAAGAGGAGGGAACATTTCCTAACTCATTCTATGAGGTCAGCATTACTCTGATACCAAAGCCAAAGGTGTGACTGGAAAACTGCAGAACAATATTGCTTAGAAATATAGCTGCAAAAATCTTCAAGCAAACAGAATCCAGCTTCATATTAAAAGGATTACACATCATGACCAAGTGGGATTTATTCCAGGAATGAAAGTGTGGTTCAACATACAAAAATCCATCAATATAATATACCACATAAATAGAACGAAGGAAAAAACATCACACGATCATCTCAATGGATGCCAAAAGTTATTTGGCAAAATCCAACAAGTTTTGTGATTTAAAAAAAACACTCAATAAACTAGGAACAGAAAAGAATTTCTTCTATAGTAAAGGAGTTTTATGAAAAATCCATAGAGTACCAAACTCAATGGTGAGAGACCAAAAGCTGTCCCCCTAAGATTAGGAATAAGATGAGAATGTCCACTTTCACAGCTTCTATTCAGCATTGTACTAAAAGCTTTAGCCTGAGAAATTAGGTAAGAAAAATAAAAAGGCAGCCAAGCTGCAAAGGAGGAAACTATCTCCACTGATAGAAAACAAGACTGTTTATACAGAAAATCCTAAAAATCTTCCAAAACACCAGTAGAGTTAATAAGCAAATTCAGGAAAGTTTCAGGATACAAAATCAACACACAAAAATCAGCTGTATTCTTTTTTTCCACTTTATTTTTTAAATTGAAGGATATTTGCTTTACAGAATTTTGTAGGTTTCTGTCATACATCATTAAGAATCAGCTATATGTACACTCATGTCCCCTCCCTCCTGAACCTCCCTTCCAGCTATGTTCTTAATGAGCAATTCTAAAAGGAAATTAAAAAACAATTTCATGTTAATTAATTGTATTTGTTGAATGATACATGCATTGTAAAATTATTTTAGTGTACCTAAGATTTTGCACTTATTAATGTTTCAAGAGATTTTTATCCTCTCATTGTTAAATAGAAAAAATTCTATCCTTTGAATAGACTACAGTATGTTTATTTCTTTATAACATAAGTTAACTTGCCAATTTTTAAAATCAGGATACTGTGATGAACAAAAAAGAAACAATTTCATTTACAATAGTATCAAGAACAATAAAATACTTATGAATGAATTTAACCAAGGAAGTGCAAGACTTGTACACTGAAAACTACAAAACAACATTTAAAGAAATTAAATAAGACCTAAGTAAATAGAAAGATATCCTGTGTTCCTGTGTGGGAAGATTTAATATGGTTAAAATAGCAATATTGATAAGATCTAAAGAATCAATGCAACCCTCGTAAAAATCCCAGTGACCTTTTTGCAGAAATATAGAAGTAATTTTAAAATTCATATGTAATAGTAAGGGACTCAGAATAGCTAAAATAATATTTTAAAAGAATGACAAATTTGGAGGATTCACACTTTCCAATTTCTAAACTTACTGCAAAGCAACAGTAAATGAAATAGTGTGATACTGGCATGAGGAAAGAAATATAGATTAAAGGAATATAATTTAGAGTTCAGAAATAAACCCATAGATGTATTAGAGTTCAACAGGGGTGCTGAGGCCATTCAATGAGGAAATAGTCTCTTCAACAAATGCTGCTGGGACAACTGGAGAGTCACATGCAAAAGAATGAAGATGTACCCTTACCTCCACACCATATAAAAATTGTAATGAAAATAAATCAAAAACCTAAATGTAAGACCCAAACCTATAAAACTCTTAGATGAAAACGAAAGGCATAAATCTTCATGACCTTGGGTTTGACATTGGTTTCTTAGATAACACCAAAAGTATAAGTAACAAAAGAAAAAAAAATAGATGAATTGGATTTCATCAAAATTAAAGACTTTTGTGCCTCAATGGGCACTATCAAGAAAGTGAAAATACAATCCACAAAATGGAAAGAAATATATGAAAATCATATATCAAGTCTAGTATCCAGAATATATAAAGAACTCTTACAAGTAAACAACAAAAAGACAATCAATCTTGGGCAAAGGACCTGAACAGATATTTTTCCAAAGAAGAGCTACAAACTGTCAACAAGCAAATGAAAAGATGCTCTATGTCATTTGTCATTAGAGGAATGCAAATGAAAACTACAGTGAGATACCACTTCACACCCACTAGGATGGCTGTAATTTTTAAAAGGAAAATGACAAGTGTTGTTGAGGATAGAGAAATTCGAATACTGACACAGTGCTGGTGAGAATGTAAAACACTGCAGTCTCTATAGAAAACAGTTTGGCAGTTCCTCAAAAAGTTAGACATAGAATTACCAAACAATCCTGTAATTCCACTCTTAGGTGTATACCTAAAAGAATCAAAAGCAGTGTTCAAATAAAAATTTGTACATGAATATTCATAGCAGCACTATTCACAGTAGCCAAAAGGTGAAAATAACCCCAAGGTAATCAATTAATGAATGAATACTGTGTGGTTTATCCATTCAGTGGGATATCATTTAACCACAAAAAGGGATGAAGTACTCATACAAGCTTTAACATGAATAAACCTTGATAATATTATAAGTGAAAGATTTGTTATTGTTTAGTCATTAAGTTGTGTCCAACTGTTTGTGACACTGTGGACTATAGCCCACCAGGATCCTCTGTCCAAGGGGTTTCCCAGGCAAGAATACTGGAGTGGGTTGTCATTTCCTAGTCCAAGGAATCTTCCCAACCCAGGGTGAACATGTGTCTCCTACATTGGCAGACAGATTCTTTATCACGGTGCCACTAGGAAAGCCCCTAAGTGAAAGAGGTCAGCCACAAAAGGCCATTTGTTGTATGATTCTACCAACATAAAATATCCAGAATAGGGAAATCCATAGAGACAGAAAGCAGATTAGTGGTTGCCAGGGCCTGAGGAGAAGGGGAAATAAGGAGTGACTGCTTAATGGGCATGATGTTTCATTCTGGGGTAATAAAAATGTCTAGAACTAGAAAGTGGTGAAGGTTGCACAACACTGTGAATGTTCATATTAAATACCACTGAACCATACACTTTAAAATGGTGAATTTTATGCTATATTAATTTTACCTCAATTTTTTAAAACAGTGAAAAATTCAGCTTTTAAAATTTTCACAGCTTACTGAATTTCAGGAAAGAGTTTGGAATGAAACTCCCCCTGCTTACATTGCTGAACAGACTCAAAACCAATTAGGCAAACTGTTACAGATAAAAATGTAGGAGAAAAAGTCCTGAATTGGGACTCAACCTAGTTCCCAACCTAGCCTGCCACTAATTTGCAGGTGACCTTGATAAAATCCCATCTTTCTGGCCCCCAGTGGAAGGAGGGGGTAGCTTAATGATCTTTAAGGACCCTTTTATCATGGAAAATTTGATTGTAAGTGAAATATTTGTTCACTGAAAGCAATACCCTGAGTGCTCTGAGAACTTTCACAATTGTAAAGCTATTATTAGCTTTTCTAAAAACTTGAAAAAAAATTCCTCATCCTGTTCTTATTTACTTTTTAGAATTGGACTCAGTGGGGAAAAGGCCAGGGTGGGATGATTTGAGAGAATAGCACTGAAACATGTACATTACCATATGTAAAACAGATGGCCATTGCAAGTTTGATACATGAAGCAGCTGGTACTCTGGGACAACCCAGAGGGATACGATGGGGAGGGAGATGGGGAGGGGGATTCAGGATGGGGGGACATATGTATACCTGTGGTTGATTCATGTTGATGTATGGCAAAAACCATCACAATATTGTAAAGTAATTATCCTCTGATTAAAAATAATTAATTAAAAATTATAAACAGTGAAAATCACTTTTCTTCTACAGTTCAATGAGTTTGGATAAACACACATAGTGATATACCCACTACCACAACAATTAAGATACTGAACAGTTCCATCACTCAAGAAATTGCCTTGTGCTCTCCCTTTGGAGGCAATCCTTCCCTAATCCCTGGTAACAACAGATCTGTTTTCTGTCCCTATGGATTTGTCTTTTTCAGAATGTCTTATCCTCTTTACAGTTACAAAATACTTATTGCAAAAATAGATCATATAGTAGAATTTATTTAGCTGATCCCCTGCGAACAGACATTTTAATTGTTTCCAATATTTTGCTTCAAAGGCTTTCAGATGTTGAACACTTACTCTGTGCCAGGCCCCATGCTATAAATAAATTTCCTTTATCCATTCCTGTTTATAATCATCCCCATAATGTTGCAAGGTACCCACAATTAACTCTGCTTTTCTAAAACAAACAAACAAAAAACACAAACCCATCTCACCAGAAGTTAAATAACTTGTCCATATCACACAGCCAATAATCATTATGGGCTTGCCCAGTGGCTCAGTGGTAAAGAATCTGTCTGCAAAGCAGAAGACACAGGAGACCTGGGTTTGATCCCTGGGTCAGGAAGATCAAACCACTTTGGAAGACAGTTTAAATTGAACATATTCTTACCATATGATCCAGTAATTACGCTACTTTGTATTTATCAAAGTGAGCTGAAAACTTATGTCCATACAAAAACTTGTACACAAGTGTTTATAGCAGATTTATTTATAATTGCCAAAACTTAGAAGCAACCAAGATGTCCCCCAATAGGTGAAGAATAAACACATCATGGTACATCTACACAAGAGAATATTCATTTCAGTTCAGTCACTCAGTCGTGTCCAACTCTTTGCGACCCCATGAACTGCAGCACGCCAGGCCTCCCTGTCCATCACCAACTACCGGAGTCCACCCAAACCCATGTCCATTGAGTCGGTGCCAACCAAACATCTCTGTCGTCCCCTTCTCCTCCTGCCCTCAATCTTTCCCAGCATCAGGGTCTTTTCAAATGAGTCAGCTCTTCGCATCAGGTGGCCAAAGTATTGGAGTTTCAGCTTCAACATAGAATATTATTCAGCAATAAAAATAAATAAGCTATCAAGCCATGAAAATTACTGACCAGTATTCTTGCCTGGAGAATCCCATGGACAGAATAGCCTGGCAGACTACAGTCCATAGGGTCTTAAAGAGTTGGACATGACTGAAGCAACTGAGCACACAGCACAATAATTATTGCAGCAGAGGAAGAATTCAAACTCAAATCTAAAACACTCCTCAATCTCATTAGTACCTCCCCACATTCTGACATGTAAATAAGGCCAGTACTATCGTTCTTTGAAGACAAATAATATTTTAACATAGTTTTTCTTCTTTTTTATGAGTCAGTGTTGATACATTATTAGCTGAAGTCCATAGTTTACATTAGGGTTCACTCTTTGTTGTACATTCTATGGATTTTGGCAAATGTATAACAATATGGATCCACCATTACAATATCATACAGAATAGTTTCACTGCCCTAAAAATTTCCTGTGCTCCACCTGTTCATTCTTCCTTCCCTCACCTCGAATTTCTGGCAATCACTGACCTTTTTACTATTTCCATAGTTTTTACTTTTCCAGAATATAGTTAGAATACTAGAGCACATATTCTTCTCAAGTTGACTTCTTTCACCTAGAAATAGACATTTAAGGGGTTTGCTGAGGCATTTATGAGTCTTCCTCATAGACCGATGTGCAAATCTCAAGCAACTGGCTTGCATAAGTGTCATATAAAAGGTTTCTTCTTTTGAGAGCACCAAATCCTCAAATGAGTCTTACTTTCTTCCCTCTAGTACTTTCCATAGAAGCTCCTTTTATTTTTTAACTTGGTATTCAGCAATTTTCATGGCTTGATAGCTCATTTATTTTTATTGCCGAATAATATTCTATTGTGTGGATGTACCATGGTGTGTTTATTCTTCACCTATTGAGGGACATCTTGGTTGCTTCTAAGTTTTGGCAATTATAAATAAATCTGCTATAAACACTTGTGTGCAAGTTTTTGTATGGACGTAAGTTTTCAGCTCACTTTGATAAATACAAAGTAGCATAATTACTGGATCATATGGTAAGAATATGCTTAGTTTAAACTGTCAAACTGTCTTCCAAAGTGGTTGTGCTATTTTTCAATCCCATAAGCAATGAACTCCTGTTGCTCCACATCCTAGCCAGCATTTGGTGTTGTCAATGTTTTGGATTTTTGCCATTCTAATAGGTGTATCTATTATATTATATACTGCTATCTCATTGTTGTTTTTTAAAAGCTGATCTTTTTTGTAGTAAGAAACACATATCCAAAAGATTACCATATAAACCATTTTAAGTGCATTTCAGTAGTGTCAAGTATATTTACACTGTTGTGAAACTGATCTCCAGACCCTTGCAGAACTGAAACTCTATACTCATTAAACAACAACTTCTCTTTGCTCCATTCCCCCAGCCCCTGGCAACTATCATTCTATTTTCTATATCTATGAATTTGACTATTGTAGATATTTTGTATAATTGTACTTAAACAGTATTGTCTTTTTGTGACTGGCTTATTTCACTTTCCTGTCAAGATTCATCAATGTTGTAGCATGTGATGGAATTTCCTTCCTTTTTATATGATGTATAGTATTACATTGCATGTATATACCACATTTTGCTTATTCATTCATCCATTGATGGACATTTGGGTTGCTTCTACCTCTTGGCTATTGTGAATAGTACTGTTCTGAACATGGATGTGCACACTGATGTTTTATTTTGCAATTCCTTCATGATATAAAATATTTGGCATCTTTTCATATGCTTATTTGCCATTGGTATATATTCTGTTCGGATCTTTTACCTGTTTTTAAATTAAGTTGTATGTTTTCTTATTGTTTAGTTTTTAAAATTCTTTATATATTTTGGACACTGGTCCTTTAAAAGAAAACATTTCTTCCCAGTCCATGGTTTGTCTTTTTATTTTCTTAATAGTGTCTTCCACAAAGCAGAAGTTCTAAGTTTTAATAAAGCCCAACTTACTAACTTTTCTTTAACGGTTCATGCTTTTGGTGTTGTATCTAAAAAGTCATCACCAAACAATGTTACCTATTGTTTCTCCTTTGTTGTCATCTAGAAGTTTAATAGTTGCATTTTACTTTTTGGTCTATAATACATTTTCAGTTAATTTTGGAAAAAGATGTAATGCCTGTGTCTAGATTAACTTTTTTGCACATGGATGTCCAATTGTCCCACCAGCAGTTGTTGAAAAGACTATCCTTTCTCCATTGAATTGCCTTTGCTTCTTTGTAAAAGATCAGTAGGCTGTATTTGTGTGTGTGCATTCTGTGCCAATACCACACTGTCTTGACTACTGTAACCTTATAGTAGGCCTTAAAGTTGGATAGTGTCAGTCTTCCAGCTTTGTTCTTCTCCTTCAATAATGTGTTGGCTATTCTATGTCTTTTACCTTCCCATATAAACTTTAGAGTGTTTGTTGATATCACCAAATAACTTACTGAGATTTGACTGAGATTGGGTTAACTCTATACATAAGTTAGGAAGAACCAACATCTTGATATTATTGAGGCTTTCTGTCCATACACATGGAATATCTCTCCATTTATTTAGATATTTGATTTCTTTCACTGTATCTTTGTTATTTTCCTCATATAGATCAGGCTTCCCTAATAGTTCACCTGGTAAAGAATCCACCTGCAATGCGGGAGACCTGGGTTCAATCCCTGGGTTGGGAAGATCCTCTGGAGAAGGGAATGGCTACCCACTTCAGTATTCTGGCATGGAGAATTCCATGGACTGTACAGTCCATGGGTCACAAAGAGTCGGACACGACTGAGTGACTTTCACTTCACTTCATATAGATTATATTTTATATATTGTACATATTTTGTTAGGTTTATACATAAGTATTTCATTTTTTGGTGCTAATTTAAATTGTATTTTAAAATTCAAGTTCTAGCTTTTTATTGCTGGTATATAAGGAAGCAGTTAACTTTTGTATATTAGCCTTGTATTCTATAGCCATGCTATAATCACTCATTATTTCCAAGAAGGTTTTTTGTCATTATTGATTCTTTGGGATTTTCTACATAAACAATCAAGTCATCTGTGAACAAAGATAGTTTTATTTCTTCCTTCCTAATGCCTTTTATTTTCTTTTCTTGTCTTACTGTATTATCTAGAACTTTTCAGTAAAAAGTTTAATAGAACTGGTGAGAGTGGACATGTGGCTTCTCTTGTTCTCCATTTTAGCAGGAAAACATCTAGTTTGTCACCATTAGCTGTGATATTAGCTGTAGATTTTCAGTAGTTGTTGTTTATCAAATTAAGGAATTACCCTCTATTCTTAATTTACTAAAAGTTTTTTTTTTTAATCAAAAAACAGTGTTAGATTTTGATAAATGCTTTTTCATCACCTATTGGTGTGATCATATGATTTCTCTTCTCTAACCTGTTCATGGATGTTCTAGCCTGTGATGGAGTACATTAATTGTATTTCAAATGTTGAAAAAGCCTTGTATACTTGGAATAAAACCTACTTGGTTGTGTTGTATAATTCTTTGTATACATTATTGGATTGATTTGCTAATATTTTTGAGGATTCCTACATCTATGTCCATGAGAGATACTGGTATATAGCTTTCCTTTCTTGGTCTTTGTCTGGTTTTGGTATTAGGATAATGCTGGCCTTATAAAATGGCTTAGTAAGTATTCCCCCTACTTCAGTTTTCTGGAAGAGATTGTACAGTTTCTTCCTTAAATGTTTGGTTATATTCATCAGTGAACCAATATGGTCCTGGTGTTTTCTGTTTAGGAAGGTAAATTATTGATTCTATTTCTTCAATAGCTATATAGGCTCTATTACCTTTTACATATGGCATTCCATGGCTCTCTAATCTCTAAACAAAGATGACCCCTTCAAATGAAATAGAAAGGAGCTTTCTTGTTGTTGGAGGAGGGAGTACATTTCTGCCTTCTAAAAAAGGTTCTAACACTTTTCTGTCACATCTGTAACATTATTTCTAGTAGGAATAAAATGCAAAAATAAAAGTAATAATATAATTAAAATTGTAGGACCTTTCCTGTGCTCAGATGGGGCAGAGGCAACTGTTCACTTCAGGGTATGACTTGGAACCTATGAAACATGGAACTCTGTTACACAAGAAATCTGAACAGAAAATCACCAGAAAAGTCACAGAACTGAATTTACATTTTTTTTCCTTTATTTGTGGAAACTTCAGAGGAGCTAGTCACCCCCAGCTTAATAGTTCAACAGCCTAAAATATCCAACCAGAAATTTTGGGTCAACACTGAACACTAAGCAGAGACCTTAGTTCAGTGGCCTCATTTAACAGATAAAGAAATGATTCCTATTAACATGCTGGAGCTTGAACTCAGGTTTCCTGATGCCAAATCCATTGTTCTTTCTACTGTAGTATAATACACACTGCTTTTGCAGTCCTCCTCAATATCCATACACACAGTGCCTACGTTTCAAGACTTTCTAGTACCAATCACACTTTCATCTCATGCAGAGTTTATCACACAGTAGGTACTCACTGTTTGGCCGAATGATGAGGGTGTTCAGTTTACTACTGAAGGAGCAGAAATCAGAGTGGAACCCAGGAAAATCAAAGCCAGCTTTGGGGAACTGGTTTTTAAACAGGATTACAAAATAATTCTACAAGAGGAGGCTCTATCAAGAGGAAGAAAGAAAATATATCGACATCACTTTGGTATTTTGAAAAGAAGAAAATTTCAGTGTGCTTTCTTCTCTAGACAGAGAAAGATAATGAGTGCAATTTATAAACTGAATCATCTTTGTACTACTTGAAAACTGCATTCCTTTGTAATTAGGATTTTAAAGAAAATTACAATTACAGAAAGCTTGTCTCAAGGATAAGAGTCCTTTTAATTTATTTTAATTTTTAATAAATGCTAGACTTCAAGGATAAAATGGGGAGAGATGTGGGGGTGGAGGCTTTCTAGTGGGTTTACATTAAATACCATACATTAGTATGTAAATTACTGTTCTTGCTTAATCTTGTGCCAATCATATAGCTCTAACTTTAAAACCTACGCAATATGGTCTACCATAGCCTTGGCAGAAACAGATCAAAATAAAAGTAACCTAAGCTTGAGTTTGGTGGAGTATGGTGCAATAAAAGAGCACTAAATTGAGCATTAGTGGCTCTGGGTTGTAGTCCTATCTAGGACATTATTATGTCACCTTAGGCAATTCATTTCTCCTTTAGGCCTTAGTTTTTTCATGTCTAAAATGGTCTTAACAACTTCTAAGGGTCAATGTGAGGATCAAATGAAATAACACAAATAAAGTTTATCAACTGCTCTACGAATTAGAAGTGACATAATGTCTCAGCAGAGCAACCTCATTTACTTCTTCCAAAACTCAAACTGGATTGTTCTTCCAATGATCAAACTGGAATCAAAGGACTGTAACACAAAGTCCAAGGATTACTCATAACAGCTAATATTTATTAAGTACTTAGGCCAAGCACTGAACTTTATATACATTATCTCACATAATATTTACAACATTTAATATTAACAACTAAGACATTAACAATAAGACATTCAAGATGGTGGAGGAATAAGACAGGGAGAATACCTTCCCCCCTTCCTTGCACAAATATATCAAAAATTCATCTGCAAGTGTAACAACTCCTACAGAACAACTTCTGAACACTGGCAGAAGACCCCAGACTTCTAAAAAGGCAAGCCAACCTTCTCAGAATGAGGTAGGGAAAAAGATAAAGATAAAATAAGAGACGAAGGATTTGGTATGGGGACCTGTGCCTCAGGGAGGGAGTCATGAAGGAGGAAAAGTTTCCACACACACACCACTCACAGGCAGGGATGGGGAGAGTTTCAGAACCACAGAGGGGAATGCAACAACAGGTGCTTGGAAGGCAAAATGGAGATAACTCACCACAGAGAAGTTAACAGCACTTCTTAGCCAAGAAGCAGTTTATGTGCCCACTGCAGCCAATGGGGGCTGGGCACTGAGGTTCAAGCATTGAGGTGGGGGGTTAGACCCCAGGGAGAGAACCAGAGTTGACTACTGTGAAGATATTCTCAGGGGGCTAATACAACACAGCTGAGGGAGTCCAGACAAAACCCACCTGAGAAGCAAGAGATCATTGTCACGGGGACCCTCTAACTTTCCACACTCACAGATGGCAGGACCCCGCCTTCCTGAGTGCCAAAGGTGGGATGACCTGGCTGTGGTCTATGACTCCAGAGGTAGAAAAGCTAGCACAACTGCAGTTTGTGATGCCAGAGCAGGGAACACAAGCTGCTTAAGTGCCAGAGCTGGCATGGGTGCCAGGGGCGGAGGACAGGAGGCCGCTATGGTCCCAACCCCAGGGGTCTCAGCTGCCATCAACCTGTGAGAGGCATGGGTCACTGTCCATACCTTCCTGGGAACCTGAGCAGCTTAGTTTTGCCAAGGAACCCACAACCCAGGGCCAACCCTGCCCTGGAGAAGCACACAACCCGCCTCAGACTGTGGTGACTTCCTGCAGGTCTCCGCTGTGGTAGGCACTCCCCACATATCCCAACTATGTCTGCTGTACCTTTCCCTCTCCCCAGCTCAACTAAGTGAGCCCCAATAAGCTGCTACTTTCACCCCCTCCTGCCTGGGCAGGCAACAGACACAGGAGGGTGGCCTACAAGCAGAGGCAGGGCCAAAACCAAAGTGGACTAACAGGGAGACTGTGTGAGCAAAGGAGAGACAGGGAAATTGCAGGCGCAGTGGATTAAATCCCCGCAATTAGCCTGAGACTATGGGCTTTGGGGCAATTGTGGACTTTGGGAGCAAGTACAAGCTGGAGTAAGGCAAGATCTGAGACTGAGCTGACACCACACTGCCCACAACAGGTCCACAGACCTTCCTAGAAATACTGGAGAACTTTCTGTGTAGGCAGATTGACTGGAGCAAACTGTAGTAAGGACACTGTCTTACTACGACTCTGTTTTTTTTTTTTTTTTTTTTTTTTGGTCACATTATTCTAATGTTGTTCTTTCTGTATTTTTACTTTAATTTTTATAACCTTTTTCCTTTTAAAAAATATCTTATTTTTAAATAAATTCATTTTGTTTCCTATTTTTACAGTACTCTTTAGTTATATTGCATTTTTTCCGTGTTTTTGATGTTGTATTCTTGCTAGTTTAGTTTTTAGTATTCATTTTCACTTTTGAGTTTGTTCATTGGTTTGATTTCTCTCTTCTCTTTTCATTCCTGTTTTTATCTTTTTTCCTCTTTTTTATCTTTTCTTTTCTCCTTATAAGTGTGTGAGTTTATTTGGCTCTTCTGGGCTGTTGAGCATTACTTTCACCATTAGTCTTGGGGTTTTGTCTTCTCTGCCTGTGAGGTCTCAGTGCTATGGGGTAAAGCCTGAACTCCTGATGTGGGAGACCTAAATTCAGGACTTTGGACCACCAGAGATCTCCCAATCCCATGGAACATTAATCAGAGAGAGCTCTCCCAAACGCTCCCATCTCAACACTAAGCCCCACCCAGAGGCCAGCAAGCTCCAATGCCAGATGCCTCACGTGAAACCTTCAGTAAAACAGGAACACAAACCTTCCCATTATCAGACAGGCTGCCCAAAGCCATATCAAGCCCATAGAAACCACAAAACACACTACTGGAAACAGAACTGCCATTTAGATAGACAAGATCCAGCTCCATCCACCATAACACAAGCACAAGTCTCCCCAACCAGGAAACCATCACAAGGCACTGGTCCAACCCCACCCATGGCAGGCAGACCCCACAAATAAGAGAACTATGACCTTCAAGTCTGCAGAAAGGAAACCTCAAACACAGAAAATTAAACAAAATGAAAAGACAGAGAAATATGCATCAGATGAAGGAACATGGTAAACAACCACTGCTGCTGCTGCTGCTAAGTCACTTCAGTCGTGTCCGACTCTGTGTGACCCCATAGACGGCAGCCCACCAGGCTCCCCCGTCCCTGGGATTCTCCAGGCAAGAACACTGGAGTGGGTTGCCATTTCCTTCTCCAATGCATGAAAGTGAAAAGTGAAAGTGAAGTCACTCAGTCGTGTCCGACCCTCAGTGACCCCATGGACTGCAGCCTTCCAGGCTCCTCCATCCATGGGATTTTACACTACAGGGAATCAATAGCACAATAACTGAGGCAGAAGAATGGATAAGTGAGCTGGAAGACAGAATGGTGGAAATAACTGAAGCAGAGAAGAATAAAGGAAAAAGAATAAAAAGAAATAAGGACAGTCTCAGAGACTCCTGGGACAACATAAAGCACACTAACAACTGAATTATAGGGGTCCAAGAGAAGAACAAAAGAACGGGTATGAGAAAATATTTGAGGTAATTACAGTCAAAAACTTCCCTAACATGGAAAAAGAAATAACCACCCAAGTCCAGGAAGCCCATAGAGTCTCATACAGGATAAACAGAAGGAGAAATATGCCAAGAAAGATATTATTCAAATTAATGCAAATTAAACACAGTGAAAAATATTAGAAGCAGTGAGGGAAAAGCAACAAATAACATACAAGAGGATCCCCATAAGGCAAACAGTTGATCTTTCAACAGAAGCTTTGCAGGCCAGAGGGGAGTGGCATTGTATACTTAAAATAATGAAAGGAAAGAAGGTACAACCAAGATTACTCTATTCAACAAGGATCTCATTTAGATTTGAAGGAGAAAACAAAGGTTTTACAGACAAGCAAAAGCTAAGAGAATTCAGCTGTAACAAACTAGCTTTACAGCAAATGCTAAAGGAATTGCTTTAGACAGGAAACACTAGAGAATGGATATATAAACAAGACCCCTATATTGTTGTCTACAAGAGACTCTCAGACCTAGAGACACACAAAGACTGAAAGTGAAGGGCTGGGAAAAGATATTCCATGCAAATAGAAATCAAAAAAGTCAGGAGAACAAATACTTATATCAAATAAAATAGACTTTAAAATAAAGTACATTACAAGAGACAAGGAAGGACACTATATAATGACAAAAAGATCAATCCAAGAAGAAGATATAATAACTATAAATATATATGCACTCAACATAGAAATACCTCAATACCTAAGACTAACAACTATGAAAGGGGAAATTGACAGTAACACAATAATAGAGGGAAACCCACTCACACCAATGGATAAATCATTCAGACAGAAAGTGAATAAGGAAACACAAGCTTTAAATGATACACTGGACCACTTGGACCTAATTGACATCTACAGCACATTCCAACCCAAAACAGTAGATTTCACTTTTTTCTCAAGTGCACAGGAACATTCTCCAGAATAGATCATATCTTGAGCCACAAATCAAGACTTGGTAAATTCAGAAAAATTGAAATCATTTCAAGGATCTTTTCTGACCACAAAAATATAAGATTAGATACCAGCTATAGGAAACAAACTATTAAAAAAAACCCCACAAACACGTGGATGCTAAACAATATGCTTCTGAATAACCAAAAGGTCAATGAAGAAATCAAAGAGGAAATTAAAAAAAATACCTGGAAACAAATGAGAAAGAAAATATGACAACTCAAGACCTTGGGGTGCTGTAAAAGCAGTGCTAAGAGGGAAGTATTTAACAATACAAGCCTACCTCAAGAAACAAGAGAAACATCAAATAAACAACCTAACCCTACACCTAAAGAAACTAGAAAAAGAAGAACCAAAAACCCTAAAGTTAGTTGTTGTTCAGTTGCTAAGTTGTGTCTATTTGCAACCCCATGGACTGCAGCACGCCAAGGCTTCCCTGTTCTTCACCATCTCCCGGAGTTTGCTCAAACTTAAGTCAATTGAGTTGGTGATGTCATCAAATCACCTCATTCTCTGTCACCACCTTCTCCTCCTGCCCTCAATCTTTCCCAGCATCAGGGTCTTTTCCAATGAGTGGGCTCTTCACATCAGGTGGCCAAAATATTGGAGCCTCACCTTCAGCATCACTCATTCCAATGAATACTCACAGTTGATTTCCTTTAGGATTGACTGGTTTGATCTCCTTGCTGTCTGTTCAAGGGACTCTCAAGAGTCTTCTCCAGCACCACAGTTCAAAAGTATCAATTCTTTAGTGCTCAGCCTGCTCTGTGGTCCAACTCTCACATCCATACATGACTATTGGAAAAACCATAGCTTGGACTTAACGGATGTTTGTTGGCAAAGTGATATCTCTGTTCTTTAGTATGCTCTCTAGGTTTGTCAAAGCTTTTCTTCCAAGGAGCAAGCGTCTTTTAATTTCGTGGCTGCAGTCACCATCTGCAGTTATTCTGGAACCCAAGAAAAGAAAATCTTCCACTATTTCTCCATCTATTTGCCATGAAGTGATAGAACCAGATGTTGTGATCTTAATTTTTTGAATGTTGAGTTTCAAGCCTGCTTTTTCACTCTATTTCACCCTTGTCAAGAGGCTCTTTAGTTGCTCTTCACTTTTTCCTATTACAGTGGTGTCATCTGCATATCTAAGGTTGTTGATATTTTACCCAGCAATCTTGATCCCAGCTTGTGATTCATCCAGCCTAGCATTTTGCATGATGTACTCTGCATGTTAGTTAAATAAGCAGGGTAACTATATACAGCCTTATTGTACTCCTGTCCCAATTTTGAAGCAGTACATTGTTCCACATCTGGTTCTAACTGCTGCTTTTTGACCTGCATACAGGTTTCTCAGAAGACAGGTAGGTGGTCTGGTATTCCCATATCTTTAAAAAATTTCCACAGTTTGCTATGATCCACACAATCAAAGACTTTAGCATAGTCAATGAGGCAAAAGTAGATGTTTTTAAGATATCGTAAAGACCAGAGCAGAAATAAATGAAAAAGAAATGAAGGAGACAATACCAACAATCAATAAAACTAAACAAAATCAACAAATCATTAGCTAGACTCATCAAGAAAACAAAAGGGAGAAGACTCAAATCAATAAAATTAAAAATGAAAATGGAAAAGTCACAAAAGACAACACAGGAATAGAAAGAATCATAAGAGACTACTACCTGCAACTTTATGCCAATATAATAGAAAGTATAACTTTCTAAAACTGAAACAGGAAGAAATAGAAAATATGAACAGTCTAATCACAAGCACAGAATCTGAAACTGTAATAAAGAATCTCTCAACAAATGCTCAAGGCCAGATGGCTTCACAATTGAATTTTATGAAAAGTTTAGAGAAGAACTAACACCTATCCTGGTCAAACTCTTCCAAAAAATTTCAGAGGAGGAAAAAAATCCCAAACTCCTTCTATGAGGCCACCATCACCCTGATACCAAAAGCAGACAAAGATGCCACAAAAAAAGAAAATTACAGACCAATATTACTGATGCCAATACATGCAAAAATTCTCAATAAATTCTAGCAAACAGAATCCAACAACACATTAAAAGGATCATACATCATGATCAAGTAGGCTTTATCCCAGGGATGCAAGCATTCTTCACTACACACAAATTCATCAATGTGATTCACCATATTAACAAATTGAAAAATAAAACCATATGATGGTTTTTATAAAATAAAAACCAACAGATGTAGAGAAAGCTTTGACAAAATTCAACATCCATTTATGATAAAAAATTCTCCAGAAGGTAGGCATAGAGGAATACACCTCCACATATTAAAGACCACATATGACAAAACTACTGCAAACATTATTCTCAACAGTGAAAAACTGAAAGCATTTCTCCTAAGATCAGGAACAAGACAAGGGTGCCCACTTTCACCACTATTACTCAACATAGTTTTGGAAGTCCTAGTCACAGCAATCAGAGAAGAAAAATAAAAGGAATCCAGATTGGAAAAGAAGTAAAACTCTCACTGTTTGCAGATGACATGATACTATACATAGAAAACCCTAAAGATGCCACCAGAAAACTACTAGAGCTAATCAATGAATATAGGAAAGTTGCAGATATAAAATCAATACACAGAAATCCCTTATGCCTATACACTAATAATGAAAAATTGGAAAGAGAAATTAAGGAAACATTCACCATTGCAAAAAAAAGAATAAAATAGCTAGGAATAAACCTACCTAAAGAGACAAAAAAAACCTGTATGCAGAAAAGTATAAGACACTGATGAAGGAAATCAAAGATGACATAAACAGTTGAAGAGATATACCATGTTTGTGGATTGGAAGAA
Source organism: Bubalus bubalis (assembly GCF_019923935.1). Taxonomy (NCBI): domain Eukaryota; kingdom Metazoa; phylum Chordata; class Mammalia; order Artiodactyla; family Bovidae; genus Bubalus; species Bubalus bubalis. The sequence continues at coordinate 66,451,740 of NC_059181.1, forward strand.
TCAATATTGTGAAAGTGACTATGCTACTGAAAGCAATCTACAGGTTCAATACAATCTCTATGAAACTGCCAATGGTATTTTTCACAAAACTACAACAAAAAATTCCACAATTTGTATGGAAACACAAAAGACCCCAAAGAGCCAAAGCAATCTTGAGAAAGAAAAACAGAGCTGAATGAATCAACTTTCATGACTTCAGACTATACTACAAAGTTACAGTCATCAAGACAGGATGGTACTGGCATAAAAATAGAAATATTGACCAATGGAACAAGATAGAAAGCCCAGAGATAAACCCATGCACCTATGGGCACCTTATCTTCCACAAAGGAGGCAAGAATATACAATGGAGAAAAGACTGTCTCTTCAATAAATGGTGCTGGGAAAAGTGTACAGCTACAGGTAAAAGAATGAAACTAGAACACCTTCTAATACCATACACAAAAATAAATTCAAAATGGATTAAATTTTAAATGTAAGCCTTTTTGAAATAATAAAGCTCTTAGAGGAAAACATAGTCAGTACACTCCTTGACATAAATCACAGCAAGATCCTCTATGATCCATCTCCTAGAGTAATGGAAATAAAAACAAAAATAAACAAATGGGACTTAATGAAACTTGCAAGCTTTTGCACAGCAAAGGAAACTATAGGAAAGGTGAAAAGACAATCCTCAGAATGGGAGAAAATTATAGGAAATGAAACAATTGACAAAGGATTAATCTCCAAAATATACAACCAGATCAATACCAGAAAAACAAACAACCCAATCAAAAATTGGGCTTCACAAAAAAAAAAAAAAAAATGGGCAGAAGATCTAAACAGATATTGTTCTAAGAAATAAAGATGGCTAATAAACACATGAAAAGATGCTCAATATCACTCATTATTAGAAAAATGTGGATCAAAACTACAATGAGGTGTCACTTCACAATGATCAAAATGGCCATCATAAAAAAATCTAGAAATAATAAGTGCTGAAAAGGGTGTGGAGAAAAGGGAACCCTCTTGCACTGTTAGTGGGAATGCAAATTGGTACTGTCACTGTGGAGGACAGAATGGAGATTCCTTAAAAACTAAAACTCAAACTACTATATGACCCAACAATCACACTATTGGGCATATATGCTAAGGAAAACATAATTGAAAAAGCACGTGTACCCCAATGCTCACTGCAGCATTATTTACAACAGCTAGATGTTCAAGCTGGTTTTAGAAAAGGCAGAGGAACCAGAGATCAAATTGCCAACATCTGCTGGATCATCGAAAAAGCAAGCGAGTTCCAGAAAAACATCTATTTCTGCTTTATTGACTATGCCAAAGCCTTTGACTGTGGATCACAAGAAACTGTGGAAAATTCTTCAAGAGATGGGAATACCAGACTACCTGACCTGCCTCTTGAGAAACCTATATGCAGGTCAGGAAGCAACAGTTAGAACTGGACATGGAACAACAGACTGATTCCAAATAGGAAAAGCAGTACGTCAAGGCTGTATATTGTCACCCTGCTTATTTAACTTATATGCAGAGGACATCATGAGAAATGCTGGGCTGGAAGAAGCACAAGCTGGAATCAAGATTGCTGGGAGAAATATCAATAACCTCAGATATGCAGATGACACCACCCTTATGGCAGAAAGTGAAGAGCTAAAGACCCTCTTGATGAAAGTGAAGAGCTAAAGACCCTCTTGATGAAAGTGAAAGAGGAGAGTGAAAAAGTTGGCTTAAAGCTCAACATTCAGAAAATGAAGATCATGGCATCCAGTCCCATCACTTCATGGGAAATAGATGGGGAAACAGTGTCAGACTTTATTTTTTGGGGCTCCAAAATCACTGCAGATGGTGACTGCAGCCATGAAATTAAAAGATGCTTACTCCTTGGAAGGAAAGTTATGACCAACCTAGATAGCATATTGAAAAGCAGAGACATTACTTTGCCAACAAAGGTCCATCTAGTCAAGGCTCTGGTTTTTCCAGTGGTCATGTACGGATGTGAGAGTTGGACTGTGAAGAAAGCTGAGTGCCAAAGAATTAATGCTTTTTTAAAAAAAAAATTTATAATTTTTTTTTTACTTTACAATATTGTATTGGTTTTGCCATACATCAACATGCATCCGCCATGGGTGTACACGTGTTCCCCATCCTGAACCCCCCTCCCACCTCCCTCCCCATACCATCCCTCTGGGTCATCCCAGTGCACCAGCCCCAAGCCTTCTGTATCCTGCATGGAAACTGGACTGGCGATTTGTTTCTTATATGATATTATACATGTTTTAATGCCATTCTCCCAAATCATCCCCCCTCTCCCTCTCCCACAGAACTGTGGTGTTGGAGAAGACTCTTGACAGTCCCTTGGACTGCAAGGAGATCCAACCAGTCCATTCTAAAGGAGATCAGCCCTGGGTGTTCTTTGGAAGGAATGATGCTAAAGCTGAAACTCCAATACTTTGGCCACCTCATGCGAAGAATTGACTCATTGGAAAAGACTCTGATGCTGGGAGGGATTGGGGGCACGAGAAGGGGACAACAGAGGATGAGATGGCTGGATGGCATCACCGACTGGATGGACATGAGTTTGAGTGAACTCTGAGAGATGGTGATGGACACGGAGGCTTGGTGTGCTGCAATTCATGGGGTCGCAAAGAGTCGGACATGACCGAGCGACTGAACTGAACTGAACTGAGGACATGGAAGCAACCTAGATGTCCACCGACAGATGAATGGATAAAGAAGTTGTGATACATATATACAATGGAAAATACTCAACCATAAAAGGGAACACACTTGAGTCAGCTCTAATGAGGTGAATGAACCTATAGCCTATTATACAAAGTGAAGTAAGTCATAACAAGAAAAATAAACATCATGCATTAACACATATATACAGAATGACACTATATACATATACCAAATGACACTAGTGAACCTATTTGCTGGGCAGCAATGGAGACACCGACATAGAAAACAGACTTTTGGACATGGTCAGGGAAGGAGAGGGTAGGACGAATTGAGAGAGTAGCACTGAAACATATACATTACCATATGTAAAATAGATCAGTTCAGATCAGTTCAGTCGCTCAGTCGTGTCCAACTCTTTGCGACCCCATGAATCGCAGCACACCAGGCCTCCCTGTCCATCTCCAACTCCCGGAGTTTACTCAGACCCACGTCCATCGAGTCAGTGATGCCATCCAGCCATCTCATTCTCTGTCGTCCCCTTCTCCTCCTGCCCCCACTCCCTTCCAGCATCAGAGTCTTTTCCAGTGAGTCAACTCTTCGCATGAGGTGGCCAAAGTACTGGAGTTTCAGCTTTATAGCCAGTGGGAATTTCCTGTATGACACAGGGAATCCATACCCAGTGCTTTGTGACAGCCTAGAGGGATGGAATTGGGTGGCAGGTGGGAGAGAAGTTCAGGAGGGAGGGGACATATATATACCTATGGCTGATTCATGTTAATGTATGGCAGATACCAACACAATATTGTAAAACAATTATCCTCCAATTAAAATAAATAAACTTTATAAAAGATGATGGTCCAGAAGAAAAGAGCCTAGGAAAGGAAAATAAGTTCATGTGAAACAAAGGAGAGGGGAATTTTCAAAAGAAATATATTGTCAAAAATTCCAAATGTCATGTAGAAGTAATGTAAATATAAATTAAATATGCATAAAAATTGATATGTATATAAAAGAAGCCAAAAATTATATATTGCATTTTCTTCTAAATAAAGTCTATTAGTAATAAAAATATTATCAACTATGCAAGAGAAAGTACTATTATCCATATTCTACAAAGCAAAATAGTGAGGCACATTAAAGAAGCAGCAATATAGCTATGGTCCCATAGTAAGCATAACAAAGAAGAATTCAAAGCAACTTATGTTCAAAAGCTTAGGATATACTCTTCTACCTCCATATAGTCCAGACCACAAAAAGCCTTGCTATAATTGTATATATAAACAATACATTTAAGATCTCTCATCCTGGCACCCATGGTCTTCCAAGATAAGGCTTACACAGTTTACCTTTCCAGTATCATCTCCCAATATGACTTCCCCTTTCATTTTCCCTTTTCTTCCATATATCACAGGTAGTTCATGTGCCATGGGATTGGTTCCTTCCCATTAGTGCATAAAAAAGTATTCTACTTAAAATAGAAGCCGTCTGCATGTCAGGTTCTCATTGTTGATAACATTCTCCTATGTCTGGTATTAAAAACTGCAATTTATATATTTAGCATAGTAAATTTATAGACAAATCCAAGCACTCTACCGGTTTCATGTATTCACTTACAGCTCTGTTCCTTAGCTAGTAGCAGTTATTTTTTTCAGCTTTCTTTTTTTCAGTTTTATCTATTTATTAATTTATTATTTAAAAAATTTTAATATAAATTTATTTATTTTAATTGGAGGCTAATTACTTTACAATATTGTATTGGTTTTGCCATACAGTTTTAACATAGCCTAGATTCAGGAGACAAGCAGTCAGAGGTAAGAATGTTTGCGTTTACATGCTGTCAGCAAAAGTTATCTCCTTCTCTCAGCAAGGTAGTTAGGGTCACCTAGCCATCACTCTGAGCCTGTAAGCTAGTTAGATTCTTTGAACCCACCTCTGCCCCCCTCCACAAACTTGGAGGGGGAATGAGCAGTATCATACAGTCAGTTTCCCACTTTGTTGGCTACCCACAGCACAGTAACAGGATTATCAGTTTCCTCATAGGGTTCCAGGATACTAAACTCCTGAGTTATGTAGGAATAAAACCTCTGCGTTGCTTGCCCTTGCTTTCTAGGAATTAAGAAAAATCTGTAAGTAAGGGGTTGGGTTAGTATGACAAATACCCATTTGAACATAAGAGAAGGAAAATTTTAGCTTCAAAGAAAACATTTACGTGATTCAATTAATCCCTCCCCTTTCAACTATATAACTAATCATAATTTGCTGAAAAACATGCTGCAATGATTTAGTGAAGATTAGATAGAGTTCAGAATTGGACCTGGGAAATAATTAGGAGGTAGAATTTCATGCTGTCAGTGTTTCTAGCATTCTGCCTCAATAAATAGTGACTAACACATCTCAGAAGCTATTCTATTCACTATTATTAATAATCACTAACAATAATTCATTTGGTACATACAATTGACATGTACGATCCAAACAACTTCCAAACTTAAGTAAAATTGTGTACCATGTACATGCATCCCCTCACACCAAATTAATATATAGTTTCCCTAGCTTAATAGCTTAAAAAAATAAATAAATAAAAAATATATTTAAACAAACTTCTTTGTTAACTTCTTAAAAAAGATATTTATCAAGTTATTTAGAATCTTTAATCTTCACTGTGTTTAATATTTCATAGTTTTTGACAAGTAATGAGTTAAGATATCATATCCTTTATAAAGATGCCAAATTAAGCTAGCTTTCTCTTCATTCAAGCAACTGATCAGCTAAACATTAAATAGGGCAATATGACACTAAGAGGAGAAGAGGAAGGCTAAAGATCAGAGTCAGGGCTACAAGAGACAGAACAAGTCTCAGGAGGACAAGAAATAGAATTAAGAAAAGTTGAGAGTAAAAGAAAATCAAAGGAAAGAAGATAAGATTAGAGAAAGATATCTAAAGGTAAAGATTCAAGAAAAGCCTATCATTATTTCCTTACTTTTTCAGAAACACAGAGAGTTTAACTGCTTGTCTAAGGTCATAAAAGAGGCAAAACTAGGACCAGAGGCCAAGTATTTTAAGGTAAGTATTTTGACTCCAAGTGCATCACAACTGTAGCTTTCTCTCCTGGTGTGACTGATCTCCGGAAGCTGAGTTAGGAAAACCTACTCTAACGAACAGATCACAAGTCTAAGAGTAACACTGCTTTTTACTCCCAGAGAATACTGGTCTACCTATTTATGTTCTTTATACTTTAGTTCCTCCTACTGTCAAACAGCAATCATAACAACAGGCCCAAAATTCTCACGGAGGATGTGAGGCTAAAGAATAGAAGTGAGAAAGCACTTAGAAAAGAATTATTTCATTCTATTGAGATTCTTTAAGGAGCTGCAATAGAGACAAAAAGCAAACAATTCAGTCTCCACATTACTCTGCATTAAATTCAAAATTTAAACAAAACAGAAAGCAAAATGAAAGGTAGATGGGTAAAATAACATGCAGAAAAAACTCATATTGTAAATAACTGTTCCAAGGTCCCTCCTTGAGACAAAGCATTTTTTAACCAAGTGCTGTCCAAAGGTGCCACCAGAGACTAGAGAAACTCTATGCATTTTAAAGGCCAGTCCAGGTTCGATGCATGATACAGGATGCTTGGGGCTGGTGCACTGGGATGACCCAGAGGGATGGTACGGGGAGGGAGGTGGGAGGGGGGTTCAGGATGGGGAACACGTGTATACCCATGGCAGATTCATGTTGATGTATGGCAAAACCAATAAAATATTGTAAAGTAATTAGCCTCCAATTAAAATAAATAAATTTATATAAAAATAAAGGCAAGTTCTATAAACTTTGACAATAGGTGAGATTAAACCAGTATTCTATTCAAGACAATAGGTTCTTCTGAAAGCATCTAAGTAAGAATATGTACATACATGAATATAAACACACTTACATTTTTTCTTTCACATAGCTAGTAGCTACATCAGAATTAGAAGCTATATCACAACTGGAATTATTATAATCACAACATTTCAAAGCTTAACAGTACCTTAGCGTTGGTTGTGGACACTGCTACTCAGAATCAGAATTTCTGAGTCGATTTGTTATAAGAGAAATTTATTGTCATCCCTGTAGCACATCTCAACAAGATGGACAATGGGCTGCCCATTCTTACTCCAAGGAAATGGTGCCGCCAGGATATTGACATATTATTGTATTTAATCATCACGACCAGTTGCCAAGGCAGAAATTATTGTCCTATTTTGCAGGTAGGAAAACGCTGAGCTCAGCAAGTTTAATTGGCAGACCCAAAGGTAAAAGCCAAGAACCAACCATTAATCAGTCAGATCCCTTCTTTTTACAGATAAGTATACATTGTCCCACCACTTCATGGGAAATAGATGGGGAAACAGTGGAAACAGTGTCAGACTTTATTTTTCTGGGCTCCAAAATCACTGCAGATGGTGACTGCAGCCATGAAATTAAAAGACGCTTACTCCTTGGAAGGAAAGTTATGACCAACCTAGACAGCATGTTCAAAAGCAGAGGCATTACTTTGCCAACAAAGGTTCGTCTAGTCAAGGCTATGGTTTTTCCTGTGGTCATGTATGGATGTGAGAGTTGGACTGTGAAGAAGGCTGAGCGCTGAAGAATTGATGCTTTTGAACTGTGGTGTTGGAGAAGACTCTTGAGAGTCCCATGGACTGCAAGCAGATCCAACCAGTCCATTCTGAAGGAGATCAGCCCTGGGATTTCTTTGGAAGGAATGATGCTAAAGCTGAAACTCCAGTACTTTGGCCACCTCATGCGAAGAGTTGACTCATTGGAAAAGACTGTGATGCTGGGAGGGATTGGGGGCAGGAGGAGAAGGGGACCACAGAGGATGAGATGGCTGGATGGCATCACTGACTCGATGGATTTGAGTCTGAGTGAACTCCGTGAGTTGGTGATGGACAGGGAGGCCTGGCATGCTGCGATTCATGGGGTCGCACAGTCAGACACGACTGAGCGACTGATCTGATCTGATACATTTCAACTTTGTACTTTGTAACCTGCAAGATTGCACATGAACAGTAGCTATGGGAACAACTCTAAAAGGCATATAGTCATCTTTATGGTGTTAAGTCTACATTCACAGTACTGTTGTGGAATCCGAAGTGTTATAGAGGCTCATAGTAGTATACAGATCCAGGCTTAAATATTGTGAAACACTTATTCTACTTCAATACTCAGCCATGTGCCAGGTCTCATGCTATTTACTGTGTGGGAGTTCAGTTCAGTCGCTCAGTTGTGTCTGACACTTTGCGACCCCATAGACGGCAGCACACCAGTTTTCTCTGTCCATCACCAACTCCCAGAATTTACTCAAACACATGTCCATCAAGTCAGTGATGCCATCCAACTATCTCATCCTCTGTCGTCCCCTTCTGTTTTTGCCTTCAATCTTTCCCAGCATCAGGGTCTTTTCCAATGAGTCAGTTCTTTGCATCAGGGGGCCGAAGTATTGGAGTTTCAGCTTCATTATCAGTCCTTCCAATGAATACTCAGGACTGATCTCCTTTAGGATGAACTGGTTGGATCTCCTTGCAGTCCAAGGGACTCTCAAGAGTCTTCTCCAACACCACAGTTCAAAAGCATCAATTCTTCAGGACTCAGCTTTCTTTATAGTCCAATTCTCACATCCATACATGACTACTGGAAAAAACGATAGCTTTGGCTGGATGGACCTTTGTCAGCAAAGTAATGTCTCTGCTTTTTAATGCTTCCTAGGTTGGTCATAGCTTTTCTTCCAAGAAGCAAGCATCTTTTAATTTCATGGCTGCAATCACCATCTGCAGTGATTTTTGAGCCCCCCAAAAATAAAGTCCGTCACTGTTTCCATTGTTTCCCCAAGTATTTGCCATGAAGTGATGGGACCAGATGCCATGATCTTAGTTTTCTGAATGTTGAGTTTTAAGCGAACCTTTTCACTCTCCTCTCTCACTTTCATCAAGAGTCGTTTTAGTTCTTTGCTTTGTATCATAAGGGTGGTGTCATCTGCATATCTGAGCTTATTGATAGTTCTCCCGGCAACCTTGATTCCAGCTTGTGCTTCATCCAGCCCAACATTTCACATGATGTACTCTGTATATAAGTTAAATAAGCAGGGTGACAATATACAGCCTTGATGTACTCCTTTCACGATTTGGAACCAGTCTGTTGTTCCATGTCAATTTCCAACTGTTGCTTCTTGACTTGCATACAGATTTCTCAGGAAGCAGGTAAGGTGGTCTAGTATTCCCATCTCTTAGAATTTTCCACAGTTTGTTGTGATCCACACAGTAAAAGGCTTTGGCATAGCCAATAAAGCAGAAATAGATGTTTTTCTGGAACTCTCTTCCTTTTTCGATGATCCAACGGATGTTCGCAATTTGATCTCCGGTTCCTCTGCCTTTTCTAAATGCAGCTTAAAAATCTGGAATTTCATAGTTCATGTACTGTTGAAGCCTGGTTTGGAGAACTTTGAGCATTACTTTGCTAGTGTGTGAGATGAGTGCAAATGTGTGGTACTTTGAACATTCTTTGGCATTGACTTTCTTAGGGATTGGAAGAAAACTGACCTTTTCCAGTCCTATGGCCACTGCTGAGTTTTCCAAATTTGCTGGCATATTGAGTGCAGCATTTTCACAGCATCATCTTTCAGGATTTGAAATAGCTCAATTGGAATTCCATCACCTCTACTAGCTTTGTTCGTAGTGATGCTTTCTAAGGCCCACTTGACTTCGCATTCCAGGATGTCTGGCTCTAGGTGAGTAATCACACAATCGTGGTTATCTGGGTCATGAAGATTTTTTTTTTTTTTTGTATAGTTGATCTATGTATTGCCACCTCTTCTTAATGTCTTCTACTTCTGTTAGGTCTACACTGTTTCTGTCCTTTCTTGTGCCCATCTTTGCATGAAATATTCCCTTGGTGTCTCTAATTTTCTTGAAGAGATCTCTAGTCTTTCCCATTCTATTGTTTTCCTCTATTTCTTTGCATTGATCACTTAGGAAGGCTTTCTTATCTCTCCTTTCTATTCTTTGGAACTCTGCATTCAAATGGGTATCTTTCCTTTTCTCCTTTTCCTTTAGCTTCTCTTCTTTTCTCATCTATTTGTAAGGCCTCCTCAGACAACCATTTTGCCTTTTTGCATTTCTTTTTCTTGGGGATGGTCTTGATAACTGCTTCCTGTACAATGTCATGAACCTCTAACCATAGTTCTTCAGGCACACTGTCTATCAGATCTAATCCTTGAACCTGTTTGTCACTTCCACTGTATAATTGTAAGGGATTGGATTTAGGTTATGCCCTAATAGTCGAGTGGTTTCCCCTACTTTCTTCAATTTTAGTCTGAATTTGGCAATAAGGAGTTCATGATCTGAGCCATAGTCAGCTCCTGGTCTTGTTTTTGCTGACTGTTTAGAGCTTCTCCATCTTTGGCTGCAAAGAATATAATCAGTCTGATTTCAGTATTGACCATATGGTGATGTCTGTGTGTAGTCTTCTCTTCTGTTGTTGGAAGAGGGTGTTTTCTATGACCAGTGCTTTCTTTTGGCAAAACTCTGTTAGCATTTGCCCTGCTTCATTTTGTACTCCAAGGCCAAGTTTGCCTGGTACTCCAGGTATCTCTTGACTTCCTGCTTTTGTATTTCAGTTCAGTTCAGTTCAGTCACTCAGTCATGTCCCACTCTTTGAGACCCCATGAATCCCAGCATGCCAGGCCTCCCTGTCCATCACCAACTCCTGGAGTTCACTCAGACTCACGTCCATCGAGTCAGTGATGCCATCCAGCCATCTCATCCTCTGTCATCCCCTTCTCCTCCTGCCCCCAATCCCTCCCAACATCGGAGTCTTTTCCAATGAGTCAACTCTTCGCATGTGGTGGCCAAAGTACTGGAGTTTCAGCTTTAGCATCATTCCTTCCAAAGAAATCCCAGGGCTGATCTCCTTGCAGTCCAAGGGACTCTCAAGAGTCTTCTCCAACACCACAGTTCAAAAGCATCAATTCTTTGGTGCTCAGCCTTCTTCACAGTCCAACTCTCACATCCATACATGACCAATGGAAAAATCATAGCCTTGACTAGACGGACCTTTGTTGGCAAAGTAATGTCTCTGCTTTTCAATATGCTATCTAGGTTGGTCATAACTTTTCTTCAAAGGAGTAAGCGTCTTTTAATTTCATGGCTGCAATCACCATCTGCAGTCATTTTGGAGCCCCAGAAAATAAAGTCTGACACTGTTTCCACTGTTGCCCCATTTATTTCCCATGAAGTGATGGGACCAGATGCCATGATCTTCGTTTTCTGACTGTTGAGCTTTAAGCCAACTTTTTCACTCTCCACTGTCACTTTCATCAAGAGGCTCTTTAGTTCTTCTTCACTTTTAGCCATAAGGGTGGTGTCATCTACATATCTGAGGTTATTGATATTTCTCCCAGCAATCTTGATTCCAGCTTGTGCTTCTTCCAGCCCAGCGTTTCTCATGATGTCCTCTGCATATAAGTTAAATAAGCAGGGTGACAATATACAGCCTTGACGTACTGCTTTTCCTATTTGGAACCAGTCTGTTGTTCCATGTCCAGTTCTAACTGTTGCTTCCTGACCTGCATATAAGTTTCTCAAGAGGCAGGTCAGGTGGTCTGGTACTCCCATCTCTTGAAGAATTTTCCACAGTTTCTTGTGATCCACACAGTCAAGGGCTTTGGCATAGTCAATAAAGCAGAAATAGATGTTTTTCTGGAACTCTCTTGCTTTCTCGATGATCCAGCGGATGTTGGCAATTTGATCTCTGGTTCCTCTGCCTTTTCTAAAACCAGCTTGAACATCTGCAAGTTCATGGTTCACGTATTGCTGAAGCCTGGCTTGGAGAATTTTGAGCATTACTTTACTAGCGTGTGAGATGAGTGCAATTGTGCGGTAGTTTGAGCATTCTTTGGCATTGCCTTTCTTTGGGATTGGAATGAAAACAGACCTTTCCCAGTCCTGTGGCCATTGCTGAGTTTTCCAAATTTGCTGCCATATTGCGTGCAGCACTTTCACAGCATCATCTTTCAGGATTTGAAATAGCTCAACTGGAATTCCATTACCTCCACTAGCTTTGTTTGTAGTGATGCTTTCTAAGGCCCACTTGACTTCACATTCCAGGATGTTGGGCTCTAGGTGGGTGATCACACCATCGTGATTATCTTGGTCTTTAAGATCATTTTTGTACAGTTCTTCTGTATATTCTTGCCACCTCTTCTTAATATCTTCTGCTTCTGTTAGGTCTATACCATTTCTGTCCTTTATCAAGCCCATCTTTGTGTGAAATGTTCCCTTGGTATATCTAGTTTTCTTGAAGAGATCTCTAGTCTTTCCCATTCTGTTGTCCCCTATAATGAAAAGGACATCTCTTTTAGGTGTTACTTCTAGAAGAGCTTGTAGGTCTTCATAGAACTGTTCAACTTCAGCTTTTTCAGCATTACTGGTTGGGGCATAGTCTTAGATTATTGTGATATTGAATGGTTTGCCTTGGAAACGAATAGAGATCATTCTGTCTTTTTTGAGACACCCAAGTACTGCATTTCAGACTCTTGTTGACAGTGAGGGCTACTCCATTTCTTCTAAGGGATTCTTGCCCACAGTAGTAGATATAATGGTCATCTGAGTTAAATACACCTATTCCAGTCCATTTTAGTTCACTGATTCCTAAAATGCCGATGTTCACACTTGCCATCTGCTTTTTGACCACTTCCAATTTATCTTGATTCATGGACCTAACATTTCAGGTTCCTATGCAATATTGTTCTTTACAGCATCAGACTTTACTTCCATCACCAGTTACATCCACAACTGGGTGTTGTTTTTGCTTTGGCTCTGTCTCTTCATTCTTCTGGAGTTATTTCTCCAGTGTCTTCCAACAGCATATTGGACACCTACTGACCTGGGGAGTTCATCTTTCAGTGTCTTATCTTTTTGCCTTTTCATACTGTTCATAGGGTTCTCAAGGCAAGAATACTGAAGGGGTTTGCCATTCCCTTCTCCAGTGGACCACGTTTTGTCAGAACTATCCACCATTACCTATCTGTCTTGGGTGGCCCTACACAGCATGGCTCATAGTTTCATTGAATTAAACAAGACTGTGGTCCATGTGATCAATTTGATTAGTTTTCTGTGATTGTGGTTTTCATTCTGTCTGCCCTCTGATGGATAAGGATAAGAGTGGGTGGGAGTGGGAGCAGGCAAAAGAGAAGCATAGTCCCTGTCCCTGGGGAGCTTCTAGTTTATCTAGGAAAGCTGTGTCTGATGCACGTGAAACTAACAATTTGACAATAATAGAAGGTAGACTGTATAACTGACACAAAGCCAACATTACATGACTGAATATATAATTGGCATGAGACAATTACAGAACAATTAAGACTAAATATATAATTAACTTCCTGCTTTTAACTCTATGTTGGTTCATAAATGACACCCCATACATTTTTGTGTTATTATGGAACCTCAGGAAATTTTCTGTTTGCTTTAATTTCTAGATAAAGTGGGCTGAGCTCTGGGGCTGGTTTGACAATGTTCCAGTTCCTAATGTTAGTGAGTTGCCTCACATTTCCAGAGAGGCTCCTAGAGGGCACAGAATCTTTACATCAATGGTATGAATTGTGTCAATTTAAATCACTAATCAGGAAGAGTCAGTTTAATCAATATTTCTATAAAGAATGCATACTTCCTTAATCCTAATACATATTTCTTTACAATTCAGATGCAGGATTTATTTTTAGAAGATATGTAGGTATGCAATTAAAGCAGTGATTTATATGTTACATTTTTAAGATTAATTTTCAGCTTCATCATGAAACTGAATGATGAACTTTTAATTTTATGCATCAAAGGTAACTGAAATAAATTCTTACATGATCATTTGGAAATATCTGGAATTAAGGCCACTATCAGAAAGCAACAGTTAGAACTGGACATTGAATAACAGACTGGTTCCAAATAGGAAAAGGAGTACGTCAAGGTTGTATATTGTCACCCGGCTTATTTAACTTCTATGCAGAGGACATCATGAGAAAAGTTGGGCTGGATGAAGCACAAGCTGGAATCAAGATTGCCAGGAGAAATATGAATAACCTCAGATACGCAGATGACACCACCCTTATGGCTAAAAGTGAAGAAGAACTAAAGAGCCTCTTGATGAAAGTGACAGTGGAGAGTGAAAAAGTTGGCTTAAAGCTCAACATTCATAAAACGAAGATCATGGCCTCTGGTCCCATCACTTCATGGGAAATAGATGGGGAAACAGTGGAAACAGTGTCAGACTTTATTTTGGGGGTCTCCAAAATGACTGCAGATGGTGATTGCAGCCATGAAATTAAAAGACACTTACTCCTTGGATGGAAGTAGTTATGACCAACCTAGATAGCATATTGAAAAGCAGAGACATTACTTTGCCAACAAAGGTCTGTCTAGTTAAGGCTATGGTTTTTCCATTGGTCAGGTATGGATGTGAGAGTTGGACCATAAAGAAAGCTGAGCACCGAAGAATTGATGCTTTTGAACTGTGATGTTGGAGAAGACTCTTGAGAGTCCCTTGGACTGCAAGGAGATCCAACCAGTCCATCCTAAAGGAGATCAGTCCTGGGTATTCATTGGAAGGACTGATGTTGAAGCTGAAACTCCAATACTTTGGCCACCTGATGCGAAGAGCTGACTCATGGAAAAAGACCCTGAGGCTGCGAGGGATTGGGGGCAGGAGGAGAAGGGGACAATAGAGGATGAGATGGCTGGATGGCACCACCGACTAGATGGACGTGAGTTTGAGTAAACTCTGGGAGTTGGTAATGGACAGGGAGGCTTTGCGTGCTGCGGTTCATGGGGTCGCAAAGAGTCAGACACAACGAAGCGACTGAACTGAACTGAAGGCCACTATCTTATTAGTGTCAAAGGCATGATCCTCTCAGGGTTTCAAATCTGAGTGACTTGGAGCCATTCCTATGCCCTAAAATCTACCAGAGTCACCAAATCTAATCTCTATCAAGCATTATCAGTGCTAATAGTGCCCAATAGTAAGACCTTGTTTCCTCAAAGTTGGGTTAAGGCAAGAGGTTTCTAGATGCCCTCTTTGCCTTGAAAACATTTTCTACACTGCTAGCAAAACATTCTCTTGAAAAATATCCCTTTGCACATGTCCTCGTCTCCTCACTCAAAAACCATCAGTGGTTCCCCAATTCTCACAGTGACTTTAGCTTGGTATTAAGGAGCTTTATGATCTAAACCTAGTGCATTTCAACATTCTCAACCACTACACCCTAATATGAAATTCTTGCCCCCAAAACAATTGTTGCACTTACTACCTCCCCCCATGTGACAGTATTTCCATTTCTGTCTCAGCACCTTAACACTATTCATTGACAATAGAGAGAATTCCATTCTTTTCCTTGAGTAGCATATGTCCTTCACTATCATGTTCAAGTCTTGTGTGTGCTTGCTGAGTCACTTCAGTTGTGTCCAACTCTTTGTGACCCTACAGACTGTAGCCCACCCAGCTCCTCTGTTCATAGGATTTTCCAGACAAGAATACTGGAGTGGGCTGCCATGCCCTCCTCTATGGAATCTTCCCGGCCCAGGAATTGAACCTGCATCTCTTACGTCTCTTGCATTGGCAGGCAGGATCTTTACCACTAGCGCCACCCAGGAAGCCCATCATGTTCAAGTCTTATCTTTTTCAAAAAGTTTTCTTCAATACTTTAGCTCACAATTACATTTTTCTTACTTTTAAAATTTATCTGTTTAAAACTTTTCCCCAGATTTATTGAGACATAACTGACATATAACATTGTGGAAGTTTAAGGTGTTCAATGTGTTGATTTAATTCACTTATTTATAATATATTTTCAAATGATTAACCATAGTAGCGTTAGTTAACACTTCAAAAACCTCACATAACTACCATTCGTTTTTTTTTTATTTCTTTAATTATGAAAGCATGATAACACATTTATAGGAGACTTGAAACATACAGAAGAAAGTTACATATAGTTCTACTATATATTACAGTTATTTTAAGTAGATAAATTAAGATTTTTAGTTGTAGTTTCAATATCAAACTCTCAAAAATGAATAGTATGAATAGACAGAAAAGTAGACAGATATAGTAGACATGAAAGGCACTAAGAACCAATTCAACATAATTAAGAATTATACATTTTTCACACAACAACAGGATACAAATTCTATTGCAGTTCCCATAGACTATAAACCAGGAGATACTGGAACATATCCTGGGACATAAAACGAGGTGCAAAAAATTTCATGGTCTAAAGCCATTGAAATAATACAGAGTCTATTCTCTTATCACTGTGGAATTATGTTATGAATCAGCATCAAAAGATATTTGAAAACAACCCATATATTTTCAAGTGCAATGTGACATTTACCAAGAGAGATATTTGACTTAGCCATTGAAACCCTCAATAAAACTAAAAGACTGAAAAAACACAGAGGGTGACTGCAGAGAAGAAAGCACATTAATGAGAAATTAATATCAAGGATACACTTAAAAAATCCATGTATTTGGTAATTAAAATGATGGGTGTATCTAAGAAGCCATAACAAGGAAAATTAGAAACTATTTGTAACAGAATAAAATGAAAAGAAAATTTATCAGAGTTTGTTGCACACAGCTGAAGCTGCTCAATGCAACTGAATACAATGTAGAATGCATCATTTGTTAATTTCCTATTTATTTGCAGCATCAGTTCAGCTCAGCCACTCAGATGTCCGACTCTTTGTGAACCCATGGACTGCAGCACACCAGGCTTCCCTGTCCATCACCAACTGCCAGAGCTTCCACAAACTCATGTCCATTGAGTTGGTGATGCCATCCAACCATCTCATCCTGTTGTCCACTTCTCCTCCCACCTTCAATCTTTCCCAGCATTAGGGTCTTTTCCAATGAGTCGGCTCTTGACATCAGGTGGCCAAAGTATTGGAGCTTCAGTCTCAGCCTCAATCCTTCCAATGAATATTCAGGACTGATTTCCTTTAGGATGGACTGGTTGGATCTTCTTGCAGTCCAAGGGACTCTCAAGAGTCTTCTCCAACACCACAGTTCAAAAAGCATCAATTATTTGGCATTCAGCTTTCTTTATGGTCCAACTCTCACATCCATACATGACTACTGGAAAAACCATAGCTTTGACTAGACAGACGTTTGTCAGGAAAGTAATGTCACTGCTTTTTAATATGCTATCTAGGTTGGTCATAGCTTTTCTTCCAAGGAGCAAGCATCTTTTAATTTCATAGCTGCAGTCACCATCTGCAATGATTTTGAGCCCAAGAAAATAAAGTGTGTCACTGTTTCCACTGTTTCTCCATCTATTGAGGTCCCATGAAGTGATGGGACCAGATGCCATGATCTAAGTTTTTCAAATGTTGAGCTTTAAGCCAACTTTCCCCCTTGCCTCTTTCACTTTCATCAAGAGGCTCTTCAATTACTCTTTGCTCTCTGCCATAAGGGTGGTGTCATCTGCATATGTGAGGTCATTGATATTTCTCCCGGCAATCTTGATTCCAGCTTCTACTTCATCCAGCCTGGCATTTCTCATGATGTACTCTGCATATGTTAAATAAGCAGGGTGACAATATACAGCCTTGACACATTCCTTTTGTTATTTGGAACCAGTCTGTTGTTCCATGTCCAGTTCTAACTGTTGCTTCCTGACCTGCATATAGGTTTCTCAAGAGGCAGGTCAGGTGGTCTGGTATTCCCATCTCTTTCAGAATTTTCCAGTTTATTGTGATTCACACAGTCAAAGGCGTTGGCGTAGTCAATAAAGCAGAAATAGATGTTTTTTTTGGAACTCTCTTGCTTTTTCCATGATCCAGCGGATGTTGGCAATTTGATCTTTGGTTCCTCTGCCTTTTCTAAAACCAGCTTGAACATCTGGAAGTTCACAGTTCACATATTGCTGAAGCCCGGCTTGGAGAATTTTGAGCATTACTTTGCCAGCGTGTGAGATGAGTGCAAATGCGTGGAAGTTTGAGCATTCTTTGGCATTGCCTTTCTTTGGGATTGGAATGAAAACTGACCTTTTCCAGTCCTGTGGCCACTGCTGAGTTTTCCAAATTTGCTGCCATATTGCGTGCAGCACTTTCACAGCATCATCTTTCAGGATTTGAAATAGCTCAATTGGCATTCCATCACCTCCACTAGCTTTGTTAATAGTGATGCTTCCTAAGGTCCACTTGACTTCACATTCCAGGATGTCTGGCTCTAGGTCAGTGATCACACCATCGTGGTTATCTGGGCCATGAAGATCTTTTTTGTACAGTTCTTCTCTGTATTATCGCCACCTCTTCTTAATATCTTCTGCTTCTGTTAGGTCCCTACCATTTCTGTCTTTTATTGAGCCCATCTTAGCATGAAATGTCCCCTTGGTGTCTCAAATTTTCTTGAAGGGATCTCTAGTCTTTCCCATTCTATTCTTTTCCTTTATTTCTTTGCATTGATCGCTGAGGAAGGCTTTCTTATCTCTCCTTATATGATATTGTACATACAATATATGTATGTATACAAAAGCTTTTCTATTTCCAGTTCTTTAAGGAATCTCCACACTGTTCTCCATAGTGGCTGTACTAGTTTGAATTCCCACCAACAGTATAAGAGGGTTCCCTTTTCTCCACACCCTCTCCAGCATTTATTGCTTGTAGACTTTTGGATCGCAGCCATTCTGACTGGTGTGAAAGCACCGAATATGAAATAGAAAAGGTGAAACAAACTAGATAAATGTAAAATATATCATAGAGTGCAGTTGTTTTTATACATGGCTGCTCATTAGAATCACATCTGCAGCTTTGGAGAAAAAAAACAGTACTTGGGTATTTTTATTTTTCAAAAAAATTCCAAGAAAATTCTAATGCACATCTGGATTTTGAAAAGTGATTACAGGTTTTTCTATAAAATGGTAGTTTTAGCATTATAGAATTCTCTTATCTTCTGTTGACCAATCATAACACAACAGTATTAAGCAAATAATAGGTACATAATCACAGTAGTAAAAGATGTTTATCAGTTTTCACAATCAATAGCCAGACAGAAAATAAAAGATAATTGGAATTGCAAGCCATAATGGAAACATGTTTACCCTAACAGTATAAAGTAATTTTTATTTTGGAGATTCAACCAGTCCATCCTAAAGGAAATCAGTTCTGAATATTCACTGGAAGGACTGATGCTGAAGCT
Organism: Bubalus bubalis; assembly: GCF_019923935.1. Classification (NCBI taxonomy): domain Eukaryota; kingdom Metazoa; phylum Chordata; class Mammalia; order Artiodactyla; family Bovidae; genus Bubalus; species Bubalus bubalis. Next base: position 66,470,646 of record NC_059181.1, read on the forward strand.
GAAACTCCAATACTTTGACCACCTGATGCGAAGAACTGATTCATTGGAACAGACCCCAAAGCTGGGAAAGATTGAAGGCAGGAGGAGAAGTGGACAACAGAGGATGAGATGGTTGGGTGGCATCACCAACTCAATGGACATGAGTTTGAGCAATCTCCAGGAGTTGGTGATGGACAGGGAAGTCTTGTGCTGCAGCCCATGGGGTCACAAAGAGTCGGACACGACTGAGCAATTGAACTGAACTGATAAAGTAATTACATACAATTTTGGGGGTTAAGTAGAGTGATATAGTAAGTGGACGTGCATACATACAGATACTGTCATTCACTTAGTCAGTTTATGTCTTTTGGTTGGTGCATTTAATCCATATATATCAGATGGTAAAGAATTGGTCACAATGCAGGAGACAGGTGTTTGATCCCTGGGTTGGGAAGATCCCCTGCAGAAGGAAACAGCAACCCACTCCAGTATTCTTGCCTGAGGCATGGACAGAGGAGCCTGGCAGGCTACAGTCCATGGGGTCACAAAGAGTTGGACACAACTGAGCAACTAACACTTTGGGCTTCCCTGGTGGCTCAGACAGTAAAGAATTTGCCTGCAATGCGGGAGACCCAAGATCGATCCCTGGGTCAGGAAGATCCCCTGGAGAAGATAATGGCAACCCACTCCAGTATTCTTGCCTGGAGAATTCCATGGACAAGAGAAGCCAGGCAGGCTACAGTCCATGGGGTCGCAAAGAGTCGGACACGACTGAGAGACTAACACTTTAACTATTATGATCCTATTACCATTTTCTTCATTGTTTTGAATCTATTTTGGTTAGATCTTTTCCTTCTCTTGTGTTTCCTGCCTAGAGAAGTTCCTTGTAAAGCTGGGTTGGTGGTGCTGAATTCTCTTAACTTTTGCTTGTCTGAAAAGTTTTTGATTTCTCTGTCAAATTTGAATGAGAGTCTTCCTGGGTAGAGTATTCTTGGTTGTAGGTTCTTCCCTTTCATCACTTTAAATATGTCATGCCATTCCCTTCTGGCTTGTAGTTTCTGTGAGAAATCAGCTGGTAATCTTATGGGAGTTGCCTTGTATATTATTTGTCATTTTTCCCTTGCTGCTATTAATATTTTATCTGTCTTTATTTTTAAAAATTTTTAAATTATTATTATTTTTTTTTACTTTACAATATTGTATTGGTTTTGCCATACATCAACATTTATCTCTGTCTTTAAATTTTGTCAGTTTGATTACTATGTGTCTCAGTGTGTTTCTCCTTGGGTTTATCCTGCCTGGGATTCTCTGTGCTTCCTGGACTTGGTTGACTATTTCCTTTCCCATGTTAGGCACGTTTTTACCTATTATCTCTTCAAATATTTACTAGGGTTCTTCCTTTCTTGTCCTTCTGGGACTCCTATAATGTGACTATTGGTGTGTTTAATGTTGTCCCAGAGGTCTCTTAGGTTGTCTTAATTTTTTTCATTCTTTTTACTATATTGTGTTTTGCAGCAGTGATTTCCAACATTGTTTTCCAGGTCAGTTATCTATTCTTCTGCCTAGGTTATTTTGCTATTGATTCCTTCTAGTATATTGTTCATTGCTGTTTGTTCTTTAGTTCTTCTAGGTCTTTGGTAAACATTTCTTGCATTTTCTACATTCTTTTTCCAAGATCCTAGATCATATTCACTATCATTATTTGAATTATTTTTCTGAAAGATTGCCTATCTTCCCTTCATTTAATTGTTTTTCTGGTGTTTTATCTTGTCCCTTTATCTGCAAAATAATCCTCCACCTTTTTATTTTTATTAACTTTCTGTAATGTGGTTTTTGTTCTGGCCCCTGTGAGACTGTAGTTCATCTTGCTTCCTTCTGTCTGCCCTTTGTGGGTAAGCTTCCTGATGGGAGGAACTGGCAGTGGGGAAAACTGGGTCTTGCTCTGGAGGGGAGGGCCATGCTCAGTAAAACTTTAATCTGACTTTCTGCTGATGGGTGTGGTTGTGCTCCCTCCCTGTTAGTTTGTTGGGCTGAAACAACCCAGCCCTGGAGTCTACAGGCTCTATGGTAGAGTTAATGATGACCTCCAAGAGGGTTTACACCAAGGGGGACCTTCCAGGACTGCTGTTGCCAGGGTCCCCATCCCCATCTCCATGGTGAGTCACTGCTGATCCATGCCTCCACAGAGGACCCTCTGAAACTAGCAGGTAGGTCTGGTTCAGTCTCCTGTGAGGTCACTGATTCTTTACCCTATGTCTTGGTAGGCACAAGGTTTTGTTTATGCCCTCCAAGACTGGAGCCTCTGTTTCCCCCAGTCCTGTGGAATTCCTGTAATCAAATCCCACTGTCTTTCAAAGTCAGATTGCTTGGGGATTCCTAGTCCCTTGGCTGGATCCCCAGGCTGGGAAGCCTGATATGGGGCTCAGAACTTTCACAAGCATGGAAGAACTTCTTTTGTATTACTGTTCTCCAGTTTGTGGGCCACCCACCCAACAGGTATGGGATTTGATTTTATCATGATTGCACCCTCCTACTTGTCTCACTGTGGCTTCTCCTTTGTCTTTGGATGTGGGGTATCTTTTCTTGGTGGGTTCCAGTGTCCACCTGTCGATGGTTGTTCAGTAGCTACTTGTGGTTTTGCTACTCTTGCAGGAGGATGTGAGCACACATCCTTCTACTCTGCCATCCTACCATTTCTTTTTGTGGTGAGAACATTAAAGATCTACTCTCCTAGCAAAGTTCAAGTGTATAATACAAAATCATTAACTATAATCACCGTGCTTTACATTAGATCTCCAGAGCTCGTTCATCTTATAACTGGAATTTTTTATTCTTTGACCAACATCTTCCATTCTCCCCCCCCCCTTGCCCCCCACCCAGCCCCTCAAAACCACCATCCTACTCTCTGTTTTATGAGTTTATCTTGTTCAGATTCCACATATAAGTGAGATCATACAATATTTGTCTTTGTGTGACTTACTTCACTTAGCATAATGCCCTCAAGTCTACCCATGTTGTTCCAAATGGCAGGAATCCCAGATGGCTCAGCGGGTAAATAATCTACCTGCAGTGCAGGAGATATAGGGGACATGGGTTCGATCCCTGGGTTGGGAAAACTCCCTGGAAGAGGAAAGGGCAACCCACTCCAATATCCTTGCCTGGAGAATCCCATGGACAGAGAAGCCTGGTGGGCTACAGTCCATAGTGTCACAAAGAGTCAGTCACAACTGAGCACAGCACACACACACACACACACACACACACACACACACAACATCTTTATCCATCAGTGTTAACAGACACACATTGTTCCCATATCTTGGCTATTGTGAATAATGCTGTAATGACCATGGGAATGCAGATAGATATCTCTTCAAGACTCTGATTTTACTTCAGATTTTATCTGATTTTATTTCCTTTGGATATATACCCAGAAGTGTGACTGCTGGATCAAAGGGTAGTTATATTTTTAATTCTTTTAGGAACTTCCATACTGTTTTCCATAGTGGCTGAACGAATTTACTCTCCCACCAACAGTGCACACTGGTTCCCTTACTTCCACAGCTTCAACAAGAATTGTCACTTTTTGTGTTTTGGACATTTTGGGGGGCTCCAAAATCACTGCGGATGGTGACTACAGCCATGAAATTAAAAGATGCTTACTCCTTGGAAGGAAAGTTATGATCAATCTAGATAGCATATTAAAAAGCAGAGACATTACTTTGCCAACAAAGGTCTGTCTAGTCAAGGCTATGGTTTTTCCAGTAGTCATGTATGGATGTGAGAATTGGACTATAAAGAAAGCTGAGTGCCGAAGAATTGATGCTTTTGAACTTGGAAAAGACTCTTGAGAGTCCCTTGGACTGCAAGGAGATCCAACCAATCCATTCTAAAGGAGATCAGTCCTGGGTGTTCTTTGGAAGGAATGATGCTAAAGCTGAAACTCCAATACTTTGGCCACCTGATGCGAAGAGCTGACTCAGTGGAAAAGACCCTGATGCTGGGAAAGACTGAGAGCAGGAGGAGAAGGGGACGACAGAGGATGAGATGGTTGGATGGCATCACCAACTCAATAGACATGAGTTTGGGTAGACTCAGGGAGTTGGTGATGGACAGGGAAGCCTAGCATGTTGCAGTTCATGGGGTTGCAAAGAGTCGGACACGACTGAGCAACTGAACTAAACTGAACTGATTCTAACAGGTGTCAGGTGGCATCTCACTGTGGCTTTGATTTGCATGTCCCTGATGATTAGTTATGATGAGCATATTTTCATGTATCTATTGGTCATTTGAACATCTCTGGGAAAATATCTAGTCAGGTTTTTTTGCTCATTTTAAAATTGGATTTTATTTTTTAACTATTGAGTTCTGTCAGTACATTATATATTTTGGGGATTAACCCCTTACCAGATATATGATTTGCAAATATCTTTTCTCATTCTATAGGTTGCCTTTTCATTTTGTTGATTGTTTCTCACCAAACAAGAAGCATTTAGGCTATCTTTACTTAGAGCAAAGTCATCTATGTGTTAAATTAAGTGAACATATCTTTGAATCTTAAAAATCTAAGGTAAGGTTTGTTTTTTTTTTAAGAAATTCAAGTACCATGAATATTAGAATAACTTAAAATATTGCCTTTTGTAGCTAATTTTTCAGCCTCTTCCTTTATGGATCGGAAAAAATGAATTCCTGCTTTTTAATTCCCAAATGGTTTACTCTATTTATAATTAATATATAATGAATAAACAAATATTCTATACTTAGAGATAAAAGCACTGCTTTTAAAAGCTAGATTAACATTTTAATGGTTTTTGATAATCCTCCTGCTTTAAGTGTGTTCCTCTCCACTTGGTATGACTTTCTTTAAAACCTCATCAGTAAACATAAATTTCTAATGAGTTGTCCCTAACCCTGAAATTTCTTACTTTTATATGAAGGGATGACAGCAAAATATCCAAGTAACTCCTTTTCTCCAGCAGTTGAGGACTTGGTACGAAAATGAATTTGACATAGCATAGCATCTGCTGTGACCTATTAAACTCTCCCAAGAACTTAAATGATAATATAATTAAATCTGTAAGCATTAAGACATTAAAATATATTTTTGTATGTAGACCTCTTAAGCCCAATTTGAAATCTGATTTATCCACCTAAATTATTCTTTATCATTTCATTTCAAATTATTCTTGTACCATTAGAATATGAAAGTATATTTTATTCACTGTTGTGAAATATAAAAACTTGAGAGATTCAGAGATATTTTATTTAGTTAGGTTTCTAATCTAGGCAAAGCCCTCAGTGAAACAAATAATTACTGTTTGGAATAGAAAGCTAAACAGTAATTCAATACATCAATTTGCTATTTTTATTCTTAGTCTTTAGCCATTACAAACAGACTCAAAAGAATGGAAGATTAAAGTACCATCAAGGCTATGGCTGGTCTTAAACTATCAGTTCCTACTAAAGAAGCCCCACATTACACTAGTCATCACACAGTTTATATATCATGGTCCACATTCCAGAAGACTAAAGCAAGACAATAAAACCTTCCCACACCATCTTTTATGAATAGTGAAAGAAAATACACCAGATTCCTTTAACAGTCCACATACTGCTGGTCAGGTAAACCTCAAAAGTCTACCTGAATTAAAGCCCTATCTGATGCTGATGTACTTCCATTGAAGAGTATGCTCACTATCTTCTGAAAGTAGTTATCAAATTCCATGCTCATGTTGCTGTTGCTGTTAAGTCCGACTCTGCGTGACCCCATAGACGTCAGCCCACCAGGCTCTCCTGCCCCTGGGATTCTCCAGGCAAGAAAACTGGAGTGGGTTGCTATTTCCTTCTCCAATGCATGAAAGTGAAAAAGTGAAAGTGAAGTCGCTCAGTCGTGTCCGACTCTTAGCGACCCCATGGACTGCAGCCCACCAGGCTCCTCCATCCATGGGATTTTCCAGGCAAGAGTACTGGAGTGGGGTGCCATTGCCTTCTCCGATGCTCATGTATGTTGAGACAAACTTTCTTTCCTTATAGCTTCGGCCATATAATAGACATCTAATTCCTCTGTCTTTCAAGCCTTTGATATATATAAATACAGAAATCATGCCACCTCTTTCCAATTTTCTCTTTTTTTTAAGGTAAACAACCTTACTCCTTTAGTCTTTTCTATAACTCCACTTTCTTAATAATAATAACCCTGATTTCTTTAGTCTTAGGTGATGTTACACAGTAGAAAAGGTAACTTTAATCTCTGTGCTTTGGTAGAAAACAACTACTTCTTTTAAGAACCCTATTCTGCCTTTTCTTCATATACCTCCATCATTCCTTATCCAACATTATCTTCTTTCTCTCCTTCTCCTTTCTTCTTTATTCTGTAACTGGCCATCATGCAACATGAAGAACATTTAAATTATTTGTGATATTTACCTTCACTGGTTCTAAATTTTAAAAGTCAGGTGAGTTTGTCCTTTTGTAGGTTTCAGGAGGCACTTATATCTGGGAACTGAAAAAGTCGAACTCATAGAATTAGAGTAGAATGATGGTTGTCAGGAGTCTGGGTAGAGAAAATAGGGAGATGTTGATCAAAGATACAAACTTAGTGTTATAAGATGAAAAATTCTAAAGGTCTAATGTACAGCATAGTGATTATAGTTAATGATACTGTATTATACACTTGAAAGTTGCTAAAAGAGTAGATCTTAAATGTTCTCATCACATAAAAGAAATGATAATTATGTGAGGTGATGGATGTGTTAATTAAACT